>NC_138770.1:375557722-376838972 GCF_965119305.1 Pelophylax lessonae
ATCCGTGTCCGTGAAAAAAAAAAAAAAGTGCCGGAGCGGATCGCAATACGGTCTGCTCTGTGTGAAAGAGCCCTTAGTAAAGTTCATAAAAATATTTCATATAAACATTTTCATTTTCATATTCCATCCAGCATGTGGAGTTGTTTGCTACTTTTCACATTTTCCAGGCTCTCCTTAGAAATGACTTTGTTTTTAAACTATTTACCTTCCCATTCTGTGAACGCTACACCCTCCAACCTGTATTGCCTATTCATGTACCCATTTTAGAATAATGATATCCTTGTCTCACCCCTTGACTTCTTTGTTCATATTGGTTTAAATTTGATATACAGTGTTACACATAAATTGTTACCCAATAACTCTGAGCAATATACTTATGCAATACATGGAACAAATATAATGCAGCCTATAATTAAAAAAATGTGGTTAACTTCTTAAAGTTTTAAAAACAAATGTTCTCCTTTTTTTGAAGTACCTGTGGGATCATGTGCATTAAAATATATGGTCACTCATTGCTTTGAGTAATGGGTCAATTTAGTGACAAATTGTTGTAAAGGCAAAATGGAACATTAAAATGAAAATGTCATTTGTTGTCAAGAATGGCAGATGCTATTGACAGAAAACATATTAAAAATGCCCTTTCTTCACATATGTGTACTGTATGGAATTGTATCCTTCCTTGAGATTTCAGATCTTCGAGATGAAAAGGTTCTTTTATACATAGATGTAGCTTTGAAAAAATCTTCAAAGTGTAGTGTTAGAAAGCAAGACCATCACAAGAGGCAAGGTAACAATATATAGAAGAAGATACTATCTATCATGTGCACAAAATGCTCTAGTGCTGTATCTTTAATAATTAAACAAGTTCATCCACTCATTCATTAGCACATTCTTTTTCAATGTTATCTTAAAATGTATCTACCTGAGTTGAAGTAGAGGTCAGCTTGATATAGCTCTATATCTTTTGATAACAAGCGTGAGTTCCAGTACCATTTTAATGGTTGTAGATTATTCAAGGGCAGACTTTAAGGAGGGAAAAAAAGTCACTGTAAGTGGCCCAGTAGGGCAAGTATAGTTAATTGTCAAGCAATAGATAAAACTGATGGGGTATCCTGTATCAAGGCAAATGCCACTGTAAATGTTTCAGCATTATAAACTGTTAAGTAAAAAAATTGTTGTACCTGGACACTTTCTTTTATCTCTCAAGTACTAGTAGAAGCAATTGGCAAGGTCACGATACAGAAGTACAAAAAAAAAAGAAGGCTACACTTGTGATTAGCAGTATTGCTTTATGGACAAAGCCAGAAGGACCCACTGACCTGTTTTGGGCAATTGCCAATAATCTGACCATGGACCATGTGACACGTGATAACATTGGGAGGCAATTTAAGGGAAAATATGCCCAGGCCTGCAGCTAAAAGTCCAGTAGTTTAATTCTGATCATGTTATGTGCTCAATGGACAGGACCACTTGAGATGCAGTATACATTTTTGAATTAGATCAATAGTAAACCTATATATTACAGGAAGAAGGGGATGTTTTTCTAGTAAAGGATGCTTCTCCATAAGACACAACAGAAGTTATTTGGAGCTTAGAACAGGCAAAAAGTATAGACTGCTTTATACAGAGTCCATTTAGATGTTCATTATCAATAGTCATGTTGCTGAATTCACCTCTCTTTAGTGATGCTGGAATAACATGTGTATTTTAAATGATTCCTCCAGTATTGTGAATATCCTGCTAACTATTTATATTCCATCCCTAGATGATGTCCCTGGAAGCTGGAAATCACTGAAGTAGTGTTGAACCAAACTGCTCTGGGTTTGGTGATCTTCAAAGAAGTTTGAATGTCACACCCGAACCCTATTAAAATAAACGGTTTCCAAATCTAACTATAAATGCCCATTTTCAAGGCTAATAGGCAAGAGGGTGTAAAAAACCTCACACATTACAAAACAAAAAGGTTTGAGGTCCCCTTAAAAATCCATATCAGACCCTTAATCAAAGCATGCAGCCTGAAATCACAATGCCCAAATGCTGACAGCCTGCGCACAGAAACGAAACACCTATACACATCCCAAGCATTTGCTTTTCATTGCCCCACCTCTCCACCTCATCCAATCAGAGAACGCTTCACATTAATTCATAAAATGCCCCTGTGCCAAGTGGCTAATATCCTGTGTTCACAATGCAGCAGGGCAGTCGCTAGGCACAGGACCCGGAATAAAGTGGAGATTTCCAGCTTCCTCTTCTTCACGAAGATTAATGCCTCCCCACCACAGAGCGTAAGGGTCCCATTTTGCAGCATGGTAACATGGGAAAAGCTTTTCTACTCAGGATTTGTGGTTACTTTAGAAAGAAAACAAACTATAATACACTGCTCAAAAAAATGATATTGATCTGGTCTGTTAAGTAGCAGAGGGGGTTGTTAACCACTTACCAACCGCCCGTCGTCAATGTACGTCGGTCCTTTGACGTTAAATACCAGGGTTATGGCAGCAGATAGCTGCCACAACCCCGGTATTTTTAAAAATAGCGGGCGATCGGCTTTCAGGTAAGGGTGGTCCCAGCGATTCGCCGCAGGATCACCCTTACGGTGTGGCAGAAGAGGTGCCCCCTCCCGCCGCGTCCCGGTCCTTTTCCCCGCTTACCAGACCCACCGGCAGTGAGGAAAACCATCTGGTCCTGGATCCTCTTAGACAGGAAGTCGAGTGAGGGCAAGATGGCCCTCACTCGACATGGTCTTGGAGGACCGGAGCGACGTCAAACATCGTTGCCTAGCAACCGGGTTAAAGAGACAATTTTTTTCAACCATTTTTTTTTCTTTTTTAGTGTACTTGTCAGGTCTGAGGTCTTTTTGACCCCAGATCTCACAATAAAGAGGTCCTGCTATGCCTAAGGAATGTTTACATTTCTTGTAATAGGAAAAAAAATTATAATTTTTTTTTTTTAAAAAAAACTGTGTAAAAATAAAAAATAATAAATAAAATAAATAGGAAAAAAAAAATTAAAGTGCCCTGTCCCCGTTAGCTCTCGTGCAGAAGCGAACGCATATGGAAGCCCCACCCACATGTGTAAACGGTGTTTAAACCACACATGTGAGGTATCGTCCCGATCGTTAGAGTGAGAGCAATAATTTGAGCCCTAGACCTCCTCTGTAACTCTAAGTTGTTAACCTGTAGAAATTTTTAAAATGTCACCTATGCGATTTTTAAGCACCAAAGTTTGTCTCCATTCCGCGAGCGTGCGCAATTTTGAAGCATGACATGTTGGGTATCTATTTACTCAGTGTAACATTATATTATAAAAAAAAAAAAAATTAGGCAGGGGGCGGTCCAAGATGGCCACGTGAACAGGAGCTCTTCACTCCGTCGGCTCTCTTCACAGCTACAGCCCGACATGCCGAAATACAGCCCAGTCTAAGCGCCTACTCTCACCAGCTCTACTGCCGACAGTTTAACTGCTGCCACCGCAGACTCCATCAATGACTGCTCACCGCTGAATGCCGCTGAATGCCGTAGACTGCCGCCGACTACCGCACCGCCATTCCCGCCGCTACTCCCGCTGCTCTCGCTGTCCCCGGACGTCTTGAGCACTGGGGGGGTAGATCCGGTATTTTGGCTGCTGCCTTGCACTACATTGCACTGCCTTCTATGAGCCCGCCACAGGAGCCCGTCATAGGAGCCCGCCATAGGAGCCCGCCATAGGAGCCTCGCGTCAGCTTCTCCCCAGCTTCGCTCCAGCCCTGCTCCAGCTTTGATCCAGCTACACTTCATCCTACCTGCTGAGCATACCAAGCAGAGTGTGGAGCGTGGAGCGCAGAGCGGCTGCCATCGGGAGACACCACGGGGACATCCTGGAGACGGAGACAGACATGTAGTTGCAGTTATTGATCTACCTCTCCTCTCAGCAGCTAGCAGCAGCATTGCATGAAGGGCACACACTGAAATTACTTCATATGCCAGGTAGGACCCATTGAGGCTGTTTTTACTAAAGGAGTTGAGAGTATTTACACAATACATTTGTGAACATTTACTTCTATTATCCATATATGTGAATAGCAAACTTCGCTCACTTTGTTCCAGCTAAATGCAGCATTGCATGAAGGGCATATACTGAAAGCCTGCCCGCTGACAGCAATAGCTACACTACGGCTACGGTTACACTGACTGCCGCAAATTACTCACGGATATTAGGAGGTCACTAGAAGACACTTAGGGAGTTTTGTCTTCTTTACATATTGCCCTGCCGTGGGAAATCTGCTTTGGCTACATATTTGTTTTTGCTACATACCGGTCCGCAGTGGCTGAACAGTGAGGGAATTGAGGGAATTGACTTACCTATCTACTCACTTACCTACCTACCTATCTACTCCTTTGTAGCCAGCAGCCTATTATATACAAGGTTACACATCAGAGGTGGCTCCTTGGGCTTGATTGCCATGCCTAGACGGAAAATAACTACCGTGAAACTACGCAAATTATCAGAATTTTACCCGCAGGCACAGCAAACAGCTACGGGACTCCGCCAAAATGGCGGCAGGGCCATTTCCGGCCCACAACCATCTCGCCCTTCAGAGATGACACCAGAGGCAGGGCATACAATAGCCCAGCAGTCGGCAGATAGCTCACCTATGAGAGTAGCACGTTCAACAGACTCTTCCCCTGCATCACCCTCAATGCAGAGCCCTGCAAAATCTAAGCCAAGGAGGGAAGAGGAAGCGCAACAAGAAGACACCCAGCTTCTCACCAAAGGTACCCAACAGTATAGCAACTCATCTATGGAGACGTGCAGCAATATTATAAAACCACAGGGCGACTGGGTCCTTACACCACAACCAGATCCCTTCATACATCTCCCAACTACGGGTCAACCAGTATCAGATACGACATTGAAGGAAATGTTATCAATATTTCACTCATCTATGCAAAATAGCATCTTAACATCAATTCAGTACTGCCAAAAAGAATTGCACCAGATGGGAGATAGAGTGGATGCAGTTGAGACCAAAATGGGAGAGATTGTTGAGTCCCATAACACTTTAATTGACTCTCACCTTTCACAACAAGAAGACATACTGCGCCTGCAAACCAAAATAGCTGACTTGGAGGATAGGTCGAGGCGAAATAACCTCAAGATAAGGGGAATCCCTGAATCTATACTAACGTCTCAACTATCAGGGTTTGTACACGACCTCTTCTCCAAAGTCATGCCTGATCTTACGGATCTAGATCTTACCATAGATAGGATACATCGCATCCTGAAACCCTCTTTTTTATCTCAAGAGATCCCCAGGGATGTATTGGTGAGAATTCACTTTTTTCAAGTGAAAGAAAAAATTATGGATACCTTTAGGAAAAAAGATCATCTTCTTGACCAGGCTGCGACACTACAGATCCTTCCGGATTACTCCCAGCATACCCTCCAATTGAGGCGCAATCTCAATATAATTACCAAAGCCCTTCGAGATAATAAAATACTGTACAAGTGGAAATACGCGGCTAAGCTATGTGTGACCCATTTAGGATCAACTTTTCAGTTCACTACTAAGGAACAAGGGCTAAGAAGTCTTCGCCAATGGAACATCCTCCCAGATAAGGTCGACCTGTTGGAAGATAGCAACGATCAGAAACCACAACATTTACAACCTGATTGGCAAGTAGCCAATCGTTCTTCCAGATCTATACAACGTCATAAATGAGGACTACCATTCTTTTTTTTTTTTTTTTTCTCTCTTCTACGAGCTGGACGGAGGAAGACCCCTGTCATTGAATAGCACCTTACATCGTGCATTTTTCTTTTTCCTTTTTTGAATAGCACCCTACATCGTGCTTATTTTTTTCTCCCATAGATGATGCAGCTACAGCTGCGCACTTGGCCTGTTTGGGCCTTGTTTTTTTTTATATATGTAATGTCAGTCTGTACGATAGTTTGTATGCCTACATGTTGGTTTTTCTTTTTTTTTTCTTTCTCTTTTTTTTTTCTCTTTTTCTTTTGTTCCTTTTTGCTTTTGCCTTTTCTTGCAGAACAGGTTTACGATGACTATACGAAGCTATGTGCCATGATCGATACGAAGCACCACCACGCTCTGGTCTACCCTTCAGATTGGCAAGTAGGATCAGAAGAACGGTATTTCTTTTCTTACCTCTTGTCCTATGCGGACCGAACCATCTCAATGGCAACTTGGCATTGCCCAGTGGCTATCAAATCTAATACACATTTAAGGTACTACTCTTCCAAATATATATCTACAACTATCGTTCTAAAACAGATTGCACTATCATGTCTCTACAATTATTATCTTTGAATGTCAGAGGGTTGAACCACCCTGTTAAGAGGTACTCCATGTGGAAGGAAGCATGCTCACATAGGGCAGATATTCTTGCTATTCAAGAGACACATTTTAAACTGGACCACAGCCCGAGATGCTCCCACAAGGACTACCCGCACATTTTTCAATCCTCAGCAGGTGAAAAAAAAAAGAGGAGTCCTATTGGCAATTAGAGATTCAGTATCCTTCACCCCCAATAGGGTGGTATTGGACACAGAAGGCCGTTATATTATACTTAACTGCACTATTGATAATTGTCTATACACCATAGTAAACGTGTATGCTCCCAATACGCACCAATTGAGGTTTTTCCATAAACTGTGGGTTAAAATTAATAAACTTAAATCAGGAAGACTAATTGTTTGCGGAGATTTCAACATGGTGGCAAACCACGGTATGGATGCTTCATCTAAAGGAAGATCTTCGGCTCCTTCTTTGGCCACATTCATCCATGCTGAGGGGCTCCATGATGTATGGCGTTACCAGCACGCAGAGGAGAGGGACTATTCCTACTTTTCTGTGAGCCATAACTCCTATAGTAGAATTGACATGTTTTTGGTTGACTTGCAAACATTACCACATGTCACTCATACATCTATTTCTCCCATAACATGGTCAGACCACGCCGCAATTCACATGTCGTTGTCTCACCGTTCTGTCTCCCCTACTTCGTTTCTATGGCGATGTAACAATTCTATTTTATCAGACCCTGAGTCTCTTAAATTTTTGAAAGCTCAGATAGAAGAATTCTTTTCTTTCAATAATACACCGGATATAGACCCTGTTATATTGTGGACTACACATAAGGCCTTTGCGAGAGGACTCCTCATTCAGCTAGGGGCCAAGCTGAGGAGGAGGTTCAATAGCAAAATGGAAGATCTTATTCGCGACATCCAAGTTTTGGACACCGCGAACAAAAAGACCCCTTCCCCATCTAACGCTTCTAAATTGGGTTCCCTTCGTGCTGACCTTAGAAGACTTTTGTTGGAACGTCATGAAAACATGCTAGCACATCTCCATATGCAATATTACTCTGCACATAATAAAGCAGGCAAATTTCTGTCATCTAGGATTAAGACGAAGAGAGTTAAAACCAGGATTGAAAGTATCGTACATCCACATACGGGCAGCAAACACCTACACCCACAAGAGATAGCGGACGCGTTCGCTGATTACTACAGCACTCTATATAGTCTTAAGCTAGACAAAGATACCCCCCCAACCGACGGATGCATCCATTCGCGATTTTTTACACAACCTTCATTTTCCGTCTTTGTCAATCGATACATTAACACAACTGAATAGACCATTTACTATTAAAGAAGTGACTGATACACTTGCAACTATGCCCTTAAACAAGTCTCCTGGCCCTGATGGATTCACAAATGAATATCTCAGGTCCATGCAAGATCAACTAGCACCCCATCTGTTGAACCTTTTTTCAAATACGGCTAAGTTCGGTATATTACCCACTGAAATGTTACAAGCTAATATAATTACAATCCCTAAAGTTGGTAAACCTCCCACTGATCCTGCTAGCTATAGGCCGATATCTCTTCTGAATAGTGACATTAAGTTATATGCTAAACTTATAGCTAATAGGATCGCTTTAATTCTGCCCACTTTGATAAAGGAGGACCAGATGGGGTTCGTCAAGGGGAGACAGGCCCCCGACGCTACAAGGCGAGTTATTAACCTGCTCCATCAGGCAGAGCGCACTAAAACGCCTTCTCTGCTCTTATCTATAGACGCAGAGAAGGCGTTTGATCGCGTTCATTGGGGGTATATGAGGGCAGTATTGGACAGGTTTGGTTTCATTGGACCGATCTTTTCGGCTATCATGAGCTTATATACATCTCCAACCGCTAGAGTACTCTCTGCAGGCACGCTATCTAAAACTTTTCCAATATTAAATGGTACGCGCCAGGGCTGCCCACTTTCCCCTTTGATATTTAATTTATTGATCGAGCCCTTGGCGGAAACATTAAGACAAAACTCTAGGGTCTCTGGCTTTAAAATTCAGCACCTACAACATACCATCACGCTTTTTGCGGATGACATAATTTTGAGTCTGACGAACCCCACCGTGTCCTTACCTGCTGTTCATGATATTTTGCAGACATTGAGTAACATTTCTTACTATAAGGTTAATTTTGATAAATCAGTCATCCTTAATATGGGTATACAGGGCCACGTACTTAGCCATCTCAAGCAAAATCTACCATATACATGGACCCCCCAAGGTTTGCAATATTTGGGTATAACCTTGACATTCCCGACTTCAGGGCTACAGACACTTAATCTGCGATCACTAATAACCTCTATATCTAATGATACTAATAAATTAAAGAAGATGGAACTATCATGGGCTGGAAGAATAGCTGCATTTAAAATGACGTGCCTCCCCAAGATATTGTACATCTTTCGCGCTCTCCCGATCCATATTCCTAAACATTATATTAACTCGCTCAACAAACTCTTGCGTACCTTCGTATGGCAGGGGAAACGTGCAAGATGTGCATATCTACATACGATACGACATAAATCAGTTGGTGGATTGGGACTACCAAGTCTTGAGGACTATTACCATGCATCCCGGCTGGCTCCTCTACAGTATTGGTTTACCCATAGAACCCATAAAATATCTCTTCCGTGGCCTCAGATTGAAGCCGCACTAACCAATTCACAAGATTTATATACATTACTTTTGGCAGACATGTGGAAACCTATAACAATTCAGACTCTTCCATTAACCGCTTGCCGACTGCGCACAGTATATTTACTGCGGCAGTCGGCCCCGGCCAGGCAGAGTGACGTAGGTCTACGTCGATCGCCTGTCACTCCTTCCAGAGCCAATAGCGGGCGGGCGCGCGCCCGCTGAGGCGCGCACCCGCCTCGGCTCGTTCACGGAGGAGTGGGGGAGTGTGACTGGCGGACCCGATGTCCGCCGGTCACACTACGATCGCCGGTACAGCGGGAGAAAGACAGAGCGGCTTGTGTAAACAAGCCACCTGTCAGTTCTCCCTGTGTAAAAGTGAAGATCAGACAGTTCTACTATGTAGAACTGTTGATCTTTGTTTTTACACTAGTAGACCTGTCCCTGCACAGTTAGAATCACGCCCCTAGGACACACTTAACCCCTCCCTGTCCAATACTGTTAACCCCTTCCCTGCCAGTGTCATTTTTGCAGTAACAGTGCATATATATAGCACTGATTACTGCAGTAATGTCACTGGTACCCCCAAAAGTGTCAAAAATGTCAGTCAAGGGTCCGATCTGTCCGCCGCAATGTCGCAGTACCGCAAAAAAAAAAATCGCAGATCGCCGCCATTACTCGTTAAAAAAAAAAACACCAAAAATGACAAAAATCTTTCCCTTTGTTAGTAAACGCGATAACTTTTGCGCAAACCAATCAAAATACGCTTTTTGCGATTTTTTTTACCAAACATAGGTAGCGTAAAACAAATTGGCCGAAAATTTTAAAAAATTTTGATTTTTACATTTTTTTTTGGGGGAATTTCATATAAAAAAAGTGAAAAATATTGTTGTTTTTGCAAAAATTACGCTCTTTTTTTGTTTATAGCGCGTGATCAAAAAATCGCACAGGTGATCAAATACCACCAAAAGAAAGCTCTGTTTGTGGGAAAAAAAGGACGTGAAATTCGTTTAGGTACAGCGTCGCACGACCGCGCGATTGTCCGTTAAAGTCACGCAGTAAAAAATCGCAAAATAACCCCTGGTCTTTTAGCAGGAAAATCCTCCGGTGGTAAAGTGGTTAACAATAAGAGCCTCCTTACAGTCCTGGCATCATCTAATTGCTCAACTACAGTTACAACCACAGCCAAACAAAATATCGGTTCCCATTCCCCTACTGACAATGCGCATCCTGCTTCCTAACGTCCATATTAACAAGTTGGTGGTAGCAGGTATTGACACAGTAACACAATTATATCAAAATAATATTATTAAGTCTTCTGCAGCCCTCCAACGAGAATTCTCACTCACCCCCCAGGCTGTTTTTGTTTATATTAGTATAGTGAGCTTCTTATCTAAACACCCACCCCCTAAACTTGAAATCCCCCAACCACTTTGGAAATATCTCACAGATCCAAATCCTAAGCTTAAAGGGATATCGGTGTTTTACAATCAACTTCAGCAGAAACTCACCTTTTTTAAATCATCTTACATGATGAAATGGGAAAGAGACCTCGGTTTGTCCTTCTCCAATGAGCAATGGAGATGGGCGATACGAACGTCTTATAAAGCTACACAATGCGTAACACACTGGGAACAATTTCAGAAAATAATTACTAGATGGTACCTGACCCCTTACCGCCTGTCTTTAATATACCCTAAATATGACTCATTGTGCTGGCGTAAGTGTGATCAATTTTTCATATATTCTGGTCCTGTAAAGGCCTTATTAGTTTTTGGAGGAAAATTTTTGAAATACTTTCTGAAGTCTCGGGTATATTAATCAAACCTGAACCTGCAATAGCGCTACTATTTTTGGGTATTGAAAACATACCATTTGATATCAGAACAGTATTTATACACATATTGATAGCAGCCAAAACGGTAATCGCTAGAAGTTGGAAACAACTTATAGCTCCCTCCCATATAGAGGCAATAGGCTTAGTTAACCAACACTATTCTTTGGAAAAGGCATATGCCTATTCAATTTCTCGAGGTAATAAATTTCACATAGCCTGGCTTCTCTGGCAACATAGCCCCTATTTCCACGGTGTTTAACGGAAAAATTGAGGCCGGCGGACGGCGCGACTCGGAGTGTGGTGGTGCTTCCTTCCTTCTTCTGGTATCTTTATTTTTATTTTTCTCTTTGGTGCTTTTTTTAAGTACCTCCTATGTATCTTGCATATACTTCCTAAGTAGTCTCCTAGGTCTTGAATGTATATAGCATTGGACTTATTTGTCTCCTGTTCTTGCTACATATAATGTCACAAGGTATTGTAATCAACATATCATATCAATAATCTCTTTTTTTTCTTTCTTTTCTGTTGTTATTTTATGTTAACTCATTATGTTTTTTATATGCTTGTTTCTCTTTTGTGAAAACTCAAATAAAAACCAATTGAAGTAAAAAAAAATAGGCTAACTTTACTGTTTTCTTATTTTTCTTATTTTAAATTGAAAACAAATTTTTTTTAAAAAAAAAAATTGCGTTTGGAAGACCGCTGTGCAAATACGGTGTGATAAAAAATATTGCAACGATCTCCATTTTATTCTCTAGGGTCTCTGCTGAAAAAAATATATAATGTTTGGGGGTTCTGAGTAGTTTTCTAGCAAAAAAACAAACAGATTTTAGCTTGTAAACACCAAGTGTCAAAAATAGGCTTGGCCTTAAAGTGGTTAATCAGTTTCAGCTGCTTTGGTGTTAATTAAATTAACAACAGGTGCACTACATGGGCAACAATGAGACAACCTCCAAAACAGGAAAGGTTTTACAAGTGGGAACAACTGACATTTTTTTCCCTACTTGTCTTTTATGATTGTTTTTCACTAGTTTTGCATTTGGCTAGGGTCAGTGTCACTACTGATAGCATGAGGTGATACCTGGACCCTTTAGAGGTTGCACAGGCAGTTCAACTCCTTCAGGATGGCAATATATGCCATTACCAGAAGGTTTGCTATGTCTTCCAGCACAGTCTCAAGAGCATGGAGGAGATTCCAAGAGACAGGCAGTAACTCTAGGAGAGCTGGTCAGGGCCGTAGAAGGTCCCTAACCCATCAGCCGGATCCTCATCTGATTCTTTGTGCAAGAAGTAACAGGATAAGCACTGCCAGGGCCCTACAAAATGACCTGCAGCAGGCCACTGGTGTGAATGACTCTGACCAAACAATCAGAAACAGACTTCATGAGGGAGGCCTGAGGGTCTGATGTCCTCCAGTTTGTCCTGTGCTCATTGCCTGGCACTGTGGAGCTCGATTGACATTTGCCAATGAACACCAGAATTGACAGATCCACCACTGGTGCCCTGCACTTTTCACAGATGAGAGCAGGTTCACCCTGAGCACATGTGACAGATGTGAAAGGGTCTGGAGAAGCTGTGGAGAATGTTATGCTGTTTATAACATTGTTCAGCATGACCGGTGTGGTGGTGGGTTGTTGATGGTCTCGGGTGGCATATCCAATGAGGGATGCACAGACCTCTACAGTCTAGATAATGGCACCCTGACTGCCATTAGATATTGGGATGAAATCTATGGACCCATTGTCAGACCCTACACTTGTGCAGTGGGTCCTGGGTTCCTCCTGGTGCACAACAATGCCTGGCCTTATGTGGCGAGAGTATGCAGCTATTTCCTGGAGGATGAAGCAATTGATGTCATTGAATGGCCCCTATGCTTGCCTGATCTAAAACTAATAGATTACCTCTGGGACATTATGTTTTGGTCCATCCGACACCCCCAACTTGCACCTCAGTCTGTTCAGGAGCTCAGTGATGCCCTGATCCAGATCTGGGAGTAAATATCCCAGGATACCCTCTATCATCTCAATAGGAGCTTGCACCGACATTGTCAGGCATGCATACAAGCACATGGGGGCCATACAAACTCCTGAGTACCATTCTGAGTTGCTGCAATAAAATTTCAGCAAAATGGACTAGCCTGCTGCATCATTTTTTTACTTTGATTTTTGGGGTGTCTTTGAATTCAGCTCTCTGTAGGTTGATAATTTTAATTTCCATCAAACAACGTGGCATCCTTTCATTCCGAACACATTACCCAGTCCATATCAGTATAGATATCCAGCATGATTTTATCCCCATTAAGATCTGATGTGTTTTTAAAGTGTTCCTTTAAATTTCTGAGCAGTGTACATTGAACGCCTTTTGTTTTAATGCACTAAATGTATTTTGCTCATTTAAAGAGGAGCTCCAAAAAATTATAAGTCAGCTGCTTTCCTACTGCGTGAGCCATTCTGCACTTTGTGAATGGTCCCGCAGTCTTCTAGGACCCGTGATGTATTCCAGGAAGGCTGCAGGGGGAAGGAGGGGGGCCGAATTTCTGCACAGATCGCTGCAGCAACCTGGCCAGAAGTGGGAGCAGGTACCTTTCAAAACCAAATACCCGCTACCCCAAAAAGTGCTAAAAGTGCAATGGACCTCTAAGTATACAATTATTTTTTTCAACAATTAATTTAGGAATTACGTTAAGTTAGTTAATTTAGTAACACTGAGTGAGAGTTATAAAGAATGGGTTAAGAATGTGGCAGAGACCTCCCTCCATAAGACAAAACCATATGGAGAATAACTATGTAGATTTTAGCAGGGAATGAGCTTATTATGCCAAATGTACATCAGAAGAAAAATGTTGGCGAGGTAAATAAATACACTGTGAAATTCCTTTTGCTTTTTATTGATTTTAAAGAAGCATATCAAACTACGGTGTTTGCCAACATGGATGAATGCATAACATGCACTTTCTTCCACTTTTCCATGTGATATTAAAAGTATGTAGACGAGAAGCAAGTACATTTATTTGTGTATATATAGTATATTATATATATATATATATATATATATATATATATATATATATATATATATATACACACACACACACAGTATCTCACAAAAGTGAGTACACCCCTCACATTTTTGTAAATAAAAATATCTTTTTGTGTGACAAAACTGAAGAAATTAAACTTTGCTACAATGTAAAGTAGTGAGTGTACAGCTTGTGTAACGGTATAAATTTGCTGCCCCCTCAGAATAACTCAACACACAGCCATTATTTTCTAAACTGCTGGCAACAAAAGTAAGTACACTCCTAAGTGAAAATGTCTAAACAGGGCCCAAAGTGTCAATATTTTGTGTGGCCACCATTATTTTCCAGCACTGCCTTAACACTCTTGGGCATGGAGTTCCCCAAAGCTTCACAGGTTACCACTAGAGTCCTCTTCCACTCCTTCATGATGACATCACAGAGCTGGTGGATGTTAGCGACCTCGCGCTCCTCTGTATTCTGTTTGAGGATGCCCCAGAGCTGCTAAATAGGGTTTAGGTCTGGAGACATGCTTGGCCAGTCCATTACCTTTACCCTCAGCTTCTTTAGCAAAGCATTGGTCATCTTGGAGGTGTGTTTGGGGTTGTTATGTTGGAATACTGCCCTGTAGCCCAGTCTCCGAAGGGAGAGGATCATACTCTGCTTCAGTATGTCACAGTACATGTTGGCATTCATGGTTCCCTCAATGAACTGTAGCTCCCCAGTGCCGGCAGCACTAATGCAGTCCCGGACCATGACACTGCCACCACCATTCTTGACTGTAGGCAAGACACACTTGTCTTTGTACTCCTCACCTGCTTGCCGCCACACATGCTTGACATCATCTGAACCAAATAAGTTTATTTAGACTCATCAGACTAAGGACATGGTTCCAATAATCCATGTCCTTAGTTTGCTTGTCTTCAGCAAACTGTTTGCAGTCTTTCTTGTGTACCAACTTTAGAAGAAGCTTCCTTCTGGGATGACAGCCAAGCAGACCAATTTGATGCAGTGTGCGGCATATGGTCTGACAGGTTGACCCCTCACCTCTTCAACCTCTGTACCAATGCTGGCAACACTCATACGTCTATTTCCAAAAGACAACCTCTGAATATGACGCTGGACACGTGCACTCAACATCTTTGGTCAACCATGGCGAGGCCTGTTCTGAGTGGAACCTGTCCTGTTAAACTGCTGTATGGTCTTATCCACCGTGCTGCAGCTTAGTTTCAGGGTCTTGACAAACGTCTTATAGCCTAGGCCATCTTTATGTAGAGCAACACAGCACTTTTTTTTTTTCAGATACTCAGAGAGTTCTTTGCCATGAGGTGCCATGTTGAACTTCCAGTGACCAGTATGAGAGAGTGAGAGCGATAACACCACATTAACACACCTGCTCCTCATTCACACCTGAGACCTTGTAACACTAACGAGTCACATGACATCAGGGAGGGAATATGGCTAATTGGGCCCAATTTTGACATTTTCACTTAGGGGTGTACTCACTTTTGTTGCCAGCGGTTTAGACATTAATGGCTGTGTGTTGAGTTATTTTGAGGGGACAGAAAATAAACACTGTTATACAAGCTGTACACTCACTACTTTACATTGTAGCAAAGTGTCATTTCTTCAGTGTTGTCACATGAAAAGATATAATAAAATATTTACAAAAATGTGAGGGGTGTACTCACTTTCGCGAGATACTGTGTGTGTATATATATATATATATATATATATATATATATATATATATATATATATATATATGGATATGCAGACAATATAGTTTGAATGACAAGATCAGTAAAGAATCTGGTTTGCTCATTTCCAATCATAAACATTTCAGCATGTTAAACATTTAGGCTCCATTCACACCAGAGTGATTTTCTGCTTGAAGCTTGTAGCTCAAACACTCAACAAGCCAAATCTTATTCATTTCAATAGCCCCTGTTCACATCTGAGTGTTCTGTCACCTAAAGCAAAATGCCTGTCGCTCAAAAAAGTACATAAGCTTCTTTTTGGCAGATTACAAGTGTTTTTTTGGCCCTATAGAATTCAATAGAAAAGCCTGACTTAACCACTTGCCGACCAGTCACTGGGACTGTACTGCGGCAAAGTGGCTCGATTCCGTCCAGCGACGTAGACCTACGTCGCTGGACTCCTCCCCTTGTGGGCGGCGCTCGCGCCGCCGGAGGCTCACTCCCGCTGTTTTCAGTCACAGCGGGAGTCGGGCCAGGGGAGGAGCGGCGGTGATCACAGCCGCTCTTCCCCGATCGTCGGGGAATCGAGTTTGGAGATCCGCTCGCTTTTGTAAACAAAGCGGGTGGATCTCCTAAGTGACAAACAGTGACAGATTGCAGGGTTCAGCTTAGCTGAACCCTGCAATCTGTCACTCAGTCACCTCCCCCCACACACGTTAGTAAGCACCAGGCATACATTAACCCCTCCCTCACCAATAAAATTAACCCCTTCCCTGCCAGTGTCCTTTTTACAGTAACAGTGCATATTTATAGCACTGATTACTGTAGAAATGTCACTGGTACCCCAAAAGTGTCAAAAATGTCAGTCAAGGGTCCGATCTGTCCGCCGCAATGTCGCAGTCCCGCAAAAAAAAAAAATCGCAGATCGCCGCCATTACTCGTTTAAAAAAAAACATCAAAAATGACATAAATCTTTCCCTTAGTTAGTAAACGCAATAACTTATGTGCAAACCAATCAAAATATGCTTATTGGGATTTTTTTTACCAAACATAGGTAGCAGAAAACAAATTGGCCAAAATTTTTTTAAAAATTAGATTTTTACATTTTTTTGGGGGGGAATTTCATATAAAAAAAATGTGAAAAATATTGTTATTTTTTCAAAATAAATGCTCTTTTTTTTGTTTATAGCGCAAAAAGTAAAAATTGCACAGGTGATCAAATACCACCAAAAGAAAGCTCTGTTTGTGGGAAAAAAGGACGTAAATTTCGTTTGGGTACGGTGTCGCACGACCGCGCAATTGTCAGTTAAATTCGCACAGTGCCGAATCGCAAAAAGTGGCCTGGACGTAAGACAGCAAAATCCTCCGGTGGTAAAGTGGTTAAGTGTTGCTCATCCGACTTGGGGGAGTGGGTTGGCATTACCACTGCGCATTGGCACCACGCCCCACACCTGCACATGATGTCATTAGTGGCGCACCTGTGCTGGCTGTGTGTTCCATTCCTTGTGTGTTTCTGGCATCCCACCGGGCGGTTTACCTCCTGTGTTCACCGCCACTCTGGAGATCTTCCCAGGACACTAGCGTGATGTTGGGAGCACCATGTTTGGCAATTTTTTGGTGGCCATGGCACACACACGTTGGGATATGGAGGTTTGTTTCTTGGCACCTTTCTTAACTGACAACCTCTTATCTTTCATTACTCCATTGTTTCTTTTCCATCTCTTTTACTTGCATCATGGCTATTCTGGCTCAATTTTCTTTGTCCTTTTTGCTTTCTTCAGCAATTCTTTTGGTAATTTAACCACCTGGGTTATCCTCTTTAGTTTTCCACTCACCATACTCTTGGTCACATCTCTTCCAATGTCTGGTCTTTATCTGTGTTTTTTTCACCCACTCCACTTACTTAAATTTTTTCACCTACATCTGGTTTCATTATATTTTTTTCACCTATTCTTTTAACATGCAAGCAGCAATATCGTATTTGATTCATTATACCCTATGTATGTATATACTCTTTATATATTTTTTGACAGATACTCTTGTATGCTGCAATAGCAAAGACTCTCATCTCATTACCTCTTACACTTACCCCACCTGTTGGTGCCACGCTCCACCACACCTGCCTGACCTGTGCTGCCTCAGCTCCCGGTGGGTACACCTGCATTTCAGCCTTACCTCCAACGCCAAGCTTTTTCTAAGTGTGGGACAAGCTTTTTGTAAGTGTGGGATTTTGGGTGGTCTGTGTCCTCCCTCCCCTCTCCATGTTGGTATTTTCCCACACATATTTTTATATTCTTTGCAGATATGCATCACTTTTTTGTTCCTGATGAAGTGGCGATTTTTGGTACACGCGTCAAGCTTATTAATGCTATGACTTCAATACTAAGTGTCTACAACTTGTATACTCCATGGAATGTTTATATGTTGGATTTTATTAACCTGGACTTGGACACCACTTACCAGCTCTTATGTCTACTGAGTTATTTTATTCTGTAACATATTATGTCTTTACCAATTTGTACACCAATAAATGTCAATCTATATCCCTGCCAGCTTTGTCCTGCCTCTCATTCAAAGTCCCAAACCCTCTTTTATTTTTCCACACTTTAAAGGTATGGTAAATACTTGTGTTTTTTTTTAAACATATTATACTTACCTCCTCTGTGCAGTTGGTTTTGCACAGGGCAGCCTGAATCCTCCTCTTCTCAGGTCCCTCTGCACTGCTCCTGGCCCCTCCTCCCTACCAAGTGACCCACAGCAAGCTATAGGGGCACCTGAGCTGCCATTCGGCCCCACCCCAACTCTCTCCTGATTGGCTAACTGTCTTTGACCATTGTCTCCCACTGCTGTGTCTCAGCCAAACAGGAGGGAAATTTCAGTATGGCGGAGAGACTTTCAGACCTCGCTGGATAGAGGCGGGGCTCAGATAAGTATTAGGGGTGCTAGGGCGGCTTCTACAAATAGAAACCTTTTTTTTCCTAATGCATAGAATGCATTAAGATAAGAAACCTTCTGCCTTTACATCTCCTTTAAAATTTTCCTTTCTCAGATATAACTTATGTAAACTGAAATCTGCTGAAATTTTAGGAAATATGACTCTTTGGGGTTGATTTACTAAAACTGGATAGAGCAAAATCTGGTACAGGTGTGCATGGTAGCCAATCATCTTCTAGGTTTTATTGCCAAAGTATAATGCCCCATACACACGTGCAGATTATCTGCAGACTTTTGTCTGCAGACTTACCAAAACCATATAATATGAGGTCAAACCTAAACACTTTCAATTTGTATGCAATCCGGCAGGCCCTTGCACTACACAGAAAAGGTAAGTCTGCAGACAAAAGTCTGCAGATAATCTGCACGTGTGTATGGGGCATTATAGAACAAGCTGCAGTTAGAAGCTGATTGGCTACCATGCACAACTGCACCAGATTTTGCACTCCCTAGTTTTAGTAAATGAACCCTTTTGCATTTTAGATTTGCACTATTTTATACACCTGTGTATCTCAACCAGGGTCCAACATTAGTCTGTTGCATTTAGAGTTTTATGCATTATAAGCATATACTGGTTCTGCTTCAAATGTTACCTACCTAATAAATACTGCAATGCTTACATTTTGATTCATTGCAGTTATTTTGTAGAAGACAGTGTCAAATAAAACTTTGGATATTTAAACAACTAAAGCAGTGTTTATTGAACTTTAAAAGGTGACTTTCAGCTGAAAGAAAAATAACTACAGTGCTATAACAAGTCCATGTTTGCCTACTGAGCCAAGTAGGGTGTGGAAATATTTAGGAAGTAGTATTGATTTTAGGCATCATTTGATCCATGGAATGGATTTCACATGACCTTCCACAGTGATAATAACACATGTAATCTGAGAAAGAGCAGCGTGCACAAGGTAAAAATGAAACTTTAGAAAAAAGAACTAAATCTTTTAAGTAGGTCAACTGGTAAATTGTAGTCCAGATTAGCTCATGGTCAATAGACCAGGAAGATCAAAAATTTAAACAGAGGCAATTAAACCCTTCACCATTTTTATCTGATAAAGTTGTCTTATTTCTTTTAGCTCCGTGTGTTTCTGTCCTTTAGCGCACAATATAAAATAAATGTAAAAGTCACTGGGACATGCTTCTGAACAACACATTCAGTTTAAGCAAGCATAGCATGTGTTGCAATTGAAAGTCTTAATTGCCACCCATCTATTAGCCAGGCACTCAGCAAACCACTCTTCATTGCACTAAATGTAGCTATGTATCATTAGGCTGGCCTTTATAATGGCAGGTAGATGAACTGTAAACTTCATTTAAAATAAAAATGTTTTAGAGCAAAAGGAAGAAATACAATTAAACAGTGCTATAGGTTACATTCTATTCATGTGTATATAATATACATTGCCTGTATAAAGAAAAAAAGGACGGTTGTGTCCAATGTTTTTGCTTTGCATTAATAAAGCAGTGGTAAAACTGATCCAATAAAAGCACAATACCAGAATGAAATGCACTTTAAAATACATAGGGATAATCCAAACCATTATGTAATTGTTCTTACTATTTCTGCAGCTTTCAATTATTTTAGCCCCTTCTGTCTGAAGCAACCATCTTTGTGGAGTCCTCTCCCTTTCCCTTTCAAGAACTTCTGCCCTTCTTTTCCAACATTGCAGTAATCTCATGCATGCACAATAAGGTTAAACCAAGGAACTAGTGAGTGTACAACAATCTCGCAGCATTACAATGGTGGAATATTGCTGATGGAGACATGGCACGCAGCTCTATTGATTGACAGCACACTCAGTGTGTGCCTTCAATTGGCACAATTAATGCGCATGTGTGAGAGATGTAATTGAAACAAGAGGTGAGCGATATCTCCTAAACAGCCACCCTTAACCACTTGAAGACCAGGCCTTTTCTGTAACTTTTTGTTTAAAAGTTTCAATCAGCATTTTTTGCTAGAAAATTACTTAACCACTTTAGCCCCGGAGGATTTAGCTGCTCAATGACCAGGCCCCTTTTTTCAACTTGGCACTGAATGACTTTAACTGACAATGCTGTACCCAAACAAAATGTACGTCCTTTTTTCCCATAAACAGAGCTTTCTTTTGATGGTATTTAATTAACTCTGCGCTTTTTATTTTTTGCGATATTAATACAAATTAGCGAAAATTTTGAGAAAAAATTTAATTTTCAACTTTGTCTTTTAAAAAAATATCCAATATACTAAATTTATGTCATATATTTTGGCCAAAATGTATTTAGCTACATGTCTTTGACAAAAAAATCTCAATGAGTGTATTTTTATTGGTTTGCGGAAAAGTTATAGCGTCTAGAAACTATGGTGTAAATACTGGAATTTATGCAGCTTTTACTTTCTGACTGCCTATCTCATTTCATGAAGTGCTAAAATGGCAGGGCAGTACAAACCCCTCACAAATTACCACTTTTTAGAAAGTAGACATCCTAAGGAATGTCCTGGGAGGCATTTTGAGCTCTTTGAATATTTCATTTTTTTGTCACCGGTGTTTGAAAAATGACAAAAAAATAAATATTTTTTACACAAAGTTGTCATTGAAATGATATATTGCTCACGCATGCCATGGGTATATGTGTAATTACACCACAAAATATATTCTGCTGCTTCTCCTGAGTACAGGGATACCACATGTGTGAGACTTTTTGGAAGCCTAGCTGTGTACGGGACCCCAAAAAGCAATCACCCCCATCAGATTTTCAAAGGGTGTAAATTTTTCATTGCATTTTCTCACTACCTATCACGGTTTAGGAGGCCCTGAAATATCAAGATACCACAAAACCCCCCAAATTACCCCATTTTGGAAAGTAGACACCCCAACGTGTTTGCTGAGAGGCATGGTGAGTCCATGGAATATTTTATATTTTGCCACAAGTTTTGGGAACATTACATTTTTTTTAACACAAAGTTGTCACTAAAAGATACATTTCTCACACATGACATGGGTATATGTGGAATGACATCCCAAAATACATTCTGCTGCTTTTCGTGAGTACAGGGATACCCCATGTGTGAGACTTTTTGGGGGCCTAGCTGTGTAGGGGACCCCGAAAACCAATCACCACCTTCAGGTTTTCTAATGGCGTAAATTTTTGATTTCACTCCTCACTACCTATCACAGTTTTGGAGGCCCTGAAATTTCAAGATAGCACAACCCCCCCCAAATGACCCCATTTTGCAAAGTAGACACTCCAAGCTATTTGCTGAGAGGCATAGTGAGTCCATGGAATATTTTATATTTTGCCACAGGTCTCGGGAAAATTATTATTATTATTTTTTTTTTACACAAAGTTGTCACTAAATTATATATTGCTCACACATGCCATGGGTATATGTAAAATGACACCCCAAAAAACATTCTGCTGGTTCTCCTGAGTATGGGGATACCCCAAGCGTGAGACTTTTTGGCAGTCAACCACGTACAGGACCCCAAAAACCAATCACCACCTTCAGGCTTTCCAAGGGCGTAAATTGTTGATTTCACTCCTTACTATCTATCACAGTTTCGGAGGACATGAAATGCCAAGACAGCACAAGCCCCCCCCCCCAAGTGACCCCTTTTCAGAAAGTATACACCCTAAGCTATTTGCAGAGGCATGCTGAGTGTTTTGCAGATCTCACTTTTTGCCACAAAGTTTTGGAAATTGAAAAAAGAGGAAATAAAATGCATTTTCCTTTTTTTTCTTAATTTTCCAAAGTAAATGAGAGCTGCAAAATACTCACCATGCATCTTAGCAAATACCCTGGGGTGTCTACTTTTCAAAAAGTGGTAATTTGGGGGATTTGTGCTATCTTGGCGTTTCATGGCCTTCAAAACTGTGATAGGTAGTAAAGAGTGAAATCAACAATTTACGCCCTTAGAAAGCCTGAAGGCGGTGATTGGATTTTGTGGTCCTATACGCGGCTAGACTGCCAAAAAGTCTCACACATGAGGTATCCCTGTACTCAGGAGAAGCAGCAGAATGTATTTTGGGGTGTCATTTTACATATACACATGGCATGTGTGAGCAATATATCATTTAATGACAATTTTGTGTAAAAAAACAAAAAAAAAAAAATAATAATAATTTTTCCGAAACTTGTGGCAAAATATAAAATATTCCATGGACTCACCATGCCTCTCAGCAAATATCTTGGAGTGTCTACTTTGCAAAATTGGGTCATTTGTGGGGATTTGTGCTATCTTGAAATTTTAGGGCCTCTGAAACTGTGACAGGTAGTGCGGAGGTAAAATAAGCAATTTACGCCATTAGAAAACCTGAAGGTGGTGATTGGTTTTCGGGGTCCCGTACACAGCTAGGCTCCCAAAAAGTCTCACACATGTGGTATCCCTATACTCAGGAGAATGAGCAGAATGTATTTTGGGGTGCCATTTCACATAGAATATACAGTAAATTATCAGCGCAACCAACTAGTGACAAACCAGAAATAATATTAATAATAATTGAAACAGCAAAATAATGCTGGTGCAAGTAAGTGTACAAATAACAGTGCAATAATCCAGCAGCAAACACAAATGTGTAACACCTCACAAATAATATGCAAATACCTATAAAAGTGCTGCGCCAGAAATACTTAATCAATATAAAACAGGTGATAAAATGGTGTATTAAATATCAAAGGTGTCTAAAATAAAGTCCATAAGTGTCCAAATAAAAGTGAAAAATTGAAGCTCCCAACAAGATGGTGAAGAAATCCTAGGAAGAAATACTTCACAAACACCGCTGTGCATATATCCCAGATTGGTCTCTCACCTCAGCCACAGACCCATAAAGGGTCAAAGATCGCATGTATCAGCTGCAGCAACCTGGAGATAACCTCTCCTAACTCTCTCAGTCAGCCCAATATAGATCAATCAGGTGGGGATGGATGAACTTCAATCAAACTCAGAAATCGGTGTATATATAAAACAAAGGGGACATACAGTATATAGTGCTCTCCGTCTGAATACAAATGTCTTTATTAGGTATAGTGAAAGATACGCACATTTAGCGGCACTCAGCGGTGCACGCAATGCAGACAGATAACAGTCAGCTGGGACACAGGGAAAGTACGACGTCAGGTACGCAGGCTCCGCCCCCTATATGCGTTGTGTCAGAGCTAGCCAATAGCCTTCGACTTCTTCAGTAGGGGTGGAGACTGCTTGACCTGCCATTCATTATAAAGGTGCCTCCCCTTCTAAGGGTTCATTCTAATTAGGTATGACTTGTATGATCCGCCCTGCATTATTACTCAGCCTCGGGACACCGGAACCAGAGATCGGGGAACTTGATCTACAGTGTCATGCTGACTGATTAGGTCGCACAATGCCACATGCGCCAATTTGTAATTCAAGCAAGTGACTAAAAAGTGGCATGCTTCTATAAAAATTGTCCATGTACAAATGGTACCCCTTTCCGAATAAGGGTAACACCAAGTCCCAAACTATCTTGCCGCTGCTCCCTATGTAGTCTGGGCATTTAGGGGGTCCACGGTGCTATCTTTTCCCTCGTAAACCCGGAAACTAACTGTATAGCCTGTGGCCCTGTCACACAGCTTATACAGCTTGACCCCGTTTCTGGCATGCTTGCTGGGGAGATACTGTTTCATAGCAAGGCGGCCAGTAAACTTTATCAGGGACTCATCAATGCAAACAACTTGGTGGGGGGTAAACAAGGCTGCAAACCACTGATTGAAGTGGTTTACAAGGGGCCGAATTTTGTGGAGCCGGTCATATTCAGCGTCTCCCCGAGGACGACAGATTTCATTGTCGTTGAAGTGCATAAACCACAGAATTTGCTCGTATCTCGCCCTGGACATGGAAGCAGAGAACACGGGCATATGTTGAATTAGGTTAGTGGACCAATATAACCGCAACTCCCTCTTTTTGGTTATTCTCATGTTAAGGGAAAGGCCCAGAAAGGTTTTAAACTCGGAAACCGTTTCCAGCCGAATTGTCTGGCAAGGGGCGAATTTGGGTTGGCGGCCATGAATTGACCAGCATATAAATTGCTTTGATCCACAATAGATCTGAAACAATCTTCCGTGAAAAACAGCTCAAAAAAATTCAGGGGAGTAAAATTGGCTGTTTCCACATGGATTCCAGGTTGAGCAGTGAATGGGGGAAGTACGGGCGCTGTAGTATCAGTGGGCTGCCAATCAGGATATGCCAGCGTCTTCGAATTTGCAGTGGCTGCGGGCCACTACTTGTGCTAGCCACTGCAGCAGCTTGAACTGCACTTATGGGACTCGCCACGTCACCAAGTGATACTGCAGTGCTGGTTGTTCTAGGTCCAGGGTGTACTAGGCCGCTGGTGCTTGCCAGTTTACCAGAAGGGTGAACGGCACTAGTACTGACACTCTGCTCCATACAAGCACCCTGTAATTCCTGCACCTCAACAACTCCAGAATGGGGTCGGGTACGCCTGATCTTAACAGGGTGTAAGAGAACGTTTGCTGTGCAAAGACGTGTTCCCGTTAGGAGCGTGACTGTTATAATACTAGTAGGAGTCTGTCGTGTAGAGGAAGGCCTACCGATTGCCAGTGGGCGGAGCTTGGATGGGAACCCCCGAGGTGAGTAGCACAGGCTAACCTGAGGTGCGTAATCTAAGTATCCACCGGTCTTCACCAGAGCCTCTGATGGTGAGGATGGATTTGGCTGCGGGTGAATACCAGGTCGCGGTCCCCAGGGTCGCCCCACCAGGGGAGGACTGGTCAAGGTCCGAAGGCAGATGAGCAGACAAGGAGGATCCAAGAGAATAGTCAAACGAGCCAGGGTCAGGACAGGCAGCAAGCAAACAAAGTCAGGGACGAGCCAAAGGTCAACAGGAATCAGGCAGGGATCACCAGGACGCAGGTTCAGGAACATGGAGAAGCTGAAGACAAGACAGCAAAGGCACAGAGCTGCTGAGGTGTTTAAATAAGGCAGCCTGTTGCCAATTGCTGAAATTAGCCTGCACTAGGTTAACCCTTTGGATGACAGACAGCACATCAGTGTGCTCAGGGAGCGTTCCTAACAGTGGCAATGGCTAACGCGCATGCGCGAATTCGCGCAGCCGCGCATGTGTGGATTTGCGCAGCCATGCACCCACGTTCGCGAATATGCAACGTGCGTTAAACACTGGCGCCAAATGGGCTATTTAAACCCAGCCCTTACACTGCTCCAGTGCTGTTTTGTGTTCAGCCTTGGATACCTGTTACCTGTTTACCTGCATCTTGCTTCCAGTTCAAGACCCGGCTTGTCCTGACAATTCTCTGCTCTCCGCCTGCACCGACCTTGGCTTGTCCTGTGACCTCTGTTGCTGTTTGCTCCTACTGGCTTCTACGTTACCGATTGGCTCCAGACCCGGCTTGTCTTACCACGCTTCTGTCATTCCCAGATCCATCTATCCTGCCCAGGAGGCTCACCAGGCTCCTCCTGTTACCCAGGAACTCCTGCCTCCAGCACCTGCTGCCTGCTCATCGTCCTGCTAACCAGACTTCCCTGGCAACCCCCACCAGTGGCCATCGTCCGCTTCAAGCAACATCCAGGCGCTCGTGCTACTCTATATACTCCGGTGCCCCCTGTCTGCACTATCAGGGGTCCCGAGTCGGAGGCGCAAGAGAGGCCTTCCTCACTGTATCAGGCTCATCTCCAGGTACGTGATAGTACAAAGCAGCCAGATGTCTGAGCCTGACCGAAGAACCTCTCCTATGAACGAGTTATGTCATCACCTGGCGGCACTGACTCAGTCTGTCAAGAACTTACAAGAAGGCTATAACCGGCTTGAAGAATGAGTCCAGTCACTAACCCCACCAGCCTCCTCTTCATCCGCCCAGGGAGGATCTCTAACTATGCCTGCAGTAATTTTTCTGCCTCCAGAACCTCGTGTACCTACCCCGGAAAAGTTCTCTGGTAATGGCAGCAAATTCAGGTCCTTCCATAATGCCTGTGAACTATACTTTGCACTACAACCCCAGACTTTTTCACTCTAAGCTACTAAGGTGGGCTTCGTCATTTCCCTCCTACAAGGCGAACCCCAGTCCTGGGCCCACCGCTTGCTTGAGCAGAAGGACCCCTGCTTATCCAGTCTAACCTTGTTTTTTGGAGCAATGGCCCAGTTGTATGAGGACCCCCAGAGAACCACTACTGCCGAGGCAGCCCTCTACACCCTTCAGCAAGGCCGCAGAGTGGCAGAGGATTATGTAACAGACTTTAGAAGGTGGAGTGCTAACACTAACTGGAATGATGCTGCCCTCCGCCACCAATTCCGGATGGGACTATCCGATTCTCTGAAGGATGAATTGGCCCGTGTAGGGGTGCCAGACACTCTGGAAGCCTTGATCCACCTGGCGATCCAGATCGATAGACGCCTAAGAGAACATCGTTCAGAGAGGTCATCCGGTCAGTCTGACCCGTATGGATGATGCCCCGAGTCTTCAATCCTTCTGGTCCTGCACCCTCAGCCTCTGTTACTCCTGCTACTGATTCTTCTGAACCGATGCAGCTTGGCATGCTCCATCCTTCTCTCACCCCAGAAGAACGTCAACGCGCCGGCGACTGAATAAATTGTGCCTGTACTGTGGAGAAAATGGACACTATGTGAGGTCTTGTCCTGCTAAAAGCCGTAAGTGCCTAACCCTTTCCTCTACCAACCAAGGGTTGTGCCCCCACAATTCATCTCACCTGACTGTTCTTATCTCGTTACAGCTTCCGGAAGGGGCTATCCAGGCACCCACCATTATTGATTCAGGAGCCTGTAGTTGTTTTATTGACCTGAAATTTGCCACTCAGCTTAAAGTTCCCTTAAGGCCCAGATCACAGGGACTGACTATTCATTTGGCTGATGGGTCTCATATCAGATCTGGACCTGTCACACAAGAGACTCTTCCCCTGCATGCCACCATATCTGGTAACCACAGGGAGCTACTTCGCCTGGATGTCATCACCTCACCTCTATTTCCCATCATTCTGGGCATGCCATGGCGCACAACCCCTGCATTAATTGGAAGATGGGAGAGATTGACTTCCAGTCATCTTACTGTCAACAACTCTGCTTCTTCCAATCACAAACCCCCCGTCTTCATTACTGTGTATGGACTCTGATACCGAATCGTGCTCTTCTGTTCCTGTGACCTATCATGATTTCTTGGATGTCTTCAGCAAGAAAGGAGCACCATTTTTATCAAGTTAGACTTATGTGGGACATATAATCTAGTGTGAATCAGGGAAGGTGACGAGTGGAAAACAGCATTTTGCACCCGTTTTGGGGCACTATGAGTACCTAGTAATGCCCTTCTGACTTTGCAACGCCCCGGCCACCTTCCAGCACTTTATTAATGACATTTTCCGAGATTTTCTGGACTTGTTTGTTATTGTTTATCTTGATGATATTTTAATATTTTCTTCCACTTTAGAAGATCATCACGAACACGTAAGAAGTGTCCTGGCTCTTCTCAGACAGCATGGCTTATACGCAAAACCTGAGAAGTGTGAGTTTGATCGTCAGAACATCCAATTCCTGGGTCTAATTCTCTCCACAGAAGGTATTAAAATGGATCCTAAAAAAGTTTCTACCATTCTACACTGGCCGACCCCCTCTGATAAGAAAGGGGTGCAACGGTTTGTAGGATTTTCAAATTTTTATCGAAAATTCATCAAAAATTTTCTGCAATTATCTCCCCCATCACTCAGTTAACCAGACAAGGTACCCGGTTCCTGTGGACTCCTGAGGTGCAGACCGCATTTGAAACTCTAAAGACTTTCTTCACCTCCGCACCGGTTCTTCGACACCCAGATCCTGGTCTGCCTTACGTCCTGGAAGTGGACGCATCTGAGTCAGCAGTAGGAGCAGTATTGTCTCAACAGCAAGGAGCCAAAGCCCTGTTACACCCCGTTGCCTTATTTTCACGCAAGTTATCTCCAACAAAAAGGAATTATGATGTTGGTGATCGAGAGCTTTTAGCAATTAAGGCAGCCCTGGAAGAATGGAGATACCTCTTAGAAGGGGCAGCCCATCCAATCCTAGTGTACACGGATCACAAGAATCTGGAATACTTGCGAGCTGCTAAACTCTTGAACCCTCGTCAGACCAGATGGGCTCTCTTTTTCTCCAGATTTTCTTTCCATGTCACTTACAGGCCAGGGTCAAAGAACACAAAACCTGATGCATTGTCCCGCATGTTTGGTGATGCTGAGAGATCTGCAGTCCCAGATATAATCCTGTCTTCTGGAAACTTCCTGTTATTGCAAGAGGACTTGCTGCTACAACTCAAACAGGCTTCTGAGGGTATTCCACCACCTCCCTGAGTGTCCTTACAAGTTAAGGATGGACTTTTGTGGCATGATAACAAGATATTCATACCTGAAAGATTGCGGGTCCCTGTTCTGGGTCTCTGCCATGACAAATTCCCTTGCAGGTCATTTTGGAATCCATAAGACCTCTGAATTGCTCCAACGTACCTTCTGGTGGCCTGATCTGGAGAAGGACTGTAAAAGATACATCGAAACCTGTGTTACTTGTATCCGGAACAAGACCTCCAGGTCCAGGTCTTGGGGCTTGCTCAAACCTTTACCAGTCCCTGACAGAGCATGGAAGATGATTTCAATGGACTTCATCGTTGAACTCCCTCCATCTGAAGGCTACACTACCATCTTCGTGGTGGTAGACCGGCTATCCAAGATGGCATCTTTTTTACCCATGAAGGGCACTTCCTCAGCCATGGATACAGCCAAGTTATTTATTAAAGAGATTGTGAGACTGCATGGAGTTCCTGCCAATATAGTATCCGACCGTGGGGTTCAGTTCACCTCTAGATTTTGGAAGTCCCTTTGTGAGAAGTTGGATATTGAATTGTCCTTTTCCTCAGAGTACCACCCACAGACCAATGGTCAAACAGAAAGGACAAATCAGACATGGAACAGTATCTACGCTGTTTTTCGTCCTTTTCTCGGGATTGGGTGACGCTACTGCCACTAGCCGAGCTCGCATATAACAACTCTGAACATTCTGCTACTAAGCAGACTCCATTTTTTGCCCATTATGGTTACCACTAGAGTTGAGCAGACACCTGGATGTCCGTGTTCGGCGGGTTCGGCCGAACTTGAAAAAAAAGTCCGGGTCCGTGTCCCGGACTTTTTCCGAACTTTACCCGGACACCGAACCCCATTTAAGTCAATGGGGACCCGAACTTTCAGGCACTAAAATGGCTCTAAAATACCAATGGAAAGGGCTAGAGTGCTGCAAATGGCAGCAAAATGTAGTTAAGAGCATGGCAAGTGCTCTGAAAACAAATGTGGATAGGGAAATAACTTAAAACAACAAAAAAAAACAGAAAAATAAATCAATTTTCTTCATCTGTGAAGGACGAGGCCCATATGGAGTAGGAGGGAGGTTGAGGTGACGGTGGATGTGGCGGTGTAGGTGGAAGCGGCGGCGGAGGGGGACGAGGTAGCCAACACTGCTTTTTTTCAATCAATTTAAATTAGGGTACACCCCAAAAGAGTGAGAAAGATCAAAAATATAACAATAGCTGGGTAAGGTCGGTATCCATCTCTATTCTGCACAAGGTACGGAAAAGTCCTGTGGGATACATGCCTGGTTCATTTTAATGAACGTGAGCTTGTCCACATTGTCTCTGGACAGGCGGCTGCGCTTGTCTGTGATAACGCCCCCAGCCGTGCTAAATACACGTTCAGATAATACACTGGCTGCAGGGCACGCCAGCACCTCCAAGGCGTAAAGGGCAAGCTCAGGCCATGTGCCCAATTTGGAGACCTAGAAGTTGAAGGGTTCTTCTGAGGTGCTGGCGGTGCCCTGGCTGCATTGGCGACCTCTTCCTCCTCCTCCTCTGCCTTGGCCTTGTGCTTCCACTGTGGCCCCGCTGTCAGGTGGGAATGCCAGCAGCATCGCGTCTACCAGCGTGCGCTTGTACTCGCACATCTTGCGATCACGCTCCAGTGAGTGAATTAAGGACGGTACGTTGTCCTTGTAACGGGGATCCAGCAGCGTGGCCACCCAGTAATCAGCACAAGTTAGAATGTGGGCAACTCGGCGGTCGTTGTGGAGACACTGCAGCATGTAATCGCTCATGTGTGCCAGGCTGCCCAGAGGCAACGAAAGGCTGTCCTCTGTGGGAGGTGTATCGTCTGTGTCTTCTGTATCCCCCCCAGCCACGCACCAGTGATGGCCATGAGCTGGCCTGGGTGCCACACTGCTGTGAACATGGTTCCATCTCCTCATCCTCCAGAACTGTGCCCCTGCTGGACAATTGTGTACCTGGAGTTTGTGGGTGCAGGAACCCACCCTCGGAGCCACTTGTGAATGACTGCCCTAAAAGCCATGGAAATGATCCCTCTTCCTCCTCCTCCTCCTCCTCCTGTGCCACATCCTCTTCCATCATCGCCCGATGCGTTTTTTCAAGGAGGCATAGAAGTGGGATAGTTAAGCTGACAACGGCATCATCGGCACTGGCCATGTTGGTGGAGTACTCAAAACAGCACAACAAAGCACACAGGTCTCGCATGGAGGCCCAGTTATTGGTGGTGAAGTGGTGCTGTTCCGCAGAGCGACTCACGCGTGCGTGCTGCACCTGAAACTCCACTATGGCCTGCTGCTGCTCGCACAGTCTTTCCAGCATGTGCAAGGTGGAGTTCCACCTTGTGGGCACATCACATATGAGGCGGTGAGCGGGAAGGCCGAAGTTACGCTGCAGAGCTGACAGGCGAGCAGCAGCAGGGTGAGAACACAGAAAGTGCGCACAGACGGCCCGCACTTTCTGCAGCAGCTCTGACATATCGGGGTAATTTTTAAGGAACCTCTGCACCACCAAATTCAGCACATGCGCCAGGCAAGGGATGTGCGTCAAACCGGCTAGGCCCAGAGCTGCTATGAGATTTCGCCCGTTATCGCACACCACCATGCCAGGCTTGAGGCTTGCTGGCACCAACAACTCATCGGTCTGCTGTTCCATGCTCCTCCACAACTCATGCGCGGTGTGGGATTTTTCCCCCAAACATGCAAGTTTTAAAACTGCCTGCTGTCGTTTACCCCTGGCTTTGCTGAATTTGGTGGTGAAGGTGTTACGCTGACCGGATGAGGAGGCGGTAGAGGATGAGGAAGCGGAGTAGGAAGAGTTAGGAACAGGATGTAAACTGAAGCGCCCTGCAATCCTCGGTGGTGGAATGAGATGCGCCAAACAAATTGAAAGGGTGTATCTCACACGTACACATACAGACTATGCCGCAATTTGATTTTTTTCACCTGCATGGGTGTATATTGAATAGCGGAATAGAGCAAAAGTATATAAAAGGGTGTATCTCACACGTACAGACTAGGCCGCAATTTAATTATTTTCACCCGCATGGGTGTATATTGAATAGCGGAATAGAACAATAGTATCAAAAAGGGTGCATCTCACACATATAGACTATGCCGCAATTAAATTTTTGTCACCTGCATGGGTGTATATTGAATAGCGGAATAGAACAAAAGTATATAAAAGGGTATATCTCACACGTACAGACTAGGCCGCAATTGAATTATTTTCACCCGCATGGGTGTATATTGAATAGAGGAATAGTTCATCCAGGAGGAAACTGCTTTGCAGATTTTCTGGGAGTGCCCCTTTGCACAGAGCCTGTTTAGGGCCTTGGAACCTGAACTTAAGGACTTTGTACCACAGACTGCCATCACACACTTTGGTGTGCAAAATGGATTATTTGGTGGAACTTTTTCCCAAGAGGACATTGACAACGCCTTGCAGGTTCTGTGTTCCTTCAAGGACGCTTTATGGTGTGCCAAAAAGTGCCTTATCTACCAGCGAGAGAGGATGCCTATTGAGGACTGTCGCAGACTGGTCCATAGTCTGCTCAGAGACTATAACCTAATGGATCTCATGGAGGAAGAGGAGGTCTAGCGATTTCCCCTTCCCCAACTCTCCCTTGTGTGTTTTTGTCCTTTCATTAAAGCTTCTGGCTTGCACTTCTCCACCTCCCTTTCCCCCACTCTTTATTGTTTGTGTGTTTCACGTTTGTCTTTTTGTAATGTGGCGGTACACTTTATTTGCACACATAATCTGATTAGTAGGGTGTAGGTTCTTGGGACTGTCCCTGAACGTCTTGGGGGGGGGGGTATGGATATGGCCTTTTGGCTTGGTTCACCGACCTAGTACTTTGCCAGTGTAAGTACACCAGTCCCTGTCAGCAGCCTTGCACCCCGGGGGATCAGGGTCCTTCCTCTTTCGGGAGGAGGACCATGTGTACACCCTGTGTACTTTTTTATGCACCCGCCGGGTGATAGTCTGAGTATGTTCACACACCACGGGCTTATAAAAAAAAAACAGCTGGTGGTTCTGGTTTTTGTGGCGTGCCGACAAACCTTTTCCACATTTCATACATGCTAACCCTGCTCTCTGAGGTGCCGGTGGTGCCCTGGGTGCATTGGCGACCTACTCCTCCTCCTCCTCTGCCTTTGCCTTGTGCTTTCATTGTGCCCCTGCTGTCATATGGGAATTCCACCAGCATTGCTTCTCGACCTTTTGGCTAAGATCAAGTGTAGTATCAGTTGTTATAAGTTATACAGTGGGGGCGCTGTGATGTCATTCTGCCTGACCAAGATTGGGTGGCGGCTATGGAAACCTGCTGGAGTGATGGGGGCTTGGAAGGTTTGATGTGTGGCCCTCAGGTTCCTTCCTCCTGGGGGGGGTGGGGGGGGTCTCTCTTCGGGAGAGCACCCCTGACCTAGTATTCGAGGTGGCTTCGGCTACCATGAAGAACGGGGTTCTGCCAGGCCTTCTGGCTAGGCAGATCATGGAAACCCTATGTCCCCGTCAGGAGACTTGCCAACCAGTAATCAGCACAAGTTAGAATGTGGGCTACTTGGCGGTCGTTGCGCAGACATTGCAGCATGTAATTGCTCATGTGTGCCAGGCTGCCCAGAGGCAACAAAAGGCTGCCCTCTGTGGAAGGTGTATCGTTTGTGTCCTCTGTATACCCCCAGCCACGCACCAGTGATGGCCATGAGCTGGCCTGGGTGCCACCCTGCTGTGAACATGGTTCCTCCTCCTCCTCCTCCTCAACCATCATCCAGCAATTTTTCAAAAAGGTATACAAGTGGGATAGGAACGCTGAGAACGGCGCCATAGGCACTGTCCATGTTGGTGGAGTACTCGAAACAGCGCAACAAGGCACACAGGTCTCGCATGGAAGCCCAGTTATTGGTGAAGTGGTGCTGCGACTCACACGTGTGTGCTGCAGCTGAACCTCCGCTATGGCCTGCTGCTGCTCGCACAGTCTTGCCAGCATGTGCAGGGTGGAGTTCAACCTTGTGGGCACGTCACATATGAGGTGGTGAGCGGGAAAGCCGAAGTTACGCTGCCGCACTGACAGGCGAGCAGAAGCAGGGTGGGAACGCCGAAAGTGTGCACAGGCGGCCCGCACTTTCTGCAGCAGCTCTGACATATCGGGGTAATTTTTAAGGAACCTCTACACCACCAAATTCAGCACATGCGCCAGGCAAGGGATGTGCGTCAAACCGGCTAGGCCCAGAGCTGCTATGAGATTTCACCCGTTATCGCACACCACCATGCCGGCTCACTGGCACCAACAACTCATCGGTCTGCTCTTCCATGCTCCTCCACAACTCATGTGCGGTGTGGGATTTTCCCCCCAAACATGCAAGTTTTAAAACTGCCTGCTGTCGTTTACCCCTGGCTTTGCTGAATTTGGTGGTGAAGGTGTTACGCTGACCGGATGAGGAGGCGGTAGAGGATGAGGAAGTGGAGTAGGAGAAGTTAGGAACAGGATGTAAACTGAAGCGCCCTGCAATCCTCGGTGGTGGAAGGAGATGCACCAAACAAATTTAAAGGGTGTATCTCACACGTACCGATACAGACTATGCCACAATTTAATTTTTTTAACCCCAAAAGGGTGTATATTGAATAGCGGAATAGAAAAAAGTATATAAAAAGTAGGGATGATCGAACGGTTCGGGTCCACCATCGGTTCGGCCCGAACATTGGGTGTTCGAGGTTCGGCCGAATTTAGAACTTTTTGCCCAAAAAGTTCGGAATTCGGCAACCAGAACCAACCAAAATGCAATGCTTCAGGAAATGGGCTTTAAAAGCCCGTGATTGGACCAGAACCATTAGCAAAAGCCAATTGAGGGGGCAGGAGAATGCTAGGAATGTGATTGGAGTGACTAGGGGGTCCCTAGACCAATCATTAGTGAATACGCCCCACAGTATATAAGATCGCCACTGCCAAATTCCTAGCATTCTTGTACGGGACATGGAAGAGAGTGGAATGCTGTTCTGTTCTAATGTGTTACAAAGTGTCATTTAGCTATTTTTAGTGTGAGGAAAGGGATATCTAGTGTAGTTAGAGTGCTCCTTTACACTTAAGTTAGCTTCAAAAATTTAGTTTCTGTAGGGAATGTATGAAGTGTCAGGGGACCGTAGTGTAGTGTAGGGTTAACTGACAGTGACTGCTATGGAAGGGTGACAAAACCCTTCCATAGCAGGGTGACCGCTATAGAGAAATGATCATTTCTCTGAGTTGCTTCGGCACAGGCATATGGCTTCTCACCAGCCAAGCATTTTTTATGCTGCAGGGGCTGCCACTGCCAGTGCTTTTTTGAGGACATGTTTGATGTCAGACATGACATCTAAACATGTGTATAGGGGGTATATATACACATATATGTCTGTATATATACCCCTAGACATATATAGGTGTGATAGTAGCAGAAATATATGCTTGCGCTAATGAAATCATTTACAGTAATATATTTCTGCTACTATCACACCTATATATGGCTAGGTGTCTATATACATATAATTATGTGTGTATATATACCACTATACACAAGTTCAGATGTTTTTACTGACTGCAAAGAACCCAAAAAAATGCCTGCTTTGAAACCGGCAAGGTGTGAAAACATAGGAGAGAAGCTAACCCCCTGAGCTGAAAGTTTTCTAATACAAACAATCCTTTTTTTTATGGTTCTGGACATGCTACAGAGCTGAAACTTCACAGGTACACCTTATATACCCCCCAGACACAAAATCACACAAAAAAAGTTTTTTAAAAATTGTCATTTTTGATAAAAAAGCCAATTATTGAAAAAATTAAAAAAAAAAAGAGATTTTTTTGATTTTTACTTTGGATTTCGTATCTGGGGGGTCTAAAAAGTGTACATGTGAAGTTTCAGCTCTGTAGCATGTCCAGAACCATAAAAAAAAATATTGTTTGTATTAGAATACTTTCAGCTCAGGGGGTTAGCTTCTCTTCTCGGTTTTCACACCTTGCCAGTTTCAAAGCATTTTTTTGGGTTCTTTGCAGTCAGGAAAAACATCTGAACTTGTGTATAGTGGTACTGTGCACAAGTTCTGATGTTTTGCCTGCCTCCAAAAACCCCCAAAAAATGCCAGCAAAAACACACCTGGGCATTTTTTTTTTTTTGATGCTAGCGTTTTTTTTGGCATTTTTTGGGGTTCTTTTGAAGCAGGCAAAACATCTGAACTTGTGTATAGTGGTGTATATACACACATACATATATTTATATACACACCTAGACATATATAGGTGTGATAGTAGCAGAAATATATGCTTGCGCTAATGAAATCATTTACAGTAATATATTTCTGCTACTATCACACCTATATATGGCTAGGTGTCTATATACATATAATTATGTGTGTATATATACCACTATACATAAGTTCAGATGTTTTGCCTGCCTCAAAAGAACCCCAAAAAATGCCCAAAAAAACGCTAGCGTTAAAAAAAAAATGCCCAGGTGTGTTTTTGCTGGCATTTTTTGGGGGTTTTTGGAGGCAGGCAAAACATCAGAACTTGTGCACAGTACCACTATACACAAGTTCAGATGTTTTTCCTGACTGCAAAGAACCCAAAAAAATGCCTGCTTTGAAACCGGCAAGGTGTGAAAACCGAGAAGAGATGCTAACCCCCTGAGCTGAAAGTATTCTAATACAAACAATCTTTTTTTATGGTTCTGGACATGCTACAGAGCTGAAACTTCACATGTACACTTTTTAGACCCCCCAGATCTGAAATCCAAAGTAATAATCAAAAAATCTCTTTTTTTTTAATTTTTTCAATAATTGGCTTTTTTATCAAAAATGACAATTTTTAAGAACTTTTTTTGTGTGATTTTGTGTCTGGGGGGTCTAAAAGGTGTACCTGTGAAGTTTCAGCTCTGTAGCATGTCCAGAACCATAAAAAAAGGATTGTTTGTATTAGAAAACTTTCAGCTCAGGGGGTTAGCTTCTCTCCTCGGTTTTCACACCTTGCCGGTTTCAAAGCAGGCATTTTTTTGGGTTGTTTGCAGTCAGGAAAAACATCTGAACTTGTGTATAGTGGTACTGTGCACAAGTTCTGATGTTTTGCCTGCCTCCAAAAACTCCCAAAAAATGCCAGCAAAAACACACCTGGGCATTTTTTTTTGACGCTAGCGTCTTTTTTTTGCATTTTTTGGGGTTTTTTTGAGGCAGGCAAAACATCTGAACTTGTGTATAGTGGTATATATACACACATAATTATATGTATATAGACACCTAGCCATATATAGGTGTGATAGTAGCAGAAATATATTACTGTAAATGATTTCATTAGCGCAAGCATATATTTCTGCTACTATCACACCTATATATGTCTAGGTGTGTATATAAATATATGTATGTGTGTATATACACCACTATACACAAGTTCAGATGTTTTGCCTGCCTCAAAAGAACCCCAAAAAATGCCAAAAAAAACGCTAGCGTAAAAAAAAAAATGCCCAGGTGTGTTTTTGCTGGCATTTTTTGGGGGTTTTTGGAGGCAGGCAAAACATCAGAACTTGTGCACAGTACCACTATACACAAGTTCAGATGTTTTTCCTGACTGCAAAGAACCCAAAAAAATGCCTGCTTTGAAACCGGCAAGGTGTGAAAACCGAGAAGAGAAGCTAACCCCCTGAGCTGAAAGTGTTCTAATACAAACAATCTTTTTTTTATGGTTCTGGACATGCTACAGAGCTGAAACTTCACATGTACACTTTTTAGACCCCCCAGATACGAAATCCAAAGATGATAGATAAAAGATTTGATAAAAATCAAAAAATCTCTCTTTTTTTTTTTTTTAATTTTTCAATATTTGGCTTTTTTATCAAAAATGAAAATTTTTAAGAACTTTTTTTGTGTGATTTTGTGTCTGGGGGGTCTAAAAGGTGTACCTGTGAAGTTTCAGCTCTGTAGCATGTCCAGAACCAGAAAAAAAAGATCATATAGGTGTAAAAGGAGGGTCCCACATCCCTGTTCTACTGAAAAATTATCTTTTTTTTTTCATGGTTCTGGACATGCTACAGAGCTTAAACTTCACATGTACACGTTTTAGACCCCCCCCCAGATACTAAATCCAAAGTCAAAATAAAAAAATCTCTTTTTTTTTTTTTCAATAATTGGCTTTTTTATCAAAAATGACAATTTTTAGGAACTTTTTTTGTGTGATTAATAGTTAATGGGGCATGACCCAGAACCCTAGGGACTTTTTAGGGGCATTTATTGGGTTTTAGGGCTTAAAAATTGTGTTTTTTGATTACCGAAGTTCGGGTCCCATTGATTTCAATGGGGTTCTGAAATCCGGGCCGAACTTTCGGGAAGTTCGGATGTTCTGGCCGAACCGAACTTTTCAAAAGTTCGATCATCCCTAATAAAAAGGTGTATCTCACACGTACCGATACAGACTATGCCGCAATTTAATTCTTTTTACCCCAAAGGGTGTAGATTTAATAACGGAATAGAAAATATGATATAAAAAGGTGTATCTCACACGTACAGACCCAGACTAGGCCCCGATTACAATTTTTTGAACCCTAAAGGCAGGATGAGGAGTAGGAGGAGTTTGAAACAGGAGGCAAACTGAAGCACCCTGCAATCCTCAGTGGTGGAAGATGCGCCCCAAAAATTTGGAAGGTGTTTCTCACACGTACCGATACAGACTATGCCGTAATTTAATTATTTTTACCCCAAAGGGTGTAGATTGAATAGCGGAATAGAAAATATGATATAAAAAAGGTGTATCTCACACGTACAAACCCAGACTAGGCCCTGATTACAATTTTTTGTACCCTAAAGGCAGGATGAGGAGTAGGAGGAGTTCGGAACAGGGAGCACACTGAATCACCCTGCAATCCTCGGCGGTGGAAGATGTGCCCCAAAAATTTGGAAGGTGTATCTCACACGTACCGATACAGACTTATGCCGCAATTTAATTTTTTTTTACCCCAAAAGGGTGTAGATTGAATAGCGGAATAGAAAATATAATATAAAAAGGTGTATCTCACATGGACAGACCCAGACTAGGCCCCGATTACAATTTTCTGTACCCTAAAGGCAGGATGAGGAGTAGGAGGAGTTTGGAACAGGAGGCAAACTGAAGCACCCTGCAATCCTCGGCGGTGGAAGATGCGCCCCAAAAATTTGGAAGGTGTATCTCACACGTACCAATACAGACTATGCCGCAATTTAATTCTTTTTACCCCAAAATGGTGTATATTGAATAGCGGAATAGAAAAAATTTTATAAAACGGTGTATCTCACACGTACAAACACAGACTAGGCCCCCGATTACAATTTTTTGTACCCTACAGGCAGGATGAGGAGTAGGAGGAGTTCGTAACAGGAGGCAAACTGAAGCACCCTGCAATCCTCGGCGGTGGAAGATGCGCCCCAAAAATTTGGAAGGTGTATCTCACACGTACCGATACAGACTATGCCACAATTTAATTATTTTTACCCCAAAGGGTGTAGATTGAAAAGCGGAATAGAAAATATGATATAAAAAGGTGTATCTCACACGTACAGACCCAGACTAGGCCCCGATTACAATTTTTTGTACCCTAAAGGCAGGATGAGGAGTAGGAGGAGTTCGGAACAGGAGGCAAACTGAAGCACCCTGCAATCCTCGGCGGTGGAAGATGCGCCCCAAAAATTTGGAAGGTGTATCTCACACGTACCGATACAGACTATGCCGCAATTTAATTCTTTTTACCCCAAAGGGTGTAGATTGAATAGCGGAATAGAAAATATGATATCAAAAGGTGTATCTCACACGTACAGACCCAGACTAGGCCCCGATTACAATTTTTTGTACCCTTAAGGCAGGATGAGGAGTAGGAGGAGTTCGAAACAGGAGGCAAACTGAAGCACCCTGCAATCCTCGGCGGTGGAAGATGCGCCCCAAAAATTTGGAAGGTGTATCTCACACGTACCGATACAGACTATGCCGCAATTTAATTTTTTTTACCCCAAAAGGGTGTAGATTGAATAGCGGAATAGAAAATATGATATAAAATTGGTGATTTTTCAATAGCACATGTGAACACAGCAGTGTCTTATGTTTTATGTCACGGTCAGCTCAGCAGCAGGCTATGAAGGGAAAAAAAAATTCCCCTTTAACTTTGTAATTTTTAAATAGCAGATTAGTACAGACTATGCCACAATTTAATTTTTTTTTTAACCCAAAAGGGTGTATATTGAATAGTGGAATAGAAAAAAGTATATAAAATTGAAAATCACTCAATAGCACATGTGAACACAGCAGTGTCTTATGTCACGGTCAGCTCTGCAGCAGGCTATGAAGGGAAAAAAAAAATTCCCCTGTAATTTTTAAATAGCAGATTAGAACAGCAATCTGTAGTAAAATATAGCTAAACGCTACACACAACAGACTGATAAAAATATATTTTTTTCTCCCTCCTCCTCCTCAGTGGGCTCAAGTGAGGGCAAAAAGATCATTCACTGCACCACCCCCCACACTGCAAAATCGATGTAGATCGCTAACGGACGATTGTTCTGTCCCTGCCTAATCTCTCCAGTCTTTCCCTAAAATGCTCAAATTACTTTCCCTGCCTACACTCTAACCTGTCCCTGCATTTTTTTCGGGCACAATTTTTCACTGTCTATCCCTAATCAGCAGCCAGCACGTATGATGTGTGCTCTCTCCCTATACTGCAGCAGAATGACGCACTGCGCTGTGTCTCTCGAACTTATAAAGACATGGGTCACATGCTTCAGATGGCCAATCACAGCTACTAATACATTAGTAGGCATGGCTGGGATGGCTTAAGGCACACCAGTTAAATGCTTGTTGATTGGCTGTTGAAAGCCCGCCATTAAAAGCGCGCCATTACATACAAAACAGGAAATAAAATTACCGAACACGGATTTTAAACCCGAACATACAGTAAAGTTTTCGGGTCCGTGTCCGGGTAGCAAAAATCCAATTATCCGGTACGAACCCGAATAATACAGTCCGTGTTCGCTCAACACTAGTTACCACCCTTCCTTTCTGATCACCACAGTACCTGAATGCCCTGTCCCTTCTGTCCAGGATACAGTAAACTTTTTTGCATCCAATAATGAGTTACTTCAAGAGACTATGGCTAAAGCTCAGGAAAATAATAAAAAATTATTTGACAGGAAGAGGCGGGGAGAGCTAATATTGGAACCCGGTGATCAAGTATGGTTAGCCACAACCAATCTGAAGCTTACCTGTCCCTCAAGAAAACTTGGACCTAAATTTGTGGGCCCCTTTTCCATTAAAAGGAGGATCAATGACGTCTCCTATGAACTAGTATTACCTGATTCTTTCAAGATCCACCCTGTTTTTCACGTGTCTCTGTTAAAACCTGCACTGCCGAATCCCTTTCCCGAAAGGAATGATGGTCCCCCTGAACCTGTGATAATCAACGGTGAGAAGAGTTTGAAGTTGAAGCAATTATTGATTGCAGGAGAAGGGGTAACCAAATCCAATATTTGATTACGTGGAAAGGTTATGGGCCCGAGGAGAACTCTTGGGAACCACTGGACAATATCAATGCAAGAGACTTAATTCAAGCTTTCAAACGCAATCACCCGGAGAAGTTGGCCCAGTTGGGCAGCCGGAGGCTGCCCATTGGGGGGGGGCAATGTAAGAGAACTTTTGCTGTGCAAAGACGTGTTCCCATTAGGAACGTGACAATGGCTAATGCGCATGCGCGACTTGTGCAGCCACGCACCCGCGTTCGCGAATACGCAACGTGCATTAAACACTGGCGCCAAATGGGCTATTTAAACCCAGCCCTTACACTGCTCCAGTGCTGCTTTGTCTTCAGCCTTGGATACCTGTTACCTGTTTAACTGCATCTTGCTTCCAGTTCCAGACCCGGCTTGTCCTGACGATTCTCTGCTCTCCGCCTGCACTGACCTTGGCTAGTCCTGTGACCTCTCTTCCTGTTTGCTCCTACTGGCTTCTACGTTACCAATTGGCTCCAGTTCCGGCTTGTCTTACCACGCTTCTGTCATTCCCAGATCCGTCCATCCTGCCCAGGAGGCTCACCAGGCTCCTCCTGTTACCCAGGAACTCCTGCCTCCAGCACCTGCTGCCTGCTCATCGTCCTGCTAGCCAGACTTCCCTGGCAACCCTCACCAGTGGCCATCGTCCACTTCAAGCAACATCCAGGCGCTCGTGCTACTCTATACTACGGTGCCCCCTGTCTGCACTATCAGGGGTCCCGAATCGGAAGCGCAAGAGAGGCCTTCCTCACTGTATCAGGCTCATCTTCAGGTACATGATACAGGGACTCATCCGTCGTCGGAGCTATCTGTCAGGGAGCCACTGTTCTCTAAAGGTTTGTATACTGACCCTGATTCTACCAGTGAGGCTTCCCCATCGCTCTCATCTGACATGGTCAGTATACTGTAGGCCTCTGCACTACGGTAACACCATTTGGACATTTTAGCAGCTAAATTTACAAGTACAGTAGTGTAAACCTACTTGGGACAGAAACGAACTCGCTGAAGTCACAATCACACTATCACAGATATACAGAAAACCACTATATTACCTGTATATAGTGTGCAATGTGACAGGGGGAAGGGGTTAACTGGGGGTGATCAGGGGGTTAAATCTTTATTGGGGGGGGGGGGTGGCAGGTATCCTAAACCTAAAAGGAATGGTCGTAAGCGCTAAACCAAGTCACAAGTCACACTAATAGAGAAATATAGGCAAATGTGACAGGGGGTGTATGGGTTAACTGGGGGTGATCCGGGGTTAGATCTTTATTGGGGGGGTGACGGGGACCCTAAACCTACTTGGGACAGAAACGTACTCGCTAGCGCTAACTGAAGTCACAATCACACTATCACAGATATACAGAAAACCACTATATTACCTGTATATAGTGTGCAATGTGACAGGGGGGAAGGGGTTAACTGGAGAGGATCAGGGGGGATCAGGGGGTTAAATCTTTATTGGCGGGGTGACGGGTATCCTAACCCTAAAAGGAACGGCCGCAAGCCGAATATAGGAAACAGCTATATACTGTATACAGTGTGTGATGTGACAGGGGGTGTAGAGGTTAACTGGGGGGGGGGGGGGTGATCGGGAGTTAAGTATGCCTAGCTAGGTGTGTGCAAGTGTGCTGTGTGCAGTACTCACATTTTTAATCCTCTCTCGTCTTTCAATGAATCCAAGAAGGATCTTGGGAGGAGAGAGCGGGTCATTTTTGTGCCTGTGTTTACATTACACAGGAACAGGTCAGTCTCTGATTGGGCAGGACAGATCAACAGGTCCAGGCCGAAAATCATTGGCCTGGACCTGATGACTGATCAGTTCTGAACCCAATCAGATCATCTGCGGGGCGGGGCCGGGGGCATGCGGGAGCGCGCCCCAGAGCAGCGGGGACAAGCGACGTAGTACTACGTCGCTTTGCCCAGCAGCAGCTGCCTGCCGCAGTAAGACTGCGGCGGGCAAAGCTGAAGTGGTTAAACCCCCCCAAACATTATATATATACACTTTTAGCAGAGACCCCAGAGAATAAAATGGTGATTGTTGCAATATTTTATGTCACTCAGTATTTGTTCAACGGTCTTTCAAACACATTTAAAAAAAAAATTACACTTTAATGAATAAAACAAACACATTATTTACCCCAATTTTTTTGTATAATGTGAAAGATGATGTTATGTGAAGTAAATAGATACCTGCTCAGAAATAAAAAAAAAACAGAAAATAGCTGCCAACACTTAAAGTTTTTGATATAAAAAAACCAATGCATAAAGAAGTGTAGCGCTTAAATATGGATGTATGAGCAATTTAAATTTTAAAAAAGCTATTAAATCAAGTAAAAAAACATTGTGAAAAAAGATAACTCCATCTAAGATGAGAAAAAATCTCCACAGTAGACATGGGCTAAATACCCCCCTGTTTGGTTCGCAGCAGAACTCTTGAACAGGGGGAAAGTTCTAACTCAAACGGAGAACCCCATTGACGTTTTTTGGAGCCAAACAGAAAAAATCAAAAGTGCCTATTTTGAGGACTTACATGCAAGCAATTGGCCATAAAAGGGGTATGGGGTTTGAGTACTGCCCTGGGGGACATGTATCAATGCAAAAATATTTTTTAAAAACAATAGTTTTTTCAAGAGTAGTGATTTTAGTTCTGCTTAAAGTGCAAAAATAAAAAATACTTTAACTATAATGCCTGGGGGGTGTCCTTAACTGGTTACCAACCACACGCCGTGTATTTACTGGGGCAGTGTGGCTCCCCCAGGTAAACCGATGTTGGGCTACGTTGGCCGCGAGCAGGGAGCTGGGGGGCGAGCGTGCGCCGCCACCGGCGCACTCCTGCCCCCCAGTTGGCAGCGGGGAAGCGGATGCACGAGTCAGGCGGCTCCGATTGCCGCCTGACACCCGCGATCGTTCCCCGCTAAGAGAGAAGGACGGTCGGCTGTTGTAAACTATATAGGATCACAGATCTCTATGGTCTTTTCAGAAACCACGCCCCCCCACATTTAGAATCACTCCACCTAGGCTCACATTTAACCCCTTGATCACCCACAATGTTAACCCCTTTCCTGCCAGTGTCATTATTACAGTAACAGTGCATATATTTAGCACTGATTACTGTAGTAATGTCACAAAAAGTGTCAAAAATGTCAATTAGGGGTCCAATCTATCCGCCGCAATGTCGCAGTCCCACTAAAAATCGCAGATCGCCACCATTACTAGTAAAAAAAAACAATAAAAATGACATAAATCTTTCCCGTAGTTAATAGATGCTATAACCTTTGCACAAACCAATCAAAATACGCTTATTGTGATTTTTTTTTTTTACCAGAAATGAACCAGTCTTGGATCAGCAGCAATTACCAAGTTCCTGCTGCTAATGCTTCTGATTAAATACTTGAAGATTCTGCCACCCTCTAATTATTTATTTTTTGCTTCCGCCAAAGCTTCTCCTTTCACCATTGCAGGCCACATAAAAATATTGCACATGCTGTCACCATTTTCATGTCCAGTCTCTATGAGAACACCCAGCCACCATAAGTACACCCCACTACTTTCTACTATTACCATTCCCTGCCACTGTTGTAGGCCTTTTAAAAATACAGTCTAGAAATTAGGTAATAGCTGCTGTTCTTTGCAACCACATTTTTATGTGACACCCACAATTTTTAGCACCTGTGTCACAGTTGCAGATACAGTGAATGTTTGTTAAAACAGGGTGTATTCTGTGCTCTGCAAGGTTTTTTTCTATTGGGTTTATGGGATTGGGGCACCAACACCCCCCATCAGTCAATAGTTTTGCTAGTAATAGTACAACATTTACAATGTTTGGCTTAATTTTTAAAAAGCTTCTATGAGGTAGAAATTTTTGAATTTTTTGGCTAAATACTGTATTGGCCAAAACTGTTTTGAGTGTTTCATTTAAAATGCACAATAAATGCAAAAATAATTATGTTTCCCCATGCTGCTCCCTAGCTGTGAAATTTGGAAAATTTGGTGTGGCCTAACAGTGATACTTTACACGAAAACCATCCGGTTTTACCCTTTGCCTCCCTTAAATATGGTCTATGGAACATGCTTGTTAGTATTCACTGTTAATTCCTAAAAATATTTTTCTTTTTTGTCAGTTTTGCATTTACAAATGGAGCCAACTGCTTTCTCCCTCTCGATTTGTCTCTGATAAACACTATTTATGATCTGTGCAGAAAAACAGTATGATTTTTAGATTTTGTGTCAGAAGAAAAGGAGCCTGCCTCCCATTAATAATCATGACGTTCCCTGTCTGAAACTGTTACAATATTTCATGTCTCTGCAGAAACACCGTCTAATTTTATTATTAAAAGTTAAAGCTTCATGTACTGTTCCTCCTGATAGAAACATCTGAAAAAGGGTATATGCTGCCCAGTACTTTAATTTATCCATCTGCTGTGTGGAAAAAAAAATGATTTGTAAGATGCCATTTGCTTGTTCTTTCACTCTCCCAAATACTAGACATTCTGAACAGTCTTCAAATGGTATGCATATAATCATCCTCAAGGAAGGACAAAAAAAGGACAAAAAGGAAGCCCGTTTTTAGGGGGAAATTGCAATCTGGTTCCTCTCTCTCTCTCATAAAATGCTACCTTCACAATGAAGGCTTCAAAGATACATTGCAAATATATATGTTATTTCCTTTGTGTCTGAACAAAAGCATTTATTTACAATGTTCTGGTGTAAAATGCCTGTTTGCTCTTTATTTTCAAAACTGCAAACTTTCCAGAATACTCTTTTACTTGTCTTGCTAAGCTGTATGCTTTTTTCCATCCTGATTTTGTTTATTTTCTGAGGCTAAATGCCTGCTCAATATATCAGAAACTGCAGCCTGTACAAAAAGACTATTTAGCTGTGGTGCAAACCTATATGCTATTTCCACTGGCTGTATCCAAAAAAGATACTATTTGTTCTTGATTCTAAATGTCAGCTAAAGCTCTCAGAAACTGTGGCCTGTTCAAATAAGCTTTGAAGCTGTAGTATAAATCTGTATACTATCTCTATCATTGGTGCTAAAAAAAGACACTATTTTTATGGATGCTAAATGCCTGCTCAAGCTGTCATTAATGGTGGCCTGTCCAGAAAGGCTTTTTAGCTGGGCTGCAATTTTGTATGCTATTCCTATTGCCGGTGTTAAAAAAGATGCTAAATGCCTGGTCAAGCTCTCAGAAATGGGAGCCTTTCTTTCTATTTCTTTGTTTTGTTTTTTTTTTCCTTTTTTTTTCTTTAAAATAGAAGAAATTGCAAATATAGTCCTCCACTACCACATATTATGCAGTCGAATTTCCCACACTTGGGACTTAGGGGAAATTGCAGGGGTCAACCCAGCCCGAGTGCAATGGGTAAGTCTCACCCTGGGAGAACCACCTTCGTGATCATGGTATCTCCCCCTGCCAGGTAAGTATAAATTGCAGCCCTTCTAAACAAGTTTCCTAGTTGTGGTGCCAACCTGTGTTTTATTTCCATTGACGTTTTTTTAGATGTTGAAAGCCTACTCAAGCTCTCAGAAATTGTGGCTTGTTTAAACAGACTTTTTAACTGTGGTGCAAACATGTATGCTGTTTCCATCCTCAGTATCAAAAAAAAAGACACTAATATTTATTTTCTACTGATGCTAAATGCCCTCTTAGAAATTGTAGCCCTGCCAAAAAAAACTTTCCGGCTGTGGTGCAAGTCTGTATGCTATTTCTACACTCACGGTATCCAAAATATAAGCTTATTTTTTAGATGCTAAATTATCACTCAAGCTCCTAGAAATTGTTACCTGTCTAAAAAGGCTTTCTAGATGTGGTGCAACCCTTCATGCTATTTCCATCCTCAATGCCCAAAAAAAGACTAATATTTATTTTGTTATAGATGCTTACAACCCACTCAATCTCTCAGAAATTGTGGCCTGTCCAAAAAGGCTTTCTAGATGTGGTTAAAACCTGTATGCTATTTCCATCCTCAGTGTACAAAAAAGCACGGTAATATTTATTTTTATGGATGTTAAATGGCTGTTAAAGCACTCAATAACTGTGGGCCATCCAAACAGACCTTTTAGCTGGGGTGCAAACCTGTATGCTGTTTCCATCCTCAGTGTACAAAAAGTACACAGTTTTTTAGATGGTAAATGACTGCTCAAGCACTGCAGGCTGTCCAAACAGACTTTTAAGCTTTGATGCAAACTTATATGCTTTTTCAATCCTACTCCCCCCCCCCCAAAAAAAAATATATATATATATTTTTACAGATGCTAAAATCTTGTTTAATCACTCATGCTGTGCTGAAAAGTGTCACATTTTTTCCATCTGTAGACTTCCAAAGAAAAGACACATTTTAGATTTCAAGGTGCAAACCTTTTTCTTTATCTCTTTTCAAAAATCGCAACCTCTACAAGAAAGGCTTAACCACTTCCCGACCAGCCCATGTAGCTTTAATGCTGCAGAATCACGTGTGTAAATAAATATATATCTATATATATATATATATATATATATATATATATATATATATATAAAGTACTATGCTGTGATTAGACACAGCACAAGCCAATTAACAGGTGCTAGCCAATGGATGACAACTGGCACCCACTGATTGGTGAGGAGGAAGACAGGTCTGAGCTCTGTCCTGTCAGCGGGGATGTGGTGGTTTTTGTTTCCTTGCAAAGCAGGGAACAAAAATTGGCACATCCCTTAGTAAAAGCACCTCACATGGCACACATAAACACTGGTTAGGCACACATTTAGCCCTTCAATTGCCCTAGATGTTTAACGCATTCCCAGCCAGTGTCATTAGTATAGTGACAGTGCATATTGTTAGCACTGATCACTGTATTAGTGTCACTGGTTCCCACAAAGTGTCAGTTAGTGTCAGACTATATATACTGAAAAAAAATTCCAGTATATATACCATACTTTGTAGACACTATAACGTTAGCGTAAACCAATCAATTCATGCTTATTGGGATTTTTTTAAACAAAGCCATGTAGCAGAATACATATTGGCCTACATTTATAACGAAATTCGATTTTTATTTTTTGTATTAGGTATGTTTTTGTAGCAGAAAGTAAAATATATTGTTTTTTATTTGTTTTTGTTTTTTTTTAATTTTCTGACTTTTTTCGTTGATAGTGTAAAAAATTAAAAACCTAGTGATAATCAAATACCCCCAAAAGAAAGTTCTATTTGTAGGGAAACAAATGATATAAATTTTGTTTGATTATTGCATTGCATGACCACACAATTGTCAGTTAAGGTAATGTAGTGCCATAAAGCAAAAATGGCCTGGACATATAGGGGGTAAATCATCAGGAGGGCAAGTAGTTAAAAGGTGTCCTTCAAAACTGTTCCACTTAAGCAACATTTGATTTCTTTTGTTATATAACATAAGGGTCAATTTTATCCCCTGAATGGAGATTTTTACTTCACACGTGGTGTTTTGGTTCACACAGAGTGACTTCTATCTGCACAGCACTAGTCTGCATGCTGAAGGTGTTTCACATATTGGATGTAATCAAACTCCATTGGGATTGAGCAGTTTATTATTTGGTTTTTATTTTTTTATTTATATTTTTTCCTCCCTTGCTTTGATTAGTTGATAATTGTCACTTTGTAAAATATTTTGCACAGGCAAGCTCTGTCTACACACAGAGCACATCTTGATTATTGCAGAACCTTATTGGTTTGGGACAGCAGCTGCACATATTTACATAGGTGGCGCGAGTGTATATTTGACTTATGTTCCATTTTTCAGTCTTTAAACTTAGAAATGGCTCTAAATGTTATTTTGACATGTAAAATGCTTACATAGCATTCTGCATGTTCTATCTTTCCAATCTAAGCACTGCAAGTGTGATCTGTATAACTGATCCAGTTTTGGCAAGATAGCTGTAATTTACATTCTCAGTAGAATTAGCAGGCAATGAATCGATCCAAATGACATCTTGCAGATTTTAGAAAGCTTTAATTCAAAACTCATGTAGATCTTCACAGATAAACATTAGATAGGTCAAAAAATTATACTATATCTAGTTCCAGTAATTACATATACTCAGAACAGAAACTAAAGACACACGGAAAAGAGGGTGGGACTAGCCATACAGAGCACCTAGCTATGGAGTGAGAAAGTGACAAAATTAGTTAAATACAAATGAACAGCAATGCATGTGTAACAAGATACTGAATGTTTCTACAATACTTGTGGTGTGTTACTGAGTAGAAGATCACAGCAAGCTATGACTTGTTTTGCCCCTGTTTGACAAATAATATATAACCTTTTTTTTAAGATTAAAAGATACATAAATGTATATGTGAATATATGTAAGAGCTGTGCTATACAATATGTTTGACCACTTAAAGACTGGAAGGTTTTACCCCCTTAAAAACTAGGCCATTTTTTGCAATTTGGCACTGTGTGAATTTAGCTGGTAATTGCCCAGTCATGCAATGCTGTACCCAAACAAAATGTATGTCCATTTTTTCCCCACAAATAGAGATTTATTTTGGCGGTGTTTAATCACCTCTGCAGTTTTTATTTTTGCGATATAAACTAAAAAAGCCCGAAAATTTTGAGAAAAAAATTACATTTTCTACTTTTTCTTATAAAAAAAATATCAAATAAACTCAATTTTTATCATACATTTAGGCCAAAATGTATTTAGCTATGTGTCTTTGATAAAAACAAATCTCAATAAGCGTATATTATTTGGTTTGCGCAAAAGTTATAGTGTCTACAAACGATGGTGTATATACTGGAATTTATGCAGCTTTTACTTTCTGACTGCCTATCTCATTTCTTGAAGTGCTAAAATGGCAGGGCAGTACAACCACCCCCAAACAATGACCCCTTTTTGGAAAGTAGACACCCCAAGGAATTCCCAGAGAGGCAAGTTGAGCCCATTGAATATTTATGTTTTTGTCACAGGTGTTTGAAAAATTACAAAAAAATAATATTTTTTTTTTTTACAAAAAGTTTCCATTGAAAGGATATATTGCTCACCCCATGGGTATATGTGGAAATACACCCCAAAATATATTCTGCTACTTCTCCTGAGTATGGGGATATCCCATGTGTGAGACTTTTTGGCAGTCTAGCTGTGTACAGGTCCCCGAAAAAAAACAATAATGGAATATTTTATATTTTGCCCCAAGTTTCGGAATAATGACAAAAATGTTTTTATTTTTTACATAAAGTTGTCACTTAAGTCATATATTGCTCAAGGCATAAATTGATGATTTCACTCTTCACTACCAATCACAGTTCAGAGGCCATGAAGCACCAAGACAGCACAACCCCCCCCCCCCCCCCAAATTACTCCTTTTTAGAAAGTAGAGGTATTTGTTGAATATTCTGCAGATTTCGCTTTTTGTCAAAAGTTTTGAAAATTGAAAAAAAAATTCCTTTTATTTCTTTATTTTCCAAAACAAATGAGATCTGCAAAATACTCACCTTACCTCAAGGACCTTCACAGAGTTGTCCCGTAGCCACTCCTTTGTTATCTTGGCTGTGTGTGTAAAATCGTTGTCATCCTGGAAGATAAACCTTCGCCCCAGTCTGAGGTCCAGAGCACACTGGAGAAAGGTTTCATAAAGGATGTTGCTGCATTCATCTTTCCCTTGATCCTGACTAGTATCCCAGTGCCTGCCGCTGAAAAATATCCCCACTGCATGATGCTGCCACCACCATGCTTCAGTGTAGGTATGGTATTGGCCAGGTGATAAGTGATGCTTGGTTTCCTCCAGATATGACGCTTGCCATTCAGGCCAAAGAGTTCAATCTTTGTTTCATCAGACCAGATAATTGTGTTTCTCATGGTCTGAGAGTCCTTCAGGTGCCTTTAGGCAAACTCTAGGCATGCTGCCATTTACCTTTTACTGAGGATTGGCTTCCGTCTGGCCACTCTACCATACAGGCCTGATTGGTGGAGTGCTACAGAGATGGTTGTTCTTCTGGAAGGTTCTCCTCTCTTCACAGAGAAATGCTGTCAGTGTGACCATCGGGTCCTTGGTCACCTCCCTGACTAAGGCTTATCTCCCCCCGATCGCTCAGTTTGGCCGGGCAGCCTGCTCTAGGAAAAGTCCTGGTGGTTTCAAACTTCTTACATGTAAGGATGATGTAGGCCACTGTGCTCATTGGGACCTTAAATGCTGCAGAAATGTTTTTGTACCCTTCCTCAGATTTGTGCCTTGATACAAACCTGTCTTGGAGGTCTACAGATGATTCCTTGGACTTCATGGCTTGGTTTGTGCTCCGATATGCACTGTTACCTGTGGGACCTTATATAGACAAGTATGTGCCTTTCCAAATCATGTCCAATCAACTGAATTTACCATAGCTGAACTCCAATCAAGTTGTAGAAACATCTCAAGAATGATCAATTAAAACATGATGCACCTGAGCTCAATTTTGAGTGCCATGGCAAAGGCTGCGAATACTTATGTATGTTCGATTTCTTTTTTTTATTTTTAATAAATTTGCAAAGATTTCAAACAAACTTTTTTTACTTTGTCATTATGGGGTATTGTTTGTCGAATTTTGGAATAAGGCTGTAACAAAACAAAATGTGGAAAAAGTGAAGCGCTGTGAATACTTTCTGGATGCACTGTATATTGCCCAATTGTTTGGTAAAAAAATAAAGGATGATATTATGCCGAGTACATAGATACCAAACATGAAATGCTTTTAAAATTTCGACAAACTGCGTACATTATTAAAAGCCTTTAAAGGTTACCCCTTTATATTTACAGAGGAGGTCTTTTGCAAGAATTACTGCCTTTGATCTGACGTTTGCGGCCTCGCATGCATGGTACAATTGATGTTTACATATGACGCGAGACCAATGTTTTCTGGGCAAACATGGGGGAACAGGGTGTTTTAATTTTTTTTTTTTTATTATTATTTATTTTGCTATTTTATTTTATTTTTGACACCTTCCCTTTCATTTTTTTTTAAATCATTTTAATTGTTATCACAGGGAATTTAAATAACCCGAATGATAGCAATAAGTAGTGACAGGTACTCTTTTTTTAAAAAAAATTGGGGCTATTAGACTCTAGATCTCTCCTCTGCCCTTAAAGAATCTGACCACACCAAGATTGGTCTCATAAGATGCTTTCTGAATTTCCCAATGGCGCTGTTTATATCTGACAAAACTAAAGTCATGAAATGCTCGTAGCTTCTGGTATCTTAGGCCATAGAGATGATTGGAGCCATTCTGATCTCCAATCAGCTCTATGGTCAGCTGATGGAACCACCAGCTGCAGTCTCGGTTTACCCAGTGGGACATGAGAGCCTGTGAAATCCGTGGAAGGCGGTGAGGGGTGGGGGGGGGGGGGGGTTCAGCCCACTCCCACTGCTTGTAAAAGCAGGCTAGCGGGCAATTAGCAACTAGTATTGCTTTTACATGAAAGCGGACCGCTGGCTGTAAAAAACAATAGCAAGATGATGCCTAAACCTGCAGGCATCATCTCCTGGTATGACCACTCAAAGTCTAGCAACGTACCAGTACGTTGTTGATCCTTGCTGGGCATATATTGTAAGGTTCTTTTTTTTTTCATGCAGCCTTTAGGCTGAACGAAAAAAGAGAACCTAACAGATTCCTCCATTCACATCAATCGATGTGGATGAAGAAATCTCTGCCAGAAAGTGTGTGGTTTGCCCACCATTAGACCTTCCAGCATCCACCCACTTCTAATGATGGGCATACATGCAATTATCTTTTTTTTTTCGTTCCCCCTTGGGCTGAATGAAAAAAACAACATGACAGATTCCTCCATTCACATCGATAGATGTGGATGACAAAACCTCTGCCAAGAAAAGTGTTAAAAAATATATGGTGAAGCATAGAGGAGACCAGCCCTCTTTGTCCACCCATCCCCTATGCTTTGCCGTATACTGTATGGACTTTTTTTTCAACTGCGCTGCAATCATTGATTTACGTATATGCTGAGCGTAGGGATGACCTCTATGTTCGAGTTGAACATAAGTTCGACTCAAACATCAGCTGTTTGTGTGTTCGCTGAACACGCAAACAAATGGGGCGCTCAGTGGGATTGATTGCTGATGATTGGCCAAAGCATGCACCTGACCTGTATGCTTTGGCCAAAAGCAGGGTGACTTTAGCTGAACACGGCTCAAGGGCTAAATCCACGCCCCACACTATATAAGGCTGCTGCTTACATGGCAGCTGTGTATAGTGTGTTACAATAGAGATTAGGCAGGTAGTTAGTGGATAGTGTGTTTAGTCAGTTTAGTGCAGTCAGTGTAGTGTACAGGCATACCCCACTTTTAAAATGTATAGATATGTTGTAGTCCTGGGTCTCCTCCCAGTGCTCCCCAAGTTTTGTGTTCCTGTCACTTATAGTTCATGAGCAGTGTCATGCCAAGCTGACCAAAATTGACCAAAACCTGAAAATTGGTCTAGGCAGGAAGGGGGTTAAAATGCCCTGTATTTAGGTGGTTAAGGGGAACCATATGACAAAATTAAAAAGAAAAAAAAAAAACAGTGTGGGGGTCCCCCATCCAAAATCCATACCAGGCCCTTGGGTCTGGTACAGATTTTAAGAGGAACTCAATGCCAAAATTAAAAAAAAAAAATGGCGTGGACCCCCCCCCCCAAAATTCCTAACCAGACCCTTATCTGAGCATGCAGCCTGGCAGGCCAGGAAAAGGGGGGGATGAGCGAGCAGTCTCCCCCCCCCTCCTGAACAATACCAGGCCGCTTGTTCTCAACATGTTGAGGGTTCTTTGGGGGTTCACCACCCCTTCTGATGTAACCGAGTGGCCCCGCCCCTTACCTATATAAGAGCTGTCAAAGCTAAAGCGCAGCATACAGCGGGTACCCTTAGAAGAGGCAAACCATTTTTGAAGTTTTTTCTATTTTTCGGGTCGGCGGGCGTCATGATTGAAGATGGTTTTATGAGGGACACTATTTTTTTTTTCTTTTTAATAAAGGACTTGTCAAAAACTTGTCAAAAAATGCTTTGCCTCTTCTGAGGGTACCCGCTGTATGCTGCGCTTTAGCTTTGACAGCTCTTATATAGGTAAGGGGTGGGGCCACTCGGTTACATCAGAAGGGGTGGTGAACCCCCAAAGAACCCTCAACATGTTGAGAACAAGTGGCCTGGTTTGGTTTCAGGAGGGTGGGTGCTCGCTCATCCCCCCTCATCCTGGCCTGCCAGGCTGCATGCTCAGGTAGGGGCCTAGTATGGACTGGGGGGGACCATATGCCGTTTTTTTTTTTCATGTTTTTTTATCTGTATTGCCGGGAGCCAACAATATATTACAGCCGCGAGCAAGTTTAAATGACATTTTTTCCTTTAGAAATGTCAGTATTGCTGCAGTTGGCTCCATACATGATATTTAAAGGAATTTTTCATTTTTATTGTTTCACTTTAAGCATCATTAAAATCACTGCTCCTATAACAATTATTGTTTTAAAAAACATTTTTTGCATTGATACAGGGCAGTACCCGGGTCCCCATTCACTTTTTATAGCAATAACTTGCATATAAGCTTTTAAAAAGAGGACTTTTGATTTTTCATGGTCGTGTCCCATAGACTTTAATAAAGTTTGCATGTTCGCTAGAACTTTTTCCCTGTTCGAAATGTTCTGGTGAGAACGGAACAGGAGCGTGTTGGCCCATCACTAGCTGAGAGCAAATGCTGTTGCTGTCAGGATAAACAAATCAGTGCTGCAGCTGATTAGTGTACCTGCAAAGCAAATAATGGTTAACAATAAAACACAGTAACAATAAAACATTACAATATAATAGTATACAGTGCAGTAAAACAGTAGAATGGTGGGGGGGCGTGACCGGAAGCCGAGCAAGCTGGACACTTTGGAGGGGAGCTCCGTCTCACCAGCTTTCTAATCCCTCGCCATCCACCGCTCAAACCCCATCCACAGCCTCCACACTATCGAGGAATACCCTCTGAGACCCGCTGTACAGGTCGGAACAAGTCTTGGGAGTCTCGCTAGCGATAATCCGGAGATCCGGATTCGGGGCCTACATCCCCTCCGAAGCCGCGGCCTTTCCTAGTGGCCGCCGCGATCCGACGTCCGGTCCAGCGGCGGCTCTCCGGGCTCCTACGGTCTCCCTAATTGCAATCTGAAGACTCCCTCCACCTGCCTGGGCACCCCGGGACCGCCATCCATCTTCTGGGACGCGAAATACGGTTGCAGAGTGGCGCCCGAGGTTGCGGCCTAGATGTCCTAGAAGCCGCGGCCTCTCCTACCACTGTGCTCCACACGCCGGGCGCCGGGTAAGCATTATACCCCAACTGACCTTATACCTCAGCAGCTGCATCCAGACTCTTTGCCCGCACTATATCCTACCTGCTGCAGTGACGTATATCCAACTACCTACCCTGTACATTGCAACCACCTGACCATATCCAGGCTCAGTCTCCAATAAGCAAGATATAGCAGGATCTCCCCCCAGAATGACATTAACTCTCCTCGGCTGTATCTATGCTTTTTAATCTCTTGCTCACGTCTACATTACATTGATGTAGTAACTTTAGTCCAACATTTAAGCTCTCTTCTCACACGGGTGCGTGGTCTGCCGCAGACCATGATGATTGCGTGAGTCAGGCACTCCGCCCCACGTTCCGGATCCACTGCAACCTGAAGCCACAGCCCCAAGTCGCACATCACCCCATTGACCACCCTCACACAGGCAAGGCATCAGGGTATGCCGCACCGCGGTTACAAACCGCCTGCACCTCGCCGCCTCACTGACTATTTCAACGCCACCAATATGCGGCCTCCACATCATGGTGCCGACAACGAGACCGGCCGGTCTCCAACTCCCTCCATTACCCAGGAGCAACATTCCACGGCATCGCCTCCATCAAGCGACCCTCCCACATCCATCAGTGCTGGAGAGATGGACACTACAGCGCCACCTGACATCCCCACGTCGGGACTCACATCAGACAGAGGTAAGAGGCTCGCTTCCTCCCCTGCCCAATCTCCATACAAAGGCCCACATCCTAAGAAGCAATTATGGTCCGCAGACACAGATAGCGACAGAGCCCCAGCTTTGGCAGCACTTCCCGCTTCAGATAATCCAGCCTCAGAGGCTGCTATTAAATCCATGCTACTCACCTTCCAGAAAGATCTGCACAGGGAGCTTCAATTATCCCTATCACAAGTTCAAGACAGAATTGATTGCCTGGAGGTCAGAACTGACAACTTCGAAGACACTGTTCAGGAGCACGCTAGAGCGCACAATGAAGTATTGGATACTCAGGATTACCAAGCAGAAGAGCTACATCGCATCAAATTGAAACTTGCAGACCTGGAGGATCGCTCCAGGCGTAATAATATAAAATTCAGAAATATTCCTGAATCTGTTAAACCTAATGAACTGACCCAGTATCTACAGCGTTTGTTCTCCGTGCTCCTTCCACGCTTGGATACACGCGACTTGCTTATTGACAGAGCCCACCGCATCGCTAAACCTTCTCACCTACCTGCTGACGTGCCCAGGGATGTGCTGGCAAGAATTCACTTTTTCCATGTGAAGGAACAAATCCTCCACACAGCTAGGGTGTCGAAACCCCTGCTGGCCCTATACACTGATTTGGCTCTCTTCAGCGACTTGTCACCGGCCACAATGGAGATGCGTAGAGCTTTCACACCTATCACGTCCATCCTTCAAGAAAGAAAAATAATCTACAAATGGGGTTTCCCTACCAAACTCCTGGTAACTTACCAGCAACAAATGGTCCCTATCCTGTCACCTAAAGATGGATACAAGAAGCTGACAAATTGGGGTCTCCTCCTGCTTCCCCCTCTCACCCCTCACCATGGCAAGTCTCACCCTAACACTTCCTCTCAACAAGGTCCCTCTCCTGACAGGAACAAAACCTAATGGCTTCCCCTTCCAACGTATTCCATACCACTACTGGATCCGGTGTGGTCGTTGAATCACCACTCTACCCACACCCTCGAGGTATAGTGTGCCAAGCACACTTGTCAATTGTTCTTTTACTCTTGCTATTACGTTTTCCTCTTACTGGTTTATTGCATTGAGTCACAGGCTTAGAGGCAGTTTTGCGCCTCTTTATATCTCCAATTTGGTATTGTCTAGTCATTAATTGTTATCCTTACCGCATAGATACTATTGTGCAGTATCTCTTGATATCTCATATTATTTCTTTATTAGTTTGTTGACTGTTACGTGTATTACAGTTTGATACTTCCCGTTTCCCTCTCCAAGGGGATCGGGAGCCTGTGGTCCCGTTCTTCCACTCACTAGTATCCACCTACAGAACTCATCATGACACTCAATATCACCTCTATCAATGCTAAGGGCCTCTATTCCCCATTTAAAAGACACCTCTTATGGAAGGAAGCCCTATCCTCTCAAGCACATGTTATTTGTGTACAAGAAACACACTTTCTACAATCCAATCCTCCAAAATGCTCTCACAAACAATTCCCTCACTGCTTCTTTGCCAACGCCCCAAAGAAAAAAAGAGGGGTAATGATCGCCATACGAGACTCCATCACGTTTGCACTACACCATTGTGAAATTGACCCCGAAGGTAGATACTTAATTTTATCCGCTACCTTTGGACACTCTCGGATGACCCTAGTAAATGTGTACGCCCCCAACACAGCCCAAAAGAAATTTTACTCTCTCCTATTTGCCAAATTGGCACCATTCAGATCAGATCCAATTCTTCTTTGTGGCGATTTTAATGATATTGTAGATATTAATTTAGACACCTCCAACCCTATAAATCGCAGACCCTCAGCCCTTGCTGCCCTTCTGACAAATGAGGACATGTATGATCCCTGGAGGTGCTTACATGGTGATGAACGGGACTATACGTTTTTCTCCCACCCTCAACAGTCTTACTCTCGAATCGACCTCTTTCTGACCGATAAACACACCTTGCAATTGGTCACAGAAGCCACTATTGGTTCTATAACGTGGTCGGACCACGCACCGATTTCCCTCAAAATTTTAGAAAGGGGTGCTTCGCCACCACACACCATTTGGAGGCTGAATTCCTCTCTAATCACAAACCCCACATATGAATCCGAGATTCGATCAGAGATTGAGACCTTTTTTGAACTAAACGGTGACTCTGTAACTGATCATTCCATTACCTGGAATGCGCATTAAGCCTTCCTACGGGGGTTGTTCATCAAATTAGGGTCCCAGGAACGCAAAAAACGCTCAGCCACCACAAATTCCCACTCCCCAAACCAGGTAAATCCCCTGACAGTCCTGCCAACTATCGTCCGATCTTTCTGTTGAACACGGACACCAAACTATATGCGAAATTGATAGCCCAACGCCTCTCTACAATCCTTCCCCAACTCATTCACCCAGATCAAGTGGGTTTTATACCAGGTAAGCATGGCACTCGCCGCCTCGTCGACCTTATCCAACACGCGGAGCACTGTCGGACGCCTCCTCTCTTCCTTTCCCTGGACGCGGAGAAGGTGTTCGACAGGGTCCACTGGAAATATATGGAAGAAGTCCTCTCCAAATTCGGATTATCAGGCCCTTTTCTCACTGCTATTATGAATCTGTACTCCTCTCCCAGTGCACAGGTTTGGACTTCCGGGATCACCTCTGACCCGTTCCCAATAACGAATGGCACACGCCAAGGATGCCCACTCTCCCCCTTGATTTTTGCTATGGCTATGGAACCTTTGGCACAAGCCATCAGAACGTCGCAAACGATTTCCGGCGTCGTCATTGGAGACACGGAGCATAAAATAGGCCTATACGCTGACGATGTCATCCTCACACTCACTAACCCTGTAGAATCCCTGTGGCAAGTCATCCACTTACTAAACACGTTCAGTTCAATATCCCTGTACAAACTAAATCACTCTAAATCCACTATGCTAAATATCGGTATAGCTCCTGACGTGGCACGCTCCATCTCTTCCACTACCTCATTCCAATGGTCTGCTAATGCGTCTTTGTCATACCTGGGCATTACCCTGACCTCCCCAAGTCGCAACATCCTAAAATATAATTTTGACACCCTCGTGGGAAGGCTGACGCAACTCTCCAAGGACTTGGACCACCTTCCTGTCTCATGGGCAGGTCGGATCGCCCAAGCAAAAATGTACCTTCTTCCCCATATATTGTACTTCCTTCGAACCATCCCACTTCCTTTTTTGACTTCTCAAATCTATAAGCTGCAAGGTTTAATCAACACATTTATCTGGCAACACAAAAAGCCTCGGATAAAAAAGTCACTTCTCCTTACCCCAGTTTCTCGAGGAGGCTTGGGAGCCCCGGACATTAAGCAATACTATAGAGCGATCGTATTGGATCAAATTAGAGAATGGTGGTCCCCACATTCAACAAAATTGTGGAAACACATTGGAACCGCAACTATAGGAGTGGATCCACAACTCCTCCTCACAGCTATGCTACTTAACTACTTATCTGTCAATACAGCGACAAGGGTTTGGTTAGCCACGACTAAGACTGCGAAAGGACTACCACGGTCTATACTCACCCACCTTCCTATCTCAGCTTTGGGGCTGCTATCCCTGGACCTCCCCATCTTTATCTGGTCTGCCAAAGGTCTAAACAACCTGAACCACATCCTCTCGAGCTCTGGCATACAGTCCTTCTGTGACCTTCAAAATTCCTTTGATTTGCCGCCCAACTCCCTTTTCCCATACCTAAGGATTCGTTCACTCCTCTCCAAAATCCAACTGACGTCTGAACCTTCCATATTGGATCCAATCATGAAATTCTACAACACTCCCAAACCTGCAGTTACGGGCATATCCCTCATATATACTACGCTCTTACAATCTACACAAAATGCATCCTCTTCATCTATGGTCTTTTGGTCTTCGATGGTACCCAGCTCCCCACCCCCACATGTGTGGCACCGAGCACTGCTCAAACCATTAAAAGCCTCAAGGTGCATATCCCATTGGGAATCTTTACAAAAACTTTTCCATAAATGGTACTTTACCCCCTCTAGGCTTGCAACTATGTATCCTAACTCGTCTCCGTTATGCTGGCAGGGATGTCAAGGCGTAGGCTCACTTCAACATATATGGTGGGACTGCAGGCATATCAAACCTTTCTGGGATTCCATCTCCACATTCCCACTTTCCCCTCTGGATCTCCTCCTGGGTCTCTCAATTCCAACATGGCCCTCTCCCATCAGAGTCCTGGCTACCCATGTCCTCATAGCAGCTCGCCTAGCATTGGCGAAAGCCTGGAAATCACCAAAACCCCCCACACTAGCAGACACCATTCTATTGCTAAACAATCATCTCCGAATGGAATTTGCCTTCGCTAAAGCCAACATGACCACCACACCTCCTTCTACGAACACTGGGCACCCTGGCTATCTGATCATAGGAGTGCTCACCTATGAACTTCCACCGGTCTCAATGTAACTGTCTCCTGTAATATGCCCCCCAGATAACCTACATCGTCCCAAATTTATTCTGCTTGGGGAATTCAATGCACCCCCACGGACTGGGGACACTCCCACACTTTTTTGCATCAGAGGTCCACCTACTTATCAGAACATCTTCCTCTTTTCCTCTTGTTTTTTTTCCTTTGTGGAACCTTGCCGGTACATGTTTCCTTCTCTCGTTGCTCCCCCGCGTATTGACCTACCACTAGTTAATCATTGATGACCCCAACCTATAACACTCCCCATGTTGTACCCGGTCCTGACTACAGTTGGTTCCCATGTGGGGTTATCAGAGCCCGGTGTACCTTAATGTTTGGCTCTCATAGGGTGGAAGCTCAACACACTCATATGTCACCGGCAATGTTCACCTGAATTGCCTTGACTCGACCTGTTGTTATGTTCATGTTTCTTGTTTTATAGCTGTGACCAATGTGATAATTGTTCTATTCTTTATTATGCTAATACAACGTTTGTATCTAACCTTTTCAAATTCAAATTTTCAATAAATATTTGGTTATAAAAAAAAAAACAGTAGAATGATGGTATCTGCAAAGCAAACTATGGTTAACAATGAAAAACATTACAGTATAGAAGTATATTACAAAGTACAGTAAAACAGTAAATTAACTGACAAAATGACAATTATTTTTTTTTATTTATTTTTTTTTATTTATTAATTTTTTTTTTACTTTTTTTACACTTTTTATTTAAACTGTAAAAAAACTTTAAATGTTCCAGGCTAGGGTCTCTCAAAATGCGATAGCCATCTAACATCTTTTGAGACCCTGTGTGAAGGTGTCCCCTAGACTGTCCGGTGCTGTACCCTATACTAATACTCCACTAGTGCTTGTGTGTCACGCCTATATCAGCGTTTTATACAGACACAACATCTTCTTTGGGGTGCTCTTTTGGTAGGGGTACCAGAGAGGACATCTGGATAATGCCTCTCATGCAGCTAGCTCACTGCACCTTCTGGATGCAGAAGGGCTGTGATGATCTCTTCCTGAAATTTTAGGAAGGATCCACTTCTTCCTGATGCTTTGCATAGCACATAAGGGTTCCGCAGAGCCAATTGGAATAAGTATACAGACACTTTCTTGCATCTGGCCTTACAGGCAATTAGGTATGGCGCCATCATCTAGTCATTGAAGTTCACCCCTCCTGTGTTAAGGTTGTATTTGTGGACACAGAGGGGCTTCTCAACACCAGTCACTGAAGACAGAACGAAAACATTCTGTGTGTCCCTCCACTTCACTGCAGGCAATTTATTAAATTTCAAGCAGGCTCTCTCCCCCCATCTAAGTCGGGAATCTACAAGCCATTGAGGGAAGCCCCAGTGATTAGGTCACACAGTGCCACATGCGTCAATTCCAGAATCAAAAATATGGCACGCTTGTGTAATAATTGTCCACGTATAAATGATACCCCTTTCCGAATAAGGGTTGACATCAAGTCCCAAACAATCTTGCCACTGCTCCTTATGTAGTCGGGGCAGTCGCGGGGCTCCACATTGCTATCTTTTCCCTCGTAAATCCAGAAACTACATGTATAGCCTGTTGCTCTGTCACAGAGCTTATACATCTTGACCCCATATCTGGCACGCTTGCTGGGGAGAAAATGTTTGAAAACAAGGCGGCCAGAAAATCTAATCAGGGACTCATCAATGCAGACAACTTGTTGGGGCGTATACAAGGCTGCAAAGTTTTGGTTGAAGTGATTTAAGCAGGGCCGATCTAGTCCTGGCCATGGCAGCAGAGAACATGGGAGTATGGTGAATTGGGTAAGTGGATCAATATGACCACAACTCACTCTTTTTAGTAAAGCCCATGATGAGGCATAGGCCCAGAAAGGTTTTAAATTTGGAAACAGCGATACGTTTCCATGAAAATTCTCTGGCAAGGGTCAAATTTGGATTTGCTGTGATAAATTAATCGGCATATAAATTGCTTTGGTCCACAATAGATCTCTACAGATCTTCCGTGAAAAACAGCTCATAAAAATGAATTCCCAATCAAGAATTGCAAGCGCATCAGGAAGGACGCTATGGGCTCTACGGCCTGTCTTTAAATGTATGGTGGTTGCAGGACACTACTCGTGCTAGCCACCGTACCAGCTTGAACTGCACTTATGTGACTTGCCACATCACCAAGTGTTACTGCATTGCTGGTTCGACTATGACCAGGATGTGCAAGGCTGCTGGTGCTTGCCAGTCAACCAGAAGGTTGAGCGGCACTAGTACCGACACTCTGCTGCATACGAGAACCATGCGATTGTTGCACCTCAGCAACAGAAGAATGGGGTCGGGTATGCCTGACCTTAGCAGGGACCACTACTCTGTCGTCGGAGCTATCTGTCAGGGTGCCTGACAGATACTGATACTGAACCTGATTCTGACAGTGAGGCTTCCCCATCGCTCTCATCCGTCATGCTCAGCATTGTGTAGGCCTCTTCACTAGTGTACCTCTGTTTGGACGTTCACAGGTTAAAAGGCACCTGGTTGTTAAGGAGTGTTTTAACCGCTACCTAAAAATTGTAACTGCTAGTGCTAGCAGAGATCAAGCCTTACTCTGCTAATGCTGCGGTTTAGTGTGCTGTGTATCGGAAATAACAGTAATCTACTAATACTGAACTTCTTGGGGGCTGGGCGGAGGGGCTAAACGCAGCTGCTGGCAGGTGTCAGGGCTGATCCTGATAACACTGCATTTTGGGAACACTATACTATACTATTGGGGACACTAGTATAGTTCTGATCTGATCAAAAATATTGATGCATTTAGACACTGTACTAGTAATGGAGGTGTTTAGTGTGTGTGTGTGTGTGTGTGTGTGTGTGTGTGTGTCACTGGCAATCAAAGGGTTAAAATGTATTACTGATAATATGTGGCGAGCAATCTGACGCTATCCTGGATTGATGCTAACTAACGTTAACGCTAACTGACATCACCAGTGACACTAATACAGTGATCACAAATAAGATATGTACACTAGAAAAATGACACTGTGACAGGGCAATACAAGGTTTAACTGGGGGTGATCAGGGGGTTAAATCTTTATTTTAGGGAATATATGGTGGGTACCCTAAACCTTTCTGGGACAGACACTAACTACCACTAACTGCTGCTGACACTAACTGGTGTCACCAGTGACACTAGAACAGTGATCAGTAAAGTATCTGTATACTGTATATAGTGACAGGGAGTGAAAGGGTTAACTGGGGGGATATTAAGGGGGTGACAAATGTGTACTGGTGTCAGTGTAGTGCTTGTGTACTCACTGTCTGATGTTTTCTCCTCTCACGCTGGAACCAAAAAGGGCTCCAGGAGAGGAGATTGCATCATTTTCTTTGCCTTTGTTTACATTATACAGGCACAGGAGGGTCCTTCATTGGTCATAAGCAGTCACCAGGTCCAGGCCATAAATCATAGGCCTGGAACTGATGATTGATCGGTTCTGAACCGAATCAGATCATTGCGGGGATGGCAGGCACGTGCAGCCGAGCCACCTTGCCACAGTAAAACTGCGGCTGGAGGTTGGCAACTGGTTAAATACCACTATTAATGTGTGCATACCATACAAATGAAAATAAGCGATTGCCTGATGAAGGAGCATGCATGCTCCAAACGGGAGCACCCCTCTGCCACTACCGGATGTGACGCAAGGGAACTGGAATGCCGACAGAGACACAGGAAGTGTCGGATTCCACCGGCACAGCCAGGACCAGCGGCTGCCACAGTCTAACTACCCAAACATCCCCACAGTGTTGCAGATGAACCATCCACTATGCTGACCCACAATCTCCTCTGTGTGAGTTACTATATTTCTTTTATGTAATAAATTACTTTTAAATCTACACTGAGGTGGCATTGCTTTTTTCTCCCACCCCACTTGTCTGTTACAGAGTCCATCTAGCTCTATCTGAAGCCTGCAGCCACCTCATCCACTCTTTTCTAAACACTCCAGTTATTGAACTATCCTGCATACCACCCTACAAAGACTGATCAGTGAAACAGTCATGCATTCTTAGGCATGTACCGATTGTACTTGACAATGGTTTACAGAATATTGGTTTACAGAACCATAGAAGCACTATGTATACTAGAAGTTTATTTTGCTGCACCTGCACTTTGTATATATATATATATATATATATATATATATATATATATATATATATATATATATATAAGCACCTTATATATATTTCTTTTTTTTAAGGCACCTCATTTAAGATTGATTTATGATATTTTATGATATGCACAGGGATATTAGATATTGAGTTTATTTTTATCACCTATACTTGAAGCACACAAGCACTTTTATAATATTATTTTATATTCAACATTTGAAATATTTTTTACAATCTTTTATTACATACAGATATATTTATATTGGTTTTAGTACACCTTGAAGCGCATTTCAACCCCCTATATATTACCTTGAACAGCTGTTTTATTTAGCACCAGCTTTAGTATATGCTGCATTGAGGTGTATCTTTACCATCCTTTGTGTTAGTGCAAGAACCATACTTTACAATACTACTCCATAATAATTATAAGTTGAAAATTAAGAGATTGAAAGTCCAATAATAAATAGATGACCAATCAACGTGCTCTTCTGAAAAATATTGGTGCCCAAATCTTCAGTATGTAGTGCTCCACCAAGTGTGTGAAATAAATATGTGCTCACCAAAACCCTTTGGCCAACAAAGTGACCATCAAGCAGATAGTAGCCAAATCAACCTCTAAGGGGACCAAGGCAAATTCTTCTAGCAGTCTCCTTTCTCCTCTCTTCCACTCTGTACACTACAACAAAAATGCTCCACAGACCACATTAGAGAAGTATATCGTGTAGTATATTTTATTTAAATTTGGAGTTTAGCAGAATAAGGACTCATATGGACTCACATGCTTACGGAAAAAACAGGCATTAAACATGTGCAGCTTCCTGGCTGGTGTATTTTGCACGTCGCTCGCTTCACCCAGGGCTGGCGTGCATTCCACCAATCGGAAGCAGAAAGGGGATGATTCCGGAAATAGCTTCTTAGGCTTATGCTTCAATGCATTTTGTCTATGTCTGCCTGTGTGTTTTGTCTTTTCTTAGTAAAACATATATAAAATAAATATATTGACTTTAAAATTAACATCTGGTATGGGCATGATCCAGGTCTCATTAATTTCAATAAATGTCAGCTTCTCAGTCGCAAATTTCTCTACTGTGCTGAATGCCCGCTTTGACATGACACATACCGTAGGAGGGGTTAGTACCTCGAGTGCATATTAGGTAACCTCCACCCATGGGTTCATCCCAACACCAAGTAGCCCCTTTTATTTACAACCTTCCCATCCCTTTTCGGATTTGCTTGACCAGGACAGAGAAACAATTAAAATATAAATAAAAATGCATATTTAAAAATGCAATTATGTAAATTAAATTAGTATTAAAATAAAGTTATAGCACCCAGTCTAGGAGGAAGTGCTGTTTTCATCAGTTCTTCACCATATATGATTCAAGTTACCATTTTTCTTGCTTACCACAGCGTGTTATTTCCCGGAATAGACTACAGGGGTTACATTCCTCTGCCAGTTTCTACATAGAAAACACAGCCACAAGCTGTGGATTTTGCAAACATTTAAATTGCCATCCATGCCCATACTTGACCTGGACAGGCATGGTTTTACAAGGAATAAGTATAAATAAATAATTATAAACATACAAATGATAAAAAGAATTAAAACAAATTATGGCAGGTAATAATATGTTAATGTGGCATCTCGTAGGTCAGGAACTGTGCACTGAATATGAGTTGCAGGGATTTATTTTTTTATTCTATATATTAGGCCATGCAGTGTGCATCCTAGTAGCAAAACAAGAGTGTTTGCATCACTAACCCAAGCCTCATCAGTCATCGAGGCTCACAATTTTAGTTGCCTCTTTAAAGGGGCCAAATATTGGGGGTAGGAAGCCTATGGCCATAGGTTCCCCCTGAAATATTGTGTGAAATGTTACAGTGCCAGAACATCAAAACCTGTGGGGTGGTGCCATCAGTTAGATTAGGAATGTTTCTCCCTCCAGTCCTCTGAAAGTTGGCACTGGAATGAAAATTATTGCAGGAGCGACTTCAGGTAACTCAGTTCCCACTGACATCACATCCCCAGAACCACAACTCCCACAAGCCATTTGCATACACACATTACTTGGCCGGGCTGTTGAGGGTAAAGTCAGCAGCATTGTTTTTCAGTGAAATCAATCAATATATGCATGAGAAGTGGCACAGGAATGGCTAAAATCTCACTCCCCTTCTTGACAAACACCAGCACCTGTCAATAAGAACAATTACAAAAATAAACAATCATGTTACCTGTCAATAAGAACAATTCCAAAAATAAACAAACAATCATGTTACCTGTCAAAAAGAACAATTCCAAAAATAAACAATCATACTGACCTAGTTGGCTGCAGCACCAATCCCAGCTGCAGCTGTCCCCGCCACCTCTAAGACCAAGAACCGAGCAAACAAAGACCGCTCAGTTCTCGGTCTTGAGCCTGCAGAGACATGGTGACTGTCAGGAATGGCTTTAGCCTGCTGTCCGCTGAAAATGGGTCACAGGAGTGCAGAGCTAACTGCACTTCTGTGATCCATAGGAAAAGTACAACTAAACCAGCTTTGGCTATACTTGACCTGGCCATACATTATAAAATGGTCTTGTTCAATTTCCTTAAGATTTACCTTCAACTATGTAGTGTAAGGTCCTCCCTGATTGCATACACATTTAAAATGTTTAGGTTTGACCTCATATTATATGGTTTTGTTAAATCTAAAGGAAAATTGTACAAGGCAATTGTATAATATATGGCCAGTCTGTTACATCGATAAGACTCACTCAAATTGTTTGTATCATGATTGCAATTTAGAGAAACTGTTTATGTATGATGGTTTCTAATTGTACTGCAGAAAGGTTGTTTTACAAACAAAAAAGTTAAGATTAAAAGACAAATTGAAGAGTGCCTAAAATACCTCTCTCTTGAACATAGAGTTTAATGGCCTTCAAATTTTTAACCTTAACCTAGCTCCTCTCCCCATCACTGATTTACCATTTTTACTGACAGATAGAAGTTTCTATGCATTGCATAGCAGGAGTGGCTGTCAAAGTTAACCTGACTCCTGTGTAAAATGACACTTGCAGGTAGTCTTGTTATATTGGTTTAAATAATATATTCAAATGCAGATCAAATGTGTGACCTTTGATCTGGAAATCACATAAAGGCCAAGAATCCAAACTAAAAAAAAAATCTTTAATAAAATGTATTTCTATTTAACCCCTTAGCTAGCTCTAATCAGGCCGTATATACTCCTTCGGTCCTTTCTTCCCTAGTTTTTTTTTTCTGTTGTTTTTTTACCAATAATATTTACAAATTTGTTTTCATTCTTTTTTCTGTTTTCTTTTTTTTGCCACGTAAAAATAGTTTTTTTTTTCATTTGCAAATAACCTTGCTATGCCTTGTACCAGAAATATAATTTTAGTGTCATTTTAGACAGAGCAGTTTATTATAAAATATATACTTTTTATTCACAGTAAAACTACTTCAAAAATAATAATGGTGTAAGTAGAAAAAGAATAACTTTACTTTGTTCAGTCTTTATATTATATAGGGAAAAAAATTTGCAAGAAAATATTACCAAAAACAAGTTTCTCACCAAAAAATAAATGTATTCATTTATTATCATAGGTAATAGCATAGTTATTGCGGACTAAACATGCCCATAGTGTAAATGTAAAAAGTATAACAGTACAAGAACTGAAATTATTTAAAGAAGTCCAGATGAAAGTTACTAGAATTGGCATACATATGTGTGAATGTGGCAGTGGCCTATCAACTTAAAACAGTCTGTAGCCCAACCCATTTCTAATCCACCACTACATGTACCCAAAAAAGTATACAGAGCAAGAGTTCTGGTACTTCTATGATTCCACAAGCTGCATGTGTGTGCTGGGTCAGTAATACTGAAACTATTGAAGCCAGAGGCAGCCAGGTAACCATTATAATAGAAGTTATTAAACAGTGGAGGTAACAAAAGGTAGAATGCATGTTCACTTTGTGATTAATCGTGTGCATGATAACTAAAAAAACAAAAAAACTGTATTTTTACATTGTTCAATTTGGTAAAGTGAATTTTCACTTGCTGACTTTAATTATTCAATCTTATGCAAACAAAAATCCTGTTTTTATTTTCCTTATGCATAATTGGGTAGCTTTCCTTCTTGCACTAATTGAAAATTCACTTTGCACAGTGAACATGCTTTACTCTTTTAGTAAATCAATGCAACTGACAGCAATAGTATTGCTCTCAGTACAGATTTCCGTTAAAATAGCTCATGTGGGCCCTAGTTTGGAAATAAACTACACAGTTCATTTTAATCTGTGTATTTGACCTCTTGTTAACTATTCTTTCAACTGCAGCAAACTGAAATCAATGCATTGCAAAGGAGTCATTATCCAACCAGTGATGCAGTTTCTCAGTAGCATGATATCATATTGTCTATGCAGTTTACACCTTGTGTAGCACAGTTTCCCCTGAATGTTACAAATCAACTCCGAGCTGCTGTGTTGATATTTGCAATTGGTGGCACATGCACCTCATGAGTGCAAGGTAGATATTCTTGTAATTTGGAAATGATGTTTTTCTTATTAATACACCAAAATATACTAAGCTAACTATGACCGATAAAGAAAGACTATTCTCAGTTAATTCCTATAGACTTATAGGATCCTTAGTATATACTGATCCACATACTTTTTTAATTCATGCTACAGCTAGACTGGTGTTTTTTTTTTCCCCTCAATAACTGCAAAAACCTCATAACAAAGTAAAGAAACGCCATATAGTGCTACTAAAGAATATTGTTGATTTTTAGTCTCATGACACTATGGTAGAGTTATATGTTAAAGCGGAGTTCCACCCTCTTTTTCTTCTTTCCGGATTCCTGTGGGGAAAAGCATGTTAACCTCCCTGGCGGTTTGATTATGTCAGGAATTACATACCAAAAGCAGTACAATTGTTTTCATGGAAATTTGGCGTTATGTATTATAGGCCTACAATTCTTAGTAATTACTGACTTAAACCTGACCAAAACAAGACTCTAGTAGACATCCCAGATGTGATAAATTTGAAACACAAACACGTGAATTATAATCGAATCAATAATATTATTTTATTAGTTAATATATAATATATATAATAAAATTATATTATTGATTAGATTATAATTCATGCATTATATATTATATATAGATATATGTGTGTGTGTATATATATATATATATATATTTATACACACACACATATATATATATATATATATATATATATATATATAACGCATGAATTATAATTGAATCAATAATATAATTTTATATATATATATGTGTGTGTGTGTGCATATATATATATATATATATATATATATATATGCATATATATATATATATATATATATATATATATATATATATATATATATATATATATATATATATATACCGGTATATATATATATATATATATATACCGGTATATATATATATATATATATATATATATGCATATATATATATATATATATATATATATATATATATATATATATAAAATGTGTTTTGTGTTTTGTGCAACGTTTTTTTTTTTTTTTTTTAAATTTCCCTCCCTAGTTCCGCTCCCATGCAGCATTGCTGCTGCAGGGAACGAAACTAGGAAGTCCTCACACCGACGGAGGACGGAGGAGCGGCAGGACTCTCGGCTGGCGGTCACAGCAATGAGAGATCATCGCTGGATCGCCAGGATAAGGTAAGAGAACACCGCTGCGCTCTCTGCAATCCACCCCGAGCGTGACTCGGGGTTACCGCTCCTGATATGAAAAATCAACCCCGAGTCACGCTCGGGATTACCGCCAAGGTGGTTAAAAAATAATTGGATATTTTTTTTTTGGGGGGGGGGGTCACTTACCTTTTTTTAGGGGCATCTCTGTCTGACTTCCTCCTTCTGTGGCCGCAGCCCTGGACGTCACTTCCGGTTTTGCATTGCGTCCTGGGAGATGTGAGTCATCAATCCCAGGATGCAATGGGAATGGCCGGCCGCTACTCTGATTGCCGATCGCAATCTACAGTGCATGCGCGAAATTGTGATTGGCATTCAGGGAGCCAGAAAACAACACAGGGACACAGCGGCTTCAGACGCCTACACTGGTGATAAAGAAAGATTTTATCTAAATTCAATCACTGTCCTGTACTGTAATGTGGGGATAGTGTTAGTGTAATTGACATTATCTTAGGATTAGGGGGGTATTTTTATCGAAAAAATGTTTTTGTGGTGGGAACTCCGCTTTAAGTAAATGACATTTACTTTGCTGAAACACTGCATTAAAAAAAAAATTGGAATTTTATTAGTAAAAAAACAAATGCCTTTTTTTTTTTAACTAATAAAATTCCATCTTGTTGATGCTGCTGATCTCTTGTAGACTTTTTGTAGTCACTTTCTTTCTGTGTGTACTCCAATGATGGCCTTTCCTAAGGTAAGTTTCCTGGTGACAATAGTGGACCATGCCTATGCAATGTGTTTTGAAATGACCACTGGTAATTTCAATTGTAAGTCTCTATGACACCGCAGGATCAACTAGGGATAGAGCATTGTCAACCTACATAACGAATTGCCTGAGCAAGGACCTTCATGACAGGATATAATTAGATATTATCAAATAGAAAATAAAATAAATAATATTGAAAATTACTTTTAAAATTGCATTTAAAAAAGTAAAAGTTTATTTAAGACTTTCGTTATTGAGTTTATGTATAACTTAAATTTATAGGGAAAGCTAAGTTTAAAAAAATTATCCCAAAGTCTCCTAAATTAGCAACTATTAAGATGTTTCTTGCTGCCCATTATGTGGATAAGGAGAGAGAAGATTAAACTCTGGTTTCTGATACGTGAATACATTTCAGCAATAATGGATGTTCACACTACTTAAAATCTCCTAAAGTAACAAAAATCACCTGTGTAGCACTACTTTTAGTTTTTTTATGTTTTTAACATGCTGTCACTGTGCATCATGCTAGCTCTATGCACACAACACAAGCAAGCTCGTCCTTCTTCCTTTGGTTCTGATATGATGAGATAATAATCACTACAACATCTGAGGAATGCTGATCTTCTGTATTCTTATCGGTGCAACCAAGAACAAACAGCAGGCAAAATATGTATATATATATATATATATATATATATATATATATATATATATATATATATATATACAGTATATACTGTATATCCTTACATAGGATATTTATTGGAAGCACTGTAAACTTTTACATGTGTGCATGCATGCTAAATAAAGTGCAGATGCACTCAGATTTAGGCTACCAGTGTTACATTAACTTTACTTTTTCCCACTTTGTAGACATTCATGTGAAAAATTTGACAGATCATAACATTCTTATTCTGTCATTTTTTTTCTCTTTGAAAAAGTTTTGCTTGCTGATCCTCCATTCCCCCTTTATGTTTTGACATTGTTATTTTTGATTTTAGTATGAAGCTTGCAGTGCTGCTAGCTTTCAGTTCAGGGTGAGATCTTAATCAATCCGACATTTGCTTTTCATCTGAAAAGCTCCCAAATACAGAATTTTCCCAGAGGGTTGATTTTCATCTCCGACTCTCCGAGGAACCAATTCTGCACTGTGCCTGTGCTGTGTTTGAAAACAGTGGCTTTTCAAAAATAAATACTTTTTAGTTCAGGCATCAAGGAGTCACTGCTAGTCTTTCAAAATTATGTTTCCTTAGTTATTTATACTTATTTTGAATATATTAAACCATGATGTACTGTAGCAGTAGGTTAAATAGGAAAATAGGACTTGGGCTGATTAAACAATATTAAAAAATAAAATTCTTACTTGAAACAGTTTTCAAATGCAATGCATGAATCCCATACGCCACATCTTCTTTCTGAATAAAATATGAGGATTTGCTGCTGCAAGACCATCTCAGTTATAAATAAAAATCTAATGAAAAAAATAGGCTACCTAATATCTGCAAAGCAATAAACATAATAGCAGCTGCTGACAGCCATGGCTTTTAATGTGCTGGGGAGCTGTGTGCAAATATAAGGCATGGGAAATGTCAGCTCCTCATTTGCAAATTAAGATGTAGAAGAAATATCTGTGACAGTACATGCAACAGTTCATATTTGAAGTTTGGCAAGGCAAACTGACAGCATCGGAGGAACTGCAGTAGCCTAATCCTTGCTTCCTGCCTTCCAGCTACTGAGAGTAAGGAGGTGGAATTTAATAAATACATTATGAAGAAAAAAGCTGTTAAAGGGTAGCAACATGGTTCATTTGCAAGCACCCTTGTTCAAAAATAATTAACTGGGTTACGTATACAATACACCGTTAACATTGACATCAAATCCATTTCTGGTTAAGAATAATTTAAGCTCCTTATCAGATTTTTTATTCTTTTTTAAAAAGAATCGCTCAGCTGTCAGGCTTATGTAGTTACTGTGTATTTTTGTCCACATGGGAATTGAAACCTCTTATTTTTATACAGATTCATTTCAGAATCAATTAGAGTTGGTTGCAGTCTCGTCTCTCTTTGCTAGAGGGATTATCTGGGCACACTGTGACACTACCTATGAATGAACATTCAATACACTTTACAGGATTTTTTATTTTTTTTTATTTTGGAACAACGAGGAGGGAATTGAAATTCTGGAAGTGGCAGATGGCAAATAATCACCCACAGACATCTTCAATTCAAGTAAAAAAGAATTTCTTTGTAAAATGAAAATGTAGCTTATTTTAATGTTAACACAAACTTGGAAGCTCGACCGAGGTCATGCACAATGTTGTACATTTAAACTTGCAAATTCAGATAGTTGTATAGTTAGAACAAATAAAAAAAAAAAGACGCAAGTCCATCAAGTTAAAATAAAATGAAAGCACCTTGCATCCTCAAAACCCTAAACCTGCAAATGAACCAGAAGGCGGCAAAAAATAACCTAGTTTAAATAGGGAAAACAATATTTTCTAATCCCCAAAGGCAATCTCATACTCCTGATACATTGTTAAATTGTATGCATAGCCAAACTTTTTCTTGAGAACCAGGAGGTGAGAGGACGCTTATAGGTAATGGTTATTAACACATTCAGATATATGTAAAACAGTACACACTGGTTCACTAATCACTAGATACTGTACATATATGTTTGTTGGTGAGTTGTTTTTTCTCAAATTTCTTTTTAAATTATCTATGATAGAATTTGAATTAACTGTATTTATTATCTGACGAATACAGTTGGCAATTTTAAATGATGGGAAGGAGGACTTAGTAGAGTTATACACACTGTAAAATGTGGTTATATGTGGATCTTAATATGGATTGAATGAACTACATCAGATGTGCTTTATGTGTAACATTTATCTGATTATGAGGTCATGCACATGTTACTCCCCCTACAATCCTTGCTCTACATTCTTTAGAGCAAGATGTATTAGAGGGAGAAGTTTATACGGGATGTGCTGAGAAGAGTACATTTCTATATGGGACCAGTATTGGAATGCAACATCTTTCTTTGATGGTGCTTTAGTGACAGCTGTCTAAGGGCCCTTTCACACGGGCGCTCCGTATGTCCGCAAATCATCCTATTTTTTTGCGGATGATTTGCGGACATAATGTAAGTCTATGGCATTGCGGATGTCAGCGAAATACCATCCGCTGACATCCGATTTTCCTCCTGTCAGTTCTGTTCCGTTTTTTGGAACTGAAAAAATCCTATTTTTGTTCCGTTCAAAAAACGGAAAGGAAGGAAAATCAGATGTCAGCGGTGTCATCCGCTGACATCCGCAATCCCCCATAGACTTACATTAGGTCCGCATATCATCCGCAAACGGATGGGATGATATGCGGACCTACGGAGCGGATGACAGAAATGTCATCCGCTCCGTGAAAAAAAAAAAGTCCCGCAGCGGACCTTTCACACGGAAAGCCCATGTGAAAGAGCCCTTAGAGGGTTATTACCCTCCTTGTGCAGAGATTTCCTCTCACTTCCTACTCTGTCCACATGACAGAAAGTGAAGGAGATTCTGTCCAATGGGACACAGAAGGCAAAAAATAAACTGACTGGGGTTTCAAAGATTTCTTACACATTGAAAAATAAACAACATTTTGTGTACATTCATTTAAATTTTACTGTATATACTGTAGATATTGTAACTATTTTTAACATGGAGAATTAATTATAATTTATTTATCATGTTAAATAAAAAAAATGATAATACTTTATATTATGTACAATATGTACAACAAAAACATAACTTTGCTTTGGATAGTGGGACTGATTTGCTAAATGAGTTGAGAAACTTTACTAAATAAAGACTGTGAATATCCATTTCATATAGCCAATCATATAAAAAGCCAATTCTCTTTTACTTTGAATACTTAGTTATTTACAGATAATATAGGTAAATAGGAATTTGCTTTTCACATAATTGGATAATTGAAGTGAATATTCCCAATTTATTAAGTGCAGGTGCCCTGCCAACTGTAATTCCAATGAGCCTGCCATAGTGGCCAGAAAAGATACTCTCACTGAACAATGGGATAGTAGTTGATGGAGCTTATCCATCAAGACAGGGTCCATTAACCAAGTGAAGCTATATCAGAAGGGGGCACAGAGATAATAACAAACATCCTGTGATATTTACTCTTAAGCAGGACATTGACTTTTAAAAGTTTAAAACTGAATAAGTTTCACTTTCACATTAAATGAGTGCATTGCTGGGAAATTTTTGAAAGTGCGTAGCTCAAATGCGAAGGTTTTACAAGACAAAATACCCCCGCACTACAAAAAATTAAGCCAAATAATAGAATAAAAAAAATAGAAAAAAAATTATAAGTGTACTAGAAGCCATTCAAATATTCCTGTGAAATCACTAAAACACAGGATTAGGAGTGATCAGTAAATTAAAGAGACTGTGCACCACACAATTTCTAAATAAATAACTATTTAATCAACCATAAAGTAAATCATAGATCACCAAAAGTGTTCCAGTGTGTGATCATACAGTTGCATTCTCCAAAAAAATCTGACCCTATGAATCAATGTCATAAATCCATTATCCATAGTGCATATGCTTAGAAAACACCTCCATGTCCTAATCAGGTGGATCCTTGCCTCTTTTGATGAACTTCACTAATAGTTAAGGTTAAAGGAAGTACAACAGTGAACCTCCACCAGGAATCCCTGCCTTATCTCCATATAGCTGTGGCACTCCTCACATAAACTCTTGTATGCCTGTCATATACATCTGTGGAGTGGCTCACAGAAATAAAAAGAATCTTATAGCTTATACCATTGATTTATTAAGCCTGTACATAAAAACCCACTTACATTCTGATTGTAACACACAGCTTAAATAGACAGATCCACAGTAAGCTCCATCTGATGGCTGCAGGGCCTCTGTGTCTCCTCCTCATTCTTGGGGACATCATTATTCCCACCTATCTGGATGTATTGAATCCCCTGGACTTTATCAATGGGTAGGCTGAGCTAGGGACTTCACCATACTAAAGATAAAGGTTAAACAAACCCCCTGCATACTCGTCTAATTCCGATGCTTGCTGGTTACTAAAGTGATGATAAACTACTGAAATACTAGATAGTAAGCTATGGAATCTGCATTTTTAAATGCATCCTTTATTATTATAATACACAGTAAAACAAATAAATCTTCTTATTGATTGTATAGTGACTACACCAATTATAGTTAAATATTGTAACCAGAAGTACATCTTTTAAAAAATATCATAAAACTATAAAAAAAATCTTTATTAAAAATGCTGCTTTAAAAATAATTAAATAAAAAATGCCTACCCCTGAGACTAACAATTTGTAAAATCTTAAAAAAGACATAATTCTTAGTAAATTTGATTTTAAAAAATATATATATAATAATAAAAACAATTATATATAATATACTGGGGAATCTAAAACCTAGTTAACTAGGAAATAAAATCCATATTGATACTACCCCTACTTTCACATCACCAATAAAGCAATTAAGATCGAATTCAATATTCATCCTTCCTGTACATAATACTTTGGTTTCGTATATCCCCCGGGATTTACATTTACTTAAATGCTTGAAAAAATGACCCCCTCTTCAGTGTTTACTCACTTTTTCAAAGCCTCAAACTTTCAAAGTACCTGGGTTTTTATTATGGAACATCCTAAAATGTTAAGAGAGGCTATGTTTTTGACACACTTTTTTGATGTTTTAGACATGTTCCAACATCTGCATCCCTAATAATCTAGTCATGTGTCCCACGTATTGAAGCCCACATGGACATTCTAACATGCATAGAACACCTTAAGTAAAATAAAAAATAGAATCCTTCACAGTGTAATTTTTCTCCTGTGGCTGTAGCAGTAAAACTCTTTCTTCTTTCATTCAATCTAGTTTCTGTACAGCTCACATATCTACCATATGCATAAAAACCTTTTTGGTTAAAAAAAGTACATTTATTTTGTAAATATTTGTTTTTTGGAAGATCTAACACTGATCTAACACTGATTTGACAAGCCTATCTCTAAATATCAGGGCTCCCCTACATACAAATTTTGGAATTTCTGGGAGAATCATTTTCAAAGTTTTAAATTTAATTATTATTTTCCAGTGCTTTTTTAATGATTTTTTCTATCTTTTGATGTTGTACATTATAGTCCATAATCTCCATATATACTTCCTGTTGGGTACAGTTCTTCTTAATCTAATGAATTGTCCTTGTGGAATGTTTAGCATTCACAACTTATGATAGCAGCTATCTTGTGGGATATACCTATTTTGATCTATTAGTGTAAAATAAGTTTGAGTATAAAAACTCTCATCATGGTACTCAGTCTTAAGATCTAAAAAATGAATTGTCCTTTATGTTGCTTCCAGTTATTTTAATATTCTTCTGAATAATATTATTTTTTTAACACTTTCAATGACCTCTCATCCTTCTTCCATATCCATTAATGAATCTACAGTAACGTTTGATTTTGAGGGGGAAATTCCTTAGTACACATTCCTCTTCCTATTGTGACATAAATGTATTTGCAACACTGGGAGAAAACTTGGCTGCCATAGCAATTACAATAATTTGTTTGTAGAACTGTGGGTTGTACAAAAAAAAAAATTGTTTTAAGCAAAAATCTAAACATTCCAAAATATTTTTTATGCTTCCTTTTCAAGTCTGAGAACGTATTTGATGCCCACTTTGTAGCATTGGTCTCTTTTTCATGACAGATAATAGTGTAAAGGAAGTTGACATCCACTGTTACTAGAAGACATTCATTCCCACATTTCAAATCTCTAGGATTTGTATTAAATGCTTTGACTCCTTCAGAAAAGCTTCCATTTTCTGTATTAGTGGTTGGATAAAATAATCAATATATTGTCCTAAGTGTGCACATCCATCTATACCACTGACAATTGGCCTTCTGCAGGGGGTTCTTTTTTATGTATTTTGGTTCATAATAAATAACCAGAGTTCTGCACGCTAAACTTTGCTTCTACATGTAACAGTACCATTCTGGTGTAAGATAAAAATCCACTGCAACTGAATTTTGGTAAAATCTGTTATATCTACATTCTATTTATAGTTTTTTTGTAGTATTTATTTTCCTGCAAATCAAGCATTGTGTCGATGGACTTCGGGTTTTAATTGATGGCATCACTTTGACATGCAGTTAAGATGCTTCTAAGATCATTCAGAATTAATTAAAAGGTGCACTGACCTTCTTCTGACCTGCATTTGATCTGTTTTAAGAGATTTTCCATTCCTATAGGCTAATAGGAGGAATGCAAAAACCTGCTTGATGCAAACAAAAGTCTGTCGGCACAGGTCATTAATGAGTCTCTCATTTCATGCTTATTACTGAACAAATAGATTGATCCAGGAAATATTTTACAACAATATCCACTACTCATACCAGCCCCTAACCAATTATGGTATCCATACTACAGTGAAAAAATAGGGTAAATTAGGTATGAAACCTACAATTATGCTTTTGAGTTGTTGCAGAAACAGTACTGTCCGTGATACTTTTTTTTTTGCACTAACATACAATTTTTCAGGACAAGCTTTGAGGGTATGTCCCCTTCTTCAAGGTCCAAGCAGTTATAATTCACAAAGGTTTTAGCAGAATGTAAAAAAAAAAAAAAAAAAAAAAAAAACAGACAATCTTTGAGGGAAAGAAAAAATAAACAACACACACAAACAAATGTACACAGCAATGGTAATAAAACCAGCATCGTAAAGAATTTTTTTTTCTTTACTCTTGCTGTGTAGATTTGTTTATGTGTGTGTTTTTTTTTTTTTTTTACTCTTTCCCTCAGATATTGTCTTTACTTTAACATTCTGCTAAAACTTTTGTGAAGTCTGTTTGAAGAAGGGAACATATCCCGAAAGCTTGTCCTGAAAAATTGTATGTAAGTGCAAATAAAAAAGAATCACAGACACTACTCAATTGTTTCTGTTGCAAGTGCACTAATATGGCTACAATCACTTCAAGCAAGTTGTTTGCAGGAAACCAAAGCGTTAGGAAGAAATCCATACAATGTCCCTTATGACCAGGCCATTTTTTCATTTTTTGCACTGCGTTGCTTTAACTGACAATTGCACGGTCATGCAATGTTGTACTCATATCTTTGGTAAAAAAAAATCCCAATAAGCTTATGTTGATTGGTTTGCACAAAATTTATAGTGCCTACAAACTATAGAATATATACTGGAATTTTTTTTTCATACTAGTAATTTAGTAGTGGCAATCGGCAACTTATAGCAGGACTACAATAGTATAGCACGCAATCTGACACTAACTGACACTTTTGGCACTTTATGGGGACCAGTGACAATAATACAGTGATCAGTGCTAAAAATATACAGTGTCACTGAACGAATGACACTGGCGGTGAAGGGGTTAACATCTATAGTGATCAAAGCGTTAAATGTGTGCCTAACCAGTGTTTATGTGTGCACTGTGAGCTGATTTTACTAAGGGATGTTCTGGTTTTTATTCCCTGCTTTGCAGGGAAACAAAAACTGGCACATCCCCGCTGACAGGACAGAGCTGTGTATTGGCTACTTAGACAGAGCTCTGTCCTGTCTTCCTCCTCATTGATCAGCAGGTGCCAGCAGTCAATGATCGGCTTGTGCTGTGACTAATCAAAGCACAGCCGTGCACGTGCCCCCTACCTGGTGGCTTCACGGTAGGTTTCCATACAGGTTTGGTTTTGCTGCCAGGCACGATCAAGTGCAACAACTTACAGTCTGCCACTGCTGACCCAGCGATAGTCGACACTCTCTTGCAGACGGAAGTGGACAAAGGCTTCCCATCCTTTCTCTTGCTGGCGAACCAACTCGTTGAGGGTAGCCACTGGGAAATACAATAATAAAAAATGTTTGATCATCGACCTCGCGGTTCCTCATTCTGTCACCACTTCTAGCCTCAATTCGCTCATTCCTTCTGAAAAATTTTCGTTGCAGTACGCCACAGTAGATCACACCATTCAGGCTATCCTGAAGGCTGGAAAAGCAGCTTGGCTTGGGAAAACAGACATTTCTAACCCCTTCAAATTGCTGCCCATACACCCGTCGCTGTGGCATCTGCACAGTGCAAAATGGAAGGGACTTTATTATTTTGCTGTTCGCTTGACTTTTGTTAGCCAAGAGCAGCCCCAAGATTTTTGATCTGTTTGCAGAGACTCTGTGCTGTCTCCTGTTAAACATCTGTTGTGGTCCAGTCGTTATCCATTATTTAGACAATTTTCTGACGGTTGAAAGTCTCACGTCTGCTTCGCTAAGCATAGTAAAGACGGCGGCACTTTTTTCTGCTTTGGGGGTTCTGGTAGCCAAGAACAAAACAGTAGTTCCCTCTACCAAACTGACCTTTTTAGGTATTTGCTTGGACTCGGTTGTCATGCAGTCAAGCCTGCCCCCTGACAAGGTCTAGAGGATCTAGGCAGTGGTAGAGTTGTTCCTCCTTAGAGGTTCCGCATCTCGGAAAGACCTCCAATCTCTCCTGGGTTCTCTGAACTTTGCCATGAGAATCATTCCTCAAGGCTGCACATTTGTCTCCAGGCTTCTCAGTCTGCTTCTTGGCTTCCCGCACGATAGGAGTGTCATCTCATTGGACGAGCAGGCCAGGGCAGACTTTTCCATGTGGAGACAGTTCCTGGCTCATTGGAACGGGGTGAATATGTTCATCCCACCTTTTTCAGATAGCTCCCTGGTTTTATGGGCTGATGCGGGAGCCCATTCGGGGTTTGCAGCTATTTGTGGTAACAACTGGTTCAGAGACATTTGGCCATCTGAAACTGCTAATTTACTGTCTTTTAACAGTACCTCTGCCATTTTTGAGATTTACCTCATAGTGGCAGCTGCCCAAGTATGGGGACACCTGTGGGGAGGTCAGACAGTGAAATGCTTCACTGAAAACATGGTGGCTTGCAATATCATCAACAGGGGCCAATCCTTGTCCCTTACCATCATGAGCCTAGGTAGGAGACTTACTTGGCTCACTGCTACGCTAGATTTCCACCTAGTTTGTGAGCATGTGCAAGGTTCCCACAATTCAGCAGCTGATGCCCTTTCTCGTTGTAAATTGCAGGTTTTCTTCCATTTGCATACCACAGCTGCAAGAATCCCAGACATACCACCTCTGTTTCAAGAACTCATCCTGGATTAGCAGAGCTCATGGCTCATGGGAGCCTGCTAGCTCAATCGGTGCTCTCGGCCAATACCAGATGCTCGTACAATCGAGCTTTGACCATCTTCGTCAGGTTCATCACAGAGTTCAGTATCTCGGATCCATTTACTTTAGACACCATGGTGGTGTTCTCCTCTTTTTGCCACTTAAACTTGAAGCTTGCTCACAACACGATTAAACTTTCTCGCCGGGCTGCAGTTCCATGTCATCAACATGCACCCCAGTCATGGTACCTTTATGTCTTCAAGGCCGAACAAGAATGTCTTAAAAGGCATCCTTCACTTGGAAGGCCGCAAGCCCGCAAGATGTCAGCCGATTGACAGCATCAGGTTCAGGGCCTTATTCGATGTGTTAAACACACAGTCAAATGGGGACAAACAGTGTAGTTAGGGTTGTAATATACCTAGCCTTCTATGGGTTCTTGCATCCCAATGAATTTACAGTGGGGAGGTTAAACGGAGCTTCCAACTTGCTGAGGGTGGCTGGCCTGGTCAAGGTGGGGGATCACTTTGTCTTGACACTGCGACAGTCCAAAACAAATCAGATGGGGCTGCCAAGCGACATTCCTCTGTACACTACAGGCAACGAGTGGTGGACTGTAGCTGTTCGGTTACTGGACTGTTTTCTTCCATCCTTGTCAGGTCAAGGCCCTGACGCTCCCCTACTGATTCTCCACGGCATGCATCTCACTACATCTAGGTTTATAGGGTACTTGAGAACTCTGCTGTCTAAGATAGATTGCGACCCCGCAGCCTGTATGGGTCATTCCTTCCACATAGGGGCAGCTTCGGCAGCATCTAGCCATAATATACCTGTTCACATCATCAAAAGAATGGGCCAGTGGAAATCTTCAGCATACAACCGCTACATTCCCCAGGCAGAGAAAGAGCTTAGACAAGCTTTCAGAGAACTGGCCTCGTAGCATCATGGTCTTCATATCTTTCCGTTGTTATTTTTGGGCATATGCATATTAAAGGTTTTTTGGTTAAATATATTTTTTTCCCTCTTTATTTACAGGCCTGCCCAAATGGCGGTTTTGGCAGGCTACAACTGTACTTTGTTAATTTTTATAATTTCGTTCACTTGACTTGGTTCCCTGACCACAAATTCAGAAAGGTGTGACTGTAGAGAAAGAAGTAGAGTTTAGGCAAGAAATGATAACAAGAAATGCTATTCATCTGAAAAGAACTAAGGATAAGGAAAGACAATTGACCATTTTCCATCAAGTCAGGTAGATATCTTACGCCTAAAGCTAGCTGTCCATATACTGATAATTTGTTCATTCAGCCAGTAAGCTAAATGAAAAAAGGACAAACAGATCCCTTCATTCACATGAATAAGGTGGATGGAGAAATCTCCCCTGTTGGAAAACTTTATTCTGACACTGGCACCTGAAGCTGGTAGAATGCACAGATTAGTGGCCTTAGCAGCTGCTGATCAATAAACATTTTCCAAATGCCCCTTTCATTGAAGTCAGACAATTGACTTCTGTCCAGTGATGTGATATTGAAGGGATGAGGAGTGCTAAGTATTATTATAATTATTTGTTGAGGCAAGAGTTTGCTAGCCGGTATGTAATGCAAAACCCCTCTATCCAAAAGTGAGTTCATGCAGCAACTTGGTTCATCTAGAGAAATGCATTTATTTAGACTTCAGAACGGCCAACAGAGGTACAGACAAGGTAGATGAGAGGGTACTTGGACTATTCATGCACCTTCAGAGAACCCAGGTTTTACTGTCATAACTTAGCCAAAAGAACCTTCCTTAATATACACATTTTCCCTATTCAGTAACAAGGTCAAGCAATCGGATTGGCCAGTTTTAGTAGCCCCTTTGATCTTAAAATCTAATCAAAGTTTTCCAGAAATTTACTAACTTGCATTCATTTTTACTACTATTTATATAAACAGGTTACCATGCGAAGAATGCTATTTACAATAAACAATAAATATTTACAACCCCTTTTGATGTTCAGTCATCATAAATACTTGCATTCATTGTTAATAATCTAATTGCATTCTTACACAAGAACATAGACATTTTACCTTGTCTACCTTGATCTTTATGATTCCTTTTTATGCCCCGTACACACGTATCGATTGTCGGCCGAACGATCGGCCGTCTTTTGTCCAGTGTTGTTTTGTTGGTTGAAATGTGCTCTAGACTGCACACAAATTTTGTCGGTCAACAACAACCAACTGCAGAAGTGATGTCATGTTCTGGTCTACTTTACGTGTGTTTTTTCTTCTCTGAGCATGCCCAGTCTTGCTCATCTGGCTTTTGTCGGCCGAAATCTGTACTGACTGACGAACAATCGGCCGTTCTTTGTTGGCCAACAAAAATTTTATAGCCTGCACACCAGATTTTGTTCGGCCGAAAAGTCGCAGTCGGTTGTCGGAAGCATCATACTAACAAGCCGACAATGGGCCGATCGGACGTTTAATCTGACCAGACCACCTGCACTCTACAATTCTTTTCAAATTTGCAAACCACCTCCCTTTAAACTGTTTCCCTGACTTCGCCTTGGCCATTGTGGTCTGGCTTAAAATGAACATGGCAAAAAGCCATTAGCTAGCCTTTTGTTATGTAGAATATACTGTAGCTGGTATGGTCAGGCCCTGGCCTGGTCAATATCTTAGCCTTAATACTGTATGTGTGTGTGTGTATATATATACACACAAAATTACATCCAAAATATTCTACATTCCCCCACTTGGATTGGTTCTACCTAGAACTGATTCATAACCAATCAAACTGCTCAGACATTTCTGGCTCTTAAGATTGATGCCAACTCTAGGCTTTCCTTAATTTTGATATCACATCATCAAGTAGGGACTGTTACACTGATCACAATTCGGCCAGTCCCCTGAAGAATTTTGCTAACTATATGGCTAGCTTAGGAATAAAAAGCAGCTATTAATATTTTTTTCAGGAAACTCAGAGCAGCAGAAAACAAAACATAAAAGTTTTTTTTTTTTTTTTTTTTTACCGGCACGATGCTACTCACAATGTAGTTTTAAAATAAAAACATACATCACTTAATTTGTTTTGCTTTCATTTACAGTTGTTTGATGTAAAAGTTACTTGTTGCATTTTGAATGTATCTGCTTTTGACCTATATATTGCCTATGCAGATAACACTTTAAATAGTAACTGAAAACTCCACTCTGCACAACAAACAGTAAGGATTTATTCATAATCCTCTTATGAAACATAAAGTTCATGACCTGCATTCCTTCAAAAATCCCAGAGAACACAAAGCAATTACACTATTTAAGACTTATGGCCATATAGATAAGGACCCATTGACAGGCATGCAGATTAGCCTTTATCCACTTACATTGATCACACAGATTTATACCTACTGTTTTAAAGACAGCCTCTAAGGCATATCTTATGCATTATGTTATAATACAGCTGGTTTGTCCTTAGCTGATATCTGGTAAAGTCAGCTGCTACTCTCTGTGATTGGCACAGGTATATTTACTACCAAAGGCTGAGATAGCAGCAGCTGTAAAATGACATTATGAGAAAAATATATTCACGTTTATGTGTATACATTTCAATTACATGGCAGACAGTGATCCACCGTGTAACTAAAATATATGCACATTTATATTTACTTCGAGCTACAGCTGATTTCAGTGTCTGGATGTTTTAGTTTGCTATTCTTTAACTGCATTTGTTGAATTATTTACCTTAAATAATTTTAGTAGTGGTAAAACATCATCCAAACGTTACATCTGTGAAATAAATATAATTTATTGCAACATAACAGTCCATATGCATGGTGGCTGCTTTAGTTTTCATTTTTCAGACTTTTTTTTCTCCTTCTATCTTAACCTCATGATTCTGTCAGTAACACACGTCCTGTTCTAGGGTGATGATGCTCACTCACGTTACTGCATCTGTGGAGGAAGAGTGTTGTCACCCTAGGTGAAGAGCAATGTTAGGACTCTTGGGTTGATTTACTAAAACTGGAACATAGAAGAGATGTTCCATAGGAGTTGATTTACTAAAACTGGAAAGTGCAAAATCTGATGCAGCTCTGCATAGAAACCAATCAGCTTCCAGGTTGTATTGTCAAAGCTTCATTGAACAAGATGAAGTTAGAAGCTGATTGGCTACCAAGCACAGCTGCACCAGATTTTTCCCTCTACAGTTTTAGTAAATCAACCCCTATGGAACACCTCTTCTATGTTCCTCATACAGCATAGGAGGAGGTTTTCTGTGAACTGAGCAGGAATGATAATACTTTGTTAGGTTTTACACAAACTTTAATGTTGGATGAAATGCAACATCATTACTGTTCTATCAATACTATTCTCTGTGGCACTAGCATGGAGATCTCCCTAACCCATGATGTCCATAACTAAACTAAAGTTCACCCCCTTATGTAGGTATTTTGTTGAACCACCTGTTGCTTTAAGCACCTTGTGCTTGATCACGGAAGTAAACAGAAGCCAGTTGAATGTTAGAAAAAATAATAAAAATAAATATAAAAACTTTGATATTTAGTAATAAACCACAGTGCTCAATACACAAAAAACAATGTGGATTAATTCCATATATATATATATATATATATATATATATATATATATATGTATATTCAGATCTGTGCAATAAGTAAAATAAAAAATACAAAAACAGAAAAACTGATAGTAAAACAATGGTGAATGCAATCTCCCATTAACAACTGTTGTGCTCAACCAGTGCTTCTTGCTCCAAATTGGTGCTTAAAACGAGTGTTCCACTTTCCATTGGTGTTCAAATTCAATCATCATGCCACCGCCAAGTGCTCCCCCTCTAAGAATAATCTCACCTGAGGGAGTGTAATCGCTACACATAAGTGAGATCAATGCACACCTTTTATCCTTCACTGGCTTAGAAATCCCTTGCTTTTACTAATCCTCACACACTTATTGCATAGACTATTGTTAATTTACTTATTGCATAGACTATTGTTTTGCACAGATCTGAATATATATATATATATATATATATTTTTTTTTATACTGCTAGTGGTTTATTAGTATATATCAAAGTTTTCTATATTTATTTTTATTTATTTTTTCTAACACTTATAATTAGCGTGGTACTATTTAGAATTTTATTCATATGGCACATTTATCAGAGCGTAGGCAGTATCAGCGGCTTAGTAGAATTGAACCCTTTGGAATAACATTGTTCACTTAGTAACTCGCAGGACTTTCATTTTAAACTGAAGCCAGTTATTGTCTTTTTTTACCCTTACACTGTCAGAGTAAAGGAAAGAAGAAAGCCGTTAACCGGCTTCTGTTAGAGGGACATCGGTCCCCTTAGTGCCCACCAGTGCTGCTAATCAGTGCCCTCCAGTGCTGCTAATCAATTCCCACCAGTGGCATCTATCAGTGGCAATCAGTACTGCTAATCAGTGCCCACCAGTGTCACCTATCAGTGCCTATCAGTGCATCATCATCAGTGTCAATTATCAGTACTGCCTATCAGTGACATGTATTAGTGCCATCAGTGCCACCCATCAGTGCAGCCCTTTAAGTGCCTCCTGATCAGTGCCCACTAGTGCCGTCTCATCAGTGCCACCTGTCAGTGCAGCCTATCAGTGCTCCCTTATCAGTGCAGCCTATCAGTGCAGCCTATCAGTGCAGCCTATCAGTGCCCATCAGTGCACATCAGTGAAGGAGAAAAATTACCTGAAATGTTATATAGAAAATGTTATAACAAAATATAAAAAAAACATTTTTTTTTTCAAAAATTTTGATATTTTTTTTATTTTTTTAGCAAAAAATAAAAAACACAGTGGTGATTAAATACCAGCAAAAGAAAGCTCTATTTGTGTGAAAAAAATTATAAACATTTCATAGGGGTACAGTGTTGCATGATCACGCAATTGTCATTCAAAGTGTGACAGTGCTGAAATTTGGCCTGGTCAGCAAGTGCCCAGTAAGCAAGAGGTTAATTACAGCCTTTAGTCTGTTGGGATATGTCTCTACTAACTTTGCACATCTAGACTTTGCAATATTTGCCCACTCTTCTTTGCAGAACTGCTCAAGTTTAGTTAAATTTAAAGGTGGTCATTTGTGGACTGCAGTCTTCAAGTCACTTTCCTGGATTTTTACTGTGATTTATGTCTGGGCTCTGACTAAGCCATAAAAGGACATTCACCTTTTTCTTCTTCAACCACTGTGTGGTCATTTTAGCTGTGTGTATTTGGTCATTGTCATGATGGAAGGTAAACCTTTTTCCCATTGACAACTTTCCGGCAGAGGACAGCAGATTTGCTTCAAGAATTTGATAGTATTTTGCCCCATCCCTTTTTCTTCTATCCTGATAAGTGCTCCAGTCCCTGCTGCAGGGAAACACCCCCATAACAGGATATTACCTCCATGCTTTACTGTAGGAATGGTGTTATCAGGATAGTGAGCTGTATTGGATTTCCACTAGACATATCATTTGGTGTTGGGGCCAAATAATTCAATTTTAGTCTTAGCTGATCATCTTTTTCCAGGTGGCCTCAGAATCTTCCAAGTGTGTTTAACCACCTCAATACTGGGCACTTAAACCCCCTTCCTTCCCAGACCAATTTTTAGCTTTTAGCGCTGTTGCATTTTGAATGACAATTGCGCGGCCATGCAACACTGTACCTAAACCAAATTTATGTCATTTTTTCCCCACAAATAGAGCTTTCTTTTGGTGGTATTTGATCACCGCCAGGTTTTTTCTTTTTTGGTGCACAAATAAAAAAAGACCGAAAAGTTTGAAAAAAAAAAAAAGTTTTTTTGTTTAGGTTATAAAATTTTGTAAATAGATAAGTTTTTTCCTGCACTGATGAGCACTGATGACGCCGCACTGACAGGCACTGATGGGGTGGCACTGATGGGGTGGCACTGATGGGGTGGCACTGATATGCAGCACTGATGGGCACTGATAGGTAGCACTGATATGCAGCACTGATGGGCACTGATATGTGGCACTGATAGATAGCACTGATATGCAGCATTGGTGGGCACTGATAGGCAGCGCTGATGGGCACTGATAGGCAGCACTGATGGGGACTGATCGGCGGCACTGATGGGCACTGATAGGAGGCACTGATGGGCACTGATAGGCGGCACTGATGGGCGGCACTGATCGGCACTGATGGGGGGCACTGATAGGCACTGGTGGGCAGCACTGATAGATGGCAATAATGGGTAGGGATGATCGAACGGTTCGGGTCGACCATCGGTTCGACCCGAACATTGGATGTTCGATATTCGGCCGAATACCGAACTTTTTGCGGCAAAAGTTCGGTATTCGGCCACCAGAACCGCCCAAAATGCACTGGGACAGGAACTGGGCTTTAAAAGCCCGTGATTGGCCCAGAAACGTCTGCAAAAGCCAATGAGGGGGCAGGAGTCTCCTAGGAACGTGATTGGAGTGACTACGGGGACCAGAGGCCAATCAGGAGTGAATACGCCCCACACTATATAAGATGGCCCCGCCTAACCCCTAGCACAGTTATCCAGAGCCTGTTGAAGAGAGTTGAAGCAGTTCTGTCTGACTCCTGCTTGCTACACTACATTTCCTACATATCGAGTGGTTCTAAAGCTCCATATAGCAGAATTGTATTTAGCTTACAGCCAGTGTAGTTAGATACAGCGATTGTGCTGGTTCTTAGAGTTAAAAAAAAAAAAAAACTTAAGGGACAGTGTCAGTCTTCTGCTGTATGGAGCTTTCTATTTAGTGGAAAGGGATATCTAGTGTAGTTAGGGAACTTTGTACTACATTAGTTAGATTTGAAAATTTAGTTTCTGTAGGGAAAGTGTGAGGGTTCTGTTTAGTGAGCACGTGGCACAGTGCTGCTCTATCACAGCAGGTATACGTGCTTGCTAGGCAGCAAAATACAGTGACAACTTAACGCCTGTTGTTCAAAGCGTTAGGTGCACTGTACAAAAGCCTTTGCAACTGTGCGTGACACGCAACTGCTGTGCTGTATCCAGCGACAACTGTGGGTCGCATAGCAGTGTGCGTTTTTCACCGCACACAGTTGCCAACGCATCAGTGACAACCTAACGCCTGTTGTTCAAAGCGTTAGGTCCACTGTGCAAAAGGCTTTGCTACTGTGCGTGAACCGCAACTGCTGTGCTGTATCCAGCGACAACTGTGGGTCGCATAGCAGTGTGCGTTTTTCACCGCACACAGTTGCCAACGCATCATTGAGAAATATGCCTGGTAGACCAAGAAAAGGCATACGTGGCCCTGCTGCGGAAAGGGGCACAGCTTCTAGGGTGTCTAGAGGCAGGGGTGGACGTGGTGGTCAGTCCTCAGCCAGGCCACCATTTGGATTGTTCTCCGGCAGTGGCCAAGCTATACGTCCACAGTATGTACAGGAGGTGGTGGACTATATGAACAAACCCTCATCATCGGCATCATCTGCAACTACAGTGACCCAGGCAGAGAAAAGTGGTCAGTCTTCTGCAGTTGTCAGAACAAATACAGATGAGTCCATGTCCACCTCATGTCCTCCCTTAGACCCAATTTCAGACATGGCAGAGGAGTCAGCTGAGCTGTTTGACCACAGTGTCGGCCATCTACTCCAGCCTGATGCTCAGTCCTTTATGGAGTCTGATGTTGGGTCTGAGTTTGAGGAGGAGGCAGAGCAAACAAGAGGGGAGAGCAGACGGCCCGCTCCATCTAAGGCCGCACCTGTTGTCTCCCAGGCCAGGCCTGATGCTCAGTCTTTGATAGAATCAGATGTTGGGTCTGAGGTTGAGGAGGAGGCAGAGCAAACAAGAGGGGAGAGCAGACGGCCCGCTCCATCTAAGGCCGCACCTGTTGTCTCCCAGGCCAGGCCTGATGCTCAGTCTTTGATGGAGTCAGATGTTGGGTCTGAGGTTGAGGAGGAGGCAGAGCAAGCAAGAGGGGAGAGCAGACGGCCTACTCCATCTAAGGCCGCACCTGTTGTCTCCCGGGCCACTATACACACCTCATCTTGCTGGGCCTTTTTTGAGACATCCCATGCAGATAAAACAGTTGCGATCTGCAAGATTTGTAAGAAGGGTATAAAACGTGGCAAAAATGTCAACCACCTGGGTACAAGCTGCCTAAACAGGCATTTGACAACCCACCACTCGGCCCGTTGGCAGGAGCATTTAAAGAACCCACAAAAGGGCCAAAGATCGGTCAGTCGGCCTCCTAGTTCTCCTCGCGCTCCTCCTCATGCTCCATCTGCTCCACCTGCTCCACCTGCACATCAGTCTGTTCCTGGCCCTGCTATAGTCACTCGTCACCTGTTGGCAGCCTCCACTGGCAGGGATGATGATATAGCAGGCAGTGTCGCATCTACCTCCAGCACACCACCAGCTGTAACATCTAGACGCCAAATTTCGATTCCACACATGCTGGAACGAAAAAAAATGTATACTCCCCGCCACCCACATGCCCAGCGTCTAAACAGTAGTTTGGCTAAACTACTGGCTCTGCAACTATTACCATTTAACCTGGTAGAGTCTGCTCCCTTCCGTGACTTCGCAAAATGTGCAGTTCTACAGTGGCAGGTGCCAAGTCGGCATTACTTTTCCCGTAAGGCCCTGCCATCCCTATACCAACATGTGGAAGGCAATGTAGTGTCGTCCCTGGCCAAGTCAGTCAGCCGTAAGATACACTTAACGGCTGACACTTGGTCAAGCAAACATGGGCAGGGACGGTACATTTCTGTCACTGCTCACTGGGTTACACTGCTTGCCAGTGGAAGGGATTGTAGCCAGGGCTCGGTGCTGCAGCCAGTGTTGCCCCCACGTCTGCAAACAGCTGGTGGTGTCGCTGATCCGGGTAGATCGATCACTTCTACCCCCTCCTGCTCCTCCTCCTCTACCTCCTCCATGCCCTCCTCTGCAGAATGGTCCTTTGAATATGATGAGGTACCACGTAAACGTTCAAAGGGCTATTCTATGTCTCAGGCCAAAAGGTGTCACGCAGTGCTGCAGCTTGTGTGTCTAGGGGACAGGCAGCACACTGCCCCTCAGATTCTTGGGGCTCTGCAGGCACAGGCCCAGAGGTGGTTGACACCACGCCAGCTGCAGCCAGGGATGGTGGTTACTGATAATGGGTCAAACCTCCTGGCCGCCCTTCGTCAGGGAAAGTTAACCCATGTGCCATGCCTGGCGCATGTCCTGAATCTCGTGGTACAGCGGTTTTTGAACTCGTACCCGGGAATGCAGGATGTGCTAAGGATGGCAAGAAGGGTGTGCAGTCACTTCAGGCGATCGTACAGTGCCACTGCACGTTTGGCCGAAGTGCAGCGCGAGTTTCACCTGCCGGTACACCGCCTCATCTGTGACATGCCCACCCGCTGGAACTCCACCTTGGCTATGCTGCAGCGCCTGTACACGCAGCAGAGGGCCCTCAATGAATACCTATGCGAGTACGGCACCAGCACTGGCTCTGCGCGCCTGGGCTTCTTTTCACCACGGCAGTGGCTTTTGATTAAGGATGCATGCGCTGTCCTCTCGCCATTTGAGGAGGCCACAAGGATGGTCAGCCGGGACAGCGCATGCATCAGTGACACCCTACCAGTACTGTTTTTGTTGGAGCACACTCTGCGGGGCATTATGGACAGGGCACTGGAGGCAGAGCAGCAGGAGGAAGAGGAGGACTTCCTTGCCTCTCAAGGCCCCCTTTATCCTGAGAATCCTGACCCCATTATGCCTAGCTCCCAGAGGCCCGAGCAGGATCCAGGGGTGGAAGAGGAGGAGGAGGACGATTCTGCGGGAACTTTTGCAGGGTTTGAGGAGGAGGAGGAGGAAGACATGCGGCAATCTGCAAGGCCTAGTTTGACTCCCTCGGGACACTTTGGAGTAGTACGTGGCTGGGAGGAGGAGGAGCCCGTTGAAGATAATGTCGTTATGAGTGACCCCGAGGAGTCAGCTTCTCAGGCCTTCGCTAATTTGCGACGCATGGGAAACATCATGCTCCAGAGCCTGCGAAAGGACCCCAGAATCAAGGCCATTAAAGAGACAAACCACTATTGGTTGGCCACCCTACTTGACCCCCGGTACAAGTGTAAAGTCTCGGAGCTTTTCCCATCCACCCAGAGAGTCCACAGGATCAAATCCCTTGAGGACAGTCTCAAGAGGAATCTGGTGAACATGTTCCCCGACTCCCGTAGGGTGCAGGGGCGGGGACAACCTACCATGGATTCTACTGGTGGTCACGAGAGGAGCGTTGGAGAAGGCGTGCGGTTGACAGATGCCTTTCGGTCTTTTTTTAGTCCTCACCGCCCAGGCCTCTCAGCTGCCACATCGCATCGACACCGTCTGCATCACATGGTGGACGATTACGTGAGGGCACAAAGTGACACAGAGGGCTTTTCATGTGACGAATCCGATCCACTGGCATACTGGGTCTTAAGATTAGACCACTGGTCAGAACTGGCCCAGTATGCCATGGAGTTGTTGGCCTGCCCTGCTTCCAGTGTCCTATCGGAACGGGCATTCAGCGCAGCAGGAGGATTCGTCACAGACCATCGAACTAGACTCTCCACCGACTCAGTCGACCGTTTGACATTCATTAAGATGAATCAGTCGTGGATATCAAGCTTTGATGCACCTGATGCAGACCTTGTAGACTAGGCTATCGTTGTGATGTGGCAGTTGAGCCTCAGTTTAAGCCTGGACCATGGTGCCGCCCTCAAACCCTCCTCTCATTCTCTTTACGTTCACAGAACCTCATTTTGGTTATGACAAAAACGACAATGTTTGCGCACCTGTTCCACAGGTGCACACCTTTACAATTTTTGGGCCTCCTTCAACACCAGCTCTTTGGGGTTAAGGTGGGGAGGCTATGCTAAAACAAAAACGACAATGTTTGCGCACCTGTTCCACAGGTGCACACCTTTACAATTTTTGGGCCTCCTTCAACACCAGCTCTTTGGGGTTAAGGTGGGGAGGCTATGCTAAAACAAAAACGACAATGTTTGCGCACCTGTTCCACAGGTGCACACCTTTACAATTTTTGGGCCTCCTTCAACACCAGCTCTTTGGGGTTAAGGTGGGGAGGCTATGCTAAAACAAAAACGACAATGTTTGCGCACCTGTTCCACAGGTGCACACCTTTACAATTTTTGGGCCTCCTTCAACACCAGCTCTTTGGGGTTAAGGTGGGGAGGCTATGCTAAAACAAAAACGACAATGTTTGCGCACCTGTTCCACAGGTGCACACCTTTACAATTTTTGGGCCTCCTTCAACACCAGCTCTTTGGGGTTAAGGTGGGGAGGCTATGCTAAAACAAAAACTACAATGTTTGCGCACCTGTTCCACAGGTGCACACCTTTACAATTTTTGGGCCTCCTTCAACACCAGCTCTTTGGGGTTAAGGTGGGGAGGCTATGCTAAAACAAAAACGACAATGTTTGCGCACCTGTTCCACAGGTGCACACCTTTACAATTTTTGGGCCTCCTTCAACACCAGCTCTTTGGGGTTAAGGTGGGGAGGCTATGCTAAAACAAAAACGACAATGTTTGCGCACCTGTTCCACAGGTGCACACCTTTACAATTTTTGGGCCTCCTTCAACGCCAGCTCTTTGGGGTTAAGGTGGGGAGGCTATGCTAAAACAAAAACTACAATGTTTGCGCACCTGTTCCACAGGTGCACACCTTTACAATTTTTGGGCCTCCTTCAACACCAGCTCTTTGGAGTTAAGGTGGGGAGGCTATGCTAAACAAAAACTACCATGTTTGCGAACCTGTTCCACAGGTGCACACCTTTACAATTTTTGGGCCTCCTTCAAAGCCAGCTCTTTGGGGTTATGGTGGGGAGGCTCCGCCAACACCAAAACTACCATGTTTGCGCACCTGTTCCACATGTGCACACCTTCATAATTTTTACGCCTTCTTCAACACCAGCTCTTTGGGCTTACAGTGGTATGGCTCCGCCAACACCCAAACAACAATTTTTGCGCACCTGTCACACAGATGCATATCATTGTAATTTTTTTCCTTACAAAGGCAATTATTGCTTTCATTACCAGCACTTTCATAGGGATATGGTGTCAAGGCATCGTCCGCACCACCAAATGCCCAATTTTTAAGCATCCTTTACTTCTATTCAAAGTCAAGAGACAACAGTATTCATCCAAAACATCTCTAATCTTGTTCACTATGCACTACATTGTGGCTCCTACCCCTAACCCTCAATGTATCCGTGCATATATGTCTGTTTCTTGTGAGATTTCAAGTTAAAGTGCACCAAACACCATTTTACATGAAATAAAGTGCAATTACATACATCTTTGGACTTCTTGAAACATTTGGTAATAAAAGCCCCATTGTGGAAATACACCCGTTAATTATATGCACATTTAAAGAGACAGCACCTTTTTCCAAAAAAACCTCTAATCTTGTTCCCAGTGCACTGCATTATGTCCCCATCATACACATTGGCTGAGCCGTTGATTAGGAGCAAAAGAAAGGTGCGGTTAAGCAAAAAAGTCATTTTTGAAGGTTTGGTATGCTGTAATTCTGGTTCTGGACATGCTACAGAGCTGAAACTTCACAGGTACACCTTTTAGAACCCCCAGACACTAAATCCAAAGAAATCTCTCTTTTTTTTTTTTTAATTTTTTCAATAATTGGCTATCTATCAAAAACGACAATTTTTAAGAACTTTTTTTTGTGTGATTAATAGTCCCTGGGGCATGACCCAGAACCCTAGGCACTTTTTAGGGGCATTTATTGGGTTTTAGGGCTTAAAAATGGTGTTTTTTGATTACAGAAGTTCGGGTCCCATTGATTTCAATGGGGTTCTGAAATCCGAACCGAACTTTCGTGAAGTTCGGGTGTTCTGGTCGAACCGAACTTTTCAAAAGTTCGATCATCCCTAATAATGGGCACTGGTGGGCAGCACTGATAGAGAGCATTGGTGGGCAGCACTGATAGGGGGGCACCACTGGCAGGCTCTCTGAGCCCTGTTTGCCATCCCTGGTGGCCATGGTGGGCATCCCTGGTGGTCATGGGTGGGCATCCCTGGTGGCTCTAGTGGCACCCCCGCCCCCAGGGCTGCACTGGTAATCAATCATCTGATTACCAGCACAGACCCCCCCTGTGATCAGTGAGTAATTAGAAATACTCACTGATCACCCCTGCTGCAGAATCGATCCTCTCCTCTTCTCCTCACTGACAGGATCTGTCAGAAGGAGAAGAGATCGAAGCTGTTACAATGGCTGTATTGACATTACATGACGGCTGTGATTGGACACAGCCGTCATGTGGTCAGGAGGGCCAATCACATGGCCCTCCTGCCTAGTCTTGTTGCTCTGTGTCCTAGGGACACAGGCACATCGAGATCGCGCCGCTGCGCGTGCCCGCGGCGGCGCGATCTCTCTCCTTCTGAAGGACATTCCGGAACGTCCGATCAGAAGGACGAGACTCCCACCCGGCCGTATATGTACAATGGCCTGGGTGGGAGTTGGTTAAGGTGGTCAGATGAGACTAAAATTTAATTATTTGGCCTCAACACCAAACAATATGTCTGGTGGAAATACAGTACAGCTCACTATCCAAATAATACCATTTCTACAGTAAAGCATGGAGGTGGTAATGTCCTGTTATAGAGGTGTTTCCCTGTAGCAGGGACTTTAGCACTTGTCAGCATAGAAGGAAAATGGATTGGGCAAATTCTACTAAATTCTTAAGGAAAATCTGCTGCCCTCTGCCAGAAAGTTGTCAATGGGAAGAAGGTTTACCTTCCAACATGTCAATGACCTAAAGCACACAGCAAAAATGGTTGTGGTTTAAGAGAAAAAGGTGAATGTCCTTGCATGGTTTAGTCAGAGCTCAGACTTAAACCACATTGAAAATCCGTAGAATGCCTTAAAGACTGCAGTCCACAAATGGTCATCATCAAATTTACCTGAACATGAGCAGTTCTGTAAAGAAGAGTGGTCAAATATTGCAAAGTCTAGATGAGCAAAGTTAGTAGAGACATATCCCAACAGACTAAAGACTGTAATTAAGCAAATTGTGGTTCTACAAAATACCAACATAAGGTGGGGGGGGTCATTTTTGCAACTCAGTGATTCTGTTTTAGATTTTTGTTTATTTTTTCTGACATGTTAGTAAATTAGCAATTTTCTAAGTAGCAACGGTGGCTTGATTTGAGTTGGGGCTCCCCATAGACATGGGAGTGTCCTTACATGTACTGTACATATATGCAAATCAAGGGGATGTGATACAAGGACTTACTGAAATTAAAATTCATCCTTCCATGATGCAATGTAATCAGCATAATCTTAACAATCTTCTGAGTGAACAACAGTTCTGGGCGTCTCCACTGTTTTTCAAGCTCAAATGTGTGCAAAGCATATGCTAATCAGCGTGAGGAAGGTTACAAACTGCAAATAACTTAGAGTAACTAAGGCTGGCCATACTTTATACAATTTTCTTGTACAATGTTCCCTTAGATTTACCAAAACCATATAATTTGAGGTCAAGCCTAAAGCCACTCTCAATTTGTATGCAATCAGGCAGGTCCTTGCACTAGATAGTAGATAGTTAAATCTGAATACTTTTACAGGGGGAGTTTTTACAATATGTTAGTTAAAATATGTAGTTATACAATAATATGAACACTTTTCAAGAACCTAAAAGTCTGCATACTGAATAAAAGAAAAATATATTAATATGCAAGTAGGACTGCCACTCAAAGCAACTACATCAGAACAATCCTAGTTAAAAGTTTGTCTGTATAGAATACATTTCCCTACATAAAAAAATTAAAGCAACAATGGCAGAAAATGACTTTTAAATTCTTAAACAATCCAATGCATTTTAACCTTTTTAAAATCAGTAGTGGTGATGTTCAGGTTTACTTCTACTATGGGATTCAGGTGAATATCTCTGAATCAAAATGTATGGTCCTGGTGAATTTATGTGCAGATTCATCTGGTAGTGTTCCTTAAAACCACAATGCACTGCTCAGCCATTGATCTACGGTCAGCAGACTTAGAAGTGCCAATAAGGGGGATTAAGTTACACCAGACCCCCTCACTATAAAAAGGGTACAAAAAGCAGCAATAATGTCAGTAATTTGGAAGTTGTTGCAGGAAAAGCATAGAGAAGGCTATAAAATGCAAAGAGATTATGGTTGGATCAGAAAATGTATTTTAATTTTGATTACTAGCAATCAACATTATTGCTGCCTGGCTTTTTTTTATTTGCATTCTATTTGGGGGGGGGGGGGGTGGGCTATCCTATGTCAATAGGGTTTTTAACATTCGTCTTTTTACAGCTGCCTTTTCTTCATAGCACACAGCTGTACTGTGAAACAATCATATACAGTATGACATTTTTATTTTTTCTCACATTTTAAAGATGATTACTGCAATATTAACTGAGCTCTCTGTAAATGCACTGTACTCTCCTTTTAAAGTAAACATAAGTGTTCTTTTTTCACTTTGATATTTGAAAGTCTGTACTTTCACACAAAGTTGTAAGCATTAACCACTTTAGCCCCAGAGGATTTTGCTGCTTAACCTCCCAGGCGGTATGATTATGTCAGGAATTACATACCAAAAGCGGTACAATTGTTTTCATGGAAATTTGGCGTTATGTATTATAGGCCTACAATTCCTAGTAATTACTGACTTAAACCTGACCAAAACAAGAGTCTAGTAGACATCCCAGATGTGATAAATTTGAAACACAAACGCGTGAATTATAATCGAATCAATAATATTATTTTATTATTTAATATATAATATATATAATAAAATTATATTATTGATTGGATTATAATTCATGCATTATATATTATATATAGATATATGTGTGTGTTTGTGTATATATATATATATATATATATATATATATATATATACACATATATATATATATATATATATATTATATAACGCATGAATTATAATTGAATCAATAATATAATTTTTTATATATATATATGTGTGTGTGTGTGTGCATATATATATATATACCGGTGTATATATATATATTTATATATATGTATATATATATATATATATATATACCGGTGTGTGTGTATATATATATATATATATATATATATATATAATATAAAATGTGTTTTGTGTTTTGTGCAACGTTTTTTTTTTTTTTTTTTTTAATTTCCCTCCCTAGTTCCGCTCCCATGCAGCATTGCTGCTGCAGGGAACGGAACTAGGAAGTGATCACACCGACGGAGGACGGAGGAGCGGCGGGACTCTCGGCTGGCGATCTCAGCAATGAGAGATCATCGATGGATCGCCAGGAGAAGGTAAGAGAACACCGCTGCGCTCTCTGCACATCCACCCCGAGCGTGACTCGGGGTTACCGATCCTGCAATGAAAAATCCACCCCGAGTCACGCTCGGGATTACCGCCAAGGTGGTTAATGACCAGGCTCTATTTTGCGATTCGGCACTACGTTAATTTAACGGACAATTGCGCAGTCATGCAATGCTGTACCAAAATAAAATTGACGTTATTTTTTTGCCCACAAATAGAAATTTCTTTTGGTGGTATTTGATCACCTGTGCAACTTTTATTTTTTGCGCTATAAACAAAAAAGAGCGAGAATTTTGAGAAAAAAAAACTATTTTTCACATTCTGCTATATAACATTCCCAAAAAAAAAAAAATGTAAAAATCAAACTTTTTAACATTTTAGGCCAATTTGTTTTCTGCTACATATTTTTGGTAAAAAAAAAAATTGCAATAATTTCGATTGGTTTGCGCAAAAGTTATTGTGTCTACTAACTACATGAAAGATTTATGTCATTTTTTTTGTTTTTTTGTTTTTTTACTAGTAATGGCGGCGATCTGCAATTTCTTGCGGGACTGCAACATTGCAGAGGACAGATTGGACCCCTAACTGACATTTTTGACACTTTTGGGGGGACCAGTGATATTACTACAGTAATCAGTGCTAAAAATATGCACTCTTACTGTAATAATGCCATTGGCAGGGAATGGGTTCATACCATTAGTGATCAAGGGGTTAAATGTAAGCCTAGTGGAGTGATTCTAACTGTGGAGGGGCGTGGCTTATGAGATCATCACAGAGACATTTGATCCTCTATAGCAGTAAATATAGCAGCCTCTGTGATCACTTCAGGGAGAAGGACAGACGGCTATGTTTACATCAGCCGTCCGTCCTTCTCTGTCAGGGGGGGGGGGATCACGAGTGGCCGGCGGCCATCAGACCCGCCGGTCACATGCACTGGCTCCCCAGCTGATGAGGGTGAGCCCCTAGAGTCTCCTGAGCAAGCGACATAGTACTACGTCGGTTTGCCCAGGAGCGGCCGTCTGCTGCAGTAAATCTGCGGTGGGCGGTCATCAAGTGGTTAAATAATGCAATAGTCTTAGATCCAGCTCCAAGAAAACAAGGTACTATATTTTTTTATATAGTTATTTTTTTTTTTTTTTTTTACAGTGATGTATATGTTGCTGTCAGTTTAATCGGTACTTTACATATATATTGTACATTTACATAAGTCCCTGCCCTCAAGGAGCTTACAATCTAAGGTGCTATATGTTTGCTATTTCATTTTGATGATTTCCCATAAACATTTGCAATTGAGTCGAAGGATGCCACAAGGGATACTGCTTGGCAAAAAAGGCAGATGGGGGTCATTGTTTATGTAATAAAGTTAGTTTATGATAATAAGAGGATAATAGAGTGTTTTTTTCTGTGGCCGTTTATTTGTACAGGTATTTGTCAAATGAAAAAGGCTGCAGAGTCTCACACAAATATAGCTTCACATGAATACACATACTCAGACCCAGATGACTGTAAATGTTACAGTGGCACTAATTTACTTACTGAATTAAATTCTGCTGGCAGATGTAGTGTAGCTGCTTGATATCTCTCCTCTCACACATTAGAAGCTGTTCTGCTTTTTGCTTTAAGCTGGACTGCTGGAACTCATTAACCAGAGAGTCAGATGAGAAGAGCCTCTCTCTTCTCTTGCTATGCCATTCTAGCTTGTCTTGATATCTCTATTTGCTCTTTGCTAGGCCTTATTCAGATGGCCTCACCACAGACTGCATTCAGGGCCACTCACCAGCACCCGTCAAATTGTGTGAGTGACTGTGCCTATGCATTTATTGCATCCCTATAGACATGAATGAGTTGCCTTCATGCAGCACCTGGCAGCTGACACTGCATAAACAAAGCATTCATTCACAGACCATGGATGTCAGTGACCAACTAAATGAGGCCTACATTCCACTGAGGTATGCACAACATGGCCTTAAATTTAAGATACAGAGTCTATGTTGCCCAACAAAGTTCTCTCTGCTTAGTGCAGGAAAGAGAGCTCTGTGACTGGGGCAGAACTGGTCACTTTGACAGGTCACATGACTGTTTTTTTTTCTTTTGTTTACACAAAACTTTAATCTATTTCTATTGTGCTTCACCAGTTTTAAATTTCCAAAGAGCAAATAGTCAATTGTAAAGCACTCCACTTTGCAATAATATCTTCTAGAATGGTCCTCTTGAATGTGGTCCTGTCTACCTCTCTATGAAATTATTATTTTTGCTTTTTGAGTTACTCAAAATATTGGGAATCTTGACACTTTAATATTCCAGAGGTCATTAAAGTTGTTTTGAGACAGTGGGGTTGATTTCTAAAAAGTGAACAAACTGTTCACTTTGCAAGAGAAGTTTCCCTTAGCTTAGATAATACCGTGAACATTCACTTTACAAAATATATCCAATCATGTACAAAAAATGTAAGAAAAAACTGTATTTTTGCTTTTAATTGATTGGATGATGTAAGTCAGCTGAGCTTCTCCTCAGTCACTAAGCTAAAGGAAAATTCCCCTGCAGAGTGAAAATTTTCTTGTAAAGTGAACCACCTGTTTGCTGTCAGTAAATCAATTCATAAGTATCTCTGGATGTATTTGTGTTTGGTTTGTGTATTAAGCTGTAATCAAAATCAGAGAAATTTGAAAAATAATAATGGGAACATAAAATATTTAGCACTTTTTGGGTTGACACCAAAGTCAATGGCTGTATGTTGAGTTATTTTGAGGGGACAGCAAATTGACACTGTTATACAAGCTGTACACTCACTACTTTACATTGTAGCAAAGTGTCATTTCTTTAGTGTTGTCACATGAAAAGGTATAATAAAATATTTAAAAAAATGTGAGGAGTGTACTCACTTTTGTGAGATACTGTATATCTCAAATACAAACAAAGCACACATTGTGTAGATACTGACCAAGCCACGTATGCTGCCTCTTATATGGACAAGCCAAAAAGCGTAAAAATTGCAGGTTATGGTGTTGGCAAGATTATTATACAGGATTATTATACAGGATTTATATAGCGCCAACAGTTTGCGCAGCGCTTTACAATGACAATACAGTTACAATACAGTTCAAAACAGGAGGAACTAGAGGGCAGATTCGCTCAGGCATGTGGTCAGAGCTGCCAAAACAGGACCGCAGGGCCACTGGAGGCATCAGTGAAGGGCCAGATCACCCACCTATGGACCTTAATATAACTGCATTGAAAAGCTTTCTTACAGTGCCTTCTGCAATTAAAATAACACATAGACCTAAGTTTATGTGCGAATCTGTATAATGGCATGTAGGGCAAACAGTGAGTTGACCCCTTAGGAATGGGACCTCTGGACTCTCTAAAGTTTGCTGCATTCTTTTTGTTCTTTACTCAGAGCGAAACACCTGCTGAACCAATAGCTGCTCAGGACAGACTCCTCTACTGTGTACAAGACACTGCACACTTCCACCTTTTTCTTTAAACTTCTTTCATAGGACATGCTCAAGTGACCACAATCACTGTAGGCTTGAGCAAGATACTGTATTGCCAAAGTAATCCTTACTTGTGTATGTGTATTTGTGTTTATGTTTTTACATTTTATGTAAGCCAGTTTATTTCAAATTGCAGTATCAGTGTCTGCTTGGAGTACAGATTTGTACTATACCACAATATTTCTTGTAAGTTTAAAGTTCAGTCTTTTAGCAAGCCATTTTCAATATAATGAATTAAACAGTGCATTTAGAAGCATAGTAAATCAGACAAATATATCATAATAAATGTACGCGGATAAACCCATTTTGTAATAAAATACTGAAAACAACAGAAAACAAAATCTATTCATTGTTAAAGTGATTTTAAATTCTACATTTTTTGTTTATTAACCACTTAAGCCCCGGAGGATTTGGCTGCTAAAGGACCAGGGGTTTTTTTGCGATTTTTTACTGCGTGACTTTAACGGACAATTGCGCGGTCGTGCGACGCTGTACCTAAACGAATTTGACGTCCTTTTTTTCCCACAAACAGAGCTTTCTTTTGGTGGTATTTGATCACCTGTGCGATTTTTTGATCACGCGCTATAAACAAAAAAAGAGCGTAAATTTTGCAAAAATAACAATATTTTTCACATTTTTTTATATGAAATTCCCCAAAAAAAAAAGTAAAAATCAAAATTTTTTAACATTTTTCGGCCAATTTGTTTTATGCTACCTATGTTTGGTAAAAAAAATCGCAAAAAGCGTATTTTGATTGGTTTGCGCAAAAGTTATCGCGTTTACTAACAAAGAGAAAGATTTTTGTCATTTTTGGTGTTTTTTTTTTTAACGCGTAATGGCGGCGATCTGCGATTTTTTTTTCGGTACTGCGACATTGCGGCGGACAGATCGGACCCTTGACTGACATTTTTGACACTTTTGGGGTTACCAGTGACATTACTGCAGTAATCAGTGCTATACATATGCACTGTTACTGCAAAAATGACACTGGCAGGGAAGGGGTTAACTTTATTGGGAAGGGAGGGGTTAAGTGTGTCCTAGGGGCGTGCTTTCTACTGTGTAGGGACATTGCTATTGGTGTAAAAGCAAAGATCCACCGTTCTACATAGTAGAACGGTCAGATCTTTACTTTTACACAGGGAGAACTGACAGGCAGCTTGTTTACACAAGCTGCTCTGTCTTTCTCCCTTCACAGGAGCGATCGTAGTGTGGCCGGCGGACATCGAGTCCGCCGGTCACACGCACTGACTTGCCTGTGAACGAGCCGCGGCGGGCGCGCGCCTCGGCGGGCGCGCGCCCGCTCGCTATAGGCTCGCAAGTCAGTGACAGGCGAGTGACGTACCGATACGTCACTCTGCCTGGCCGGGGCTGACCGCCGCAGTATATAGTCGTGCGGCGGTCGGCAACCGGTTAAAATAATAAACATGGTATACTTACCTGCTCTGTGCAAGGATTATGCACAAAGTGGTCCCTCACCTCTTTATTTTTCGGTCCTCTGCTGGCATTCTCCACTCCTCCTCCTCTCCAAATGTCCCCATAGCAAGCCATATGCTGTGAGGTTGCTCCCAAGGTGGGCTGTGTATGTCCATAGACACACACAGCATGACTCAGCCTAGCTCTCCACTTCCTCCTTACAGTGTTTGACTGGCAGCAGCAGGAGCCAATGTCTCCCACTGCTCTCAGTGAAGCCTGTGAAAGCAGAAAAAGGGGAGAGAAGAGCTGTAGCCAGACAGTCCTGATTTGATAGAGATCTCAGGTAAGTGTTTAGGGATGATGAGAAAAAATAGCTAGTGGAAGGTTGCTTACCTTAATGCATAAAATGCATTAAGGTTAAAAAAAAACCTTTTGTGTTTAGAACTACTTTAACAGCAACATGATGCCATATTTTTTTCTTTTTAAGACTTACTTGTTTCTAGGGATAGTCTTTAACCTATCTGTAGCTTGAATAACCTCCTGCAGTACACTGTATTGTGTAATTACATTTTATATCAGTAGTAGTGTTTCCTTTACTTAGAAACACAGGAAAGCTCATCAGAACAAAGCACACAGACAACTCAACCAAGGAAAATCCCATATTCTTACATTACACTGTGCCTGTTATAAATGAGGACAAAATATGTTGTTTCCTCTAGCAAATGAAATAAAGCACCTCAGTGAGAACAGGGATTTAGTAGATTCAATTTTCTAGTTTGTTTTCTATCAACCAACAATACAGGTATATTTACTGAAGAAATAAATGGTAAATACCAAAAAATGTAGTTTTCCCCAGTGACAATCCCTGTTCTTCTTGCCTTAATATATTCTAATTTGTCTGGTTTATTATAGTACATCCAATCCCTGGCTGGTCACTATAGAGTAATTTGTTCATTCAGTATGATATAGTATAAAAAAAATTACTAGTTCTCTATGAGTTCTTGATCTACTTCTACTTTTTTATTGGATAAAAAAAAAAAGTTCTTATTGCTGCAGCCATTACAAAATGATGTCTGATGCTTAGTGTTTATATACCTAAAAGGGCATTAATATTGAGGGTTTTTTTCTGTGGTGGGGGTAGTTTTGATCCCAAATTTCATATGATGTAAAATTCTGGCAGCATTTCCTAAAATTGGATGGCTACCTCTAAATATGAATTTTAATATTATTTTTGGTGGTTCAGATTTTCAAAAGACTTTTACTGCTTTGAAGGCTGTTTCTGTTTTATATTTGCTTCTGCAATTGCCTTCTTAGCTTGGATGCCAGTGCTGCCAGGTGCCATGTTTTTTGGTCCTTTTTTCACTAAGCTTGGCTGCCAAGAACTTCCTCCAACCAATAATAAAATTTTTACATAATGTTCTGCTCTCTATTACAGATATTTGGAGCCTGGTTCAGATTTCTATTGACTTTAATAAGGCTTATAGTTTGAAAATTCTGAATATCAGGAGGTTCACATATGTTTAAAAAGTATAGGTAAAAAACAACTGATCAAACTGAAGAAGTTCAAACAACTCTTTTAGTGAACAAGCATCAAATCTACTCTCAAAAATTAAGGATTAGGGATGATCGAACTTTTGAAAAGTTCGGTTCGACCAGAACACCCGAACCTCCCAAAAGTTCGGCCCGGATTTCAGAACCCCATTGAAATTAATAGGACCCGAACTTCGGTAATCAAAAAACACAATTTTGAAGCCCTAAAACCCAATAAATGCTCCTAAAAAGTGCCTAGGGTTCTGGGTCATACCCCAGGGACTATTAATCACACAAAAAAAGTTCTTAAAAATTGTCATTTTTGATAGAGAGCCAATTATTGAAAAAATTAAAAAAAAAAAATAGTATTTAGTATCTGGGGGGTCTAAAAAGTGTACCTGTGAAGTTTCAGCTCTGTAGCATGTCCAGAACCATAAAAAAAAAGATTGTTTGTATTTTGTCACTTATAGAACAGGTTAGTGGCTTCTCTCTTTTCACACCTTGCCGGTTTAGTAGCAAGCGTTTTTTTTGGGCATTTTTTGGGGTCTTTTCAGGCAGGCAAAACATCTGAACTTGTGTATACGGGTATATATACACACATACTTATATGTATATATACACCTAGACATATATAGGTGTGATAGTAGCAGAAATATATGCTTGCGCTAATGAAATAATTAACACCAATATAGTTACGCTCCTATCACACCTATATATGTCTAAGTGTAAAATACATATAAGTATGTGTGTATATATATACCACTATACACAAGTTCAGATGTTTTGCCTGCCTCCAAAAACCCCAAAAAATGCCTGCAACAACACACCTGGGCATTTTTTTTATGGCGCTAGCGTTTTTTTGGGTATTTTTTTTGGTTCTTTGGAGGCAGGCAAAACATCTGAACTTGTGTATAGTGGTATATATACACACATACTTATATGTATTTTACACTTAGACATATATATAGGTGTGATAGGAGTGTAACTATATTGGTGTTAATTATTTCATTAGCGCAAGTAGTGTTTTCTGCTACTATCACACCTATATATGTGCAGGTGTATATATACATACATGGGTGTGTATATATACCCCCTATACACATGTTCAGATGTCATGCCTGACTCCAAACATGTGCTCAAAAAATCCCTATAGACGCATGCAGCCAAAAAGCAAGCTGACAGGGGCGAAACCATATTACTGCAGCAAAAGTGACTTCAGAGAAACTAGCTTTTCTCTATAGCGGTCACCCTGATATGGAAGGGTTTTGTCACCCTGCCATAGCAGTCACTGTCAGTTCACCCTACACTACACTACGGTCACCCTGGCACTTAACACTTTCCCTACAGAAACTAAATTATTAAAGCTAACTAAAGTGTAAAAGACCACCCTAACTACACTAGATATCCCTTTCCTCACACTAATAAATGCTAAATGACACTTTGTAGCAAAAGTCCACGAACTGCTTCCACTCTCTTCCATGTCCCTGTATAACAATGCTAGGAATTTGGCGGGGGCTATCTTATATACTGGGGGGCGTATTCACTAATGATTGGCCTATGGACCCCCTAGTCACTCCAATCACATTTCTAGCTTTCTCCTGCCCCCTCAATTGGCTTTTGCTAATGGTTCTGGTCCAACCATGGGCTTTTAAAGCCCATTTCCTGTCCCATTGCATTTTGGTCAGTTCTGGTTGCCGAATTCTGAACTTTTTGGGCAAAAAGTTCTAAATTCGGCCGAACCTCGAACAGCCAATGTTCGGGTCGAACCGATGGTCGACCTGAACCATTCGATCATCCCTATTAAGGATTACTGTCATTGCCTTTGAGAAAGCTTAGAAACCTAATTTTAGTTAGGTGTTACTATTTGGACAAAGACAAACAACTTAGTAGAGCTGGTTGTTGGTTATACCCACCCCCTCAGCAACATCTCTTTTTCAGAAGTTTTCTCCACTCTGTCTCAATGTAGTTGGTTCTCACTTTAGACTTTGATTTAAATAGTTAATAGTTTTAAAAAATAATAACAATATATTATAATGTAGTCTGCAAGGACTGAATAAATTGCAGATGTTCCAACATATCAATAATTACCTTTTATTTATATATGGTAACCTCCCTTTCCCCACAAACAAAATATCAGTTTAAATCAATAATTAACCACTTCCCGACCACCCACCGCCTATTTACTGCGGCAAGGTGGCTCTCCTGCGCAAACCGACGTAGGTCTACGTCAGTTGCACGCGGGAAGCTAGGGGGCGAGCCCGCCCCCACTCAGCAGCAGGGATGCCGATGAATGTGTCAGGTGGTTCTGATTGCTGCCTGACACCCGCGATCGTTCCCCGCTGAGAGAGAAGGACGGTCGGCTGTTGTAAACACAGCTGACCATTCTTCTCCCTGGAATGGTCATAGAGCCCATGTGATCCTTCTATATAGGATCACATGCCTCTATGGTCATTTCAGAAGCCACGCCCCCCCATAGTGAGAATCACTCCCCTAGGCTCACATTTAACCCCTTGATCACCCACAGGGTTAACCCCTTCCCTGCCATTGTCATTATTACAGTAACAGTGCATATTTTTAGCACTGATTACTGTAGTAATGTCGCTTGTACCCCCAAAAGTGTAAAAAATGTCAGTTAGGGGTCCAATCTGTCCACCGCTGTCGTAGTCCCGCAAAAAATCACAGATCGCCGCCATTACTAGTAAGAAAAAAAAATGATAAAAATGACATAAATCTTTCCTGTAGTTAGTAGACGCAATAACTTTTGCGCAAACCAATCAAAATACGCTTATTGTGATTTTTTTTACCAAAAAAATGTAGCAGAAAAAAAGTGGCCTAAAATGTTAAAAAATTTTGATTTTGATTTTTTCGGGAATGTTATATAGCAGAATGTGAAAAATATAGTTTTTTTTTTTTTTTTTCAAAATCATCTTTATTTTTTTGTTTATAGCGCAAAAAAATAAAAATTGCACAGGTGATCAAATACCACCAAAAGAAAGCTTTATTTATGGAGAAAAAAAAGGACATAAAGTTTGTTTGGGTACAGTGTCACAGTGAGTGGTTTTGGCAGTTTCTATATAACAGTCCCAACATAGAAAAATTGTCTCTATCCACCTGTTAAAAGAAAGGTGGCTAGGTTAAAAGAAATCTAACCTCTCAGGTGTCTGCCATTACCTAAACAAAACACAAATAAATGCTAGAAAAAGTATTTAACCTCAAAAGGTTGCACTACATGAAAGCTTCTACATTAACTTATTGTATAAATGCCGAGGATAACTATTTTGCTTTTTTCAATGACAATCAAATAAAGGGGAGACAATTTGACTTTAGGAAAAGTGGAAACCTAACATCACAGTGCTAAGAGCTCTCAAAGCAGCTGAACACAGTACTTCTGGTTATGATGACCACTATTGCAACATGGACTGGATGTTCCAAGTGTTGCTGTCCTCTCAAGACTGGGGAATCTTGTAACTACACAAACAAAAAAACAAAAAAATAAAACACCAAAGGCTACAAACACTTTAGTGCATTATCTTCAAGCACTTTAATAAAGGATAAAATATACAAATTATACACATAAAACCAGTGTAAAGTATAGCATTGTATAAAACCCAGGAACCATAAGCAAACTCATTGTGGAACTTCTTAAGTTCAAGTGAATAATAATACCAGCTGATGCATTTTGGGGAGGAGACATGCCATTTTCTTCAGAGCAGCGTTCTGCTCACTTTGTGCTTTTTTGTTAAAGGTGAGACAACAGCCTGTAAAAATTGGCGGTGTTAGAGCGTGTAAGGAGAACGGCGATAATGCAAGAATTAACACCGGTTACTAAACGTACACCTTAGTGCATTATCTTCAAGCACTTTAATAAAGGATAAAATATACAAATTATACACATAAAACCAGTGTAAAGTATAGCATTGTATAAAACCCAGGAACCATAAGCAAACTCATTGTGGAACTCCTTAGGTTCAAGTGAATAATAATACCAGCTGATGCATTTGGGGAGGAGACATGCCACTTTCTTCAGAGCAGCGTTCTGCTCACTTTGTGTTTTTTTGTTAAAGGTGAGACAATAGCCTGAAAAATATTCTGGAGAACAGGAGAGAAGAGATATCTTGGCTTGACTGAACATCCAGGATACAAAATATGACAAGTGATAACAAAGGTATGTATGTTGATGAATACATGTAGTTGCCTAGAAAATCTGTTCATTGGCAGCCAAAGATATCTTGTCCCATGACTTAGAGATGCTATTAAAATTAACCCTTATGCTTGAAAAAAGAGAAATGGAGTATTCACATTAAGGGTCCAAGTGCAAATTCTTGAGTGAAACATTGAGCCAGTACACCCAATATTTCCACACATATTTTCATCTGAGTAATCAAAGAAACTGGTTCCTTTTACTGCTCCACTCCCTATTGCGCAGTATACAGGGTGTCTTTAACTTTCAAAGAAAGGACCAGACTAAGTTTCTTTCACAACTACTGTATGTCACCTTCCCTTCCTGGCCCTATTACATAGTATACAGGATGTCTTTAACGTTGCAAGAAAGAACAAGACTTAAGCCAGCATACATGGATCAAATTTGGCAAATTTAGCAGCCACCAGCCAAATTTTGATCCATGTATGGATAGGGTAGTTGTATAGAAGTCGATCTACTGATTGACTTTTGTACAAACACCCTGTTGGAAAATTTCTATTCAATCAGCACCTTTGGCTATAGCCAGCAGTCAGTGTATTGTGGCAGTGGGGAAATTTCCTCACTGTCATAAAACAAAGGCAGCCGCCCTTTGCACCTCATCCAAGGTCAATGAGGAAGGCAGTTTAGACCGCTGACAACTCGTCAATCTGGGTAGCTCTACAGTACTCAAATACAGGGTCAGTTCCTCCATGGAGTACTAACTTTGTGACTGGAATAAGGTAGCATAAAATTGAGTCAGCTCCTTAGTGATAAGTTCAGGGCTCTTCACTAAATGGCCATCAGAGGCGCGTATAGCACCTATAGTGGGAGAAGTCTGGTGAGACCTAGCTATTCTAGCAAGTAAACGTCCTGTCTTTTTTCCCTCTTCATAGAATGCCATTTTAGAAAGAAAACATTTACATTCTGCAGCAAAGGTTTTCTACCGATCAAGAGAATCCTGGGTCGATATCAACGCCTCCCTTGCGGAGTCAAGTGAGGTAGAAATATATTGTAGTTCCAACTGTCGGATCTGGCTTTCAACCTGTAGCACAAACTCAGAAGATGATTTTTTGATGATGTTGATTTCTGCTATAAAGATTCCCCTTAAATGTGCCACCCAGCATATTATTTCATCCCCAATACCTGGGTTGGTTATGAAGAAGTTCTGTATCTGGACATCTACTGTATACACTCATGAGAGGGGAATATCTGTAACCAAAAGGCATTTAATTTCCATTGGGCTCTAGGATGTGAGGAGGGAAGCAGGGCTCAGAGACAAACCACCAGGGGGAAATGATCAGACACCCCTTAAGGTAGATATTCCAAGCGAGACATCAAGGGGATGGTAGAAGTATTATCCAAGGAAAGGTCTATTCTAGATAGGGAGCCATGGGATTTGGAGAAACAGGAAAACTGTTTGTCCAGAGGGTATTTAAATCGCCAGTGGTCAATCCAGCCCAACTCTGAGATTATTTTACCCAAGGCTGTAGTTCTTTCCCCATTAGGCTGGAGAACAGGTGGATGCCTATCCAGCAGCTGGCCAAGGTAGCAATTGAAATTCCCCAGAAGTAACACAAGGACATCTGTTTTTTTAGCCAGGAACGACAGTAACTTCCTTATCACTGATCCCGAAAACGGAGGTGGTACATTCACAAAAGCCAGCACATAATTATTTAGCATACAATTCACAATGTAGAAAAATAAAATGCCCCTCAGAGTCTACCCTAGAGCTCAATTCCCAAAAGGCCAGGGCCCTGTGAATCAAAACACTGACCCCGTGTGAATAATTTGTATGTGTGGAGTGGTAGCTTCCCAGTAACCATGAGTAGTTAAGGCATGACATTGAGTCCAAAGTAAGGTGAGTTTCCTGAAAACAAACTAATACAGGCTGGAATCGCTTTATACAGGAGGAGATCATGGTCCTCTTCAAAGGGTTATGAACACCTCGTAAGTTCCATGACACTAGGGGGATGTCAGCCATAATACAGCAACAGAGATATCATCAAGGAAAAAAAAATATGGGCACATTCACATAAAATGTAGTAGAATCATGGTAATAAGAAAATTCCCAGGCAGCCGCCTAGAAATATGCATTCAACTCTGGAGATCCGGAAGGACATAAGTAAAGGCCATGGGGTAGTATCCACCGGTCACAGGGAAATAGTAAACAGCAACATAGTGCACTCGGGAAGCAGGTGCAACTCAGTATTTAACATTAGAAGTCGCATAAACAAGTGTAGTATTGAACTGGACTGACCCAACAGAGGTCGTCAGATCTAGTTTGGTCAACATAACAAATGGAAGCATGCAACGAAAGGCAAAGGCAGAGAGGCAGCCGCCCCTCAGTAGCATTATGCTGTATAAAGCTTTTTCTGTAGATCTTGCTCACATTTTTTGTGCTAAGGAAATGGCCCTCCAAGTGAAAACAACTGGAAAGGTAGGTATCCAAAAGGAAGGAAAATAGTTAACCATGAATAGCCCATTAAGGTAAGTAGTAAGGCGGGTCAACCCTCATCCATGGCTTTCTGTTGATGTCGTAAGCTTTGCTCATTGTGATCCAACTAGGAGGCCACATCAGGAGCAGATTCAAAGAAGTGAGCTTGGCCTTTTGCAGTAACCCTCAATCTGGCTGGGAAGAGCATGGCGTAGGGCATTTAAAGGAACAGCAGGCACTTTTTCACATCCTGAAACTTCGCCCTCTTGCGTTAAACATCCTTAGAGAAACCCAGATAAAAGGAGATTCTCACGCCGTTATACTGTATATTTGCTTTTTCTCTGGCCAGCCGTTGAATAATATCTCGATCTCTATAGTTTAGCATACGAGCTAGCATATACCTGGGTTGGTTACCAGGAGGCAAAGGTCTAGGTGGAGTATGGTGATCCCTCCCTACTGCAAATAGAGGGGTAAAAACTGCCTTACCAAACAGCTCCAGCAGCCATCTCTCAACGAATGCTGTGGGGTCCTGGACCTCCACTTTCTCCGGCGAGCCCCACATAATGCATGTTGTTACGGCGGAGACATTTTCCATATCATTCGCCTTTTCATTGGTGGCTGCCATCTGTTGTGGCCATTCTGGCTGCACGGGAAAGAGGGGAAGATGGTCTTCCAGATGACTAATTCTGCCCTCAGCCGCAGTCGTACGCTCCCGTATCTTCTGCAGGTCTTGGCGGAGAAGAGACACCTCCTCCCGCAGTCCTCCAAAACATTCCTTTAGGTCATCCACTGATGCAGTGCATTTCTGCACAGCCTGCAGGATATCTCCTAGGGTGGCATCGAAGGAATCATCAGTGCCCCCATCGTCAGGATTAACAGCCATGTCCTGCAAGCCTCCTGATATGTCATCTGCCTCAAATATTTCAGCCCCATCAGTGTGCACAGTGTCCTGAGCAGAGGAAGACACAACATCTTCCACAGCAGACTGCCCTGCTATAGCTGACAATCTTTGTGCATTGTAAAGCATATCCTGCTCCTTCACCAGTTGCTTGGGGGGTTTAGGAGTATTAACACGCCACTCTTGGGCTTGTCCCCTCCATGAGGCAACTGCTGCTGCTGCTGGGTGCCATCCCGGATTTCTGAAGTCACCAAGGCCGCGACCTCTACTCAGCCCTTGCAGGTCATCACATGTGTGGCTAGCTGCAGGAGACACTGCTGGGCTACAGGCTGGGGCGATGTGGAGCCGATCGGTGGTGGAGGGAAGGATCGTCAAAGGATAAGAGCAGGAGCCTGGTGAGATGTGTCCACTCACATGCCCATATACGCCACGCCCCCTAAGTGAATAATTTAGTTATTGCTGTATGTTTAGTAGCAAGCTGACTCCTTACCCTTTCTCAAGCATATCAGACTCCTTACCTCAACTCAAGCACTTTCTTTGACTATTTCATCTACACAGTCTCACTCATGTACCCTTCTCTTCACACATACATACTTTAATACGGTGCTTCTGGGACAGGGGTCACAGCATAAACTGGTAGAAGAAGGGCCTGACTTTACTGAGGGATTCCTAAATATGTACAGTATATACAACACCAACATACACTGTATTCCTCTTTATAAATAATTGTTTCTTGGGCTAACTTAGGCTTCATTCACACTGGTGATTGTACAAGCCCGATTCCAAAAAAGTTTGGACACTGTACAAATTGTGAATAAAAACAGAATGCAATGATGTGGATGTTTCAAATTTCAATATTTTATTCAGAATACAACATAGATGACATATTAAATGTTTAAACTGAGAAAATGTATAATTTTAAGGGAAAAATGCGTTAATTTTAAATTTCATGGCATCAACACATCTCAAAAAATTTGGGACAAGGCCATTTTTACCACTGTGTGGCATCCCTTCTTCTTTTTATAACAGTCTGCAAACGTCTGGGGACTGAGGAGACAAGTTGCCCAAGTTTAGGAATAGGAATGTTGTCCCATTCTTGTCTAATACAGGCTTCTAGTTGCTCAACTGTCTTAGGTCTTCTTTGCATCTTCCTCACATCTTCCTCTTTATGATGCGCCAAATGTTTTCTATGGGTGAAAGATCTGGACTGCAGGCTGGCCTTTTCAGTACCCAGATCCTTCTTCTACGCAGCCACGATTTTGTAATTGATGCAGTATATGGTCTGGCATTGTCATGTTGGAAAATGCAAGGTCTTCCCTGAAAGAGACGACATCTGGATGGGAGCATATGTTGTTCTAGAACTTGGATATACCTTTCAGCATTGATGGTGCCTTTCCAGATGTGTAAGCTGCCCATGCCACATGCACTCATGCAACCCTATACCATTAGAGATGCATGCTTCTGAACTGAGCGCTGATAACAACTTGGGTTTTCCTTGTCCTCTTTAGTCCGGATGACATGACGTCCCAGTTTTCCAAAAAGAACTTCAAATTTTGATTTGTCTGACCACAGAACAGTTTTCCACTTGGCCACAGTCCATTTTAAATGAGCCTTCGCTCAGAGAAAACGCCTGCGCTTCTGGACCATGTTTAGATATGGCTTCTTTTTTGGCCTATGGAGTTTTAGGTGGCAACGGCGAATAGCATGGTGGATTGTGTTCACCGACAATGTTTTCTGTAAGTATTCCTGAGCCCATGTTGTGATTTCCATTACAGTAGTATTCCTGTATGTGATGCAATTCCGTCTAAGGGCCCGAAGATCACGGGCATCCAGTATGGTTTTCCGGCCTTGACCCTTATGCACAGAGATTGTTCCAGATTCTCTAAATCTTTGGATGATATTATGCACTGTAGATGATGATAACTTCAAACTCTTTGCAATTTTTCTCTGAGAAACTCCTTTCTGATATTGCTCCACTATTTTTCACCACAGCATTGGGGAAATTGATGATCCTCTGTAGGGATGATCGAACGGTTCGGGTTGACCATCGGTTCGGCCCGAACATTGGGTGTTCGAGGTTCGGCCGAATTTAGAACTTTTTGCCCAAAAAGTTCGGAATTCGGCAACCAGAACCGACCAAAATGCAATGGGACAGGAAATGGGCTTTAAAAGCCCATGATTGGACCAGAACCATTAGCAAAAGCCAATTGAGGGGGCAGGAGAATGGTAGGAATGTGATTGGAATGACTAGGGGGGTCCATAGACCAATCATTAGTGAATACGCCCCCCAGTATATAAGATAGCCCCCGCCAAATTCCTAGCATTCTTATACGGGACATGGAAGAGAGTGGAATACTGTTCTGTTACAAAGTGTTACAAAGTGTCATTTAGCAATTTTTAGTGTGAAGAAAGGGATATCTAATGTAGTTAGAGTGCTCTTTTACACTTTAGTTAGCTTTAATTTATTCAGTTTCTGTAGGGAAAGTGTTAAGTGTAAGGGGACCGTAGTGTAGTGTAGGGTTAACTGACAGTGAATTTTTTAAATTTTTATTTTTTTTATTTTTTCAATAATTGGCTCTCTATCAAAAATGACAATTTTTAAGAACTTTTTTTGTGTGATTTTGTGTCTGGGGGTCTAAAAGTTGTACCAGCTCTGTAGCATGTCCAGAACCAGAAAAAAAAAGATCATATAGGTGTAAAAGGAGGGTACCACCATCCCTGCTCTACTGAAAAATTATCTTTTTTTCTGGTTCTGAACATGCTACAGAGCTGAAACTTCACAGGTACATTTTTTAGACCCCACAGATACTAAATACAAAGAATTTTTTATTTTTTTTTTGTAATTTTTTCAATAATTGTCTCTCTATCAAAAATGACACTTTTTAAGAACTTTTTTTGTGTGATTAATAGTCCCTGGGGTATGACCCAGAACCCTAGGCAATTTTTAGGGACATTCATTGGGTTTTAGGGCTTCAAAATGGTGTTTTTTGATTACCGAAGTTCGGGTCCCATTGTTTTCAATGGGGTTCTGAAATCCGGGCCGAACTTTCGGGAAGTTCGGATGTTCTGGCAGAACCGAACTTTTGAAAAGTTCGATCATCCCTAATCCTCTGCCCATCTTGACTTCTGAGAGACACTGCCACTCTGAGAGGCTCTTTTTATACCCAATCATGTTGCAAATTGACCTAATAAGTTGCAAATTGGTCTTCAGCTGTTCCTTATATGTACATTTAACTTTTCCGGCCTCTTATTGCTACCTGTCCCAACTTTTTTGGAATGTGTAGCTCTCGTGAAATCAAAAATGAGCCAATATTTGGCATGATATTTCAAAATGTCTCACTTTCAACATTTGATATGTTATCTATATTAAATTGTGAATAAAATATAAGTTTATGAGATTTGTAATTTAGTCCATTGCTTTTTTGGGTTGTAGGTCCAACAGTGGATTCCTGTGAAAAAAAATCTTGGGATTTTTGCTATTAGAATCACATGTGCTTCTAGACAGCTGAGGCTAAGTGGCCACTGCTGTCCAAAGCCACTTGTGGTTTCAGCCCCAGGAATCAGCAGATTCTTGCCATTGGAATGCACTGCTGGTCCTAAATTTACCAGTGTAAATGAGGCCTTAGAAGTGTCTTATTAGATTCTTTCACATACTATGTTTCTTAGCAGTGTATTTTTAAAAAAAAAAAATTAACTTCACCTGGGGAACATTACAGAGAGTATCCCCCCCCCAGCCAGCTAGTGAATTTTGGTGACTACCTTGGTGGATGCAATTATTCAGTACAGAAGAAATTTAAAGAGAATGCCCCTCAGGCCAGCTCCCAAACCCACTTCCCAGCTCACTAGATAGAGTCTTTTCACCTCATCCACAAAATAGACATTGACTCTAACTCTTGATCAATCAGCACTCTGTAATCTGGCTGCAGAACAATCCAGATTGTGTAATCTCTCTGAAAGAAGCATAGTCATTCCTGTAGAGTGGCCTTTCATATATTTCCACAGAACTAGGGATGATCGAACGGTTGGAGTCGACCATCGGTTCGACCCGAACATTGGCTGTTCGAGGTTTGGCCGAATTTAGAACTTTTTGCTGAAAAAGTTCGGAATTCGGCAACCAGAACCGATCAAAATGCAATGGTTCAGGAAATGGGCTTTAAAAGCCCGTGATTGGACCAGAACCATCAGTAAATGCCAATTGAAGGGGCAGGAGAATGCTAGGAATGTGATTGGAGTGACTAGGGGGTCCATAGTCCAATCATTAGTGAATACGCCCCCCAGTATATAAGATAGCCCCCGCCAAATTCCTAGCATTGTTATACAGGGACATGGAAGAGAGTGGAAGCAGTTCTGTGACTTTTGCTGCAAAGTGTCATTTAGCAATTTTTAGTGTGAGGAAAGGGATATCTAGTGTAGTTAGGGTGCTATTTTCCACTATAGTTAGCTTTAATTATTCAGTTTCTGTAGGGAAAGTGTTAAGTGTAAGGGGACCATAGTGTAGTGTAGGGTTAACTGACTCTGACTGCTATGGCAGGATGACAAAACCCTTCCATATCAGGGTGACCGCTATAGAGAAAAGATCGTTTCTCTTGTGTCACATTCAGAGCAGGAATATGGCTTCTCACCGGTCAGCTTGCTTTTTGGCTGCAGGCGTTTATAGGGCTTTTTTGAGGAGATGTTTGGAGTCAGGCATGACATCTGGACATCTGTGTAGGTGTATATATACATACACCCATATCTGTATATATACACATACACATATATAGGTGTGAAAGTAGCAGAAACATATGCTTGCGCTAATTAAATAATTAACAGGCATATGGCTCCGCTCCTATAACACCTATATGTGTGTATGTGTCTAAATATATACAAGTGTGTGTGTATATATATAACCCTATACAGAAGTTCAGATGTTTTGCCTGCCTCCAAAGACCCCCAAAAAATGCCCAAAAAACGCTTGCTACTAAACCGGCAAGGTGTGAAAATAGCGGAGCCATATCCCTGTTTTATAAGTGACATAATACAAACGATCTTTTTTTTTTATGGTTCTGGACATGCTACAGAGCTGAAACTTCACAGGTACCCTTTTTAGACCCCCCAGATACTAAATCCAAAGAAATTTTTTTTTTTTTTTTTTTTCAATAATTGGCTCTCTATCAAAAATGACAATTTTTAAGAACTTTTTTTGTGTGATTAATAGTCCCTGGGGCATGACCCAGAACCCTAGGCACTTTTTAGGGGCATTTATTGGGTTTTAGGGCTTCAAAATTGTGTTTTTTGATTACCGAAGTTCGGGTCCCATTGATTTCAATGGGGTTTTGAAATCCGGGCCGAACTTTCGGGAAGTTCGGATGTTCTGGCCGAACCGAACTTTTGAAAAGTTCGATCATTCCTACACAGAACACCCTTGTTCTGATCCAAGAAAGTAGAGAGAGAAAAGGTAATGTTAAAGAGGAGTTCCGCCTGGGGAAAGAATTACAAGTCAGAAGCTACAAATACAGTAGCTGCTGACTTTTATTATATAGAAACTTACTTGTCCAGGGAGCCCACAATGTCGGCACCCCAGGCGGTTTTCGGATTGGCTGTCAGGTGCTGCCGCCACCATTTGTCATAAGGGGAAACCAGCAGTGAAGCCGATTCCCTACTACGAATACGTGAAGTGCACTGCGCTTTCCAATTGGCCCAGCAGTGGAGGAAGGAGGAGAGGGGCTGAACTTCCGAGGGACAGCGCCGCGGTGCTGTCTCCCGGAGGTGGGGAAGGATACCTGCCAAAAACAGGTACCCCTTCTTCCCTCCCCCTTGAAATGTGTCAAATGTGTCACCGGAGGGGGGAGAAGGCAGATCAGCGGAGGTTCCACTTTTGGGTGGAACTCTGCTTTAAACAACAATAGTAGGTAACAAACCTGAATAAAACCTTTATTTTTTTTAATTATTTACTCTATAATATACAGATTATCTTTCAAAAGGAAGCCCTATGGACTGCATTTATCTATTTTCTAAGCAATGGCATTTTAAATGTAGCAGCAATGGAGCAGGATGTCAAGTATCTTTTCTGTATATCGATGTGTATCAGGACTTGTCCATTCCCTAAATGTTTTAGGTGACTTTTGACACTTCAGGGGAAAAAGAACTTGATCAATGGAGCTCTTCCATTTTTTTTAATGAAGCAGTCTTCTCCCCTGCTAAACTTAAGACAGATTCAAGCTCTAAATGACATAACAGTGCTTCTTCTGATGCTCTGCTGTCAGAGTAATTTAGTAATCAGGGTTCTTATTGTTCTATCCCCATTGAAGTTACCAACAATGTTTGATTTAAAAAAAGACGGGTGGAAGAGGCTTATTGACAGCTGAAGCTTTCACAGATCTTCGATTTAATGCACCTGACAAGTAAAAAGGGAAGCTGGTTGTAGGCTTTAGAGGACAACTAGATGTGTATGCATGATTCTACTTGCCTCAAGGCATGAAGTCAAATAGTTCTATAGAGATATCTATTAAAATGTCAGCTAAAACTCTGCATTAGATTAGCTTAAAAAAAAAGAGTGCTGCATGCAAGGGTCTGCTTACTTTATTTCCATGACAGTCCTCATTCCTGTAAAAATAAACTGAATCTGCATCTGTATGCAAAGTATGAGATTAAATTAGTTTTAGTGAACACTGTTGGAGATTGCTATAATTTGACATCAAGCTTTTACAGATTTTGGAAAAACTGTGAGCCTATGACAAGATCAGGGGGGACTAGAATGTTTGAAAATCTAACTTAAAAACAATTTTTTGAGGCATGTTTACAATGTAAAAAAAATTGAGGTAAGAAATGTAGGAACACATGCCCCAAGCTTGAAATGGAATTTTTATTTAACTGCTTCCCACCCGGGCCATTGTAAAATGATGACTGGATGAGAACCCTATTGTTCTGGGAGGACGTCATATGACGTCAACTCCAGGTCTCCCACTGCCGGTACGATGTGATCACTGTGTCCAATTTCAGCAGATCACATGTCAATTATAAACAATGTATCGCTTCCTTTCATGCCATTCATTGGGTACAATTGTGTTGCTAGCTGTGATTGGTCACAGTGGTCACATAGTACAGACAGGCCAATCACAGCCCATCTGTGCCATGTGATTCGCTGTGGCTAATCAAAGCTAATCTCAACAATACACACTGAATACACACTTTCATTCAGTAAAAATGTTTTCTTATACTGCAGCACTGAAATTCAGTGCTACAAGCAATCATAGTGTGTAAAAAAAAAAAAAAAAAATGATCATGTAACATGCCTCTTACTAAATACCTTGGACTGTCTACTTTCCAAAAGGGGTAATTTGGGGGATTTTTGTACTGTTGTGGAATTTTTGGGTCTCAAGAAATGAGTTCATAAGTACATCAGGATTGATAATTTTTTAGATATATACGATAGTTTGTAGACTCTATATCTGTCCAACAGACTAAATAATATGCACTGATTTGGGTTATTTTCACCAAAGAACTATAACAAAATACATTTTAGCCTAAATTTTTGAAGAGAGATTATTTATTTGCAAAATTTTAAAACAGAAATGAAGCAAAACACATTTTTTTTGTCAGCCTTTTTTCCTTTATTTAGCAAAAAAAAAAAACCCCAGTGGTAATTAACCACTTCAGCTCCAGAAGGTTTTACCCCCTAATGACCAGGCAATTTTTTGCAATTCCGCACTGCGTTACTTTAACGGAAAATTGCACGGTCATGCGACGCTGTACCCAAATACAATTTATGTCCTTTTTTTTCCCACAAATAGAGCTTTCATTTAGTGTTATTTGATCACCTCTGCTGTTTTTAGATTTTGCGCTATAAACAAAAAAAAAGAGCAACAATTTAAAAAAAACACAATATTACTTTCTGTTATGAAACATTCCCAATAAAAAAATTTAAAAAATCTAATTTTTTTTATCAGTTTAGGCCAATTTTTTGGTAACAAAATAATTCCAAAAAGCGTATTTTAATTAGTTTGTGCAAAAGTTATAGTGTTTACAAACTAAGGGATAGATTTTTGGACTTTTTATTTATTTATTTTTTTATTAGTAATGGCGGCGATCAGTGATTTTTAGTGGGACTGCAACATTGCGGCGGACAGATTGGACCTTTTTTTTTTTTTTTTTTTTGGATAGAGCAAGGAAGGGTTATAACCCCTGTCAGATTTTTTTTTGTCATCTGTGTCCCATTGCAAAGATTTCTCTTCCCTTCCTTTCCTTTAGCCAAACAGGAAGGGAGAGAAAACGGTTGCAAATTAAGGGCATTTCTTCTAGTGTCCCCCATTGGAAGATTTACAGTCTATTACTTTTTGGCGACCACCCAAGATTTGGAATTTTCTTTTACTTTCAATGATAATAGTAAACATTGCAAATACAGAGGGTGAATCTCCTTAAAGGGGGCACAAGCAGAAATAAAAGCTGACAGGTGTTCTAATCCATCTCTGCTCTATCCAAAACTAAAGAAAAGTTTTGTCTTTAGTTATACTTTAAGGTAAAAAAACCTTCTGTGTGCAGCAGCCCCCCAGCCCTCCCTAATACTTACCTGAGCTCCCTTTCGATCCAGTGATGTGCACCAGAGCATCTTCCCTGAGGCTCTCCTAATTGGCAGAGGCATTGACTCTCACTGCTGTCAATCACAGCCAGACAGCCAATGAGGAGAGAGAGGGAGTGGGGCTGTGCCACAGGTCCATGTCTGAATTGACACACAGTGCAGTGGCTCAGAAGCACCCCTGCTAGGGTGCCCCATTTGCAAGTTGCTTGCTCTGGGGGCACTCGACAGGAGGGAGGGATACTCTGTGCTAAACTGCTGCACATAGCAGGTAAGTGAGACATATTTGTTAATTTATTTTTTATTTTTTGCCTTTAATATCATTTTAACTTCACTCTTCAGTAACTGATGATTCCTACAGCAATTTAAAACCATAGAGAGTGGTATTCCCTCTAAGGTGGTTTTGCTGTGTTTTTAGTGTGAGTTTTATATATTGATAAATTTGACCCTGATGTGAAAAATACTACACTATGGAAGGCTACTCTTATTTATGTATATAAATTTGTAGTGTGTGTAAGAGTGGGAGTCCCAGGATCACAGTGCCAGTGGATCATTTCATTCCAATGAATTGGTTAATAGTATACAAATAAGTGGTAAGAATTTAACTACTCCTCCGATGGACACAAATACTTCACATAATATTAAAAATCACGTGTAATCAGCAAGCTCCAGTCCCCACCGTCCTTCCGAGACTCCCGCCACATGATCTGCAGCCACGGGAGTCGTTGCCTTACTTCACCAATACTGCTGGGCATCCCATGGTGAAAATCAGATGCCAAAACCTGGTCTCTCCACCCACCACAGAGCCGTGGCCTTCCCAGACCCTGGACCGCTTCCTGCTTAGGTCTGCATCCCCCACCTCCAGAATGTAGGATGACCTGCTCGTGGCTGACAGAAGGGCTTTCCTTTGCCATCTCCTCCACTCCATCAGCTGGGATGATCACCCCTCTGACAGTGGAGGTCCTGAATGTCAAATTACACATATCACCTGAGAAATGAAGAAAATTGCCCAGGAACTGCGAGGAGAGATTGCTCAACTGGGTGAACGTACTGACACACTTGAAACATAATTCAACTATCTTATACAGCAGGTACATGCACTGGAGGAGGACAACACAGTTTTTAAACATACGGTCTCCCAATTTCAAATGCAGCAAGAAGACTTAGAGAATAGGGAACGCTGTCAAAACCTGAGGATCCGAGGGGTACCTGAATCAGTTGGAGACCATGAGATTCGCCCCAACCTTCTGAGCCTTTTCAACACTATAGCCCCTCTTATTCCTGATATTGACTGGAGCTTAGACCGAGCCCACAGATCCTTCTCTCCTAAACCCCCAGGGGGAGCCAACCCCAGAGATATCATAGTACACTTCCATTACTATGACAGTAAATAAGCTTTCACAATGGCCACTCACAACAAAACCAGACAGGAATTTAAGGGAGCCAAGATAAAAATCTTCAGCTATTTATCACCTATAAGGCCCCATGCACACGGGGCGTTAGAAAAAACGTGCGGCAGTGGTAAAGGAGCAGCAAAGACAGAAGAGAAGACACAGACCACTGAAAACTAAAGAAGCTCTGCTAAGTGCATTTAGGATTTAGCTGTGCTGAATGTATCACAAGATTGGTAGATCAGAATGACAATCCTACAGCGTTAAAAGTACTTCATCTGGAGGGCGTGGCTTGGACATGGCGGTGTGAGGACGCTTCATCTTGGCGCTCCCGCTCTCCCGCTGCCCCTGTCGGCTTTTCACTGCTGATTTTAGCTGCTATGAACGTCCGAAAGAAAAGGAAGACTAAACCTACTTCGGTCCTGTCCTCCAGGGCTTCCGCGGTGACCCCAATCCGCTCATATTTCCCGGATTCCCCGAGCTCCACTCCGCGGGCCCTCCAGCTCACGCCGCATGGTGCCCTTGGACCTGTGGCGGGCTCCACACCCGACCGGAGCCTCTCACCGCTGACGATGTCGGGTCCTGCAGCTGCTCCGAGCCCTCCTGCCGCTCAGCACGATCCACCAGTTGTACAGATGGGAGACATTTGGGCTCTTCTCCGCACCCTGCCAACGAAGTCTGACATGGAGGCTATGGTTGCATAGGTAGCCGAACAACACCGCAGGGACTTTCAGCACCTCAGCGGAGAGGTGGCGGCATTGGATGGCAGGGTTACCTCAGGAGAATCGGTAGTGCAGGATCTGCAAGCCAGAATTGCTCTATTAGAGCAGACCCAGATGTCCCATGGTGACGCCCAGGCTGTCCATCAGCTGCGGATGGAGGACATTGAGAACCGGAGCCGCCGCAACAACTTGCGGCCCTGGGGCATCCCTGAGGCGACCGGACCTGAAGACCTTACCGTGACTGTCAGCGCGATCCTCTCCCGGCTCCTCCCGCCCGATCCTGCACCGGCCCTGGAATTTGACAGGGTCCACCGGGCCCTGGGTGCCCGCCCGACGGAACCGGATAGGCCCCGGGACGTTATATGTCGCCTGCACCGGTATTCCATGAAGGAGCGGATTCTCAGGGAGGCCTGGGCCAAAGGACCGATTGACTTTGACGGAGCTCGTATCCAGATTTATCCGGATGTGGCTCGGGGGACCCTACAGCGCAGAGCGATGCTGAAGCCTCTGCTGGCACAACTACAATCTCTGGAGATCACCTACCACTGGGGATTCCCCCTGCTGCTGATGGTCCGGAAGCGTGGTTCTTCCTTTGTGCTTCGCAAACGTGTGGATCTCCCGGCCCTCTGTGACTTTCTGGGCATAGCGCACATGGATCTCCCGGATTGGATGGCCTGGCTTCCGGATCGTGACCCCCGTCAGGGATCCCGGGGCTCGGATCCCCAGCTGCCTCGTAGACAACGCCGGGCATCCAGGGGACCGCTGCTGGGAGTGCAGGGCCCGGAGGTCGCAGCTCCCGAAACGTGAGGATCCCGATTGGGCGGTTCGTGAGTATGGCCCCCCTCCGAGATCTGGCCCATTTTTTTCCCCCTTTTTTAAATTTTTATTTTTCTCATTTTTGCCCTGACTACCGATGGGACCTGTGGACATACTGGCCCCTTACCTGTGACCCTTGTTCCCTCCGGATACGCCTCGATGCCCTGCATCCCTCTGACTGCCCGAGCTATTTGATGCCGACCTTCCCTGTGCCTGGTGGAATCCCCTTTTCTGCTCCCGGCTCCCCTTCACTGACCCTGTGCATGGAGCTCCCCCCTGCCCCCTTGGCCACTGGACGCATTGCATCGCTTTGACTCTGAGGTCCCCACATACATGCCGCCCCAAGCTGCTAGTGCTTCCACCTGCTCCCTGTATGACCCAGCTTGCCAGTGGAGTTGTTGCTACCTGCACACGGTGGAGAAACTGATAGCTCGTAAGCCAGGGAACTGTGGCGATGTTTGCATAGGGGTATTCTGTTGCCTCATGCTATCGGAGGTGCCGGCGGGGGTTAGCCTTCCTCCCCTCCTTGTACACGATTGCCGTATTTTGGCGCGTCTTGGGGGGGGTGGAGTTGGGTCCCCCTGGGCCCCCCCCGCTGGCTTCCTTGTCGGGGTGTGGGCGGGGGGAGGGGGGTGGGACCCGCTTCTGCCACCGCTGGTGCGGACCCCTCCCGGAGATTGCCGGGGACGTGGATGGTGGCCGGCCGTGCCGGTCCCTCCCAGATCTAGTCCTGCATGCCTTCTGTGCCCCCCCCTCTCCACTGGCTGGCCATAGTGAGCTATGTACGATACCTACTGTTACAGTTTTAAGTGGTAGAGGTTCTTCATTGGTCAGCATGTACACTAGCTGTTTAGAGGGAACCGATGCTGCTACGCTCTCCCTACCATCCCCCTGGTCCTTCCTCCTCCCCCCTCACCTCCCTCTCCCTCCCCCCTCTCATTCTCCCTTCCCCCCTCCCCCCCCATTCCCCTCTCTCTATCTTACCTCCTTTTTTTCCTCTTCTCTCTTTTCTTTCTCTTTCTTCCTTTTCCTCTCTCCCCATACCCCTCCCTCTCTAACTCGCCTCTCCCCTCCCCTCCTTCCCTCTCCTTCCCTCCTTGTCCCCCCCCCCCGGGTCAGATGGAGATGGCCTCCCCCCGTGCTGATCCGATTCGTTTGGTCTCACTCAACGTCAAGGGGCTCAACACTCCGGTGAAGCGTACCATTGTTTTGACTGACCTTCGCCGCTTACGGGCCCATGTAGCCTTCCTGCAGGAGACCCATTTCAGATCCGCCAAGCTCCCTCGGTTGGGGGGGGAGACACTTTCTAGCGGTCTACCATAGCTGTTCTCCTGACTCCAGATCTAGAGGGGTTAGCATACTGATCAGCAGCCGAACCCCTCGGACATTCTTGGACTCCTGGAGTGATGAGATGGGCCGGGCCTTGTTTGTCAAGGGTCGCCTGGGCGCTGGGGTAGTTACCTTGGTTAATTTCTACCTCCCTAACACCGAGCAGGTATCGTGCCTTGAAACCCTTTTCTCCGCACTACACGACTTTGCAAAGGGCCAGGTCCTTCTTGGAGGCGACCTTAATTTTGTCATGGATCCGATATTGGACGCCTCTAGGGGGGCTTCCCACATCTCCTACGCGGCATTAAAACGTCTGAAGAGGAGCTTTCATGCCTTCCACCTGGTGGATGTCTGGAGGGTGCTCCATCCGACCTCCAGGGACTACACCTTCTATTCGTCCCCACATGATTCTTACTCGCGCATTGATTATTTCCTTCTACCACAGGCTATGTTTGGCCGTGTGATTTCATCGTCTATCGGCTCCATCACAGTCTCTGATCATGCGCCGGTGGTTCTTGATTTAGACCTGCGAACCCCGGAAGCTCGCCAATGGCAATGGCGGATCAATGATGGTCTCCTCCAGGATCCCCAACTCTTGGAGGAGCTCCGAGTGGAACTAGGAAGGTTCTTTGTGTCTAACGCCCTTCCGGATAGCCCTCCATTGATGGTTTGGGAGGCTCATAAGAGCTACATGCGAGGGGTCCTGATTAAACTTGGGACTCAACGCAAACGGGAAAGAGCCCGCCAGGTGGAGGACCTGGTGCGACGCATTGCTACCTTAGAAGCTGCACACAAGCGATCACTGGCACAGTCTGCTCTACAGGAGCTGACTGTGCTTCGGGAGCAATTGCGCTCCCTGGCCCTTTTTAGAGCAAAAGCCTTGTTGGCAAAATGCAAACGTGTTTTTTACGAACATGGCGATAAGTGCGGTAGGATCCTTGCCCGTGCGTTACGTCAACAAAGAGCGTTGACTTTTATTCCGGAGATTCTCGCGGCGCCCCATCAGAAGGTGCAGGCCACGGAGCAAATCGCAGAGGCCTTCCGACGATATTATGCCTCTTTATACAATCTGACCCCGGACGCGTCTTCGTCCACCCGGTAGGGACTCCGATCTAAGATCCAGGAGTACATACAGACCTCTGGTCTTCCTGGCCTCTCCGCAGAGGACCTGGAACGACTGGAGGAGCCGCTTCACCTTGATGAGCTCTTGGGGGCCATTGCATGGTCTCAGAGTGGGAAGGCACCGGGGCCTGATGGTTACTCTCTGGCGTATTATAAATGCTTTGCCGATATTCTGGCCCCACATTTCCTTGCTGCCTACAACGCGACGGGCTCGGGAGCGGAGTTTCCGGCAGACTCGCTCCGCGCACATATCACGGTAATAGCGAAGGAGGGCAAGGATCCTCTCCTGTGTCCGGGCTACAGGCCCATCTCGCTCCTTAATGTGGACCTGAAGCTTTTCACCAAGATTTTGGCGTCCCGCTTGGCTCCGTTGCTCCCGCAATTGATCCAGGACGATCAGGTGGGATTTGTGCCTTCCCGAGAGGCTCGGGATAACACCACGAAGGCTCTAAACATCCTACATGTTGCGTGTGCCCGGAAGACCCCCATGCTACTTCTTTCGACGGACGCAGAAAAGGCGTTCGATTGGGTGAACTGGTACTTTCTTTTTGAAACTATGAGACACATTGGACTCGGGGAGCGCATGATGTCTTGGATCGGCGCGATTTACTCCCGGCCGTTGGCGTGTGTCAAGGTCAACGGCAGGCTCTCTAGTCCTTTGGATATCTCCAATGGAACACGACAGGGATGCCCCCTGTCCCCTCTGATATTCGTCCTGACCCTCGAGCCTTTTCTGCGCATGGTAAGAGCTAACGCTGATATCGGTGGTGCTGAGGTCTCGCCCATCGCTCACCCCGAAGGTGGCGGCTTACGCCGACGACCTTCTTTTCTTTCTCTCTAAGCCGCTCCTCTCCCTACCTAATCTCCTCCGAGAGTTCCTGTGCCTATGAGGCGCTATCCTCGTACAAAATCAATTACCAGAAATCGGAGGCCTTGCCAGTCTCAATGCCCCCAACCTCGCTGCGCCCTCTCCAGAGAGATTTCCTTTTTAAGTGGAGTACCTCCCACATCAAGTATCTGGGGGTGTTTCTGCCTAACTGCCCTGATCGTGTCTTCGGATGCAACTTTCCACCTCTCCTTGCGCGTATCCGAAAAGACCTGGAGGATTGGCAAAGGGGCATGTTCTCTTGGTTTGGGCGCTGTAACATCATAAAAATGAACGTTATGCCCCGTTTGCTTTATGTGCTGCAAGCCCTGCCAATTTATATCCCACAGGCCTTCCTCCGGAAGATTAACAAAGCCTTTCGTAGGTTTCTTTGGCTCCGGAGTCCCCCCCGTCTGGCGTTGCGGGTTCTTCGCATGCCCAAGCTGAGTGGTGGCATGGCCTTTCCAGACGCAACAATGTATTACGCATCCTGTCATCTTGCCCGGGTCTTGGATTGGCATGTACATAGCTCTCTGAAACAATGGGTGCGCATTGAACGGAGCATTTGAGACTCCCCACCGGAATCCCTATTCTGGGGCACATCCGCATTGCCTAGATGGGCTATGGACCACCCGACCATAGGGGCCACGCTGGGGCTGGGACGTAGGATGATCAGGGATGGCATTGTGGCGACTCTGCCTTCCCCTCTGTTTCCGGTGCTCGACAATCGGGATTTCCCCCCGGGCCTGACGGACCCGGGGTTCTGAAATCTGAGGACCAAGGGCCTTTACCAGGCCAGACATTTCATTCGCCGCGGACAGTGGGTCCCTAGGCAGGTTCTCTTCTCAGACAGCACCTTTTCAGCCTTGTCCTTCTGGCACAAGATACAGCTAGCTCATTTCCTGTGCTCCCTGCCACCGGCGGCCTCCTTTATGCGTCGTCTCACTCCCTTCGAGGAACTCTGTTCGTCAGACTCTACATTGCGCCACACGATCTCTTCGCTGTATAAGCTCCTGACGGGCCCGGAGCCCGCCTTCAGACCCCTATTCTTAACCCGTTGGGAAAAAGACTTAGGGCTCTCTCTGTCCGATCATCAGGTGGAGCGTATTTTCCTCTTTACCTACAAGACCTCTATGTGCTCCAAATATCAGGAATCCGGGTACAAGCTCCTGACCCGGTGGTACTTCACCCCGGCCAGGCTACACAAGATGTTCCCCTCGTGCTCAGACCTTTGCTGGCGTTGTGGGGAAGAGGTGGGATCCCTTCTCCACATCTTCTGGTCCTGCAGCCGCCTACGCCTCTTCTGGGCGGAAGTACTGCGCATCTCGCAGAAGTTCACTGACCATCCCCTCACTCTGGATCCCGCACTGTTCCTCCTCCACCACAATAGCTTTCCGCGCTCATCTTACCGGAAGTCGATCCTGCCGCTACTACTCACGGCCACCAAGAGTTGCATTCCTCTTCTCTGGAAACAGCCACAGCCCCCCACAGTGGCGATGTGGTTGGGAAAAGTAGCAAATATTAATGAAATGGAAGATCTGGTGGCGACTGAACGGGGTTCGCGGGAAAAGTTCCTCAAGCGATGGTACTACTGGCATGAGTTTAGCTTCTCCGCTGAATACAAAGATTTGATCGCTTGACGGGTCTTCGGCATTGGGGTTGGTCATCTCCCCCCTCTCCTGTTTTTCCTCCTTACCCTCCCCTCTTGCACCACTCTTCACCCCTCCCCCCTACTGCCTTATCCTCCCCTCTCCTCTCTCCTCTTTCTGCTCTTCCCCCCTCTGGAAAACTACCCCCCCCCCTGGGCATTTATACTCTTCCTATGCGGTGATGGCTGCGGGGTGACTGGGATGTCAGCTTGGCTCCTCCTCTCCTTAACGGACCGGCCATTTGAGAGATGCCGGTGGAGGGGAGGCCCTGCCTGGCAGACTTACGCACCATAGCCCACTTTTCTTTTTTGAACTTTCATATATTATCATAGCGGTTTGGAAGCATGATGTTTCACGTGTGTTTTTTTTTATGCTTGTTCCCTGACCCGCTACATTTACGTTTATGGTTACTGGACATTTACCAATATGCTCTGTTGTGCTGTACTATATTGTATGCCCTTTTTCCTTTCTCGATAAACATTGAATTTATAAAAAAAAAAAAGAAAAAACGTGCGTCAAAGTTAATTCTGACGCCGGAAAAAGCAGCTGTAAAAACATGCTTTCAGTAGCTTTTTCCATTGGCGTTATTGCACGTTTTGCCACGTTGCTTTTAGCAGCATTTTTTTCTGCCTCCATTCAAAATCAATGGTTCCCTATGGGAGCCTATTGATTTAAATGGAAGTCACACCGCAAGTTGGATCAGGATGATCCGACTTGCGGCGCGACTTGCGCTGTGAGAATCTTGAGGGGGAACTCCACGCCAAAATGGGAAAAAAACGGTGTGGGGGTCCCCCCCAGGTTCCAAACAAGGCCCTTCGGGTCTGGTATGGAATTTGAGGGTAGCCCCATGCCGAAAAAATGGCATGAGGTCCCCCCCAAAATCCATACCAGACCCTTATACGAGCATGCAGCCTGGCAGGCAAGGAAAGGGGAGGGGACGAGCTGCAGAGACCGGAGACCGGCATAATCACCGGAGACATGGTTGGAGGAGGACCGGAGGAAGAAGAAGAGAAGAGCCAAGAGCAAAAGAGCAGAAGAGCGGACAGCAAAAGAGCAGAAGATTGGACAGCAGAAGAGCGGAGAGGAGAAGATCAGAAGAGCAGAGTGGAGAAGACCGAATGAAGATTTTTAATAAACGTTTCAAAACGTCTCCTGTCGTTATTTACACACACTGCCTTTTATGGGGTGAATGGGTAGGGGTACAGTGTACCCCATACCCATTCACATAGGGAGGGGGTTCGGGATCTGGGGGGCCCCCCTTGTTAAAGGGGGCTTCCAGATTCCGATGAGCCCCCTGCCCGCAGACCCCCACAACCACCGGCCAGGGTTGTGGGGATGAGGCCCTTGTCCTCATCAACATGGGGGCAAGGTGCTTTGAGGTGGGGGGGTGCAGAGCCCCCCCTGCCCCAAAGCACCAACACCCCCCCCATGTTGAGGGCATGTGGTCTGGTGTGGTCCAGGGGGGGTGGGGCCGCTTGCTCGTCCCTTCCCCTTTCCTGGCCTGCCGAAGGGCCTGGTTTGGAACCCGGGGGGGACCCCCACGCCGTTTTTTCCCATTTTGGCGTGGAGTTCCCCCTCAAGATTCTCACAGCGCAAGTCGCCCCGCAAGTCGGATCTGACTTGCGGTGCGACTTCCATTCAAATCAATAGGCTCCCATAGGGAACCATTGATTTTGAATGGAAGAAAAAAAACGTATAACGTGGCTTAACGCATGTTAAGCCACGTTATAGCAACGTTATTCAGCCTTTAGCAGCGTCAGACGTTTTTACAGCTGTAACGCTGGTCCTCAGAACGTGCAGGTCGTGGGTTCTTGTTGCAGCTTATAAATGCCTAGGCCACTTACAGCTCCCAAACGTCTGTGTGTGCATGAGGCCATAGAATAACATGCAGGTGTGATTTTAGGCTGCAAAAAGAAAACGCCTGACGTTACTTACAGCGGCGTTAAAAACGCCCCGTGTGCGTGGGGCCTAACACTTGCTAAATGCCAAAACTTCTGTCCAATTACCTCCCATTTACAGAATCACGAGTTTACTCTTTACTGGGACTTCCCCTTCTGCCTATCTGCATCTCAAAATGGTATTCAGAATTCCATGTGGGATCTTCAGGAAAGGGAAGTCTCCCTCCGTAACCTGGGCCTTCCACCTCTCTCAGAAGAAGACCCTCTACCACTACCCTCTACACCAAAAGCACCATCTGCCCCTGGTTGTATCTGAACCCCGGGTCGGTAAAGGCAGCAGAAGTCCTTTTCTACACCTCACCGTCCTTCCTCTTCAAGACACCTCACCTGAATATACCTCTTGGACCTGCTCATCTCTCCTTGTCCCTGGCCACTTGGGGCCAACACCATGTTAGGATTTCCCTACTAAGGGAAGCCTTCCCACAAGCCTGGGATGATTTTCTAATTTTTATGTTCCAGTTCACTGTTACAATTTTTATTGCTGATCCTTTTTGCCGGAAGAGGACAGATATGGAGGTCTGCGTGTTCCCCTTCCTAATCCCCAGCTTTGTTCTTGGATTTCTGTGCGGTTTCGACCTCACAGGTTACTACCTTTTTTTCTTGTTTTTTCCCAGGTCTCTTTTTGACCTTTTTTTCACTTTTTGTCTGAACTACTTGCGGTTTCGACCTCACAGGTTACTACCTTTTTTTCTTGTTTTTTCCCAGGTCTCTTTTTGACCTTTTTTTCACTTTTTGTCTGAACTACTTGCCATTAATATCTTTTGTTGCTGCGGTTTCTTTTTCTTTTTTGTTTTTTCCCCTTATAACACACCACAAACCTTTTCGGCCTCTTTATATGTTCTGTGCTAGATACGTTGTATTAATATTGTTCTGTAATGGCTTAACATATTCTTACCTATAATGTAAAGTGTTTAAACTCTATTCAAAAGAGATGGTTAGCAGTGAAAGAATTCAAATATTCTGCAGCTGATATAATCTTAGTCCAGGAGACTAATTTCCGTGCATGGGGCTCCTTTAAATTTGTAGCTAAACATTTTCCCAATTCTTTTACTGCCTCCGACTCCTCGGAGAAGGCAGGAGTAGCAATTTTGATTAAACGCTTTTGTCCCTTACGGATTTGATCCTTTTATATGGACCTCCATGGCAGTTTTATTTTCCTGCATTGCGATTATTTGACATGCTCATTTACTGTTTATGCTCCAAATTCAGGTCAAATTCAATTTCTCACAGATGTGTTGGAGAGCTTAGGGAACTTTTACCAACCTTTCATGATTATAGGAGGTTACTTCAAACTTACCATTGTCCCCTGGGAAAGACAGATGCTCGCTTTTTCCATCTACCCCTTCAGTCAAAGTCAACCGCTTTTCAGCTTCTTCTCGTAAACTTATTAGAGCCCATAATATTTTAGACATATGAAGCTTAAACACCCTACCCACAAACAATTCACATTTTATTCTCCCCCACGCAAATTATACTCTAGACTGGATCATTTCTTTGTGACATCCCCACTATTGCCATCTATGGCTACATCGGAGATCAACCCAATTACCTCGTCTGATTGTTCCTCCATCCAATTAGATATTGTACTTTCTACCCCCTCCACAAGGACATGTCACTGGCACCCTAATAAATCCCTCTTTCAAAATCCTACTGTTAGAGACAAACTTTGTCAAGATCTATTTGAGTTTTTCCAGTTGAATGAGAACACTGTAACAAAGGTCTCCACCCTATAGGAAGCACAGAAGGCGTATTTTAGAGGCCAGTGTATTTTCGCTGTATCCCGTCTGAAAAAAGATACTGCTCTCCAGCATTCTCATCTTCTTTCCCAACTACGTAAAGAGTAAAGTTTACTACTCACTTCCCCTCCGGTGGCTCGCCTGCGCACGGTCACTTCTCTGCTGAACCGTTTAAAAACTCTTGACATTAATAAAATTGCTAAGTCTCTCCTATGGGCTAAACAGATGTTTTATGATTACTCTAATAAGCCCCTAAGGATGCTAGTAAATAGATTCAAACCTCGCCCATTCCACTCCTTCCCTGATTTTCTTTTGTAACCTGATGGATTTCCTACCTACTGCCCACAGACTATAGCAAACGTATTTGGGGATTTCTACCATAAATTACACAATTGTTTAAATACTGACCCCAAATACCTTTTTTCACAAGCTAAATTTGATTCTTTCTTTGACTCTTTACAACTACCTAAACTATCTCAAAACCACCTCTCCGCATGAAATGCTCCCATTACCCTAGAAGAAATAACTGCCATTGTAAAAGACTTACCCTCTCACAAATCTCCTGGCCCAGATGGACTATCATATTCCTACTACAAAACGCTCCTCCCGATTCTAGGTCCTTATCTACTAGACTTCTTCACCTCCTTGATGAAAGGTAATGTCCCTCATCCCCAGTTTTTGCATGCTTATATTACAGCTATCCCGAAGCCTGGAAAAATCCCGTCCCTCCCTGACAATTACAGACCCATAGCCCTACCAAACTCTAATTGCAAAAATAAAAAAAATTAAATTAAAATATTTACCAAACTTTTAGCTAATAGACTTACCCACATGCTCCCTAAACTTATACATAAAGACCAGGTGGGCTTTGTTCCTACTAGACACCCCAGAGATAACACAAGACGCATCGTTGACCTTATAGATTTGCTTACCAGGGCCGCTCGCCCAGCCCTTATCCTGAGTTTAGATGCTCAGAAAGCCTTCGACAGGCTCAGTTGGCCTTACGTGTTTGACACCATTTCATGTTATGGATTTACTGGTCCATTTATCAAAGCCCTTTATGCTCTATACTCCCATCCCTCTTCTAGGGTGCAGTTGTCTTCTTTTCTGTCGCCCTGAGCAATGGAACCAGTTAGGGTTGTCCCCTGTCTCTTTTGCTTTTCATCTTATGTCTAGAACTTTTAGCCGAGGTTATTCACTCACATTCAGACAGCAAGAGGGTTTTTTTATGGCAGAGGGAGTATAAATTTTCCCTCTTTGTGGATGATATCCTTTTAACGCTGACTAGTCCCCACATGTCCTTCCCAATTCTCCATGACTTATTGACAACCTATGGTTTACTTTCAGGCTACAAGACCAACACAGCCAAGACAGAAGCCTTACCCATAAATATTTCCCCCTCACTTCTAGCAACTCTACAGAATAACTTCCATTACCACTGGTGCCCTTTCTTTCTCAAATTCCTAGGAATACACTTAACCACCTTCTACCCTGCTCTTTATCAAGCCAACTACCCCTCCCTGTTTAAGCAAATGAATCATCTTCTGCAGCAATGGGATAACTATCCCTTGTCACTCCTGGGGAGAATTAATGCTCTTAAGATGTTGACACTTCTAAAACTTCTATACTATTTTGAAACTCTTCCTGTTAATATCCCAATGATGCAGCTTAAACACCTTCAGAGATCCTTTCCTAAATTTATTTGGCAAAACAAGTCTCATCGCTATACGAGCTGTATAGTATTTGCCCCCTTATCCCGAGGAGGGCTGGGTGCCCCAAACATCATTAAATGCTTATATGCCACACACCTCAGAGCAGTTACCTTTTGGTCAACTCGCTTTGCGTCCAGTAGATGGTCAGAAATAGAACTAAGTATTGCCTGGCCTGAACATCCCTGTGCTATGCTTTGGTCAGATTTGAGTTAATCTATGACGCAACTAAGAAGCTTATGCCTGGGTCCAAAGGTATTTACTCTCTCTGTATGGAAAAAATCTTCCCAGAGGTTATCTGTCTCTTCTCCATGTCCACCTCTTCTGAACGTGCTTTCAATTCTGATATTCCAGACAGTCTATCGTATAGCCGGATGTTCCCCTGGTCACAAGCAGGTATTTTCCAGCTCCGCAATATGGTAAATCCTCTATCCTGCAAACTACTCTCGTTTGCTGAACACCAAAAAAAAAAAATATCAGATAACTAAACATCTTTTTTTTTCTTCTCTCCAAATTAAGCATTTCTTTTTTTTCCAAATCCACATCCCTGACTCTGAATAAACCTACCACGTTAAAATTTCTATGCTCCCAAGGTCCATACCAACTTGGCCTTCTTTCATTAATTTATAAAAACCTCCATGAAGCTACTCCACTCACTGAAACCTGTCATAATCATATGCAGAAATGGGCCCAAATCCTCCAAAGACCCCTCCCTCTCCCACAATGGCAGAAAATATGGGATTTGGTCTCTAAGGTCTCAAGGTGTGTTTAATTTTTCTGTTTGTTTTCACTGCATTTTAATTTTCTTATGAGTAGTTTTCAAATGGCCTAACCATTGAGGGACAATAGCTTTATGTGTTTTTTCCTTCCCATCCACTGAACATGCTCTTTATTGGCCTATATCCCCATTTGTAAATCCCTTAACTCAGTGGTTCTCAACTCAGCTCCCACTAACAGGCCAGATTTTAAGTATTACCTTGGGGAGATGCAGACTAGAGTACTGCAATTACTGAGCAGCAAATTATATCACCTGGGATGTATTTCTGCTATCTTGCAAACCTGGCCTGTTAGTGGGTCCTGAGGACCAGAGTTGAGAACCACTGCCTTAAGTATTCTAATGTTTTGGGTTTTTTTTTACATTAAGCTTTCTTAATATGTAAACTGGTTATCTTTTACTTCTCTGTTATACCACTGTGAAACTCAATAAAAATACAATTACAAAAAAAAAAAAAAAAAAAAAAAAACAGCCTTAAAGGGACCCTTATCCTATTACCTCCTGGATGTGTATGCGATTGTACCAACAGAGACCAACAGAGACCTCAGTTGTCAGGAGGCCTCTGTGTTCCCACCATAAAGACATAGGAGACTTTTGTGGCTATTTATACAAGCATTTTATGACCTTACATTCTATGTGGGTCCTTTAATAAAGGTGAGAGTTTTGTGAGCACAGAGGTGGCACACGCTTTACTTATTAAAAGTTCGCTCTCTGGTTTTACATTGGTGTGGGGATAATCAGTCACTGAGGAGTGAAGTTAAGGTGCAGCACATTGGATACGAACCGTTCACTATTATTGAAAGACATTTTGAAATTGTGTTTATATTCATTTATTTGCTAATAAATTATTATGAACACTCTTAATAGTCATGACTCACTTGATATTTATTGGTGTGTTACTGTTATGGATATATAAGATTGTTTATCTGCACTATATGTATAATTTGCACAGTTGATTGAGTCATTTTTCAGCTCAGCACTTCTAGTATATACAACAGTATCAGGATTAAACTGGAGCTACCACAACCAGCATGTCTCTTGCATCCAGAAAATGCTAGAGGCTGGCATGATTGGTTTGGGGTAATATACCACTGTTGTTGTCCTACCCTTATGTGTGTGAAGGCATTATCTCAATGTTTGGGCTACAGTAGAACTAAACAGATATATTTACCAACATTTTTAACAGCAGCAGTTATAAATATGCAGTAAATCATAAATAATGCATAAACAATAAGTAGCTCACTTGAGCTGACATAACATGCGATGTGTCATCCTCACCACAGTTAGCAGTAATTTGTAAAACTCTCCATGCCACATATACACCATCAAAACACAGTGATCAAAGTTACTCCACACTGAGAATGTCTTGATGCATATTTCCCTTCCTGCAATTTGAATCTGCTGGAGGTTCTATTCTGAATAGGAGATATGTTGCCGACAAAATAGGTACGTAATTGCTTAAATACAAAGGCTGCTATTTTGCAATACACAGTAGCATTTTGCATGTGAACTTTTGAACTATTGACCTCGGGGATTACTTTGCTTACGGTTTACAAGAAAGTATTTAAGATAAGTGGATTTTTTTTCCCCAGCCTTAGTGCTTCCCTTTTAATATGAGCTAATGTGTTAATGTAGCCTTATCTTGTTCTTCTAAAACATATTTGCAAAAAATATGGCTGCAAAATATGATCAAAACCTCAAACTTCATTTGACTTTTTAAGTCCTGAAGTTATTAAAAAAATATAAGAAGCTGAGAATGATCTAGTAAGAAAATCCATTTATGTGGAATGCATACAATTGGGAGTGAAAGTCAGACTGGAAGCCAAGAACAAAGTAGCTGTCGAGTTCAAGAGTTTATTAGACCACAGTAACTTATCTAGAAAATGCGCACAGCTAATACATCATGCTTTATCCATTTAGTCCTGGTTTTCCTTTACATATATCTATTTATTAATAGTAGTTTATGTTTAATAGTTTAGACACACAGGAATACTACATTTTTACAAGCATAGATTGTATTTTATAAATTAAATAACGGAGATGAAAAATACCTAAAAAGTATGGTTTATCCATAGAAAAGTTTGTAATTTAAAGAAAGAGATAACATAGACAATAAAAAAGTATACTTCAACTGAAAAGTAAGAACCATTACAGCCAGTTCACATTAGTGCACTAGGATTGAGTGATGATCCTATGTATCAAAGCTTGTATCTACATCATTTACATTTATTCTAGCAGCATTTTAAGCAGCACACATTGAGACACAAAAGAAAACAAGAAACAGCTGCAGACATAAAGCACAAGCACCTACATTGCAACTGATTCCAAAAGCCCGCCATTACAGCCAAAACTTGTCAGTCAAAAGGATTGATTTACTAAAAGCAAATAGACTGTGCACTCTGCAGCTGATTCCAAAAGCCGGCTATTACAGCCAAAACTTGTCAGTCAAAAGGATTGATTTACTAAAGGCAAATAGACTGTGCACTCTGCAGCTGATTCCAAAAGCCCGCTATTACAGCCAAAACTTGTCAGTAAAAAGGATTGATTTACTAAAGGCAAATAGACTGTGCACTCTGCAGCTGATTCCAAAAGCCCGCTATTACAGCCAAAACTTGTCAGTAAAAAGGATTGATTTACTAAAGGCAAATAGACTGTGCACTCTGCAGCTGATTCCAAAAGCCCGCTATTACAGCCAAAACTTGTCAGTAAAAAGGATTGATTTACTAAAGGCAAATAGACTGTGCACTCTGCAGCTAATTCCAAAAGCCCGCTATTACAGCCAAAACTTGTCAGTAAAAAGGATTGATTTACTAAAGGCAAATAGACTGTGCACTCTGCAGCTGATTCCAAAAGCCCGCTATTACAGCCAAAACTTGTCAGTAAAAAGGATTGATTTACTAAAGGCAAATAGACTGTGCACTCTGCAGCTGATTCCAAAAGCCCGCTATTACAGCCAAAACTTTTCAGTCAAAGGGGTTGATTTACTAAAGGCAAACGACAGTTGCCCTCTGCAAGTGCAGTTGCTCCAGAACTTAGAAAATGAGGTTAGGCTTCACATTGCAAAGAGTACCAAACTACATTCAAGAAAAAAAAAAAACAACATATTTGTTTGCATTTGATTGGATGATGGAAGTCAGCAGAACTTCTGCTCATTTACCAAAGACATGCTGATAGGTTAATTGGATCATGTCTAAATTGGCCATACTATGTGTATGTATGAATGTGAGTTAGGGGCCTTAGATTGTAAGCTCCTTGAGGGTAGGGACTGATGTGAATGTACAATCTATATGTAAAGCGCTGTGTAAATTGACAGCGCTATAAAAGTACCTGTAAAAAATAAAAAATAAAATAAATTTTACTAATCTCTGGAGCAACTGTACTTGCCGAGTACAACTGCACTTTACAAAGTGCACAGTCTATTTCCCTTTAGTAAACCAACCCCAAAGAGTCAGCATTTACTACTAAACCCCACTCCATACTCATTCCTATTAGCATTTCACTATGATGGGTAGCCTTGCTGGTTAACTGAAATGTACAGGGGGCAGAAAAGGCCAAGAAAGTGTGGGCACTATAAGAAAGTGTCAGAGCTTTGCCTGCCAGAATGGCCAGGCATTTTGCCATAATAGGAAGTTTATTGTGGATTCTACAGGTACTTTCTTTTTTCCTGGATATAATGAAAGACTGTGGGGTAGATTTACTAAAATTAGAGAGTGTAAAAACTGGTGCAGCTGTGCCCGGTAGTCAATCAGCTTCTAACTTCAGCTTTTTAAATGAAGCTTTGACAATAAAACCTGAAAGCGGATTGGTCTCTATGAAGAGCTGCACCAAATTTTGCATTCTCCAGTTTTAGTAAATGAACCCCTTTGTGTACAGAACCAATTTGAGCTGGTTTGTACCTTGGGATTGCTGTGATAGGTAATAGAGAAGCCAATAACACCATTACAGATGGCGTTTATATCTGTGAGCCCTCTCCTTCCTCCCACAATGAAGGAAAAGATCATGGCAGCAGCAGATATCCCCTCCTTTGCTATATACAGCTGACCTCCATACTGTCCCTTTGTTGGCCTGTAGATTAATCCTTTACCTCCCTTATCCTGTACATCTGCACATTAACCTCCTCACCTCCATCCCCCACTGTATGTGATCTGTACATTAACCCCTTCACCACCTCCACCCTCTGTGTATGGCATGCGCTGTATCTAGTGCACTGTTACCAAGCTCCACATTTTAACCACCTCAATACCAGCACGTTTATTCGCTTTCAAAAAAAATGTCATCACTCCGGGGGTCTACTTTGCAAAAATAGGTCATTTTGGGGTGTTCACACTGCCTTGGCGTTTTTATTTTAACCGAAAGTTAGGGGAAAACTTTTTTTATTTTGCCTATATATAATGAAAAATGGTGGTTATTAACCGCTTCTGGAACGGAAGGATTTGCCCCCTTAATGACCAGGCCATTTTTTTGCAATTCGGCACTGCGTTACTTTAACGGATAATTGTGCAGTCATGCGATGCTGTACCTAAATAAAATCGATGTCCTTTTTTTTCCACAAATAGAGCTTTTGTTTGGTGGTATTTGATCACCTCTGTGATTTTTATTTTTTGCACTATAAACATAAATACAGCGACAATTCTGAAAAAAAAAATTCACATTCTATATAACATTCCCAAGGAAAAAAAAAAATAAAAATCTAAATGTTTTAGCATTTTAGGCCAATTTGTTGTCTGCTACATATTTTTGGTTAAAAAAATCACAATAAGCATATTTTGATTGGTTTTTGCAAAAGTTATCACGTCTACTAACTACTGGAAAGATTTGTCATTTTTATTGTTTTTTATTTTTTACTAATAATGGCGGCGATCTGCGATTTTTAGCGGGAATGCTACATTGCGGCAGACATGATCAGACCCCTAACTGACATTTTTGACACTTTTGGGGGGACCAGTGACATTACTACAGTAATCAGTGCTAAAAATATGCAATGTTACTGTATTAATAACACTGGCAGGGAAGGGGTTAACACAGTGTTTGATTAAGGGGTTTAATTTGTACCTAGGGGAGTGTTTCTAACTGTATGGGGGCTGGGCTTTTGACATGATCTTAGAGAAATGTGATCCTATATAGAAGGATCACAGGCGCTCTGTGATCATTCCAGAGAGAAGAACAGCTGTGTTTACAATAGCTGACCGTCCCTCTCTCTCAGCGGGAAGCGATTGCGGGTGGCAGGTGGCAATCGGAGCTGCCTGCCCCATGCATTAGAGTCCCCGCTGCTGAGTAAAGGCGCGTGACTGACATAGAGCTACGTCGGTTCGCACAGGAGGGGCTGCCTGCCACAGTAAAACTGCAGTGGGCGGTCGGGAAGTAGTTAAATACGACCACAAGAAAGCTCTATCAGGCAAAAAAAAAAACAATTCGATTTGGTAGAGAGTTGCATGTCAACTGTCAGTCAAAGTATCTAGAATCTGAAAAATGTTCTGGTAAAGAAGGGATATTACAGGCTGGTATTCAAATGGTAAAGCATCAAGTTCAGCCCAAGATTCCAAGCTCTGGCAACAGCCTGGAGACTGCACCTTCCAGAAGCCTGCACAACATATTTGGAAAAAAAAATCTTCAGTGGTTACCTAATAAATGTGCAAGGCCAGCCCATGTTGTGTCTATGACCCAGCCTTCTGGATTTCTCAATGCAGTCTGGCAGAAGATGCAACATAAATAGCCATTGAGCACAATCTATTAGAGAAATTCCTACACTACAGCAAAACCAAAAACAAGTGCACATTAAGGTTCGATTCACATATATGCAAATCAGGTGCATTTTGAACCACATTCAATGTGCATGTGAATCAGACCGACTTTCAATGGAGCAGGTTCACATACATGCGGGCCAGTTGTGGTGCAAATTAGAAAAGAGTCCTTTCAGTCTGGTTCAGGTACGATTTATGTGTCAAATTTGCACCTGAAGCGCTGAATGGAAACTGCGCTTGATTCTGTAAAGAAACCGGCCCCACATTTATGTGAACCGAAAAAAGATGTTATATTTACCTGTTCTGTACACTGATATTGCACAGAGCAGGCCACAACCTCATCTTCTGGGGTTCCCCACCAGCAACCATTGCTCCTCCTCTTCTGTGTCTGCCACCTTAGCAAGCTGCTTGCCATTCATAGACACCCACAGTGTGGCTTAGCCCCACTCCCGACTTTCTGGTTTAGAACGACAACAGGAGGAGCCAATGCCTTATATGTTAACTACACATGGTGTCACTGAAAGTGCGGTCATGGTTTACTAGTGGACCATAACAATTCCTATACACTAAGCTAGAATTCCTTCCTCTTCACCCATATGCAGGCCCTTAAGTATTGAGTAGGTTATAACTTAAAAAATAGAATATTTTAAAAGTGTAGGAGTTATTCAAATATAGAGGGAGAATTCAAACTCAAAATTAATGTACAGTAAAGTGGATATGGCATCACACATTCTGTCCTAAAATGGTAAAATTGCTTGTAAATTCAATCTTTGTTTGAAAGTTTAATATTGTCTTGAATGATTATGTACCAAACCTTGTATCTTGTGTATCACACAAATTAACTAATTGTGTTGAAACCAGTGTACTGTATTGGTCACCTCTAAAGAAGTAGTCTGGGAATATAGAATAGTGTAGAATCACCTGTAGCAGTCCTAATTCCTATAAGCCAAGCAAGCCTAGCCTACTGGTACATGACTGCTCCCAGGAATGTTATTTTCATTGACCTGGAGTCTTGAAGGAATGTAGTCAGTGGGATGTGGAGATGGATAAGTTATGGCCCCAGACAGAGACATGGTCAGCAAACAGGCAAAGAATGGGTCCAGGCAACAAGTAGAAACTTGACCAATGATTAGGTCAGGATTGGTACAGTAGCAGGGAAAGGCAAAACTGCACTGATGTGGTGCAAATCAGGACACGATAACTGGTGTGGCAGTGATCAGGGGCACTGTAATTGTTGTGGTGGTGATCAGTGACACTGTAACTGGTGTGGCAGTAATCAGGGACACTGTAATTGTTGTGGTGGTGATCAGTGACACTGTAACTGGTGTGGCAGTAATCAGGGACACTGTAATTGTTGTGGTGGTGATCAGTGACACTGTAACTGGTGTGGCAGTGATCAGGGACACTGTAATTTTTGTGGTGGTGATCAGTGACACTGTAACTGGTGTGGCAGTGATCAGGGACACTAATTTTTGTGGTGGTGATCAGTGACACTGTAACTGGTGTGGCAGTGATCAGGGACACTGTAATTGTTGTGGTGCTGATCAGGACACTATAACTGGTGTAGCAGTAATCAGGGACACTGTAATTGTTGTGGTGGTGATCAGTGACACTGTAACTGGTGTGACAGTAATCAGGGACACTGTAATTGTTGTGGTGGTGATCAGTGACACTGTAACTGGTGTGACAGTGATCAGGGACACTGTAATTGTTGTGGTGGTGATCAGTAGTGATGGACGAACATTGGCCGGGGCGGTTCACGAACGCCAGCCGCAAATTTTTTCAAAAGTCCGCAAACCGCGAGTTTGCGGCGGGCCCCATTGACTTTAATGGGAGGCGAACTTTAAAAACCTTTAGGTCATATTTTCAGCCACAAAAGACGTACTAGCTGTGCACAAATAGTCCCAGCACATGGACAATGTCATAACAGAAGTATTGCAATTGAAAAAGTTGCCCTAAATTTTTTTATTTTTTTTTACAGCAAAAAATATATATTTTTTCATAAATCAGCCAGAACTGACAGCAGCCGGTAAATACACTGTCTAATACATATAGGGTCCATTCACACATCTGTAAAATGGGTCCGCATCCATTCCACAATTTGGCGGAACCTTTACAGACCCATTGTTTTTCATTTCCAGTCTGAAAAATTAGGCATTCACAGGATAAAGAAGTAAGTGTCGGCCATTCCAGGCCCCAAAAATTAACCCACATGCGTTTACCTGACAGCTAAGAACGTAGTATTCTGTGGCTGAAGGTACATTAGGCATTTACAGGTCACAGAAGTAAGTGCCGGCCATAAAAGGCACCAAAAAATAGCCTACATGGGTTTACCTGACAGCTAAGAATGTAGTATTCTGTGGCTGAAGGTACATAAGGCATTCACAGGATACAGAAGTAAGTGTCGCCCATTCCAGGCCCCAAACATTAGCCCACATGGGTTTACCTGACAGCTAAGTACGTAGTATTCTGTGGCTGATTAGCTCACATGGTTTGAACTGACAGCAGAAAACGTAGTTTTTGATGGCTAGAGGTATGGTAGGCGTTCACAGTACACAGAACCGTAAGTGTCGGCCTGTATAGGCTCCAAAAATTAGCTCACATGGTTTGAACTGACAGCAAAGAACTTAGTATTTGGTGGCTGGAGGTACATTAGGCATTTACAGAAAAAATAATTGTCGGCCCTGAAAGGCCCCAACAATTTGCCATTCAATGGACATGAAATGCCTTTTATGCCGCTGTATATAGCGAAGCCAAGGACCAGGAATTGTTGTGGGTGGAGGAATTTCGATGAAACCTGGTCTACTGGTCACATGTGTTGAATTCCTCAGAGATCCATGCCTCATTCATTTTTATAAATGTGAGGTAGTCTACACTGTCATGAGCTAGACGAGTGACGACTTATCGGTCACGATCCCCCCTGCTGCGCTGAACGTCCTTTCGGACAGGACACTGGATGGGGGGCAAACCAACATTTCCATTACAAATTGTTCAAGCTCTGACCAGAGGTCAAGCCTGCCCACCCAGTAGTCCTGGGGTTCATCACTCCTCAGAGCATCCACATCGGCCGTTAACCCGATGTAGTCGGACACCTGTCGGTCTAGGCATTCCCTCATGCTGGATCGGGAGTTCAGCTGTCGATGGTTCGGCTGAAAGAAGGATCTCATATCTGAAGTGACCAAGACACCTTCCAACCGCCCTCTTCTTGCAGGCGCTGTTGGATTGCTACCCGCAACTGTCTCTCTGTGACTAGAAATTCCTCTGCCAGCGCACGTAAAAGCAGAATGCAGCATTTCCCGCAGCAAGGCCTGGAAGTGCTGCATTCTGACCGCCCTCTGTGATTGTGGTAACATTTCCGCCATTTTGTGTTTGTTTCGGGGGTCTAAGTACGTTGCCACCCAGTACATGGTCATTGGCCTTTATGCGTTTTATACGGGGGTCCCCCTTAAGACACTGCAGCATGTAGGCCCCCATTCCCACTAAACTGGAAGCGGTATAGTGGCCTGCTTCCAGCTCATCAACCAGGATAATGTCGTCCTCGTTCTCCTCCCCCCATCCACGGATAACACCAGGGATCCCAGAAAGGTTTAAAGCATGCTATTCTTGCTCCTCCTCATCCCCCCAGCACCATCCTTCTCCTCTGACGGAGTAGCACCCCCTGGGAATTCATTCAACATTGCGACTTCCTGAACTTCCTGCTCCTGCTCCTCAACGGCTTGATCAATGACACGACGCAATGCACGCTCCAGAAAGAAGGCGTAAGGTATGATGTCACTTATGGCGCCCTGGCCGTGACTGACCAGTTTGGGGATCTCATCGAATGGCCGCAGAAGTCTGCATGCGTCCCGCATGAGCAGCCACTGGCAAGGTGAAAAAAACCCAAGCTCCCCAGAACCTGTCCTGCTGCCGAGTTCGAACAGGTAGTCATTAACTGCACATGTCTGCTGGAGCAGCCTATCGAGCATATTCAATGTTGAGTTCCATTGCGTCGGGCAGTCACAAATAAGACGCCTGAGGGGCAGGTTGTGTCGCCGTTGAATCTCAGCAAGGCGAGCCATGGCTGTGTAAGATCTTCGGAAATGGGCCGAGATTTTCCTGGCCTGCCGCAAGACGTCCTGGACCCCAGGGTATTTGGCAATGACCAAGTTCAGGACGTGTGCCATGCATGGCACATGTATTATTTTGCCCTGTTTCAGCGCGCTCAGCAGATTGGCACCGTTGTCGCACACCACTTTACCAACTGAGAAATTCAGCGGTGTCAGCCACTGATCTGCCTGTGAACGCAAAGCTGAAAGGAGTGCAGGACCAGTGTGGCTCTTGGCTTACAGCCACAACAGACACAGCACAGCACTGCAACGTCTCACCTGGCATGTGGAATAGGTTCTGGGGATTTTGGGCGGCGCAGGAGAAGAGACGGTAGCAGCAGAAGAGGAGGAGTCAGCTGAGGAGGAGAGGGAGGATGGAGGAGGAGGAGAAGAAGAGGCAGGCCTGCTTGCAATCCATGGTGGTACAACTAAATCTACACGGGTGCCACGGGTTGCATGCTTAACGGCCATCAGAAGGTTCACCCAGTGGGCAGTAAAAGTGATATGCCTTCCCTGCCCGTGTTTGCTAGACCATGTGTCTGTGTAGATAACACCCCGCTTCAATCCGTGGTATTGGGGGGCCATAGGTTTATCACACCAGTTCACAGTACACAGAACAGTAAGTGTCGGCCTGTATAGGCTGCAAAAGTTAGCCATTCAATGGACATGAAATGCCTTTTATGCCGCTGTATTTAGCGAAGCCAAGGACCAGGAATTTTTGTGGGTGTATGGCGGTCTTTCGGATATTTGTGGCCTGGCATTAGGAATTTCGATGAAACCTGGTCTATTGGTCACATGTGTTGAATTCAGAGATCCATGCCTCATTCATTTTTATAAATGTGAGGTAGTACTAGTCTACACTGTCATGAGCTAGGCGAGTGCCCTTATCGGTCATGATGTCAGAGGTCAAGCCTGCCCACCCAGTAGTCCAGGGGTTCATCACTCCTCAGAGCGTCCACATCGGCAGTTAACCCAATGTAATCGGACACCTGTCGGACACATTTTTTTATGCTCCAACATTTGAGCCACAGAAGCCTGCCTTTTTCCAGAAAAAGATGACAACGGCATCATGGAAGGTAGAGTGTTGGACAACTGTGAGGAGACAGGAGAAGGAGAAGGGGGAGGAGAAGGAGAAGAGGCTGGACGGTGAGAGCATGGAGTGTGGCTTTGTGGGTTCTGACAGTTTTGCTCCCACTGGGCTTGGTGATGGGATTTCAGGTGCCTTCTTAAGGCGGTTGTCCCTAGGTGATAGTTGGGCTTACCGCGACTTATGCGTTGACTGCAAAGGCTGCAGATGGCAACACTGGTGTCAGCAACGGACACATCAATAAAAGCCCACACTGCGGAGCCATGTGCTTTGGTCCTGGGAGTGCCAGATGTGACTGTACATGGTTGATGGCTCACTCCTGATACATTTGCAGTCTGCTTTCTACCTCTTCTGCAATGCAGGTTCTGCCTGCCTCTCCTCCCTATCTGCCGGTCCGTCAGTCCGCCAGTTCTACAAATTATTATAGTAACTGTTGTCACTGTGTGTAGCAGAGTTAACACAACAAAAGAGGCCAAAATGTTTGCAGGACTAAAATACAATCTTAGAAAAGTATACTGTTAAATACCACCTCAATTCAATATGTGGCATTGGGGGGGGGGGGGGCACAGGTTTATTACACCAGTTCTACAAATAATTGGCCAGTAACTGTTGTCACTGTGTGTAGCACTGTTTACACAGCGAGAGGCCACATTTTTGCAGGACTAAAATACACTCTTAGAAAATTATACTGTTAAATAACACCCCACTTGAATATGTGGCATTGGGGGGGAGCATTGGTGTAGCACACCAGTTCAAAAAATTGACCAGTGAGTTAGGCGCTGTGTGTACCAGACTTCACTCAGCAAACTAGGCAATATTGTTGCATGACACAAATACACTTGAAAAAGCTTACTCAGAGAACACCCCACTTCAATATGTGGCATTGGGGGGGAGAATTGGTGTAGCACATCAGTTAAAAAAAATGGCCAGTGAGTTAGGCGCTGTGTGTACCAGACTTCACTCAGCAAACTAGGCAATATTGTTGCATGACACAAATACACTTGAAAAAGCTTATTTAGAGAACACCCCACTTCAATATGTGGCATTGGGGGGGAGCATTGGTGTAGCACACCAGTTCAAAAAATTGGCCAGTGAGTTAGGCGCTGTGTGTGCCAGACTTCACTCAGCAAACTAGGCAATATTGTTGCATGACACAAATACACTTGAAAAGGTTTACTCAGATAACACCCCACTTTAATATGTAGCATTGGGGGGGAGCATTGGTGTAGCACACCAGTTTAAAAAAATGGCCAGTGAGTTAGGCGCTGTATGTACCAGACTTCACTCAGCAAACTAGGCAATATTGTTGCATGACACAAATACACTTGAAAAAGTTTACTCAGATAACACCCCACTATGTGGCATTGGGGGGGCACAGGTTTATTACACCAGTTCTACAAATAATTGGCCAGTAACTGTTGTCACAGTGTGTAGCACTGTTTACACAGCAAGAGGCCAAATTTTTGCAGGACTAAAATACTAAAATACACTATTATAAAATTATACTGTTAAATAACACCCCACTTCAATATGTGGCATTGGTGTAGCACACCAGTTCAAAAAATTGGCCAGTGAGTTTGGCGCTGTGTGTACCAGACTTCACTCGGCAAACTAGGCAATATTGTTGCACGACACAAATACACTTGAAAAAGTTTACTCAGATAACACCCCACTTCAATATGTGGCATTGGGGGGGGGGGGGGCAATTGGTCTATCACACCAGTTATAATACATTATAAGTGCTTTTGTCACTGTGTGTAGTGTTTCTGCAGAAACGCTCAGTCTCACCACCATACCTGTCACAATGCTGCACAGTGCACAATAATAGTACTAATCCACTATAATATGCTTTCTACAAAGTATATTATACTGTGGATTACCCCCCTCCCCCACCCCACCCCCCTTTTTTAGTGCACTGCACAGCAATACCAAAAATTTGCAGCCCTTTTTCATTACTTTTGTGGACATTAACAGAGCAATGTGTGTGTGACTGCAGCCAATCTCTAACTGCCCCTAAAGCAACCACAGGATACATCTCCCTAAGCTCAAAAGATACTAGACCTATACCGAAATACCAGTCCTGAAAAGGACTTTTGTGGACATTGACAGAGCGATTTGTGACTGCAGCCAATCTCTAACTGCCCCTAAAGCAACCACAGGATACCTCTCCCTAAGCTCAAAAGATATTAGTAGACCTATACCAAAAAATACCAGCCCTGGAAAGGACTTTTGTGGATCCTCACAATGCTATATGTGTCTAGCAAACTCTCCCTGACAAGCACAGCAGACCTCTCCCTAGACTGGCAGAAAGCGGAATGTGAAATGGCCGCCAGATCGGGTCTATTTATAGGGTAGGGGGACTGTCCATGTGCTGGAATGTTTCAATTGGCTGTCCCGTTCCACCTGACGGCTGTGTCACGGGTCAAAGTTCTCCCCAATGTAAACAAATATGGCCACCGCGAACGACGCCATGTGTTCGCATATTTGGCGGGTAGCGAACAATCAAAATTCGCCGCGAACCGACCGCCGGCCGAACCGCAAGGCCATCTCTAGTGATCAGTGACACTGTAACTGGTGTGGCAGTGATCAGGGACACTGTAATTGTTGTGGTGCTGATCGGGACACTATAACTGGTGTGGCAGTAATCAGGGACACTGTAATTGTTTTGGTGGTGATCAGTGACACTGTAACTGGTGTGGCAGTAATCAGGGACACTTTAATTGTTGTGGTGGTGATCAGTGACACTGTAACTGGTGTGGCAGTGATCAGGGACACTGTAATTGTTGTGGTGGTGATCAGTGACACTGTAACTAGTGTGGCAGTGATCAGGGACACTGTAATTGTTGTGATGGTGATCAGTGACACTGTAACTGGTGTGGCGGTGATCAGGGATATTCTGACTAGTTTGGCGGTGATTAGGGACAATATGACTGTTTGCCAATAATTATGGACACTATAACTGGTGTGGCGGTGATCAAGGACACAGTAACTGGAGTGGCGGTGATTAGCAACACTGTAATTGCTGTGGCTGTAATCAGGAACAACATGGTTGGTGTGGCGGGGATCAGGAACAATATGACTGATGTGGCAAGGATCAGGGACACACTAATCTTGTGGCAATCTACTATATTGCATCCATGAATGTCTACATTTTTTATTGGACTGCTCCTACGCTCTCTAGCAATGGATCCCCCAACATTACCATTAAAGTGCCGATGCAGAAACCAATTATAGAAGTTTGTCAGAATAAGCTACTGCATAAAAAAGGATAAACTTTTTTGCATCCACTTTATCAAATCAGAAAACTTGGCAACAATAAAATTGCTTGAAAAATATTTATAGTATCTATATTTATTCATATTTTTTTTACCACATCTGCAGCTTTTATATAATTAATAATTACACATGCAAGATGTTTTCAAATATCTATTGTTTTATATGAAACGATATATCTATATAATCTGAACCTTACTATTTTAAAATCACTTGTATCTATAGCTGGATTTCTTGAGCAGCTTTAGAAAGGTAAAAAGTTCATTTCTGGCCTCCGGCAAATCATAGAGCCCATGCCCTTGCTAAAGAATCTAAAGCAAATCAGTTTTTTTAAAAAGTCATCTTTGTCAGTCATACTGCAGCAGAAAACAAGGCAGAATGATCATTTCAGGAGACCTGGTGGGCAAATGGTTTGATCTGACTCTGGTTTTGATTAAGTGACCTAAATCAGAAAGGAAGGCTTCAGCTACAAAAAAAAAAAAAAAAAGAGTTAGAAATCAAGAAGGAATTCTGTTGTACTGCAGCCTAAAACAAAGATCCTTGCACACTCACAGTGAGCTGCACAGAGGGAATTCCAAGGATATTTTTGTAACTAGGGCACAATAATTATACATTTAAAATGTACCAATGAGTTAATGATTGTCACAATTTCAAGAGTTCCAGATATTATAGCACAATGTTAACCATTGTCATTATTGCTCTGAATATTCCCTTGAATGAGTCATTGAGGTTAATTTAATTAGGGGTAATGGCTGTTTACATAGCAAAGTGATTGTTCATAATTAAAGGGGAGCTTGTGTTTACTTTGAAAAACCAATCTTGTGCTAGCAAAATCCTGTTTTTTTAATTTCCCTTGCACATAATTGGGTATTCATAGTCAACACAGTTTAATCATATTTACCAACATTTACTTTCCAAGGTAAAGATATACTTTTCAAAGTGAACATTCATTACATGAACAACCTTTATTTTTTAGTAAATCAACTTCATTTAAAGTGGTTGTAAATAGGGTTGAGCGGACACCTAGATGTCCGTGTTCGACGGGTTCGGCCGAACTTTAAAAAAAAGTCCGGGTCCGTGTCCTGGACTTTTACCGAACTTTTCCCGGACACCGAACCCCATTGAAGTCAATGGGGACCCGAACTTTAAGGCACTAAAATGGCTCTAAAACACCAAAGGAAAGGGCTAGAGTGCTGCAAATGGCAGCAAAACGTAATTAAGAGCATGGCAAGTGCTCTGCAAACAAATGTGGATAGGGAAATAACTTAAAACAACAAAAAAAAACAGAAAAATAAAACAATGTTCTTCTTCATCTCTGAAGGACGAGGCCCATATGGAGTAGGAGGGAGGTTGAGGTGGTGGTGGATGTGGCGGTGACATAGGCGTGCGCACAGGGTGTGCTGGGTGTGCCTGGGCACACCCTAATCACCTAGGGCACATAGCATTGCCAGTGAGGAGATGGGAAAGATCTCCCTGGGACCTGCTCTGCTCTATTTCTCCTTGCCTACAGGTACATGGCCCCGATACATTACTCTCCCTGCTGGCAAACACATGCATGTGTATTTCAACTTTGGGGTGCACACCTTAATGCAATAGGCTGCGCACACCTATGGGCGGTGTAGGTGGAAGCGGCGGTGGAGGAGGACCAGGGCCGGATTAACAGCATCATGGGCTTGGTGCTGAGGATTTTGAAGGGCCTTAAGGGCCGTGCCTTGCCATGCACCCAGAGGAGGAAGGGTGCAGCCATGCATGCCTAATTCAACATGGGATGCTGTCTCTGAAGCCCATAAACACATCCATGCATCGCCAACTGTCCCTCCTTGTCCGGCCTTCACGCTGTGTGGGGAGGTTCTGAGGGTGCTGCCTGGGGAAGCGAGCATAGAAGCCAGACTTCTGTGTTTACAAGTGACAGAAGAGCGGTAACAGTGAATATGGCCAACCCGGGGCCTATATAAAAGGTAGGGGCCTGGAGCTGCAGCTCCAATAGCCCCTACATTAATCTGGCCCTGAGGAGGAGGACGAGGTAGCCAACACTGCTTCTTTTCAAAAATTTTAAATGAGGGTACACCCCAAAAGAGTGAGAAAGAGCAAAAATGGAACAATGGGTGGGTAAGGTCGGTATCCATTGCTATTCTGCATAAGGTACGGAAAAGTCCCGTGGGATCCATGCCTGGTTCATTTTAATGAACGTGAGCTTGTCCACATTGTCTCTGGACAGGCGGCTGCGCTTGTCTGTTATAACGCCCCCAGCCGTGCTAAATACCCGTTCAGATAATACACTGGCTGCAGGGCACGCCAGCACCTCCAAGGCGTAAAGGGCAAGCTCAGGCCATGTGCCCAATTTGGAGACCCAGAAGTTGAAGGGGGCAGACCCGTCATTCACTACATGTAGGCGTGTGCACACATACTGCTCCACCATGTTGGTAAAATGCTGCCTCCTGCTAAGACGTTCCATCTGAGCTGCTGGTGCTGCTGTTTGTTGTGGCGTGCTGACAAAGCTTTTCCACATTTCGGCCATGCTAACCCTGCCTTCTGAGGTGCTGGCGGTGCCCTGGTTGCGTTGGCGACCTCCTCCTCCTCCTCCTCTGCCTTGTGCTTCCACTGTGGCCCCGCTGTCAGATGGGAATGCCAGCAGCATGGCGTCTACCAGCGTGCGCTTGTACTCGCGCATCTTGCGATCGCGCTCCAGTGAGTGAATTAAGGACGGTACGTTGTCCTTGTAACGGGGATCCAGCAGCGTGGCCACCCAGTAATCAGCACAAGTTAGAATGTGGGCAACTCGGCGGTCGTTGTGGAGACACTGCAGCATGTAATCGCTCATGTGTGCCAGGCTGCCCAGAGGCAACGAAAGGCTGTCCTCTGTGGGAGGTGTATCGTCCGTGTCCTCTGTATCCCCCCAGCCACGCACCAGTGATGGCCATGAGCTGGCCTGGGTGCCACCCTGCTGTGAACATGGTTCCATCTCCTCCTCCAGCTCCTCCTCCTCCTCATCCTCCTCATCCTCCAGAACTGTGCCCCTGCTGGACAATTGCGTCCCTGGCGTTTGCGTGTGCAGGAACCCACCCTCGGAGCCCCTTGCGAATGACTGCCCTGAAAGCCTTGGAAATGTTACCTCTTCATCCTCCTCCTCCTCCTCATCCTGTGCCACATCCTCTTCCATCATCGCCCGAATTGTTTTTTCAAGGAGGCATAGAAGTGGGATAGTTAAGCTGAGAACGGCGTCATTGCCACTGGCCATGTTGGTGGAGTACTCAAAACAGCGCAACAAGGCACACAGGTCTCGCATGGAGGCCCAGTTATTGGTGGTGAAGTGGTGCTGTTCCGCAGAGCGACTCACGCGTGCGTGCTGCAGCTGAAACTCCACTATGGCCTGCTGCTGCTCGCACAGTCTTTCCAGCATGTGCAAGGTGGAGTTCCACCTTGTGGGCACGTCACATATGAGGCGGTGAGCGGGAAGGCCGAAGTTACGCTGCAGCGCTGCCAGGCGAGCAGCAGCAGGGTGAGAACGCCGAAAGTGCGCACAAACGGCCCGCACTTTCTGCAGCAGCTCTGACATATCGGGGTAGTTTTTAAGGAACCTCTGCACCACCAAATTCAGCACATGCGCCAGGCAAGGGATGTGCGTCAAACCGGCTAGGCCCAGAGCTGCTATGAGATTTCACCCGTTATCGCACACCACCAGGCCGGGCTTGAGGCTCGCTGGCAGCAACCACTCATTTGTCTGCTGTTCCATGCTCCTCCACAACTCCTGCGCGGTGTGTGGTTTGTCCCCCAAACAGGCAAGTTGTAAAACTGCCTGCTGTCGTTTACCCCTGGCCTGTGCTGAAGTTGGTGGTGAAGGTGTTACGCTGTCCGGATGAGGAGGCGGTAGAGGATGAGGAAGCGGAGTAGGAGGAGTTAGGAACAGGAGGCAAACTGAAGCGCCCTGCAATCCTCGGTGGTGGAAGGACATGCGCCAAATTGCTATCCGCCTCAGGCCCATCCGCCACTGCATTTACCCAGTGTGCCGTTAGGGAGATATAACGCCCCTGACCGTGCTTACTGGTCCACGTATCCGTAGTTAGGTGGACCTTGGCACAGATGGCGTTGCGCAGTGCACACCTGATATTTTCCCCCACTTGGTTGTGCAGGGAAGGGATGGCTTGCCTGGAAAAGTAGTGGCGGCTGGGCACGACGTACTGTGGGACAGCCACCGACATAAGGTTTTTAAAACTGTGCGTCTCCACCAGACGGAATGACAGCATTTCAAAGGCCAATAATTTTGAAATGCTGGCATTCAGGGCCAGGGATCGCGGGTGGGTAGGGGGGTACTTCCTCTTCCTCTCAAGTGTTTGGGAGATGGAAAGCTGAACGCTTCCACGGGACATTGTGGAGATGGTTGTTGGTGACCCAGGTGGTGGTGTTGCTGACAGATCGTCTGTTTGCGGGGTGGCAGGTGTCGGTATCACTACAGATGTGGCTGGAGCGGCCGAGACTGCAGCAGAAGAGGAAGCAGGATGAGCCAGAGACGTTTCTTGGTTTTGAAGGTGTGTACTCCACTGCAGCTCGTGCTTTGCACTTAGATGCCTGATCATGCAGGTTGTGCTCAGGTTGAGAAGGTTTATGCCTCGCTTCAAGCTCTGATTGCACAGGGTGCAAACCACTCGTGTCCTGTCATCAGCACATTTTCTAAAGAACTTCCACGCTAGAGAACTCCTTTGAGCTGACTTTGGTGCGCTCGTTCCCTTGCTGCGTTGGGCAGTAGCGGGCGTAGTGTCTAGGGCACGGCCGCTCCGCTTCTGCACCCTGCTCCCTCTTCTGCTGTGCTGGTGGCTCTGTGCGACCACCGCCTCTTCCTCCAAACTACTCAGGTCACCTGCATGACGTTCATTCCATGTGGGGTCGAGGACCTCATCGTCCTCCACATCATCTTCCACCCAGTCTTCACCCCTGCCCTCCTTGTCGGTCTCCACAATGCTGAACGCCGCAGCAGTTGGCACCTGCGTTTCGTCATCATCGGAGACGTGCTGCGATGATCCTTGCATGTACTCATCTTGAGAAATAAGTGGTTGGGCATCGCTGCACTCAATCTCTTCCACTTCTGGGGCAGGGCTAGGTGGATGGCCCTGGGAAACCCTGCTGACAGAGTCCTCAAAAAGAATAAGAGACTGCTGTATGGCTTGGGGCTCAGACTGCTGGCCTGATTTGCAAGGGGGTGAGGTGAAAGACGGTTGGACATTGGCTGCAGGTGCCAACTCTGACCTTTCTGCAGTAGACTGGGTGGGAGACAATGTGAAGGAACTGGAGGCACTGTCAGCAGCAAACCAATCTACTATCGCCTCAACTTGTTCTGGCCTCATCACTTCTAGGGGCGTTTGATGCCCTACCAAATACTGATGCAGGTTCTGTCGCCTACTCACACTTGAGGAAGGTGTTTCACTTGTGCGTGTAGCTGGCACAGATCGACCACGTCCTCTCCTTGCAACAGGAGCTCTACCAGCAGCACCACGACCCAGGCCACGGCCCTTATTTGACGGTCTCCTCATATTTCTGTAATTTAAGATCTTGCCCTAGAAAGGTTTTTATTGAATAGCGGAATAGGAAATATGATCCAAAAAAAGTGTATGTATCTCGCACGTACACAACCACACTAGGCCCCAATTACTATTGTTTGTACCCCTAAAAGGATGGTTGAGCAGTAGGAGCAGGAGTATGGAACAGGCAGCACCCTCAAATCTTCAGAAGTATGAGATGAACCCCAACAACTTGGAAAGGTGGATCTCACACGTACCGACACAGACTATCTCGCAATTGAATTGATCCCCAAAGGTTTTAATTGAATAGCGGAATAGAAAATATGATCAAAAAGAAAGTGTATGTATCTCGCACGTACACCACCACACTAGGCCCCAACTACTATTGTTTGTACCCCTAAAAGGATGGTTGAGCAGTAGGAGGAGGAGTATGGAACAGGCAGCACCCTCAAATCTTCAGAAGTATGAGATGAACCCCAAAAACTTGGAAAGGTGGATCTCTCTCACACGTACCAACACAGACTATCCCCCAATTTAACTGATCCCCAAAGGTTTTTGATTAAATAGCGGAATAGAAAATATGATCCAAAAAAAGTGTATGTATATCACACGTACACAACCACACTAGGCCCCAATTACTATTGTTTGTACCCCTAAAAGGCTAGATGAGGAGTAGGGGGGGTATGGAACAGGCAGCACCCTCAAACCTTCAGAAGTATGAGATGAACCCCAACAACTTGGAAAGGTGGATCTCTCTCACACGTACCAACACAGACTATCCCCCAATTTAACTGATCCCCAAAGGTTTTTGATTAAATAGCGGAATAGAAAATATGATCCAAAAAAAGTGTATGTATATCACACGTACACAACCACACTAGGCCCCAATTACTATTGTTTGTACCCCTAAAAGGCTAGATGAGGAGTAGGGGGGGTATGGAACAGGCAGCACCCTCAAACCTTCAGAAGTATGAGATGAACCCCAACAACTTGGAAAGGTGGATCTCTCTCACACGTACCAACACAGACTATCCCCCAATTTAACTGATCCCCAAAGGTTTTTGATTAAATAGCGGAATAGAAAATATGATCCAAAAAAAGTGTATGTATATCACACGTACACAACCACACTGGGCCCCAATTACTATTGTTTGTACCCCTAAAAGGCTAGATGAGGAGTAGGGGGAGTATGGAACAGGCAGCACCCTCAAACCTTCAGAAGTATGAGATGAACCCCAACAACTTGGAAAGGTGGATCTCTCTCACACGTACCAACACAGACTATCCCCCAATTTAACTGATCCCCAAAGGTTTTTGATTAAATAGCGGAATAGAAAATATGATCCAAAAAAAGTGTATGTATATCACACGTACACAACCACACTGGGCCCCAATTACTATTGTTTGTACCCCTAAAAGGCTAGATGAGGAGTAGGGGGGGTATGGAACAGGCAGCACCCTCAAACCTTCAGAAGTATGAGATGAACCCCAACAACTTGGAAAGGTGGATCTCTCTCACACGTACCAACACAGACTATCCCCCAATTTAACTGATCCCCAAAGGTTTTTGATTAAATAGCGGAATAGAAAATATGATCCAAAAAAAGTGTATGTATATCACACGTACACAACCACACTAGGCCCCAATTACTATTGTTTGTACCCCTAAAAGGCTAGATGAGGAGTAGGGGGGGTATGGAACAGGCAGCACCCTCAAATCTTCAGAAGTATGAGATGAACCCCAAAAACTTGGAAAGGTGGATCTCTCTCACACGTACCAACACAGACTATCCCCCAATTTAACTGATCCCCAAAGGTTTTTGATTAAATAGCGGAATAGAAAATATGATCCAAAAAAAGTGTATGTATATCACACGTACACAACCACACTAGGCCCCAATTACTATTGTTTGTACCCCTAAAAGGCTAGATGAGGAGTAGGGGGGGTATGGAACAGGCAGCACCCTCAAACCTTCAGAAGTATGAGATGAACCCCAACAACTTGGAAAGGTGGATCTCTCTCACACGTACCAACACAGACTATCCCCCAATTTAACTGATTCCCAAAGGTTTTTGATTAAATAGCGGAATAGAAAATATGATCCAAAAAAAGTGTATGTATATCACACGTACACAACCACACTAGGCCCCAATTACTATTGTTTGTACCCCTAAAAGGCTAGATGAGGAGTAGGGGGGGTATGGAACAGGCAGCACCCTCAAATCTTCAGAAGTATGAGATGAACCCCAAAAACTTGGAAAGGTGGATCTCTCTCACACGTACCAACACAGACTATCCCCCAATTTAACTGATCCCCAAAGGTTTTTGATTAAATAGCGGAATAGAAAATATGATCCAAAAAAAGTGTATGTATATGACACGTACACAACCACACTAGGCCCCAATTACTATTGTTTGTACCCCTAAAAGGCTAGATGAGGAGTAGGGGGGGTATGGAACAGGCAGCACCCTCAAACCTTCAGAAGTATGAGATGAACCCCAACAACTTGGAAAGGTGGATCTCTCTCACACGTACCAACACAGACTATCCCCCAATTTAACTGATCCCCAAAGGTTTTTGATTAAATAGCGGAATAGAAAATATGATCCAAAAAAAGTGTATGTATATCACACGTACACAACCACACTAGGCCCCAATTACTATTGTTTGTACCCCTAAAAGGCTAGATGAGGAGTAGGGGGGGTATGGAACAGGCAGCACCCTCAAACCTTCAGAAGTATGAGATGAACCCCAACAACTTGGAAAGGTGGATCTCTCTCACACGTACCAACACAGACTATCCCCCAATTTAACTGATCCCCAAAGGTTTTTGATTAAATAGCGGAATAGAAAATATGATCCAAAAAAAGTGTATGTATATCACACGTACACAACCACACTAGGCCCCAATTACTATTGTTTGTACCCCTAAAAGGCTAGATGAGGAGTAGGGGGGTATGGAACAGGCAGCACCCTCAAATCTTCAGAAGTATGAGATGAACCCCAAAAACTTGGAAAGGTGGATCTCTCTCACACGTACCAACACAGACTATCCCCCAATTTAACTGATCCCCAAAGGTTTTTGATTAAATAGCGGAATAGAAAATATGATCCAAAAAAAGTGTATGTATATCACACGTACACAACCACACTAGGCCCCAATTACTATTGTTTGTACCCCTAAAAGGCTAGATGAGGAGTAGGGGGGGTATGGAACAGGCAGCACCCTCAAACCTTCAGAAGTATGAGATGAACCCCAACAACTTGGAAAGGTGGATCTCTCTCACACGTACCAACACAGACTATCCCCCAATTTAACTGATCCCCAAAGGTTTTTGATTAAATAGCGGAATAGAAAATATGATCCAAAAAAAGTGTATGTATATCACACGTACACAACCACACTAGGCCCCAATTACTATTGTTTGTACCCCTAAAAGGCTAGATGAGGAGTAGGGGGGGTATGGAACAGGCAGCACCCTCAAACCTTCAGAAGTATGAGATGAACCCCAACAACTTGGAAAGGTGGATCTCTCTCACACGTACCAACACAGACTATCCCCCAATTTAACTGATCCCCAAAGGTTTTTGATTAAATAGCGGAATAGAAAATATGATCCAAAAAAAGTGTATGTATATCACACGTACACAACCACACTGGGCCCCAATTACTATTGTTTGTACCCCTAAAAGGCTAGATGAGGAGTAGGGGGAGTATGGAACAGGCAGCACCCTCAAACCTTCAGAAGTATGAGATGAAACCCAACAACTTGGAAAGGTGGATCTCTCTCACACGTACCAACACAGACTATCCCCCAATTTAACTGATCCCCAAAGGTTTTTGATTAAATAGCGGAATAGAAAATATGATCCAAAAAAAGTGTATGTATATCACACGTACACAACCACACTGGGCCCCAATTACTATTGTTTGTACCCCTAAAAGGCTAGATGAGGAGTAGGGGGAGTATGGAACAGGCAGCACCCTCAAACCTTCAGAAGTATGAGATGAACCCCAACAACTTGGAAAGGTGGATCTCTCTCACACGTACCAACACAGACTATCCCCCAATTTAACTGATCCCCAAAGGTTTTTGATTAAATAGCGGAATAGAAAATATGATCCAAAAAAAGTGTATGTATATCACACGTACACAACCACACTAGGCCCCAATTACTATTGTTTGTACCCCTAAAAGGCTAGATGAGGAGTAGGGGGGGTATGGAACAGGCAGCACCCTCAAACCTTCAGAAGTATGAGATGAACCCCAACAACTTGGAAAGGTGGATCTCTCTCACACGTACCAACACAGACTATCCCCCAATTTAACTGATCCCCAAAGGTTTTTGATTAAATAGCGGAATAGAAAATATGATCCAAAAAAAGTGTATGTATATCACACGTACACAACCACACTAGGCCCCAATTACTATTGTTTGTACCCCTAAAAGGCTAGGAGTAGGGGGAGTATGGAACAGGCAGCACCCTCAAACCTTCAGAAGTATGAGATGAACCCCAACAACTTGGAAAGGTGGATCTCTCTCACACGTACCAACACAGACTATCCCCCAATTTAACTGATCCCCAAAGGTTTTTGATTAAATAGCGGAATAGAAAATATGATCCAAAAAAAGTGTATGTATATCACACGTACACAACCACACTAGGCCCCAATTACTATTGTTTGTACCCCTAAAAGGCTAGATGAGGAGTAGGGGGAGTATGGAACAGGCAGCACCCTCAAATCTTCAGAAGTATGAGATTGTGTTCACTGTACCCCACAAAGATTGAGTTCACTGCACCCCACAATGATTGTGTTCACTGCACCCCACAAAGATTGTGTTCACTGCACCTCACAAAGATTGTGTTCACTGTACCCCCCAAAGATTGTGTTCACTGCACCCCACAAAGATTCTGTTCACTGTACCCCACAAAGATTGTGTTCACTGCACCCTAAAAGGATGTTGTTCACTGCACCCCACAAAGATTGTGTTCACTGCACCCTAAAAGGATGTTGTTCACTGCACCCCAAAAAGATTGTGTTCACTGTACCCCCCCAAAGATTGTGTTCACTGCACCCCACAAAGATTGTGTTCACTGCACCCCAAAAAGATTGTGTTCACTGTACCCCCCAAAGATTGTGTTCACTGCACCCCAAAAAGATTGTGTTCACTGTACCCCCCAAAGATTGTGTTCACTGCACCCCACAAAGATTCTGTTCACTGTACCCCACAAAGATTGTGTTCACTGCACCCCAAAAAGATTGTGTTCACTGTACCCCCCCAAAGATTGTGTTCACTGCACCCCACAAAGATTCTGTTCACTGCACCCCACAAAGGATTTTGTTCACTGCACCCCAAAAAGATTGTGTTCACTGCACCCCAAAAAGGATTTTGATCACTGCACCCCAAAAAGGATGTTGTTCACTGCACCCCAAAAATGATTTTGTTCACTCCACCCCAAAAAGATTGTGTTCACTGCACCCCACAAAGATTGTGTTCACTGCACCCCAAAAAGATTGTGTTCACTGTACCCCCCAAAGATTGTGTTCACTGCACCCCACAAAGATTGTGTTCACTGCACCCCAAAAAGATTGTGTTCACTGCACCCCAAAAATGATTTTGTTCACTGCACCCCAAAAAGGATTTTGTTCACTGCACCCCAAAAAGGATGTTGTTCACTCCACCCCAAAAAGATTGTGTTCACTGCACCCCAAAAAGATTGTGTTCACTGCACCCCACAAAGGATTTTGTTCACTGCACCCCAAAAAGATTGTGTTCACTGCACCCCAAAAAGGATGTTGTTCACTGCACCCCAAAAAGGATTTTGTTCACTGCACCCCAAAAAGATTGTGTTCACTGCACCCCACAAAGGATTTTGTTCACTGCACCCCACAAAGATTGTGTTCACTGCACACCAAAAAGGATTGTGTTCACTGCACCCCAAAAAGATTTTGTTCACTGCACCCCAAAAAGATTGTGTTCACTGCAGCCCAAAAAGATTGTGTTCACTGCAGCCCAAAAAGATTGTGTTCACTGCAGCTCACACACAGAAAAATGGATGTGGATCACTGACACCTGCCTATCTCCAATCCCACACCACACAGCAATATCGATTGTAGTTTGTAGAACACAGTTTCCCTAAAATTCAGCAGACTCTGTCCCTAACAGGATTGAGAAGAGATCGTAGATCAGGATTGAGTGCAGATTCACCCCACCCCCCACACAGCAATATCGATTGTAGTTTGTAGAAGACACTGACCCTATAATTCAGCAGACTCTATCCCTAAAATGCCTACAACTCGCCCTGCCTAAACACTCCGACCTGTCCCTCAATTCTATCCGGACACAAATGGTTTTTTCCTGCCTATCTTTCCCTAATCAGCAGCCAGCACATTGATGTGTGCTCTGTCCCTTAGCTAAGCAGCAGAATGACGCTGCTGCGGCGGCTGCCTCGAACTTATAAAGACTTGGTCACATGCTTCAGACGGCCAATCACAGCTACTAAGACATTTGCAGGCATGGCTGGGATGGCTTAAGGCACACCAGTTAAACGATTGTTGATTGGCTGTTGAAAGCCCGCCATGAAAAGAGCGCCAAAGCATGCAAAACCCGGAAATAAAACGACCGAACACGGATTTTTACCCGAACATACAGTAAAGTGTCCGTGTCCGTGTTCGGGTAAAAAAAATCCAATTATTCGGTACGAACACGAATAATACAGTCCGTGTTCGCTCAACACTAGTTGTAAACCTATGACATGAAATGTGGACAAAACATATCACTCTTTAGTGTGTCTCAATCCAGAGCACTCCATTTTATTTCTGTCTGCCGACTCATTCCTTTGCTATCTTCATGAGTAAACTTCTGACAAGTTTTCCTGACACCAATAGAAAAAAGGTGACAGGAGAGGGAGTTCCAGCAAACAGCTGTCATGGTCTTACCTTCTTGCTGTTCTCCTTCGTTTGACATGTGCTGGCGGCCATCTTGGTTTCTGGGTTTCTTGTAGCCTCCCACCCTGCGGCTCCTCCTTCCCACTGGGAGGAGCTGGATGCCTAGCTCATATATATAGGAGGTCTGTGGCTTCAGTTCCTTGCTTGGTCCTCCTGTGTTCACATGCTTCTAAGACTGCTGCTGCTTCTGGTCCCTGATCCTGGCTTCGTCTGACTACCCTGCTGGTTCCTGATCCTGGCTTCGTCTGACTACCCTGCTGGTTCCTGATCCCGGCTTCGTCTGACTACCCTCCTGGTTCCTGACCTCTGGCTTCGCAAGGACTCTGCCTCGGTTTCGCCATCCGTTTGGACTTCTGCTTTACAGCTTGATTTTCAATAAAGCCTTCTTATTTTCACTTATCTGTTGTTGTACGTCTGGTTCATGGTTCCGTGACAACAGCCTGTAATTCCCTTCCCTCCAATCAGTTCTCAGCTCCCTTCACTGAGCTCTTAGTGTGTAAATTCAGCTCCCTGCCCCCTGTCCCCTGTCCCCTGCCTTTTGGAAGGTCAGACAAGCTGTATAAATTCTGGACTTTGAAAATCTTTACAGAAGAACTGCCTGCAGATAAACAGGTACAACCTATGCAGGAGGATTTGTTTCATATCTGTGTATCACCTGGGACTAATCATTTTAATAGGTATATGTAAGGGTTTAATAATATGGGCAGGCCATATTAGCTCATTCTGCATCTTCCCATATCCGGTCTCTAGCCCCTTGTACACTCTATACTGCATACAGCTCCTTTCTAGCCCCTGTCCGCTGACGTAGTTTCTCTCATTGACTGTGGGCATATAAGCCCTCTCCCAAGATGGCCACCACGTGGCCTGAAGAAGGAGCGCATGCTCTGCAACGCATCGCCGTTCGTCCTAAGCTCTGCAAACAAGGAAGTGACGTCACGGCCCCTCTACACGTGGACTAGCGTAATCTACTGCAGCCAAGGACCAGGACTGTCTCCTGTCTCCCACAGGTGACCGCCGCTGCTCCTCTGCACCAGGACCAGCTCCACCAGGACCTAGAGGGACCCCCTGGATGACAAATGCCCAGGACCTCCTCCAATATTTGATGTCTGTACTTAATTTACTCTTGTAAATTATATTGTTTTTATCCCTCATTAAAAGGTTTTTTATTGCTACACTCAGATGGGCGCATAGATGAAAAAATGTTGCAGGGGGCATGGCTATAAGCATTGTCAATGCTGAGTTACAAGCCTGTAGGTTGTCAATCAACATGTTACCACACCTATTATTGCTTACTGCTTTCTGGATTGGCAATGCTGCCTCTGTTGCTGAAAACCTTCCCCTGTGAGCTGGATGGGGGACATTAATACACAAACGGAGGAAGATTTTGTCTCAGGGAAGGTAATGGAAGTTTTTGTTTAATTTATGAGGCCTTTTCATCACTTGCACACCTTCAGTTGTACTTTAAAGTCCTACAGGATTTTTCCCCACTTCCTGCTCTGGTGATAACTTTAACATTTTAAATTTACCATTACTTTCTGTCTTGGTAACAATGGAAAATGGTACCTTTTCAGGAATTCCTTTTCCTTGGAGACATGATTGTGATCAGTTTCTGATCACAGCAAGTAGTAGCCTACTAGCCGTGTTTGTTTGTGTTCAGGGAGTGCAGCTCACAATGTCCCAGTGCCAGATAACAGCCAGTACCAGCCTATCACCAGTGCATGATTACCACCAATGCAGTCAGCTCCAGCCTAGCACTTGTGCATGATTGCCACTAGTACAGCAAGTACCAGCGTAATACTAGTGCCTGATTACCACCAGTACAGTCAGTAACAGCTTAATACCAGTGTATTATTACTGTTAATGAGTTACAGTGCCGGATTATATTCTGTTCTCTCAGTGCCAGTCTAATACCATTTCCTAATTGCCACCAGTATACTCAGTACCAGCCTAATACCAGAGCCAGATTGCCACCAGTATACTCAGTACCAGCCTAATACCAGGGCCAGATTGCCACCAGTATACTCAGTACCAGCGCAATACCAGTGTCAGATTGCCCCTAGTATACTCAATACCAGCCTAATGCCAGTACCAGATTGCCACCTGTACAGCCAGCACCAGCCTGATACCAGCACCTGATTAACACCAGAGCAGCCAATATCAACCTATTTCCAGTACCTAAATACAACCAGTACAGCCAGTACTGGTGAGTAACAGTGTCCTACTACATTAGTACAGCTAATATCCAGCTTAATATCAGTGTTCTATTACCATCATTACAGCCAGAACTCGCCTAATATTAGTGTCTAGGGTTACCATATTATACAAAACAGACAGTGGGCGCCCCCCCTAGTGACATCATCAACTCAGCATGCCCCAGTCAGTGATGTCACAAGGGGGCAGGGTCATCCATTGATGTCATCGGGTGACTTTGCCCCTTACCTATTTAAGAAATAAAGCGGAGGAGCAGGCTGTCAGTGGAAAAGGCCGCAGACTTTTTTTTTTCCTTTTTTGGGTCCGGCGGTGTGGCAGGAAGCATTATTGAGGATGGATCTACACCAGGGAACATTGTTTTTTAATAAAGGAATTGTCAAAAACTTGTGTACTGTCTTTATTCACTTTTTTGGTTAATGGGTAGCGGTACTTTGCACCCCATACTCATTTACATGGGGGGAGGTGGGATCTGGGGGCCCCCTTGTTAAAAGGGGGCTTCCAGATTTTGATAAGCCCCCCCACTCGCAGACCCTCACAATCACAGCCCAGAGTTGTGGGGAAGATGCCCTTGTCCCCATTAATATGGGGACAAGGTGCTCAGGGTTGGGGGGACAAAGCCCCCTTCTACCCCAAAGCACCCCCTCCCTTTCCTGACCTGCGTGTGGCCTGGTATAGTTCACCTAGCCCCCCCCCCCTCCATTTCCTGACCTTCCGGGCTGCATGCTCAGAAAAGGGTCTTGTATGGATTGTAGGGGGACCCCATGCCGTTTTTTTTTTTTTTTTTTTTTAATTTTTGGGGTGGGCTTCCCCTTAGAATTAATACCAGACCTGAAGGGCCTGGTATGGATTGGGGGGGACCCCACGCTGTTTTTTTTACTTTTATATTCCCGGCAATCTTTTGTTTGCATTTCAGCTTTCGGGGGGCGCTGATCTTCCTGGCCCGCTCTTTAACAACCAGCTGTTCTTCACACAGAATTCAAATCAGTCGATAATTTTTCAACCGATTTGAATGTTCAAAAATTAATAAACTAAATGAAAGTAAACAACACTAAACTGAACAAATTCTGAAACGAATCAACGAAACGAATCAGTATCTGAAACAAAACAAAACAAATGTTTCTCGTACGCACATGTCTATTGGCACATATAATAATATTAACTGCTGTATATATTGCTAGAATAAGGATGACCGCTATTCATAAACAAAGAATAATTTTTCAATAGGAAATAATTGAGAACAAAACAAGGCCAAAAAAATGTGATTCAGATTGTGGGAAAAGGGTGCAAGTTGAAGGCTATACTTTGTTTTCATTTTTTAATAAAGCTGTTTCCAGATTTAAAATATTCATGCTAGTACTTTCAAAACATTGACAAGGGAGCTGCATGCATAAGATTTATGTTAAAGGAGTTGTAAAGTCAGAAGGTTTTTTTTTTTTATCTTAATACATTCTATGCATTAGGATAAAAAGAATAAATCTGCAATTATATTGGTTTAGTGCTTATTGAACCTGTAGTAGACATGTTCAGAATTGAAACATTTGTTTCATTTCGGATAAATTCATTATGTTTCTAATTTTGTTTCGTTATTTTGTTTCGGGATTTGTTTAGTTTTGTTTTGTTTAGTTTAATTTCATTTTGTTTATTAATTTTCTAATGAATTCCACATTTTTGGAACGATTCCAATTCGGATCGGTCAAAAATGATCGACCAATTCTAATTCTGTGTGAAGAATAGCTGGTTGTTAAGAAGCGGGTTGGAAAGCCAGCCACTGCTTCCTTAAAGTGATTGTAAAGTCTTGTTTTAAAAAATGTAATATATAACAAACATGTTATACTTACCTGCTCTGTGTAGTTGGTTTTGCACAGGGGGGCCTGGATCCTCCTCTTCTCCCACTTGCTGCTCCTGGCCCCTCTCTTGTGTCGGGTGCCCCCACAGCAAGCAGCTTTCTATGGGGACACCTGAGCCAGCGCCGCAGCTGTGTCTCAGCCAATCAGCTAGGAGAGTCCTGGATGGCAGATGGACAGCCGAGGGACTCCCAGACGGCTGATAGAGATGTGGTTCAGGTAAGTATAGGGAGGTGCTGGGGAGGCTGCTACACACAGAAGGCTTTTTATCTTAATGCATAGAATGCAATGGGATAAAAAACCTTCTACCTTTACAACTCCTTTAACAACTGATGACTCATCAGCTGTCAGCGGGCTTTCCCACTGAGAGCTGAAATGTAAACAAAAGAATGGCGGCAATAAAAAATTCAGAAAAATAAATAATAAACATGTTATACTTACCTGCTCTGGGCAGACCTGGTATGAATTTTAAGGGGAACCCAATGCCAAATTTAGAAAGAAAGTGATGTGGGGTCCCCCACAATCTATACCAGACCTTTACCTGAGCAGGCAGTCCGGTAGGCCAGGAAAGTGGGGATAAGTGAGCGCCCCCCTCCTGAACTAGACCAGGCAACATGCCCTCAACATGAGGGGGTGATCTTCTCTCCCACCCCAAAGCGCCTTGCCCCCATGTTGAAGGAGACAAGGGCCTCTTCCCTAAAACCCTGGGTGGTGGTTGGAGGGGTCTGCAGGCTGGGGGCTTATCAAATTTAAAGGGGCCTGCCAGATCCCGCCGCCCATGTGAATGAGTACACGGTACCCCTACCCATTCACCAAAAAAGTGTACAAAGGGAAACATGGGGGGCCAGGATCTGGGGCCCCCTTGTTAAAGGGGGCTTCCAGATTCTGATAAGCTCCCACCAAAGACCCCCACAACCACTGCCCAGGGTTGTGGGGAAGAGGCCCTTGCTTCCAAAGCAGAGGTGCCCACCCAGCTCGCCTCTGAGATCAACAAGGAAAAATGGATGGATGGCTGCACACTCTGGAAGGATGCCAAAATCTTTATTGTTCTGATCAACAAATAAAAGCATATACAGCACAGGGAGCACCAGGAGATAAACATGTTAACACAATTCATGCAGATAATAGCGTTTAATCATGACACCATGTTATGATTAAGCGCTGTTATTTGCGTAAAATGTGTTAACATTTTTATTAGGTGTTCGCTGTGCTGTATATGCTTTTATATTTGTTGATCAGTACAATAAAGATTTTGTCATCTTTCCAGAATGTGCAGCCAATAATCCAAAGTTTAGATCTACTTTAGACAACACCAAGGTAAAAGCCACTCAGGTGAAAGTAATAATCAAAACCATCAGTGTTCAGGTGCACGTCCAGTTCGTGGTCTGTGCAGCATTCAGGCACAAAAGAAGTATTGATCGCAATCTGACATTGAAGCAGAAGAGTAGACTTTATTGAATAAAAACCTATCTGGACAGTAGTACAACCATCATTATGGACAAAACAGGCAACAGGAGGGAATAGTTGACACATTTCATTAACTAAATTTTCTTACTCATAACTTATTCAATAAAATCTACTCTTCACCTTCAATGTCGGAGTGCGGTCAATACTTCTTTTGTGCTTAGATCTACTTTAACCATTGTAAACATGAGGAATCCCATTTTACACAAATTTAAACTTCTCTTCATAATGTCCCATTGTTCTTGAAATAATCAGGTAATTTGGCAAATCTTCATATTTACTTTGGAACTCTAATTTATCTATTTATTGATATTTATTATACCAAATCACAAGTATTTTTTTTTTTTAAAACTAAGCAGGTGGATTTTTTTTTCAACAGTAGATTCTTTTGTCCTATGTACTAACTTGGTTGACCTTTAATTCCTCTTTTATAATTTCTGTGTAAAAAGTTGGTTAATGCACTATACAACTGTTTTTGACTACTTACTCTGGATCATAACGAATAGTTTCTTCACAGTAAGAGCTGTGAAAATGTTGAATAGACTCCCTCAAGAGCTGGTTCTGGCCAGTTCAGTAGATTGCTTTAAAAAAGGCCTGGATTCTTTCCTAAATGCACATAATATAACTGGGTATTAACCAGGGGTGTTGCTAGGTGGGGAAAAGACCAGGGGCTTCAGCACTAATGTAAATTTGATAACCCCTACCACATTTTAAATTAAGTCCAGCCCAAGCTCCAGCCAATTCTTCCCCCCCCCCCTGCCCAATGCCCCACCATGCACAATGCCCAGTGTCCATCAATACAGCCTCACCGGTGCCCATCAGCTTAGCCATTAGCCTGATCAGTGCCCATCCAAGCAGCCCGATCAGTGCCCATCAGCTCAGCCTCACCAATGCCTATCAATGCCGCCTCACCAGTGCCCATCAATGCCACCTCACCAATGCCCATCAATGCAGTCTCACCAGCGCCCATCAATGCAGCTTGATCAGTGCCTATCAGGTCAGCCTCACCTGTGCCCATCAATGCAGCCTGATCAGACGGTGCCCATCAGCACAGCCTTGCCAGTGCCAATCAATGCAGCCTTGCCAGTGCATGGGGAGAGGAGAGCCGCCGGTTTACACAGGAGCAGGGATCTCCTGCTTAACTGGCACCATGCGGCCATTGTCACACTAAGTCTCGCCTCCTAGACTAGCTCCTATGATGGACGTCATTGGACCAGTGTGACGTCCATCACAGGAGCCGGTCCAGAAGGCAGGACTTCGTATGACACTCGGCTGCACCCACCCAGGATTGGCCCTGCAAAGAGGCCCCAGGGCAGGCGGCCAATTCCAGAGTTCCTGGCCAACCCCAGGCCTTGGGACTCGGGGCTAGTAATTGTAATTGAGTAATTCAAGACTGGGGGCTTTGTGAGGGCCCCCTCCTGACGCCACTGGTACTAACATTTATAGTTAAAGTTGATCCAGGGAAAATCTAAATGACTCTTGGGGGAGTAGCAAATTGGATCATGCTTTGCTAGGGTTTTTCACCTTCCTCCGAATAAAGGAATGTGTATACGGGATTGTATGATTTTTTTTTTTTTTTTTTTAAATAGATGGACTTTTTTCAACCTGACCAACTATTTACCTATGTAACTATGAATTGCTTCAGCACATATTAAGTTAATGGGGTTTTTGAATATATTGCGTTGTATTGTTTTAGATAAAGGGCAGTGCTTTTGTACTGCATTTAGATCCCTTTCATTCTTATGGGAATTTTTCAGGCTAAATGTTCTCAATTCAAATTTAAAAGACAAGTGAATGCATAATAATTTATGTACTCCCACAACAATCAAGTAAAGGATTTTTATTTTTTTTTTTACATAAAGTACACTAAACTTAGAACCCCATTAAGTAATAGGTATACAGCCTACTCTTGACTTCATACGTAGTAATAAGCTAAGGTTTGGGCAGCTGGCTGTCACATGATGGCAGACCACTGGCCCAATCAGCATTGGAATTCCCCACTCTACATGTGCACGTAACAAAGGGGCTGGGATGGTGGTGTAATCATTGATCTAATGTGGCTATATGGCCATATTTTGACAATTTAAATTGGTCAGTTAAAGAGGAAGTTAACCCAGTGTGTTTTTTTTTTCTCCTAAAAAAGTAAAAGCATACTGTGCTAGTATGCATCGCATACTAAGACATTATGTGACACTTACATCCAAACGAAAGCCCTCGTCGTCCCCGATGGAGGCTGCATCCATCTTCAGCTGTCTTCCTTCTGGGTCTGCGGACTCCAGCTATGCTATTGGCCGGGAGCCGCATGACATCACTCCCGTGCATGCACACGGGAGATGCCGGTCACGGCACAGGGCTCTGAAGAAACGGAGTGGGCGGCTGTTTCTTCAGAATGCATACGCCGATGACATGATCAGCGCACTGTACAGTAAATATCTCCTAAACGGTGCAAGTTTAGGAGGTATTTACAGTACCTATAGGTAAGCCTTATTATAGGCTTACCTATAGGTACAACTTATAGAGGGGGGTTTACAACCACTTTAAGGCCCAAACCTTAGCACATCACTAGTAAGTAAATTTGACAGTTGTGTACATTTTTTATATATAAACTAGTTGGCTTTTTGTGTGAGAATCCCCATAATGACCAGGTAATACTTATGTGCTCTGCAGCTGCTCCATTCCAGTCCTGCACTGAGCTGTCAACGGCGGCTTCAGTTTGCAGCTGACAACTGAAGCCCCATAAAAAGTCTATGGGTGATGTCACTTCCAGGGCATTTCACAGCCCTTGTTGGTTTTCTCCTGCACACAGCAGCTGCCACTAGAGACCGTATCAGAGCGGCTGAAGAACAGGTAAGTATAGCGATTTTTCCTTTTCAAGGCTAGATAGATTAGGCGTAGGTTGTGGCAGGGAGTAGGTTTAGCATTAGTTAGGTTTTGACTTTACTTCCACTTCAAGCATATAAAATATCATAATGATAAAGAGCAGGCACATAAATGTGCCATTAAATCCAAAACATAATTTTAAATGCTACCAGGGAACCCCTCCACCTACATTTAATGTCCACATGGATATCAACTTCCACTTGACTCTGAACTAAAGCCTAATACACACTAGTAAACATTTACAGCTCAGGAGGAGCTGCTGTACTAACTATCTGATGTTAGTACAGTGATCACCCCTGCTGTGCTATTATGTTCTGACAGAAAGGACAGCCCCCTTGCCAGAACACTCTGGTCAGCACTCTCAGTCATTGGCTGAGGGTGCTGATCGTGAGTTGATCGGCAGACCTTTTTGGGTCATGCCCCTTCAACAGAAGCCGGCCAAACAGCCAGCTTCTGGTGGGCCAGCTGCCGATTGTCGCCCGTTTTCTTTTGAACCAGCTGATGCGTTGGCTTATGGCTTATGTGTACTAGGCTTAAGCCCTGCTCCCTAGTGCAGCTAAGATCCATCTTTGAATGATCCAATGCCAGTAAAAGCAGAGATCAAGATGACCTACATCGTATATGAACAACAAAGGCTCCCCAGGCATACCAAAATGAATTGAAGGAATGAATGATGGATTGAATGAATGACAAACAAGGATTTGAAAAGGTACCCACAAATTATGTATGTTTTAATATCTGTGGTTCAGCAACTTTGATGATATGCACACTTTATTTATGTGACAAGAACTCTGCCATTGATTACAACCAAGAAGAAAATGAATGTGGATATTGAAAATCCAGTAAGTTATTAAGTTATCCTATAAGTTTGTTTGGAATTCTCCTTTATGCATTCATGTGTTTTTGTGTATGTATATATATATATATATATATATATATATGTCTTGCAAAGGATCTGTATTTTTATGAGTTGAACTTTTGCCCTCATTTTTTAATTCATAGTTGCCATGTGAACAATATCTCATAGCTACAGCAATAGGCATATATGCATACGCAGACTAATCCATCATTTATTTCATACTCAGAACATAGAAGATGTTGATCAATATTTCAGGTTTGTACATCCTGACAAGAATTGACATGAAAGAAAAAGCTTTTTTAATGATTTCTGTCTATGTAGTAGTGATACAATATGCAATAAGCATGCAATTTGGGAGTCATTTTGAAGGACATGCTTGAAGGCGTTTGATATCTACGAGTATGTGCAGTGAATACTAACATTCTACCATAGACCTCATACCTTACGACTAATATATAAGAGCAGGATACAGAAAGCTGTTTGCATATAAAACTACATAGCAGTTTGGATTAGCTTTTATATGCCATAGATAAAAAAAAATGCCTAGAAATCTACATTTAAAATAGGATTTTTGAATAAATACTGGCAATAGCGATGTGATTAACAGAGGTGAGGAAAAAATAACGATGAGTTTGTAAGTGTAATTTAACATTTTGCTAAACAGCACCAACAGCAACTACCCAGACATAAGACTGACTTAGGGGGAGGATTATGAAACAATGCATACAATTTCCTATTGCCCATAGCAAGCTGGCTTCCAACTGTCATTTATAAAGTGCAGGGTTAAAAGTTTAACAAGTACTGTGTCTGGTTGCAACATAGGAAATGCTTATGTTGACACAGCTTTAATACATCAAACCTCTAGCCTGCCCACTATAAGTAATTTAGTTTTAGATGGGCTGCGTTGGGATACTGCCCACCATTGCTCTTTATACATTTTCAAGGCAACATGTGAAAATATGCAGTAAACCACTAATATTCTAAAGGCAGCAGGTTTTTTATATCTTAATGCAGCAGCACCCCCCCAATACTTATCTGAGCCCCATCTCAACCCTCCTAAATGGGTGATACACAGCAGCTGCGCCATTGGCTTCCGCCGCTGTCAGTCAAAGTCAGTTAGCCAATGAGGAGAGAGAGGGGCAGGGATGAACCATGGCTCCGTGTCTGAATAGACACACAGAGCTGCGGCTCAGCTCCAGTGCCCTTAAAGCAAGCTGTTGCTGTGGAGGCATTCAACATGAGGGAGGGGCCAGAAGCCCCGGCGAGGGACCCAAGAAGAGGAGAATCCAGGCTGCTCTGTGCAAAACCATTACACTAGGCAGGTAAGTATAACATGTTTTTTTTATTTTTAAAGAAAAAAAAAAGAGACTTTAGTGTCACGTTAAACTGTTATACAATAAAACAGCTCATTTAGAGTTAAACTCACTACACACTGTGAGCTCCTTTTTTTTTTTTTGGTTGCAGGACATTCAGCTTCATCTTTTCTCCTCAGTCTTATTGTTCCTTATTTGTCCCTTCTGCACTCTCTGTTAATTTTCCTGAATCTGATTGGTGCCTGTGAGGAGCTTCTTAATACTGGCATTTTTTAGTTTGGGGTTTCTGTATGTAAGAGGCAGCAAAGAGGTTGTTTTAGCATCACCAGCAGGCAGGGTCGGACTGGCCTACCAGAATATTGGGAAATGTCCCTGCCCTGTTCCCCTGCCCTAGGGCTGCTTGAAAGGCAGTAGCACCTGTAAAAATGGCTGTGGCCAGGCTTATATGTCAATTGCGCATGCGCTGCTGTTGCTCGGGAAAGCCCGTACATGCCCTGCCATTCTCGGGCAGACGGCGCATGCGCAGTGACGTGATGGCACCCGGCGGCACCATTTTTTAATGTAAGGCGCCCCACAGATCGGTAAGTAAGCTCCTTCTGCAGCCTCCACATCTCCTGTACCATGCTCGCAACCCCTGCATCTCCTGTATCATGTCAACAGTCTCTGCATCACCTGTACCATGTCCGCAGCCTCAGGCATCTCCTATACCATGCCCACAGCCCCTGCATATCCTGTACCATGCCCGCAGCCTCTGCATCTCCTGTGCCATGCCTACAGCCCCTGCATCTTCTGTACCATGCCCACATCCTCTGACATCTAATGTACCATGCCCACATCCTCTGACATCTCCTGTACCATGCCCACAGCCTCTGACATCTCCTGTACCATGCCCACACAGCCTCTGACATCTTCTGTACCATGCCTGCAGCCTCTGCATCTCCTGTACCATGCCCGCACAGCCTCTGACATCTGTACCATGCCCGCAGCCCCTGCATCTCCTGTACCATGCTCGCAGCCTCTGCATCTACTGTACCATGCCTGCAGCCCCTGCATCTCCTGTACCATGCCCGCAGCCACTGCATCTCCTGTACCATACCCGCAGCCCCTGCGTCTCCTGTACCATGTCTGCAGCCCCTGCATCTTCTGTACTATGTCTGCAGCCCCTGCATCCCCTGTACAATGTCTGCAGCCCTTGCATCCCCTGTACCATGTCCACAGCCTCTGGCATGTCCTCTTGTGCCATGCCTACACAGCCTATGACCACTTCCTGTATAATGTCTGCACTTTTCCCACTTTTAACTGGAATTTGCTCTTATATGTATATAGAGCCCTATGTGCTTTCATATCTGTCTTATCTATATATAATACACTCTTTTAATGTGCTTTCTATTCCATGGTTCTCCCTTTTATGATCAAGAAAATAATACCGTTATGCCATTGGACTGGTACAATAATGCTATGGGGCTGGTATGAAATTATTTCCAGGACTGAATTTTATTCCCAGTCCATCCCTGCCAGCAGGTATGTTCCAGGACTGCCATATTATGGACATAAGACAGTGGTGTGGCTCAGTAGGCTACATCAATGAGGTTGATTTACAAAGGCAGATGGACTGTACTATTTGCAATTGCAGTTGCACTCACTTTTCCCAGGGCTTAGTGAATGTGGTGCAACTTTACCTTGTAAAGAATACCTAATCGGTTGCAAGGAAAAAAAAAAACAGCAGTTTTTGTAGGATGATGGAAATTTAGCAGAGCTTCACCACATTCACTATGTTCTGGGGAAAATGACTGCAACTGCACTTGCAAAGTACAGAGTTTATTAACCTTTAGTAAATTAATCTCAGTGTCTTTCAGTTTTATGTGACATTTAAAGTGGTTTAGTTGCATAAGGAGTGGAAGTACTGTGTGTTAAGCAGTCTAAGTTAGGCAGAAATATTTTATTCTTTTTAAATAATTCTGCGCCTGCTGAGTAACCAGCAGTTGACATTCAGCAGTTTTGTCACCTCTTGTTAAAGCTCTTACACTTTTTCAGAATTCAACATAACAAATAGATAGATTTAAAAGCTAGGCTCTTTAAACTGCTCTTTGCCTGGACACTGCAAATAATTATTCCATGTGGCTGCACCAAGAACAGATTCTGTATTATTATAACATCCATCTAGACACTTACAGACTCAAAGAACAATTGCAACTTTGTTAAGTGAATTGCTTCATGTCCAAATGCTGGTTTGTTTGTGACAGATTCTCTTTAAAAAAGTGTGATTTACAAGGCTGGGGTGCGCTGTGATTTCTAAAAGGTGCAGGCACCAACAACCCAATATCCTAATAAAAAGAAAACCTTTCAAAGCTAAATGTAAAATAATACATTACTTGAATTACTTTCATTGGATCATTACATTTTAAGGGAATAACATTTTATAGAAGATGTTGATTCAGCACTATTTATTGCATATTATGTACAGTACCTTTTGCTAATTCTGGACACCATAGAAGCACGGAAAGTGGGACTCCTTCAGGCTGTATTTACCATAATGGTCCTCATGGGCAAGTGCAGCAGGGTTAGAGGGCCAGCGCCAAGCCTAAAAATGTACATACTGTGTTATTTTTTTTCTAATTTTGTTTCCGTCCTCTGGCTACCTCAGGGCATATGTACGTAGCTAAATTCAGCGAAAGAATTATAAAATCATCTATTCTTCCTACTGTTTGTTAGTTTGTACTGTTAAAAAGTAGCAGTAAGGAAAAAAAACAGACAGTAAGTTGCAAACAATAGTGCATTATAGCAATGGTTTTTACTTATATAAATAAACAATGAAAGGGGCAGAGCTTGTAAAAAGGACATTAAATTCTCAAGTGCCTAAGGCAGTATGGTATGTAAATACAACCCTGGGTTCCTTCCCACTACAGCCTTATTACTAATCCACACAACGTTACAAGTTGGTAAGGTTAAAAAGGACATCCTCATGGGCAAGAGATTAAATCTCTTTTCTTCTAGACATAAAGTGTGCCCCCTTGTCCTCTGTGATGACCTTAAAATGAATAACTCAACACCAAGTTCACTATATGTACCCCTTATGTATTTATACATGTTGATCATATCCCCCCTTAATCTCCTCTTCTCAAGAGAGAATACATCCGGTTCCTCTAATCTTTCCTCATAGCTGAGCTCCTCCATGCCTCTTATCAGTTTGGTTGCCCTTCTCTGCACTTTCTCCAGTTCCCCGATATCCTATTTGAGAACTGATGCCCAAAACTGAACTGCATATTTCAGATGAGATCTATTCATTATAAATGTATCTGCAGTTAAAGTTTTCTCTAACTCCCGCTGCAAAGTTTAACAAATACAGTACATGATGGTCCTGCCAGTGTAATCCACCTAATACAGCTTCATGTAATGGTGTGGCAATAGTTCTGCTCCTGAATTCAAAGCAGTGTCACCACTCTCATGTAGGCTGTATTTGCTTGTAGCACAATGGAATGAAAACAATGCTGCAGGGAGTGTGGTTATGAGTATTGCCACTGCTGATTCACAAGTTTGCAGCTTGTCAATCATCACCTGACCACACACACAGTCCTGTCATTGTTTTCTGGGTTGACAACAATGTGCAGCTAAAAGCATTCTACTATGAACCACAATGTCTGGGAAAGGGAACGTGTGGATCACAAATGAAGGTGGATCTGGCAAGGGAAGTATTTTGTTTATTTTATGGGGCATGTACATTGCATAGTAACTGGATTTGGGTCTTGTTTAGACTGTCATACAGAAGCTTTTAGTTGTGCTTTAAAATAAAAGTGATTATAAAGGGCAATTTTTTAAAATAAAAAACATGCTATACTTACCTGTTCTGTGCAATAGTTTTGCACAGAGCAGGCCTGATCCTGCTCTTCTCGGGTCCCCCACTGGTGCTCCTGGCTCCTCCCCTTCTCACTGTGCCACCAAAAGAGGCTGCTTCCTATGGTTACACAACTTGGGGCTTGATCTCGAGCCATCTTGCCTGTGTCCAATAAAAAAAGGCAGTGCAGCTTGGCTCCACTCCCTCATCACAGGATTTGATTGACAGCAGCAGGAGTCAATGGATTCTATTGATATCAACCCGCCCTGTGAGGAGGGAGGGATCAGAAAGAGCCGCTTCTCTCTGGCATAACTGGTAGAGGAGCTTCATACAGAAGGTTTTTGGGGGAGAATGCAGTAAAAAAATGTTCTTTCTTTAGAACCACTTTAAACTCCAGACATAATTAAACAACACAAAGTAATACAGTTCCATATTGTATGCAGTCAAGGGAGGACTGGGCATGGGGGGAAGGGGGTGCCCCCCCAGGCTGTTCTGATGCCCCATAAAAATGTTGCACTGCTTCTGCCACAGACATGCCTAAAGGATTCCTGATGAAGAGAAGTAAAATGTCCCCACCGCTGACCTACTGAGTGCAGGATAAAGACAAGGACAGAGAGCAGGCCTCCCCCCCCAGCATGGATGGTGTAAATGGAGTCTGACCAGAGGCCAGTTCTATGCCCCACTGGTGACCCCCCGGCCAAACTGTCCCAGCAGTGAAAGTACCTAAACTTCACTTGTTACGGGCTGTTCGCAATCCCTGTACAGCAGAGATCAGAATGGGAGAGGGAGAAGCAGCAAAATAAGCCATCCAGTGGTGCTTCTGTGATCAGGTGTTAATAGGCAATGTGCTGGTAGGAAGAGACAAAAGAGTGAAGGAGATCAGTCCATCAGTTGGCCTCTTCTACTTTCACTGTATATTCACAGATCAGGAAAAGCAAATGATTTAGTTATTTATTTGCAGTAGAGAAAAATCAGGTCTCCTGCCCTGCCAAACAGGATGGCTCTCTGAGGCATAGCTATGTGAATCTATATACAGCATACAGTACTTTCGGCTTGCCTAGAGTTTACCTTTAAATTATAATGAATAATAATACTTTATGCTATTTATACTTTAAATAGAAAGGTTGAAAGAAGACAAAACAGATAATAGATAATAAACATTTTATCATTTGCTTGATTGGTATAGATCTAGACATAAGGATGCAAAGTTACATAAAGCTCATCATTAAACATTTTAACATTGCATGAGAGATTACTTGCCCATCTTTTCTCAAGGGATTGTTTTGTACTCTAAACTCTTGACTCAAGTTTTCCCCTACTAAGGTTTCTTTTAGTTGTTCTGGCTCTGGGATTTCTGTCCATCTCACATGATATACTACTGATGTCAGAACAGACAGCCCTGAAGGCTCCTTCTGGTTACATCACAACCTAGAAAATTATATAGGAGAAACAAACTGTCATTCACATAATATGCTATAGCAATGCTAAGTGAATGTGTAATGTGCGTTAGTAAGCATTTCTATGCCTGCCCGGAAGACAATGTACTAAGTTGTAGAAGGCTTCTATATTTCTGCAAGAGCATCATCTTCTGCAGTCAAAAGTTGGCCATACACTGAGCAAATTTTGGCCAATTCATGATGAACCAGCCAAAATTTGATTATTGGATGGCCCTGTTGGCACCACTCCACCCAACATCCTTCACTTGAAAAAGGATGTTTTTTGTCCCTACTGATCTGGCCAAATTTCAATCAATCTATGTCCAGTCTGTGTGTGTGTGTGCTGCACATAAGGCAGCTGCTAATGAGTAGCAAAGTGATGTAATCACCAGTGTAGCCCTCTGCTTTAGGTGGACCTGAACTCATAAAGTGAAGCTATGTTGTGTTATAGAAAACCTTTACAAATGTTAATTGTGTCTAAGTAGTATCCTGGAAAATCTACCTTTTGTTTCAAATTCCTCCTTCCTACTTCCTTGCCCCACTGGCTTGTCCCCTAGGGCATGAGGCCAAGGTTTTACCCCAGGTGTTAGAGCTGCAGCGTTCCAGCAAATTCTTAAAGGGCCAGTGCACTCTGTGCACAGAAGTGTATGAAAAATCTGGTCTGCATGTCCCCACGTGTTTACAAGCCTGTGCCTTTTATATTTCTGAATTAAATGGGCTAAATGGAAAAAAACAAACAGGTTCCTCTATCCACACAATCAGGGTAAGTGGTTGAATCACCAACCCCCCCCCCCCCCTTCCTTCCAGGAGATTTTATTCTGAAAGCAAAACTTGGAGCTGTAACAAGACGCTGACCAATGGCTGCAGCCGCAGGTCGCCAAAAATTAAAGAAGCCAAGTGGAAATTAATTGGCTGAACAGCACCTGCATCTAAACATAAGCCAACACCGTTCAAGTATTTTGACAGAATACAACAGTCACAGTTCATCTGCACTGTTTAGCATAAATGGAGGAATTAGTTAGATTTTTTTAAAATTCATCCTCCAGGCTGAACAAAAAAAAAAAAAAGCTATGCATTTATTGCCGACTTAGGGTTTCCTAGTCTACCCTAATGTATTATATATCATTTTTTGGGATGCACAGGGCTTTAAAATTGGTTGCAAATTTGGACACATATTTTACATTTCTTCATTTTTATAGGGAATACATAGTAAAAATTGCATTTTCTGTAATTTTTCCCACTACAGCGTAATTTGCACAACCTCAAAAGTTTAACCCAAAATATAACAAACAAAGTCTGCTGATTACCATGATATCACATTATTGCAACTTTTATGTAATGTAGCAGATTGGAAAAATTCAATACTGTAAATGCATGCATTTTACTTTAGGGGAGCTTTATTCTCTTTTTGAAGCTAAATTTAGACTTACGTAGGAGAAAAAAAAAACAGTTTGTGTAAGTTGCCAGTGTAGCATTAAGATAACATTAAGTCAGGTTAATGAAGGCACAAATTAGCATAATGGTAACTTTTTCACAGGTTTCCAATTGCTAAAGATTCAAATGATTTTGCATTCACCATGAACACTTGATGCTTGCACAGTTTATTCAAATGTTAACCCTCTGACATCATTGTTGTGATTCGGGGATTTATCTAGGGAGGGAATATTTTTATTTATCCCCATGCACAAGGATGCTTTTGTCTATACAATATAAAATTAGGGAGTTTTTCCATGAATGGGAAGCTAAGGTACTGTGTACATCCACCCATAAAGATTTTGTCTATGTGCAGTTGTAGGCGGGTATACACTGATGATGTAAACACACATATAGTGCACGGAAATAAGCCAATGCATGTTATGTGTGTGTTTAAGCGAGTATGCACCTCCTAGCACCTGTGCTTCAAGGGCACCCTTGAATTTTTTTATGTTGTACAAACAAAAGCATCTGATTGCATTTTACATATATATATATATATATATATATGTATAATTTGCATATTCATTTATTAATATTTTTTTTTTTTTACCTTCCTTTCCTATCATGGGGGTAGGGGGGTATGGATCTGATGAATGCAGAACCAGGAGATCATCCTATTCAGTTTTGCAGCAGATCTCTTCTTATAATCATTTATTGCTAACTGCAGTCAGTGATCACAATAGCAGTGATCTACTGCTGTATAAAGAGTCTGGGCAGAGCTTTGCCTAGCCCCATATAGTGAATGGGAGTGCAGTGATGTCACTGGTAATTATGCCACATTCCCAATGTAAACACAGAATTTCTGCATGTATTTTACTTTCACAGTGCACTCATATGGAGCAATCTGTGAAAGCATCAGAAGCCCGAGAGCTAATCACATCACCTCCTAGGCTTAGCACTAGATGCCAACTATCACAAACAGACAGTGGTTCCAGCTCTAACCCCCGCATGGGATTGCAGGAGCCAATGGAGCCCCTCTTCGCCTGTTTTGGTGACAACTCAAAATCCTGGATTGGCCCTCACTTTCTGCCCTAGCAATATTTGTCACCAGGATATAAAGAGAAGATAAGTCTGCCAATTGTGCCATATACAGAAAAAACATTAACATAAGGTTTAAGCATTTCCTATTAAACAAAAAAAATGGCTTTAGACAGACTTTAAAGTCAGCAAAATATTAAATAAATTGCAAAAAAAAAAAGAAGCCATGAAAATGATGGGTTGCGTGAACAGAAGCAATCAGTAAAATTATTTTTCTGAGACACAATGGGGTTGATTTACTAAAACTGGAGAGTGCTAAATCTGGTGCAGCTCTGCATAGAAACCAATCAGCTTTCAGGTTTTTTTTCTGTCTTGTCAAAGCTTACCTGAACATGCTGAAGTTAGAAGCTAATTGGCTACCATCAGCTGCTCTAGATTTTGCACTCTCCAGTTATAGTAAATAAACCCCATTATATTACCCACCTCAGTACCAGCATGTTTCCCCCCTCTTTATATACAGGCCATTTTTTGAGCTCTGTAATACTTTGAGATGCAACACTGTACCCAAATGTTTTCCCAGAATTTAATATGTGGAGTATGTAAGGGATCAGGAAATCTTTGTGTACTGAGAGTTAATAACTATGTGTTATTTGATCATCATTAAATTAGAGGTCAGACAATTCTGCATGTGTTTTAAATTCACATGGGACTGCTTGGCTTGTGGAGCACTGGCACTTCCACACACTAGAGAGTGGATTTGGCACATTATTACACAAAAAGTGGGATATGTGTAATATTCACTGGTAGAGTATATAGACTCATCTGATGAAATTATCTAAATTAATTTCCACTTTTTGTATTTACAGTACTATGCAAAAGTTTTAGGTAGGTGTGAAGAAATGCTGTAAGTACAGATTTCAAAAAAATATATTTTAATTGTTATTTTTTTTTTATCAATGTATAAAATGCAAAGTGAGCAAACAGAAGAAAAATCTAAATTAAGTCAATATTTGTTGTGACTACCCTGGCTTAAAACCAGCATCAGTTCTTACACTTGTACACTTTGTACACTTGCACAAAGTCAGGGATTCTGTAGTCTATACATGGAAGGAGTCCATGTTTTTTTTCAACATAGAAAAATCCAGCCCCCACTGGAGAGGAAGAGGGATGGATAAAGCCTCTCTCTCAATTTTCATGAATGTATTCTTCCACAGATTTTTGTTCTGGATGAGACAGGATCAAGTTAATTGCACAGTCAAAAGAACTGTGTGGGGGCAGTACCATTAGCTCTCTTTTTGCAAAAGACATCTGGAAGGTCATGGTATTCCTGTAGCAAGGTGGGAGGTATAAACACCGAAGCCAGTAAACTGTGAGATAGTCTTTTGGGACGAAGTACACAGTTCTGCTGGCAGTATGTGCCCCAGAAGGGTAATTTTCCATTACACCAATTGAACGAAGGATTTAGTAATTGCAACCATGAATATCCAAGGATTACAGGCAGGAATAGAGAGCTGATAAGAGATAAGATAATTTCCTCCCTATGGAGGGCCCCAACCTGTAGGGTGATTATGGTGGTCTCGAATTCCACTATGCATTTTCCTAACAGTTGTCCATTCACTGTGGTGATGCTTAGGGGTCTTGGCTTAGGGACAACAGGAATGTTGTTTTCCTTGGCAAAGTCTGATCTAGGAATATACGCGTTGACCCAGAATCCACAAAAGCCTCACAGGATACAGAGTTTGAGGCTAAATGGAAGGTACCGTGAGCTTAAATCTGGGGGAAGGATTCCTATGGTCTAGCTAAGCTCATTCAACATGGGATAGACCCTCCCTTTTTACTGAATGGGTGAGGCAAGCAGATAACATGTGTCCTTTCAGTCCACAATACAGACATAGGCCCAAGGAGTGACTTCTTTGTTTCTATGCTTCAGTCAGGAGGAGACAGCTGAAGTCCATGGGCTCTGCAAGTGTCGTGGACTCAACAGAAGTTTTAGGCCTAACCTCCAGCAGTGTTTGGATGGTAGGAACCAACTGATAAGCTGGCCGAGGTAGCTTGCGAATCTGTGATTTCTCCTGACACCTTTCATGGTAGCAAACATCTAGATGGACACACAGCTCTTTGAATCTTTCAAGGTCATCTGGAAGATCTTTATACACCAGTTCATCTTTATTGTGATCAGAGAGACCTTTGTGAAAAGCTGCACAAAGAGCACATGCATGCCACTTTGTCTCAGCAGCCAGTGTACAAAACTCAACAGCAGACAGGGTCATACACAGAATGGCAGAGTAATTATCCGGCAAATAGAATCATCAGGCAAAGAGAGTTATCCTGGAAAGTACAGGAATTCAGTAGATTAGCAGTATATTACACACCCAGGGAAACAGATCCAGCAAACATGCCCAGTACAATCTTATCCTACAAGTTAAGTTAATTGTGGATTGACTGCAGCTGGAAGGCAGGTGGAATTAGAGAGTCCCAGGAGCAGATGTACTAAAAAGAGTGTAAGCTGCAGAGAGTATGGGTTCCCACGTGGCAGAGTGAACAAGACAACAGCACAAAGCTGGAAAAACCAAGATTCAAAAACCTAGGCACATGACAGTGGGGAACAGCCAAACTCTGCTACTATGGTGAGGTTTGAAATAGTTTCATGTCACAGGTCATACACCATGGCAAGACTGAGCACAGAAACAAGCCACAAGGTAGTTATACTGCATTAGCAAGGTCTCTTCCAGGCAAAGATTTCAAAGCAGACTAGGGTTTCAAGATGTGCTGTTTAAATTATTTTGAGGAAGCACAAATAAACTGGCAACCTTGAGGACTGTAGACACAGTGGTTGGCCAAAGAAAAATGCAGCGCACATCATGCTTACTTCTTACTTCTCTTCAACACTGGAAGATTTCCAGCAGTGCCATCAGCACAGAACTGGTAGAAACCAGTGGGACCCAGGTACAGCCATCTACTGTCCATAAAAGTCTGGCCAGAAGTGGTCTTCATGGAGGAATTGTGGCCAAAAAGCCATACCTCCAATGTGGAAACAAGGCTAAGCTACTTAACTATGCATAAACATTAAGGAACTGGGGTGCAGAAAAATCACCACAGGTGCTCTGGACAGATGAGTCAAAATGTGAAATATTTGGCTGTAGCAGGAGGCAGTTTGTGTGCCTAAGGGCTGGAGAGAGGTACAATGATGAGTGTCCTCAGCCAACAGTGAAGCATGTTGGAGGTTTCTTGCAAGTCTGAGGCTGCATTTATGCAAATTAAGTTAAGGATTTGGTTAGGACCAATGGTGTCCTCATTGCTGAGAAATACAGGCAGATGCTTATCCATCATGCCATACCATCAGGCATGTCATTGGCACCAAATTTATTCTGCTGCAGGACCACGACCCCAAACATACAGCCAATGTCATTGGGGAGCTATAGTCAGTGTAACAAGGAGTCCCGTAAATTATGGTTTGGCTCCCATAGAGCCCTGATCTCAAAATGATCTCGTCTGTCTGGGATTACATTAAGAGACAGAAGGATTTGAGGCAGCCTACATACAAAAAAATCTGTGGTTAGTTCTTCAAGATGTTTGGAACAACCCACCCACTGAGTTCCTTCAAGTACTGTGTGCAAGTACCTAGAAAAATTAATGCTGTTTTGAAGATAAAGGGTGGTCACACCAAATATTAATTTTGATTTCTCTTCTGCTCATTTATTTTCCGTTTTGTTATTTGATACAAATAAACTATTAACAGTTCTATTTCCAAAAGCTTTCTTTATTTACAGCATTTTTCACAACTGCCTAAAACTTTTGCACATTAGTGTATATCAGTATTTATGTATGTATTGTGCTGTTCATAACAATTGGTGAATTATTTGATAATTTATATGAAATTGTACGTTTTTTTTTCACTTGATAAGTTTGTTAAATATAGGCAGCTGATGCATGTTTTCCACCCAATTTTTGAAATATTTAGCACTGCTATTATATTCTTGCTGATACAGTATATTTATATTAATATGTATGAATTAACATTAATATATATATATATATATATATATATATATATATATATATATATGAATATGCCCAATTGTTTTCCACCTATTCCAGACCAACCGGCTGCATGTCTGGATAAGGGCCTGGTTTGAATTTCAGTGGAAACCCATGCTGGGACAGGAAAAGGAAGGCACTCCTATCTTGCACCAAACTAGGCCACATACATTACGGTGGGACAAAGACACAATCCCCACACTCAGTTCCCAACAGGCTCTTTTGGGATTTTTTTTTTTTGGGGGGGGGGGGGGTTGTTAGAATCTGGAAGCCCCATTTATTACTCATTCCCAGAGAGAGTTAAAAGTAGATATACACATTAACAACTTAAGCTAGGTGCACACTGTGAGGTCTTTTTTTTGCTGTTCAACCAGTGGACTGAAAAAAATAAAAAATAAATAACAGATACCTGTATCCATGTAAGTGATGTAGATGCAGAGATCTTCTCAGCTGTGCTATTGTAGTCTGAAAGCGGAGGCTTCTTCCCATCAGAATACAGTAATCAGTACTGCAATCATTGGCTGCAGCAGCTGATGTTATGATAATTTTCAAGCAGGGCCACTCAACAAAAGTTGGTCTAAGGATCATCTTCTGTTGAACAGAGAGGGCTACACCCAGATCAAACGTTGTTCAGTTCCTGCTGAACTGGCTGAATTTTGATCCATGTTCTCAGCTTTAGACAAAGTCCTTCAATTGGCATACAATAGAAAAAGTATACAGTATAATGCTCCAAGATGTATATCCATTATCAATCATGTTGTACAATGATGTGCACTCACTTTCAACCCAAACCCAAAGCTTTTGCCCAATTATGTTCTAAGAGAACAAAAAGTTGAGACAGGCACAAACACTGGAGTTTCTCATGTGGAGGAGTAACTTAGAAGACACATATAGATAAAAGTACATGAGGAAGGCAGCGCATGAACCACACCGGGATGCAATGAATAAGGAAGTCAGGTGAACATCCAGTATAGAAAGGGTTAACAGTTTATTGGTATTGATAACCGAAAAACAAAGTACATAAAATGCTTATATCCCCCTGGGCTGGAGTGGACAAGGGCACCTGGCAGCAAGCAACACGAGTGCGAGGAGGTCAGTCTCCAAGGACTGCTGAGCAGTGTGTGCACTAAGCCGGAAACCAGCCGGCGCGAGGATGAAAGGACTCTGCTGTAGTTCCGTAGCAGTGACATCAGCCGGACAGGCGCAACTTGCGGGGAAGTACCAGGATCCAGGGTGGACCACAAGCTATATGGTTGCCATGACTACATGTTTTGCGCTATGCGCTTTATCAAGTCATGGAAAGGAATGGCAACAGGGAAATTTAAAGATAGGGGAAGGGGCGGGACTGTGATTACAAACCAGGAAAAGGTTTGGTTGCATTTTTAACCTCTCAGTGCCCTTATCTCCCTCCTTGGTAACATAAAAGTTTAAAATAAGCACAAATTCTCTCAATTAAAAAAATATAACAATATGACAATAATAATAATAACAACTGGAGGATGCATTATAGAAAGTATTGAATATAAAATATAAACACACAGTTGAAACATCAGAAATTAAATAGCACTAGATACAGCAATATCACTTGATAGTATTATTGAGTGTAATTGTGATGCATGCACACATCAGAATGCATTAAGAAATGATGGTACTAATTGCTAATGCACCTAAACATAAATATACCACATGAATAGAATTACTCGGTATAGGATTCACACTATGTTGTGAACCTCCAAGTCCTCATTAAGACCATTGGGTGACAAAGAGCCAAAACAATATATCCAAAATACCGTATTTTCCGGCGTATAAGACGACTGGGCGTATAAGACGACCCCCCTAATTTTCATCTACCGGTAATACTTATACTTAGGTTACCATGGAGATATTATACTTGGTGTATAAGACGACCCCCCATTTTTGGGGGATTTTTTTGAGGTTCAAAAGTAGTCTTATACGCCAGAAAATACAGTACCTCCCTTTTGCAAAGAAGTAAAAACCGCTCATTGTCTGTCAATGTACCCTTGGGGATTGATTCTATGGCCATAACTTCTAAAACAGAGGCGTCCTTTTGGTGTGTGTGTAAAAAATGCCGGGGAATGCTATGTTTATCACATCCTTTCTTAATAAGTCTGCGGTGTTCACTGACTCGTGTACGTAATGTACGCATAGTGCGCCCTATGTAGAGAAGGCCACAGGGGCACCTAAGGACATAGACCACAAACTCCGTTGAGCATGTAATAAATTTTTGATGTTAAACAATCTCCCTTTATTGTCTCTAATGCCAGTCAATCCATGTGGGATGGACTGGCATGTGAGACACCCTCTTTTTTTGCATTGAAATATTCCGGTCCTATGATCAAAATATGATCTTATGTCAAGAGGCAAACTATTTCTGTTGGAATGTAATTTACTTGGAGCCAGAATGTTTTTAAGTGTTCAAGCTCTCCTAAATGTCACCTGGGGAGCAGGAGGTAATGTAGGGGCTAAACGTTGATTGAGTTGGAGGATCTTGTAGTGCTTCTTTATGATGCTAGATATGGCTCTATATTTGTCGTTGAACACTGTAGTAAATCTAATTGTGCTCTGATCTTGGGTATTTGCCTTGCAACGTGTATTCTTAGCTGAAATCAAATGGGCATCAAAGGCTTCCTTCACTAAAGATGGAGGGTACCCTTTGTCTATAAATTTGTTAGTCATAGACGAGTCCTGTATATTGTAATCCTCCACCTTGTTATATTTGGCTGTTTTTTACACAAGTATTCACCTTTATTTATTTCCCTTTTTGTGCCCTACGGCCACATCACGTGCCTGATCTTGTCTGACCTTGGAGGCTAAGCATGGTTGGGCCTGGTTAGTACCTGAATGGGAGACTGCCTGGGAATACCAGGTGTTGTAGGCCTTTTTTTTTTTTTTTTTTATATTTATGCTTAGGTGCATTAGCAATTAGCACCATAATTTCATAATGCATTCTGATGTGTGCATGTATCACAATTACACACAATAATACCATCAAGTGATATTGCTGTCATCTATTTCTAGTGCTATTTAATTTCTGATGTTTCAACTGTGTGTTTATATTTTATATTCAATACTTTCTATAATGCATCCTCCAGTTATTGTTATTATTATTGTCATATTGTTATATTTTTTTAATTGAGAGAATGTGTGCGTATTTTAAACTTTTATGTTAACAAGGAGGGAGATAAGGGCACCGAGAGGTTAAAAATGCAACCAAACCTTTTCCTGGTTTATAATCACAGTCCCGCTCCTTCCCCTATCTTTAAATTTCCCTGTTGCCATTCCTTTCCATGACTTGATAAAGCGCATAGCGCGAAACATGTAGTCATGGCAACCATATAGCTTGTGGTCCACCCTGGTTCCTGGTACTTCCCCGCAAGTTGCGCCTGTCCGGCTGATGTCACTGCTACGGAACTACAGCAGAGTACTTTCATCCTCGCGCGGCTGGTTTCCAGCTTAGTGCACACACTGCTCAGCAGTCCTTGGAGACTGACCTCCTCGCACTCGTGTTGCTTGCTGCCAGGTGCCCTTGTCCACTCCAGCCCAGGGGGATGTAAGCATTTTATGTACTTTGTTTTTCGGTTATCAATATCAATAAACTGTTAACCCTTTCTATACTGGATGTTCACCTGACTTCCTTATCCATTGCATCCCGGTGTGGTTCATGCGCTGCCTTCCTCATTTACTTTTATCCATATCAGCACCCTTCCTATGCTCATTGGCTAGCAGCAGATAAAACGCTGGGGAGCCTCACAGGCTTATTTCTATCCCTCCACCCTAAAAGCATGCCAGGAGCGCCAGATTTGTGATTATTGCTTTGACTTCTGGACTGGAATTTTTCCTATGGCTGCCCTGGGTGCGAATCTCTTTACTGAGCCATTAGTTGGCTAACAGCAGTACAACCGCTGGGGAGCCTCACAGGCTTCTATCCCTCCACCCTACAAGCATCCCAGGAGCGCCTGGTTTGTAAATATAGATGACACATATACACTGTCCACAATCCTGCCAGCCAGTGTCTTACAATATAAACAGTAAAAATTCACCCATCACATGTAATTATGTTTTATTAGTTTATTTAGTCACCTGTGGAGCTTGGATATGCCCACTTTGGTTTGTCAACCAAGGTTTTGCACTGTACTGGCATCCATTGTTGTGTGAATAAAGAGTATTATACAGTTGTTACAGTCGTCAATAATAATTTCACTGCAACAATATTATTACAGTATAACGTATTTTCTCTGTAGTGGGTGTAAAGGACTGTAGTGGGTATACTGTACATGTGTTGAGTTCAAGTGGTTAACTAATATATCTCTATAAATACTTGTATTATAACTCTGATTATTACTTTTTACTTTCCAACGTTACATTGGTAAATGCTGGAGGATCACAGATTTTTAAAACCTATGGTTTTTGAAACCTAAAAACACATGAATACTGTATTGTATATTAGCTGTAATGGTTGATAAAAAAAAAAAAAAAAGAAAAATTGAGCTGCTTTACAATGTAGATATTACAACTATATTGTATATCTTTTTTTTCTTTACTAGTTTTGCCTTTTTTATCCCATGTCCATTTATGTTTCATACTTTTCCCCAGTGCATGCCTAAATATGATTAAACCAGATTGGATTGTAATTGGCAAAGAACAGACCTATTTGTAGATAGCAGATACAACTGAATATCAGCTTACTGATATTCTAAAATCTGTCTTACTGACCCATCAAGCCCAATCTGTGGTTTCATTGTTATTATTTATTACTTTTATTTATGAGTACAAGTTAGATAATAATTCAATGCACCAGGTATACGATATAGTATCCCCATAGCAAAGAATCATGGTTGTGCATGCCTCTTGCTAAGCTAATATCAGACTATAAGACTGTTATCAAGCAGTTTTTTAAGCAATGAGTCCCTCTCAACCCATGCTGTGGAGTTTCGGCAGTTTGTATTTCTTGGCCAAAATAGCTCCTAAAACTGGAAATAATAATACAAAAAAAAAAAAAACGAATTAAAAAGTTTTATCTGAAATACTATTTTATTTTAACAAATGTAATAGGTAGTGTTTTCATCCATTTAAGCGTAGCTTTTGTATATTTTCTTTAGGTTTGTGAAATGACTAATGCAAACAGGCCAAATGGTGGAACTGGATATGTAAATGAATGGGTGCACATTATGTTCATCTCTAATTAACCAATCAGCTCAGCATGGAGTTACCCTTATATGAAAACTTCAATTAACTGAATGTCTTTTAGCCAGATGTTTCAATTGGTGAGTGGAATGAAATATAGTACATATTTGTACTACATAACAAGCATCATACCAATGCACATTTGAAAGGTAAAAGAAAATCAATGTTTTGCTTTTTATGTTGATGGACTGCTGAAGCCAATTGGAGAAAATAATAAAAAGTAAAACTACATTGATATAAAATGTTAGGTGTCTCTTTTGTAACTATGAAAAATAGAATTGCTCCAATATTGCTTCTCCAGACTAATCTTTTCTATAATACATGTTTAGGTGTTGAAAGCTACCATTTATGACTTGTGCACTTTATGTTGTTTCTTTCCAAAATCTGAAAGCACTTACAGTTGTGATGAGGAGGATAATGGAATACATTTTCTGAATGTGAACGAGAACAACAGTAGCATAAACTTAAAGAGTCCAAAGTCAGAACAAAAGTTGTATAGTTTGATCATGTTTCATTAGTTAGTTAACAGTATCCCCAGCATTATACTATGCATTTTAGATAATGTGTTGTAAATGTCCATTTCCACAGAGATCACACTTTAAAAGTGAACATATTACAAGAATACTAATACTTTATATCAAATAGTACATTGTGTTTAGTATGAAGTAATATGATTGATTTTCTAAAGCACTTGATGCTGATAGCAATAAGTGCTTTTATTAAAAATACACAACTTTGAAGAACATTAGCAGAAAAGTTTGGAGTGCAAGTTGCCAGTACCACAAATGTACTGAATCTGGAAATGAATGTAAAATGTTCTTGGAAATGAATCTACGCTTTTATTGTAAAATATATATGTTGCACGATTCGCTCATTTTTATTTTTATTACATTGCTGTTTCATGATAAAATGTAAAAAGGTTCTGTAGTAATAGCCATTCAGTAAAAAGTGACAGGGTCTGTATAAAGCCAGCCTCCAGTCCAGACCAGGTGCTCCCACATCACTTCTTTCTCTATTGCCATAAAAATACCCAGTGTCACTGGTGTTAGAGCTTAGAGGGAATACTGGCATCACTCCTTCTGTGATGTGGCAGCTCGCCTGCCTAGTGATTCATTACTATGCCCAAGCACTATGTCACATGGTCCTCCAAACCCAGAAGCACCAGGTATTTTGCAGTGCAAGGTAGGGAATAAGGAGCATTGTGGAAGGGAGTATAAGGTAGCCAGGGGGTAGGCTTTACATGACCCTATCATTTTGTCCTGCATAGGCAAAGTGACAGAGTCTCTTTAACGTTAAAACAAAGGGTAATTTTTTCAGTTTTTTTTTATAAAATATAACGTTATACTTATCTTTTCCGTGCATTGATATTGCATAGAGCGGTCCCTTACCTCTACCTTGTCAGTCCCCCAATGGTGCTGACCTTTCCTCCCTCCTTCAGGTGGCCCCTCTGCAAGCCGGGTGCTAAGAGGGTACCCATGTGGGTCTACTACCGAGCTGGGGCTGTGCGCATCCATAGACACATACAGCACAGGTAAGCCATACCCCCGCCCCGCTCCCTCTTCATAGGGGTTTGACGGACAGCAGCAAGAGCCTTTGGCTGCTCTCAGTGTGATAGCAGAAAGTGAGAGGAGCGGTGGTTCAGCCAGGACAATGTTGGATTGGTGACTCAGTCAGGTAAGTGTTTAGGGATGGGGGTGCATAGATTTGGAAGTGGAGAGCTTTTAACTTTACTGCAGATAATGCATTGAAGCGGAAATAAACCCTCCTATTATTTTCAGCCAAGGAAGCTGCCATCTTGGCCTCTGTTTAATCTTCAACTGTCAATGCTGCACATGTGATCAGTTATGACACCGGTCATTGGATGGTTTGACAGTTTTGTTGAGAGCACAATCAATGTGACAGTAACATTCCCGGCATGTGCCAGAAATGTAACAGTTTTTTTAAACTTTAAAGCAGAACTCCACCCAAAAGGGGAAGCTCTACTTGTTCACACCCTCCCCCCTCCTCTGCCTCATTTGTCCCTTTTTTTGGGGGAGCAGATACTTGTCAAAACCAGGTACCTGCTCCCACTTCCGGGTAAGATCGCTGCACAGTGATCGGGGCAATCGATAAAACTTCTGGACCTGACGCCTTCCCCCCAACTTCCTTCTGGGAGACACACAGGTCCCAGAAGACAGAGGGACCATTCAGAAAATGCAGCGTGACTCGCACATGTGTAGTAGGAAACAGGCGTTGAAGCTGCAAGGCCTTAACTTGCCGTTTCAAGGATTCAAGGACTGGTAAATATCCTTATATTAAAAGTCAGCAGCTACAGTATTTGTAGCCGCTGATTTATTTATTTTTTTACTTAATTTTTATTATTTTCCAAGAAATTAGAAAGTAATATAAGCAAAGGTAAAATAAAATATTATAAAATTACAAAGAAGAAGCTATAACAAGCAATATGATGGTACAAGTACCAATACATGTTCCTTTTAACATTTCAAAAGCTTTGGGTACCAAAATAATATCTTATTTTGGAGATATTACTATGTTTATTCTCGAAGCATGGAAGAATAATGTACTATGGTAATGTACCATAGTATTAGGATTGCTTTAGTAAGGCATTGATAGCAGGATGCTCACAAAAGCCACTAGGAAACATTGCATCAAATAAGCGAGAACCCCCCCCCCCCCCCCAAAAAAAAAAAACAATCAAATTAAAAATCAAATCTAAGTAAGTATGGTTTAGTTGGCCCAGGAGAAAAAGAAATACAAAATTGAGTCATAGAGTGCAAATGTTTCTGAATTAAGGGAGGGAGATGAATTAGTGGAGTTTCAATCTGCCCAAAGAGTTTGAGGGGGTGGCTTTGTGGTACGAGCCTGTGTATAGAAACATTGTCATTAGTTGTGTGAAGTTGAGAGTGTTCGCTTTTTAAAAAATTTCCATCTTGTAAAGAAACGACTGGTTGGGCCAAAGGATTGGACTATCGTGTCTAACCTTTCGATATACAATAGTGCCTTTAGATCATTTTTGACTGTCGTTTTGGTTGGTGGAGTAGAAGATGTCCACGTTTTTAGTATCAGTACCTGTGACTAGGGATGGACGAACATCGACTGGGGCGGTTCGCGAACGGCAGCCGCAAATTTTCTCAAAAGTCAGCGAAACGCAAGTTTGCGGCGGGCCCCATTGACTTTAATGGGAGGCGAACTTTAAAAACCTTTAGATCATATTTGCACCCACAAAAGACGTACTAGCTGTGCACAAATAGTCCCAGCACATGGACAAGGTCATAACAGAAGTATTGCAATTGAAAAAGTTGCCCTAAATTTATTTATTTTTTTTACAGTAAAAAATATATTTTTTCATAAATCAGCCAGAACTGACAGCAGCCAGTAAATACATTGTCTAATACATATAGGATCAATTCACACATCTGTAAAATGGGTCCGCATCCATTCCACAATTTGGCGGAACCTTTACAGACCCATTGTTTTTCATTTCCAATCTGAAAAATTAGGCATTCACAGGATAAAGAAATAAGTGTCGGCCATTCCAGGCCCCAAAATTTAGCCCACATGTGTTTACCTGACAGCTAAGAACGTAGTATTCTGTGGCTGAAGGTACATTAGGCATTCACATGATACTGAAGTAAGTGTCGGCCATAAAAGGCCCCACAAATTAGCCCGCATAGGTTTGTCTATTTGTCTATTTGGATGAGTAATATAGGCAGACCAGGGGCACAGCTATGGGCGCTCGGTTTGCCCCCAGCTATGCTAACCTCTTTATGGGGTACTGGGAGGACCGATACATATGGAATAACAACCCATACAGAGCCCACCTGGCATTATATGCTAGATACATCGATGATATACTGATCATATGAAATGGTACAGCTGAAGAGTTAGATGGATTCATTTCACATTGTAGTGGCAATCCCTTTGAGATATCTTTCACTCATGTGATGGATGATAACCATCTGGTCTTCTTCAATTTGGAATTGTGAGCTGCTCAAGATGGGGGTATCATTTCCAAGACTCATTTTAAACCTAGTGGGGGGAACTCTTACCTCTACGCGAAGAGTAACCACCACCCTAGGTGTATCAGAAATGTACCCTATGGCCAGTTCTGCAGACTACAGAGGACCTGCACTAAAGTTGCAGATTATGAAGAACAGGGCCAGGTCTTGAGGAATAGATTTTTGGAAAAAGGATATCAAGCGACCCTTATTGGCGAAGCCTACACCAATATTTGCAGCTATATGTAAGGGATGTTGACTCTGATGAGGGTTTCCAGGTTACGAGTATATGCCAGGGTGCTAAGCCTAAGAAACAGCTTGGTAGGCTGTCCGAAAAAAGGATCACAAGGTTTAGGACCATGTACAATAATAAGGCATTTGATATACAGCGCACATTGAAGCGCAACTGGAAAATACTAAAACAGGATCCAGTCCTGGGAACTCTTCTACCTTCAGTTCCTGAGGTTGTCTTTAGGAAACCCAGGGACCTTAGGAGTCAAATTTCCCCCAGTAGGGTTAGGAAGGCCAAAGCTCGAAATGGTGAACCTCTGAGCAATCCTTGGTTCACCATTTTTGACCAAAATTTTAGGTGTGGAGTAAGGAATTGTGGAACCTGCTCGTATATGTGGCACAGGAAGAGCGAAGTCTCTGGCTCAGACGGCCGCAGCAGGAAGATAAAACAATTTATTAATTGTTGTGCTAACTATGTGGTTTACGGCATTGTTTGTCCCTGCGGCCTACTTTACGTGGGTCGTACTATACTACCCCTTAGGGTAAGGTTTGGAGAACATAAATGCAGTATCCTGAATAGGAAAATCAGGACAGGAATAAAAGACCGTAATAGTTACTCCATACCCCGCCATTTTGAGCAGTACCACAATGGGGACCCGACGGGCTTGAGAGTATTTGGCATTGAATTAATAGCCAAGGACCCAGATGAAGGAGCAAGATTCAAAAAATTATGTTGGAGAGAATCGTATTGGATCCTCACCCTAGGGTCTATGACCCCTGGAGGTCTGAATGAAGATCTTGAGATCCAGGGTGTGCTTCAACATCTTGTAGTACCTCTGTGTTCTTCCTTTGGTCTGATTTTGGTTCCGGTCCTGTATGTATACAGTAGAATTTGCCCGATTTTCTCCAGAATTCTTTCTCCTTAAGGTTCCCCTTCCTTTCCTTTTTTCCCAGCATTATGACATCTATCACAGTATATAATGTTTTTGCTCACTCCTGTCTGATTTTTCATTTCACTATAGGAGTAATTATCCCCATTGGTTCTTTTTGAGTGATAAATTGTGCGAGTTCTCATATACCTTTTACCACGTACCACTGAATCATTTTTATTTTTTCGGTTTTAGTATTGAAGGAGATATAGTGCGCCAAGTTTAATTATTATATCGCATCTAGTACTTGGTATATATGTATATATTCAAGTTTATCACCTTTTATTCCCAACCATAGTTTTTATATAGAGAGTTTTATTTATTTATACATCAATATGCTTTTAGAGTAGTATTATTAATATTACTATTACAATTATTATCTACATTACTCTCAATAGAAGATTTTACCATTCATTGATTCCATGTTTTTAGTATTTGTGCATTTTTAAGATGAGTGTGCATTTGGGCTATGTTATTATTACATTTATTGTACTGGATCTATAAGCGATTTTAGGATAGTGATGATAATATCTTATATCTTTTATCTATATGTGTATATTTCCTGATCTGTGTGGTTATTGTAATGGTTTTTAATGTATGCATTTTTATTATTGCCGGATTAGTAGATCAGGGCGAGGTACACATTCCCATCGTATGGGTGCCTGTGGATCTGCCACAGATCCGCTACAGGACTGCACAGCACAGCGGGTTAGGGAGGTTTCCTGTTACTAGTTCAGGGCATCGGGATGATGTGTGGCTGGCGCCGCCACTGGATGCCTGTCACTTCCGGATCCGGTGGCTGAGTTCCACCGCCCGGATGTCCTGATGGGCGGAAGTGACGTCATCCCGGTGGCACGCACGACTGTTCCGGGATGGATGGCGTACGTTCCACCACCGTTATGCAGCGCTGCAGCATGTTGTTATGATGGTGAGACAGCGCGGATTCAACTTGGCAGACATCTGAGTAATAGTACAGGTAATCTCCATCATTACCAACACCAACAGATGTCCACTAAATGCCTGCAGATCATAGCAGTAGCTGTTTGAACTCCCATGGGCACATTACACCTGTCCTCCACATTGATTATGCTTACCCATCTAGGTATGGGATATCTGGTGCTTGTTGTGGTATTATTGGAAGGACCAGCAGTTGCTGTGAGCTGCATCGATTCTTGTCCCTTGGTGCTGTGCAGTCCCTGTACGATGGGGATGGAGTGCTTCGTTTTTGAATTAGCGTAGAGTACCAAAAGCATTTACTTTTTATCAATTATTTATTATTGTGTATCTGCTATGAAGGTCATGTGTAAATGATCACTTTTATAAGTTCAACGTATAGATCCGTAGAGTGGTATACTAATAGAAGCCTTTGTTATGGTTTGGGTAATTAGCTGTGCAGCTACGCCCACAAGGGCGGTATCTCCTCCCACAATCTCGAGGGTCATGTGGGGCCTTGTCCACTGTATTTAAACCATGGACTCAGTCATGGCCTTCAGGCTCTGAGGAAGAGGCACGGCCTCGAAATGCATCAGCCCTCCGTCTTCATGAGACATTGGACTTTTCCTTGGAATTGATATGCTGGTCTATTACGCATGTTTGTGAGTAGTTGATTTTAAACGTATGTTATTAAAAGCCCGCTGAGGATAATGCGCTAGGCTGGTGCGCCCTTTCTTTGTGTTTGTATTTGCAGTGTTGTTGACCACCTCGGTCGTAAAGGGCAGCAAAGCTTAACCATAGTGAATGCCAAGTGTGAGTTCCGGGATAGAGCCAGCCTGAGGACCTAGTTCTGAGCACAGGAGCAGGGTGCTCAGCATCACTATTTTCGTTTCCAAAAATTAGCTCACATGGCTTGAACTGACAGCAAAGAACTTCGTTTTTGATGGCTAGAGGTACAGTAGGCATTCACAGTATACAGAAGTAAGTGGCGGCCTGTATAGGCTGCAAAAATTAGCTCACATGGGTTGAACTGAAAGCAAAGAACGTAGTATATGATGGCTATAGGTACAATAGGCATTCACAGTACACAGAACAGTTGTGGCCTGTGATGAGGAATTGAATGAAACGTGGTCTACTGGTGGTCACATTTGTTGAATTCCTCAAAGATCTGTGCCTCATTCATTTTTATAAATGTGAGGTAGTCTACACTGTCATGAGCTAGGTGAGTGCGCTTATCGGTCACAATACCCCCTGCTGCGCTGAACATCCTTTAGGACAGGACACTGGACGAGGGGCAAGCCAACAGTTCCATTGCAAATTGTGCAAGCTCTGGCCAGAGGTCAAGCCTGCCCACCCAGTAGTCCAGGGGTTCATCACTCCTCAGAGCGTCCACATCGGCCGTTAACCCGATGTAGTCGGACATCTGTTGGACACCTTTTTTTTACGCTCCAACATTTGAGCCACAGAAGCCTGCCTTTTTCCAGAACAACATCATGGAAGGTGGATGTAACGCCGAGTGCTCCGGGTCCCTTGGCTTCCCCGGAGCACTCGAGGCGTCCCGCAGGCTGCAGCGCTCCGGTCATCGTCCCCGACCGTGAGCGCTGTTCCCCCCGCAGCTGAAGTACTTACCCGCCGGGTCCCGCCATCTCTGCCTCCCGGCGCACGCCGGGTTCCGTCCTCCTCCCGGCGCGCGCGGCCCCGCTCCCTAGGGCGCGCGCGCGCCGCTGCGCTGAAATTTAAAGGGCCAGTGCACCACTAATTGGTGCCTGGTCCAATCAGTCCAAACCCTATAAAAACCCACTTCCCCTTCCTGTCCTTGCCAGATCTTGTTGCCTTTTGTGCCTTGAGAAAGCTTTTGGTGTATCTTTCCCTGCCTGTGTATATGACCTTCTACTGTTGCCCCTGACTACGAACCTTGCCGCCTGCCTTGACCTTTTGCTCCGTCTGACCCTGCCTTTGCCTTGTTCTTCTGTACCGCGCCTGAATCCGCTGTCTTTGAGGTTGAGCCGTTACCGGAGGATACGACCTGGTTGCTACCGCCGCAGCAAGTCCATCCCGCCTTGCGGCGGGCTCTGGTGAAAACCGGTAGTAACTTAGAACCGGTCCCCTGGTACGGTCCACGCCAATCCCTCACTGACACAGAGGATCCACCTCCAGTGCAGTCACCTGCCGCCAGTCCGGACCCTGACAGTGGAGTGTTGGACAACTGTGAGGAGACAGGAGAAGGAGAACAGGCTGGACGGTGAGAGCATGGAGTGGGGCTTTGTGGGTTCTGACGGTGTTGCTCCCACTGGGTTTGGTGATGGCAGATTTAATAGTTACATAGTTACATAGTAGGTGCGGTTGAATAAAGACAACAGTCCATCCAGTTCAACCTGTGTAGGTGTGTGTGGCTGTAATCATCTCGCATACCCCTGAATGTTCTGATCCTTGAGATGTACGTCTAGAAGTCTTTTGAAAGCCACCATATTACCTGCAGAAACCACCTCTTGTGGTAGAGAATTCCACAATCTTGTAGCCCTAACAGTAAAGAACCCCCCACGTTGCCTGAGGTTAAAACGCTTCTCCTCCAATCGCATTGTATGCCCCTGAGTCCTCATGCAATCCCTGCGACTGAATAGCTTTTCTTCTAAGCCTAGATCCCCATTGAGATATTTAAAAATTGCTATCATATCCCTCCTCAGGCGTCTCTTCTCCAGGGAGAATAAATCAAGCGATTGCAGACGCTCCTTTCAGGTGCCTTCTTAAGGCGGTTGTCCCTAGGTGAGTGTTGGGCTTACCGCGACTTATGCGTTGACTGCAAAGGCTGCAGATGGCAACACTGGTGTCAGCAACGGACACATTAAAAAAAGCCCACATTGCGGAGCCATGTGCCGGTGTCCTGGGAGCGCCAGGTGTGACTGTACATGGTTGATGGCTCACTCCTGATACATTTGCAGTCTGCTTTGTACCTCTTGTGCAATGCAAGTTCTGCCTGCCTCTCCTCCCTATCTGCCGGTCTGTCAGTCCGCCAGTTCTACAAATAATTGGCCAGTAACTGTTGTCACTGTGTGTAGCACTGTTTACACAGCAAGAGGCCAAATTTTTGCAGGACTAAAATACACTCTTAGAAAATTATACTGTTAAATAACACCTCACTTCAATATGTGGTATTGGGGGGGCCACTGGTCTATCACACCAGTTGTTGAAAAAATTGGCCAGGGAGTTTGGCACTGTGTGTTTTAGACTTCACTCAGGAAAAGAGGCAATATTGTTGCAGGACACAAATACACTTGTAAAAGTATACTCAGATAACACCCCACTTCAATATGTGGTATTGGGGGGCCACTGGTCTATCACACCAGTTCTACAAATAATTGGCTGTAACTGTTGTCACTGTGTGTAGCACTGTTTACACAGCAAGAGGCCAAATTTTTGCAGGACTAAAATACACTATTAGAAAAATATACTGTTAAATAACACCCCACTTCAATATGTGGTATGGGGGGGGCATCGGTGTATCACACCAGTTCAAAAAATTGGCCAGTGAGTTTGGCGCTGTGTGCACCAGACTTCACTCAGCAAATGAGGCAATATTGTTGCATGACACAAATAAACATGCAAAAGTATACTCAGATAACACCCCACTTCAATATGTGGTATTGGGGGGGCAATTGGTCTATCACACCAGTTATAATACATTATAAGTGCTTTTGTGACTGTGTGTAGTGTTGCTGCAGAAACACTCAGTCTCACCACCACACCTGTCACAATGCTGCACAGTGCACAATAATACTACTAATCCACTATAATATGCTTTCTACAAATTCAATTGGCTGTCCCGTTCCATCTGACGGCTGTGTCATGGGTCAAAGTTCTCCCTAATGTAAACTAATATGGCCGCCGCGAATGACGCCATGTGTTCGCAAATTTGGCGGGTAGCGAACAAGCAAAATTTGCCGCGAACCCACCGCCGGGCGAACCGCAAGGCCATCTCTACCTGTGACCCCTGTAGGGGTATCTCCATCTGGAGAGTGTGGTCCAATTGGGGGAGCACAATTGCACATGCAATGTTGGATGATTATTTTTTATTACCTTGTATTTTTATATTGTATATTTTTTATTTGTATCTATATATTTTTGATGACAAAATCAATTCATGATCTGTTTATTCATTTTTAGCATTGTATATTGCATTTATCAGATATTATAATTAGGTTTTATCGTACTTAATTGCACCTTGCACTTTACTCATATTTACATTTTTTGTACGGTTACACCTGAGCACATTTGACACTTTATTCACATGTTATGTTACTAGATATTTTTGCACATAGAATTTTTGCTTTACACATGCGATATTTTACATTTAGGCAGTGCCACCATACCTTTCCTTTTTCATATTATTATACCCCTTGGGGTATTTAAGGTAGGCAGCAGCCTCTATATTCCTTAGATATTCTAGCGCGGAATCTATACCAATTTCTGTAAACTGAATCTTGTTAAACAATTACTACAAGCATGGTCAGATATATTGCACTCAGCCTCAGTCAGCTTGCACCAATCCATTTCTGCTGCTAGACACCTGCCTGCTAAAGTATCTTTCTCTCCATCACCCACAGCAACTACAGTTGCAACCCTACTACCAACCATATGTCAGTACCCTGTTTCCACTTGCTGCACCTACCCTGCCTTTAACCCCTTGAAGATTACCTCTTCTCCGCTGCCTGTGCCAATCCCTCAGAAATCCTCCTTAGAAACTGCTTCATCTTTTTCACCATCCCCCAGCTTTTCTTTTCCATCAGCTGCTCCCCCTACTTACAGCCCTGCGTTCACTTGCAGAACCTCAGTGGCCAAACCCAAAAAGGAACAAACGTTTTTCCCAACTCGCACAATCCTGCCACTATCCAATTCTGGCTCCACACCAGCCGATTTGCTCCAGTCTGCTTCCACGCCCACTGATTTGCTCCAGTCTGCCTTCGCGCCAGCTGATCTGCTCCAGTCTGCCTCCATGCCAGCCATTCTGCTCCAGTCTGCCTCCATGCCAGCCGATCTACTCCAGCCTGCCTCCATGACAGCTGATCTGCTCCAGTCTGCCTCCACCCCAGCCAATCTGCTCCAATCTGCCTCCACCCAGCCGATCTGCTCCAGTCTGCCTCAACCCCAGCCGATCTGCTCCAGTCTGCCTCCATCTCAGCTGATCTGCTCCAGTCTGCCTCCACCTCAGCCGATCTGCTCCAGTCTGCCTCCACCCCAGCCGATCTGCTCCAGTCTGCCTCCTGATCCCTTCCTACCTGCTTACTCTGTCTCCTGTTACTCTCTCCCTGTCCTGTCTTGCTCCCAGCTCCCTCTGCTTGATCTCCCGTGTATGACCCTGGCTCTGTTATGATTATGATTTGTTTATCCTGTTTCTTGTATATACTTAGTTTGGGCAGTTATTTATTGTGTGTCACAATTTTTTGGTTATCTGGTTTGATATACACAGTTTTAGCTTACTGGAGGTGCATTTACATATGTGTTATTCACGTATTTCTCAGTGTTGCATGACTTTGAAATTGTCATTCAAAGTATGACAGCTCTGAAAAAAAAACCTGTGGAGAAAGGGGGTGAAAGTGTCTAGAAATAAGGTAGTTAAAATGACAAATCACAATCTAGAATTTCTCATCATTTAATGTCTATCTGTAAAGATATAGTAAATTAAAGGCAGTGCCAATTTATAATGATACTGTATTTTGTCTTTTAAAAAATCCTGCATGGATAACAAATCTCCAATGAAACTACCTAAGGTGATTAGAAGCACTTAGAGGGGCCTATGTCTATCAAGGGGGTATGTATAGATGTTTTGAAGATATTGCTGTGAAGATCATAGTTTATACAGCTGGGGGTCTACATTTTGCATTCCAGCTTGGGTTAGCATACTTCAAAACCTCAAAGCAGTGTTTGAAAATATTTCAATTCAGGATTCAAGCACAACATTCTTATTGGCTCTTTTTTATTCATATCATCTGGGATTTCCAATATAGACACTATATACATGTGTCCGTAGATTTGAAAATGACAAATGACAATATTCCAGAATCTATCATCAGTTGATAACTATCCATTCCCATGGTTTCAAAGAAAATTTTATGGTAGCACTGATTTATAATGATAATGTAACTTGTCCTAAAAAAAAAAAAAAAAAAAATGTTGAAGGTCATGGATTAAGAAAAAAAAAATTCACTAAAAGGATCTAAGGTGATAACAAAAAAAAATATAGAGACTTTTGTCTAGCAGGGTAGCTCTATCTAGACGTTTTGAAGATATTGGGGTGGTAAAGATGTTACATACAAAGTGACTCACTTAGATTGGCAAGCTATGGTGAAAGTTATAGTTTCTAAAACAGGGGTCTAGATCTTGCATTCCAGCTGTGGGAATGGAAGTGGTTCTGGGGACATACTTCTAAACCTCAAGACAGTGTTTGAAAATATTTTGAAAGGAGAACACACGCGCCACTCTAAGTGCAGAATCTTGAGATTTATTAAAAGAACCAAAATAAAGGTACTCACAAAGTGAGATTCTGCACCTAGAGTGGCGCCTGTGTTCTCCTTTCAGTTGGCTCCAAGCATCTTCTACTTGTCACAAGAGCTGCCTACGGAGTGTGTCTCTGGGATTTCAGATATTTATGGACCTTTTATATGGACTTGTAGATTATGAACTATCCTGTTGAGGATTTTTTGTTTGAATTTTCATTCATTTTGTGTTGGACCCCCTGCCCAATTAGTGAAACTTGCGAGGTCTCTAGTACTCCTCTTTCCCCGTTGTGCGCCAGTTTTTGTTTAACTTTGAAAATATTTTCACCATTGATACAAGGGAAACATTCTTATTAACCTTTTTTGATTCATATCAAGGGGATTTGCAATATATCCTACATGGGTCCATAGATTTCAAAATTACTAATGACAATAATCCAGAATATCTCAACATTGTTATCTATTCGACCCCATGGGGTATAGTAAATTAAAAGTGATGCCTATTTATAATGATAATGCCTTTTGTCTTTATAAAAATGTTTCATTTTCAGGTCACCTTTAATATATTCATTTTTCCATATTTTGTATCCAACTATCTCAGACATAATAGCACATATTTTAGTTTCTAGCTAAATATATTGCCAAGTGTTTACCTGTCATGTGTTGCTAGGTCACCCTCTGAATGACTTCATTATTTGCTAACAGCTCAGGGCATCCCTGACAACTAAATAAATAATTTGTTACATAGCTCTGTTATGGCATGACATTTCTGCCAATGGCTCTTGTTATGGTGTATTTATTTATAAGAACAAACTATTCAGGGTCATTCATACAATTCACAATTTAGTTTTTTGACCTTGTAAATAATTGATCATGTACATTTTCTGTCATTGATCTTAGTCTACAGGCCATGTTATAAACCTATCTAGTTATACACTCGGATATATTCCTAAATAAAGAAAAACTTTTGAGAGAGATCTTGTGTGATTTTGTGTTAGTGTGTAAACACAGGAGTAGGACAACCAGTCACCTAATGGTAAGGTGGGCAAAGAAACAAACAAAAAGTCATCCAATAAAACACTATATAGTGCAGCATTACCTTCCTAAATTAGAAGATATTTCTGTGTCATCACTTCCAATAGAAATCCAGAAAAAAAGGGATTTATAACTTTCTTTATTTTATGCCCCTGGGATCACCTTGCATCTATATTTGCTAGTTTATAGCACAGATACAATCTAATACCACATGGACAGTTATTTTAACTGGCAGGCAGCAATTTTAATCACTAATAGTTTAACCACTTAGCGACCGCCCACCGCAGTTTTACTGCGGCAGACAGCCGCTCCTGGGCAAAGCAACGTATTACTACATTGCTAGCCGCCGCCGGCACGCTCCTGCCCCCGCTCATCAGCTGGGGAGGCAGTGCGTGTGACCTGGCGGCTCCAATAGCCGCCGGCCTCTCGGGATCTCCTGCCCCTGACAGAGAAGGACAGACGGCTGATGTAAACACAGCCATCTGTCATTCTCCCTTAGATGATCACAGAGGCTATGTGATTCTGCTATATAGGATCGCATGTCTCTGTGATGATCTCTGAAGCCATGCCCCTCAACAGTTAAAATCACGCCCCTAGGGTCACATTTAACCCCTTGATCACCAGTATAGTTAATCCCTTCCCTGCCAGTGTCATTTTTACAGTAACAGTGCATATTTTTTGCACTGATTACTGTAGTAATGTCACTGGTACCCCCAAAAGTGTCACAAATGTCAGTTAGGGGTCCAATCTGTCTGCTGCAATGTCGCAGTCCCGCAAAAATCACAGATCGCCGCCATTACTAGTAAAAAAAAAAACAAACAATAAAAAATGACATAAATCTTTCCCGTAGTTAGTAAACGCAATAACTTTTGCGCAAACCAATCAAAATACGCTTATTGCAATTTTTTTAACAAAAATATGTAGCAGAAAACAAATTGGTCTAAAATGTTAAAAAATTTAGATTTTTACATAATTTTTTTTGAGAATTTCATATAAAAGAATGTGAAAAATATTGTTATTTTTTCAAAATTGTCGCTCCTATTTTGTTTATAGCGCAAAAAATAAAAATTGCACAGGTGATCAAATACCACCAAAAGAAAGCTCTATTTGTGGGAAAAAAAGGACGTCAATTTTGTTTGGGTACAGAATCGCACGACTCCGCAATTGTCCGTTAAAATAACACAGTGCCGAATCGCAAAATAGGGCCTAGTCATTGAGCAGCCAAATCCTCCAGTCTTAAAGTGGTTAAAGTCCAAGCACAGCCCCCCTCCAGGGGAGGAGTCTTATTTTTACGCACCAAGCTTTATGCCACAGAAATACATTTTACATACATTGGACTAATAAGGGCAAAAAAGTTTGAAGCAGATGTATGTTTATTGGTGTAAATGGCTCTCAATTAGTAGGCGGTGGCTGTGCTATGAAAAACAGTAATTCTTTATATACAGTATCATAAAAGAAGGTTTTGCATGGATCTGCCCTTTTCCTAAAATTAAGAAAAATTTTTTTTGGACATTTGTTGAAAGTAATGAGATTTAACCTCCCTGGCGGTATGATTCTTTCGGATTTTAGGTGCTGAAAGCGGTACCATTATTTTGCATGTAATTCTTGAGAATGAGCAGCCCAAACCAACTATTTACATTTTTTTTTTTTTACTGTGCGTTCTTCTTTATAACATCTTGGGTATGATAAAGTTTGAAACACAAAATCATAAATTTTAATATAATAAAAACTATAAATAAGTTTGTATGTATGTATACATATATATATATACATATATATATATATATATATATATATATATATATATATATATATATATATATATATATATATGAATATATATATGTATATATATATATATATATATATATATATATATATATATATATATATATATATATATATATATATATATATACATACACATAAAAAGTGCAGTAAAACTGCAGGAAAGGGCACTGGGGGGCAATGTAATGTGAATTTATTTTGAACTGTATCAGTGTGTTTGGTGTGTTTTACATTTGAATTTGCCACCGGTTCCACCCCCCTGTGAACGTCACGTCGCAGGAGAAGGAAGTCAGGGCACGGAGACAATCGGGAGGAAGATCCGCCGCCGCATACCGCTCGCATACATCGCTGGATCCCGGTGACAAGGTAAGTAACCTCTTTTACAGGATCCAGCGATGCTTCTGGCGGTACCCTGAGTGTGGTTCGGGGTTACCGCTTTTGGCTCTGAAATGTAACCCCGAGCCACGCTCGGGAATACTGCTAAGAAGGTTAAATATCTTTTGCGTTAAAGCGTAACTCCACTTTTGTTGAGAAAAACACATTCCACTCTGAGTGATCTCTGTACATTACAAGGATTTTAACAAACTTTGCTGCAGATTCCTACCTTTTGTTATTCTGAAGAAATCATTGTTTGTTCCTCTGTGCTGAGTGGGTCAAATGGGAGTGGTTTCATAACTATCTATCAGCTGTGGCAGCTGCAGGGCTCTAATGAGGAAATCTGCTGGGCCTGCATCCCTTTAGATGTGTTCCTATTGGGAGTATCTCACCAAAAATGAAATTTTTGTTCCAGGGGATGCCAGAAATCTGACTTGTATCTTAGACAGAATTCTGGGAAAATTGGTAAGCCAATCACACAAGCAGGAAATTATGTTTCTGTGGGGTGTGGTCAGTACACATTCTTTGTACAGAACAGCTCCAGGTAGCCATATTGCATTGCATTTTCAGAAAACTACAGCGGCTGCAGATTTAAAAGGAAAGGCAACTTTTGATAACATTCAATTACAATATGATTTGTGTCGCAATCGTATACACTATATTGTTTTTTTCTTTATTTGCTGATTTTTTTCCTCACAAAATTTTAGTTACCCTTTAAGAATACAGTTACATATGAATACTGTACATAAGCAAACGAGCTAGCTAGATAGCTAGAAAATCCTAATGTTGTACTTCCAATACATCAAGCATTCAAATCAGCATCTAGCTGGGGTTTGCCTGGTAATATAAATGCAGAGTAGAACCTCTGTGTCATACTCTAATTCATTAGGTTTGTTTTGTTAAGTCTTGTGTTGTATTTCTTCAGTTTGGCTTTCTTATCTAACCTGTAGATTTTGTTACAAGCATTTTATTCTTGTCTGCTAATGGGGCCAGCAACATCTCATTTATCTTTTCATGTCAACAGTCTTCAGTCCAGTGTAAAGTATTCATAAACCTTTTTAACACTTTCATATAGGTTTCTGTGTAAATACAATATTATTTAACTGTGATGATTAGCACCTTCTCGCCCAGCCTATAGCATGTTGATGGCCAGGCAGGCATTTCGTCGTTTGGAGTGGACGTCATATAATGTCCTCCCAGAAGGGATCACACAGTGGTGCAATCTGTCACTGGCTGTGTTCATCGGACACAGCTGATGACAGATCAGTGTACCAGCACGTTGCCGGTACAATGTGACCGCTGTGACCAATCACAGCAGGTCACATGATAGTAAAAAACAGATGGTTTCCTTTTCATGTCATCCAATGTGTACAATTCTTTTGCTAGCTGTGATTGGTCAATGTGATCATATGGTACAAACAGGGACAATTGCAGCCCATCTGTACAATGTGATTAGCTCTGGTCAATCACAGCTAATCACAACAAAACAAACTGAATGAATATATTTTATTCAGTAAAATGCTTGCTGATAGCAATGAAATTTAGTGCTAAAAGCAATCATAATGTGTAAAAAAAAATTCAATTCTGATCACTTCCAGAGAGTAGTACAATGTTATTATAGCAGCATTATATTGTCCTGGTCACAGTGTGTTAAAAAAAATCATTAAAAAAATGTAATAAAAATGTATAAAACTGAAAAAAAAAGAATATTATTATTATTTTTTTTTATTTTGTCGTCAGTGTCCCTGATCACCACCAGAACAGTTATATAATGACGCTTTACTGTACTGGTAAAAGTATGTAAAAGAAAAATGTTATTTTTTTTTAAATTTCTTAATTTTCCAAAAAAAAAACAATTTAAAAAAACTCGCCATGCATCTTACTAAATACCTTGACTGATTACTTGCCAAAAAAATATAGTAAAATATAGTAAATAGATTAATTTGGGGGATATTTGTACTGTCCTGACAAATTTTGGCCTCAAGAATTGAGACAGGTCAGCAGTATATCAGAATTGATAAATTTTCAGATATTTACCATAGTTTGTGGACTCTATACCTTTCCTCCAGACTAAATAATATACACTGATTTGGGTTATTTTCACCAAAAAATGTAGCAGAATACATTTTGGGCTAAATTTATGAAGAACAATTATTTATTTGCAAAATTTCATAACCGAAACAATGAAAGGGCCCTCTCCATAAAGGGTGGATTCGGGCGCAAAGCAGAGGAAGTACGTCCTCCTCTGGGCGTCCGGTCCTCTCCCATTGATGGGATTGATGCGCACTATACCATTGGCTGCAATACCAGCTTTCGCCACACCGGTAGTGACGCACATGCACTGCGCCCGCGCCGGAAGTGACGTTGGGATGCTGCTAGCGTCGCACTTCCGACGGGACCTCTCCCTATTTAGAAGCCCACGAGGCGAGGATGCCGATAGCAGCGGCAGTTCGTGCCGTGAGCATCGGCGCCCGGACCTCCATGCCACCATCTTTCCCCAATTTGGGTAAGCATTCAGGACAAAGGAAATCTTCTCTCCATACATAGTTCTCATTATACCTTTTGGCTGGTGAGCTAAAAGACATTTTTTTTATTGTTTTTTGTCTCCTTTTTATCTCCTTTCCATGCCAGTACTGCAGAGCTACTTGGGCTGTTTTGTACTGATCCCGCTTTCAACCACCGTGCTATTATTCTTAGTACCTCCACACAAACATGTGGGGTATCCATCTTCACTGAATAAATGATGTAATCCATCATCGGGGTAAATTTGGAGGAGGTCCGGTCCACCCTACCTCGTCAGAGGTATTCTGATCCTTTTTTTAGGATCTTCTGGAGGGGAGTCCTGTCTGTCCTGGCTCGCACTGGGCGATTATGGTACCCTGAATCTTTTCCAAGTTAACCTACAATATGACCTAGGTGAGCAAGCTACTAACACTGATAAATTCTTTTATAACTGCCTTGATTAAATTTCAAAGGCATATGTTTGTTGATATAATGCACAATATATCATGTGTTTTTCTTACAACTGTTTTTCTTGTTTCTTTTCTTTGTTAATGTCCATATTAGAGGCCCCTGTTTCTAGAATCTTTTGGTTCCTGAAGAAGCTGATTGTATTATTCAGGCGAAATGCGTCGAACCATTAACAGAAACACCCTCAATACTGTAACATGGATGAGTTCTTATATGTACATCTGTTCTCCATGTTTGATGTATATGTTGAATACCTACATGTATTTTGTACACGTTTTTAATACTGTATTTTTTCTGCTATTCAAATAAAATGTATTCTTTTTAATCTCTTTGTTGCTCACTAATACTATACCAGCCCTTTAAAGTCCATTCCCCCTCTCCGTTGGGAATATCACCCGGGTTTTCTATCCCACAACCCGGTGAATGCATGACATTCCCTTTCCCCCTCTTTTTTGATATATGAAACAATGAAAAACATGGGTTTTTATTTTTACAAAATTTGTCGTCTTTTTTTTTTATTTAACAAAAAATAAAAAACCCAGTGGTGATCAAATACCAGCAAAAGAAAGCTCTAGTTGTGTGAACAAAGTTGTTAAAATTAAGTTTTGGTACAGTGTTGCATGATCGCACAATTGTGAAAATAAATGTTGCGCTTATTCAATAGGTAGGTGAAAAACCACTTAAAAGTGATGTAGTAGATTAACCTGAAACAAATTAAATTGATATTGACCACATCAAATTTTGCTAAAGTTTCAAACTCAAAAGAATCATATACAAAAGCAATATATGGTGGAAAATTCATTTCACTATTTGTATGAACATTCATTTTCCACTATATATTGCTTTTGTATATGATTCTTTTGAGTTTGAACCTTTAGCAAAATTTTATGTGGTCAATATCAATTTAATTTGTTTCAGGTTAATCTACTACATCACTTTTAAGTGGTTTTTCACCTACCTATTGAATAAGCGCACCATTTATTTTCACATATCACTTTCACACAATCAGGTAGCAGCTATTCACATATCAGTGCACGCTTCTTCCTTAACATATATGATCGCACAATTGTCCTTCAAAGTGTGACAGCACTGAAATCTGAAACTTGTCCTGGACAGGAAGGGGTAAACGTGCCTTGAATTGAAGTGGTTAAGAAGAAGTAACGAAGTACAGATTCAGAATTTTTTTTTGGGGAGGGGGTGCTGGTATTTTATTTATCAACATTAACGAAAACAGAGTCTGCTCTATGCATTTAACAGATTTGTGGGGCCAAAGTTAACTAGTCTCATTTATCAAGGTATCTGAAACAGCTGTAAGTTCCTTTTTTATTTCAAAACCTGAATGTTGGGCACAATTTAGGAGAGTCTCCCTGTGGTGTAATCAAACCACTTTATTAGAGTAGCCATTGTGTTGAGAAATAGGGATGATCGAAAAGTTCGGGTCCGGATTCCAGAACCCCATTGAAATCAATGGGACCCAAACTTCGGTAATCAAAAAACACCATTTTGAAGCCCTAAAACCCAATAAATGCCCCTAAAAAGTGCCTAGGGTTCTGGTTCATGCCCCAGGGACTATTAATCACACAAAAAAAAGTTCTTAAAAATTGTCGTTTTTGATAGAGAGCCAATTATTGAAAAAATTATTGAAAAAAAAATGAGATTTCTTTGGATTTAGTGTCTTGGGGGTCTAAAAAGTGTACCTGTGAAGTTTCAGCTCTGTAGCATGTCCAGAACCAGAAAAAAAAGATTGTTTGTCTTAGAATTGCAGTAGAGCAGGGATGTGGCTCCGCTATTTTCACACCTGGCCATTTTTGTTGCAGGCGTTTATTGGGCTTTTTTGTGGACGTCTTTGGAGGCAGGCATGACATCTGAACTTCTGTGTAGGGGTATATATACACACACACATATATGTATATATACACATACACACATATAGGTATGAAAGTAGCGGAACCCTATGCCTGCGCTAATGAAATTATTTGCAAGCATAGGGCTCTGCTCCTATCACACCTATATGTGTGTATGTGTATAAATACATACATGTGTGTGTGTGTATATATATACCCCTATACAGAAGTTCAGATGTTATGCCTGCCTCCAAAGACGCCTAAAAAATGCCCAAAAAAATGCCTGCAACAACACACCTGGGCGTTTTTGTTGCAGGCGTTTTTTTTGGGCGTCTTTGGAGGCAGGCATAACATCTGAACTTCTGTATAGGGGTATATATACACACACACATTTATGTATATATACACATACACACATATAGGTGTGATAGGAGCGGAGCCCTATGCTTGCAAATAATTTCATTAGCGCAGGCATAGGGTTCTGCTACTTTCACACCTATATGTGTGTATGTGTATATATACATATATGTGTGTGTGTATATATACCCCTATAGAGAAGTTCAGATGTTATGCCTGCCTCCAAAGACGCCCAAAAAATGCCCAAAAAAACACCTGCAACAAAAACGCCCAGGTGTGTGGTTGCAGGCGTTTTTTTGGGCATCTTTGTAGGCAGGCATAACATCTGAACTTCTGTATAGGGGTATATATATACACACACACATATATGTATATATACACATACACACATATAGGTGTGATAGGAGCGGAGCCCTATGCCTGCAAATAATTTCATTAGCGCAGGCATAGGGTTCTGCTACTTTCACACCTATATGTGTGTATGTGTATATATACATATATGTGTGTGTGTATATATATATACCCCTACACAGAAGTTCAGATGTCATGCCTGCCTCCAAAGACGTCCACAAAAAATCCCAATAAACGCTTGCAATAAAAACGGCCAGGTGTGACAGGAGCGGAGCCACTACCCTGCTCTACTGCAATTCTAAGACAAATGATCTTTTTTCTATGGCGGTCACCCTGACATGGAAGAGTTTGGTTACCCTGCCATAGCAGTCAGAGTTAGTTCACCCTACACTACACTACAAACACCCTGACACTTAACACTTTCCCTACAGAAACTAGATTATTAAATCTAACTATAGTGGAAAATAGTACCCTAACTACACTAGATATTCCTTTCCTCACACTAATAATTGCTAAATGACACTTTTGAAGCAGGAGTAACAGAACTGCTTCCACTCTCTTCCACAGCCCCTGTATTACAGTGCTAGAGATTTGGCGGGGCTATGTTATATCCTGGGGGGCATATTCACTACTGATTGGCCTCTGGAACCCCTAGTCACTCCAATTGGCTTTTACTGATGGTTCTGGTCCAATCATGGCTTTTAAAGCGCAGTTCCTATCCCATTGCATTTTGGTCGGTTCTGGTTGCCGAATTCCGAACTTTTTCTGCAAAAAGTTCGGAATTCGGCCGAATTTCGAACAGTCAATGTTCGGGTCGAACCGATGGTCGACCCGAACCGTTCGATCATCCCTATTGAGAAATCCACCCCATTCCAAACAGGAAGACTTTCTATTGCTCTCCTAATGTTCTGGAGTTACCAAAAAAAATGCATAAAAGGCAGAAATAAAGTCCTTTTAAACTGGTAACCTGAGTCCCCAAGCTGATCTAATGAAATCCACAAATCAACTATGATTGGATGACTGGGTGCCATTTTGATCTTCCAGGTAGACCTGCTAATCAACTTAAAAGGCTTAGCTGTCTTTGCAACAGAGTAGTACAGTGTGTGTCTTTCCTTTCACTCATTCTCTGTATCTGCACAACAACAGAAGAACAGACTTCAATTCCTGCTTTTAGAGCTCCATAGTGTATACTTAATTAAAAATATCTTGTGACATGGGGTAATAAGACTCAGAGTGGTGGATGCATTTTAGGGAGACATGTCAGTCCGAACTTCACATAAAATTATGTCTAACATGAATAAAAGAGTCAGAAATCAGTAGCGCAATCCACAGTAGTGAACAGTCTCTATGGATATCTAAAAGCTAAGTCCCTCTGCGTATTCCATATGCAGTAGGAGTAGCTTAAATCAAAGAAGACAGCGATGTCCCGGTGATCAATGAAAGGAGAAACACCTCACACTCTGCCACCGATATGTGTCACTAATCCCATTGAAATGGCCACTCGCCACAAGGAATTGCCTTCCACTCTCATGGACAGGCAAACATGCGTTTATACACTGGATCCTGATCCCCTAGATCCTTGACATGCACTCCTTCCCACTCCTGCAAATTCAGAGATTAGGAAAATTCTGTCATCAGGATGTAAATGTTTTTCATCACTTCTCACTATTGTAAAATTGATTGGGTGTCCAAAGAGTTCTGCAGATCACTTTTTATAAACAGCAGATCACCAGCTGATTTAATTCTTAGTTGATCTCATTGCTGCTGATCTCCTGGAGCCTTTTTTTCGCAGCTATTTCTTGTCTATGTGCCTGCAATCTAGTAATTGCTGCATGGCATTTCTTGGATCTGGTATCAAGATGCTGTGAACATTGATCAGTCCGAACTTCAGTTTAAGGGCATGATAGCCCACATTTTGTGGGCAAATGCAAAGTTCCGACTCAAAGTTTAGTTTACACTGATTGCCCAAGCAGGGGTTCTTCTCCAATAAACATCTGCAAAAGAAAAATGCTATCCCACCTGGCTACACTTTAGTAGCACCTCTGCTATTAGTAATGGTCCCTCAGACATCTCGCTTTTGCATACAGCTTAACCACTTGCCGACCGCCGCACAACTATCTACGTGGGCGGTTAGCCCCTCACAGGCAAAGTGACGTAGGGCTACGTCACTAGCTTGTGAGGGTCTAGGGAGCGAGCGCGCACCGCCGGAGGCGCACTCCCGCTCCCGCGTGGTCACGGACCCCCCCGCGCGTGTGACCGGCGGACCCGATCGCCGCCGGCCACTCTGCGATCGGCGGGGGAGAGGGAGAAAGTCAGGCAGCTTGTGTAAACAAGCTGCCTGTCATTCTCCTCTCTGTATGAGAGATGATCACATGGATCTATTATGTAGATCCGTTGATCACTCTGCATACAGTTAAAGCCACAGCCAATCACAGTTAGAATCACGCCCCTAGGGACACACACAGCCCCTCCCTCTCAAATAAAGTTAACCCCTTCACTACCAGTGTATTTTTACAGTAACAGTGCATATATATAGCACTGATTACTGTAGAAATGTCACTGGTAACCCCAAAAGTGTCAAAAATGTCAGTCAAGGGTCCGATCTGTCCGCCGCAATGTCGCAGTACCGCAAAAAAAATCGCAGATCGCCGCCATTACGCGTTAAAAAAAAAAACAACAAAAATGACAAAAATCTTTCCCTTTGTTAGTAAACGCAATAACTTTTGCGCAAACCAATCAAAATACGCTTTTTGCGATTTTTTTTACCAAACATAGGTAGCATAAAACAAATTGGCCGAAAATATTAAAAAATTTTGATTTTTACATTTTTTTGGGGGGGAATTTCATATAAAAAAAAAGGGAAAAATATTGCTATTTTTGCAAAATTTACGCTCTTTTTTTGTTTATAGCGCGTGATCAAAAAATCGCACAGGTGATCAAATACCGCCAAAAGAAAGCTCTGTTTGTGGGAAAAAAAGGACGCCAAATTCGTTTCGGTACAGCGTCGCACGACCGCGCAATTGTCCGTTAAAGTCATGCAGTGCCGAATCGCAAAATACCCTCTGGTCGTTTAGCAGCCAAATCCTCCGGGGCTTAAGTGGTTTAAGATCTTCAGCGCACACAGTTCCTTGTTAATGCACACAGCTAGCACAAAGCTCCTCTTTAATGCACACAGCTCCTCTTTAATGCACACAGCTAGCACACAGCTCCTCTTCAATACACACAGCTCCTCTTCAATTCACACAGTTCCTCTTCAATGCACACAGCCAGAACACAGCTCCTCTTCAATGCACACAGCTAGCACAAAGCTCCTCTTTAATGCACACAGCTCCTCTTTAATGCACACAGCTAGCACACAGCTCCTCTTCAATACACACAGCTCCTCTTCAATTCACACAGTTCCTCTTCAATGCACACAGCCAGAACACAGCTCCTCTTCAATGCACACAGCCAGCACACAGCTCCTCTTCAATGCACACAGCTAGCACACAGCTCCTCTTCAATGCACACAGCTAGCACACAGCTCCTCTTCAATGCACACAGCTCCTCTTCAATGCACACAGCTAGCACACAGCTCCTCTTCAATGCACACAGCTCCTCTTCAATTCACACAGTTCCTCTTCAATGCACACAGCCAGAACACAGCTCCTCTTCAATGCACTCAGCCAGCACACAGCTCCTCTTCAATGCACACAGCTCCTCTTCAATGCACACAGCTCCTTTTCAATGCACACAGCTCCTTTTCAATGCACACAGCTAGCACACATCTCCTCTTCAATGCACACAGCCAGCACACAGCTTCTCTTCAATGCACATAGCTCCTCTTCAATGCACACAACTCCTCTTCAATGCACACAGCCAACACACAGCTCCTCTTCAATGCACACAGCTCCTCTTCAATGCACACAGCCAGCACACAGCTCCTCTTCAATGCACACAGCTCCTCTTCAATGCACACAGCTCATTTTCAATGCACACAGCTCCTCTTCAATGTACACAGCCAGCACACAGCTCCTCTTCAATGCACACAACTCCTCTTCAATGCACAGAGTGATACTGACCCACACCTGTCTTCTAAGGTGAAGCCTCTTGTCAACACACTGCGATACTGCCTGTCTCCAAAATGGGAGCTCAACTCCCTTTCGGCCGGAGCCCTGATCTCTCACTAGACCATCATTATTAGGGCTGTGTGCGCCTGAATACACACCCTGATGGTTTTCTACAAAACCTGGACACAGGTTTGGAGATTTTTTCCCTCCCAAGACACTTTGAAATCTCCAAACTACGAAGCCCAGTCCAGGATTACCAAAATCCGGAGAAAGCTGTAAAAATAGTTTTCTCTGCTCATAATATATACTCCGGAGTCCCATATGCAGCAAATATAGTGTCCCTTGGCAGAGCCCCGCACTGTCAAATAATATATTAAAAAAATATATATATAGCTGTATCAAATGTCATATGTCAGTAATCTGCAAACCAGAGTAAAAACTGACTTAGAAGATGCAACATACCAGCAAGGGGTCTGGAAATGCTAAGGGGCGACAGCCAAAGGATTTTTTTGGAACCCCCGGTAATCTATGTGTGTGGCAGAAGAACAATTATCTTCATCCTTACAATAGAAGGAGATCACAGAAAATCAGCTCTCACTTTTCCTTTAGTGGCCACATAATTCATTTTTTTTTTTTGCAAAGCTTATACATGACCCCAATATGGATTTTGCACTTAGAGCATTTATAGAAATAACCCCTGTATTTTGAAATCACAAATAAATGATTCACCCAATACTGCTCTGGCAGAAAAAAGTAACATTCTTTACCTTCGCAAAAAGATATGTGACCAAACCTGAACAACTACACATATTAACCACTTCAGCCCCGGAAGGTTTTACCCCCTAATGATCAGGCCATTTTTTTTGCGATACGGCACTACCCAATAGAAATGCCCTTTTTTCCCAAAAAAAGAGCTTTCCTTTGGTGGTATTTGATCACCTCTGCGGCTTTTATTTTTTGCGCTATAAACAAAAAAAGACTGACAATTTTAAAAAAAGAAAAACAACATTTTTTACTTTCTGCTATAAAACATATAAAAAAAAGTCAAAAATCTAATTTCTTCATCAGTTTAGGCAAATTTGTATTCTGCTACATATTTTTAGTAAAAAAAAATTCCAAAAAGTGTATATAGATTTTTTTGCACAAAAGTTATAGCATCCACAAACTATAGGATAGATTTATGGACTTTTAATTTTTTTTTATTGTTTTTATTAGTAATGATCAGAGATTTTTAGCGGGACTTCAATTATGCAGCAGACAAATCTAACACTAAGTGACATTTTCTTGGGGACCTGTGAAGCCGATACAGTGATCAGTGCTAAAAAAAAATGCACTGTAACTGTATAAATGGCACTGGCAGAGAAAGGGTTAACATCAGGGGCAATCAAAGGGTTAAGTGTGCTCCTACAGAGTGCCTTCTAACTGTGTGGGGGATGGACTGACTGCAGGAAGAGAGTGATCTGTGTTCCTGATTAGTAGGAACACAAGATCTCTCTCTTCCTGTCTGACAGAATGATGGTCTGCCTTGTTTCTGTCACTCCTCCTGAATGATCGCGGGTGGCTGGCAGCAATCGCGGCCGCTGAACCCATTGATTGGTTCCAACTGTGTCCAATTACAGCCGGAGCGTGGCAGCACAGGCGCATGTCCCAGAGCCAATACATAAAATCCCCTACAGGTATGTGCTTTTGCGCTTAAGGGCCAACCTGCCACAGTACATGTACGTGGGGCGGTCCTTACGTGGTTAAATGATCTAGCCATATCTAATTTTTATTAACTGACAAATTTTCCACATTTAATCTGCCATTATTTTCATTTGTAACCAACATATAGTCTTACTGTAGTTATTGTACTGCATAAATCTGAAATCCAAATTTTGCCAGTACCATACCCATACAGTTACGGCTTTGTATTTATATTTCTTTTTACAATGTTCTAAACTCTGTAAAACTGTAAGTGCCTCTTCAAGCCCTTCTATCAAGAGCTCTCAAATCTGAGTATCATACATATATATCACCCTTCCTCTTAGGTGTTATTGTTTCTATAGAGTTTCCTAATAAATGTGATAGTGAGTGGTAAAAGAGCTCTTTAATTCAGTGACTATTTTACATTGCAAATACAGTTGTCCAGCAAGACTGAATATACAGTGTAATGTCTGTTGGGGTTTAATAGTCTTAAAAGGGCATATAGGGGTTGATTTACTAAAGGCAAATAGGATGTTCATGTTGAGAATTTTCACTTTTCAAAGGAATTATCCCTTAGTTTAGTGAATGAGGTGAGGCTCTGCTGACTTCCATCATCCAATGACGTGCAAGCAAAAAATACTGTTTTTCTTTTTTTTCCTTTTATGTGATTGGGTATTCTTTGCATTGTGAAATTTTACCACATTCACTAAGCTAAGGAAAAGTCCTTTACAAAGTGCAACTTCGTTTGCAAAGTTAACAGTCTATTTGCCTTTAGTAAATAAATCCCAAAGCATTTATTTGAGACAAGAAGCTTTTTATATCACAGTAATCAGTAGTATTCATTACCAAAAGCAAATATAGTTTTTTTTTTTTTCATTAAAGTGAGTTAATTTCCAATTTTAACTATCTCCCGTTTTCCAGTTTACTGCTTTTGTAACACAGTTCTGCTGAATTTATCTCATGTTCCCTATACTGGGACAGATTTTCATCACTGGAGTTCATAATCACATTGCATTTGTCATCCAAAGTATCTAGACGTACCTTCCTCTATAAATAGGAGCTGTCTCCAATCAAACTGTAATAAAAGCATAATTGTGACGCTCACCAAGTGCTTAATCTATTATGTATACTGTTTTGCATGCATGTGCTTGCCCAAATTCTTTAGTATCCTCTTCAAACAAAATCTGACGGCGGCCATCACTAGTATGGGTATTTGAAGCCAACGCCCATACATTTAATATATTCTGTGCAGCTGGCTAACCAGCACGCATCTCCTAGTCTTGCGCCTGTGCAGTGAAGACACTGTGAAGAGCAGATTGTTTATAACTTGGTTTCAGAGGATGCCCATTCACTCCTGGGATTGATAACATCGATATCCCAGGAGTCAACGGGACATACTTGATAATGTCAATTGCCGAGGTAGGAATTGTGAACTAAAAAAGGTACTTTTAATTAAAAAAAAAAAACATATCCAAATATTGAACACACAGACACTAGCAATTAAATGGAACATTGTTGTTAAGGAGGGTGAAACTCTGCTTTAACATACCACCTTTTCTTGTTTTACTGGTCTCAACCTGGCTAGGGTTGATTTACTAAAGACAAATAGGCTGTTCACTTTGCAGGGGAAGTTCAACTTTACAATGGATTATGGGCCTGCGCTTTCCAAATGAGGTGCAGTTTCACTTTGCAAAGACTATTCAATCACATTTAAGGAAAATTGAAAACAGCATATTTGCTGGCACATGATTAGACGATAGAAGTCAGCGGAGCTTCAACTCGTTCACTAAGTGCTGGGAAAAATTTGCTTACAAAGAGAGCAGTTGATTTGTAAATCAACCTCAATTTGTAATAACATACAATTTTGTAAAAAAAAAAAGGCATATGTTATATAACCAAATTGTTTGTGATGATGGGAAAACTGCATGGCCGATTACTATTCAGCCGCCTTTTTACCTCTGCCACCTATAGGCTTAGTGTACCTAATAGTAAGTTTGATCATGTACATGTTACTTTATTATTCTTAAAGTAACTAACTTGGCTTTGTAAATTGATGCTATCATGCCTACTAAAACCTTACATTTTATGTCCTGTAACTTTTGAGGCATGAACACCAGTCTTAAGACGGTTAGTCAAAAAATACAATACAGGCACTGAAGTGTTGAACTTCAGTTTACATGCAGCAAAGTCTCGACACTTTAGATATTTCCACGGTGAGCCTACCACATCATTCATTGCCTGTATTTTTGAAAAATATATACTGTATCTTTAATAAACATACTGTCAAAATTACATTTATATCTTCAACATTCAACACAATCTAAAATATTATACTGATGTTATATTCATTTTTATTTATTGCACAGCTGATTCAATTTTTTTTTTATATTTCTTGCTATATACTTCCCCCAGTCATGGTAATGGGTCACATGCTGTCTGCCAAAGAGGAATGTGCAGACAGAGCCAGCCAAGCAATGCCCTTATTTGAACACAAATCATTTAGTAAAGAATTCATGTATGATATGTAAAATTAGCTTTATACATTCCCACATTAGATATCACTGTGCTTTAAGGACAGAAGAACAAAACCAGACATATAGACTATATTACCAAAAACATTGGGACACATGCCTTTACATGCACATAAACTTTAATGGCACCCCAGTCTAAGTCCGTAGGGTTCAATATCGAGTTGGCTCACCCTGTGCAGCTATAACAGCTTCTACTCTTCTGAGAAGTCTGTCCACAAGCTTTAGGAGTGTCTATGGGAATTTTTGACCATTCTTTCAGAAACGCATTTGTGAGGTCAGGCATTGATGCTGGAGAGAAGGACTGACTCGCAGTCTGCTCTCTCATTCATCCCAAAGGTGTTCTGTCGGGTTGAGGCCAGGACTCTGTGCAGGCCAGTCAAGTTCCTCCACCCAAAACTTGCTTATCTATGTCTTTATGAACCTTGCTTTGTGCACTAGTCCAAATCATTTGGTGGAGGGGTGATTATTATTTGGGGTTGTTTTCCAGGGCTTGGGCTTGGCCCCTTAGCTCCAGTAAAGGGAACTCATAAGGCGTCAGCATACCAAGACATTTTGGACAATTTCATGCTCCCAACTTTGTGGGAATAGTTTGAGGATGGCTCCTTCCTGTTCCAAAATGACTGCACACCAGTGCACAAAGTAAGGCCACTAAAGACATGGATGAGCGAGTTATGGGTAGAGGAACTTGACTGGCCTGCACAGAGTCCTGACCTTAACCTAATAGAACACGTTTCAAAAGAATTAGAGCACAGACTGCAAACTCCTAAACCTTGTGGACAGCCTTCCCAGAAGAGTTGAAGCTGGTATGGCTGCAAACGGTGGCCCAACTCAGTATTGAACCCTACACATTATGACTGGGATGCCATTAATGTTCATGTACGTGTAAAGGCAGGTGTCACAATACTTTTGGTAATATAGTGTATATTTTTCACAGATCTTATGGTAGATTCAATAATTGTCCACATTTCATAAATAATAAAAATTCAATAATTTAAATAAAGAATAATTAAAGAATGTAAGAATCACCTAATGGATATTCTATTCACGTATGAAAAGTATTATGCATTCTTAGGAAAAAAAAACTAAAATTTGCCTGCCACTTACTTTCTTTATTCACCTATGAGTTGGTTCAAATGTTCAGTGTTATTTAAAGGACAGCAAGAAATGTTCTCTTACGGTTTTACAGAAATTAATGTAAACAAGTAAATTAGGTGATAAGAAATGGCAGTTCAACAATTAGAATAGATGATATCTATTTAATGATCAGGAAGGAAGCAAATTATTAGACTGGTGTTATCTGTGAATAGAGTTTGCCCAGGAACTCAGCTGACATTAATTAATGTAAGACTTTTTATAATAACTTTTTTTTGTATACCAAAATTAAACCAGCCAAAGTTGTAAGGAAAAATATCCTGAGGTTTTCAGTGTATCAGAGGCCAAATTGTAAACTATTCTGCTAACATTTTAGAACCTCTAATGTACCCGGGGCAAGTATGTGAATATTAGAAATTCCACAATAGCGATTTGGGAAATTGACAGGCTGCAATCCCTGTCTATAATGAGCTTATTTACTTGAATATTTCATGTGCTGCGTGTAAAATGCAGGTGAGAAGTAGGTAAATTGTAGGTCAAATGCCTCAGTCAATAAAGTCTGAATTATTTCAGAAGAGTTTTAAACTAAAACTATCAAGACAAGTCCCAAAACTGTTACTAAAGGCCCTGATGTAGGCACAGAGTGGCATTGCATGCTATTATAACACCTATGTTTTTCCAGGACACTCATATCTTTCTCCATTCACTACATTAATTCCCTATAGTTTACTAGCATGTGTGTTTTTATCCCCAAGCCCAAAACTTTGCAAAACATCCAAAATAAACCTAATTTGCCATGTTGTTGGTCAATGAAACAATCTATCCAAGTCAGTTTGTAGGTTTAAGTGAACTATGGGGAAAAAAAAGTGACATAGCTTTAACACAGCTATCTTTGTTTTTCTGAGTCCCCCTTTGATATAATTTTATTACTTATTATCTTGCAAATAAGTCTGTAATTTTAACTTCCAAGTCGCCTGACAAGTCGGAGTAGTGTAAACCGACTGTGACTCTTCTCTTACTGCATTATCATACAAATACTTTGTGAGTTTATCATTTTATGGGTGAATAAAACTAGCATTTTTAACCGTATTACACTATTGCGGCCCTTCTGTTTTTTCTTCCCTTATTGCTATCATTATTTGGGAGATTGTGAAGACATACAAGAGAAGGGAGTGCTGTTTTACAAAGGACCCTAACGTGATAGGATATATGCTGGATTTAGTGACCAGGAACCCAGCCTGTGTGGAAAACATCAACCCTGCTATACTGCCTAATCCACGAGAGTGGGTAGACATGTGCCTCTGGTGAGTTACCATCTTTATCACATCGGGTGTTACAGTGGTGGAGGCGTGTGAGGTGTTTTGGTCCGCACATTGGTTTCCTGTGCGTCTGTGGTGTCACCGGAAATAGCTGTCACTGCATTTTCTTTGGTAAGAGGCTTTGGTATTTAATAATAACCAGCTCTAAAAACAGTATCACACTATTGTGGCCCTTTTGTTTCTTTACCCCATTGTGGTCATCGATTGGATTGAGGAGAGACATAGAAGAAGTGTGTGCTGTATTAGAAGATACGCCAGGGTGCTATCATCTATACTGGATACAGTCATTGGGATCCAAGCCTTTTGTGGAGATCATCATACTTGCCCAATTACCTTATCCATGTGACTGAATGGGCATGAGCTCTGTGAGTTGCCATCTTGTCCATGATTGGTGCCTTAGTGGTGTAGGAGATAAGAGGCGTGTTTCGATCCACATACAGGATTCTCTGCGACTTTACCCTGTCACTGAAGATATTCAGTAATATATAGACTCTATCCAAGAGACTTTATTCCTCACTGACTGTATTGTGCTGTCTTGAGGGGTCACTCATTTCAGCCCTAGATTATAATTTCGTCTGCGCTACTAACCCTTATTGGGTTTCTTTGAGATTTAATTGGTGTTTTTTGAGAATGCTATAACTGGAAACAAGCTGCGACTTGTTTAAGTTCAAGATATTAATTGATTTATGTTCAGTGCCTTTGAGCGCAGGGGACCATCTATTTGTCTTTTAGTGTTTTTTATACAATACATTTTTGTTATTTAACCACTTCTGGACCGGAAGGATTTGCCCCCTTAATGACCAGGCCATTTTTTGTGATTCGTCACTGCGTTACTTTAGTGGACAAATGCGCGGTTGTGCGATGCTGTAGCCAAAAAAAATTGATGTCCTTTTTTCTTCGCAAATAGAGATTTCTTTTGGTGGTATTTGATCACCGGTGTGATTTTTATTTTTTGCACTATAAACAAAAAAATAGTGACATTTCTAAAAAAAAAAAAAATATATATATTTTTACTTTCTGCTATATAACATTCCCAAAAAAAATCAAAATCTAAAATTTTCATCCTTTTAGGCCAATTTGTATTCTGATACATATTTTTGGTAAAAAAATATTGCAATAAGCATATTTTGATTGGTTTGCGCAAACATTATCACGTTTACAAACTAGGGGGAAGATTTATGTCATTTTTATTTATTTTTTTATCAGTAATAGCGGCGATCTGTGATTTTTAGTGGTATTGCGACATTGCGGCGGATAGAATGGACCCCTAACTGACATTTTTTACACTTTTGGGGAGACCAGTAACATTACTACAGTAATCAGTGCTAAAAATATGCACTGTTACTGTAATAATGACATTGGCAAGGAAGGGGTTAACCTAGTGGTGATCAAAGAGTTAAGTTTGAGCCTAGGGGAGTGTTTTCTAACTGTATAGGGGATGGGCTTGTGAAATGACCACAGAGACCTGTGATCCTATATAGGAGGATTACAGGTGTTCTGTGATCATTTCAGAGAGAACAACGGTCGTCTGTGTTTACAACAGCTGACCGTCCTTCTCTTTCGGCGGGGAGTGATCGTGGGTGCCAAGCGGCCGCTGCCTAGGGGGGGGCGGAAGCGCGCCGCCAGGTTGCCCCCAGCACTTCTCCCGCGAACCGACTTACCCATATGTCGATTCACGCATCCGCGCCAGCCTGCCACAGTATATATGCGGCGGGCGGTTGGCAAGCGGTTAAAGGCATCTTGCAAAACTGTATTGTACTAGTTTTGTGTAGATTGCAAATACGGGAAAAAATGTATGCCCAACTCTGTATAAATAATAACCAAGTTAAAAACGAACAGACCCAAAAATGAACCATGAGGTACTCCAACAACAACCTTACAACATTCAATTGAATCATTAATCATTATTCATTACTCTCTGAATACTATTCCTAAGCTAGTTTTCAGTACATTTGCAGACTGAAATTTCTATGCTTGAAGATCTTAATTGATATATTAGTCATTTTTAGGAAATCAAGTCAAATATTTTAGGAATGTCAAAATATACCACAGTCACTCTTTACTTTAGTTCTTATGAGGGATTACCTACATACATAAATCATCTTCTTTTTGGTTGTGCACCGTGTTGTGGAATTATTGGTATTTGGTTCATTATAAATATTGCTTAGGAGTACAGTGACTTTCTAGGTAATGTAAAATATCATATAGGATATGAACATTGCCTACAGCATTGCATTAGCAAGCAAGGCAAATGCTGCTACACATTAATAAGTAATGCAAAGTTCAAGTAAAAAAAAAAAAAATAGGGCAAAACTGGCTGTAAATTAAACAAAATATTCTGCTGATTCTTTGTAAACTTTGTGATATATATAAAATGTCATGCAGAACATTAGTAAAATTACTTGATAACAGAATAACAGAAAAACAATAAGCTGGATACAAACATCAGACAAAGATCTGACTTTTAAGCACCAAGTGTCTCGCAATTTCATACGGCCCATCTTTGGCCATAAACAGGAGCATACAGATAGTAAGTGTTCCTGTTTAGGAGGGAGGACAAGGTACTATAGTTGGAATGCATCTGACAGCAACACTAGCAGCTTACCACACAGCATTTTTTTTTTTTATTATAAACTATTGTATAATACAGAATTGATGTGCCATAAAACATAAAAAAATCAAACGTGCACAAATAAATTATAAAGTGCTTCAACATTGAAATGAAACAGTGTTATAATTTAACATAAATTCAATGAGTGAAATTGTGTCAGATGCCAAAGTCTTTGAAATAAATTAGGTAAGTAAAGATGCTTCAAATTCCACACAAACGAGCAGTGTCCGTGTATCACTCTTGCTCCCCCCTGTGTAGTTGCACTCACCAGATAGATCTCCCCACTCAAGGGATAACCCGCAATTACAATAACTGTCTGTAGATCTTTTCCCACAGGTGCCTCTGTCTCCTTAGTGTACTTGCCTCAGTAGTACCATGTAAAAGTAATAAAATCCTCCATAGTGTAATTCCATAAGCCATTTTTTATTAGTAAGAGAAAGGGGAGAGGCAGCCAGTCACATGAGCACTGAGCGGCGCTAGGAAATCAGGTATAGAACAGCATATTTTTGATAAGGCACATATACAGGGCACTTAGTATTATGAAAGACAGGGGATTTCTTGAAAATTACTAAGTGGGTTTACAACCACTTTAAGGCAGGGGTCTCCAAACCTTCTAAACAAAGAGCCAGTTTATTTTTCTCCAGACTTTAGGGGGGCCGGACTGTGGGCAGCAGAAGTGGAAACTTTTCTGGCATCAGTGGGAGTAAACATCACTACATTTGGTATTGGGGGTTGGAACAGTACCCCATTATTGGTATCATAGGGAGGAAAAATACCCCAATATTGGTGTCAGTGGGAGAAATGGTGCCCCATTGCTGGTGTGAGTTGGCAGAATAGAGTCTTGTATCAAAGGGAGGAATAGTGCCCCAAGTGCTGGATAAAGGCAGGCAAAGGGCACATCTGGCTCCCGTGCCAGATGCAGCCTAGGGATTGCTTAAAAAAAGGCAGATTAAATATGATAGCTGATGGTGACAATTAAAGATTCAGACTTGAAAATCCTGCAGGGTACAGGCAAATTGTGATTTGCCAATTATCTTAAAGTTATAATAAAGTCTTGTTTATTTTTTGTTTAAGAATACCAAACATGTCATACTTGCCTGTTCGGTGTAGTGGTTTTGCACAGTGCAGCCCAGATCCTCCTTTTTTTCAGGTCCCCCATCGGTGCTCCTGGCCCTCCCTCCTGCTGAGTGTCCCCCCCCCCCCACAGCAAGCAGCTTGCTATGGGGCACCCGAGTGGAGCTGCTGATCTGTGTGTCCACAGTCGCTGCCTAGCCTCACCCCCTCTCTATCCTGATAGGCTCACTGACTTTGATTGACAATGGCGCGTGCTGCTGTCTCAGCCAATGAGGGAGAGCCCACAGACAGCCGAGGCTTTTGTGTGCAACATCGCTGGATCAAGATGGGGCTCAGGTAAGTATTAGTGGGGCTAGGGGGCTGCTGCACACAGGTTTTTTTTTTATCTAAATGCATAAATTGTAATAAGATAAAAAAAAAAACTTCTGTCTTTAGAACCACTTTAAATATGCAAGTCAGTTTAACAGCTCTGATTCACCATCTGCAAATCCTGATAATTAGCGTGTAAATTTTCAAATTGATGGGTGTGTCATAATGGTCCTTTGTATTTTGAGATCTGCTGATCCCGCAGCCAATCTTCTAAATCGGTACCAATGATGACAGTGAAATATTCATATTGTTACTAACAGCAATATGTTTAAAAAACAAATATTGTTATGGTAATTGCTTCGAATTTGGCATGTTTCTGTTAAAATTATTTATAATGTATATTTGTTTGGCGTTTTAATACTCATCAGACATTCATTGTTTCTCCATAAGATTACATTGAATTTGAATTCAGAGCATGAGTGGCACTAAAATAGCTGTGAAAGATACCTTTATCTGTGTCAATGCCTGACATCCTTATTAATCAAATACTATTTTTCACTTCAGTGGCATTGTTATGAGTCACATCAATGGCAGAGAGTGACAAAGATAAAACGATTCACATTTCATCATGCTCTGTGTTTAAAAAAAAAAAGTTTCCTTATTTTATACTTTTCTTGTTCAACAAAATTTAAATGGGGCAGATGTTGCATTGCTTGCAACAATCCTAACAGAACATCTGTTCCAGACTCCACCCAAGTTGCTCACTTATGTAGAGATGTGATCTTTTTTTGTTTAATAAATACAAAAAAAAGGTCAGTGGTTTAAAGTACACTACACATGCTTTTCCATATCAACTTGTAGCATGGTGGCACAGATGGGAAAGTGGAAGCCAAGATAATTTGTTTCAGCCGGAATACAAAAGCACTAGCACCTCTGTCAGGCTTTATTATTGTTGGTGTCCTTGTTAGGGATATTTCCCCAAACCTTCCCCTGTGCTTGAATACCTATCTTTCCCACCCTTATGATTTTCTTGGGTATTTATCTGTTAAAATATAAACCCACTCGCAACAAACTAACCTAAATTGATATACAAAATATATAAATATATTATTATTATTATACAGGATTTATATAGCTCCAACAGTTTGTGCAGTGCTTTACAATGTGAATATATAATAATAATAAATATAAATAAGCAGCTGCTGTCACAAACCTACCGGTGGAACAATGAAAGATAAGTCTGCAGAGAGTATGATACTCCATGCGGATAACAGCGCTTGCTAAAAAAAATCTCAGTGAAAAAAATAATGAAAATGCACAATAACAATTAAAATAAAATCATGCAATAATAATCATGCTTCAAAAGAACTGAGATCGATGGGGTACAAAAACTGAGAGCAGACTCCACATAGCGTAAAATTGTTTGAATTTATTGCAAGCATATAAAGCAGATTGAGCATACAGGCAAATGCTGAAAACAGCAAAAAGGTTCCCCTTTGTAATCCCCCCCCCCCGCGAGCGCTTCCCGGTGGAAGCCGTATGAGCCAAACCAACCGGTAGTATAAGTACATGAATCTGTACCTGTCTTTGTATCAGACTGCAGTCCCTCTTCAGCAGAACTATGGGGAAGGGAGCCCGGCCAGACAGAGCTGTGCTGTGTAGTAGAGCTGAGTAAACCTCAGAACTTATCCAAAAGAGATTTGATCCGCATGGAGTAACATACTCTCTGAGGACTTATCTTTCATTGGGTATTAATCTACCTAAATCACAAAATTCCTATGGTTAGGCTACCAGTATCCATCTATTTATGAATTTCTCAGAATCTGATCCAGCAAAAAAAACTATCCATGTTCTCAAGTTGTGAACACTTTCCTGTAATGCTCTAAAAGGACGTCTTCACAGCACAGAATGCAAATGATACAATGTCATTAAAGGTAATTACATAAAATTCTGAAAAAAATTTAACTGATCTTTAAAGGAGAAGTATGGCCAAAGCTATGGAGTGCAGTTTGTTCTACAGTCCTGTGACCCATTTTGAGCTGACATCACTCAGCTGGTTCAGGATCAGGAAAGCTACGAACTTTACAGTCAGCACCCATTCAGATGCCTGGACTGGAAGCTGGATCAGCCTCTCAGCAAGCAGATTAGAAACTGAGCCACCCGCTGACAGCCCAACACTCCAGTGAGCACTGGAGGGGCAGAGAACAGAGGCAGTGACTAATAGCCACTGGCTCCCTGTTCAGTGAAGACTGAGAACTGAGCAATCAGCAGTTTTTGATCGCTCAGTTCTCAGCCTTAGAAGCAGCAGGGGACAGATGCAGCATTAGATCAAGTTATTTATTTTTAATTTTTTTACTATTTAGCAATGCGTTACTTTACCTGTCAATTGTGCAATTATGCAACACTGTACGCAAATGAAATCTATATAATTTTTTCACAAAAATAGAGCGTTCTTTTGGTGATATTTAAACACCACTGGGTTTTTTATTTGTTTCAATATGAACGAAAAAAAAGAACAAAAATATTCTACATTCTGTTTTAAAACATTTCCAATAAAAAAATAAAATGTCTTCATAAATGTAGGTCAAAATATATTCTGCTACATATCTTTGGTAAAAAAAATATAATAATTGATTTGTCTTAACAGCTTCTAAAAACAATGGTATATATACTGGAATTTACGCAGCTATAGATGGTATACTGTAATGGTGGTGATCAGTGACTTATAGTAGGACTGCAACAATAGGGTGGCAGGTAATCTGGTACTAACAGACAGTGGGCTCCATTCACTAAGCGGTTTCACGTTTTCACAAAAAAAAAAAAAAACGCTTCTATGTGGTATTTTTCCAAAGTATGCGGTATTTATCCCATGAAACCATGTGGTATTTTATTTCATGTGATATCCAGTGGGATAGATACAGTGGAGAAGAATAAGAATCCCTCCCAATTTGTATTGCTAATAAAGAGGTAAAATGGTTTAAACTATAGAAATATGTCAACTCACAAAGTCAATGCAGAATACTGTATGTATTATTACAAAAGAAAAAAAGGTGACTAGAATACCAGTCAAAGGGAAGCTGCTTTCACATGACACACGTGGTGCATCAAAAGCAACTTAATTAAATTAGGTAAATACAAAATATCTTCATAAATGTCAAATATTGAATGATAATAGTATCCAAAATCACACTCATATATACATACCCTTTTTCCACTAATAAAAAATACAACGTTGTCTTTTTTATTGCTGGAAGAAGGGTATTTATATATGCGCGGGTACTGTTTTCTTTCAATATTTGACATTTATGAAGATATTTTGTATTTACTTAAAGCATAACTACAGTAAAACGTTTTTTTTTAATTTTGGATAGGGTGGAGAGGTATTGGAACACCTTTTAGGATTTTACTTCTGTTTGTGCCCTCATTAGCGAGATTCCCCCTCTCTATTTGTCCTGTTTACCATTATCATTGAAAGTGAAATTAAATTAAAATCCCAAAATTTGGGTTGTCCCTAGAAACGTAATAGAGTGGAAATTTTCCAATGGGGACACTAGTTCTGGTGACCTGGAAGGCCCCAAGGGATTCCCTTAATGTTTCCTTTCACTTCCTGTGTTGGCAATGGGACAGGAAGTGAAGGTAAATCTCCTGAATAGGAAACAAGTGGCAAAAAAAATCTGACAGGGGTTCTAACTCTCAATTACTCTATCCAAAATTAAAAATAAAGTTTTGCCGTTACTTACACTTTTAAGCAGCCTTTTTTTAACCTTTTCAACACAGAGGAACCCTTGAAATATTTTTCCAGTCTCAGGGAACCTGTGCTAAAAAATACTATATCTACAACTCATGATACATTGGTGCGATGGTCAGTGGGAAGAATGCTCCTTACACTTGTGGCCACTGGGAAGAATTGCCCCCTAATTTATAGATAGCTAAAAAGATCAATAGTGTCAGTGGGAACTTGTCACTGGGAAAATATATCTAAAAAGAATTGTGAAAAAGTAATGTATTCCCACTACATATGACCTATGTTCTAACAGGAGATTAGGCCCCTGCAATATTCATGTATATTGTATTATGTTTGGCGTGATTGAGAGTTTTTTTGCAGCAAATGATATATATGCTTGTATTTACACAAAAAAAGCCTCTGAAAATCTGAAAAAATTACAAGAGAAAATAAGTATATTTTACTACATTTAATGGGGTGGATTTAATAAATGTAATGGGGTAGATTTATTAAAGGCACATAGACTGAGCACTTTGCAAGTGCAGTTGCGCCAGAGCTTAGTAAATGGGGGGAGCTCTGCTAATTTCCATCATCCAATCATGTGCAAGCATAAATGCTGTTTTATTCCTTGCATGTGATTGGGTATTCTTTGTAAAGTGAAGCCTTGCCTCGTTTACTAAACTCTGGAGCAACTTACAAATTGCACAGTCTAAGAGTGGGTTACAAAAATTAATTACCTGTAATTGTTACCTGTTCCCAATAAAAAACTGACAAGTGTTTTAATCCATCTACCCTCTGTCCAAAACCAAAAAAAAAAAGTTTTTCTCTAGTTATACTTTAACCCTTTTGCTGCCAGGTCCATATGTCATACTTCTGCCCGTCAGATAAAAGCATTCAGGGGACTGCACTGCCGCCCAATTGCTCACACACCCTCGGTACCGGAACCCCCCCCGCGCGCGCCGCCGCGCCCTGCCATGTTTTCCGGGCTCCACTTGCCCATCTGAGTGCCCAGGAGCCACATGACAGATACCTGTGAGTGGAGGGAAAGGAGAAGAGCGGACACACATCCGCTCTCCTCCCCTTCTTGTTGTGCCCCATTAAGTGACGTCTTTGACGTCACTTCCAGGTCAGCCTCTCTGTATCCTCGGCTAGCTCAGCTGGGAAAGATCTGCATTGCAAAACATTCAGTGGAGCCAAAAGGAGACCTAGGATTTAAAAGGCCCTGCATGTCTCATTAACCACTTAAGGTGGTTACTGTTTTACTGCGGCAGGCAGCCCCTCCTGCGCTAACTGATGTAACTGTATGTCGGTTGAGTGCCTGCGGTCAATCCCCGCTGAGAGAGAAGGATGGTCAGCTGTTGTAAACACAGCTGACCGTTCTTCCCTCTGGAATGATCACAGAGCTCCTGTGATCCTCCTATATAGGATCACAGATCTCTGTGGTCATTTCAAAAGCCCAATCCCCATACGGTTAGAAACACGCACCTAGGCTTATATTTAATCCCTGATCACCCACTGTGTAAACCCCTTCCCTGCCAATGGCATTATTACAGTAACAGCGCATATTTTTAGCACTGATTACTGTAGTAATGTCACTGGTCCCCCCCAAAAGTGTACAAAATGTCAGTTAGGAGTCCGATCTGTCAGCCGCAATGTCGTAGTCCCGCTAAAAATCGCAGATCGAAACCATTACTAGTAAAAAAAAAAAAAAAAAACAATAAAAACTACATAAATCTTTCCCCTAGTTAGTAGATGCGATGACTTTTGTGCAAACCAATCAAAATACGCTTATTGCGATTTTTGTTACCAAAAATATGTAGCAGAAAACAAATTGGCCTAAAATTATGAAATACTCTGATTTTTAAATGTTTTTTTTTGGAATGTTATATAGCAGAACGTGAAAAAATGGAAAATTGATATCAAATACTTACCGTAATTTTCCTTTCCTGATGGACTCCATGGGCGCATACGTATCAGGTTTTGTCCCGCCTCCAAACCTACCCTATGGGACATCCACTCCCTTAAATCTTTGCACCTGTTCAGCACACGTGTTCTGTAACTATCCTCCATAGAAACTGGGAGGGAACTCCTGCTGCCATGGAGTCCATCAGGAAAGGAAAATTACGGTAAGTATTTGATATCAATTTTCCATTTTCCTGATAGACTCCATGGCAGCATACGTATCGGGAAATAACTCACCGTACACAAACAGGGTGGGCAGGTGCTGAACAAAAGTTTAATTTACTCTGTCAAACTGACAGGACTTGTAAACCAAAGTTAACAGAAGAAAGAGCTGCCGGCTAAACACAATAGTGAGACAAAAATGTATTTATAGAGGACCAGGATGCTGCTCTACAAATCACTTCAGGTGCGACATGTCTGGATACTGCCCAGGACGTGGAGACACTCTGAGTCGAGTGAGCCGTAACCGCCACTGGAGGGGTCAAGCCCTTAGCCCTGTAAGCCCATTGGATAGCTTGGATGATCCTAGAGGAGATAGATCTTGAAGAAGCCGAAGTCCCTTGTTCTTTCCACTGAAAGTGACGAACAGATGTTCTGACTGCCGGAAGGAGACCGTAGCTTCCAGATTCTGTTTTAGGCAATTTCCAACATCCAGCGGATGGACAGAAGAGTCCTCTTCCTGCCTAAAGGTAGGCAAGACTATCTCCACATTTTCATGAAAAATGGAAGTAACCTCCGGTCTAGCATTCAACATAGGGATTAAGACTACCCTATCTGGAAAAAAGGTTAGGAAGGGCTCCTGTGCCCCTAAGGCTCCAATTTCAGAAACTCTCTTCGCCGATGTAATGGCTACCAAGAAAACAGTCACCAATGTCAACGCCTTGATGGTAAGAGTTTCATCTGTATCACGGATACGTTGTGATTAGTGTTGAGCGAACACGGACTGTATTATTCGTGTTCGTACCGAATAATTGGATTTTTTGTACCCGAACACGGACACGGACACTTTACTGTATGTTCGGGTAAAAATCCGTGTTCGGTCGTTTTATTTCCGGGTTTTGCATGCTTTGGCGCTCTTTTCATGGCGGGCTTTCAACAGCCAATCAACAATCGTTTAACTGGTGTGCCTTAAGCCATCCCAGCCATGCCTGCAAATGTCTCAGTAGCTGTGATTGGCCGTCTGAAGCATGTGACCAAGTCTTTATAAGTTCGAGGCAGCCGCAGCGGCGTCATTATGCTGCTTAGATTCAGGGACAGAGCACACATCAACGTGCTGGCTGCTGATTAGGGAAAGATAGGCAGGAAAAAACCATTTGTGTCCGGATAGAATTGAGGGACAGGTCGGAGTGTTTAGGCAGGGCGAGTTGTAGGCATTTTAGGGATAGAGTCTGCTGAATTATATAGGGTCAGTGTCTTCTACAAACTACAATCGATATTGCTGTGTGGGGGGTGGGGTCTGCACTCAATCCTGATCTACGATCTCTTCTCAATCCTGTTAGGGACAGAGTCTGCTGAATTTTAGGGAAACTGTGTTCTACAAACTACAATCGATATTGCTGTGTGGTGTGGGATTGGAGATAGGCAGGTGTCAGTGATCCACATCCATTTTTCTGTGTGTGAGCTGCAGTGAACACAATCTTTTTGGGCTGCAGTGAACACAATCTTTTTGGGCTGCAGTGAACACAATCTTTTTGGGCTGCAGTGAACACAATCTTTTTGGGCTGCAGTGAACACAATCTTTTTGGGCTGCAGTGAACACAATCTTTTTGGGGTGCAGTGAACAAAATCTTTTTGGGGTGCAGTGAACACAATCCTTTTTGGTGTGCAGTGAACACAATCTTTGTGGGGTGCAGTGAACAAAATCCTTTGTGGGGTGCAGTGAACACAATCTTTTTGGGGTGCAGTGAACAAAATCCTTTTTGGGGTGCAGTGAACAACATCCTTTTTGGGGTGCAGTGAACACAATCTTTTTGGGGTGCAGTGTTCAAAATCCTTTGTGGGGTGCAGTGAACACAATCTTTTTGGGGTGCAGTGAACACAATCTTTTTGGGGTGGAGTGAACAACATCCTTTTTGGGGTGCAGTGAACAAAATCCTTTTTGGGGTGCAGTGAACAAAATCATTTTTGGGGTGCAGTGAACACAATCTTTTTGGGGTGCAGTGAACACAATCTTTGTGGGGTGCAGTGAACACAATCTTTTTGGGGTGGAGTGAACAACATCCTTTTTGGGGTGCAGTGAACAACATCCTTTTTGGGGTGCAGTGAACACAATCTTTTTGGGGTGCAGTGAACACAATCTTTGTGGGGTACAGTGAACAGAATCTTTGTGGGGTGCAGTGAACACAATCTTTGGGGGGTACAGTGAACACAATCTTTGTGAGGTGCAGTGAACACAATCTTTGTGGGGTGCAGTGAACACAATCATTGTGGGGTGCAGTGAACTCAATCTTTGTGGGGTACAGTGAACACAATCTCATACTGAAGGTTTGAGGGTGCTGCCTGTTCCATACTCCCCCTACTCCTCATCTAGCCTTTTAGGGGTACAAACAATAGTAATTGGGGCCTAGTGTGGTTGTGTACGTGTGATATACATACACTTTTTTGGGATCATATTTTCTATTCCGCTATTTAATCAAAAACCTTTGGGGATCAGTTAAATTGGGGGATAGTCTGTGTTGGTACGTGTGAGAGAGATCCACCTTTCCAAGTTGTTGGGGTTCATCTCATACTTCTGAAGGTTTGAGGGTGCTGCCTGTTCCATACTCCCCCTACTCCTAGCCTTTTAGGGGTACAAACAATAGTAATTGGGGCCTAGTGTGGTTGTGTACGTGTGATATACATACACTTTTTTGGGATCATATTTTCTATTCCGCTATTTAATCAAAAACCTTTGGGGATCAGTTAAATTGGGGGATAGTCTGTGTTGGTACGTGTGAGAGAGATCCACCTTTCCAAGTTGTTGGGGTTCATCTCATACTTCTGAAGGTTTGAGGGTGCTGCCTGTTCCATACTCCCCCTACTCCTAGCCTTTTAGGGGTACAAACAATAGTAATTGGGGCCTAGTGTGGTTGTGTACGTGTGATATACATACACTTTTTTGGGATCATATTTTCTATTCCGCTATTTAATCAAAAACCTTTGGGGATCAGTTAAATTGGGGGATAGTCTGTGTTGGTACGTGTGAGAGAGATCCACCTTTCCAAGTTGTTGAGGTTCATCTCATACTTCTGAAGGTTTGAGGGTGCTGCCTGTTCCATACTCCCCCTACTCCTAGCCTTTTAGGGGTACAAACAATAGTAATTGGGGCCTAGTGTGGTTGTGTACGTGTGATATACATACACTTTTTTGGGATCATATTTTCTATTCCGCTATTTAATCAAAAACCTCTGGGGATCAGTTAAATTGGGGGATAGTCTGTGTTGGTACGTGTGAGAGAGATCCACCTTTCCAAGTTGTTGGGGTTCATCTCATACTTCTGAAGGTTTGAGGGTGCTGCCTGTTCCATACTCCCCCTACTCCTAGCCTTTTAGGGGTACAAACAATAGTAATTGGGGCCTAGTGTGGTTGTGTACGTGTGATATACATACACTTTTTTGGGATCATATTTTCTATTCCGCTATTTAATCAAAAACCTTTGGGGATCAGTTAAATTGGGGGATAGTCTGTGTTGGTACGTGTGAGAGAGATCCACCTTTCCAAGTTGTTGGGGTTCATCTCATACTTCTGAAGGTTTGAGGGTGCTGCCTGTTCCATACTCCCCCTACTCCTAGCCTTTTAGGGGTACAAACAATAGTAATTGGGGCCTAGTGTGGTTGTGTACGTGTGATATACATACACTTTTTTTGGATCATATTTTCTATTCCGCTATTTAATCAAAAACCTTTGGGGATCAGTTAAATTGGGGGATAGTCTGTGTTGGTACGTGTGAGAGAGATCCACCTTTCCAAGTTGTTGGGGTTCATCTCATACTTCTGAAGGTTTGAGGGTGCTGCCTGTTCCATACTCCCCCTACTCCTCATCTAGCCTTTTAGGGGTACAAACAATAGTAATTGGGGCCCAGTGTGGTTGTGTACGTGTGATATACATACACTTTTTTGGGATCATATTTTCTATTCCGCTATTTAATCAAAAACCTTTGGGGATCAGTTAAATTGGGGGATAGTCTGTGTCGGTACGTGTGAGAGAGATCCACCTTTCCAAGTTGTTGGGGTTCATCTCATACTTCTGAAGGTTTGAGGGTGCTGCCTGTTCCATACCCCCCCTACTCCTCATCTAGCCTTTTAGGGGTACAAACAATAGTAATTGGGGCCTAGTGTGGTTGTGTACGTGCGAGATACATACACTTTTTTTGATCATATTTCCTACTCCGCTATTCAATAAAAACCTTTGAGGATCAATTGAATTGCGGGATAGTCTGTGTCGGTACGTGTGAGAGAGATCCACCTTTCCAAGTTGTTGGGGTTCATCTCATACTTCTGAAGGTTTGAGGGTGCTGCCTGTTCCATACTCCCCCCTACTCCTCATCTAGCCTTTTAGGGGTACAAACAATAGTAATTGGGGCCCAGTGTGGTTGTGTACGTGTGATATACATACACTTTTTTGGGATCATATTTTCTATTCCGCTATTTAATCAAAAACCTTTGGGGATCAGTTAAATTGGGGGATAGTCTGTGTCGGTACGTGTGAGAGAGATCCACCTTTCCAAGTTGTTGGGGTTCATCTCATACTTCTGAAGGTTTGAGGGTGCTGCCTGTTCCATACCCCCCCTACTCCTCATCTAGCCTTTTAGGGGTACAAACAATAGTAATTGGGGCCTAGTGTGGTTGTGTACGTGCGAGATACATACACTTTTTTTGATCATATTTCCTATTCTGCTATTCAATAAAAACCTTTGAGGATCAATTGAATTGCGGGATAGTCTGTGTCGGTACGTGTGAGAGAGATCCACCTTTCCAAGTTGTTGGGGTTCATCTCATACTTCTGAAGGTTTGAGGGTGCTGCCTGTTCCATACTCCCCCTACTCCTCATCTAGCCTTTTAGGGGTACAAACAATAGTAATTGGGGCCCAGTGTGGTTGTGTACGTGTGATATACATACACTTTTTTGGGATCATATTTTCTATTCCGCTATTTAATCAAAAACCTTTGGGGATCAGTTAAATTGGGGGATAGTCTGTGTCGGTACGTGTGAGAGAGATCCACCTTTCCAAGTTGTTGGGGTTCATCTCATACTTCTGAAGGTTTGAGGGTGCTGCCTGTTCCATACTCCCCCTACTCCTCATCTAGCCTTTTAGGGGTACAAACAATAGTAATTGGGGCCCAGTGTGGTTGTGTACGTGTGATATACATACACTTTTTTGGGATCATATTTTCTATTCCGCTATTTAATCAAAAACCTTTGGGGATCAGTTAAATTGGGGGATAGTCTGTGTCGGTACGTGTGAGAGAGATCCACCTTTCCAAGTTGTTGGGGTTCATCTCATACTTCTGAAGGTTTGAGGGTGCTGCCTGTTCCATACCCCCCCTACTCCTCATCTAGCCTTTTAGGGGTACAAACAATAGTAATTGGGGCCTAGTGTGGTTGTGTACGTGCGAGATACATACACTTTTTTTGATCATATTTCCTATTCCGCTATTCAATAAAAACCTTTGAGGATCAATTGAATTGCGGGATAGTCTGTGTCGGTACGTGTGAGAGAGATCCACCTTTCCAAGTTGTTGGGGTTCATCTCATACTTCTGAAGGTTTGAGGGTGCTGCCTGTTCCATACTCCCCCTACTCCTCATCTAGCCTTTTAGGGGTACAAACAATAGTAATTGGGGCCCAGTGTGGTTGTGTACGTGTGATATACATACACTTTTTTTGGATCATATTTTCTATTCCGCTATTTAATTTAACTGGGCCTCCATGCGAGACCTGTGTGCCTTGTTGCGCTGTTTTGAGTACTCCACCAACATGGCCAGTGGCAATGACGCCGTTCTCAGCTTAACTATCCCACTTCCATGCCTCCTTGAAAAAACAATTCGGGCGATGATGGAAGAGGATGTGGCACAGGATGAGGAGGAGGAGGAGGATGAAGAGGTAACATTTCCAAGGCTTTCAGGGCAGTCATTCGCAAGGGGCTCCGAGGGTGGGTTCCTGCACACGCAAACGCCAGGGACGCAATTGTCCAGCAGGGGCACAGTTCTGGAGGATGAGGAGGATGAGGAGGAGGAGGAGCTGGAGGAGGAGATGGAACCATGTTCACAGCAGGGTGGCACCCAGGCCAGCTCATGGCCATCACTGGTGCGTGGCTGGGGGGATACAGAGGACACGGACGATACACCTCCCACAGAGGACAGCCTTTCGTTGCCTCTGGGCAGCCTGGCACACATGAGCGATTACATGCTGCAGTGTCTCCACAACGACCGCCGAGTTGCCCACATTCTAACTTGTGCTGATTACTGGGTGGCCACGCTGCTGGATCCCCGTTACAAGGACAACGTACCGTCCTTAATTCACTCACTGGAGCGCGATCGCAAGATGCGCGAGTACAAGCGCACGCTGGTAGACGCCATGCTGCTGGCATTCCCATCTGACAGCGGGGCCACAGTGGAAGCACAAGGCAGAGGAGGAGGAGGAGGAGGTCGCCAACGCAACCAGGGCACCGCCAGCACCTCAGAAGGCAGGGTTAGCATGGCCGAAATGTGGAAAAGCTTTGTCAGCACGCCACAACAAACAGCAGCACCAGCAGCTCAGATGGAACGTCTTAGCAGGAGGCAGCATTTTACCAACATGGTGGAGCAGTATGTGTGCACACGCCTACATGTAGTGAATGACGGGTCTGCCCCCTTCAACTTCTGGGTCTCCAAATTGGGCACATGGCTTGAGCTTGCCCTTTACGCCTTGGAGGTGCTGGCGTGCCCTGCAGCCAGTGTATTATCTGAACGGGTATTTAGCACGGCTGGGGGCGTTATAACAGACAAGCGCAGCCGCCTGTCCAGAGACAATGTGGACAAGCTCACGTTCATTAAAATGAACCAGGCATGGATCCCACGGGACTTTTCCGTACCTTATGCAGAATAGCAATGGATACCGACCTTACCCACCCATTGTTCCATTTTTGCTCTTTCTCACTCTTTTGGGGTGTACCCTCATTTAAAATTTTTGAAAAGAAGCAGTGTTGGCTACCTCGTCCTCCTCCTCAGGGCCAGATTAATGTAGGGGCTATTGGAGCTGCAGCTCCAGGCCCCTACCTTTTATATAGGCCCCGGGTTGGCCATATTCACTGTTACCGCTCTTCTGTCACTTGTAAACACAGAAGTCTGGCTTCTATGCTCGCTTCCCCAGGCAGCACCCTCAGAACCTCCCCACACAGCGTGAAGGCCGGACAAGGAGGGACAGTTGGCGATGCATGGATGTGTTTATGGGCTTCAGAGACAGCATCCCATGTTGAATTAGGCATGCATGGCTGCACCCTTCCTCCTCTGGGTGCATGGCAAGGCACGGCCCTTAAGGCCCTTCAAAATCCTCAGCACCAAGCCCATGATGCTGTTAATCCGGCCCTGGTCCTCCTCCACCGCCGCTTCCACCTACACCGCCCATAGGTGTGCGCAGCCTATTGCATTAAGGTGTGCACCCCAAAGTTGAAATACACATGCATGTGTTTGCCAGCAGGGAGAGTAATGTATCGGGGCCATGTACCTGTAGGCAAGGAGAAATAGAGCAGAGCAGGTCCCAGGGAGATCTTTCCCATCTCCTCACTGGCAATGCTATGTGCCCTAGGTGATTAGGGTGTGCCCAGGCACACCCAGCACACCCTGTGCGCACGCCTATGTCACCGCTAGGCTTGTGACGGTATCAGATTTTCATGCTGCGATTAATTGATTAAGGTTTTGCCACGGTATACGGTATTATCACGGTATTCTATTATTAAATTTAAATTATTAAATTTCCACCTCACTTCAATTTCATTGCTGAATTTAGGGGCTTTGGTTCACTTATGCACATTATTATATAGTCAGTCAGTACAGACTCTGTGAACCAGGCCTAAAATAGGTCATCAAGCAGTGTCTGGCCTAACTGGTGATAACTGGTTCTGGCGCTCGGCTCCGATCCGATGGCCTGGTCATTAAGAGGGCAAATCCTTGTGGTCAAGAAGTGGTTAAACCTGAAGGAGGTGTTGTTTATAAATTACTTTACTATTGCTTTAGGCCTGGTTCACATGTATGCGGGTTGGTGGTTCACATTTGCACAGGCATAGCAGCCCATTGATTTGAATGGGCTGCTATGCCCTCATTTTCCGCAGAAAAAAGGTGCATGCAGCATTTTTTTAAAATTCAGTGGCCTTGAAATCCATCCTGCTTTTGCACCATGCGACTAACCTGCAGTTCCTGCTCTGGCAAGCTTTCTGCATTTTTTGTATACGTGGGCACGGCATTTAAAAATAAACAGTTTGCGTGTGCAGCAACGGCAGGTAAGTCGCATGGTGCAAAAGAAGGATGGATTTCATGGCCACTGCATTTTTTTAAATTCTGCATGCACCTTTTTTCAGCTGAAAACGCAGGCATAGCAGCTCAAGCCCATTCACATCAATGGGCTGCTATGCCTGTGCAAATGTGGGCCCCCAACCCGCATACATGTGAACCAGGCCTAAAGCAATAGTAAAGTCATTAATTGGTTAAACCTGCAGGAGGACCGGTGTTTTTATCTATTAATGACTTTACTATTGCTTTAGGCCTGGTTCACATGTATGCGGGTTGGGGGCCCACATTTGCACAGGCATAGCAGCCCATTGATGTGAATGGGCTTGAGCTGCTATGCCTGCGTTTTCAGCTGAAAAAAGGTGCATGCAGAATTTAAAAAAATGCAGTGGCCATGAAATCCATCCTTCTTTTGCACCATGCGACTTACCTGCCGTTGCTGCACACGCAAACTGTTTATTTTTAAATGCCGTGCCCACGTATACAAAAAATGCAGAAAGCTTGCCAGAGCAGGAACTGCAGGTTAGTCGCATGGTGCAAAAGCAGGATGGATTTCAAGGCCACTGAATTTAAAAAAAATGCTGCATGCACCTTTTTTCTGCGGAAAATGAGGGCATAGCAGCCCGTTCAAATCAATGGGCTGCTATGCCTGTGCAAATGTGGGCCGCCAACCCGCATACATGTGAACCGCCAACCCGCATACATGTGAACCACCAACCCGCATACATGTGAACCAGGCCTAAAGCAATAGTAAAGTCATTAATAGATAAAAACACCGGTCCTCCTGCAGGTTTAACCACTTCTGGATCGCAAGGATTTGCCCCTTTAAAGACCAGGCCATCGGATCAGAGCGCCAGGACCAGTCATCACCAGGTAGGCCAGACACTGCTTGATGGCTATATAATAATGTAATGTGGGCTGCTAGGCGTGTGTGTGTGTATATATATATTTATTAGAGCTGCACGATTCTGGCCAAAATGAGAATCACGATTTTTTAGCTTGGAATAAAGATCACGATTCTCTCACGATTCTCTGTGTAACAAAAAAAAAAAAAATTGGGATAACTTTACTGTTACGTTTTTTTTTTTTTTTTTTATTCATTAAAGTCTAATCATTGCGTTTGAAAGACTGCTGCGCAAATACAGTGTGACATAAAATATTACAACAATCGCCATTTTATTCTGTAGGGTCTCTGCTAAAAAAATATATAAAATGTTTGGGGGTTCTAAGTACTTTTCTAGCAAAAAAAAAACTGATTTTAACTTGCAAACAGCAAGTGTCAGAAAAAGATCCAGTCTTTAAGAGGTTAAACTTCCTTTCTCCCTGGCAGAGGGAAGGAAAAGATACAAATGTAATCATTTTTGTTTATAGTTAGGAGACTTAATGCTGAAAGGTGTTAGCTGAGTGAGTGAATGAGTCATCCAGCTCACTGAAATGTATCAATTCACAAGTCAGGCAGACTTGACAGAGAAACTCGGTATTTTAAAAATGCCACAATAACAATACCGTGGCTATGCAATACCGCGATATATCGAATTACCGAAAACCGGCATATGTCTAGTCACCGCCACATCCACCACCACCTCAACCTCCCTCCTACTCCATATGGGCCTCGTCCTTCAGAGATGAAGAAGAACATTGTTTTATTTTTCTGTTTTTTTTTGTTGTTTTAAGTTATTTCCCTATCCACATTTGTTTGCAGAGCACTTGCCATGCTCTTAATTACGTTTTGCTGCCATTTGCAGCACTCTAGCCCTTTCCTTTGGTGTTTTAGAGCCATTTTAGTGCCTTAAAGTTCGGGTCCCCATTGACTTCAATGGGGTTCGGTGTCCGGGAAAAGTTCGGTAAAAGTCCGGGACACGGACCCGGACTTTTTTTTAAAGTTCGGCCGAACCCGTCGAACACGGACATCTAGGTGTTCGCTCAACCCTAGTTGTGATAGAAAGTCCAGGACTAAGGGGAGATCCCACTTCTTCTGGGCCCCGAGTCTTACTGCCCCCTTGAAAAATTGTCGGACCAGAGTATGGCTAGCCCAAGAGATGCCGGTAAAAGCTGAAATAGCCGAAACCTGGACTCTAAGAGAGCTCACTGAGAGTGGAAGGTCTAGACCAGACTGCAGAAAGCTCAACACATCCTGGATCCTGATGGATGAATGAGGGTTGGACCTAGCGGCCAGATGCGAGGAGAATCTCGACCAAATTCTCTCATACACCTTGTTGGTTGAACTCCGTCTGGCGCTCAAAAGTGTAGAGATAGCCTCTTCAGGGCACCCTAAGGCCTGCAGCCTTCCCCTCTTAACAACCAAACTTTCAGATGTAGCCGGGCTGAACAAGGATGCAGTATGGTGCCTTGAGATAGCAGATCTTGCCTGAGGGGCAGTGGGATTGGATCCTGGACACTGAGGAGTGTTAGAAGAGGGAACCAGGGCCTGTTGGGCCAGAATGGAATCACCGCCACTACTTCCACTGCTTCTGATCTGAGTCTCCGGAGAAAATGCAGGATTATTGGAACTGGAGGAAAGGCATATGCCCTGGGGAAACCTCCACCGATCCGTGAGAGCGTCTTCCCCTAGAGCTTGAGGATCCCTGAACCTCGCATAGTATTTCCTCAATTTGCGGTTGCGAGGGAAGGCAAAGAGGTCGTCCTCTGGAGAGAAACCCAGGTTTAGGATCCACCCGAAGACATCTTCATGGAGAGACCACTCGTTGTTGTCCAACTCCAAGATAGAAAGTCGGCTTGGACATTTTGGACTCCTGGAACGTACACTGCTGACAGGTCGGACAAGTTCTTTGGAGCACAGGCCATAATCGGTTCCACCTCTCGCAGCAAGGACCAACTGTGTGTCCCTCCTTGCTTCCTTATATATGCGACTGCCGAGGTGTTGTCCAGTCTTAGCATCACTGGAAGCCCTTTCGTCAAGTGAGGGAACGCTTTTAGAGCTTGAAGAGCCGCCCATAGCTCCAGAATGTTGGACACTATTCCCAGAGAGGGAAAGTTCCATTTGTCCTGAGCCACTTCCGAGAGGCAATGGGCCCCCCAACCTGTGCTGCTGGCATCCGAGGTCACCACAATCCATGAGGTTGGCACAAGAGAATGGCAACACAGAAGATGTTCTCGATGTAGCCACCACGGAAGACTCGCTCTCAAGGCCGGGGTCAGGAAGATGGACTGATCCAGATACCAGACTGTATTGAACAAGGCCCTGAGGTAGACGAGGGACTGGGTGGGAATTCGATGGCTCTTCTCCAAATTTAGCAGCCACCCAAACATCTGAAAGGTGGACACAACTTGGTCCAGGTGCACCAACAGCTGAGATCTGTCTTGGGACAAGAGGAGCAGGTTGTCCAAGTAGTGATGTAGATGAATGCCCTTTGTTCTTAATAGAGCTACCACAGCCAGCAAAACCTTCGAAAAGGTTCGTGGAGATGTCGAAAGCCCGAAGGGGAGACAAGTGAACTGTAGGTGCAATTGATCGACGGAAAAACAGAGATATCTCTGGAAATCTTCTGCAACAGGGACATGGAAGTAGGCGTCCTTTAAGTCTATAGACACCATCCAGTCTGCTGGTTGGACCGCCTGTTGAATAGAAAGAAAAGTTTCTATCTTGAACCTTTCCTTTCTGATAAATCGATTTAGGAAGGTCAGATCGATGATTGGTCTCCATGATCCATTTTTCTTGCGAACCATGAAAAGAGGGGAGTAGATTCCTTGGCCACGCTCTGGTTCTGGTACGGAGATGACAGCCCCTTGAAAAACCAGAGACTCTATGTAGGAAAATAGTGCCTGGCGCTTCTCTCCTGAGGGTGGCAGGGAGGTAGGAAGAAATCTTGGTCTTGGTGCCTCTCTGAAAGTCCACTTGTGCCCATACGTGACTGTCCTAACAGTCCAGGAGTCCCAGATTGAGGCCGCCCAGACATGCCGGAAATGTAGCAACCGAGCCCCCACCCGACATGCCTGAGCGGGCCCAGTCTCAAAAAGACTTGGTCGCATCACGGTCGCCAGAAGGGACACTCTTTGAGGGTTTCTGCGAGGAGGCTTGTATTGATCTCCAATTACGACCAAACTCTCTGCCAGGCCTATAGGTGCGTGCTTCCCTGGCACAATCTGGAACATACCTCCTGGGTTTCCCCTTTCTTTGATTGAGAGGGCGTTGATCCTGAGGAAGAAACCCAGACTTGCTGCCGGTAGCCCGGGTTATAGCATCATCTAGCTTATTCCCAAAGAGGGAGGAACCCCCAAAAGGAATACGGCACCAGACCTGCTTGGAAGCTGGATCAGCCATCCAAGGGCCGAGCCACAGAGCCCTCTTGGCCGTCACTGAGGACAGCATAACCCTGGCCAACAGACGGATAAGGTCAATAGATGCCTCCCCCAGAAAAGACAAAGCCATCCTAAGTTCCTGAATCAGGGAACTTCTGGCAGCCTCCTCAGAAACATTCCAAAAGGACTCATCCACTGAGTCAGACCATAACTCCATCGCTTTGGACATCGTGGCCAAGGCTAGCGCCGGCTTGCGGTCAGGTAGATTCTTTTAAGATCAGAATCCATTCTCCTATCTAGAGGATCTTAAAGGAGGCTGTATCTTCTAGTGGAAGGGTCACATGTTTGACCAGCCTCATGACTGCGGCGTCCACCAAGGGAGGAGATTCTAGATTTTTTATATCTTCTTCCTTGAAAGGATACAGCCGGGACATCTTGGAAAGCATGGAGTTCTTTCTTTCCACTTTACTCCATTCTTCGGTAATAATGTCCCCCAATTCACCTAGAAAGGGGAAGTTGAGTCGCTCTTTGCAGAGCTGCTTAAAGTATTTTTGCTGCTTTGGCGGAGAAACAGCCTAGTCTTCCCAATTCAGGGTCTCTCTTACCGCTCTGACCAAGGAGGGGACGAGAGCATACTCGAATCCCAAGCAAGGGTTCTCCACCTCGGAGTCACTATCTGACAGGAAAGCTGACGGATGACTAGGCTAAGAAGTTTCAGGATCTTCCCTAGGCTGTCTTCCAAGGGGAGGGCTTGGAGGAGTCACTTCTGAGCTCTGCGCCCGACCTACTCCCAAATCTGCCAGAGAATCCTTGATGACCCTCTTCACTAGGGCCTCCAGTTGTTGGTCTGAATTGTCCCTCTCTCCCGAGAGAAGCATTTGTCGCACATTGACTTGCCTTCAGGGACACGTGCACCACAACCCCAAACCCACTTTATCTGGGCGTTGCGAGGGCCAGCTGAGGCAGATGACTTCCCGTGATGCTGGGAGCCTGACTGTGACCTCTGAGCAGATCTCGAGGAGGAATGCCGGTGGTGAGAACTTGAGCGATGCTCACTCTTGCATGAGGAGTGCCGGTCCGACCTAGGAGGGCTGTAAAACAAAGGAACAAATCAAGACAAACAGGGAGCCAGGGACATAAATAATGCCCTAATCCCCCCTCTCTACACACCCCAACCCCCAAGCCCTGCATACCTGTTAAGGGCGGGCTGACCACCGGAGGGCGAGGAGGCTTCCATTCTGGCACTGACCTGCAGGGATGAGCCGGACAACGGGATCAGAGAGGAAGAAAGAGGAGGGGAAGCAAACTCCCACAAACCTGGGGTCAAGTACTCACCAGGAAGACCTGGATGGGCCAAATGCAGAGTAGCAGCGGATGCAGCAGGCAAAAAACGCTAATAATATGAGCAGAGCCAGCGAAAAAACCGACTTCCACTTGCAGAGTGTATATTCCACACACTCTGCTGACACCTGAGGGATGTAAAATATGGCGCCCGCTGACCTCATCAAGCGGTGCTGAAAAAACCCTACTGCGCATGCGCCGCACCGCCACTGCGCATGCGCGAGAACCAAGCCTCGTTCCTGAAGCGCTCGCGCATGCGCGGTAGCCAGCAAACCGGCGGCCGGTCAGGAAGTGAGCTCTGACCGGCCCCGGAGCCCTAGCCACCAGGGAACAGGAAGAGAAAGGTAAGCACAAATACATAAGGCTGAAAATATAAAATTAAGCTGCCATGGAGCAAGAACATGATAAGGAAGGGGTACTCACTGACCACCAATGAAACCGCTAGCCACCAGGGATGGATGGGAATACAGCACACACCGGACTTCATATTTTCTTGGGGGGGGGGCAGGCCACCCGCAGCAGCTGGGATTTTGGCCAAGGTGCACATCAGACAGAATCTTCACCCCGCTCCATACCCCGCAACAGCTGGGGCTTATTGGAGAAGTACTCAATACCCAAATGGTAGAGACATCCATCTCCTGGGATCCATCTTCATGTAGGATACAGGTAATCCGTTAGGAGATCAAAAAAGGAACACGTGTGCTGAACAGGTGCAAAGATTTATGGGAGTGGATGTCCTATAGGGTAGGTTTGGAGGGGGGACTAAACCCGATACGTATGCTGCCATGGAGTCAGGAAATATTGTTTTTTTTTTCAGAATTGTCGCTCTTTTTTTGTTTATTGCACAAAACATAAAAATCGCAGAGGTGATCAAATACCACCAAAATATGGCCTGGTCATTAGGGGGCAAATCCTTCCAGTCTACAACTGGTTAAAGAGAACCTGCCACCATAAAATCATCTTTTTGTCCCCTATGTAATGAAAAAAAAGTTAAAAAAAAGTTTTTTTTAAAAAAAAAAAATAAAGTTACACCCAAGCACATAAAATCCCCCCCCCCAAAAAAAATGTTGATGCCCCCCACCCCTACATATGTGCATGTAGGAACATAAACGCATGTGTCTGGGGCATCAACGCATGAAAATGTCAATTGCGATACACATGTTACATATCGCCACGCGCGGCAGAGTGAGAGCAATAATTTTAGCACAAGACATCCCCCGTTACACTAAACTGATACCTATAGGGGCTATTCAAGCATAGCCTATAGAAAATATGGGGTACAGAAGTTGTTACCATTTCACAGGCGCACACCAATTTTAGGTTTGACATGTTGGGTATTTATTTACTCGGTGCAACCATGTCTTTTAATATATACCAAAAATTGGGTTGTTTTTTGCGTTTATTTGCCCTTAAATTCACTTTCGTGTGTTTTTTTACTGACATTTGGCATTTCTTAGACCTTTGCGGTAATAACGTGTGACATAATAAAATTGAACTACCACTATTGTGTTCTCTAGGGTGTCTGCTTTTAGAAATATATAATGTTTGGGGGATTTGTGTAATCTTCAGGCTTAGAATTTTTTAATAAACATGTGTACAAAAAATGCAAAAATGGCTCTGGCAGTGAAAAAGGTTAAGTAAGGCCTCTTTCACACTTGTGCGACTTGTCCTGCGACTTGGGATTGCAAAGTCACATGACAAGTCGCACTTCATGATTTCCAATGAGTGCTGTTCATATCTATGCGACTTCAAGTCGAAACAACTTCAGAGTAGTCCCTGCACTTCTTTGGGCTGATTTTAATGCGTTTTGAGGTCCATAGACATAGGCATTGCTTCAAATCCAGTCAAAATCATGACAAAATTGTGGTAAAATCACGGCAAAAAAATTGTGGTAAAATCGCACGATTTTTAGGTTGCATAAGTGGGAAAGGGGCTTTAATCAACCCCAATGATTTCCATATTTCCTTATTTAGGTTTCTATGCGCTACTGTTGAGAGAACTGACCCAAAAAGGCAGAGACTACTACTAATTACTGCATGCATTTAATTATTTATTTCCTTCTGTGAATTGAGTATAATGCCTTTTCATGCATGCAGTATTTGCCAAGCATTTTGAGCATTTTGCTGTGAATACCACAAAACGGTATAGTGAATTGCTCATGGTAATCAATCATCACCTGATAAGCGTTGCAGAAAGAGTATTTAAACTCTGCCTGTGTTATTTCCCTTTGGTTTTGGTTTATGCAGTTCTGGTGTATTAGAGGTGATTTTATATTTTTTGATAATTACTTAATTTTTAATACATTACATTATTGTACATTAGCCTTGTGCCTAGTGTTTTCTGTGCATGTCCACACATTTCTGGTCCCGCCTGTTTCACAGTATACCCCCTAAGGAACCCAAAAAAATGCCCAAAAAAACGCTAGCACCCAAAAAAAAGCGCCCAGGTGTGTTGTTGCAGGCATTTTTTGGGGGGTTTTTGGAGGCAGGCAAAACATCTGAACTTGTGTATAGTGGTATATATACACACATACTTATATGTATTTTACACTTAGACATATATAGGTGTGATAGGAGCGTAACTATATTGGTGTTAATTATTTCATTAGCGCAAGCATATATTTCTGCTACTATCACACCTATATATGTCTAGGTGTATATATACATATAAGTATGTGTGTATATATACCCGTATACACAAGTTCAGATGTTTTGCCTGGCTCCAAAGAACCCCAAAAAAATGCCAAAAAAACGCTAGCACCAAAAAAAAACGCCCAAGTGTGTTGTTGTAGGCATTTTTTGGGGGTTTTTGGAGGCAGGCAAAACATCTGAACTTGTGTATAGTGGTATATATACACACATACTTATATGTATTTTACACTTAGACATATATAGGTGTGATAGGAGCGTAACCATATTGGTGTTAATTATTTCATTAGCGCAAGCATATATTTCTGCTACTATCACACCTATATATGTCTAGGTGTATATATACATATAAGTATGTGTGTATACATACCCGTATACACAAGTTCAGATGTTTTGCCTGCCTCCAAAAACCCCCAAAAAAATGCCTGCAACAAAACACCTGGTCCTTTTTTTTTTTTGGCGCTAGCGTTTTTTTGGGCATTTTTTGGGTTCTTTGGAGCCAAGGTAAGCTTGTAAGCATGTGGACACACGGCAGGTTGAACGAACGATGTGAGAGAGAACGCCGGCGGTTGAAATAGCCGCTCTGCGGCGCTCGGCGATGACGTCATCCGTCTTAAAGGTGTATGCGTACCACCTAATTAGAAAGGTGGGACGCATATTTGAAAGAAAAGTGGAAAATAAGGGTACCAGAGGTACCAGAATCTTACATATGGAAGGGTTTGGTCACCCTGCCATAGCAGTCACTGTCAGTTCACCCTAAACTACACTACGGTCACCCTAGCACTTAACACTTTCCCTACAGAAACTAAATTATTAAAGCTAACTAAAGTGTAAAAGAGCACCTTAACTACACTAGATATCCCTTTCCTCACACTAATAAATGCTAAATGACACTTTGTAGCAGAAGTCCACGAACTGCTTCCACTCTCTTCCATGTCCCTGTATAACAATGCTAGGAATTTGGCGGGGGCTATCTTATATACTGGGGGGCGTATTCACTAATGATTGGCCTATGGACCCCCTAGTCACTCCAATCACATTCCTAGCATTCTCCTGCCCCCTCAATTGGCTTTTGCTAATGATTCTGGTCCAATCATGGGCTTTTAAAGCCCATTTCCTGTCCCATTGCATTTTGGTCGGTTCTGGTTGCCGAATTCCGAACTTTTTGGGCAAAAAGTTCTAAATTCGGCCGAACCTCGAACAGCCAATGTTCGGGTTTAACCGATGGTCGACCCAAACCGTTCGATCATCCCTATTCAGCATGTTTCCAACAGGTGTTACTGGATTGTGATAACGCAGTGCAGTCTCTAGTCGGACAAGAGGAGTGTAACCTGAATTTTGTTCAACCATTACTGCAAGCCTGGTCAGATCTATTGCACTCAGCCTCAGTTAGCATTCATCAACCCACTTCTGCTGCTAGACCCAGACCCCAGATTTCTCAAGTATCTCCCTCTCTGTCACCAACAGCAACCACAGTTGCAGCCCAGTATACTCTGCTTCCAGCATTTTGTCAGTACCCCATTTCCACTCCCTGCACCTCCCCTGCTTTTAACCTGTTAAAGATGTCCCCTTCTACTTCATTGCACGTGGCAAGTCCTCAGAAATCCTCCTTAGCAACTGCTCCCTTATTTCACCATCCCTCATTTCTACTCTTCCATCTACTGCACCCCCTTCTCACAGCCCTACATTTTAATAATGATACATTTCTGGGCATGCATGTTTCACAGAATACTAGCACTCAGTATCCTTGACATTGTACTAATGACACTGGCTGGGAAGGGGTTAACATCTAGGAGCAAACAAGGGGCAAACTGTGTGCCTAACAATGTGTAATGTGTGTAATATGTGCTGCTTTTACTTTCTGATCCGGCTGTTTTTCAGGGAGAAGGTATAGTCAAATCTCTGTTTCCTGTACCTAAAGTTTTACATTTTTGAAAACACAGAACTCTGTCTGTGATTGGACACAGCCAATAAGCTGATGTCAGCCAAAATCGTTGGCTGAAATCAATTGCCAAATTTATGCTCTGTCCAATAACAGCGCAGGTCAGCAGAGGGCGCACGCATGCGTGCCCCGAACTCAGAAGACAGCTGCCTATGTACAGATATGTTGTCCGGACTGCCTGTGCCGCTCACCCACAGTAAAACTATCGTGTGTGGGTGGCAAGTAGTTAATTATAAAAAGCTGAATTATATATATATATATATATATATATATATATACAGTGCCTTGCAAAAGTATTCGGCCCCCTTGAACTTTTCGACCTTTTGCCACATTTAAGGCTTCAAACATAAAGATATAAAACTGTAATTTTTTGTGAAGAATCAACAACAAGTGGGACACAATCATGAAGTGGAATGTAATTTATTGGATATTTCAAACTTTGTTAACAAATAAAAAAATGAAAAATTGATCGTGCAAACTTATTCAGCCCCTTTACTTTCAGTGCAGCAAACTCTCTCCAGAAGTTCAGTGAGGATCTCTGAATGATCCAATGTTGACCTAAATGACTAATGATGATAAATAGAATCCACCTGTGTGTAATCAAGTCTCCGTATAAATGCACCTGCACTGTGATAGTCTCAGAGGTCCGTTTAAAGCGCAGAGAGCATCATGAAGAACGAAGAACACACCAGGCAGGTCCGAGATACTGTTGTGGAGAAGTTTAAAGCCGGATTTGGATACAAATAGATTTCCCAAGCTTTAAACATCCCAAGGAGCACTGTGCAAGCGATAATATTGAAATGGAAGGAGTATCAGACCACTGCAAATCTACGAAGACCCAGAGATGTACAGTAACGAAGTAGAACTACTTAAGTACTGTACTTAAGTACCGAAATGCGGTATCTGTACTTTCCTAGAGTAGAATTTTTTTCTCCTACTTCTACTTTTACTTCACTACATTTTTTCGATGATTTCGATACTTCTACTCAAGTATTTTTTTTTTGTGCTGCATAGTTACTCGTTACTTTTAAAAAAATTACCACTGCCAGAACAGTAGATGGCAGGTTGCATAAAGCTCAAAAAAATGTGTATAATGTAATTTGTAAATCAGCGCATAAGAAAATAAAGGCTGTGTATAATAAAAGCTGCTATAAAAAATATTTCCAATAAAAAGAAAATATGAAACAAACAAATAAATGGTGCTACAGCGCTTAAAGTGCATCAAGAAACTACTAACAAACAGGTTAATCATTTGAATAAATCATTTGAAATAATAAAAAACAATATGATGTTCATACTTTTGACTTCTTTCTTTAATAACTACATAACACAGTACTTGTACTTCTACTTTCAGTACTTGAGTAGAATTTTTTTTTCAAAACTACTGGTACTTTTTACTTTTAGTACTTAAGTAGCAAATTTTTTGAAAAAACTACTTGCAATACTTAAGTAAAAAAAATGTTGAATACTTTAGTACTTCTACTTAAGTAACTTTTTCTGCGAGCACTTCCACTTCTACTCAAGTAATTTTTTGATCGAGCACTTGTACTTTTACTCAAGTAGAAATTTTGAGTACTTTATACAAGTCTGCGAAGACCTGGGCGTCCCTCTAAACTTTCAGCTCAAACAAGGAGAAGACTGATCAGAGATGCAGCCAAGAGGCCCATGATCACTCTGGATGAACTGCAGAGATCTACAGCTGAGGTGGGAGACTCTGTCCATAGGACAACAATCAGTCGTATACTGCACAGATCTGGCCTTTATGGAAGAGTGGAAAGAAGAAAGCCATTTCTTAAAGATATCCATAAAAAGTGTAGTTTAAAGTTTGCCACAAGCCACCTGGGAGACACACCAAACATGTTGAAGAAGGTGCTCTGGTCAGATGAAACCAAAATCAAACTTTTTGGCACAATGCAAAACGTTATGTTTGGCGTAAAAGGAACACAGCTCATCACCCTGAACACACCATCCCCACTGTCAAACATGGTGGTAGCAGCATAATGGTTTGGGCCTGCTTTTCTTCAGCAGGGACAGGGAAGATGGTTAAAATTGATGGGAAGATGGATGGAGCCAAATACAGGACCATTCTGGAAGAAAACCTGATGGAGTCTGCAAAAGACCTGAGACTGGGACGGAGATTTGTCTTCCAACAAGACAATGATCCAAACCTAAAGCAAAATCTACAATGGAATGGTTCACAAATAAACATATCCAGGTGTTAGAATGGCCAAGTCAAAGTCCAGACCTGAATCCAATCGAGAATCTGTGGAAAGAACTGAAAACTGCTGTTCACAAACGCTCTCCATCCAACCTCACTGAGCTTGAGCTGTTTTGCAAGGAGGAATGGGCAAAAATGTCAGTCTCTCGATGTGCAAAACTGATAGAGACATACCCCAAGCGACTTACAGCTGTAATCACAGCAAAAGGTGGCGCTACAATGTATTAACTTAAGGGGGCTGAATCATTTTGGAGGCCCAATTTTTCAGTTTTTTATTTATTAAAAAAGTTTGACATATCCAATAAATTTCGTTCCACTTCATGATTGTGTCCCACTTGTTGTTGATTCTTCACAAAAAATTACAGTTTTATATCTTTATGTTTGAAGCCTGAAATGTGGCAAAAGGTCAAAGTCCAAGGGGGCCGAATACTTTCGCAAGGCACTGTATATAATGGTTATAATAATTCTAAAATACCACCATCCTGAAATAATTTAAATAAATGATGTAGGAATTAATGAATAAGAATATCCAGGTCAAAAAATATATATACGAAAAGTTCAATTCTGGATAGAAGGCCTGCCGTGGTTCACTCATAGAAACATTAGTATAATATTTACAACACATTGCATCAATGTTTAACCATAACTTAACTTAAAGCGGAGTTCCGGCCACAAAATCGACATAATCGATTTTGTGTCCATCCGCTTGCTTTTCGTCACCTGAAAAGGAAATGGATAGTTAACGATTTTTGTTTTTTTTTACTTACCTTGTATTGTAGAAAAATATATTCACCTTTCTTCCACTTCCTCCTTCGGCGGCTGTTACTTCCGGTTTGCAATGATTTCTGGGAGCTGAACGTCATCGCTCCCAGGAATCAATGCGCCGGCACCAGCCCCACTCGTCACTTCCGGTGTGGCACCGCATTCCCTGCTAAACAGCTTCTGGGCATGCCCAGAAGCTGTGGAGGAATGCGGTGCTGCACCGGAAGTGACGAGCGGGGCTGGTGCAGGCGCATTCTGGGAGAAGAGGACACAGAAGAGGACGCAGAAGAGGATCGCGCTGGCTTCAGCTGCCCACATCCGAGATGGCAACGCTGGAGAAGAAATTTTAAAGGTGAGTATTTCTTCTTACAGGTAAGTGCGACCCGGGACAGTACAGATGCTATCCATTGTGGAATGTACTAGCCCTGACTGTCCCGGGGGTATTTTTATTGAAAAAAGGTTTTCATTAGAAATATAAATCCCACTTGAAGAACCCCTGTAGACATGCATTCTGCTTCTCCGGGACTGTTTTCTGGTGTAAATTTTAATGATGGTATACAACAGTTTCAAAATCCAGCATGTAGGTAGATTATTTGGTACAAAAAAAGTAGTTTTTGTATAAATTTCTTGGTCTAAGTATTTTATTTGCTACATGCTTTCTTACAGTTTCATTCATCATTGCTCGGTACTATTTTCAGTTACTACACATGTTCTGCTAAAGACATTTTAGAAGCACTGCTCTGGCATTTGAAATCAAAGTAGCCAGGGCTGTTTTAAAATTAGAGTATATGAACCTTTTTTTTTTGGGAGGGGGGGGGTGGTTATAGTATGGATTCAAAATATTCTGTATGTCTCTATACAGCCTCTATTACCTTTTGTTACAGAAAAGATGGAAGAAATTCGTGACAGATAAAGCAGAGATAGCCGGCCTTTAATGGGAAGATTTTTTACTGTTGTTTTTGATGGTTCATCTGCCTTCCAATAATATGTGTACTGCCAGAAACCAGCAGGATATTTGTCTAATGCTGATTGATGGATGCGACGTGGTGAAAGTTTTGCTTCTTCACAGAAAAAGGAAAAGCGATCTGTTACTGGTAACCAGAAGATTTTGGAAAGTGTTTTATTGCCTCTCTGCACTTTTTTAGTTGACCTTTGGTCAGGGGCCTAGCCCTACTAATTTTTGATACCCTACACCCACACACACACACACACCCTCTAGCTAATCCCCCCGTAGATTACAAAACAAAAATCTAAATAAACAAAATACTTTACATAGGCATTACAGAACCCGTTCTGGCTCTAAACTATAGCTCAAGGGAGAAGAGACATTCATGCAGTGCTACAATGGTGATGAGAGTGACAACCTCAGCCTGGATGGGTTCCCCATTATTAAGCACCTGGGGTGGAGAAAAACACATTGGGGGCATAGAGTACAGGCTGAGGTTGTCACTCTCATCACCATCGTAGGACTGCATTGATTTGCATCGGAGATCACCTCTCTCTTCTCTCTTGAACTATAGCTTAGAGCAAGGACAGGTTATGTCCCTTGCCAGCACTCTCTGCAGCAGAGGCAAAGGAATCCATACACATATCCCATATCAACGAGCCTAGGGCTCTTTCACACGGCCGCTCCGTGTGTCCGCAAATCATCCTATTTTTTTGCGGATGATTTGCGGACATAATGTAAGTCTATGGCATTGTGGATGTCAGCGGAATACCATCCGCTGACATCCGATTTTCTTCCTTTCAGTTCTGTTCCGTTTTTTGGAACGGAACAGAACCCTATTTTTTCATCCGTTCAAAAAACGGAAAGGAAGGAAAATCGGATGTCAGCGGTGTCACCCGCTGACATCCGCAATGCCCATAGACTTACATTATGTCCGCATATCATCCGCAAACGGATGGGATGATATGCGGACATACGGAGCGAATGACACAAATGTCATCCACTCCGTGAAAAAAAAAAAAGTCCTGCAGCAGAGCTTTCACACGGAGCGGCCGTGTGAAAGAGCCCTAAGTGGCACACAAAGTAATACTAGGGGTCACAGTGATTTGCTGAGTCTGAGTCCAAAGTCTTCTCTCTTCTAGGACATATATTTAAAGAGTTCTTGTTTGTCTATCTATTTTTGTCAATTGGTGATGGAGACATTTCCCATTGGCTATCCATCGGTATGGTCCTGAAAAATTATTTGGTGGCCTGAAGGCATCATGGTAAGGAGTGGCAAAAAAGACCGGTGATGGGCCTAAACTACAGTATCATTGATGTTTGAACCCTGATGAGGCCATGTGAAGGGGTTATGTGACAGTGGACATGAAAAAAAAGGGGCTTTATAATCAGTTTTCTCAAAAATATGTTTATGGGTGGAAGGGATGACGGGGGCATCATTTTCCCAGAGATGGGCTTTAAACTGATAGTTAAAGGCTATGTTAACCTTTCCAGGAAGAATTTCACTTTTGATAATAAATAGAAGCCCTTTTTAATATACTGTACTTTCTACCCAAGCCATCCAAAAGTGCTTATCTCTCACTTATCTAGCTTTGAATCTGCCCCATCCTTTTCAGAATTTTAAAAAATGCATTCTGAGCCCATCACTTGCTGTGGCATCATGTGACCTTCAAGGAACATTCATCTCTTATCATGCACTGCTTTACTGCATCACAGAATAGGGCGTGTTTTACCTCTGTGTACCACACCTCCCTCATTACCATACTACTTGTTTTTTTACTTCTATACACTTTCCTACTTCTTCTTCAAGGTGGCCATACTTTGTACAATCTGATTGTACAATCTCCTTTAGATCTACTATCAACTATGTAGTGTGAGAGCCTTCCTGATTTGATACAAATTGAATGGATTGTCCAGGTGGGTTCTCCTAATACATCGTTTCTGTAAATCTAAAATAAATTATACAGAGATTGTTCAATAAATTTGTATAGTGTATGGCCAGATTTATACAAGTACATGGGAGGGAGACATGCAGTTGTCATTGTTCTTGTAATCTAGGCCTAGCTCAGAGAGGGGGATGGTGTAAACACACTAGTTTCACATTCAGGCCTCATTCACGCAACGTAGGTGGAGCACAATTTTGTTGGTGCATTTTTCCCACGACACAGCCCATTGGGCTGCCCTTACTTGTTAAAAACACAGCAAAGTAGCTCATGGGGCATTTTAGTACCTTGCAGTATGCACATTTTTACTATGAATTTATCGCACATGCAATCTGATTGTACAATCTCTGTACAATCTCCTTTAGATTTACCAAAACTATAAAATAGTCCAATATTTCCAAAAAGGCAGGCCCTTGCACTACATAGTTGATTGTAGATCTTAAGGAGATTGTACAATCAGATTGTATAGTGTATAGTGAGACTTCCAGTGACACACTGCTTCTGTTTTCAGTACTACAGCTCTGCTGTTATGTGATTAGTTAGCTCCTTCTCCTGCTTCAGTGTGCACACTCTACCAAATGAACAAAGACACTGGCTGTATATTTAGTGAGAACTGTTCTCACTGACATTGTTTGCATTGGTGAAGCATGAAACTATGCTCTAAAAGTTATGCAGGAGGGGAGCTGTCACTGGGAGGCAGGTGCAGGGTTTGTGTTAATGAGGTAATCTGCTGAAGTCCTTCACTCCAACGATTTTCACATCCAAAAGGACGAATAGCAGGAAAGAATGGAGGAGTTTTCAATAGGAGACACTGGAGGCTGAGGTAAAGTCTGCTTTAGAATATAGAAAAAAAAGTTTTCTTTTCTGCAACAGAGGTACATTATTGGTCTGTTGGTACATAGCCAATCTTGAATTTAGAAGCAAAAGAAAAAAGTGAACGTAGCCTTTAAATTAGAATATCTAACAATTTTGAAATGCCCCCAAAAGACTTGAAAAGCACCACACCTTTAAAATGCAAATGAGGACCTATTCCATTAGTACTCTATATACAACTATTTAGCCACTCGCTACAAACTGGTGTCATTCACTTGGTATATTTTTTGATGAGATGCTTATTATCATTATAATCTTTAATATTTAAAACAGTTTATTAACATTGTAATTTTTATATTATTCCAGTGTATTCTCCTTTCTGGCCTGTACAGTCTGACAATCCTTTTTCTTTGTTACCTAAGAATACATTACGAATGATGGCCTATGAGTGCCACAACGTTTGTTTAAACCTTTAAAATGCACTTGCCACATGCAAGAGTGGCAAATTGGCTGATTCAGATTTTTAGTGTGCTTACCTTTACCTAAGACTCCAAACAACACCAAAAGACAAAATGTTACCATATTTAATAATATATTTTGTTTAAAATACAACCCCATAAAATGAAACAACATAACAATTGCTCCTCCTCTTGATGAGAGACTGCCTCCTACATAGGCAACCCCTTACTCTGTACAAAATATGTATAGGTTATTCCAGGGGCATCACTAAGCTTAAAGTGATTGTCAAGTCTTGTTTTTTTTTTTTTTTTTAAAAAACCAAACATGTTATACTTCCCTCCTCTGTACAGTTGGTTTTGCACAGGGCAGCCCGGATCCTCCTCTTCTCGGGTCCCATTTCGCTGCTCCTAGCTCCTCCCTCCTGTTGAGTGCCCCCACAGCAAGCAGCTTGCTATGAGGGCACCCGAGCCGAGCTGCAGCTCCGTGTGTCTATTCAGACACAGAGCTGCCATTTGGCCCCGCCCTCCTCTCTCTCTCCTGATTGGCTAACTGACGTTGATGGACAGCCATGGGAGCCAAAGGCTCCGCTGCTGTCTCTTAGCCAATCCCAGACTGCAGAGGGACTCGTGCACATTGCTGAAGGAAGATCCAGCTAAGGTAGGTATTAAGGGGTGCTGGGGCGGCTGCTACACACAGAAGGTTTTTTATCTTAATGCATAGAATGCATTAAGATAAAAAAAAAAACCTTCTGCTTTACAACTTAAATAGTTACAGCAGTCTTCCTTCTCAATGCAATTTACACGTAAAGCTTCATCAGGATAGCATTGAGAGGAAACTTACCAACATGCTGGCCATTCAGTTACACATTTAAATGCATATAGAATTCAGGAGATGCCTCCCAATCCTTATGCACCTACATAAAGAAGAGGAGAAAGGAAAGAGCCCTCTGGGATAATCCAAAGTGGATGCTGCAATTGGCATATAAGTGGGTCTTCAATTCTATTGTTGCACATCCTTTTAGGGCTTGGATGTGTGGAAAGGCTATCATCATTAGATCTTTAGTTATCAAAAATTTAGTTTTGTTCGTTTTGGCATAAATCAGCAATAATAAAGTAGTAAGTCTTTTTCATTTCACTATTTCACTATGCAGAGTGAATATGCTTAGAACATCCAATTAAATAATACTCTAGGTAAATCATTTGACTGTTACAACCAAAAATGTGTCATGTTTGCCTTATATGAAACAATTTCAAAAATCTGCCAATGTTTTACTAGAAGATTGTATTTTTTAGAATGTGAAGTATGGTTTAAAGAAACTTATAAAAGTAAGCACTATAGAAAAAAGAGAAACAGAATAATACCACTGATCCCAGTATAATTTAGAGAGCTTGCTGTGACAATAGTTGTTATTCTTGAAATTCCTTCGGTCCATTGCCACCTGCAGATCTAACTGTGTTCAACAACAAATCCCTAAATGCCTCAAGTGATTGGCTAGAGGGTGAAAAGCTGCTGTGTATTGACATAAATTGTTGACATATGACTCTTTTATTCTAGTTCAAGCTATAGTTATATGCTAGATATTATGTTAGCTTTGATCACAGGAAGATCTTTTGTGCTTCTTAAGAGTAAATGTATATTATTTTTTATGTAAGTAACACACCCTTTTGGATGACACCCTGATCATTCTAATGAATCTTCCATGTCAACATTTAAAAAATAACTAATGTGTTATCTAAAAAACACACACACTTTATTCTTGAATACACTGTATGAAAACTCGTGTAGAATGAATGATTACAGCTTTATATATATATATATATATATATATATATATATATACACACATGATTTTGTATATTATTACAGCTATCTTGCCAGACATAGAGGTAAAATTTCTGAGAATACCTGGAATGTGCTAATTGACAGGTAGCAGCATAGCCTGAAGGATCAGATCACAAGGTCATAAGAAACTTGGGAAAACTGATAGCTGCAATAAAGTTACACTTAAATTACATTGACTGATTGTATAGGGGGCAGCAGGTGAAACCTCGGAAGAATACCAGTAGCTATATAAAGTTCAACAAAACAGCATATATTGTACTCAGTGTTATTGTAACATCATAAACATATTTTTGCTATGTACTGTATGTTTGTATTTTTTTTTTTAGAATAACCTCTTTTAGGTACAGAGAAATAAAATGGACTAGGTTTAGGTACATGTTTCCAGCTTTATACAAAAGAACAATTACACCTCATCCTCAGCCATACATATTGTCCTCAAAATTACTTACTTACTCCTGATCCTCTTGATAATGTAATTGTGATGATGAAATGCGTTGTGGCGTGGCTTAGCAGTGATTGGATGTGAGGCAGGGATCCAGGGAGACAAGCTGAGAAGCAGGGCAAAGATAGGCTGCAAAACCGCTCCAGGTGATACAATAGCTGTACTTTTTGTCTGGTGGTGGTCCAGCCCGTGAACTGACAAATCCAGTAAGTGAGCCGGCAACTCCAAATCCATCTAGAAAAAGTATTTGTTACATGAAAAGAGTATAGAGGAAGACTAACATGTTTTGGCAATCCGCCTTGATCACATCTGTGTACAGAAAGATTATCGAAATATGTGCAAAAGAAGTGACTGCACTCCAATCTTCAGAAGTATAAATGCTTTAATTGTAAAAATCCACACATAACATCACTAGACCACGATACAACAGGACTGTAGCAGCAAGTTTAACATTTTTCACAAACCCAATCACTTAATCATAACCTCTAACCTGAGAAGCAGGGCAGCTGTCTTGAGATCTGTGAACAAGGGAAGGAGGGGTCTTGATGCAGCCTGCGCACTGACTTATATGTTATGCCACCTGTTTCAAGTGCTTGCTTGTAAGCATGCCTACTTGTTTTAAATAAACACTGGATTTTATATCACACTGTAATGGATTAATCGGCACCCCAACTGGGTACCTCAGTTGACGGATGCTCCTAGTGCTTACCGAGGGCTCCAAGTACCCCACCAGATACCATAACCACCTCAGACCCCACGAACCGCCGCAGCTTGATTGGGGTCTCGCCGTCTCCTACCCACCCTGGACCTACTACAAGGCTCCAGGTTCCAGTGGGTGAACCTCTCTTTCCCCAGAGAGTGCAGCAGGAACAGGAACAAGCTTTTACAAGAGCTTAGTGATTATCCAAGGGAGTATGAAGAGCATAGCAATCCCTTATAGCAGATTCCCCCAAACATGAGTCGAGACCTCATGGAGGGGTAAAAACAGACTCTTTAATCCAGGGGTGGCGAACAAGTTCGACAAAAGGAGCCAAAATTTTAAACTGTGAGAGTCAGAGAGCCACACCACGCAGTGACCTGCCAAAACAGACAAACACTCACACAAAAGCATATAACTTTAACAATAATATATTAAACACATAATATAACATGCTCAGTCAGGTGTTTTTTGTTACCTTGTTGAAATGATGGGATGATAATCTCAGTGGGATTTCTGGCATCTTTTGTTTCCAGTAATCTTCTGCCCCTAATTTTCCAGCTAAAATTTTGGTTTTGGCTCTGCCCATACATTTGGTCTCCACCAGCCTCTCTGCTGCACATTTGTGTCCCCATCAGAGACCCCTGCACAATAATGTCCTTATCAGAGACCCCCACACACATAAATGTCCCCCATCAGAGACCCCCACACACATAAATGTCCCCCATCAGAGACCCCCACACACATTAATGCCCCCATCAGAGACCCCCTTAGTGCACCCCTTCCACATTTGCATCCTTCATCAGAGCCACCTCTCTGCATTTAGGTCCTATCAGAGAGCCCCCCCTCCCCTCCTCACCTGCTGCTGTTGATATGCGCAGGGTCACGGATGGTCGTCGGATGGTCGGTGCTGCTGCCAGTGCACTCCAGTGCCTGCTGAGGCCGCCTCAGGGTGACTTAGGTAGCTGGTTAGATAAGGTTTTGCGGAGCCTCGGCGGGGAAGATGTCAGCAGGCGGCTGTCTCGGCTGAGCTGAGCTCTCGTCAGTCACTCAGACATGTCCGTGACAGGCAGCTGAGGCGGGAGGGAGACACACGGGTCCCCACGCTCTCTGGCCCGTGCAGTTGGGAGATGGGAGACGTGATGACGCAGCCTGGGGGCGGGACTACGCGCTTGGAGATCTCTCCTCAGAGGTCCTGCAGCATAACAAAACCAAACTTGGCAAAGAGCCACAGTATACCAAATAATGATAAGAGGCAAAGAGCCGCATTCATTTTGGCCGGGAGCCGCATGCGGCTCGAGAGACGCGTGTTCGCCACCCCTGCTTTATTCAAACACATGCACAAAGAGATATACACTGTGGGGCAATCCCCCCCCCTCCCTCTTAGCAGCCAATCCACATACACATATACATCCCATAATAAGTTTATCTTAAGGCAGATAGGAACAATAGAACAATGGAATACAGGCACTTAACAATAACAAACCCCACCCCATCTCACTATCTAGCAAGGGTCTTTGAGACACTCCTGTAATATTCTAGCAATCTGAAAAGTTAAACCATTCATCTTCATACATTTCCTGACAGATATTGCTGACAAATATTACTGTCCCATCTGAAGCAATTCAAACCATTAATTATCTGTCTTTCATTCCCAGTGACGGTGAGCACCGTCACACACACGATGTATGCCACTTTGTTTTTTTCCATAATCTTATGATACAAATACCATGGATAAATAGAGGAGGGATTTGCATATCCTGGCTGGGTTATAGCAGCTAAGAGATTTATCAGCCATTTTTTGCTAAAAGAGAGGTAATTTATTCTGGTGAATGCCTGTCAGTGGTGGAGGGACACAGAATTTTAGGATTATACAAAGATATTGAGGTGTTGCATGAAGAAGCACTTTGGAAATTAGTTGTCTGTTCGTTTTGGAACTTTTTACTGGTGTTAGTTCATTTATGAAGGAGTGACTCTTACTTTTAACCACTTGGCCTCCAGAAGATTTTACAACCTTCATTACCAGACCATTTTAAGCTATTTAGCAACTGCCAAATGCACAGTCATCATACGCTGTATCTAAACAAAATTTACATATTTTTATTTCATACAAACAGAACTTTCTTTTGGAGGAATTTGATCACTGGATGACCCTGCTCATTTGTGACATGATCGGCCAGGGCCATGCTGGGTAAATGATGTCACAAGGGGGTGGGGGCACCCCTTAGTTATTTAAGAACTGGCAGAGGGTGGAGCTGGCAGAAAGGGGGAAGCGGTGGGTCAGCGGTGGCAGCGGGTGTTGTGATTACCGATGAATCTACACCAGGGGACATTTATTTTCATTTTTGCTTTGTGTACTGGTGCCCAGTCATGTTGGAACAGGAAGGGGCCATCCCCAAACTGTTCCCACAAAGTTGGGAGCATCAAAGTGTCCAAAATGTCTTGGTATGCTGACGCCTCAAAAGTTCCCTTCACTGAAGCTAAGGGGCAAAACCCAACCCCTGGAAAAGCAACCCCACACCATAATCCCCCCTCCACCAAATGATTTGGGCCAGTGCACAAAGCAAGGTCTCTAAAGACATGGATGAATGATTTTGGTGTGGAGGAACTTGACTGGCCTGCGCAAAGTCCTGATCTCAACCCGATAGAACACCTTTGGAATGATTTAGAGCAGAGACTGCGAGCCAGGCCTTCTCATCCAAAATCAGTGTCTGACCTCACAAATGAGCTTCCGGAAGAATGGCCAAACATTTCCAATACAGCAGCAGTGGTATTAGGGTTTTATATTGGACACATAGCCTGGAGTTGAGGTTGTTTCGTTAGTTAGAATATTTCCATACTATACAAACAAAGTGGGATTGAATGAATCCAGATTATTGAGATATCAAACTTAAGGTGTCCTCTATGTCTTTTAAGGTTCATATCCCTAAATCATCTTTCAATGTATCTGTTGTGTGTCCTTGATAAAGCAGGGTTAAATTACTAAAAGCAAATAAGCTGATCAGTTTACAAGGTAAACTGCATTTTGCAAGGGACTTTGCCATCCCTTTATTGAATGAAGTGAAGCTCAGCTGACTGTAATCATTCAATCATGTGCAAACAAAAATGCTGCTTTTTTTATTATCCTTGCAACTAGGTATTCTTTGTAAATTAAAGTGTTACCATATTCACTAAGCTCTGGGGCAAACTTCCTTTGTGAACAACCTATTTACCTTTAGTATACTACCCTAATGAGCTGTCATATATTCTCTGAACCTTGTGCAATCAGGTGTCCAATACAGGGCAAATAACAAATCACAGTTCCATGTTATATACCAGCTCCCAGAGATGGTGCAACTATAGTTGTGACACCTCCTCAGTTGTCTTTTTATTGTAGAGTTAAGGTACCCAATGAGATATCACAATTAAATGTTGTTTTGGTGTAAAAGTGTCAGATTTGCAGACTTGGAGCTAATAAGAATAAAAGAGTTAGATCCCTTAATTGTTAAAGAAATTGAAATGATTAATTTTAAAGATTATATAACATTGTTAATGTAGTATATGCACTGGAATGACTGTCTAGGCTCCAGTATATAGGCAGGACGAGGAGCAAATTTAGGACCCTCATAGATGAACATATATGCAATAGAAAAATGGTTTAACCCACTGTGTTTACGAGATTTCAGAAAGATGCAAACCAGGGACCCTGCAATTAAAAATAGAGTATGATCAGCGGGAGGGAAATTTCCTTAGCAAATTGTATGAGAGAAAAAGTGGATTTTTTTATAAATGAAAATGCTTTACCCTAGAAGGTTTAACATTGATATCGGCTTAAATAGTTTTATTAGAGATTAAAAGATTAATATTTAATCTTCTATATTAATAAAAATATAAGGTTTCATATAGTTTAGCAGTGTTTCTCAACCTTTTTTTTCAGTTACGGCACCCTCAGTGGTGTCGAGAGGGGGCCCTGACCTGGGCTATAGCCCCGAATGGGCCCCCAAAAAACCCGGTTCTCGTATTGCTTATTTCAAATTATTAGCCCCGAGTTCCAAGGCCTGGGGTTGGCCGGGAACTCGTGGTCATACAGGGCCAATCCTGGGCGGGTGCATGGGCTGCCTCTGAAGGGAAGGGGTGGCGAACGCCACTGGATAACAGACAGTGGGAATCTCCTGCTTACCTGGCGCGGCGAAGTCCCTCCTCCTCAACCTCCTCCTATGATGGATGTCACACTGGTCCAATATCGGGATGTCCATAATAAGAGCTGGTCCAGGAGGTGGGACTTATCGTGACAGTGGCCATGCCGGGTAAGCGGGAGATCCTGTTCTGTGTAATTCAGCCGCTCTCCTTTCCCCATACACTGACAAGGCTGCACTGATGGGCCCTGTCAAGGCTGCGCAGATGGAGACTGGTAAGGCTGAGCGGATGTCCACTAATCAGGCTGCATTGGTGGGCACTGTTTAGGCTGCATTAATGGGCACTGAGGATGCATTGATGGGCACAGTTAAGACTGAGGTGTTGGGCACTGGCAAGGCTGTGCTGTTGGGCACTGGCTACGCTGAGCTGATGGGCACTGGTGAAGCTGAGCTGATGGGCACTGGTAAGGCTGAGCTGATGGGCACTGATCAGGCTGCATTGATGGGCACAGGTAAGGCTGAGCTAATGGGCACTGATCAGGCTGCATTGATGGACACTGATCAGGCTGCATTGATGGACACAGTTAAGGCTGAGCTGATGGGCAACAATCAGGCTGCATTGATGGACACAGTTAAGGCTAAGCTGATGGGCACTGGCAATGCTGCACTGATGGGCACTGGGAAGGCTTAGCTGATGGGCACTGGTGAGGCTGGGCTGATGGGCACTGATTAGGCTGCATTGATGGGCACAGGTAAGGCTGAGCTGATGGGCACTGATGAGGCTGCATTGATTGGCACTGGCAAGGATGCACTGATAGGCACTGGCAAGGCTGCATAGATAGGCACTGATGAGGCTGCATTCATGAGCACTGGTGAGGCTGAGTTGATGGGCACTGATCAGGGTGCATTGATGGGCACTGATGAGGCTGCATTGATGGGCCCTGATGAGGCTGCATTGATGGGCATTGATGAGACTGAGCTGATGGGCATTGGTGAGGCTGCATTATTGGGCACTAGAAAGGCTGCATTGATGGGCACTGGTGAAGCTGCATTGATGGGCACTGGTGAAGCTACATTGATGGGCATTGGTGAGGCTTCATTGATGGGCACTAGTGAGACAGGCAGCATTCAACAATTGAACCTAACACCCCCCCCCCCCCCCATGATGCCAGGCTGCTTGGGCTGGACTTACTTTAAAACGTGGGAGGGGTATCAAATTTACCTTCAGGCTGAAACCCCTGGTCTTTTTCCCACCTAGAATCAACCCTGGGCACCCTTTAAAATATAGACAATCTCAAAACACCCTTTCAAATTATGGACAGTCTCAAGGCATCCCATTCTAAAATGTAAGAAACGATTCTAATTGTTTTTACGCAATGCACCAACATCCACACGTAGAACACCCAACGTTGTAGAAGTGATAAATTTCTTCCAAAGCAAATACACTTTTGCACACTGGTACTGACTAGTATTCCTATTTTTCACTTCTCCCTCAATTTATCTCCATCAGTCAGCTAATGTGACCCCAGTGCTTAGGAAGAGGGGCAGGGAAGAGTCAAACAAGGATGATGTGGATGCAACAGACATCCTCCTTATCAACTGTAGAAATCACTGGTTGTTAGGATGCCAGTGTCTATAAAGTCATAATAGTGCTTAATGAAAACCCCTGGCTTTGTGCAACTAAAAGGCAAGCTTGATCCACCTGCTGGCTTGTATACAATTTCTGATCAATTTTTAGGCATTTTACCAAAGCACCTCTGAAGAAACCTTAAGGCACCCTGGTTGAAAAAGGTTGGTTTAACAAGTTGCCAACAACCCGCCGCAGTTTTACATAACTGTATATCGGTCGCGCACGGGGCTAGGGGGTGCGTGCTCCATCCCCACAATGTGCTGATTCGGTTCAGAACTGATCAGTTATCAGGTCCAGGCCAATGATTTTTGACCTGGACCTGGTGATCGGTTGTAATGTAAACACAGGCACAGAAAATGCAATCATCTCTCCTAGAGCCCTTTTGGTTCCAGCGTGAGAGAAGAGAGCATCAGACAGTGGGTACACAAGCACTACACTGACACCAGTACACATAGGCACATTTGTCAGCCCCTGATCACCACCAGTTAACCCTTTCACTCCCTGTCACAGTGTCACTATATACAGTATACAGATAATTTACTGATCACTGTATTAGTGTCACTTGTGACGCAAGTTAGTGTGAGAGGCAGCTAGTGGTAGTTAGCGGCAGTCCCAGATTGGTTTAGGGTACCTGCCATATATACCCTAATAAAGATTTAACCCCCCTATCACCCCAGTTAACCCCTTCATTGCCATGTCACAGTGTCACTATTATAGGGTACAGATCTTTTTTCTGATCACTGTATTACTGTCAAAGGTGACATTAGTTAGCGTTAACGTTAGTTGGCATCAATCCAGGACAGCGTCAAAATGCCTGCCGCATATTTAGTAATACATTTTAACCCTTTAATTGCCAGTGACACACTAAACACCTCCATTACTAGTATAGTGTCTGAACGGATTAATATCTTTGATCAGATTAGAACTATACTAGAGTCCTCAATAGTTTAGTATAGTGTTCCCAAAGCACAGCGTTAGCAGGATCAGCCCCAACACCTGCCAGCACCTGCGTTTAGCCCCTCCGCCCAGTCCCCAAGAAGTGCAGTATCAGCAGATTACTGTCACTTCCGATACACAGCACACTAAACCGCAGCATTGGCAGAGTCAGGCCTGATCTCTGTCAGCACTAGCAGTTACATTTTTTGGTAGCGGTTCAAACAGTCCTTGAAAACTAGGTGCTTTTTTACCTGTGAGTCACACTAGGTACCTTTAAATTTATTGGCCAAAATGTCCAAACAGAGGTACACTAGTGAGGAGGCCTACACGATGCTGAGCATGACAGATAAGAGCGATAGGGAAGCCTCACTGTCAGAATCAGTATCAGTATTTAAACCTGTAGAGAGCAGCCACACCCTGACAGATAGCTCTGAGGATGAAGTAGTGGTCCCTGCTAAAGTTGGGTGTACCCGACCCCGTCCTTCTGTTGCTGAGGTGCAACAATCGCAGGGTTCTCATGTGCAGCAGAGTGTCGGTACTAGTGCCGCTCAACCTTCTGGTGAACTGGCAAGCACCAGCAGCCTAGTACATCCTGGTTATAGTCAAACCAGCCCTGCAGTAACACTTGGTGACATGGCAAGTTCCATAATTGCAGTTTAAGCTGTTGCGGTGACTAGCACAAGTAGTGCTCCTCAGTCACTAAGAATTCAAAGACAGGCCTGTAGAGCCCATAGTGTCCTTCCTGATGCACTTGCAAATTCTGATTGGGAGCCCACCATTTCAGCAGCACCCATTCTTCATCCACATAGATCAATGCGAATGTACTCAGCAGAAGATTATCTTTTATATTTTACCAAACAATATGTAGTGTATTTGTGCATTATTTCATTAATGCATTAGTGCATTTTTTCCCCAGAAAATTGCGTTTGGAAAAGCTCTGTGCAAATACCGTGTGACCAAAAAAAATTACAACATCCACTATTTTGTTCTGTAGGGCCTCTGCTTTAAAAAATATATATAATTTTTAGGGTTTCAAAGTAATTTTCTAGTAAAAGAAATCATTTTTTCATGTAAGCAAAAAGTGTCAGAAAAAGCTTGGTCTATAAGTGGTCAAGTGGTTAGAAGAGTGGGTGATGTGTGGCATAAGCTATTAATATTGGGCAAAAAATGCCAGAACAGTTCACACACCCCCTAAATTTCCCCCATTTTGGAAAGTAGACACCCCAAGCTATTTGCTGAGAGGCATGTTGAGTCCTTCGAATATTTTTTTTTTGCCAAGAGTTTTGGAAAAATTACAATTTTCTTTTTGATTTTTTTTTTAAACAAAGTTGTCACTAAATAATATATTGCTCACACATGCCATAAGTATATGTGAAATGACACCCCAAAATACATTTTGCTACTTCTCCTGAGTACAGGGATACCACATGTGTTAGACTTTTTTGGAGCCTAGCTGTGTACGAGACCCCGAAATCCAATCACCGCCTTCAGGTGCGTAAATTGCTTATTTTACTTCCTCGCTTCCTGTCACAGTTTCGGAGGCCCTGAAATGTCAAGATAGCACAAAACCCCTCCAAATGACCCCATTTTGGAAAGTAGATACTCCAAGCTATTTGCTGAGAGGCATGTTGAGTTCATGGAATATTTTATATTTTGCCACAGGTTTCTGGAAAATTACAAAAATGTTTGTTTGTTTTTTGTACACAAAGTTGTCATTTAAATTATATATTGCTCAAACATGCCATGGCTATATGTGAAATGACACCGCTTTCAGGCTTTCTAAGAGCGTAAATTGTTGATTTCACTCCTCACTACCTATCACAGTTTTGGAGGCCATGAAATGCCAAGATAGCACAACATAGCACAAATACCTCCCAAATGACCCCTTTTCAGAAAAGATATTTGCTAAGAGGCATGGTGAGTATTTAGCAGCTCTCATTTGTTTTGAAAAACGAAAAAAAAAAAAAGAAAAAAGTTTTTTTCTCTTTTTTCAATTTTCAAAACTTTGTGACAAAAAGCAAGATCTGCAAAATACTCAACATGCCTTTTAGCAAATAGCTTAGGGTGTCTTCCTTCCCCAAAAGGGGTCATTTGGGGGGGGGGGGGGGTTGTGCTGTCTTGGCATTTCATGGCCTCCAAAACTGTGATAGGTAGTCAGGAGTGAAATCAACAATTTATGCCCTTAGAAAGCCTGAAGGCAATGATTCGTTTTCAGCGTCCTGTACACGGCTAGACTGCCAAAAAGTCTCACACATGGGGTATCCCCATTCTCAGGAGAAGCAGAAGAATGTATTTTGGGGTGTAATTCCACATATACCCATGGAATACGTGAGTAACATATCCTTTTAATGACAACTTTGTGTAGAAAAAAAAAAAAAACATTTTTTTTTGTCATTTTTCAAACACCTGTGACAAATTTAAATATTCAGTGGGCTCAACATGCCTCTCTGGAAATTCCTTGGGCTGTCTACTTTCCAAAAAGGGGTAATTGTGGGGGGTTTTGTACTGCCCTGCCATTTTAGCACTTCAAGAAATGAGATAGGCAGTCAGAAAGTAAAAGCTGCGTAAATTCCAGTATATACACCATAGTTTGTAGACGCAAACCAATAAATATATGCTTATTGAGATTTTTTTTATCAAAGCCATGTAGCCAAATTACATTTTGGCCTAAATGACAAAAATTGGGTTTATTGGATAATTTTTTTATAAGAAAAAGTAGAAAATGTAATTTTTTCTCAAAAGTTTTGGTCTTTTTTAGTTTATATTGCAAAAAAAAAAAAAAAAAAAACGCAGAGGTGATCAAATACCACCAAAAGAAAGCTCTATTTGTGGGGAAAATGTTTAGTTTTGGTACAGCATTGCATGATTGCACAATTACCAGTTACGCAGTGCCAAATTGCAAAAAATGGCCTGGTCATTAGGGGATAAAACCTTCCAGTCCTTAAGTGGTTAAGGAATACTGCCTACGATTTGCCTACAATCTCAAATCACATTGCAATCACAAAACACATGTTTGGGTGCTATTCATTCCCAATGGCACCTAAACTCGGTGCAGTTTTGCCATGATTATCACGCAATAAATTGCATGGCAATCACAGCAAACTGCAACACACAAAGCTTGTCCCCTAAAAAAAAGCTCCTGCCTCTTTTTTGGGTGACAAGCTTTCCGTGTAGTTTGCCTCAATTGCCGTACAGTAATCGTGGCAACATCACGCCAACTTTTAGGTGCCATTGAGAATGAATATCACCAGAACATGAATTTTGCATTTGCAGTGCGATTTGAGATCACAGCGATTCTGCCCATGATTCCAAAACACCAAAAGGGAATGGAGCATAATAGTAAAGTTTTGATGTACTGTCTATTAGGGATGATCGAACGGTTCGGGTAGACCATCGGTTCGACCCGAACATTGGGTGTTTGAAATTTGGCCGAATTCCAAACTTTTTGCGGTAAAAGTTCGGAATTCCGTCACCAGAACCACCCAAAATGCAATGGGACAGGAAGTGGGCTTTAAAAGCCCGTGATTGGCCCAGAAACGTCTGTAAAAGCCAATGAGGGGGCAGGAGTCTGCTAGGCACGTGATTGGAGTGACTACGGGGACCAGAGAATAATCAGGAGTGAATACGCCCCCCCAGTATATAACATAGCCCCGCCTAACCTCTAGCACTCTAATACAGAGGCTTTGGAAGAGAGTGGAAGCATTTGTGTTTCTCCTGCTGTGTTAAACAACGTTGCTGCATAGCCGATTGCTTTTAAAGCTCCATATCAGCAGAAGAGCAGTCAGCTTACAGAAAGATTGTCAGTGTAGTTAAAAATACAGCGATTGTGCTGTTTGAGTTAGAAAAAATAAAATAAAATAAAGGGACAGTGTCAGTTAGAAATTATCTTCTGCTGTATGGAGCTGTTCTTTTAGTGTGAGGAAAGGGATATGCAGTGTAGTTAGGGTACTATATACCACTATAGTTAGATTCAATAATCTAGTGTTTGTAGGGATACTTTTAAGTGTCAGGGTTCCGTCTAGTGAGCACGTTGCACTGCTGATATATCTACAGCAGGTATTCGTGCTTGCTAGTCAGCTATTGTGCAAAATACATTTCAGCGATACACACATCTGCTGTATTTAGCGACAACTTTGGGTCGCATAGCAGTGTGCGTTTTGCAGGTGATTTTCACATCGCCTAGTTGATAAAACCTCGGTGACAACTATACATAAATTAAAATTCATCACAAAAAAAAATGATTATTATTCTTAGAATTTCAGTAGCGCAGGGATGGTGTTACCCTCCTTTCATAAAGTGCAAATAAATAAAGTGCATAAATTGCATAAATAAGCAATACACAGTGCCTTTAATGCAGGGTCATTGGTGTCCGTTATAGGAACCACCGTACAATGTCACCACCACCAGCTCTGGCACTACATAAACAAAGACTTTTGAAGGACTCTGTTCTTGCTTAGTTAGATGTTTTGGATTATTTATGCAATTTATTCACTTTATTTATTTGCACTTTATGAAAGGAGGGTAAGGCTCCATGTACACGAGACGCTGGAAATGGCCGTTTAGGAGCAGTTGGGCGTTTTTTTCAGAAGCCCCTGAACCCATCTACATTTTATCTTATCTGTCCATGTACACAGGGTCGTTTACAGTCATTTGCAGGCAGTTGCGTTCAGGGACTGTTTTTAGAACGCAATTATTTGCGTTCGAACGTGTGTTTCCCGGCGTTTCAAACACACAAACGCGTCCGAACGCATCTGAACGCGTCCAAACGCGTCCGAACGCGATGACCCGCGTTTAGCGTTTGCGTTTTTCCATTTTAAAGGGGAATAATTTTTTTGACCTCTAGGAACGCTTCTAAACGCAAACGCCCGCAAACGCCGCTAAACGCCCGCTAAACGCGGGTACAAACGCGACCGAACGGACGTTTCAAACGTTCTAAAAATTCCAGCATTCAAAGGGACTTTTAACAACGTCCCGTGTACATGGAGCCTAACACCATCCCTGTGCTAAAATAATCATTTTTTTTTGTGATGAATTTTAATTTATGTATAGTTGTCACTGAGGCTTTATCAACTGTGCGATGTGAAAATCACCTGCACACTGCAATGCGACCCAATATTGTCGCTAAATAAAGCAGATGTGTGACACAGAGTAGCAAAGCCTTTTGCAGTGGACTTAAAGCCTTAGTGACAAGTTAATGCCTGTTCTTGTTGTAAGCGCTAAGTCCACTGCAAAAGGCGTCACACACATCTGCTTTATTAGGAGCAAAAGAAAGGCGCGGTTAAGCAAAAAAGTAATTTTTGAAGGTTTGGCATGCTATAATTCTGGTTTTGGACATGCTACAGAGCTGAAACTTCACAGGTAAACTTTTTAGACCCCCCCCCCAGACACTAAATCCAAAGAAATCTCTTTTTTTTTTCAATTATTTTTTTAATAATTGGCTCTCTATCAAAAACGACAATTTTTAAGAACTTTTTTTGCCTGATTTATAGTCCCTGGGGCATGACCCAGAACCCTAGGCACTTTTTAGGGGCATTTATTAGGTTTTAGGGCTTAAAAATTGTGTTTTTTGATTCCCGAAGTTCGGGTCCCATTGATTTCAATGGGGTTCGGGAATCCGAACCGAACTTTCGGGAAATTCGGGTGTTCTGGTCGAACCGAACTTTTCAAAAGTTCGATCATCCATACTGTCTATATGCCTTTTTATGTAAATTTCTACTGTAGCAGTTATCTATAAGCAAGTACAGTATATAGGTCCCACTGAAAGTAAGAAACTGTTTGTACGTAGTTTTTGATATGAAAGAGTTATTAAAGTATTTATATATTTCACATATATTATGAAATATATATATATATATATATATATATATATATATATATATATATATATACAGTGGGTACGTGGGTACGGAAAGTATTCAGACCCCCTTAAATTTTTCACTCTTTGTTATATTGCAGCCATTTGCTAAAATCATTTAAGTTCATTCTTCTTCCTCATGAATGTACACATAGCACCCCATACTGACAGAAAAACACAGAATTGTTGACATTGTTGCAGATTTATTAAAAAAGAAAAACTAAAATATCACATGGTCCTAAGTATTCAGACCCTTTGCTGTGACACTCATATATTTAACTCAGGTGCTTTCCATTTCTTCTGATCATCCTTGAGATGGTTCTACACCTTCATTTGAGTCCAGCTGTGTTTGATTATACTGATTGGACTTGATTAGGAAAGCCACACACCTGTCTATATAAGACCTTCCAGATCACAATGCATGTCAGAGCAAATGAGAATCATGAGGTCAAAGGAACTGCCTGAAGAGCTCAGAGACAGAATTGTGGCAAGGCACAGATCTGGCCAAGGTTACAAAAAGATTTCTGCTGCACTTAAGGTTCCTAAGAGCACAGTGGCCTCCATAATCCTCAAATGGAAGACGTTTGGGACGACCAGAACCCTTCCTAGAGCTGGCCGTCCGGCCAAACTGAGCTATCGGGGGAGAAGAGCCTTGGTGAGAGAGGTAAAGAAGAACCCAAAGATCACTGTGGCTGAGCTCCAGAGATGCAGTCAGGAGATGGGAGAAAGTTGTAGAAAGTCAACCATCACTGCAGCCCTCCACCAGTCGGGGGTTTATGGCAGAGTGGCCCGACGGAAGCCTCTCCTCAGTGTAAGACACATGAAAGCCCGCATGGAGTTTGCTAAAAAACACCTGAAGGACTCCAAGATGGTGAGAAATAAGATTCTCTGGTCTGATGAGACCAAAATAGAACTTTTTGGCCTTAATTCTAAGCGGTATGTGTGGAGAAAACCAGGCACTGCTCATCACCTGTCCAATACAGCCCCAACAGTGAAGCATGGTGGTGGCAGCATCATGCTGTGGGGGTGTTTTTCAGCTGCAGGGACAGGACGACTGGTTGCAATCGAGGGAAAGATGAATGCGGCCAAGTACAGGGATATCCTGGACAAAAACCTTCTCCAGAGTGCTCTGGACCTCAGACTGGGCCGAAGGTTTACCTTCCAACAAGACAATGACCCTAAGCACACAGCAAAAATAACGAAGGAGTGGCTTCACAACAACTCTGTGACTGTTCTTGAATGGCCCAGCCAGAGCCCTGACTTAAACCCAATTGAGCATCTCTGGAGAGACCTAAAAATGTCTGTCCACCAACGTTTACCATCCAACCTGACAGAACTGGAGAGGATCTGCAAGGAGGAATGGCAGAGGATCCCCAAATCCAGGTGTGAAAGACTTGTTGCATCTTTCCCAAAAAGACTCCTGGCTGTATTAGATCAAAAGGGGGCTTCTACTAAATACTGAGCAAAGGGTCTGAATACTTAGGACCATGTGATATTTCAGTTTTTCTTTTTTAATAAATCTGCAACAATGTCAACAATTCTGTGTTTTTCTGTCAGTATGGGGTGCTATGTGTACATTCATGAGGAAGAAGAATGAACCTAAATGATTTTAGCAAATGGCTGCAATATAACAAAGAGTGAAAAATTTAAGGGGGTCTGAATACTTTCCGTACCCACTGTATATATGTGTGTGTGTGTGTGTGTGTGTGTGTGTGTGTGCAGGTGTATGTGGTATGTGTATACAGGAGGGTGGACAGCACCAGCAGGTAAAAATACTTATCTATGTAAGTAACCAGGTGGGTCTTCAAATTAAAACCCACCAAAATCATCAATATGTAAGACAAAGGGGTTACAGCACTGTAAACATAATTTATCACTTTCTCAAACTGATCTTCGCCATGCAATTGAAATGGAAATATAAATGTCCAGGTGCTAAATAGCTTCCATATATACAACATGAGATACTAAAGGGGTATAACCACTTATTAACCCATACCTATACTCTTGCTTATAAAAAGAGGGATTCATAGTTTGCTTATTTTGCAATACATGTTTCAGCCAGCCAGCTGTGTCAAAGTCTCTACACTATCTTAGTGTATCTTAGTGTATAACTATCCTGCATATTTGCCAGCTCTTATTTGCTAAAATAAAGTACTCTTGAGAGTGTGGACATATACTGTAATACCAATATGGGGTAAACAGACACAGCTGGAGATGAAATGAGCTCCAGACCTAAATCAAGCTATGCACATCCACAAAGGGAAAAGATACAAAATATAGGGCGACAGCACCCGTAGGTAAAAATAGTTTTATATATATGTGTGTGTAGGTGTTTAATGCATTACTTATCCCCTGACACAGCCATCTAGGTAAATCCTGGGTCTGGATATTGACTATTGCGCGGGTCTGTGTAATTTGTATGCTGGTTCCACCTGCGGTGAGTTTCCATCAGAAGCCATTGTTGTGAGGACCGGAAGGAGAACCTGTGAGCGGGTTGACAGCTGGAAGCAAGGCTTAATCTGCACCGAGAGGATGGGTGAGTTTTCATGCAAGCACATTCCTGTGGGATTATGGTGCTTTGAAAAGCAGCAATGGCATTGAAGGGGGTTTTTCCAACAGCTGCACTCTAAGTAATCATTGTCTGAAAGAGAGTCGTTCACATTCGTCCATAGATGCAAGAAAAGAACTTAAACACAGCAGCAGTTTGTAAAAAAAAATAAAAAATTATTACAGACCTTTTCCCTTACATTTTCCACTGGCTATTACATAATATTAGAATGGTCATATGTTGGACTAAACCCAATATTGATTGTAAAGAACTGAGCTTACAGTAACATTTAATGAAACGTTGCAGAGTACATTCTGTTAGGATTTGGTTTTAGAAGCACAGTTTGTATTGACAATTTTAGCAATACACCATACTAACTTAATGTATATAACATATGAAAAAATTTAGAAAATATAAAAAGGTATAAAAATTGAAATGACAAGTACAGCAAAACCTGATACCTGAGTGCTCAATTTACTGAGTTCTACTGTAGAACATCCCCTGAGCATCACTCTGCACATGTGCAGCTGTCAGAGAAATCCCAATAGGCATTTATCCAGCAAACAACTATGCTTGCATGTGTTCAATTTATGTTTTATTTCTTTTTATTAATTATATTAAATCTTTATTCTACAAATACGCATTCAACAGAGTGCATACCTGACACCAGTTTTGCAAAGCATTCAGATTTTTTCTTTTGCGACTTTTCTTCGTTATTGAATTTCCATATTGCCCTGTTTAAACAAAGTAGAGACAGAGGTGAATCATTCTTTTGATTTATTTAGCTGTGAAGTAAATTGAGCTTCAGCTATTTAGTTAATTAGCTCTTTAAATAATCCTAAAGCTGGCCATACATAGATCGAAATTCAGCCAGTTCAGCACCTGCTGAACCTGCTGAATTTCAATCCGTGTATGGTCATTCCCATTCATGAAAAGATTTCCATCAATCAACTTCTCAGTAATGGTCCTGCTGGTGATCAATGTATTCTGACAGCAGTGAGTCCCAACAATAATATATTATGATACAGCGATGATTCCCACCATCTACATTAATTGTGAGGATGAGGGAGTACATTTTTTTGTTCGTTCGGCTGGCTGACAGAAAAAAAACCTGAACCGCTTGTGTCCAGCTTTAAGGTAGCCAATATGTAGATCAAACAACAAAGGGACTTCCAGCGCTAACTGTGATATCTCTCACTCTCAGGAATGAATAAAGTCAAATTACCGTGTGGTGCTGCTGCTAATTAATGCTGATTTGGGACTTTGACAAAGCACAGCAGTGCAAAACATGTCGTCACGGCAACTCTGATGCTTTCCAGGCCAGGTCCCGACGCTTGCTGACGCCGCATACGAGTAGCGGCCTCCGCTGTGGATACCTCTGGTTGCCGGCTCCGCGGCACGTCTATACTGCTTCAGTGCGAGCAGCCACGCTATCGGGTGGGAGGAAGCCACGCCACCTTACCGGCTGGTCCGGTCTGCTTTTGGCACATAAGATCCTTCTCCCTTATGCCTGGTTCCCTGCTGTGATCATCTACACAGTTCCGGCTCACCCAGCGGCTCGGTCATCCTGTGACCCCCAGCAACGCCACAGATCTGGTTTGGAATACATTTTATTATGTTTTAATCATCATCACTATATATAATTTTTATAAATAAACTTTTCAAGGTTTTCCATCAAGCCTGCCTGAGTTACATTGTAGACTATGTACCGTGGGATAGCGCTGCTGCCCCTCCCCCCCAAGGTAGCCAATATGGTATCCCCACTGCACTTTATTTGTGAAGTAATTACCTGGGTGATCACCCACAAAGGGATTTCCATAAAGGTCATATAAAGCGACACTCACAGGTCTTGCAGCAGAGAATTTAAAGCTAAAGCATTATGTTATCAATATTTCAGCAAAGTCCATCTTTCTAAGACACTGAAACATAAAAGTGAGCAAACAAGCCCAAAGTCCTAACCAGCAAAAACACCTCCTAGTAATGACATCACACAGTGAAAAGTTAAAAACACACATACCAGGTCAAGGTCAAAGCAAGGTAACATAACAAACAAATCACAATAGTCCACAAAAAAAATGCTTCATCCTAGCTGATATGGAGATATATAAACGTAATTAATGCCTCCCGTATACATCTGATAGGAATGAGCCACCACTAATTTGCATAAATACAATTAAAAGTAACAAGTAATATGCCAAGGCAACATAATGGCAAAGAGCTGCAACGAAAGATTACAAAGTAGCCTAAACACCACCATGTGCCATAAATAAGCAACTGTAAGAGCATCAATAATATCCTAGAAAAGATAAGGACAAAAATGCTGTGGGCTTGTTCATCCAGTGCAGTTACTACCATATTTCTGCACTGGATGAACACTAGTCCCCACCTTTCAGAAGTGCAGATCATGTTAAAAATCTTTCTTCATCTGTTAGGAGCACAGAGGAGGGGGCGGAGAGGCTGCAGTAAGAGTGATTGGAGGAAAGGAACACACCCCTCACACAGAAGAAAAACTGTGTTGTGAATAGACAAGCTCCGTTCTGAGCTCTCCCCCCTCCCTCCAGACACAAATTTATATCAAGTATCAAGTAACTCATGCTGATAACAGGGGAACAAAGCACCACAGAGAAATGACAGCTTTGGGGATAGATAAATAAACGCTACAAATATATGTGATTTGTGCAAATTCCATGACTAAGGATTACAACAACTTTAAAGTGCATTTTTATCATTTAATAAAATGTTTTGTACATTTTGATAATATTGTGGAAAACTTTTCTTCGGTTTTCATTAACACTTGATAAGATTTCAGTTTAAATTATTTGGTATTTTTTCCTTTGAAAGGGTTCCTCTTCTATATTATTTTCATAAAAAATTGCAAATAAACCTGACTACACAGAAACAGAAAACATTCTGCGCTATTACTGATGAAATTAATGAAATGGTGAATCAAAAATATGTGAATAAATAAAAAACAAGCAGGTCACACAAACCTATAGAAAAAGTTCATAAAGATAATATAAAAAAAGTGTAGCACTAAAAAGTAATGTATATCAAAGGAAATTCCTAAATATATGTGCACATAAATCCAGTAACATTTTTGAAAGTCAGAAGTCCATATGAAAAGTCCATGAATAGGAGAAAATCCAATGGTAAAAAATATGCCCTGTGTTCCCTTTTTACATCTATGTGGTTCCCATGTGTCTTCCTGAGAGTACATTTTGAAGGTCTTCTCTGATGATCTGCACCTGATGGGTTTAACCTCTTTATGAGCATTTGGCTTTTCCATTAGTTTGGAAGCCAACATCATCTGGTAAGAAGCCATTTGTCTCTTTGCTCCACTGGGGGGCTTTTATTTGTTTTCTCTGCCGTGAGAGGAGCGCCTTCTCCACCTGCATGCTGGGACTTGTGGTTCTTCTATACAGCACAAAGTTTTTTTACCATTGGATTTTCTCCTATTCATGGACTTTTCATATGGACTTCTCACTTTCAAAGATGTTTCTGGATTTATGTGCACATACAGTGGGTACGGAAAGTATTCAGACCCCCTTAAATTTTTCACTCTTTGTTATATTGCAGTCATTTGCTAAAATCCTTTAGGTTCATTCTTCTTCCTCATGAATGTACACATAGCACCCCATACTGACAGAAAAACACAGAATTGTTGACATTGTTGCAGATTTGTTAAAAAAGAAAAACTGAAATATCACATAGTCCTAAGTATTCAGACCCTTTGCTCAGTATTTAGTAGAAGCCCCCTTTTGATCTAATACAGCCAGGAGTCTTTTTGGGAAAGATGCAACAAGTCTTTCACACCTGGATTTGGGGATCCTCTGCCATTCCTCCTTGCAGATCCTCTCCAGTTCTGTCAGGTTGGATGGTAAACGTTGGTGGACAGACATTTTTAGGTCTCTCCAGAGATGCTCAATTGGGTTTAAGTCAGGGCTCTGGCTGGGCCATTCAAGAACAGTCACAGAGTTGTTGTGAAGCCACTCCTTCGTTATTTTTGCTGTGTGCTTAGGGTCATTGTCTTGTTGGAAGGTAAACCTTCGGCCCAGTCTGAGGTCCAGAGCACTCTGGAGAAGGTTTTTGTCCAGGATATCCCTGTACTTGGCCGCATTCATCTTTCCCTCGATTGCAACCAGTCGTCCTGTCCCTGCAGCTGAAAAACACCCCCACAGCATGATGCTGCCACCACCATGCTTCACTGTTGGGACTGTATTGGACAGGTGATGAGCAGTGCCTGGTTTTCTCCACACATACCGCTTAGAATTAAGGCCAAAAAGTTATATTTTGGTCTCATCAGACCAGAGAGTCTTATTTCTCACCATCTTGGAGTCCTTCAGGTGTTTTTTTTAGCAAACTCCATGTGGGCTTTCATGTGTCTTACACTGAGGAGAGGCTTCCGTCGGGCCACTCTGCCATAAAGCCCCGACTGGTGGAGGGCTGCAGTGATGGTTGACTTTCTACAACTTTCTCCCATCTCCTGACTGCATCTCTGGAGCTCAGCCACAGTGATCTTTGGGTTCTTCTTTACCTCTCTCACCAAGGCTCTTCTCCCCCGATAGCTCAGTTTGGCCTGACGGCCAGCTCTAGGAAGGGTTCTGGTCGTCCCAAACGTCTTCCATTTGAAGATTATGGAGGCCACTGTGCTCTTAGGAACCTTAAGTGCAGCAGAAATCTTTTTGTAACTTTGGCCAGATCTGTGCCTTGCCACAATTCTGTCTCTGAGCTCTTCAGGCAGTTCCTTTGACCTCATGATTCTCATTTGCTCTGACATGCATTGTGATCTGGAAGGTCTTATATAGACAGGTGTGTGGCTTTCCTAATCAAGTCCAATCAGTATAATCAAACACAGCTGGACTCAAATGAAGGTGTAGAACCATCTCAAGGATGATCAGAAGAAATGGAAAGCACCTGAGTTAAATATATGAGTGTCACAGCAAAGGGTCTGAATACTTAGGACCATGTGATATTTTAGTTTTTCTTTTTTAATAAATCTGCAACAATGTCAACAATTCTGTCTTTTTCTGTCAGTATGGGGTGCTATGTGTACATTCATGAGGAAGAAGAATGAACCTAAATGATTTTAGCAAATGGCTGCAATATAACAAAGAGTGAAAAATTTAAGGGGGTCTGAATACTTTCCGTACCCACTGTATATTTAAGAATTATTCATTACTATTTAGCGCTACACGTTTTTAATATTATTAAATTTACCTGACTAAAATGAATAAATATTGTTCTTACATGTATTTTTGGATGCTAACAAAATAAAAGAGTTAATATTCACAAAATAGTGGTTCACGTAAAAAAATTATAAATGATTGAATTTAAAAAAAATAAACACTCAATCCCGCATGTATTTATGTACAGTACATTCAGGTTTTTATTACATCAGTTTGTTGCAAAGTTGTGTGCAATCCTCTGCCAATATACAGTAATGTAGCTTGAAAGTGAACACGTTGTGAACTGGGCTGCAATAACAAAATCCCATAAAGCATGAAGAAAATGGAAGCAATAACCAAATTCCAGAAAGCAAAAGCAAGAAGGAGAGTGTTCCTGGAGGACATCTACCAGCCTTTGATTGATACAGCTAGACAAATTTTTAGGGCACCACAGGAATTTAAAAAAACAAAACAAGACATACAGCTGAACTGCAGGGAAAAATTACCTTTGCAGTAGGGCTCCCTCTGCTGTTAGGGTTAAATGCTCCTTTTAACCAAGGATACAATTAAAAGTACTATTACTTGCATTATTCCCATAGGCTTCTCCACTTCATGCAAACAGTTTTGTGAAGCTGCTTCCCTTCAGCGTTCTGTCCATCAGCGTTCTGTCCATCGAACACACTCTGACATCATCACGTACATTGCAGGACCAGCAGTAGTTCTGAATATACATGAGGTACCTGCCCACAACCCATAGTATTGGAGTTAAAAAGGATGTGTCAGCTGCCAGGGGAGCGAGAGATAAAGTAAGTAAAAGTGATTTTTAATGGTATAGTCGGCAAAACTAGCACTTACTGAAATTCTTGCAGTGTGAGAGAAACCCCACTGCAAGGGTATTTTTTTTTAATTTTTTGGACGTTCAGCTATAATTAAAATAAAAAAAAAAACATTTTGTCTAGAATAAAATACAATAAATATATCCATGCTGTATATCTTACCTTGTTCAGCTTAGACTGCATCAAATATAACATATCACAAAAAAAAAAAATATCTCTGTTGTACTTACATTTAATGTGGTTGTAATGTCAGAAGGGTTTTTTTACCTTAATGCATTCTTTGCATCGAGGCACAACCAGTTATTGGGTTTAGGGGGGGGGGGCAATTACTTTTCGCATAGGACAGTCAGGATAGTCAGGTTTGGCACCTTTTTTCCCCTAAAAAATGAAACCATCATTTAAAAACTTCAATTTGTATTTAGATGGGTAATCTTTGTGTAATATTAAAATAAGTTTGATGATCAGATTCATTTAAGTGTGACAAATATGCAAAAAAATAAAAAAATAAAAATCAGGAAGGGGGCAAATACTTTTTCCTAGCATGCAAAAAAAAAAATCAGGAAGGGGGCAAATACTTTTTCCTAGCACTATAATATTGGAATTGCTAAATGTCTGATGAGAAACAGCAGTCTAATCTATACATTCAGCAATTGCTTTACTGACACAGGTTTACCTGTAAAGATGTATGTGACTGCTCAAAGGCACTTCCTGGTATCATTGTGAGTGTCTGTGCTAGCAGTATAGCACAGCCCTGCCCAACCCTGCCCCATTCCACGTGCGCCCTCAAGGATTATGCCCACCAGTGAAAGAGGAACAGGTGCGTCACTTCTGGAAGTGACACTCCTAGGCAGAAAGACACACACCCGCCGGGCATCCTTCCAGTGTGAACAACAGAAATGCATTGTGGTGATCTGACCACACGGCATCATAAAAAAAAAAAAAAAGGTTGAAAAAACAAAGCCTTTAAATTTTTTAGACATACGTTAACAAAATGATTGTGGGGGATTGTTTGAATACAAGTCTTTTCTCTTAAAAAAATGTTAGCATGAGAAAACAGGCCAAAATAAGATGTGCAAATTAATTTCACATCTGTAGTAAATTGGACCATATAAATTATGCCTTGAATACTTGTACTTGTATTTTCTATCCTTGTTTTTCTCTAGCTAGATATAAAAAAGCTGTTTTTAGGAAAAAAAGAAATAAAATAATTTTCTCCGAATGCAACAGGATACAGATGGCCTGACATTTCATGCAAATTGATGACTTAACATCGGCTATATTGGCTTAGTCGTTCTCTACACAATGAAAAAGGTCATTAAGTTTACTTATGTGACAAAAATACTGACTCTGCAGATAGGAAAAAAGAAAGATAAAATTAATTGGTGGAGTTTTCACCACAGATGAGAGGACTCAATTGAAGTATTTTTATTATCCCGAACATCTGTTTTTAAAATAGAAAAAAGTACACTAGAATGTTTGTATTACTAGAACTGATTGCACAGTGGCTATTGTTTCTGCAGGCTATTGAGAAACACAATATATTGAGAACATATTTTACAACTTTTGAATTATTATGTCAGATTTGTACTAATGTGTCTTTTGGAAATAGGACACATTTCATTCCGCACTGAATCGGCTCTTTATGGTACAAGAATGATTACTGTGACATTATTGAATTCACTCCACTCATGTAAGTTCAAATGATAATGATACAGGCTTATATGAGTAACTACAATAATAAATTTGAGATTGTAAGATTTGACAGAGTCCTCGGCAATAATTAACATGATGAATGTTGTCATGTAAACTAGAGTCTTGATAATCTCACAATAAACAGTAAAGTATTTTCCCTGCCTTAAAGAACAAAAATCGCCAACTGAACAGCAACCATAAAATTGGTGTATATACATTTTCTATTCCTTTTTTCATTAACACTGGTTAAATAAGTACCTGGAATAAAGGTTAAAGTGAACCTGTGCTTTGCCAGTGCATTAAGTTCTCTTAATTGCCATTCCCCAGTACCTATACTTTGCCTGCTGATTGCCAATATTTTATTCAGGACATGTTAGACAGCTGCAGAGTCGGCTGCTTCCACACAAACAGTGGTGGTCCTTCTCTTCAGCATTCTACCAAGGGATGAGAGTGTCACTGGAGCTGAACTAAACACCAAGAAGTGTCTATTTTATTTTTTTTAAAAAGGGCAATTTTGCTTTTAATTCACTTTTCAATATGTGTCCTAAGAAGCCCTGTATAAGCTTCAAGTTTATCTGATTAAAGCAGGGATCCTCAAACTACGGCCCTCCAGCTGTTGCAGAACTTCCCATCCCCTGAGGCATTGCAAAACTCTGACATTCACAGACTAGGCATAATGGGAATTGTTGTTCCTGAACAACTTGATGGCCATAGTTTGAAGACCCCTGGGTTAAAGTTTTACACAGGCCTGCCGATTCTTCCCCAGCCCTCACATGACAAGGTTTGGACCTGGTCATTGGCCACTCAGTTGGAGGAAGGAGAGAGAAGCAAATGGCCACTCAGACCCAGAAGTACCAACCAAAATACTGCTTTCGAATTGATCATACCATATTCTGATCGTTAGTTTATGAGAGCCGATCACTATAGTTCATTTAAAAGTACATGAAGGGACAAACACGAAAATACGATACCAGATCATACGATTTTTATTTATTGCGTACAGGTTTCGGCCAAAAATACAATACAGATACAATACATTACTTCCAAATGTCATATTTTGTTTGAGAATTTTGGTAAGTTTAGTAACCTCTTCATTTTTGATATGGAAGCTAGCATGTTAAAAAAAAAAAATGGACAATCATGTGTCCGAAAATCATATTGTGTAACCAGGCTTTAAAGGGATTGTAAAGGCAGAAGGTTTTTTTTTATCTTAATGTATTCTATGCATTTAGATAAAAAAACCTTTTGTGTGTAGCAGCCGCCCTCAGCCCCCTAATACTTACCTGAGCCCCATTTCTGTCCAGCGATGTTGCTAGAGTGTCTCAGCTGCCTGGGACTCCCCTCCTCATTGGCTAAGATAGCAGAGTGCTGCTATTGGCTCTCACTGCTGTCAATCAAAATCAGTCACCCAATCAAGAAAGAGAGGGGGCAGGCCAGGTCGCGGTTCCAGGTCTCAATAAACACAGAGAGCTGTGACTCAGCTCTGGTGCGCCAACAGCAAACAGCTTGCTGTAGGGGCACTTAACAGGAGGGAGGGGCCAGGAGAATAGAAGAGGGACCTGGGAAGAGGAGGATCCAGGCCACTCTGTGCAAAACCAACTGCACAGAGCAGGTAAGTATAACATGTTTATTATTACAAAAAAAATACAATAACTTTACGCCCGCACTGCTTGGGAATGTCTGGAGCAGGACTGACACCAGGATGGAAGGGGCGGTAAAATCGGACACTGACTGCTTCTGGTGCCATGCTACAGAGAGTGCATGTGGCTTGAGAGCCTCTTCTGCCCCAGTGTTGTCAGACTGCCATGGTTACCTCTCTTAATGGATGAGGTAATGAGGCCACAAAATGCTTCAACTGGCAGTGGCGCCATTCATTTACCCTCCAGTTAATTTTTTCCTGAAAATCTAATTAAGTGATAATTTTCCCATTAACTACTATATCCTTAAATCGTGCGTCTACATCTCCAATCAAATTCCTGTGTATCTTCCCTTCTCCTGGCGGGAAGAATTTTGTGTCTCGTGAAGGAGTGAGCGGTGAATTATATTTCCAATTTTATTTTAAATCCCATATTTTCAGTGCCTGTCGTGTAATTACATGTGTTTTTTAATTTAATTCCCTATATTGTGGTGGTATCCACATAATTTTTCCTAATTGTGTATTACTCATAGTGCATTCTATCTTCACCCAGCATTTCTCTCTTTTTTCTTTACCCCATTCCAACACCCGTGAAATTACTGTAGCTTGGTAGTATTTTTTAAAGTCGGGGATCGCTAAACCCTTGTGCTTTGCTTTTACTTAATACTGCATATTGTATTCTAGGTTTTTTATTTTTCCAGATAAACCTTGTTACAATTGATTTCATTATCTTAAAACATTCCTGAGGTATTGGGATTGGAATCACTTGGAACTTATATATTATCTTTGGGAGTATTGCCATTTTTACTATATTTATTCTTCCCATCCACGACAGAGCCCAATTTGTTAGTTTGTTAATTTCCGTTTTTATTTAGTTTAAGAGTGGGATATAGTTTGCCTTGTACATTTTGATGTTAATTTGATTCCTAAGTAGCCCAATTCTGATTTTCTCCATACAAAGGTAAACTCACTTTTTAGATCCTCTTCCTCCTGTTTACTCATTTTAATACTCAGGATCTCTGATTTTGTGGGATTAATTTTAAGGTTGGATAGGTCTCGATACTGTTTCAGGGTTTTCATCACATTCGGCAGGGTAATCCTTGGGTTGGAAACGTAAAGCACCACGTCGTCCGCAAAAGCCGCGACCTTGTGCTCTACCTCTCTCACCTTTATTCCTCTAATATCCGGACATCCCCTTATTGTTGCCAACAGGGGTTCCAGAGATAAAACAAATAGCATTGGTGAGAGTGGGCAACCCTGTCTTGTTCCATTATACATTTTGAATGGTTCTGATAATGTCCCATTAATTTTTACTCTTGCTGTCGGAAAACTATATATTGTTCTTATCCAAGCCATCATTCTTGGTCCTATTCCTAGCTCCTCCAAAGTTTTTTTCATGAACTCCCAGTTGACCCTGTCAAATGCTTTTTTAGCATCTATTGACAGTATCAAGCCCGGGTGTCCATTTTTTATCATCTGTTGTACATTGTCTCTTCCCTGTCTCCCAGACATGAAACCTACCTGATTGCTATGAACCCAATCTGTCATTAACCCCTTTAGCCTTGTTGCTAGGATTTTTGTAAATAACTTAGTATCTGCATTAAGGAGTGAAATGGGCCTATAACTCCAGCATAATGTTGGATCCTTCTCTTCTTTCAATGTAACAGTAATGGAAGCCAAGAGAGCTTCTTTACTCATCTCAAATTTTGACCCCAGTCCGTTTAGATATCCTTTAACCTCTTGTAAAAACTAATTGTGAACCCATCTGGGCCTGGACTCTTTCCTGCTGTGGTGTTTTTTTATAGATCTTCCTATCTCCTCTTCTGTAATCAGGGCTTCTAAGTATGTTATTTTCTCCTCATCTATTTTAGTCAATCTTGCTTCTCTCAAGTATTCCTCAATTTTACCCACTCTATTTGACTCCTTTTCCTGTTTGTCCTCTCCTCTTACTGCATATAGATTCCCGTAGTAGCTCTGAAATTCTCTCGCTATCTCCATTGTTGAATGGACTATATCTCCATTTTTGGTCTTTATTCTATCTATAAACTTTTTTCTGCTTTCTTTTTTCTTAAGACTCTTGCCAAGTTTCTTCCGATTTTATTACTTTCTAGATACCTCTCTTTAGCTACTCTGTTGAACTCCTGTCTAGTTTCCTGATCCAATAGTTCCTTTAATGCCTCCCTTTTTGCCTCTAGTGATTTGGTTAATTGTGTTTCCTGAGTTTTCTTATGCTTTTGTTCTAATTCGAACATCTCTTTTTTTTAATCTATTTCTATTTTTCGTTTTTTCCTTTTTTCTTTGTGCACCCTTTGCAATTAATACTCCCCGGATATAAGCTTTGTGGGCCTCCCATACGATATCTTTTGGGGTTTCCTCAGTTTCATTAATTTGGAAGTATAGTCCCAACTCTTTCTCAATTTCCTATCCCCAGATATTATCCCTTATTAATTCCTCATTATTCTCCAGGAGCTCCCTCTGGATGGAACTCCTGGGAATCTCATCTTCAATGTAACGGGGGCGTGATCTGACCAGGTCCTGACCTCTATCCTCGTTCCGATTACCCTCTCTATCCATTTGTGTTCGATCATCATATAATCAATTCTTGAGTATGTCCCGTGCACAGCTGAGCAAAAAGTATAGTCCCTTTCTTTTGGATGAAATATTCTCCATATGTCAGACAATTGGCACTGAAATCATTTTTTCTTTAATCTCTTTATTTGGGAATTTCTTCTCCTCTGAACACGCAAAGTACTATCCTCTTCTGGATTTAGACATAAGTTCAGGTCCCCGGCCAGAATCACACCCCCCCTTTCTGAAGTCCATTAATTGTCCCAGTACCTTCCCCAAGTATTCTACAGGACCATTGTTGGGGCTGTATACATTAACAAGGGTTATTTCCTCTTTAAAGACTTTCCCCTTCAGAAAGAGGAATCTTCCCTCTGGATCCGTTTTTTTTCTAAGAAGAACCTCATTCCTTTAGTCAGCCCAATAGCTACCCCCTTAGATTTTTTATCAAATGAGTCTGCATAGTACCATGTGGGGTGATCTCGTGAGTATAACCTGATGTTCGATGCATGTGTAATGTGGGTTTCCTGTAAGAAAATTATGTCTGCAGCTAGATATTTGACTTCCTTCATGATTTTGTGTTTTTTTTCTGCTGAGTTCAGGCCTCTTACGTTATAGGTAACAAAATTTACTGCTGTCATTTATCTTTTTGGTTTTCTATAATGTTACACTCTTCCTTTTTCTCCCTCTCTTTCCTTCTTCCTCCTACTCCCTCGTCTCGAATTTGGCACACATGGGGTCTAAATTTATAGGTCGCATCAGGAGAGGTAGACAGGTCCAGGAGAGGACTATGCAGGGTTCTTACAATGACTGTTTTTTCATGGAACTTTTTCCTATTCCCCCCCCCACTCCCCCCTCCCAACTCCCCTCAAATATTGTATGTTATGTAGTTTCAATAACTCTGTCATTGGTTTAAGTATCTGTTTCCTTGTCAGCGTCTCCTGTGAGAGATCAGCGAAAACCTGCAGGTCTACATGCCTATATTTTAGAGGAGGTCTGCTTTTCAGTTTTTCCCAGATCTTCGCTCTTTCTTCATATCTGTGGAATCTCACTATAACATCTCTTGTGGTCTCTTTGGATAGATTTTTTGGTTTCCTGATTCTAAGTATCCTCTCAATTTCTATTTTCATTTTTATTTCTCTTCCTAGGAGGGGATTGAACACTATTTCCATCATTTCTACTAAGTTTTCTTCTTTCCCATTTTCTGGTAGACCTTGTATTCTCAGATTTTTTCTTATATCTCTATTTTCTTGGTCTTATAATTTATATAGTAAATTTCTTTGTACTATCTGGGATCTCCTCATTTCCTCTTTAAAAGCCTTCAGTTCTTTCCCATGGCTGTCCGTTTTTTTCCTCTACTTCCTCTACTCTTTTCAGCATTTGGCCAAGGTCTCCATGCAAGATTGCAACATAATTTTTAATAGACTGTTCCAGTTTTGCAAACATTTCCCTCATTTCATCTTTTGTAGGGAGTTGATCATTAGTTCTCAATTCTTCCTCTTCTCTTATATCTGGTTCTCTGTCCATCTGCGCACTATCCATGTGTACACTAACTATAGAGAGGTCAGGATTGTTTTCTTCCATTGTTTCTGTCGTTCTCTTGCTCCGGGATTTTTTACTTGCTTCATTGTTTTGTTTAGGTATAGTTGAGATTTGTTTTTCACTGTTTGCGTTTTCCCCTCTTGTCTCCGCAGTCATGTATTTTTAATTAATTTAAGGGGGTTGTAGTGCGCTTCTGGGTGTTTACAATGTGTTAAAGTGCTTGTGTGTCTTCTCCAAAAATAAATAAATGTGCAAGATTAATTTTTTTTTAAAAAACTGTGTATGGAATATATTTGTTTCCTATTGCAAATGTTCAAAAACTAACCTTGATTATTTACATATAAAATTTCCCTGAGGAAGTCACGTGACTCTGTGACGTAACGCGTAGGAACCCGGAAGTGACGTGCGGTACGGGACAGAGCTCCCACGGCGTTATTTTGAATACTGTACAAAGCTGTTTGATATGTAAGTCTGTTATACTAATACACATTAAAAGTTTTAAATGTTGCAACATGATGGCCCCATCATTTTAATGAGCCCTAAGGAGGAGTTACACACCGAAGGAGATCACACTACTAAGAAGGCATTATACAGATCCCCACAGACAGCACGAGATTGGGAAGGAACACAGGATCTCTTTGAAAAAGCCTGCTGTGATTTGACACCACGCTGGAACAGAGGAGGATAAGGAACCACCTTCCACTCGGATATATAATACAAGCGTATTATACTCCTATTTGAGGTGAGAATATAGCACACCTAGAAGTGTAATCACGGCACAAGGTGGAGGAAAAGAAGTCACATTACCTAATCACTACTATTCAGCATACTTGATTTTCGTATATATACTCTTTGTACATTTTTTTGGGCACAGCCCCCCCCCCCCTTTTTTTGAAGAAGCCTGGTTTTGAGAATTGTTTTAATGCACTGTTTTGAACCGGACACTCAATATTATGGTTAATTGCTTATTTGCACAGATTTGATACATTGGTTTATATTGCTGAAGTTTTATTGTTTACATTTGTATTCACATTGGATGCACAGAGCACTTTTGTAGAAGCACCTATAAGAAGCACTATTCTATGTTTTAATATTTTATCGACCTATTGGAATAAGTTATTCACACAAGTACCTTATAAATTATATGTAAATAATCAAGGTTAGTTTTTGAACATTTGCAATAGGAAACGAATATATTCCATACACAGTTTTTTTTTTAAAAATTAATCTTGCACATTTATTTATTTTTGGAGAAAACACACAAGCACTTTAACACATTGTAAACACCCAGAAGCACACTACAACCCCCTTAAATTATTGGCATTCACAACTGCTTCATAGGACCAGTTATCGTGGTGCAGCATCAGGGTGACTAGGAATATACAAGATAGCGCAGGAACCATACTATTTTTAAATGTTCCCCCGACTTACACTTAATTTTGGTAATTTTGCTCCTCCATCTTTTCCTGGTTTGTTTTTCATTTTTAAATCCTTTTACTTCCCCTTTATATCTGTGAACCAATTTGTGGATACCCTGCTTTGATATCCTAATATTTTGGGGGACTTTGGTTTTTGAACCTGGGTTGACCCCTGCTTTTATGCCCTCCAGCTGTTTGTAGAGGAAATTTCCCTTCAAATGTCCATGAGAGAGATCCTAGGAAATCGCCTTTTCCTCAGTAACAGTTTTCCCCTTATAGGTTCATCTGATTACCCTCTCAATATTCTGCTAGGTACATAGATTCAAGTCTTTATCGGACCCCCAGTCCATTTTTTACCACATTTCCAAATCAATCTTGCTTCCGCTTTTCAGTATCTATAACACAGACTTTAGCTTTAATAGTGGGGGGGGGGGGGTAAAAACCCCTCTCACTTCTCCCGACCTCCTGACCAGTCTCCGTGTTGTAGTCCTTTTGCTTCCACCCGCCTGGTTGTCCTGCGGGTTAGCTGCTCCGTCTATCCGTCTAAGGTATGCAGTGTCTCCGCGATCTTGGCGCGGTCTCCCAGTACCAAACGCCGGGCTCACATGTCCTCCAGGCGTCTCGCCGTACTTCCTCCCGCTGGTCTCCTCAGACCTGAGACCTACGACACAGCTGCCTCCAGATAGCTCGCAGACCGGTTACGAGTCCCAGGTTACCTCGGAGCAGGTGAGATGGACCGATGGGGGGCTAGCAGGCAGGCAGGGGTACAGGGTCGGCGGCAATGAGCATCTCAAACACAGGCTGCTCTCCTCATCCCAGATGGGTGCTTTCCCGAGGCTCCGCTTAGCTCAGCATTCAAATCCTGCTGGCGCCATTATCAGGCCCCTCCTCCCTCTCTCCCTTCTGGTTTGCTGCAGTCCCTACCTTGTCCTGGCTCTTGCCTCCAGATTCCAGACCCTCTTGGTGGCTCCATTCATCCCTGTCAGCAGTGTAATCTCCACAGCAGTTCATGTTTTCCCCGACCAGTGGCCAAGGCAGGGATTTAGGACTATCTTCACAATGACCCAGGTTTTTCCCAGCCAACTGTCATGTCTCTGCACCTCTTCTTACATTTGTGAGTGCAACATTTTATCTGCTTTTGTTTATTGAACGTCCTCATTCATACTGCACTAAGGGATATGTGCTCCTCTCTTTCTCTTATTGCCTCATACAGTCTTACACATCTAGTTTACAACTAATAATAACGTCTGCCAGGCACAGAACAGACAGGGTTATTTAATAAACATAACTTCCCAGCCCCCTTTTTAACATTGTATAAAAGGGGAAAGCTAAGTATCGAGTTGAAGCAATAATAATAATAATAATAACTAATTAAATAATAATATGTGAATGGGAACAAGTGACAGATATAAAGTAGCTAGCAGCTCCAAGTAACATGTGTCAGATATAAGGTAAGTAGCAGCTCCAAAAGTCAAAATATGCTTTAAAGCATAACTCCAAACAGCTACATATACTCATGAAATGCATATATGTGAGAATATGTGAGCTTCTTTACCTGCAGAAAATCTTTCTAACTCTAACCAGCAGGTCTTGTAATTTCAGACCCCCAACCATGTAGCCAGGATAGTAATACTGCTATTCATCACTGCAGTTTCTTGTGTTATATTCTTGCTCAGTAGAATATGACAGAGCATTATTACACCAATGGGTTTTCTTCATTTTCTTTTTGTCCCCTAAACCTGCCTAAAGGAACTCCCCCCCAGCTCCCAGACCCAGAAAACATGCCAGATTATGAGAGCAGTAATAAAGCTGGCCTGGCGCACAGTGCATTCACGCTCCTTGTGCCAAATCTCTGGGGATTTGGTGAAGAAAATATAAAAATTGCATTTAAGGCAGCTATGCTAGAACTATACTAGCAATATTCAACATATTTTTTTTTTATTGAACACCTAACACAACTTGAGGGTGTTCTGCTTTAATTATGAGTGCCTACCGTGCAAACAATAAACATACACCGCACAGACAAAAATAATTTTAGTGTTTACTATCTGTGCAGAATGAGTTAGGCAAACAACCTGAATTACAATTATACAACAATTAGCTAAAATGTTATATATAACTAAGTTCATGTAAAAAATCAGCTTATACAGTATTTTCAGGGGATACATCAAGAAAAAAACATATTTTTATAACTAGATACAACTTTACTGTTTCCTTGTTTAGGAATTTATTTAATAATGGATGTTATATTATGAAAAAAGCACACACAATAATAATAAATCACTTTAAGCTTCAGCAGCACACTAAAGTTGTCATGAAGGCAATCAGAAGTCTTACTACTATCTGAAAAATATGTTTTACGTAATACTTTGAAACACATATGCTCTTTAAAGTGAAAAGTAATTCTTCTTGTGAAGTATTCTATTTATTAATATTAATAACAAAAAAAAAAAATAGATAATTGAGTATGCTCCCTATCAACAAAGTAACACTAATTATTACCATTTTTCTATTAGCAGAAAACTAAATGTAGCATTATATAGGTATTGTGTAGTAAAAAGCAAGTTACCTGCAATACAGTGATGGCTCAAACATTCACAGTCTCTGAACCAAAATGATCTTGTATAGTAATAAATCTATTTCTGACTGAAAGCACTCTATGTCCCTACTATAGACACTTTGCACCAATCATTATGATTACTATAGTAGTGTATTTGCTGAAAACAACACTATAGAAGCTCAAAGAAAACTATAACATTGGCAAACCTTTTTCAAGTTTTTCAAAACTATATATTTTTTTAAATGTATTTATACTGTCCTAACACCAGCATATATAAAATATTACTAGCTTGAGTGACTGACAACCCATATTTTAGATGAGGTACCTTTAGCATGCATTTTTTATTACAGTAAACTATTATTATAAACAGCATATGATACAAACATTTCAATGTTACTGTGTTACTGATGCAAAATTGTCCTGTTTCTTTTTTGACAATACAAAAACACTTTATTCCCTGAAAGAGATGAGTCATAATTATATAGTCAAAAGATGATTATTCTAAAGAGTAGGTATAGTTCTCAAAAGTAGAAATGAAAAGTTTAATCTGATCAAATATTTTAACCAAGTCCTCAAACAGTGGCAAAACTGATTTTTTTCTAACAAGTCCTACTTTTAACTTGCTTTGATACAAGGTGGCACAAAGTCATGGGAGAACTTGAAACAGGCTTCAAATTAATATTTGAAAAAGGGCACCCAGTACTTTTGATGTGGCGCCCTTCATGCAAATGATGTAGTATAAGAAAATCCCAGAAGGAAATATGTTGCTTTATTCTCATAGCTCTCTCTTTTCTGGATAGAAATAATGAACTTTTAATTCTCCCTCTGCAGCCAAACTAAGCTTTTCATGAGAACGTATTATTCACTAGGTGATGAATATTTCTTTAATGCACTTGTCCTTAGTTATTTCAATTTTATACATAAATAAATGCCGGAAGAATGTGCCTTAAAGTGCAGTTTTTTAGACTTTAGATCTTTTTTTGTGGATTGTTCATTTTCCACTAAAAAAAAATGCCTACATTATATAGTCAAGGTTTAAACTTCAGTGTCATGTGATGTAAGGTTTTATTCTATCATCACTTTCATTTTGCTCTGGAAAAATCATTGAATTGTATTTCGTGAACTACATTCTCATACATAATCCCTAAGCATTTCAGCTTGAGATAAACCTAGTGAGCTGAAAACTGTGAAAGGCATTGTTACTTCACTAGATATATATGCTGTTCTATGATGCAAGATCATCTTTTGTCAAAATAGCATACTGTCATTCAGTACATTTCATTTTATATATAGCGCTCTTACATCTAACAGATTCAAAATATCAGGATGCTGTCTGACACTAAGATGTTTGACCTTGCCGTTTAGCACATTCTTAGCATAAGAATGGGGATTTTTAAAAAAATAAAAACATCTGGTTATAGAAATACATGTATTTATTGATAAGCAAACTAGAGTTTTGGCAAACAAAGATTTTACTAATATTTACAAGGAAAATAAGATACATACAATGTTGATAAGTTGGTGTTTTTATCATTCCTAAAAATATTAGGTTGTATATTTTTTGAAAATTATTATTTGAGCATTGTATCTATGTCACATCAAGTACAGTGACACATCATTTTTATAGCTTTTGATGATATCTGCCAAACATTTATTACAGTAGGCAACTACAGACCATCCCGGGGGAGCATATGTCATAATTAAACAGGTAGTGAAACATGTGTTTCAGTTTTTCAACCTGCCTGTGCTTTAGGTGAAAGGGTATACACTGAATCTTTTTCTTCAGATAAAACATATTAAATATATTTCAGCTTTGCAGTCTCAGACTTCTCAGGAGATTTCTCCTTTTAACAACCTTCAATTTGACAGATAAAGCACAAGGTAGTAATCATTACTGAAATAGATTTTCTAGCACTACTGGACATCACTTCTGCAAATCAATAATCATTTGAAAGTAACAGGGTGATTAAATAGCGGTTATATTTTGCTTCATGTTGAGTTTTTGTTTTTTTCCTGTCCTAATTTGATATGCAGAAATACATCAATATGTTTCAAAAAAAGCAGTACAATATTCAATCTTGGGATAATAACATAAATCTAATGCTCATATTTTCAAATAATAATTTAACAACAATCTGTTAAGTAAATTGGGTCAATTATTCTTTCAATTTTTCACTATTTTAATAATAGAAACACTTAAAAAACAAATTAATATTATGGTCAGTATTATGAACTCTATGTAATTTTTAGTTCATATATTTTTCCTTTTTTTTTTTTGATAAGCAAATTGTCCCATTATACTTTACTTAGAACTAGACCTCTTTTCTAGTTCATGCATTTTTATTTAGTAAAATAAGCCAGTTTATTTTACAGATGCAAAAAAGTAATGTCCAACTGATTGTTTAAAACACAGAATTCTAGTATGACTGCATATTAGATATCAAAAACATCTTGCAAGCACGTTGGTCTGCTTTGCTAGCTACTCCTTCTTGATCTACCAGTGTTCCTTAAGTTATGTGTAAATGTGCATACACTCCAATCATTGTAGTAGTTTGTACCTATACACATCTAGATTTGAGAGATCTTACACAAAAGAGGTAGTTTCATCCGCAATACACATTTATTAAAAGGGTTACATAATATATATATATATATATATATATATATATATACAAATTACACACTAAACAGTATTTACAACGCATTAACAGTATAAGTCCCCTGGCTTATATGATATTTACAAATTACCCACAACAACCATATTTACAATACAATGTACAAGCATGGAGTTTGGTTACCTTTCCACTTCAGTCAGGGCATGTTGCCTGCTGTATGTCCCCACACAAAAGAGGAACATAGCTTGGTGACAAAGCATTATATCCACTCTTCTTTCTGTACTGTGGCCAATATAACTCTCCCTAATTGGTCACTGTACCTAGAAAATGTATATTGGGCACAGTCTGATTGGATGATTCAAAGAAGGCTGCTGTTACTACCTATGTAGTGATCAGGGTAAACAAAAGGCCAACCTTTGAAGTGGAACTAATTACAGTAACACCAACACAACACCCAATACTTTTAATATATTTTCTTCTAACCAAAATATATTTATAATTACAATATTATTTATAGCTGTTAATGGAGATTTCACATAAACCCATTATATAACAGTTGGCCCCTTGTGGCCAGTGAAAACCGAGGCCACACATAAAATAACAGTTTATATGTAATCTCCTTTGATATTTGGAGCTTTTGTCATTGCTTTCTAAATAAAACTAGTTGAAAAGACTCTGTAAACTCTACATCTCTACAGTCCACATCCCTGGATCTCTGTATCTGTAGTTCATCACTTGTTTAGGATGCAATAGGTCCATAATATTGAGACAAAACAAGGACAACAATAAAAAAGAAAATGAGGATCTTAGTTCTCAACAGTCCAATAATAATAGTACAAAAGTCCATAATGCAAATCTGGTCATCTTGCTCTCGCTTCTGGGATGGCCTTTCATGGGGAATCCAATTGGATACAGTGAATTCAGCAACAGGCTTTGGACCAGCTTTCCTGGCTTTCTGAGATTATACTTTATTAATGTGGACACAGGTATTCTGAATTGTATTTCTATGACAAATTCATTCAAATTAATGCTTATCTTGTACTTCTGAGTAGTAAAGACCTGTTTAGAATTGCTATAAATGTACTGCGACATTATAATGAGACCCTATCCCATTGACACGTTTAACAATTTGACCGGTTACCCCCTTCAGCCAGGTGCTCTCGAAATTTCATCACCTCTCCTTATTCATCCATTGTCATATGCCTGCAGAGAACTCTGTCATGCCTTCTGCTGGTTACCACTGTGTGTCTGTGTGACCCTTCAAGTCTCCAGGGGGGATTTTGTTGCCATCGCAACTCACCACTAATTCCTTTCACTGAAACTGTGTTCAGTTATCCAAACCCTGATGGGCTAAAACCTTGGCTTGTGCCACACATTTGTGCATGTAGTTTCGTCCTTTGCTACCGTGTGTAGCTACTGTAGGAGTCATGCCTTTAGCAGGCTAAGAAAGAGATCATACCTTTAGCAGGCCCAGAACAGAGTAGACAGTGTAAACCAAACAGATAAAATAACTTGATATCAGAATGTGGATAAGTGTGATGTCCCCAGTTACTCGTGGATTCAGGAAAAATCAAACTAAATTACTTAAGTACAATTGTACTATACCATACCTGCTATTTGCCAATCACTATGAGTCTCACAAGTCCCCGTATATCTATACGATATTCAAGCAATGCTCTTTGAACTTAAACATGGCACAAAAAAAAAAATTCTCCAATGACCACATATGATGACTGCCACATATTAGGACTGTAGAGAGGACTATATGTAACATGTACAAAAAAAAAAAAAAACAAGTAAATGACTTGCTAAAACCTCATGTTACTGTCACTATTGTCATAGTTAGTAATAGCTAAATGACAAGAGGGAGCTCCAAGAAATGTATATAAAACAATTATTCAATGTTGGAAGGGACACAAAAACTATTGGAAATTATCCCAAAAACAAAATGGACATTTTAACATTCTATATCAACATTTTAAAATGTTTTAAATGTTCTCCCTATCCCCCCCCCTTTTTTTTTATTTATTTCACCATAGCAAAACCAAACTTAAGAATCACCCAAAAATAAAGGTGATAAAGGAAAGAAAGAGAAATAGTTAAAAAAATGTAAATAAAATTAAATTTAAAAAAAAAAGTACAGATTTAATGCTGCCTCAGCATGACATTTGCCCTACACCTTTTTCTTTACATTGTTAAAGAGCATTGAATCTGTAGTTAGTTTCAAAAAACACAATTCAAACCTTGCAGCTATACAAAAGACACTCCCTCTATGGTAGGGATTAATATAATAATTGATCCGTTTTTAAAAACAAATGTGTAAGTCAGGCAGGCAACAAAAAAATGTACGCACAGAGAGAGGAATATAAGCTCTGGTTAATGAAAGAGAAAAAAAATATATATATTTTAGAATTTAGTTAGACCTGATTGCAATTACTCCAATTCAGAAGCTTCTCCTTAAAACAAACATAAAAAAATATGCTTTAAGGTCCTCTGTGTTTTTTTTTTTTTTGCCAAGTCTGGGTCATATCTACCTTATACACCGATGTTTGTTTGTGTATTTTCCCTAAAATACAAAACTAAGAAACCATTAATAACACCTCACTCTACCTCTCTGAGAGGTTCCTAATGTACTAAAATAGTAGTAGATGCTTGGAACAGACTTTCAGCAGAGGTATTGAGTCAGTCAACAGTAAGTTCCTTCAAAAATGTAAAAACACACCTGCATACCTATACTCTGGGGAAAAAAAAGGTTATAGAAAAACTTGGTGGGTTTCTAAGTACTTGAAGCGTAGAGCGACCCACATGTAAACATATACGAAGAAACATATGGAAGAAAAAACAAGACACAAAACATACTTACTCCATAAGATGCCATAAGGTGCAAAATAATAGATTATTATTTACTTTCTGAGTGTCAGAGTGAATGAAAACTTCACTCTGGGCCCAGGAAGAGACCAAAAAAAAATGTCCTACAATTTCTGCACGTTATGGTGATTGAGATCTCATATCTGTGCACAGGTTATTGAAAATTTAGAAACTTTTTGGTACCAGTACTGAGCTCCTTACAAATGAAAAATGAGTAAAAGCATGCGCGTTAATGTGATCACATTTCTTATTGATGGCCATCCAACAATGGCGCGTTCACACCCCTGAAAAAAAAACATTTTTTAAATATAGACAGTTCATACACATCTATTACATCACACGGACACACACATTATTTGAGATTGAATCCTATACATTCTGGATAGAGAAAGCTTATGCAATTCCAAATTGATTACTAAGTATTTCTGCAAACAGGAGAAATACTTGTTCCCAATATCTTTAAATATTTATGCCAGTCTTCTGATCCTTTGGGAAAGATAAAAACCTGAATTGATAATTACTATGTTTGAATACCTAGTCTAATATACATTACCTTTGTTAGGTGTGTGTATTTATGTATATATACACATCTATATACATACACCTGCTTTACACGTAAATACTTTTTCATGAGCTCACTGAACCTGGAAAATATAACTTATAGACAAAAGTTATTACCCTTTTCCCTTTCTTTGATACACAAAGAAAGCAAACAGTACCACATCATTACATTTACATTGGTATATGGTCACTGACATTCACACTTGGATCTGGTGTAAATAAAAATCTCAAATCATAGACATCTGAATGACACATTAGATCTGGTATTTTCTCCGCTGTTTCTACATTGCTTTATTCAAGTTTTATTCACAATAATAAGTTCTAGCAGATAACATAGATAGGTTGGGCTTCCCTCCTGTATTTTCTGTTTGAATTGAACAAACTTTTTTCTGTGGAACCTTAACAATTTGATCACAAGATTTTTTCTTTATTTTATTCAGTTCTTTCCTACACTGTACCACCTCTGCATGACATGCTTCATATTTTACCTTAAGAGCATGTTATGATAGTTCCATCATTTTACTGGTATTTTCCCAATCAAGAACATAGTAGTTCTATGAACATAGTTCTAAGAACATATGAACATGAACAATATAGAACATGAACATGTGTTCTAAGAACATAGTAGTAAATTCAGTAGTTCAATCTCATTTTTAAGAGAGTTAATTTTTGTGTGTAACTGAAGTTCCTTCAGAACTGATTTCCTGTGCTGTAATCTGAGATCACTTTCAATGGCATTTACATCCAAAAGGGGGACATGAGGATATTTGCCTCTGACTAGTAACTGCGGGACCATGTCTATTGAACTTATCTTTGGAGGCTTTGTAATGGTAATAGTGCCTCTTTCTGTTTAAAAAGGTGGGAGACTCTCCTGTAGTGTGACTTGCTAAACAGGTATTGTTGTTTGTACTCTGGTGATATATCTTTGATTTTACAGACTTAGACCTTCTGAATACATGGACATACTTGTGCATACAATCCATGATGTATTGATATGAATCTTTAAGAGGATTCATAAAAAATCCACATTTATTTTTACATTTTAGATGGGCATTAGATATTAGGAGGGTTTTATACTCTGGGTCCTCTCTGTGTCCGTTTCTCCAATTGCCTATATTAGGCTGATCATAGCCTGTTTGCATAAAGAAGTGGATTCTCCTCTGCTATTAAACCTAGGTCAAAGGGATGTAATAGTTTTTGCAATTCGTCTACAGTTTCTTTGTAATCTGCTCTTCCTTCTTTAACATGGTCTGGTAAGGAAGACCATGTGTCTAAGTTAACTGTTAATTGTAAAACGTTCACCTGATCTCTGGAGTTGGCAACCCCAGCAATTTACATCTTTGCAAGAAATTGTCTGCATGAAAGGTTATGTGCACTCCTGGCAATAGTTTGCCAATATTATTAGCTACAAGTAGCACATTTTCTAAAGACTGTCTGTCCTCCCTGCCTACCTTTTGTGCTGTGCTCTCCATTCCTGTTTTTATTTTTATTTTTAAAATAGACTAAATCTTTATGCATACAAACATTGGGCTCTTTTCATCTCATTCTCGTGCATCCAGACTCTTCATGTAAAAATGTATTATATTTATATTATATTTATATTTAGCTTTTGACATATACCCCTAAAGTTATGTGTTTCTCAGTATATTAACAGTAGACCCCCTATTGATTACACCAGGGGTGGGGAACCTTTTTTCTGCCAAGGGCCATTTGGATTTTTGTAACATCATTCGGGGGCCATACAAAATGTATGCATAAATGTAATAGGCATTGCTTTGAGGCAAAAAACGCTGTAAAAATTGCGTGACTTTGAGGTCACAAAAGTGTGAAAGGGGCCTTCAATAATCAAGGTATAGTGTGCCCCCTTTCAATGCAGACTGACCACAGCATGCCCCCTTTCAATGCAGACTGACCACAGCATGCCCCCTTTCAATGCAGACTGACCACAGCATGCCCCCTTTCAATGCAGACTGACCACAGCGTGCCCCCTTTCAATGCAGACTGACCACAGCGTGCCCCCTTTCAATGCAGACTGACCACAGTGTGCCCCCTTTCAATGCAGACTGACCACAGCGTGCTCCCTTTTAATGCAGACTGACCACAGCATGCCCAATTTTAATGCAGACTGACCACAGCGTGCCCCCTTTCAATGCGGAGAGACCACAGCGTGCCCCCTTTCAATGCGGAGAGACCACAGCGTACCCCCTTTCAATGCAGACTGACCACAGTGTGCCCCCTTTCAATGCAGACTGACCACAGTGTGCCCCCTTTCAATACAGACTGACCACAGCGTGCCCCCTTTCAATACAGACTGACCACAGCGTGCCCCCTTTTAATGCAGACTGACATCGGCGTGCCCAATTTTAATGCAGACTGACCACAGTGTGCCCCCTTTCAATGCGGAGAGACCACAGCGTGCCCCCTTTCAATGCAGAGTGACCACAGCATGCCCCCTTTCAATGCAGACTGACCACAGCGTGCTCCCTTTCAATGCAGACTTACCACAGCATGCCCCCTTTTAATTCAGACTGACCACAGCGTGCCCAATTTTAATGCAGACTGACCACAGCATGCCCCCTTTCAATGCAGACTGACCACAGTGTGCCCCCTTTCAATGCAGACTGACAACAGCGTGCCCAATTTTAATGCAGACTGACCACAGCGTGCCCCCTTTTAATGCAGACTGACCACAGCATGCCCAATTTTAATGCAGACTGACCACAGCGTGCCCCCTTTCAATGCGGAGAGACCACAGAGTGCCCCCTTTCAATGCGGAGAGACCACAGCGTGCCCCCTTTCAATGCAGACTGACCACAGTGTGCCCCCTTTTAATGCAGACTGACCACAGTGTGCCCCCTTTCAATGCAGACTGACCACAGCGTGCCCCCTTTCAATGCAAACTGACCACAGCGTGCCCCCTTTTAATTCAGACTGACCACAGCGTGCCCAATTTTAATGCAGACTGACCACAGCGTGCCCCCTTTCAATGCAGATTGACCACAGCGTGCCCCCTTTTAATTCAGACTGACCACAGCGTGCCCAATTTTAATGCAGACTGACCACAGCGTGCCCCCTTTCAATGCAGACTGAACACAGCGTGCCCCCTTTCAATGCAGACTGACCACAGCGTGCCCCCTTTCAATGCAGACTGACCACAGTGTGCCCCCTTTCAATGCAGACTGACCACAGCATGCCCCATTTTAATGCATACTGGCCACAGCGTGCCCAATTTTAATGCAGACTGACCACAGCGTGCCCAATTTTAATGCAGACTGACCACAGCATGCCCCCTTTCAATGCGAAGAGACCACAGCGTGCTCCCTTTCAATGCAGACTGACCACAGCGTGCCCCCTTTCAATGCAGACTGACCACAGTGTGCCCAATTTTAATGCAGACTGACCACAGCGTGCCCCCTTTCAATGCGGAGAGACAACAGCGTGCCCCCTTTCAATGCAGAGTGACCACAGCGTGCCCCCTTTAAATGCAGACTGACCACAGCGTGCCCAATTTTAATGCAGACTGACCACAGCGTGCCCCCTTTCAATGCAGAGTGACCACAGCGTGCCCCCTTTCAATGCAGACTGACCACAGCGTGCCCCCTTTTAATGCAGACTGACCACAGCGTGCCCCCTTTTAATTCAGACTGACCACAGCGTGCCCAATTTTAATGCAGACTGACAACAGCGTGCCCCCTTTCAATCCGGAGAGACCACAGCGTGCCCAATTTAAATGCAGACAGACCACAGCATGCCCCCTTTCAATGCAGACTGACCACAGCGTGCCCCCTTTCAATGCAGACTGACCACAGCGTGCCCCCTTTTAATTCAGACTGACCACAGCCTGCCCAATTTTAATGCAGACTGACCACAGCATGCCCCCTTTCAATGCAGACTGACCACAGCATGCCCCCTTTTAATTCAGACTGACCACAACATGCCCCCTTTTAATTCAGACTGACCACAGCGTGCCCAATTTTAATGCAGACTGATTGACCACAATGCAGAGTGAACAGCGTGCCAAGCCCCAGTGCACTTGACTTACCTGTTGTAGCGGCCGCTTCCTCTCTTCAGTCCCCGCGTCTCGCCTCCTCCTTGGCCAATGGCATTGGCCAAGGAGGAGGATCCGTGAGACAGTAGCGAATTTTCATTTGCTATTATCACACAAATGGGTGGGCTCGAGGCGCACTGCTCTGTGCCTCGGGTCCACCCATTTCGAAGATTCACAGTGTCAGAACGGAGCCATTGGCTCCTTCTGACACCGCGGCTTGAGGGGGGGCGGATCGCAACGATTGTGCGGGCCGGAGGTTCCCCACCCCTGGATTACACGATGTACAACACAACTATTAATTATAGCCCAGTTCTATATTAAGCATAAACATTTTTAGCATTCAAATGAAAACCCTTCCTTAGTGTGCATTTTGTAGATATTGCAACCCCTTGAGATATTGCTGAAAGAGACCACCAAATTTGTGTCCCTTCGTGGTTGCCATTTGTTACCTAAATTCTGTGTAAATGTACGCATTTACAGCTCTTACATTTTTATTTAGTAAAATAAGCCAACTTATATCAGGATGCAAAAAAGTAATGCCCAACTGATTGTTTAAAACACAGTATTACTGCATTTTAGATATCAAAAACATCTTGCAAGCACGTTGTTCTGCTTTGCCGGCTACTCCTTCTTGATCTACCAGTGTTGCCTAAGTTAGGTGTAAATGTGCATACACCCCAATCATTGTAGTAGTTTGTACCTATACACATCTGGATTTGAGAGATCTTACACAAAAGAGGTAGTTCCATACGCAATACACATTTAGGCCCCGTTCACATAGGGGCGACGCTACTTCGCACCGCGACCTCGGAGGTCGCGGTGCGAGCAGCTCGCCGCGACCTTGGAGCGGCCGCCACGGACTTCATAACATTGAAGTCTATGACGGTCGCCTCCTGGTCGCCCCAAAGAAGCTCCGGACCCTTTTTCTAAGTCGGAGCGACTTGTGTCGCTCCTATTAGAACGGGTCCGCAGCTTCCCTATGGGAGGCGACCTACGGCGGCCTGTGAGGTGACCAGGTCACCTCACAGGTCGCCTTAGTGTGAACGGGGACTTATTGAAAGGGTTACATAATATATATATACAAATTACATACTAAACAGTATTTGCAACACAATAACAGTATAAGTCCCTGCTGGTACAATGTATAAGCATGGAGTTCGCTTACCTTTTCACGTCAGGTCGGGGGATGGTGCCTGCTGTGTGTCCTCACACAAAAGAGAGGCATAGCTTGGTGACAAAGCATTAAAGCCCCTCTCCTTTCTGTACTGTGGCTAATAAAACTCTCCCTAATTGGTCACTGTACCTAGCAAATGTATATTGGGCACAGCCTGATTGGATGAGTCAAAGAAGGCTGCTGTTACTACCCATGTATTAATCAGGGTAAAAAAAAATGCCAACCTTTGAAGTGGAACTAATTACAGTAACACCAACACAATACTCAATACTTTTAATATATTTCCTTCTAACTGAAATATGTTTCTCATTACAATATTATTTATAGATGTTAATAGAGATTTCACATAAACTCATTATGTAACAACCAGCATATTGTACTATTTGCAATTGCATTATTTTATGGCTGGTTTGGTAAGAAAAAAGAGCAGCAGTGTTCATAGGCCTTTCTATTCCTGTTAGCCCACTTTATACATGTTTTCTGTTTAAAGTACATTTATTAAACATTGAAGGTGACATAATGACAGTACTTAAACATACACAACATGTTATTTATCAATGAAAGAGTTACACATAAATCTGAATTGGAATACCATGGATTTTTAAAAATTTTAAGTCAATGCTTAGTTGCCGTTTTTCTATCTACAGAGAAATAAGGGTGGTAAAGGTGTTTGGTATAGAAGGGAAAGGGGACAGGGAAAGAAACAAAGGTAAAAAAGTAAAATAGATTCACTTTTTCTGCGTTCACAGCTTAAACTTTCCTTCAAAATGGAATTGCTGGAAAAGCTCTAGATCAAGATGAAAAAATGTTGCTCCAAATATATAGAGGTCAGCTAGGTCAATCTATTTATCTGTTTTACTCACAATATTGCTTAACTGCTGTTTTCCTGTTTGTCTAACAACTCTTTTTTTCAGTCACTTAACCCAATACTTGAGCTTTTTGTATTTTGGTTTACCAAAATAATACATGGAGGGTCTCGCTACACCTCTTTTTGGACAATTCTTTTCTATGTCAACTAATGTCTTCATCTAAAAATGATACACGTGAATATTAACCTGGTGGCATCAACCACAATGCCAGATCAGAAAGACATTTTAGGCAAGGCTTATATATCACCTTAATCAAAGAGCTCAAAGTGGTGAAAATTTGATATTTCACATATAGATTTTATTCATAAGAATAATACATCTATACATTCGTAGGCTATTACAACTGTGTACTTATTGTAAAGGCAGACATGATTAATGAAAACATACAAGTTTTCATGTTTAGATTATTTGCTTGCTTTGCTTATTTTGGTCAGTATACCTTATTGCCATAGGTAATTTAATAGACACTTAAATCTAAATTCCAGGAATTCAGTTCCTTTGCAAAAAATGAAAGCACACTCTTAGTTAAGTCCAGTGAGGTGCATAACACATCCTGGCCTTAGGTCTATTACTTATATCTGACAGCTTTTATAGTACTCCCAGACAATAGCTATCGCTGTAGTACCGGAATCCCGATGCTAATCCTTCTGAGCTCTGCATCTTGAACAGGAGAGTCACTGCAACTGCTATGCCCATCCCTCCCCTCCTCCTGCCAATTACCAGAAGCCTTGGTAATATGTGAAAAAATTCACAAAATACCAAAGCTTCTGTGAATAGGAAGCAGAGGGAAGGGGCAGGTATAGCTGTCCTGTGTGTTTCTCACTTCTCAGAGTCCTGAGTGTCTCTTTAGCAGAGCAAAAAAATGTGCCAAATGTTAATACGAGGGACATTCAAGTCAAACTGGGACTTTTTTGTTTATATATTAAAAAAACAGATTTAAAGGAGTGGAAACTGCATTTGTTTTTTGACATACTCCCCTGCTACATTTATACACTTAGCACAGCATTAAACTAATGCCTGGAAAGCTTCCACATAGAAAGATTTGTCAGTACGCCTAAATCATCCTAGGACAGCCTGCTTCACTTCATCATCAGTGCTGAAATGCTGACCTCCGTGAAACACTTTTAGGGGCCCAAACAGCTGGAAATCACTCGGCTGTAAGGGGGATGTGGCAATACCTCCCAGCTGAGTTGCTGTAATGGTACCGTTCATGTTCACATGACAGTAAAATTCACTGTTGATAGTGGCACCACTGGGTAGAAAATCCACCATGTTTGTCCCATAAAACACTTTCCATCACTTAAACTGCAGACATACTTGCTCACATTTTTTTTGATGGTGGTGAGTCTGCATGCTTCCACTGCTTTGATGCTCATTTTGAATCTGGAGTGAAATGATGTGCCCAAGTTTCCTGACATGTAATGGTGCGATCCATAAAATTCTTCTGTCAAAACGCTCATTCAGTGCAGTGCAGACTTCAACTATTCTGTGCCAGTCAAAAGCAGAATATGTGCGTTAACTTCTCGTATCCAGCTTCCACTTCCGCTTTGGCTGCATAGGTGGCTTGAGCAGAATTTCTCCTCTCCCCCTCCCTCCCTGCAATCTTCTGGGACACGTCACAGGTCCAAGAAGATTGCCCGGCCATTCAGGAAGCGCAGCGTGACTTGAGCATGCACAGTGCGTACCCAGCAATGAAGCCACAAGCTGTCACAGCCGGATGCTCACACTAGTGATGATGGTGCAGGAGAGGGAGAGAACCTGAGTGTTCAGGCCGCATCTCTGGATCGTGGTACAGGTGAGTGTGTGTTTATTAAAAGTAAGCAGCTACACTTTTTGTAGCTGCTGACTTTTCATAAACACAGAAAGGGTTGGAACTCCAATTTAAGTTAGAAACAGTGTAATTGCATTGTGATAATCAGAGCTTCTCTTTGGTTAATTTGCAGTTGTCTTGCAAAAAGCTGAAAGCAATAGGAAAAGTTAAAAAAAAAAACAAAATAATGAAATATTTTGCTTTTAAAATGGAACTCTTAACATTTAACCCTAAATCTGAACTCCAGACAGGTTTTTAAAATATATTTAAACCTAGATATTACCTTGTAAAATAGCAGTGTCATAATCAATGTGCTGTACATAATCTCTGCAGAGATCAGAGCTGTGGAAGTGACCTAGCACCTGTAACCACAGCCAGAACCCTAACATAACACTGCATAAACATCTGCAAATTACATTATTAGGTGCTGAAAGTTTCTCTCCTCTACCTCAAAGGACCAAAAGCCACTGCATCCGGTATAGTAAGTTTATTCAATTTTAATTAACCTAAACGTATTTGAAGTGTAGAACATCCACTTGATGACAAACTGTTTATTTTAATTAAGTCACAATGTTGCTCTTCTACAGAATGTTCTTAGAAAAAAAAGGAATATGTCACACAAATTTAGCTTTATCTTACCCACATGCGGTGTTCAAAACATAATGTGTAGTCTGGCAAATGAAATATATTTGTGCTTTCTTATATTTACAGTTAGAAACAGTCAATGCAATAGGTGTATTAATTAGGTCAGCTTCTGTGATTTTCAGCAACTTTAAGCAGTTTTACAAAATTAGTATGAAAACTACATATAAAGTGTATGTATAGGAAAAAAAGTTTTGTGTGAGGAGGGAGAAAATATTAAAACACGTCAGCTTATTTTTGCTGGACAGTTTTTCCTTTGCCTTCTGCCCAGGAGATGCAACAGGCCATGGTGGAAATCTCCCTAAAATGAAGGGCAATCTCCCCTTAGGCAGTTTTCACTGAAACAGGTTTCCCCATTTGAAAATTTACCCTCACCTACTGCTCTGTAAAATGCTGGGTTTCCCTCACCTCTGTCCCATTGGTAATATTCTTTCGTACAAACAGAGAGGTTAATCTTCCCAACAGGAACAAAGACAGCATTAAAAACTTGACAGAGGCTCTTGACCTATTCACACTGTACATACACTATAAGTAGGCAGTGTGACGGTGTTCACCATCACTGGAAGTGAAAAACAGATACTTAATGGTTTGATTTGCTTCAGATGGGACAGTGATATTTGTCAGCAATATCTTCATATAGAAATATAACGATTTATTCCCACTTTACACTGGGAGATTAAGACCGTTATAGACCATTGCCATGAAGTCTGCCTCCTAGATAATGTGTATTCTGTCTTGTCTGTGAGAGAGACACACAGACTGTCATTGACAGGCTTCCCTATTGTTTGTGTTTTGAAATGGAATATGTGTTGTGTTAAAGTTTACCTGTCCCATTGTTAAATGTTAATGACCTCACATTGTTCTGTCTGCCTTAAGATAAACTTATTATGGGATGTATATGTGAATGTGGATTGACTGCTAAGGGGGAGGGAGGATTGTCCCACAGTGTATATCTTTGTGTACACTGTATGGGAGTGTAAAACTCTGTTTTCATTTGATTGTGAACCTCAGGGCCTGTTCTCAACAAGGTCCACCTGGGCTATAACCTTGTGGGGGAAAACTGTATAAAAGAGCAGCTGTACCCTTAAAGTTTTGAGTTATACTTCCCCCTCAATCTAGAGTCCTGTCTCTCTTTGGGGGAATATGCTACAAGGGATTTCTATGTCCTTCATGCTCCCTTGGATAATCACTAAGCTCTTGTAAGAGCTTGTGCAAGAGCTGGTTTCTGTTAGTGCTGCACTCTTTGGGGAAAGAGAGGTTCCCCCACTGAAACCTGGTGCCTTTGTTGTTAGTCCAGGGTGGGTAGGAAACGGCGAGACCCCAACAAAGCTGCGGCGGTTTGTGGGGTCTGAAGTGGTTACGATGTCTGGCGGAGTGTTTGAAGCCCTCGGGAAGCACTAGGAGCATCCGTCAACAGAGGTACCTGTTCGGGGTGCCAGTTGATCCGTTACAGGCAGTCAGTAAATAAAAAATACCAATACACGGGGGAAATAGCTTGCTGCCGACCGATATGGACAGCTGACCCGAGAGTTCCAGAGGACAGCGGGATATAGGAAGCAACAAGGGGTCCCCCCATGGCACTCTACCAACACCATTGGAAGGCGGAATACCCTCTTCCTTTGATACTACCATGTCCCACAAGCGTAAGGACACTTAAAAGTTGGAAAAGCTAATGGCTTTCTTCTCCCAGCCGTGGCATGGACAAGATGGCGCTGACACACTCTCCCCGACAGTCACGGGGCCTTCCACGGGGAATGAGGCCCAGCACACAGCATTCATACCTGACATCTGGATGTCTGTCAGCCTGCAAGTCTCTTATCAGGGTGCCCGGAGAAGACCAGGTTCAGAATGAGTGACCACCTGCAGAAGTACTCAGAGCTCTAACCTTGAATCTCAAGATGATACCAGGGAACTGCTTGACTCTATAACATCCTTTCCTACTAATAACCAACTGCTATTAGACACTACGTTGAAATATATGCTTATCTTCTTTAGGAGCTCGCAGACCTGGAGGACAGATCCAGGCAAAACAATATCAAGATCCATGGTATTCCTGAGTCTGTCCACATGGGGGAGCTAAAAGGTTATGCTGAATCATTATTCTCCTCTATTCTGTCTGACCTTACACCTACTGAAATTATCATTGATCGTAGCCATCGATTGCCAAAACCCTCATTCATCCCTGCCCAAGTTCCTTGTGACGTGCTTCTTAGAATGCACTTCTTCCATGTGAAAGAGCAAATTATGCAAAAATCTAGAAGGATGAAACCCCTGCCTGAATCTTATGACAACTTGCAGCTTTTCATTGAAATTTCGCAAAATACCATGCAGCTACAGAAAAATCCTAATACTATCAGTGGAAATTCCCTACCAAGCTTCTAATTCACTGAGAAGGCAACTCCTACACTGTCACATCCCAGAAGAAAGGCCTGCACTTACCTATATCTAGAGATATCATCCCCTCTCAACCACCGGTTTCCGGCCCAGAGAAAGGCGAGCCCCGTGTGGGCATGGAGAGGATCTACGAGAACCGCAACCACCAGAATGACACCTAAATATTCAGCTGAATATACTTGAATCTTCACTTTGTTCATTCGCAGATCCAGCTGTCTCTACAGTATGGAGAACATTTAACATAAATATTTATACCCCCAATATATAAGCAGTGTATCGCTGCACACTGGTCGACTAGACCCTCCTTTTAATACTTGTTTGATTGACTTTTTTGCTGTGTTTGTCTTTTTTCTTCCTTTTTTTTCCTTGCTTAATATCATCTTTGTTGAAGGAAGATATTTCAAGTGGTCATGCAGTCTTTAAACCAACAGATGTTGCTATAGGATGAGCACATTTTTCAACCTACCCGCCTGTGTATCTACTCCAAGCAAATCCTTCTAGCTGTAAGTACAGAACCCATATTCCTGCTATCCTCTACAAACAACACCAACCTCACCATGGGAATCAATTTCCTATCCATAAATGCCAGGGGCCTGTATCATCCTGCTAAATGGGTGTCTTTATGGAAGGAAGCCAACCTCCACAAGAGTGATGTCTTGTGCATGCAAGAGACACACTTTCACTTGCATCATCCCCCTCTATCCACACATAGGAACTTTCCACATATATACAAATTCAGTATCCCAGCTAAAAAGGGGGGGGTGATGATAGCCATAAAGGACTCTTTTACACTCCATGAAGGGATTATCGAACTCCCTTCTTCAAAAAGTAAAGAAAAGTTCAGAAAGGATCGTTGTTGATTTGTGGGGACTTTATTGCCACAGCTAACCCTCAAGTGGATCTGACCCCATCATCCTCCAGACATACGCCTGCATTGAGCAAAACCCTCTTGGACAACAATCTATTTAATGTTTGGCATTGCCCCCATGGCAGCAAAAGAGACAACTCCTACTTTACTCTCGCATAGACTATATTTTGACTGATAAATGGTTGTTACAAAAGGCTCTGAAATTCACTATTAACACAATCAATTGGTCAGATCATGCCTCTATTTCCCTTACTATTAGTGACCAGTTCCCCTTGAATTCTTCGTTTGTGTGGAGGGCTAACTCCAAAATTGTCCAATCCCCACATATGAGGAAAATCATAGAGGAGACTCTGTCTGAGTTTTTCCATACCAATGCAATGTCTGCAACCAGTCCATTCACTTTAGGGAATGCCCATAAGGCTTTTATTAGAGGTGTTTTTTATCAAAATTAGGGGCACAGGATAGGAGGAAGAGACAACAGCAGTTTCGGTACTATGATTTCTGAAATCTCCTCCCTGGAATCCTCAAATAAACATAGTCCCTCCCCCCAAAATAGCACCAAATTGTCATTACTGAGACAAAGCCTTGGAGAATTCCTTTTGCATGAATTTAAACATTCCTCCCAGAGATTAAAAATGCTCTACTATTCTTCTGGAAATAAAACTGGTAAACTTCTGGCGAGGAAACTTCAAGGGCATTGTTTAAAAAACAAAATACCATTTATTCACCACCATGTTTCCCAGGAACAAAATTTGGACCCTCAAGGCATTATTATTATTATACAGGATTTATATAGCACCAACAGTTTGCGCAGCACTTTACAATGTGAGGGAAGACAATACAGTTACAATACAATTCAATACAGGAGGAATTAGAGTGCCCTGCTCGTTAGAGCTTACAATCTAGAAGGGAGGGTCAAGTGAAAAAAAAGGCAGTAACTATGGGGGATGGGATGATGGATAAAATGGAGGTATAGTTGTTAGGTGTGGGTAGGATAGGCTTCTCTGAAGAGGAGGGTTTTCAGAGATCACCTAAAAGCTAATAGAGTAGGAGATAATCGGACAGATAAGGGTAAGGAGTTCCATAAGATTGGAGAGGCTCTGGTAAAGTCCTGGAGGCGAGCATGGGAGGAGGTGACAAGGGAGCTAGAGAGCAGGAGGTTTTGAGAGGAACGAAGAGAGCGATTAGGTTGGTATTTTGAGACTAGGCTAGTGATGTAGCTGGGGGCTAAGCTGTGAATGGCTTTGTAAGATGTTGTTAGTATTTTAAATTTAATTTGTTGGGAGAGCGGAAGCCAGTGGAGGGCTTGACAGAGAGGAGCAGCGGACACTGAGCGATTGGTAAGGTAGATGAGTCTGGCAGCAGTATTCATGATGGATTGAAGGGGGGATAGCCTGTGTAGAGGTAAGCCAATGAGAAGGGAATTGCAGTAGTCGAGGCGCGAGATGACCAGGGAGTGAACTAGGAGCTTTGTTGTGTCTTTGGTTAGAAAGGGGCGTATTTTGGAGATGTTGTGGAGGTTTAGGCGGCAATGCCTTCAGTTCCTATTATGGCAAGCTTTACAACTTAAAATAGGATAGCACCATCCCGCAGCCTATTGCCCATGATATTGATAACTTCCTTCACAGCATTAACCTCCCTTCCTTGTCAAAAGAACAACTTGAATTACTTAATCCCCTATTTACTGTACCTGAAATTTCCTGTGTCATAACTACACTTCACAACAACAAATCTCCTGGACCAGTTGAGCTAAGAGGAGAATATTATAAATCTTTTAAAACCATTTTGAGTCCCCACCTTGGTAAAGTGTTTGGAGCTGTTGCGGTCTCCTCCTTTCCTCTGGAGAATTTGGAGGCTCTGATTGTCACATTGCTAAAGCCGGGGAAAGACAACTGATGAACCCCAAAATTTTCGCCCAATTTCCCTATTGGACAATATCAAGATACTGTATATGCTAAACAAATTGCCCTTCGTCTGATGGATATTATACCAACTTCAATTAATATTGGCTGGCTTTACCAAGGGGAGACAATCTTCTTATGCCATGAGAAGATTGATCAATAATATTCATTTGGCAAATCAATCAAGAACACCTTCTCTGCTCCTCACTTTGGATGCAGAGAAGGCATTCGATAGGGTACACTGGGGTTATCTCAGCAAAACACTCTTGAAAGTTGGCTCTTATGGCCACATTATCTCAGCAATTTTGGCATTGTATACATCCCCCTCAGCTAGAGTGTATTTCTCAGGGATGCTCTCTCAACTCTTGCAAATTACAAATGGCACCAGACAGGGGTGTCCACTTTCGCCCCTGATCTTTAACCTGTTAATGAAGACATTAGCATCTCACATTAGACAACACCCTACAATTCATAGTTTTATAATTGGAGATCGTGAACATACAATAAGCCTCTTTGCGGACGACATCATGCTCATGCTTACTCAGGTGTCTGACTCTTTGACAGCAGTATATCTGTCCCTCCATCTCTTCAATGACATTTCTTATTATAAGGTGAATGACAAAGTCCCGTAGGATGTAACACGTACGGGAGGTGGAGCTTACGATTTTGACGTCACCCGCTGCAGTCTCGTTTGCTGAACAGCTCTGGCAATGGCTGGAGGATTCAGCTGCACTTTCGTATGCTGGAACTTTTATTACATGCTGGAATTTGATCTACTTCCTGTAAGTGTATTACTAATTAATAAATGTCAGTTTTTAAATGGTATGCACTTAGATCTCTTCCCTCTCATTTTTAACTGTCTGATATGCGGTTAACCCATCAGGGTTATAGAGCTTCTCATCTCATATATTCAAGGCTTATTTTACTGTTGGTGTCAAGTGGATGATTTGGAGATCCTTTGATTTGATTTAAGCCTGTCTGACCCACTGGTAATACAGGGGTCTTCAAACGAGGGGAGCGCATTTGAATGCTCTCTGGTGAAGGGATTGTCACTTTCAGTGGATTTTCTTCCAGCACCCTTTGTGGATTCCAGCTATTGAGAAGGACTTTAGTAGATCAGATTACTTTTGTATGGACTCTTTTTACCCATGATTAATTTATGATTTGTGCTGCACTATTTTATCTTTATGAATGTCTTTCTAGGCTTTAGTAATGTACCTGGGTCAGTGTTCAGCTCACATTTTTTTTTTAGGTTATAGCTACTGATTGCACTGATTGTCCTTCCTTTGATTAACCTTTACCACATATTTTGGGATTGTAGTACAATTTCTATGCTTTGGCCAGCAGTTTTTGCTATGGTATCGCAAATTATAGGTTTCAATATATACCACATAACTGAATTTGGCAATTTTAAACATTGGTACAAAGGCTATCTCCTAATTTTCAGACCAATTCTGAGTCACTTCCAATTCCTTGCCACTAGGATTTGCATAGCAAGATTATGGAAATTGGCATCAGTACCTTCAATAAACTATGTCATTATTACAGTTCAACTCCACTACAGCTATGAAGTTAGCTTCGCAAGCACACAAGGTAGATTTGAGATCACCAATGATCTATGGTTTCCATGGACACTATATTATTCAAAATATAACATTTTGTAATGATACCTTATTTTTCTGATATACAGAATTTCTTACCTGACCTTTTGTCGCCTCATTTATATTACTGTTATTAATACGTTACTCCTCATGAAGATGATATATCGCTGTTGATGCTGTATTTCTAACCTGTTTACATTCCTTTACTGTGTATGAATATTCTTTTATTTGTTTGTATACTGATCCAGGCCTTGCAGGCCCACATACTGTTTTTATTAAAACTGTTTTCAAAAACCAATAAAAAACAATTGAAATTAAAATACCAATACACTGATATGTGACACTGTTTTTAACAATATCCAGTAGTACATCAACTTTCAGCAGTTCTCTGTTGGTTGCCTGGAAGGTTTTTCAAAACAAAGCTTTTCACTCCTACGTGATGTTCAACAATGGGGGCAAGGTTTCCATAAAAGGGACTCTTTCACTACCAAGTATTACTGCACATGCGCAATTTCCAGAGCTAGCCGACTCCAGATCAGTATTGGTCTGAAAGCTGTGAACTCAGTGCTGTACACTAAATGCAATCTTCCTAGACCTAACTTGCTAATTTCTCATAAATGTTTGGATTTTTAATTTAGCCAGTAACATTGACAACATTGACAAGAGCTTACAGTTTCATCTTGAAATCAGTGCATATTCCATTACAAATATTTGACATGAAGGACACAAGTAGGAATCTCGGCACCGCTGCACATTGTGAAGGTTAACTACACTGCACATTTCGAAGGTTAACTATTCAAATCATCCAATGGCTCCTATTCTAGATGACTTACTTTGGCTAACAAAATGGTATTGCCTTATTAGTAAAAAAAATATAATAGCACAATCAGTTTAAATAAATTAGCATAATGAACAAACATAATCATCGGACACAAATGAATAAACTACTCCTTCTGTACTCTTTTCATAATTTACAATATAAAGAACTGCTATAGGAAGTTTGCAAATAATTTAAGGATAGATAAGTAAAAATTGCCATAGGCTTTAGCTTGTATATTCTTCAGTACCCCTAGTAGAAACCGCAAAGATCACCTGTTTACATATTTAGTATTCATATTAGTGAAGAGAAGATTATATAATTAATTCTGCACCATGTCCAAAGAATTATTTAAGATTCCTCCTTCACAGAAAAAAAGTGGTGGCTATATCATGTACTGTTAATGGCTAATATTCTCTGGGGTCTCTGTGAGAAGAACAATTTGTCTGCGTCTGGGGTCTATACTGATATTTAACAATTTGATAAGGAGGTCAAGGGTGGCAAGAAAGGAAATTCATTTTAAAAGAACAGTTATCCATGAGAGCTACATTCACACCAGTGATTTAGATTAATCAGAGATTCCTGCTGTGGCTCTGAGTGGCTGGGTGCACTATATTGACAGGTCGCTGGCAGCTGCAACTATGAAAATTCTCTGCACAGCCAGTGATTACCTACAGTGATGGCTGCTGAAATCACTTTGTGTGTGTCCAGCAGCCATCACTGCAGGTAATCACTGGCTGTGTTAACAGCAGTCAGGATCCTGTCACTACAGTGAATAGGGCCAGTGGCCACACTTAGTCTAGTAAGGTCTGTGAATAGGGCCGCATCTAGCAAGGTCCCTACATTGTTAATGCAAGCAAGTCACATAATCTTTTTTTTTTTTACTGTTGGTGACAACAGTGGACTATGCCTACACGAAGGGGTTGATTTACCAAAGGAATAAGGCAGTATGTGCACGGGAAGTTGCACTTTGCAGGGCAGTTTACCCCAGAGCTTAGTGAATATGATGAAGCTCATAAATGTCCAATTATGTGCAAGCAAAATTGTGCTTTGTACTTGCATGTGATTGGATATTCTTTGCAAAATATGAAGGGATCCCTGATGATGTTACGTGGTTAGTGACAATATGTGTGGGAGGTGACATTACGGATAAGCTACTAGCAGTAACGGAAAGTCTTTAATCAATTTGCGCCAGATCCTATATTGGAATGCTATTTTACATGTTTTTAATGTGAGTGCAATACATAGCTTTGAATAAAATCTTTGGAGGCTTTACATACTTCACTATGGCAGTTTATCTGTAATTATGAACTCTGTCTAGAGCTTATCACAGGGATATCCATGGGATTAACTGGATAAAGAGAGAGGAGATAACGAACGGCATCTGAGCGGCGACCATCCTTAAAGGAGTCTACACATCTGACAATGAGGAACAGGCATTTCTAGACCTATAACAGAGGTCTAGGCAACAGGTACAGGGCAACTCTTATCATCTTAATAGCTGGTGGAGCACTGGAAAGATACAGCAAGCATTTACAGCACTGGGATTTGGGTTTTAAACACCAGTAGAATATCCTATATAGAATATCACAGATGAAGGCTATACCTAATGGTGGAATTCACACCCATATAAGAGACACAGCGAGTGGAAAATTTCACAGATCGAACACTTTTAATATACTTTTACCCAATTGTTTTGTTTGGACTTTTCAGCATTGGACATTTATTACGTTTATTTAGGATCACTGGATATTATTGGAGTTTTTTTATGAATTTTAGTACTTTATTTAAACAGTTATTTCTATTTACTTTTTGGATGTATATATTATTTTCTATTAGACACATTATTATATAACAGCAGCGCAGCATTTATTTATACATTTGTAGTCTCTCCATTGCAAGTCCATGTGACAGGGTGACAACACAGGGTTTACATATACTTTAATTCTTCCATTTTTTTTTTTATTCATTACAAATTCCTCCTTATTGCTATAACTCTATTCTATGCAAATATACTGACTACCCAAAACTACCCAAAATCCCCAATGGAGCTGTTTCTTTTGCATATCATGTTTTAAAATATATTTCTGGACCTTCTTAGATATTAAGGCAAGGTATACAGCTTAATACCCTAACTTTATGATTAGTGGGTTCCACTTCCCCCCAAACTATAATAAAAAGAGGGGGGAATCATTTGGAAAATCTATCATGCAGACATTCCCATAACTCCCTTTGTTATGTTCAATTTAGAGCAAGCAAATCAGATTAGACAAGCAGTACAATGTATTACTGACACTTGCTGATTCGTAGCAGCATGTGATTATTCATAAACCCCCACAGTTTGGCTTTGCAATATTCTATTCCAGATTGTTAGACCTTGCAATAGGCTGTTGGAGTTTACTGTGGTTATGATGAACGGAAAGTTAATAAATTTGTTTTGACAACAAGACATTTGGTGAAAGCTGATTATCTCTTTAAAACAAAAGGCTAAAACATTCCAAGCATCTGTCAACATCTTCTCATGCAATATTTAATCAGCTCTCAAGTACATGCAAACACATTATACGGCTAATAGATTTTTTTAATTGTATTATGTAAATCGTACAGCAGACCTTTATATTCATTAATTTTTTCCATTGCTTATCACAAAGTGTGCGAGTAAAAAACTTGATTGTTCAGATAAGCTTTGACAGAAACCCTCTGAGATTTAGCTTGTTGTGTTTTCTTAGGTAGCTATGATTCATAATATGAAAACACAAGGTAATGCGACTCATTGATGTTGAAGGTTTATTAAAAAAATACTACAACAGTATGTGATCTAATGACCTAATTGACAAGGCACATTTTCTTCATTTAAAGGCAATTTGTGAACTTAAGAAATCTATTTGGAAATTTGTATTCACTCATATGGAGTATTGCAGAGATGATAGTTGTAGTGTGGCACTTTAGATTTGCATTATCGTTGTAGACAAAATAATAAAAATAAAAACACATTAACAAGCATTGAATTAAAAGAAAATTAATCACAATTAAAAATACAGCTGTAATAGATAGTCATATTAGGTTGATTGATAGTAACTATACCTCGAATAAGCATTTACTAATTACCAATAACCTTCAGCTGGTCTACTGATGGACTGTTTTATGGGTCTTAACAGTTTTTTCATTCACCTTTTTCCCAATTCAATCACTGGTTTGTTGTATTGTCATCAACAATGTTTCTTCTCATCTAAATTTCCCCCTTACACTTCCCACCCTCTGTTTTATTCTTTCAGTAACATGCTCCTTTTTTGGCACACACTTTTTCTTTCTTTCCTTTGTCACATTTAAATAATGAATAATTAATTAATTTTTCTCCATGCTCTGTATTTTCAAGCATGTTCTCTTATAATGTACACCCCTTTTACAATCTTATATACTTTCTATATATCACAACGTTAGTTTGTGAACCGGTTTCTGAGATCTTATGCACTCTGGGGATCTTATGTGCATGAGCTCCTTCACGAACAATGCGCCTTTCACTACTTTTTGGGTTTTGTAACTTGGCACTTATCTATCTGCCCTATTTTCCATCTTAAACATTAGATCTCTTTGACTACACTGCTGATATTTATTATTATTTTCTTGTCCCTCTTCCTCTCCTTGTCCTCTGCATATATTTTTCTTTTTAGAAACTTGGATGTATATCTTCTTTCCTTTCCCTGGACACTGCATCTCGGCTGCTGGTTTTTAGTCTGGTACAGTGCTTACCCATTGGAAAGTGTCAGTGCCTGACCTTTGCCGTACCATTGCCATACCTCACTCTCTGCCATGGGGCTTTGTCACACTCAACGGATATGACCTTTCAGTAAAACAAATGGTAAGCATGATATTACACAAACATTTTTGTGTTTTTACAGGGAGTCATTACCATTATGCTTAATTGCATGTTCGGACTGTTATGACCTTCATGTTAACTGAATGTCTGATAGACTAATGTTAGTTATGTTTTAATATTTAGAATCAGTAAAAAGGTCACATACATTCTCGGTCCCTGAAGAAGCCAAATATCTCAGCGAAACATGTAGGACCTATGTGATCTTCTGTATTATTATTGATCCATTGTGTTTCAATCTGGAATGTTCAAGTACATGTCTGTATTTCTGGTTTTATATCTTATGTGATGTTTTTTAACTTGTTTTTGCAATAAAATTTAAATATTTTTATATATTGTGGTCCTTTATGTAAACCATTGTTACCACAATATAATCCTTGCCTTAAAGTCCCATGCTCCTGGTGAGGCAGAGTCCGGACACTTCTCTTGCCTTGGGCCTGAGTAGATGCGGGACCAGTTCCTCACCCAATTTCTATTTTCTGCAGTTTGATGCTCATTGGCAGAGAAAAATGGACAAACAAAGATTGCTAAATGGCACAAAAGTAAGGGGAAAAATGCACCCATGAGAAATGGAAAAACTATAGTTGGGTTTGAAATTTGAAAATTTGATTCCTTGATGTCACAATAACAGTGGCTAATTGTCAGCTATGACAGGCCATTCATTTTGGAGTGGACAGCACTTCAAGCTTATCCTCTAATGATTTCTATGAATCCTGAATGATGGATGCAGTTCATGATGCAACCAATGTTCCTATATTGTTAGAATATTTAAGAATAGTTTTATAAAAAATGATAATGAATTTGTTCATTATTTATTTTTAATGTACTATTATGCATTTCTTTCATTTTTCTGTACCTTTTAAACTCTTCATAGGAATAACCTGCAAGAAACATTCCTTAAAATGATGATGAAAGCCTTGGTAGATGTGTAGCACCCTACAGGTAGTAGGTAAAACTATAGTGGGCCTAACAGCAGGGCTGTGGTTTATCTAGTTAGGGCGTCAGGGCTTCCAGATGTGCCTGCTAAAGGGAGAAGTATCCCCACTGGCTCCTGTGAGAGGCTTCTCATAGGGCAGTGTGGGAAGCTCAATCAGGGGACACATCCCAGCTTGTAACTACCCCAGGATGCAGATTATGCTGCAAGGGATTCTGGGAGTGGGTATATGTTTGGGGGGAAGTGCGTGGCACAGTGTCTTTTGGTAGGAGCAGAGTCCCAAGAAGGAGAGTGCAGCTGTCTCTCCTCCTGTCTGAGGAAGGTGGATATCTCGGGGTGTCGCCTGAGAATCCAGAGAGTGCTGAGTTGAGCTGAGGGGATCCTGTGTGCTGAGAGCCTGCGGAGAGAGAGAGGGGTCCAGTCCTAGGAAAGTCTACACAGGTTGTGAGTACTGTGGATTGCCCCTGGGGGTTTGCCTAAAGTCAGAGAAGACCACTCCGGAAGAGGTTCTGGGATCCAGTGTCATCTAGCTGTAAAGGGGGTATCTAGGTTGAGGATCCTGAAGTTGTAAAGGGGGTACATAGTCAGTGGACCCTAAAGAGTTCAAGGAGTAAAGGGGGCACCTGCAGTCTTGGCCCTGAATTGTATTGCGTGTGCCAGTTACAGTGATAGTTATTCGGAGTTACTACCTCAAGCTGTGCCAGGCGGGGGAAAGTATTCAGAGACGTACACAGTGAAACAGTGTCAGGAGTTCTACAGTTCTCAGTCTTGGATCTACTGGACTATAGGTCGGGGTTCAACACTTCTTCTGTTATACAGAGTGTTCTCAGAGTCAGTGAGCATTGGCTGGCGCCGGCTGGAGTCAAGGGAGCACCAACGGGCATTTTCAGGATCGAAGTCCCAAGTGTAATTAGTTCAAGCCGAGAAGAGTATCCCACTCATTCCCTTCTCCCATCCCCTTAATTTATAATAAAAAAACACAAACAAAGATGCCGGAGTTGTCGCTGCTTCAGTTGTACCCAGGGACTCAGCTCACATGGGCTGGAGAGGATTCCGGTACTAATGACAGACCCATATCAGGCCATAGGCCTGGAAACCTTGCTACAGATGTATTTATCTACCAGAACATAATTTATTCTGAGCTCATAAAGATCATTAGTATTTTCAAATGATGATCACGGCAATAATAATAAAGCTAAATAAAACACACTGGACAAAACAAATATAAAGATCAGAGACATATAATCTTTGGGGGGGATTTACTAAAACTTTAGCACTCAGAATCTTGTGCAGCTGTGCATGATAGCCAATCAGCTTCCAAATTCAGCTTGTTCAATTAAGCTTTTGACAATAAAATCTTGAAGCTGATTGGTTTCTGTAGAGTAGCATCATATTTTGTACTCTTTAATTTTATTAAATGTCCCCATATGACCTATATTTATATATTATAATGCCATGTGCATATTAGTATATCTATAAATTCTCAAATACTTATATTTGCATATACCACATGTTTTAAGGAGATTTTGCAACTTTTTTCATTCAAACATGACACGCAAAGTAATACAACATGTCAGATGGTCTTGAGTACCTATGTTAATTTCAAGCTCTGCTGCACTGCTTCAAGGCTAACACAAAAAACTCCTGGGAGAAACAAAACATATTTATACTCAGATTCCAAAAAAAAAATCAGCGATTTGGGTCAAATCAATACAGTACTTTTTGTCTAAAGTATCTTTATGGTCAGTAATAGGTTAATCAATAGATTTATTAAACATCTGTCACATTTTATTGCCTAGGCTAAAGAATTGTGTCTATGAAAGATGAAGCTGTGAATGTATATAAGTGACCCAGCTATCAGATTGATTTAAGGGACCTGTTAAACTGGTATAATATAATGCTCAACATGCATTTAGATCAAATGAACAGTTATCTATTTTAGTAGTGTTCTATAGCAAAAACACGTCTCTTGCATTTAGTCTTAATTTTCTAATGTCCTTGCATACTCTAGTATCAATTGAACATGTTCAGCAACTTGAAGGAACATCTGTATATCGTTATTATAACTGTACAATACGTTGGTTATTACTTGTCATAAACTGTTCATTCTTGTTATTGTAATTGGTACAAAGCCTGTGGATCAAGTACTTTGCACAACACTGTCACAGAAAAGAAAGGACATGCCATAGGTATGGTTACCAGATTGCCCTAGATTTTAAAGATTGCCATAATTTTACAATGTTGTTGATATCCATCAGGGTTATCTGTTGTTCATATGTTTGGGGAATGACAAGGTTCTGGGTGTCTATCTTTTCAAATCAATAGACATCAGAGGTGATCGTTAAGAAAACAGCAAAAAAGTTAAAATATCCAGTATATGAAAGTTTACATTTTATTTTAACTTATTTTAACATTAATGTAGCGGGACATAATAAAAAAGGGAGTAGTCATTTTGGGATACACAAAAAAATGTTTTACTAATATTTGTTGTACATAATGACTATAGGTAGCAAAGCACTGGATGTATATGTATGCTCCTAACAATATATACTTACTTTAGTGGTGGTTGCCAGTCTTAAGGACTACAAGGAGGAATCAAATTAAATAACTAAGCTTGAAGTGTCACCTAAAAGAAGTGCTGAAGAATGACTATCTCAGGGATAAAATTAAAAATATACATCATGGGTTCCCATGTGTAGGCTGAAAGGAATACATGTTTATGTACCAAAAAAAAACAAAAAAAAAAAAAGTAGATTGCGGACAGGTGATTGGTAGATCACGGGCTGGGCTTGCTGACCCACCATTCTCAGAGCATCAAACAGAGTGCAATGCAGAGGGACTACTTGTAAAGATGGAGCTTTAGTAGAGAGCAAGAGCAGCATAAGCTAATGCCTCCTCTGTAGTGCTGGCTCCTGTCACATGTGGAGTGATACCAGCACTCCATCTCTTATCCCGGCTAGCGGTCTCCAGAGTGGTGCAAGCAGCAGGAAAGAAGAGATCTTTAGGTCAGTGTAAAGCAATACACTTGGCATAATAGTATAGTGCTGCTTTCACACTGATGCACTGTGGTTTACCCACAACATGGGTGCAGTGCAGTGTACGTGCAGCTTTCCCGCAGGTTTGCAGTGATTAGCCATACTTAAATATAGAAAAAATTCAGCGCTGAACAAATATGTAATTGACGGACCAGCAGCTAGCACTCAAGGGCAATCCAAATCACCTTTGACAAATATACTAAATAATAGTGCAGCGCAATCCTATATATATCACCAATAAGGTATAGGAAATAAAAGTAAAAGTAAGATAGTCCCAAATGCAGAGCCAGATAATTGTGGAGGAGAGACAGTCCTTTGTTGCGGATGATGGAAATAAGAGCCCAAAACAGACTGTTGAACATTCAATACAGTGTGCCTTCTTAGTGCTCAAAGATCCCACCACCAGGCATTCTCTGCCGCTCACCTTAATAAAAAGACCCTGCAGGGTCAAAAAGCTTATTTCATCAGCTCTCAGGGTACACAGCTTCCAGAGAAATCAGAATGCAAGCAATGCAAAATCTTCTCAGCAAGATGTCACAACTGATCTGTAAACCATCTCCGGGACACCTCCCACGATATGCAAAGAAAATCAAAGGGATCTAGTGCTCTCTGTTTACTGAATTATTTTATTAATAAAGTGAAAGAGTATCCGGTTTAACAAGGCAAATAAAATGCAGAGCGAGCAGCGTACTGTGTTACTTCCTAGTAGTTCGTACAAGATGACCGTGGATCACATGACCTTTCCCCGTACGCGTTACGTCCTTACGATGGGCCGGACTTCGTCAGCGGGGATAGGGATGTGTCATAGATCCGGCTCTATATTCTGCAGGTTTGGTGCACTTTCTGATTGCAGGAGTTTTGGTGCGCTTTCAGAGACTGCACCACACCTGCAGGAAATGATAGAAGTCTATAGTAAAGTGAAGCTAACACAGGAAAGTTGCAGGCGCACTGTGCTGCACCCACGTTGTAGGTAAACTGCAGCACATCAGTGTGAAAGCAAAAACAAAGAAAATTTGTGACCATGGGACCTTTGTGAGTGATGCCAAATGGAATAATTACCAATGTATAAAAAAAAGTACAAAATATATTTCAAAATATATTAAAAAAAACCAGGGTACGATGTTAAATATATCATTATACAAAAAGTTTATATACACATAACTAATGCTGGTGTGTAAACATGATTGCACAGACATTTAATTCCTAGTTTGTGGTGGCTGTGGTCTCTAAGTTGACACTACAGTCCCCTCGAACTAGAAATCAAATGCCTGGGCAATCATGTTTACACACCAGCATTAGTAATGTGTATATAAACTTACAAAGCTTACAAAGTTTTGTCCAATCAGGGCACAGAGTGCACTGTGCAGTGCTCAGTGCATTGCAAAGTGTTCTTTGGGGTGAACAGCCTGCAAATTCAGGTGTTCAGTGAATGGCCAAACAGGCAAATGTTTGGCCCGAACTAATGCTCGGGCTGAACAGTTCACCCATTCTTAGTAACAACCAACATATCCATCAGTAACAACAAAGCAACTATGTTTGCTCATACTTGGTGTATGGGAAAAGTTTTATTGGCATTAAGTTAATACTAATATTAAAAAAAAATGTAAATAAACTTGTCATGACAGAAATATAGAGGTTGCCATTGCTCCCCTACTTGTGGAAACAATGTTTGCTTGGCTGCTTGTGCTGAATTATCTGCTTTAAATTTCTTTTCTGCTATCTGCTTTAAAAATCAGTTACTATCCCTGCAATAGTATGCACATGCTCTTGCTTTGTGTGCCGCATGCTTAACCAGGTCTGAGACTCAGACATATCTGGAGCAAGTTATTATAGTCTACTGTTTTCTCTTTTAACAGGTTTCCAAACTCCAGCAAAATCGTTTTTTCTTGTTTTGGCCAGAGTGGGGAAGAGATATAACTACTGTGAATTGTTTCTCTATTTGCAATATTTCTCCTCATTCCTGTGGAAACAGGACTTAAAAGGCAAACTCTACACTGGAAATATCCATAAAATTAAGTGCAATCTATCTAGGCTTTTAGACCTAAAACGATTCAGTGTGCCTAAGTGAAATGAGGGATGGCACATCATAAAAATAGTCCATATTATGAAGTATCACTAAAATAGCACTATAAGCAGCAAGACATGTATTTGCCACCAAACAATTTAATGTTTCCAAGCCACAAACAATCCATACCTTAGGCAGCAGTAACAGAATACATTAACAGTTGTTTAAATATCTATCATTCAGAAACTCCCAGAGCTACAGGCCTCTTATCCTCATACAAAAAAATCAACATATAAAACCAATATTTAAAATGAGAAAATTCAATACAAATCATGTGTTCACAAACAATGGTCCCACTAGATCCCATGGTGCTAAATGTTCCCCGAAGAAAACTAACCAGATCACCAACAGCCTGCGTCTGATTTTATGCTGGCAAAACAGTTAACATATTCAAACAATGGTTTGAAAAACATTACAGTGATGTTATACTAACAATTGAAGCCCTCCAGGAGGGTAAGGCTTTAAGCTTGCCATAGACAGATCATAGATCAATTCAAGTGTAGCCACTCCCACTCAACAAAATTCAATCTAATAATTGACTTCTGTCGAACAGGCTTGTTGGAAAGTTATGCTCCCAAGTTTATACTTTGCTCTTTCTTTCAGTTGTTTTTTTGAAAGCACATTGATCTGTCTCAGCCCCATCCTTTATCTATTGCCTCTATTATGTTGTGCATGATTTAGCCTTTGTTTAATATTTATAATATTTATATGTGTTGCATGAAGCGATATAATTGTCTGATAAGCACTGTTCTGTTGCCTGGTGGTTTAGTTTTGTATTTCTATTTAGTTTAATTTATTTTGGTGATATTATGATTTCTTTCTCTACAGTAATTTTCCTATTTGTTTTTTTTTTATTTTGACGATTGCTAATGATCCTAAAATATTGATGTTCCCCCCTAATGATGTCAGCTCTGGGTTCTGCCTATTGTTTCAATGTTTTGCCCCATTTATTATTTATTGGGAGCTAAAATTAGGCATGCACACTGAGCCCCAGCAAAGGTAGTATCTATGACCTACTTCTGATTTTGCAGCAGGCTTCCATGCCAGGCAGGCTCCCATGCCAACTGGGGACCACATATAGAGAAGCTTATATTTATGAATAAACTACCTTGAAAAAAAACAGATGAGAAACTGACAACTATGACCCTTCCATGTTCCTGTTTGAAATGATGGATAATCAAATGTGATGTTCATTAAAATGGCTGTTTTGTTTAAGAGAAAATCATAATGGCCTACCTGCCAGTCAACAAAAAAATGAAATTTAATGACTTAGTTTCTTTCATTACAAGCATTTATTCTCAAAATAAATATTACAAAGAGCGAACTAACTTGTCATTGGGAACTAGCAGAAATAAGGGCTCTGCAATTTATTCTAATGAGGACGAAGGTTGTGAAATTCAACTTGTATGAATTATCCAAATATGTTTTCTTAAACTAATGATCCAAACTGCACTGCAAACGTAGAAGTGTCTATTAAACATTTCAGAGGTAAATCCAGTTTATATCCTTTCAGATTGAATTAGCACTTAAATAATTGTCTACCTGACAGTTACAGTCAATTAGACAAGTTATTAATTTTAGAACTCACCTCTAGCCAGAGCTGTCACAGAATTACCGTGTTATATGTGTTGATGCTTTAACATGAAACTATTCTTTTACTTTTAATAAAAGTGCTTGATGAAGTGATCGTAAAGGACAGGAGTATTTGAGGTGTTAGTGCCTTCTAAAAGTGCAATATATGTGTAGTAGCGTAGATACTATTTTATGTTGTTAAAGTTCCATTTCTGCCAGATCTTATAAATTCCACATTTATTGTAAGAGCTGTAAAGCAGCCTGATATACCAGAGTGTTTCAGCACAGACAAAGACAAACTAATGTGTCCGGGAAAGTTGCTGAACTGAGATTATCGATTTGCTTGGAAACTTGAAAGAAAAAAATGCCCTTTAAAATGATTGTTCTTTTTATTATAATAAATATCCTTTTTTACCATTTCAATAACAGATATACTATGACAAGTAAGTGCATTTCTAGGAATTAAAAAAATCCCTACTCAAGAGTTTTCCATTAGATGATGTTGACAGCTTGTGTGCTCAGTTCAGTGTTATTGCTGCTATTTCATATTTTGTATGAAAAGGTTGAACTAAAAAATATTTTGGCCACAACAACATAAGGCTATGGGAAATTTCCTGCCTTTGATTTTTATGTGAGGGCTAATCGACATTCAGGATGGTTCATTAAGGCTGATCAAATTGCAGTAGCAAGGTGTAAAGGGCAGTAGCCTGAAATGACCAACCAAATAATATTATTGTTGTCTAGCCAATAAACGTATACATAATTGTTATTGGCAGTTTTTGCTTTTTAAAAACACTTTTCCCAGTCATTCTGAAAAACCCTGATGGGTCACTTTTAAAGTTGTCAAATGCATGTGTCTTGTGGTTACGTTTTCTCGCATTTATGCATGTTTTGCTTACTTTTATTTCTGCAAATAATAGCTAAGACTGCTATAAGGAGAAGGAAACCTGCAGAGAACTCTTAAAAAATATAGGTGCTCTAGTCAATATGATTTGTCTTAGAGTTTTGAAAAAGAGTTGCAAAGGGTTACTACCACTTTCCAGTGTTATTGATTGCTGGGCTGCTCTTAAGGATATTTCCCCCACTTCCTATGTTTCCACTCAAACAGAAAGTAAGGAGACATTTCTCCAGTGGGGACTTCTCCAGTAAAAGCGCCCCTTTCCTGTGTGTGTGTGAGAGAGAGAGAGACTGTCCAGTGATACTGTGCTGCACTGTAAGAGAGCAAGGGAGACTGTCCAGTGATACTGTGCTGCACTATAAGAGAGCAAGAGAGACTGCCCAGTGATACTGCCCCTGTCCTGTAAGAGGGAAATAGATACTGCCCAGTGATAGTGACCTTGTTGTGTGATTGAAATGGAGGCTGCCTAGTGGTAGTGCCCCTGTCCTCTGGAAGAGGGGATAGAGACTGCCCAGTGATCCTGCCCTAGTCCTCTGGGAGAGGGAGAATGAGACTGCCCAGTGATGGTGCCCCTGCATTCTGAGAGAGGAGAGAGAGACTGCCCAGTGATAGTGCCCATGCCTTCTGAAAAAGGAAGAGAAGTTACCCAGTGATAATGCTCCTGTCCTATTAGAGAAGAAGAAAGAACTACTACTGCTACTGTGTATTAAGAAAGCCTCTCTGCATGAGAGAAAATAATAGAGAACGAAAGGGCAAAAACAGATTGTACCAACAGAGTGTCACTCCTAAAGGAGAGAGAGAGGGAAAACACCAAGTGTTGTCCATAAAAAGTATGCCTGTCCTTTGGGATAGAGACTGTCTAGAAAAAAGTGCTCCTCTCCTTTGGGAGAGAGACTGTCTGGAAAAAGTGCCTCTGTCGTTTGAGAGAGAGACTGTCAAGTATGGGTGCTTCAGTTTGAGACAGAATCTGTCTAGGGATGATGCTTCTGCCTTGTGAAATATAAACTGTCAAGGAAGAGTGTTCCTGTGTATGTGAAAAAGAGAGAGAGAGAGAAAAAGAGACACTATTCAGTGAGAGGTTAGGACATGTTCTGATTATATAGAAAAAAATTAATTCCCCATGGGACTTCAAACAATCTCTAAAATAAAAATTATTTTTTTGTACAAAACAGATTAAATTTGGTCTATACATAAAATGCTCTGGTCGTTGGCTATACAATGTCATCTGCCTTTCTCCCAAGAGGGAGTAATAGTAACATACACCATGCATCAACAGTTGGTTTGACACCAAGTTTTCGCAACACGTTTCGATTGTATTTAATCTTTCTCAGGAGATATCAGGTGGAGCATGTCTAAATGTACAAAATAACAGTAGAGAGTATGTAGGCCTAGTATGTATACAATATTACCAATAATTGAAGGCGCTATGGCCACAGCATACTGACTCACATAGATAGGTAGACCAGATTAGCAAGGGGTAGCACAGCATTAGTACGTCGTCCCAAATCAAGGTGGCAAGGACACATATCCCACAAAGAATCAAAGGGGGGATGACAAATGGAGAGAGAGTCTAATATGAACAAAGTAGAAACCCAACAGTTTAAAAAATAAATAATAATAATAAATTAGAAATAGGTAAGTGTAATGTTCTGGTACCTTTGGCACCCTAATTCCACTTTTCCTAAGTGTATGCGCCCCACCATTCTCTTTTGGTAAGGTGCGCATACACCTTTAAGACCATCTGTCATCGCTGTCATCACTGAGCGCCGCTGGAGCGGCTATTTCAACCTCCGGCGGTCTCACTCACATGTTCGTTCAACGCCGCATAATCTGCCTTGAAGCTCTCATGCTTGCAAGCATACCTCGCTATCGGAACCACGCTGCTGATCCCTGTATTCCGCTACCGGATCATCCGCTCTTGCCGAACCTCTCCTCTACTACATTGCTACTAGTGATAAGTACCCCACAGGGGAAACCTCTATAACCTTCATACTAAAGCTTACACTATCTAGCTCTGCATACTAAGGACTATTACTACATCTGCATTAACTAAGATTGCTAGCTCTTGAGCCTAATACCATCTGCTCTTGCACTGGGTTGGTCTATCCTGTATGTTCACCTGCTACTCTATCATCTGCTACCATACATGATTGCTTAACCTATCTGCATCCCATCTGCTACTATCTTACTTTCAAGAACATTCCTTTCAAGTGTCTGTCATCTACCATCTCTACCCAACCTGTCTCTTCAGCCTATCATCACTATATTACTATACATATAAGTCACTCTAGGAACATCTTATTGAGTGTGTGTATCTACTTGCTGAATTGAGACTATCCACACATGATGAGTCTTGGGAGTTGGGATTGGTGTCTCAGCGTTTCTCTACATGACTACTGAAGTGGAATATTTCTGCAGCTGTAAATCCACATTATACATAAAACGCAGGAGCGTTACAGTAATAATCAGTTCAAATGATTCTCCAGTTATGAAGCTTAGTATTTAAATACTTTAAAAGACCAATAGATACAGTGAATATCATACCCAGCAGATGCTATACAGGAATATATGAAAAGATTATGTGGACTAGATACAAACAAGCCTCGCTTCAGCCCTAGGTGGAAACCACAGAAGAAATCACATACCATCAAACAATTATACCAGTATGTCTCCTATCCAAGATATAGAGTGGGGCTGTTGATGATAAGGAGACAGTTGCCAGGACCTTACCTGTGAAAGAGCCACTTTAAGAGTGACCCGGATGGCTGGGACTACAAAACTGACTTGTCCTATTTATATAGGTTTAGCCAAGTGATGGAAAGGGGTGGGAAAAGTCGCATGGTTCCCTCAAAGAGTATCCATCCCCTGATCCCTTTGGCATCTCAGGTGGGCAATGCTGCCCGCAAATCTTTACCTATCCGGGTTGCGTGTGGCCATCATGGATGAAATCAGGCACATGCGCAGAGGGGCTGCACGGGGTGGTGAAAGGGAAATATTCCCATCATGGGGACACCGTCAGTGTGGACAGAAACTGCCCCTACTGCATGGCGGCTCTGAGGTGGTCACCCACAACAAGGCACCAGTGCAGGGGGAGGTGAAGCCGGGAAACACCCAGATAATCCAGGAAATGCCCCCACGTTCATGCTGGAGGCATCTTACCAGCAGCCTCTTTCAGAAAAGTACTGTCGGTAACAAAATACTTCATGCAGACAGTTTTCACCCCAAACCACTCATAAATTCCATCTCTTACAGTCAATATTTACACCTGGGCAGGAGCAATGTAATTCTCCCGAGTAGTGAAGACTATAATTTGAAACTTTTTACTAATTGTCGCACCAATGGTGTGGTCTACATGTTAACATGCGAGTGTGGGTAATTTTACATTGGCAAAACTAAGCAGCAATTTTAACAACTCATTTACAGACACATCCACTGGATGAAGACATGTTACCCTGATTTACCATTGAGTAGACATGTAATCTGGGCTCACAATCGTAAGTTTCCCAGAGTGAAATTTAAAACGATTGATAGAATTCATATACCCCTACAGAAAGGGGACTGTAATAAAATCCTGCTACAATGAGAGCGGATATGGATTTTCGACCTCAAAGCTACATTTACCTTGGATTAAATGACACCATAACATTCAAGCTCTTCCTAAAGGGGTTTGTGTCTGGCAAGACTAGCCAAATTGCATATGAGGTATTTTCCTCTTTTTTTCCCACTTTTTTGTCTCTTTTTTCCTGTTCAAAAGCAATATACCATAAAGATTTCAATTGATTGTATTATGGTAAAATGTATATCAAAATGTATTTCATGATAGTTAATTATGTAATTGATTATTGTTTTTTTTTTTGTGATGTCAAGTTTGTTATAGCGCTTTTGCGCTGCGATCTTCCCTTGGTTGGTCCCATGTTTTTGGTTGCGGGCCCCTTTAAATCATCTCCTCCAGCGCAGACATGGGGGCAATCCCCGGATTATCCGGGTGTTCCCCTGCTTCGCCTCCTCCTGCACTGGTGCCTTGTTGTGGGTGACCACCTCAGAGCCTCCTGACTGTGTCTCCTTGTTTCCCTCTTGCTGCCCCGTGCAGCACCTCTGCACATATGTGTGACATCATCCATGGAAGCCGCACACTTCCTGAATAGGCAAAAATTTGCGTGCAGCATTGCCTGCCGGAGATGAAGAAGGGATCAGTGGATGGACACTCCTTGGGGTAACCATGTGACTTCACCCACCCTATTCCATCACTTGGATAAACCTAAATAAATAAGACAAGTCAGTTTTGTAGTCCCAGCAGTCCAGGTCACTCCTAAGGTGGCTCTTTATCATCAACAGCCCCACTCTATATGTTGAATTGGAGACATATTTGTATAATTGTTTGATGGTATTTCTTTTGTGGTTTCCACCTTGGGCCAAAGCAAGGTTTGTTTGTCTATAGTCCACATTATTTCTCTATATATGCCTGTATACCTTCAGCTGGGTATGATAATCACTGTATCCATTGGTTTTTTAAAATATTTAAACACTAAGCTCCATGAATGGAGAATTATTTAAACTGATCCTTAACTATTTATAATTTTTTTATTGTTCATATTGGGCTCTCTCCATTTTCCCATCCCCCTTTGATTCCTTGTGGAATTTTTGTCCTTCCTGCCTTGATTTGGGACCCCCTTGAGACGTGCTGCAATTGTTATACACCTAATCTGGTTTACCTATCTATGCAAGTTAATATGCTGTGGCCATATCGCCTTCAATTATTGTTAATAATGCATACATACTTGGCCTATATACTCTCTACTTTGATTTTGTACATTTAGGCATGTTCCAACTGCTATCCCCTGATGAAGACTCACTACAATCGAAACACATTGGGAAAACTTGGTGGCAATCCAAATATCTGTTGATGCATGGTGTGTGTTACTATTACTCCCTGCTGGGAGAAAGGCAGGTGACATTGTATAGCCAAAGACGAGAGCATTTTATGTATAGACTAATTTTAATCTGTTTTGTACAATAAACATTTTTTCTTCTTGAGATTGTTTGAACTAGCATTTCTTGGATGCAATAAAGTCCCATTTGAAATGCATTTTTTCTTTATAGTCTATTGGGACAGGTCAACCTCCAACTCCTGATATACTAACCTGAATTTAATTTAAAAAGTCTTGTTTTTCTAATTTGTCACAAAAAATTACTATAAAAACTTAGGCAGAGCAAATTTTAACATATACGCTCATCTGTGGATACAACCATTATCTAATGATCTTTGGAACAGTTTTCTTCTTCCACAACAATTTGGCAATTAATCTTTATAATATATCTCTCATCACATCTCTAATGCTTGCTGTAAAAGACCACACTGAGCATATTACATCAAGAATATAACTTTACTATTAAGGGACATTAAGAAAAACGTCATTGAATTTGTGCTTGCTAGAACAGACAAATATGTTCATCAGTTAAAAAAAAAAAAAATCCTTAAATAGATGTGACATACATATGTCACTTTTCTAATCTTTTTTACTGATTCTTGTTAGAGATTTGCTAGATAGAATATTCAACCCCCTCCCTTACCACCCATTTTAATACATTGTCCTTCCTGTTATATTAAACTTTGATAAATGTGTTCGTATTGTCATGCTCATACGTCTGAAATCAGTTTTAAGTTGATGTATACCCTTTGTTTTCAAAAAACATTATGCAGAAAAAAACATAATTTCATAGTGGATATTACAATGTCATTAAAACAAAAATTAAACCCTAATGACATTAAAGCACTGTGTATCCTAATCAACTGTCATTTTTATTTAATAAAATGCCTGTTTTTACTTTTTTATCCTTTGTTGCATATCAGGCCTACTGATTTCCTGCTGTATCTTTGTACTTTCTTTCTACATGCATGCAATGCCTCCATGGCTTTTCTCAGGTTGGAATTTCTGACGATAACAATGAACATCAGTGGACCATGCCTGCACAATATTTGTTGAACCTGGCAGTTGTAGTCTCCATCAGAAGCCTGCTGACTGGGTGGCAAAGCAAAACACAATTGGGATAAAGTAATAGAGCACAGCTACCCTATGACAGAAAGTAACTGAATAGGGACCTTCAAGAAGTTGCTTGGACAAGCTAAAAAATGTCTTCAGCATTATAGAACAATTCTAGCTTAAAGTGACTAACTAACTTGGAAAACCCTTACAGACAACTTGGTGCATGTAAATGCCATGGCTTTTCACGCTCGTAAATGTTTTTTTAGTTTTAATTTATTTTTCAATAAATCATTGGCATTAGTGTAATAGGGTGTTAAGCCCCTTTAAAGGAAGGTCCAGGAAGGTCCAGTCTCTTAGGTGCTAGGCAATAGGTCTGTCAGTTCGATTCCCTAGTGATAGGTTATATAAGGATAAGTAGGTGAAGTTCAGTGAGTGGAATGCGCCCGGCGGAGTATGTGGTTAGGCATCCCCTATCACGATGGCAGAGATGTATAAAGAAGACCCAGACTTGAGTAAAAGTACAAGTGCTCTATCAAAAAGCAACTAGAGTAGAAGTGGAAGTGCTCTATCAAAAAGTGACTTGAGTAGAAGTACTAACGTATTCAACATTTTTTGTACTTAAGTATTGCAAGTAGTTTATTTTAAAATTTTACTACTCAAGTACTGAAAGTAAAAGTACAAGTATTGTGTTATGTAGTTATTAAAGAAAGTAGTCAAAAGTTTGAACATCATATTGTTTTTATTATTTCAAATGATTAACATAAAGGACAATCACAATTCCTTTGGCTGTAACTTTTTGTAAACAAAAACAGATAAAGTATGTCCCTCCCTTCCCCCTTTAAAGTATCCCTCCTTCTCTTCCCTGCATGTTTTTTTTTTCTCCACAGCTTATTACCTTCTTAAACTAGTGTGCATAAAGCAGTCATTTTTGGAAGTTACACATTTTCTTTTCATCCTCAACTTGTTAGGGCAACTAAAAAATCTCAAAGGCCAGTAGGCCACATTCAAGTATTTCTTATGTAAAAACAAAAGTGATTAGAGCACTGAAAAACATTGAGTTTAAACAAAAACAGATCAAATATGCCCCTTCCCCTTTAAAGCATCCCTATCCTCTCTTCCCTGCCTGTGCTTTTTTTTCTCCACAGCTTATTCCTTTCTTAAACTAATGTGCATAAATCAGTCATTTTTGGAAGTTACACATTTTCTTTTCATCCTCAACTTGTTATGTTAGGGCAACTAAAAGATCTCAAAGGCCGGTAGGCCACATTCAAGTTTTTCTTATGTAAAAACAAAAGTGATTAGAGCACCTAAAAACATTGAGCTTAAACAAAAACAGTAAAATATATTGCTGCTTCCTGATCCTTGGAACGTTTTCAGACCTTGTGAGGTTACGATCTTAAAGGGACCAGATCCGGGCAGGTTATAGCCTATACACACAGGGACACCATCCAGAGCTGACCAGACCACCCAGGGAAACCGAGGGCCGGGACCTGAGGAGTGGGAGAGCCAAGTATTACACACAGGCTTGTTACCCCTGTAGGGGTAGTCACCTCTGGTAAGTGCGGTCCTGGGAGTGCGAGGAGCACCGTTTGACCACCTCATTAAGCACCCCTATGGATTTTTAAAGGCACCTGCACTGAAGTCACCTTGAATATAGCATTTTCGGCACTTTAAGACGAATGTCTTGAATACGTGTGTTTAATATTTTATGCAATTTTTATAGCATTTAGCATTTTATTATATCTTCATTCATTTTCCCTGTCACCTTATTAATTTTATCACATATATATTTTATATTTGTGGAAACTATTGAGCACTTTATCACTTTTTGCACAGTTTAAGCACTCTGTCAGTGTTTTGATGTGTATGCAATTTTGGTGAATCGCATTATATGCAATAGTATTCTTTTTCAATCTTTTGCACACTTTATTGGATTCATTGCCTAGTATTCTAATTTGTGTAATACCTTTTATGTGGTTTATCTCACCACAATGGTTTCTGCACTACTTCACCACTTTATCTACAGGCACTGTCTAGCTTGAGCTATATTTATAACTCTTTTCACTATTTAAGAAAGCTGAGCCCTAGTTTTGGGGCTACCTTTTTTCTTTCTCTTTTGCACTTTCAGCTAAGGTCTTTTTAGCCCATTTTCAGGAAACTCTAATTCCTTTTAATTTATCACTTAGTCACTTTCAGGGTCTTAACCCCCTGGTTCAGCACGTGTTCACCTCATTTTATTGATATTTTTAAGATATATCCTGCTATTTGATTCATATTTATTGCATATATTGGTTTTATAGGCAGCGCCATCTACCTCCCCTCCTTCCTTATCTTAAACAAAAACAGATCAAATATGCCCCTTCCCCTTTAAACATCCCTACCCTTTATTCCCTGCTTTTGCTTTATTTTTCTCCACAGCTTATTCCCTTCCTAAACTAGTGTGCATAAAGCAGTCATTTTTGGAAGTTACACATTTTCTTTTCATCCTCAACTTGTTAGGGCAACTAAAAGATCTCAAAGGACAGTAGGCCACATTCAAGTATTCCTTATGTAAAAACAAAAGTGATTAGAGCACCTAAAAACATTGAGCTTAAACAAAAACAGATCAAATATGCCCCTTCCCCTTTAAAGCATCCCTACCCTCTCTTCCCTGCTTGTGCTTTTTTTTATCCAAAACGTATTACCCTTCTTAAGCTGGTACGCATAAAGCAGTCATATATATTTAAGTTAGAAATCTTTGGTTTATTCTCAAAAGTAGTTGGTTTTCAAAATTGGAAGTATTCAGTCTCACTCTTCTAGGGCTAAAGACTAATCCTGCGATACTAAAAAGCCTCTCGCAGGCTGCTGATGCTGGAAGGGGTGTGTTTAACTTAACAGACAACTTGCACCCAGCTGGAAAAGACTTGAGCAAGTCCATGTTATCTGCTGAACATGACAAGTACGCATCTAGCTGTTTGGCACTGTCTTGTGCCTTCGAACCCTGCATGCCAGAAAAGAAGTCATCTTCATCAGATGAGCTGGACCTGTTGACCTCACTGGACTGCAACAAGGGGTCTTCAATGCTTCGTTTGATATAGTCCATTCCTAAAATATAAGAGTGCGTAAGCTAGCTGTTAATTTTATTCAATTGTATATGGTAGAAAATTAGACTATTAGTCAAAATAAACTTTTTGGTAATGCATCTCAACTTGTCAGCATCTAAGTGGTCTTTGCGCACTCCTGTTTCTCATAATGCATGGTTGGTTGTATCAAGTTAGTGAAACAGTGATTGCAGCGCTGCTTATAATAAATAAATATATAAATCAAATCACAAACTTCAAAGAAAATTAATAAAGTGCACTAGATGATAAATAATAAATGTCCATTGGTACATCATTGCGATGTGGTGAATCCTTTCATTTGTAATCATACAAGTGCTTGAATGTGAAATCCGTGCTTTATTCAGGGTTTCCCCCTTTGGTTATCTACTCACCGCCAAGTAGCTAATTTCAGGCATGTAGGAGCTGCTATGCTATAACTTCTCCACTTGCAATAAGGTCTCTTGCTGTAATATGAAGATCCATCCCCGATTTCCTCATAAGAAAAAGCCGATTATAGTGAAGCTCGTTTTTAAACAGCATTTATTCAAGAAAATCATAGGGGTGTATACTCACAAACATCTTAAAAACACATGCAATGTACAGAGCGGCACGGCGGCTAGCTGCTCCCGCAGCAAACAGTTCCCCGGCCGGAGGTCACGTGGTACTCGCTCGACCAATCGCTAGACGCGTTTCGCTGTAAGATACAGCGTCATCTGTAGCTATCATTCAGAGCGTACCACTCAGTTATATAGGCTGAATGCCCACTCCTACTTTGTATCTAATCCGTAGATCGATACATTTACTCCTAGGAATTAACTACTCTTATTGTGTTGGAGTGGATACTTTTATTAGTAAACATTCTTTGAACTTTGCTTCTGGTTAAACTTTTAAAATCATATAGAACTATATCCTGAGGGTTCTCAACATAGCCCTCTCCTGGTCAGTTCAAGGACTACTCTTTGTATAATTCTAGCTCATACATCTTTCGATTGCTCATGAGCGATTCCAATACATATTATCACAATACATGTATTCACAAATATTCATATATATATATATATATATACATTAATATTCAAAACTAAAAATAGATTATGTTGTAAGGTGCAGAGATCAATGATTACAGGCTGGATGTACAATTAAAAATGTATAAAAGTTATAAAATTATCATAAAATATATAAATCTTAAAAAAATTTTTAAAATATCATGTTAAAAATCATTAATAAAACAGTTTATATCAATTTCAACGTTTAACCCTTTAGGTGCCATGCTATCTAATTTATGAATCCACCAAGTTTCATTTTGGGAAATAGCTCTTTTCATGTTTGTACCTCTCCAGTGTTTTTCTATTGTATCTATTGCACAGAATTTTAGCTTACTCTGGTCTTTATTGTGACAGATTCTAAAATGATTCGATAAACTGTGCTTTCTAAAACCTTTTTTAATGTTAGCAATGTGTTCTCTTAGTCGAATTCTTAGTTCCCTGGTGGTACGTCCTATATATTGGAGTCCACATTCACACTCCAATAAATAGGTAACATGGGTGGTTCTGCAAGTTATAAATTTTTCTATCTTATATTGGTGCTTTGTGACATTAGATGTAAAATGTGTTACTTTTCTTGATTTATTATTCTTTCTACAGGTGCGGCAAATGACACAATTGCCACATCGATAATACCCTTTCTGGTCTAAAAATGTCACCATTTTAGTTGGAGGGTCGGGTATATTTTTGGCGATTTTATCTTTAAGAATAGGTGGTCTACGATAAATGAAATGCGTTTTTTTCGGTAAAATATTCTTAAAAATCGGGTCTCTCATTAGGATGGGCCATTGGGTTTTAAAACTGCTCTCTAATTGTTTGTACTGCTGGTTGTAATCTGTACAAAAGGCAATTTGGTGGGTTTTCTTTACTTTCTTACTAGGTTGCAATAATTCTTTTCTGTCCATACTCATAACTTTCTGTTGGATCTGGTTGAGCATTAAGGGTTTATAACCTTTATCTTTAAATCGCTGGATCAACATATTGGATTGTTGTAGATAATCACTTTCAGATTGGCAGTTCCTCCTGAGTCTTACCAATTGCCCTTTGGGTACTGCCGACAACCACTTAGGGTGGTGGTTGCTGTTGATAGGTATATAACTGTTTCTGTCCGTACTCTTAAAGTATGTTTTAGTGGACATGTGCTCATTAGATTTAGAAATTGGCAGATCTAGGTAGTTAATTTCTTGTTCATTTATGGTTTCCGTGAATGTAATATCATACTTGTTGGTATTCAGAGATTTGATGTATTTTGCCAGGGATTCTTGCGATCCCTCCCATATGATTAAAATGTCATCTATGAACCTTTTAAAACCTTTTAGTTGGGGGTGGGGCTTGTTAAAAATGTATTCAGCTTCCCATTTATTCATAAATATGTTCGCTACTGTCGGTGCGTACTTAGCCCCCATAGCAACGCCTTTTGTTGGCTTATAAAAGTGCTTAGAGTGCCAAAAATAGTTATTGCACATGGCCCATTCTAAAATATCTAATAAAAATTCGATTTGAGACGGAGGTAGTTGCTTTTCTGTTTTCAAAGCCCATTTCACTGCTGCCATGGCGTCTTTTTGATTTATATTAGTGTAAAGTGAATTTACGTCCACACTGGCTAAAATTGTATTTTCGGTAACATGCAAATGTTCTATATAATTTAACACATCTTTGCTGTCTTTGAGGTAGGATGTTGTTTTTTGTGCTAAAGGTTGGAGATAAAAATCTAAATATTCACCTACTCTTGAGAAAATTGATTCTATTCCATTTATAATCGGTCGACCGGGCGGTTTATCCTGATTTTTGTGGATCTTTGGTACCTGGTATATAATTGGCATCTTTGGAGCTTCCGGTACCAAATATTTCATTTCTTTTTTATTTAAAATGTCATTTTTGTATGCCTTCTTTATTTTCTTGGTTAGTGTGGCTTTAAGTTTGTTTATTGGATTGCCTTTTAGTTTTTCATACGTCTCACTATCATTAACTATTCTGTCCAATTCATCCATATACTGTTTTTTATCTAAAATCACAATTCCCCCTCCTTTATCCGCTGGCCTTATTACTATATTTTTCTTTTTTCCAAGAGATTCTATGTTCTGTTGCAATTTCTTGCTCCCAGGGATTGGGTGAATTGATATATTTCCGATATCTTGTTGCACCATAAGTTTAAAAACATCTAAACATTGATTATTGTTATTTTTTGGGTTAAACGTTGATATGTTTTTAAGACCACTATGTAAAATTTCATTTTCTGGTGGAGGGTCTGCGTTGTCATTCATTTTATTTGCATAAAACTTTTTAATATTTAATATTCTTACAAATTTATGTAGATCTATAAACACCTGGAATTTGTTTATATTTTTGGGGGGGGGCATATTTGAGTCCTAGATCAAGAATACGTAATTCTTCATCTGTAAAGGTTACACTACTCAAATTGTATATGCCCGCTCCTAATTGTCCCTTTTTCTTTTTCCTTTTCCCCCCTCTACATCCTCTTTTCTTTCGGTGTGTTGTGGCTGTGGGGGTCCTTGATGTGGAGGAGGTCCTTGGTGGTAACCTCTGGGTCTCCAGTAATAAGGGTTGCCCCTTGGTGGACCCCAATATGAGCCTCTCCCTCTGTTGCCTCTCCAAGGGGGTCTGCCCTGTCCCCTGTTCCAAAAATCCCCCCGATAGGGAGGTTGATGTTGGTACCCTTGCTGGTAATAGGGAGGTGGACCTCTTTGTCTTGGGGATGGGGAGTGTTGGTAAATAGGATCAAACCTATTGTGTGTGGGTACATTGTACTGAGGTGAATCCACATAATGTTGGGGGGTTTTGTTAACTCGTGAAGTGCTTGGAGTTGGAGTATTGGAAGGGAAAGGTGATGAGACACTTTCCCTTTCTGGTGATGAGTCCCTTGAGATAATGATCTCCTCCTCCATTAATTCCTGCCATTTATAAATGTTTCCTGCCTTATAATCAGTTAGATCTCTTTGAAATGTTTTAATTTTTTTCTTTTGTGTATCTTTGTCTAATTTAGATATGAATTCTTGTATACTTTTCATTCTATCTTTGTATTCATTCGTATTTGCATGTGGTTGGAGTGTTTCTTTTAAATTTAGGATCTTGCTTTCCAGCATTTTTAATTTGTTTTTCCATCTGATTAAAATCAAATCCAGCAATTTTTGTTCGCAGGTATTAAAAAAGGTATACCAACTTTCGTTGAGTTCTTTATTATCTAGACCATCATTGGGGGCCAAATCCCAACGTAGTCTTCTGGGTGTCATACCTTCTTTAATATATTGCTCTAATGTTGTAATATCCCACCACACCCTTACTTGCTTATCAAGGGTGTGTTTGAGTGCTTTACAACTTTGGCCTATGTCCAATGATGTGGGATTGCTGGAGAATATTTCTTCTGTGTTTATTTTCCTTTTTGATATAAAATCAAACTATTCCATAGCTGCTGGGGGGTAAAGTTAATAAACTTTAAAAATGTATAAAACTGTGGGTACCCTGCGCTTGTGGATAAAGTGCTATTGTGCTAAATATGTGCTAATCAATGTGCTAATTTTATAAAGCTGCTAGCTGCAGTGAAAAAGTACTGGTGCTCTTTTGATATGTGAAACAGTGATTGCAGCGCTGCTTATAATAAATAAATATATAAATCAAATCACAAACTTCAAAGAAAATTCATAAAGTGCACTAGATGATAAATAATAAATGTCCATTGGTACATCATTGCGATGTGGTGAATCCTTTCATTTGTAATCATACAAGTGCTTGAATGTGAAATCCGTGCTTTATTCGGGGTTTCCCCCTTTGGTTATCTACTCACCGCCAAGTAGCTAATTTCAGGCATGTAGGAGCTGCTATGCTATAACTTCTCCACTTGCAATAAGGTCTCTTGCTGTAATATGAAGATCCATCCCCGATTTCCTCATAAGAAAAAGCCGATTATAGTGAAGCTCGTTTTTAAACAGCATTTATTCAAGAAAATCATAGGGGTGTATACTCACAAACATCTTAAAAACACATGCAATGTACAGAGCGGCACGGCGGCTAGCTGCTCCCGCAGCAAACAGTTCCCCGGCCGGAGGTCACGTGGTACTCGCTCGACCAATCGCTAGACGCGTTTCGCTGTAAGACACAGCGTCATCTGTAGCTATCATTCAGAGCGTACCACTCAGTTATATAGGCAGAATGCCCACTCCTACTTTGTATCTAATCCGTAGATCGATACATTTACTCCTAGGAATTAACTACTCTTATTGTGTTGGAGTGGATACTTTTATTAGTAAACATTCTTTGAACTTTGCTTCTGGTTAAACTTTTAAAATCATATAGAACTATATCCTGAGGGTTCTCAACATAGCCCTCTCCTGGTCAGTTCAAGGACTACTCTTTGTATAATTCTAGCTCATACATCTTTCGATTGCTCATGAGCGATTCCAATACATATTATCACAATACATGTATTCACAAATATTCATATATATATATATATATATACATTAATATTCAAAACTAAAAATAGATTATGTTGTAAGGTGCAGAGATCAATGATTACAGGCTGGATGTACAATTAAAAATTTATAAAAGTTATAAAATTATCATAAAATATATAAATCTTAAAAAAATTTTTAAAATATCATGTTAAAAATCATTAATAAAACAGTTTATATCAATTTCAACGTTTAACCCTTTAGGTGCCATGCTATCTAATTTATGAATCCACCAAGTTTCATTTTGGGAAATAGCTCTTTTCATGTTTGTACCTCTCCAGTGTTTTTCTATTGTATCTATTGCACAGAATTTTAGCTTACTCTGGTCTTTATTGTGACAGATTCTAAAATGATTCGATAAACTGTGCTTTCTAAAACCTTTTTTAATGTTAGCAATGTGTTCTCTTAGTCAAATTCTTAGTTCCCTGGTGGTACGTCCTATATATTGGAGTCCACATTCACACTCCAATAAATAGGTAACATGGGTGGTTCTGCAAGTTATAAATTTTTCTATCTTATATTGGCGCTTTGTGACATTAGATGTAAAATGTGTTACTTTTCTTGATTTATTATTCTTTCTACAGGTGCGGCAAATGACACAATTGCCACATCGATAATACCCTTTCTGGTCTAAAAATGTCACCATTTTAGTTGGAGGGTCGGGTATATTTTTGGCGATTTTATCTTTAAGAATAGGTGGTCTACGATAAATGAAATGCGTTTTTTTCGGTAAAATATTCTTAAAAATCGGGTCTCTCATTAGGATGGGCCATTGGGTTTTAAAACTGCTCTCTAATTGTTTGTACTGCTGGTTGTAATCTGTACAAAAGGCAATTTGGTGGGTTTTCTTTACTTTCTTACTAGGTTGCAATAATTATTTTCTGTCCATACTCATAACTTTCTGTTGGATCTGGTTGAGCATTAAGGGTTTATAACCTTTATCTTTAAATCGCTGGATCAACATATTGGATTGTTGTAGATAATCACTTTCAGATTGGCAGTTCCTCCCGAGTCTTACCAATTGCCCTTTGGGTACTGCCGACAACCACTTAGGGTGGTGGTTGCTGTTGATAGGTATATAACTGTTTCTGTCCGTACTCTTAAAGTATGTTTTAGTGGACATGTGCTCATTAGATTTAGAAATTGGCAGATCTAGGTAGTTAATTTCTTGTTCATTTATGGTTTCCGTGAATGTAATATCATACTTGTTGGTATTCAGAGATTTGATGTATTTTGCCAGGGATTCTTGCGATCCCTCCCATATGATTAAAATGTCATCTATGAACCTTTTAAAACCTTTTAGTTGGGGGTGGGGCTTGTTAAAAATGTATTCAGCTTCCCATTTATTCATAAATATGTTCGCTACTGTCGGTGCGTACTTAGCCCCCATAGCAACGCCTTTTGTTGGCTTATAAAAGTGCTTAGAGTGCCAAAAATAGTTATTGCACATGGCCCATTCTAAAATATCTAATAAAAATTCGATTTGAGACGGAGGTAGTTGCTTTTCTGTTTTCAAAGCCCATTTCACTGCTGCCATGGCGTCTTTTTGATTTATATTAGTGTAAAGTGAATTTACGTCCACACTGGCTAGAATTGTATTTTCGGTAACATGCAAATGTTCTATATAATTTAACACATCTTTGCTGTCTTTGAGGTAGGATATTGTTTTTTGTGCTAAAGGTTGGAGATAAAAATCTAAATATTCACCTACTCTTGAGAAAATTGATTCTATTCCATTTATAATCGGTCGACCGGGCGGTTTATCCTGATTTTTGTGGATCTTTGGTACCTGGTATATAATTGGCATCTTTGGAGCTTCCGGTACCAAATATTTCATTTCTTTTTTATTTAAAATGTCATTTTTGTATGCCTTCTTTATTTTCTTGGTTAGTGTGGCTTTAAGTTTGTTTATTGGATTGCCTTTTAGTTTTTCATACGTCTCACTATCATTAACTATTCTGTCCAATTCATCCATATACTGTTTTTTATCTAAAATCACAATTCCCCCTCCTTTATCCGCTGGCCTTATTACTATATTTTTCTTTTTTCCAAGAGATTCTATGTTCTGTTGCAATTTCTTGCTCCCAGGGATTGGGTGAATTGATATATTTCCGATATCTTGTTGCACCATAAGTTTAAAAACATCTAAACATTGATTATTGTTATTTTTTGGGTTAAACGTTGATATGTTTTTAAGACCACTATGTAAAATTTCATTTTCTGGTGGAGGGTCTGCGTTGTCATTCATTTTATTTGCATAAAACTTTTTAATATTTAATATTCTTACAAATTTATGTAGATCTATAAACGCCTGGAATTTGTTTATATTTTTGGGGGGGGGGGGCATATTTGAGTCCTAGATCAAGAATACGTAATTCTTCATCTGTAAAGGTTACACTACTCAAATTGTATATGCCCGCTCCTAATTGTCCCTTTTTCTTTTTCCTTTTCCCCCCTCTACATCCTCTTTTCTTTCGGTGTGTTGTGGCTGTGGGGGTCCTTGATGTGGAGGAGGTCCTTGGTGGTAACCTCTGGGTCTCCAGTAATAAGGGTTGCCCCTTGGTGGACCCCAATATGAGCCTCTCCCTCTGTTGCCTCTCCAAGGGGGTCTGCCCTGTCCCCTGTTCCAAAAATCCCCCCGATAGGGAGGTTGATGTTGGTACCCTTGCTGGTAATAGGGAGGTGGACCTCTTTGTCTTGGGGATGGGGAGTGTTGGTAAATAGGATCAAACCTATTGTTTGTGGGTACATTGTACTGAGGTGAATCCACATAATGTTGGGGGGTTTTGTTAACTCGTGAAGTGCTTGGAGTTGGAGTATTGGAAGGGAAAGGTGATGAGACACTTTCCCTTTCTGGTGATGAGTCCCTTGAGATAATGATCTCCTCCTCCATTAATTCCTGCCATTTATAAATGTTTCCTGCCTTATAATCAGTTAGATCTCTTTGAAATGTTTTAATTTTTTTCTTTTGTGTATCTTTGTCTAATTTAGATATGAATTCTTGTATACTTTTCATTCTATCTTTGTATTCATTCGTATTTGCATGTGGTTGGAGTGTTTCTTTTAAATTTAGGATCTTGCTTTCCAGCATTTTTAATTTGTTTTTCCATCTGATTAAAATCAAATCCAGCAATTTTTGTTCGCAGGTATTAAAGGTATACCAACTTTCGTTGAGTTCTTTATTATCTAGACCATCATTGGGGGCCAAATCCCAACGTAGTCTTCTGGGTGTCATACCTTCTTTAATATATTGCTCTAATGTTGTAATATCCCACCACACCCTTACTTGCTACTCAAGGGTGTGTTTGAGTGCTTTACAACTTTGGCCTATGTCCAATGATGTGGGATTGCTGGAGAATATTTCTTCTGTGTTTATTTTCCTTTTTGATATAAAATCAAACTATTCCATAGCTGCTGGGGGGTAAAGTTAATAAACTTTAAAAATGTATAAAACTGTGGGTACCCTGCGCTTGTGGATAAAGTGCTATTGTGCTAAATATGTGCTAATCAATGTGCTAATTTTATAAAGCTGCTAGCTGCAGTGAAAAAGTACTGGTGCTCTTTTGATATGTGAAACAGTGATTGCAGCGCTGCTTATAATAAATAAATATATAAATCAAATCACAAACTTCAAAGAAAATTCATAAAGTGCACTAGATGATAAATAATAAATGTCCATTGGTACATCATTGCGATGTGGTGAATCCTTTCATTTGTAATCATACAAGTGCTTGAATGTGAAATCCGTGCTTTATTCGGGGTTTCCCCCTTTGGTTATCTACTCACCGCCAAGTAGCTAATTTCAGGCATGTAGGAGCTGCTATGCTATAACTTCTCCACTTGCAATAAGGTCTCTTGCTGTAATATGAAGATCCATCCCCGATTTCCTCATAAGAAAAAGCCGATTATAGTGAAGCTCGTTTTTAAACAGCATTTATTCAAGAAAATCATAGGGGTGTATACTCACAAACATCTTAAAAACACATGCAATGTACAGAGCGGCACGGCGGCTAGCTGCTCCCGCAGCAAACAGTTCCCCGGCCAGAGGTCACGTGGTACTCGCTCGACCAATCGCTAGACGCGTTTCGCTGTAAGACACAGCGTCATCTGTAGCTATCATTCAGAGCGTACCACTCAGTTATATAGGCAGAATGCCCACTCCTACTTTGTATCTAATCCGTAGATCGATACATTTACTCCTAGGAATTAACTACTCTTATTGTGTTGGAGTGGATACTTTTATTAGTAAACATTCTTTGAACTTTGCTTCTGGTTAAACTTTTAAAATCATATAGAACTATATCCTGAGGGTTCTCAACATAGCCCTCTCCTGGTCAGTTCAAGGACTACTCTTTGTATAATTCTAGCTCATACATCTTTCGATTGCTCATGAGCGATTCCAATACATATTATCACAATACATGTATTCACAAATATTCATATATATATATATATATATACATTAATATTCAAAACTAAAAATAGATTATGTTGTAAGGTGCAGAGATCAATGATTACAGGCTGGATGTACAATTAAAAATTTATAAAAGTTATAAAATTATCATAAAATATATAAATCTTAAAAAAATTTTTAAAATATCATGTTAAAAATCATTAATAAAACAGTTTATATCAATTTCAACGTTTAACCCTTTAGGTGCCATGCTATCTAATTTATGAATCCACCAAGTTTCATTTTGGGAAATAGCTCTTTTCATGTTTGTACCTCTCCAGTGTTTTTCTATTGTATCTATTGCACAGAATTTTAGCTTACTCTGGTCTTTATTGTGACAGATTCTAAAATGATTCGATAAACTGTGCTTTCTAAAACCTTTTTTAATGTTAGCAATGTGTTCTCTTAGTCAAATTCTTAGTTCCCTGGTGGTACGTCCTATATATTGGAGTCCACATTCACACTCCAATAAATAGGTAACATGGGTGGTTCTGCAAGTTATAAATTTTTCTATCTTATATTGGCGCTTTGTGACATTAGATGTAAAATGTGTTACTTTTCTTGATTTATTATTCTTTCTACAGGTGCGGCAAATGACACAATTGCCACATCGATAATACCCTTTCTGGTCTAAAAATGTCACCATTTTAGTTGGAGGGTCGGGTATATTTTTGGCGATTTTATCTTTAAGAATAGGTGGTCTACGATAAATGAAATGCGTTTTTTTCGGTAAAATATTCTTAAAAATCGGGTCTCTCATTAGGATGGGCCATTGGGTTTTAAAACTGCTCTCTAATTGTTTGTACTGCTGGTTGTAATCTGTACAAAAGGCAATTTGGTGGGTTTTCTTTACTTTCTTACTAGGTTGCAATAATTATTTTCTGTCCATACTCATAACTTTCTGTTGGATCTGGTTGAGCATTAAGGGTTTATAACCTTTATCTTTAAATCGCTGGATCAACATATTGGATTGTTGTAGATAATCACTTTCAGATTGGCAGTTCCTCCCGAGTCTTACCAATTGCCCTTTGGGTACTGCCGACAACCACTTAGGGTGGTGGTTGCTGTTGATAGGTATATAACTGTTTCTGTCCGTACTCTTAAAGTATGTTTTAGTGGACATGTGCTCATTAGATTTAGAAATTGGCAGATCTAGGTAGTTAATTTCTTGTTCATTTATGGTTTCCGTGAATGTAATATCATACTTGTTGGTATTCAGAGATTTGATGTATTTTGCCAGGGATTCTTGCGATCCCTCCCATATGATTAAAATGTCATCTATGAACCTTTTAAAACCTTTTAGTTGGGGGTGGGGCTTGTTAAAAATGTATTCAGCTTCCCATTTATTCATAAATATGTTCGCTACTGTCGGTGCGTACTTAGCCCCCATAGCAACGCCTTTTGTTGGCTTATAAAAGTGCTTAGAGTGCCAAAAATAGTTATTGCACATGGCCCATTCTAAAATATCTAATAAAAATTTGATTTGAGACGGAGGTAGTTGCTTTTCTGTTTTCAAAGCCCATTTCACTGCTGCCATGGCGTCTTTTTGATTTATATTAGTGTAAAGTGAATTTACGTCCACACTGGCTAGAATTGTATTTTCGGTAACATGCAAATGTTCTATATAATTTAACACATCTTTGCTGTCTTTGAGGTAGGATATTGTTTTTTGTGCTAAAGGTTGGAGATAAAAATCTAAATATTCACCTACTCTTGAGAAAATTGATTCTATTCCATTTATAATCGGTCGACCGGGCGGTTTATCCTGATTTTTGTGGATCTTTGGTACCTGGTATATAATTGGCATCTTTGGAGCTTCCGGTACCAAATATTTCATTTCTTTTTTATTTAAAATGTCATTTTTGTATGCCTTCTTTATTTTCTTGGTTAGTGTGGCTTTAAGTTTGTTTATTGGATTGCCTTTTAGTTTTTCATACGTCTCACTATCATTAACTATTCTGTCCAATTCATCCATATACTGTTTTTTATCTAAAATCACAATTCCCCCTCCTTTATCCGCTGGCCTTATTACTATATTTTTCTTTTTTCCAAGAGATTCTATGTTCTGTTGCAATTTCTTGCTCCCAGGGATTGGGTGAATTGATATATTTCCGATATCTTGTTGCACCATAAGTTTAAAAACATCTAAACATTGATTATTGTTATTTTTTGGGTTAAACGTTGATATGTTTTTAAGACCACTATGTAAAATTTCATTTTCTGGTGGAGGGTCTGCGTTGTCATTCATTTTATTTGCATAAAACTTTTTAATATTTAATATTCTTACAAATTTATGTAGATCTATAAACGCCTGGAATTTGTTTATATTTTTGGGGGGGGGGGGCATATTTGAGTCCTAGATCAAGAATACGTAATTCTTCATCTGTAAAGGTTACACTACTCAAATTGTATATGCCGGCTCCTAATTGTCCCTTTTTCTTTTTCCTTTTCCCCCCTCTACATCCTCTTTTCTTTCGGTGTGTTGTGGCTGTGGGGGTCCTTGATGTGGAGGAGGTCCTTGGTGGTAACCTCTGGGTCTCCAGTAATAAGGGTTGCCCCTTGGTGGACCCCAATATGAGCCTCTCCCTCTGTTGCCTCTCCAAGGGGGTCTGCCCTGTCCCCTGTTCCAAAAATCCCCCCGATAGGGAGGTTGATGTTGGTACCCTTGCTGGTAATAGGGAGGTGGACCTCTTTGTCTTGGGGATGGGGAGTGTTGGTAAATAGGATCAAACCTATTGTTTGTGGGTACATTGTACTGAGGTGAATCCACATAATGTTGGGGGGTTTTGTTAACTCGTGAAGTGCTTGGAGTTGGAGTATTGGAAGGGAAAGGTGATGAGACACTTTCCCTTTCTGGTGATGAGTCCCTTGAGATAATGATCTCCTCCTCCATTAATTCCTGCCATTTATAAATGTTTCCTGCCTTATAATCAGTTAGATCTCTTTGAAATGTTTTAATTTTTTTCTTTTGTGTATCTTTGTCTAATTTAGATATGAATTCTTGTATACTTTTCATTCTATCTTTGTATTCATTCGTATTTGCATGTGGTTGGAGTGTTTCTTTTAAATTTAGGATCTTGCTTTCCAGCATTTTTAATTTGTTTTTCCATCTGATTAAAATCAAATCCAGCAATTTTTGTTCGCAGGTATTAAAGGTATACCAACTTTCGTTGAGTTCTTTATTATCTAGACCATCATTGGGGGCCAAATCCCAACGTAGTCTTCTGGGTGTCATACCTTCTTTAATATATTGCTCTAATGTTGTAATATCCCACCACACCCTTACTTGCTACTCAAGGGTGTGTTTGAGTGCTTTACAACTTTGGCCTATGTCCAATGATGTGGGATTGCTGGAGAATATTTCTTCTGTGTTTATTTTCCTTTTTGATATAAAATCAAACTATTCCATAGCTGCTGGGGGGTAAAGTTAATAAACTTTAAAAATGTATAAAACTGTGGGTACCCTGCGCTTGTGGATAAAGTGCTATTGTGCTAAATATGTGCTAATCAATGTGCTAATTTTATAAAGCTGCTAGCTGCAGTGAAAAAGTACTGGTGCTCTTTTGATATGTGAAACAGTGATTGCAGCGCTGCTTATAATAAATAAATATATAAATCAAATCACAAACTTCAAAGAAAATTCATAAAGTGCACTAGATGATAAATAATAAATGTCCATTGGTACATCATTGCGATGTGGTGAATCCTTTCATTTGTAATCATACAAGTGCTTGAATGTGAAATCCGTGCTTTATTCGGGGTTTCCCCCTTTGGTTATCTACTCACCGCCAAGTAGCTAATTTCAGGCATGTAGGAGCTGCTATGCTATAACTTCTCCACTTGCAATAAGGTCTCTTGCTGTAATATGAAGATCCATCCCCGATTTCCTCATAAGAAAAAGCCGATTATAGTGAAGCTCGTTTTTAAACAGCATTTATTCAAGAAAATCATAGGGGTGTATACTCACAAACATCTTAAAAACACATGCAATGTACAGAGCGGCACGGCGGCTAGCTGCTCCCGCAGCAAACAGTTCCCCGGCCAGAGGTCACGTGGTACTCGCTCGACCAATCGCTAGACGCGTTTCGCTGTAAGACACAGCGTCATCTGTAGCTATCATTCAGAGCGTACCACTCAGTTATATAGGCAGAATGCCCACTCCTACTTTGTATCTAATCCGTAGATCGATACATTTACTCCTAGGAATTAACTACTCTTATTGTGTTGGAGTGGATACTTTTATTAGTAAACATTCTTTGAACTTTGCTTCTGGTTAAACTTTTAAAATCATATAGAACTATATACTGAGGGTTCTCAACATAGCCCTCTCCTGGTCAGTTCAAGGACTACTCTTTGTATAATTCTAGCTCATACATCTTTCGATTGCTCATGAGCGATTCCAATACATATTATCACAATACATGTATTCACAAATATTCATATATATATATATATATATACATTAATATTCAAAACTAAAAATAGATTATGTTGTAAGGTGCAGAGATCAATGATTACAGGCTGGATGTACAATTAAAAATTTATAAAAGTTATAAAATTATCATAAAATATATAAATCTTAAAAATTTTTTTAAAATATCATGTTAAAAATCATTAATAAAACAGTTTATATCAATTTCAACGTTTAACCCTTTAGGTGCCATGCTATCTAATTTATGAATCCACCAAGTTTCATTTTGGGAAATAGCTCTTTTCATGTTTGTACCTCTCCAGTGTTTTTCTATTGTATCTATTGCACAGAATTTTAGCTTACTCTGGTCTTTATTGTGACAGATTCTAAAATGATTCGATAAACTGTGCTTTCTAAAACCTTTTTTAATGTTAGCAATGTGTTCTCTTAGTCGAATTCTTAGTTCCCTGGTGGTACGTCCTATATATTGGAGTCCACATTCACACTCCAATAAATAGGTAACATGGGTGGTTCTGCAAGTTATAAATTTTTCTATCTTATATTGGCGCTTTGTGACATTAGATGTAAAATGTGTTACTTTTCTTGATTTATTATTCTTTCTACAGGTACGGCAAATGACACAATTGCCACATCGATAATACCCTTTCTGGTCTAAAAATGTCACCATTTTAGTTGGAGGGTCGGGTATATTTTTGGCGATTTTATCTTTAAGAATAGGTGGTCTACGATAAATGAAATGCGTTTTTTTCGGTAAAATATTCCTAAAAATCGGGTCTCTCATTAGGATGGGCCAGTGGGTTTTAAAACTGCTCTCTAATTGCTTGTACTGCTGGTTGTAATCTGTACAAAAGGCAATTTGGTGGGTTTTCTTTACTTTCTTACTAGGTTGCAATAATTCTTTTCTGTCCATACTCATAACTTTCTGTTGGATCTGGTTGAGCATTAAGGGTTTATAACCTTTATCTTTAAATCGCTGGATCAACATATTGGATTGTTGTAGATAATCACTTTCAGATTGGCAGTTCCTCCTGAGTCTTACCAATTGCCCTTTGGGTACTGCCGACAACCACTTAGGGTGGTGGTTGCTGTTGATAGGTATATAACTGTTTCTGTCCGTACTCTTAAAGTATGTTTTAGTGGACATGTGCTCATTAGATTTAGAAATTGGCAGATCTAGGTAGTTAATTTCTTGTTCATTTATGGTTTCCGTGAATGTAATATCATACTTGTTGGTATTCAGAGATTTGATGTATTTTGCCAGGGATTCTTGCGATCCCTCCCATATGATTAAAATGTCATCTATGAACCTTTTAAAACCTTTTAGTTGGGGGTGGGGCTTGTTAAAAATGTATTCAGCTTCCCATTTATTCATAAATATGTTCGCTACTGTCGGTGCGTACTTAGCCCCCATAGCAACGCCTTTTGTTTGCTTATAAAAGTGCTTAGAGTGCCAAAAATAGTTATTGCACATGGCCCATTCTAAAATATCTAATAAAAATTCGATTTGAGACGGAGGTAGTTGCTTTTCTGTTTTCAAAGCCCATTTCACTGCTGCCATGGCGTCTTTTTGATTTATATTAGTGTAAAGTGAATTTACGTCCACACTGGCTAGAATTGTATTTTCGGTAACATGCAAATGTTCTATATAATTTAACACATCTTTGCTGTCTTTGAGGTAGGATGTTGTTTTTTGTGCTAAAGGTTGGAGATAAAAATCTAAATATTCACCTACTCTTGAGAAAATTGATTCTATTCCATTTATAATCGGTCGACCGGGCGGTTTATCCTGATTTTTGTGGATCTTTGGTACCTGGTATATAATTGGCATCTTTGGAGCTTCCGGTACCAAATATTTCATTTCTTTTTTATTTAAAATGTCATTTTTGTATGCCTTTTTTATTTTCTTGGTTAGTGTGGCTTTAAGTTTGTTTATTGGATTGCCTTTTAGTTTTTCATACGTCTCACTATCATTAACTATTCTGTCCAATTCATCCATATACTGTTTTTTATCTAAAATCACAATTCCCCCTCCTTTATCCGCTGGCCTTATTACTATATTTTTCTTTTTTCCAAGAGATTCTATGTTCTGTTGCAATTTCTTGCTCCCAGGGATTGGGTGAATTGATATATTTTCGATATCTTGTTGCACCATAAGTTTAAAAACATCTAAACATTGATTATTGTTATTTTTTGGGTTAAACATTGATATGTTTTTAAGACCACTATGTAAAATTTCATTTTCTGGTGGAGGGTCTGCGTTGTCATTCATTTTATTTGCATAAAACTTTTTAATATTTAATATTCTTACAAATTTATGTAGATCTATAAACGCCTGGAATTTGTTTATATTTTTGGGGGGGGCATATTTGAGTCCTAGATCAAGAATACGTAATTCTTCATCTGTAAAGGTTACACTACTCAAATTGTATATGCCCGCTCCTAATTGTCCCTTTTTCTTTTTCCTTTTCCCCCCTCTACATCCTCTTTTCTTTCGGTGTGTTGTGGCTGTGGGGGTCCTTGATGTGGAGGAGGTCCTTGGTGGTAACCTCTGGGTCTCCAGTAATAAGGGTTGCCCCTTGGTGGACCCCAATATGAGCCTCTCCCTCTGTTGCTTCTCCAAGGGGGTCTGCCCTGTCCCCTGTTCCAAAAATCCCCCCGATAGGGAGGTTGATGTTGGTACCCTTGCTGGTAATAGGGAGGTGGACCTCTTTGTCTTGGGGATGGGGAGTGTTGGTAAATAGGATCAAACCTATTGTGTGTGGGTACATTGTACTGAGGTGAATCCACATAATGTTGGGGGGTTTTGTTAACTCGTGAAGTGCTTGGAGTTGGAGTATTGGAAGGGAAAGGTGATGAGACACTTTCCCTTTCTGGTGATGAGTCCCTTGAGGTAATGATCTCCTCCTCCATTAATTCCTGCCATTTATAAATGTTTCCTGCCTTATAATCAGTTAGATCTCTTTGAAATGTTTTAATTTTTTTCTTTTGTGTATCTTTGTCTAATTTAGATATGAATTCTTGTATACTTTTCATTCTATCTTTGTATTCATTCGTATTTGCATGTGGTTGGAGTGTTTCTTTTAAATTTAGGATCTTGCTTTCCAGCATTTTTAATTTGTTTTTCCATCTGATTAAAATCAAATCCAGCAATTTTTGTTCGCAGGTATTAAAAAAGGTATACCAACTTTCGTTGAGTTCTTTATTATCTAGACCATCATTGGGGGCCAAATCCCAACGTAGTCTTCTGGGTGTCATACCTTCTTTAATATATTGCTCTAATGTTGTAATATCCCACCACACCCTTACTTGCTTATCAAGGGTGTGTTTGAGTGCTTTACAACTTTGGCCTATGTCCAATGATGTGGGATTGCTGGAGAATATTTCTTCTGTGTTTATTTTCCTTTTTGATATAAAATCAAACTATTCCATAGCTGCTGGGGGGTAAAGTTAATAAACTTTAAAAATGTATAAAACTGTGGGTACCCTGCGCTTGTGGATAAAGTGCTATTGTGCTAAATATGTGCTAATCAATGTGCTAATTTTATAAAGCTGCTAGCTGCAGTGAAAAAGTACTGGTGCTCTTTTGATATGTGAAACAGTGATTGCAGCGCTGCTTATAATAAATAAATATATAAATCAAATCACAAACTTCAAAGAAAATTCATAAAGTGCACTAGATGATAAATAATAAATGTCCATTGGTACATCATTGCGATGTGGTGAATCCTTTCATTTGTAATCATACAAGTGCTTGAATGTGAAATCCGTGCTTTATTCGGGGTTTCCCCCTTTGGTTATCTACTCACCGCCAAGTAGCTAATTTCAGGCATGTAGGAGCTGCTATGCTATAACTTCTCCACTTGCAATAAGGTCTCTTGCTGTAATATGAAGATCCATCCCTGATTTCCTCATAAGAAAAAGCCGATTATAGTGAAGCTCGTTTTTAAACAGCATTTATTCAAGAAAATCATAGGGGTGTATACTCACAAACATCTTAAAAACACATGCAATGTACAGAGCGGCACGGCGGCTAGCTGCTCCCGCAGCAAACAGTTCCCCGGCCGGAGGTCACGTGGTACTCGCTCGACCAATCGCTAGACGCGTTTCGCTGTAAGACACAGCGTCATCTGTAGCTATCATTCAGAGCGTACCACTCAGTTATATAGGCAGAATGCCCACTCCTACTTTGTATCTAATCCGTAGATCGATACATTTACTCCTAGGAATTAACTACTCTTATTGTGTTGGAGTGGATACTTTTATTAGTAAACATTCTTTGAACTTTGCTTCTGGTTAAACTTTTAAAATCATATAGAACTATATCCTGAGGGTTCTCAACATAGCCCTCTCCTGGTCAGTTCAAGGACTACTCTTTGTATAATTCTAGCTCATACATCTTTCGATTGCTCATGAGCGATTCCAATAGATATTATCACAATACATGTATTCACAAATATTCATATATATATATATATATACATTAATATTCAAAACTAAAAATAGATTATGTTGTAAGGTGCAGAGATCAATGATTACAGGCTGGATGTACAATTAAAAATTTATAAAAGTTATAAAATTATCATAAAATATATAAATCTTAAAATTTTTTTTAAAATATCATGTTAAAAATCATTAATAAAACAGTTTATATCAATTTCAACGTTTAACCCTTTAGGTGCCATGCTATCTAATTTATGAATCCACCAAGTTTCATTTTGGGAAATAGCTCTTTTCATGTTTGTACCTCTCCAGTGTTTTTCTATTGTATCTATTGCACAGAATTTTAGCTTACTCTGGTCTTTATTGTGACAGATTCTAAAATGATTCGATAAACTGTGCTTTCTAAAACCTTTTTTAATGTTAGCAATGTGTTCTCTTAGTCGAATTCTTAGTTCCCTGGTGGTACGTCCTATATATTGGAGTCCACATTCACACTCCAATAAATAGGTAACATGGGTGGTTCTGCAAGTTATAAATTTTTCTATCTTATATTGGCGCTTTGTGACATTAGATGTAAAATGTGTTACTTTTCTTGATTTATTATTCTTTCTACAGGTGCGGCAAATGACACAATTGCCACATCGATAATACCCTTTCTGGTCTAAAAATGTCACCATTTTAGTTGGAGGGTCGGGTATATTTTTGGCGATTTTATCTTTAAGAATAGGTGGTCTACGATAAATGAAATGCGTTTTTTTCGGTAAAATATTCCTAAAAATCGGGTCTCTCATTAGGATGGGCCAGTGGGTTTTAAAACTGCTCTCTAATTGCTTGTACTGCTGGTTGTAATCTGTACAAAAGGCAATTTGGTGGGTTTTCTTTACTTTCTTACTAGGTTGCAATAATTCTTTTCTGTCCATACTCATAACTTTCTGTTGGATCTGGTTGAGCATTAAGGGTTTATAACCTTTATCTTTAAATCGCTGGATCAACATATTGGATTGTTGTAGATAATCACTTTCAGATTGGCAGTTCCTCCTGAGTCTTACCAATTGCCCTTTGGGTACTGCCGACAACCACTTAGGGTGGTGGTTGCTGTTGATAGGTATATAACTGTTTCTGTCTGTACTCTTAAAGTATGTTTTAGTGGACATGTGCTCATTAGATTTAGAAATTGGCAGATCTAGGTAGTTAATTTCTTGTTCATTTATGGTTTCCGTGAATGTAATATCATACTTGTTGGTATTCAGAGATTTGATGTATTTTGCCAGGGATTCTTGCGATCCCTCCCATATGATTAAAATGTCATCTATGAACCTTTTAAAACCTTTTAGTTGGGGGTGGGGCTTGTTAAAAATGTATTCAGCTTCCCATTTATTCATAAATATGTTCGCTACTGTCGGTGCGTACTTAGCCCCCATAGCAACGCCTTTTGTTTGCTTATAAAAGTGCTTAGAGTGCCAAAAATAGTTATTGCACATGGCCCATTCTAAAATATCTAATAAAAATTCGATTTGAGACGGAGGTAGTTGCTTTTCTGTTTTCAAAGCCCATTTCACTGCTGCCATGGCGTCTTTTTGATTTATATTAGTGTAAAGTGAATTTACGTCCACACTGGCTAGAATTGTATTTTCGGTAACATGCAAATGTTCTATATAATTTAACACATCTTTGCTGTCTTTGAGGTAGGATGTTGTTTTTTGTGCTAAAGGTTGGAGATAAAAATCTAAATATTCACCTACTCTTGAGAAAATTGATTCTATTCCATTTATAATCGGTCGACCGGGCGGTTTATCCTGATTTTTGTGGATCTTTGGTACCTGGTATATAATTGGCATCTTTGGAGCTTCCGGTACCAAATATTTCATTTCTTTTTTATTTAAAATGTCATTTTTGTATGCCTTTTTTATTTTCTTGGTTAGTGTGGCTTTAAGTTTGTTTATTGGATTGCCTTTTAGTTTTTCATACGTCTCACTATCATTAACTATTCTGTCCAATTCATCCATATACTGTTTTTTATCTAAAATCACAATTCCCCCTCCTTTATCCGCTGGCCTTATTACTATATTTTTCTTTTTTCCAAGAGATTCTATGTTCTGTTGCAATTTCTTGCTCCCAGGGATTGGGTGAATTGATATATTTTCGATATCTTGTTGCACCATAAGTTTAAAAACATCTAAACATTGATTATTGTTATTTTTTGGGTTAAACGTTGATATGTTTTTAAGACCACTATGTAAAATTTCATTTTCTGGTGGAGGGTCTGCGTTGTCATTCATTTTATTTGCATAAAACTTTTTAATATTTAATATTCTTACAAATTTATGTAGATCTATAAACGCCTGGAATTTGTTTATATTTTTGGGGGGGCATATTTGAGTCCTAGATCAAGAATACGTAATTCTTCATCTGTAAAGGTTACACTACTCAAATTGTATATGCCCGCTCCTAATTGTCCCTTTTTCTTTTTCCTTTTCCCCCCTCTACATCCTCTTTTCTTTCGGTGTGTTGTGGCTGTGGGGGTCCTTGATGTGGAGGAGGTCCTTGGTGGTAACCTCTGGGTCTCCAGTAATAAGGGTTGCCCCTTGGTGGACCCCAATATGAGCCTCTCCCTCTGTTGCCTCTCCAAGGGGGTCTGCCCTGTCCCCTGTTCCAAAAATCCCCCCGATAGGGAGGTTGATGTTGGTACCCTTGCTGGTAATAGGGAGGTGGACCTCTTTGTCTTGGGGATGGGGAGTGTTGGTAAATAGGATCAAACCTATTGTGTGTGGGTACATTGTACTGAGGTGAATCCACATAATGTTGGGGGGTTTTGTTAACTCGTGAAGTGCTTGGAGTTGGAGTATTGGAAGGGAAAGGTGATGAGACACTTTCCCTTTCTGGTGATGAGTCCCTTGAGGTAATGATCTCCTCCTCCATTAATTCCTGCCATTTATAAATGTTTCCTGCCTTATAATCAGTTAGATCTCTTTGAAATGTTTTAACTTTTTTTCTTTTGTGTATCTTTGTCTAATTTAGATATGAATTCTTGTATACTTTTCATTCTATCTTTGTATTCATTCGTATTTGCATGTGGTTGGAGTGTTTCTTTTAAATTTAGGATCTTGCTTTCCAGCATTTTTAATTTGTTTTTCCATCTGATTAAAATCAAATCCAGCAATTTTTGTTCGCAGGTATTAAAAAAGGTATACCAACTTTCGTTGAGTTCTTTATTATCTAGACCATCATTGGGGGCCAAATCCCAACGTAGTCTTCTGGGTGTCATACCTTCTTTAATATATTGCTCTAATGTTGTAATATCCCACCACACCCTTACTTGCTTATCAAGGGTGTGTTTGAGTGCTTTACAACTTTGGCCTATGTCCAATGATGTGGGATTGCTGGAGAATATTTCTTCTGTGTTTATTTTCCTTTTTGATATAAAATCAAACTATTCCATAGCTGCTGGGGGGTAAAGTTAATAAACTTTAAAAATGTATAAAACTGTGGGTACCCTGCGCTTGTGGATAAAGTGCTATTGTGCTAAATATGTGCTAATCAATGTGCTAATTTTATAAAGCTGCTAGCTGCAGTGAAAAAGTACTGGTGCTCTTTTGATATGTGAAACAGTGATTGCAGCGCTGCTTATAATAAATAAATATATAAATCAAATCACAAACTTCAAAGAAAATTCATAAAGTGCACTAGATGATAAATAATAAATGTCCATTGGTACATCATTGCGATGTGGTGAATCCTTTCATTTGTAATCATACAAGTGCTTGAATGTGAAATCCGTGCTTTATTCGGGGTTTCCCCCTTTGGTTATCTACTCACCGCCAAGTAGCTAATTTCAGGCATGTAGGAGCTGCTATGCTATAACTTCTCCACTTGCAATAAGGTCTCTTGCTGTAATATGAAGATCCATCCCCGATTTCCTCATAAGAAAAAGCCGATTATAGTGAAGCTCGTTTTTAAACAGCATTTATTCAAGAAAATCATAGGGGTGTATAGTCACAAACATCTTAAAAACACATGCAATGTACAGAGCGGCACGGCGGCTAGCTGCTCCCGCAGCAAACAGTTCCCCGGCCGGAGGTCACGTGGTACTCGCTCGACCAATCGCTAGACGCGTTTCGCTGTAAGACACAGCGTCATCTGTAGCTATCATTCAGAGCGTACCACTCAGTTATATAGGCTGAATGCCCACTCCTACTTTGTATCTAATCCGTAGATCGATACATTTACTCCTAGGATTTAACTACTCTTATTGTGTTGGAGTGGATACTTTTATTAGTAAACATTCTTTGAACTTTGCTTCTGGTTAAACTTTTAAAATCATATAGAACTATATCCTGAGGGTTCTCAACATAGCCCTCTCCTGGTCAGTTCAAAGACTACTCTTTGTATAATTCTAGCTCATACATCTTTCGATTGCTCATGAGCGATTCCAATACATATTATCACAATACATGTATTCACAAATATTCATATATATATATATATATATATATACATTAATATTCAAAACTAAAAATAGATTATGTTGTAAGGTGCAGAGATCAATGATTACAGGCTGGATGTACAATTAAAAATTTATAAAAGTTATAAAATTATCATAAAATATATAAATCTTAAAATTTTTTTTAAAATATCATGTTAAAAATCATTAATAAAACAGTTTATATCAATTTCAACGTTTAACCCTTTAGGTGCCATGCTATCTAATTTATGAATCCACCAAGTTTCATTTTGGGAAATAGCTCTTTTCATGTTTGTACCTCTCCAGTGTTTTTCTATTGTATCTATTGCACAGAATTTTAGCTTACTCTGGTCTTTATTGTGACAGATTCTAAAATGATTCGATAAACTGTGCTTTCTAAAACCTTTTTTAATGTTAGCAATGTGTTCTCTTAGTCGAATTCTTAGTTCCCTGGTGGTACGTCCTATATATTGGAGTCCACATTCACACTCCAATAAATAGGTAACATGGGTGGTTCTGCAAGTTATAAATTTTTCTATCTTATATTGGCGCTTTGTGACATTAGATGTAAAATGTGTTACTTTTCTTGATTTATTATTCTTTCTACAGGTGCGGCAAATGACACAATTGCCACATCGATAATACCCTTTCTGGTCTAAAAATGTCACCATTTTAGTTGGAGGGTCGGGTATATTTTTGGCGATTTTATCTTTAGAATAGGTGGTCTACGATAAATGAAATGCGGTTTTTTCGGTAAAATATTCTTAAAAATCGGGTCTCTCATTAGGATGGGCCAGTGGGTTTTAAAACTGCTCTCTAATTGTTTGTACTGCTGGTTGTAATCTGTACAAAAGGCAATTTGGTGGGTTTTCTTTACTTTCTTACTAGGTTGCAATAATTCTTTTCTGTCCATACTCATAACTTTCTGTTGGATCTGGTTGAGCATTAAGGGTTTATAACCTTTATCTTTAAATCGCTGGATCAACATATTGGATTGTTGTAGATAATCACTTTCAGATTGGCAGTTCCTCCTGAGTCTTACCAATTGCCCTTTGGGTACTGCCGACAACCACTTAGGGTGGTGGTTGCTGTTGATAGGTATATAACTGTTTCTGTCCGTACTCTTAAAGTATGTTTTAGTGGACATGTGCTCATTAGATTTAGAAATTGTCAGATCTAGGTAGTTAATTTCTTGTTCATTTATGGTTTCCGTGAATGTAATATCATACTTGTTGGTATTCAAAGATTTGATGTATTTTGCCAGGGATTCTTGCGATCCCTCCCATATGATTAAAATGTCATCTATGAACCTTTTAAAACCTTTTAGTTGGGGGTGGGGCTTGTTAAAAATGTATTCAGCTTCCCATTTATTCATAAATATGTTCGCTACTGTCGGTGCGTACTTAGCCCCCATAGCAACGCCTTTTGTTTGCTTATAAAAGTGCTTAGAGTGCCAAAAATAGTTATTGCACATGGCCCATTCTAAAATATCTAATAAAAATTCGATTTGAAACGGAAGTAGTTGCTTTTCTGTTTTCAAAGCCCATTTCACTGCTGCCATGGCGTCTTTTTGATTTATATTAGTGTAAAGTGAATTTACGTCCAACCTGGCTAGAATTGTATTTTCGGTAACATGCAAATGTTCTATATAATTTAACACATCTTTGCTGTCTTTGAGGTAGGATGTTGTTTTTTGTGCTAAAGGTTGGAGATAAAAATCTAAATATTCACCTACTCTTGAGAAAATTGATTCTATTCCATTTATAATCGGTCGACCGGGCGGTTTATCCTGATTTTTGTGGATCTTTGGTACCTGGTATATAATTGGCATCTTTGGAGCTTCCGGTACCAAATATTTCATTTCTTTTTTATTTAAAATGTCATTTTTGTATGCCTTCTTTATTTTCTTGGTTAGTGTGGCTTTAAGTTTGTTTATTGGATTGCCTTTTAGTTTTTCATACGTCTCACTATCATTAACTATTCTGTCCAATTCATCCATATACTGTTTTTTATCTAAAATCACAATTCCCCCTCCTTTATCCGCTGGCCTTATTACTATATTTTTCTTTTTTCCAAGAGATTCTATGTTCTGTTGCAATTTCTTGCTCCCAGGGATTGGGTGAATTGATATATTTTCGATATCTTGTTGCACCATAAGTTTAAAAACATCTAAACATTGATTATTGTTATTTTTTGGGTTAAACATTGATATGTTTTTAAGACCACTATGTAAAATTTCATTTTCTGGTGGAGGGTCTGCGTTGTCATTCATTTTATTTGCATAAAACTTTTTAATATTTAATATTCTTACAAATTTATGTAGATCTATAAACGCCTGGAATTTGTTTATATTTTTGGGGGGGGGCATATTTGAGTCCTAGATCAAGAATACGTAATTCTTCATCTGTAAAGGTTACACTACTCAAATTGTATATGCCCGCTCCTAATTGTCCCTTTTTCTTTTTCCTTTTCCCCCCTCTACATCCTCTTTTCTTTCGGTGTGTTGTGGCTGTGGGGGTCCTTGATGTGGAGGAGGTCCTTGGTGGTAACCTCTGGGTCTCCAGTAATAAGGGTTGCCCCTTGGTGGACCCCAATATGAGCCTCTCCCTCTGTTGCTTCTCCAAGGGGGTCTGCCCTGTCCCCTGTTCCAAAAATCCCCCCGATAGGGAGGTTGATGTTGGTACCCCTGCTGGTAATAGGGAGGTGGACCTCTTTGTCTTGGGGATGGGGAGTGTTGGTAAATAGGATCAAACCTATTGTGTGTGGGTACATTGTACTGAGGTGAATCCACATAATGTTGGGGGGTTTTGTTAATTCGTGAAGTGCTTGGAGTTGGAGTATTGGAAGGGAAAGGTGATGAGACACTTTCCCTTTCTGGTGATGAGTCCCTTGAGGTAATGATCTCCTCCTCCATTAATTCCTGCCATTTATAAATGTTTCCTGCCTTGTAATCAGTTAGATCTCTTTGAAATGTTTTAATTTTTTTCTTTTGTGTATCTTTGTCTAATTTAGATATGAATTCTTGTATACTTTTCATTCTATCTTTGTATTCATTCGTATTTGCATGTGGTTGGAGTGTTTCTTTTAAATTTAGGATCTTGCTTTCCAGCATTTTTAATTTGTTTTTCCATCTGATTAAAATCAAATCCAGCAATTTTTGTTCGCAGGTATTAAAAAAGGTATACCAACTTTCGTTGAGTTCTTTATTATCTAGACCATCATTGGGGGCCAAATCCCAACGTAGTCTTCTGGGTGTCATACCTTCTTTAATATATTGCTCTAATGTTGTAATATCCCACCACACCCTTACTTGCTTATCAAGGGTGTGTTTGAGTGCTTTACAACTTTGGCCTATGTCCAATGATGTGGGATTGCTGGAGAATATTTCTTCTGTGTTTATTTTCCTTTTTGATATAAAATCAAACTATTCCATAGCTGCTGGGGGGTAAAGTTAATAAACTTTAAAAATGTATAAAACTGTGGGTACCCTGCGCTTGTGGATAAAGTGCTATTGTGCTAAATATGTGCTAATCAATGTGCTAATTTTATAAAGCTGCTAGCTGCAGTGAAAAAGTACTGGTGCTCTTTTGATATGTGAAACAGTGATTGCAGCGCTGCTTATAATAAATAAATATATAAATCAAATCACAAACTTCAAAGAAAATTCATAAAGTGCACTAGAATCTGTACTGGGAAAGGTATCCCAAAGGGTGAAACCCACAGCTGGAACCTGAGGTGTACAGGTAGGTGCTGGGGTAAGAAGACACGAGAAGGAAGAAAAATGTCCTTGGATAAGGGTCGGTACGGGCATTCGTTTGCCCGGTGGTAAGTGGTTTCAGTCGAGACATCATGCCGACTGCAACACTCAGGGGGTCATTTACCTCATGAGTTGTTGCTGTGGGGCATTCTATGTCGGCAAAACCATTCGGAAATTGAGCAAACGGATAGGGGATCATATTTATCACTCTGAGGGAGGTACAATACAAACGAGCGTCACACGCCACATAGCTTTTTGCCACAAGTATGATAACTCCATGGTCTCGTTTTTTGCTTTGGAAGTGATCCCCCAGGATCCCCGAGGGGGAAACTGGGACAAACGGATTCTACAAAGGGAATCCTATTGGATCGAGTCCCTGGAGGCTACCATACCCCCTGGGATCAATGAGGTCCTGACTTACAAACCTTTCTTGGGCTAAAGTGGTCTTTTCCCCAACGCTCTATTCCTTCCTTTTTCTTTCTTTTTTTCATATACATTCTATATACATTTTTGATTGCTCTTGAACCCGGTCGATGCTAGTTGCTGAACGTCTATGTCCTTTATTTGCCCACGATTTATCTCTGGACCATTCACCCCCTGTGGCACCGCAGATGTGACTCTGGAGAATGGTGAGTCTGCTAATTACTCTCATTATTGAAAACTTTATACACTCATTTTTCGAGTTGATGTCTCTCTGGGATTCTATATCTCCAATCGCTGTAGTAGTCAATACTTAATATCATGATATGTTTTATTTTCTATGATGTCAAATTTCCCGTGCGCTGGAGGATTTCAGTTCTCCATAACATGGTATCCTTATATAGAAACTATGGGGAACTTTTTGTTTCCTATAAGTTTCCTCTACAATAACCACTTACTGTTAGGATTATAACTCTATATCTTACATAAAAATTAATAGGTGTTTTTGTTATTATTTTATCCCTATTGTCCATTGTCATATTTGTTTACATGCATGCTATGATTCTTTTGGCGATCAAAGTACATTCTGGGCACTATCCATGTGTGTGGTCTTTCCTCCTGCCACTGGGTGGCGTGTTCTCCAGACGTCTCAGCGGATGTGTGGTCCTCTCACACACCGCTGGCCGGGTGTTGTATATCCGTCCGGCGGTGTTGTGGCCGCTTTCTGGGCTGTCCTTTGCGGCCTGGTTTGAGCGACACTGCGCATGCGCCTCTTCGGATGCGCGCGCAGTTGAGGTCCTGACCCGCCCACGTTACGCATGACGTCATGCGCGGCGTGGCGTCGGGTTGAGGGCCATAACAGGGGGAACAAGCGTCTCATTCAGTCACTCAGGAATTGGTGTATGCGGACATGGCGGTCCCACGCGGGTAAGATACTCAGGATCATATTGGCGTACCTGTTGTCTGATGATAGACGGGTTCTCCTTTCACTTTGTAATATATTGATTTTTCCATATGCTATCTAGATGTCTGGGATGGTTGGCCTCACCCCTCTGACTAAGCAATACAAATGTAACAGCTCACACTTGGGCTTTACTCATATCCCTAGTTACCTATCTTTACCAAGAAGGACTTTTCCTCCATCTTTGCAGGTATAGCCCCCCTTTCGCTTATTTTTTAACCATTTAACAGAGACATAATATACAGCATTTTGATCATAGATGCACTACTTGTTTGATTTCCATCTCTACAGATCATCACCCCGCTGGGTATCCTTCCAACTTGGCCGCCATGTTTGACACCTCCTGCCCTTAACCTTTTTTACTTTTGACTATACAAACGTGTCCATTTTAGACACTGAATAAGGTATATATGTTAGACCTATAAACAGGTTTTTCTTTTTTGCTTACTGGGCGGTGAAAGCTTCTTTAGCTTACCACACCTACATCTCTATCCCACCCCCTATGTCCCTCCACATCCGCGGGTGAGACGTCTTTTCTGGGGAGCTTTCTATCCAATTGGTTTGGTGGTGGATCTCTCTATGGTGATGGCCCTGAATGTTCCTTTGATGTTCCATATTAGCATGCACTTTCTGCTCTTGTTGTTAGACATATATGCACCTGAACTAACAATAATTGTTTGTTGTCACTGTATCATACAGGCACTGTACGTTGACATACTCTTATTCCCCTGAAGAAGCGGTGCATCATTGCCCGCGAAACATGTCGGGATTGGTTTAATGCTCATCATTGGACCTATGTATCTACATTATCATTACTGCCTTATGTTCAGTTTATTTGCTCTTCTTGTATATGTCAAATTATTTGTATCCATGTTGTATTTTTTGTCTTGTATTTTAAAGATGTTATGTTAATAAATATCTCCAGTTTTTAAATTATGTGCTTATCATTTTGAACTACCTGGTACCTTTAAAGTCCCACTAGCCCTCCCCTCCTTTTCGCATCTTTATTTGCTTTTTCTTTCCCCTTTCCTTCTTCATTTTCCTTCTTTCTCTCCCTTTTCCTTCTTCCCACCCCCCCCCCCCTCCCTTTTTCTTTGTTTCCCGTCCCCTATCCCCTTTTTTTCTCTCCTTATTTTGATTTTCATCTTCCTTTCCCTCTTCCTTTTTCTTTTTCCCCCCCTTTTTCTTTTCACCTTTTCCCCCTTCCCCTTTTCTTTCCATTTTCTTTTTCTCCTTTCCCTCTTTCTTACTTGTTTTTCTTCCTTCTCGTGTCTTCTTACCCCAGCACCTACCTGTACACCTCAGGTTCCAGCTGTGGGTTTCACCCTTTGGGATACCTTTCCCAGTACAGATTCTATACAGATTGGGGATGTGGTACCTTTTGTTTACAACCTTATAAAACAAACACACTTTTTCAATTAATTTTAGGTGGATAACACACCTGAGGGCGCCTTCCTTTTTTTGGCTATACGCCAAGTGTTTGTAAAATTGTATTGCATTACAGTATTTTCTATATGAACATATTACTTGGATTATATGCTCAGCCTTTTATTGATATCCCAGAGAGACAGTAATTCTAGTTTTTGTTTTTGTTTCCCGGGGCACACACTCTGGTCCGGAGCAGTTGTGCTTTTTTTCTCTCCAGCTTTGCATCCTTTGAGGTCGCTGGTGGTCGTTTGGTCCGAAATTGTGGGCACAGGCATGGACTTGTTGGGCACAGCATGGACCGGTTTCATGACAGGTATACAATCCACGTGTGAATCTCATACCAAAACAGAGGAAGACCTAAGGACCTATTTAAGCAAAATGTATAACCTATTAAAACGCAAATCACATCTTTACTGGCACATCGAGTATTTCCTCAAGTACATTGACGAGAATATCAGTCCCCAAGGGCTGAGGATACACACGCTCCCTACTTTGAGAGACCCATCTGAGACTTTCAAAAAAGAATGGGAGAGTATACTTAATACATGCAGTCAAGATTTGATGAAATCACTCGTGACCCAGTATAAGGTGGATATGATAGCGCTAGACATTGAAATAGATCAAATGAATACCAAATATAAACAGGTCTTCGAGGCCCCAAATTTCGCTCCAGCTTGGACAGAGGTGAAGGCCAAACTAGAGATTATGAATAAAGAGATTATTCATAAAAAACAAGTTAAGTTCCAAAAAGACAAACAAGCCTTCAATGAAGGCTATGCCTACAAATGGAATCTCAAAACCCGCCCCTTATATACACACCGCACACGCACTACCAATCACGTTGATATCACGGATGATAATGTAGAATCTGATTCTAGTCTGGCTAGTTCCCTCTCGCACCAATCACGAGCACCACGAGCAGGTCCCCCTGCTTCCAACAAACGCACTAAGGCCCAGAAACGAGGACGAGGCAGTGCTGGTCCTTCACCCACTTTACCCTCGAGTCAAAATAAGAAAAAACCTGATACACTCGCTAATCTAAACACGTCCACGAGTCTACCAAATATAGCCCCTACACTACAGAAAGTACTAGCCAGAAACACCTCACTACCCTCTAACACTAGCGATTCCGCTTCCGCTATATCGGATGACGGTTTTTTAGAACTACCCAATCCCCAAACACCCAGGAACACCAAACAGGGCAACTTAAACATGTACGTGAAACCCAAAACAACCTAAACAATTCCAACACACACATTAACGCCTCAAACAAACTTAATATTATTAACTTAACCCCGTTTGACTTGACTCCTGTCCAGGAACAAGTGCTTGGCCTGGGTCTAGGCTTTTGCCCTTCCAGGGCTATCGATACTTCCGAAACTATAAAAGATTTACACTTATTTGCAAGGAATCTTACTTTTAAATTCATGTTTGACAAAGATAGGAAACAAAAAAACTTAGAAAAACAACTGGCCGAACAGACCAGGCACTTGACCATGGCTGAGAGTCGGGCCATCAAAGACCTGGTTTTGTTATATGAAGAGGGTAACACGGAAGTTGTGTCCATGATTGATTCAGTGGATTCACCTGATGAAACCCTTCCTCCTCCCACTTCTCAAATCATTTCAAAAAAGGTTTTCAAACCGAAATCAGAGAAATTTCCTGATCTATCGAACAATGCTAACATCTGGACGTTCGTTCAACGAGTGTCCAGAGACTTAAAAAAGACTTCTCTGCCCCCCATCCCTAGAAATCTCACTAGAGATCAGGCCCTGGCTCTATCCTCACTTCAAAGCAATAAAAATATCCTTATAAAACAATCAGACAAGGGGGGTAACATAGTTGTTATGACTCCTCCCCAGTATGAAACTATGTGTCTAGAAGTCTTATGCAACCGGCAATGGTATTTGCCCATTGAGCCCGGTTGCATTGAGGATTTCATCTGTGAATACAGGTCCCTGTGTTTTGAGGCCCTTTCCCAGGGCCTCATAGACAGGGACACGTATAACTTTCTATTTACCCAATATCCCAAAACTCCGACCTTTTATACCTTGCCCAAGGTGCACAAGAGCCTGGTGCACCCACCTGGGAGACCCATCGTCTCTGGCAACGAGTCGCTCACTGAGCACGCCAGCAAATTTGTGGACTCATTCTTACTTCCTCATGTCCTTGCACTTCCGTCCTATATCAGGGACACCACCGACCTTCTCAAACACCTTGAGGAGATTCAGGTCCCTCCGGATGCCCTGCTTGTAGCAATTGATATTGAGGCGTTATACTCTAGTATCCCGCACGACCAGGGCATCCGGATGGCCGAATCTTTCCTCAAGGAACAGGATTATAATACCTGGCCCTTGATGGACTTTGTCCTCCGGTTATTAAGATTCATTCTCACGAGAAATTATTTTACCTTTTTGGAACAAACATACTTGCAGGTCCAGGGGGTAGCTATGGGCACTTGCTGCGCTCCCTCTTATGCGAATTTATATTTGGGTGCCTGGGAGAGGCTGGTCTTTTCGGACGAGAGAATGGAACAGTGGATGTCTCACATTTTAATTTGGTACAGGTTCATTGATGATCTGTTGATCATATGGACAGGTACAGTAGATGAACTCTCATTATTTTTGAAAGCCATTGACCATAACAATCTAAATCTTAAATTTACTTACACGTTTGACAGACACATGATTTCATTCCTTGATCTGAACATCAGCCTCTCCCCGGATGGCCTTATCGACACGGATCTCTACCGCAAACCCAGTGCAGGTAACACTATCCTAAGCGCAGCAAGTGCCCACCCCGCCCCCTTGATTGCAAGTATCCCTTATGCCCAGTATCTAAGGCTCCGTAGGAATTGTTCCATGGAGGCTAAGTTTTATGTCCAGGCTGGCCTGCTCCGTGAGCGACTCCTTGCCAGAGGATATTCCAAGACACTGCTTAGGAAGGCCTACAATAGAGCCATCACTTATTCGAGAGCTGATTTGTTATACAAAACTACCTCCAAAAAAGATGACAAAAGTGTCAGATTTATTACCACATACTCTGCTCACGATGATGTTCTGCGTAGGATTCTGAAGCGTCACTGGCCGATTCTTACTCAAGACTTTACTCTTCACAAATATCTAAGTGCCAGACCCAGTCTGGTGTTTAGACGATCAATGTCCCTTAGAGACTGTTTAACTAAAAGTCACTATACCAAAGAATCTACCAAGGTGGGTCTCCCAAAGGGTACATACCGTTGTGGTTCTTGTGACAAATGTCCTTGGATAAGGGTCGGTACGGGCATTCGTTTGCCCGGTGGTAAGTGGTTTCAGTCGAGACATCATGCCGACTGCAACACTCAGGGGGTCATTTACCTCATGAGTTGTTGCTGTGGGGCATTCTATGTCGGCAAAACCATTCGGAAATTGAGCAAACGGATAGGGGATCATATTTATCACTCTGAGGGAGGTACAATACAAACGAGCGTCACACGCCACATAGCTTTTTGCCACAAGTATGATAACTCCATGGTCTCGTTTTTTGCTTTGGAAGTGATCCCCCAGGATCCCCGAGGGGGAAACTGGGACAAACGGATTCTACAAAGGGAATCCTATTGGATCGAGTCCCTGGAGGCTACCATACCCCCTGGGATCAATGAGGTCCTGACTTACAAACCTTTCTTGGGCTAAAGTGGTCTTTTCCCCAACGCTCTATTCCTTCCTTTTTCTTTCTTTTTTTCATATACATTCTATATACATTTTTGATTGCTCTTGAACCCGGTCGATGCTAGTTGCTGAACGTCTATGTCCTTTATTTGCCCACGATTTATCTCTGGACCATTCACCCCCTGTGGCACCGCAGATGTGACTCTGGAGAATGGTGAGTCTGCTAATTACTCTCATTATTGAAAACTTTATACACTCATTTTTCGAGTTGATGTCTCTCTGGGATTCTATATCTCCAATCGCTGTAGTAGTCAATACTTAATATCATGATATGTTTTATTTTCTATGATGTCAAATTTCCCGTGCGCTGGAGGATTTCAGTTCTCCATAACATGGTATCCTTATATAGAAACTATGGGGAACTTTTTGTTTCCTATAAGTTTCCTCTACAATAACCACTTACTGTTAGGATTATAACTCTATATCTTACATAAAAATTAATAGGTGTTTTTGTTATTATTTTATCCCTATTGTCCATTGTCATATTTGTTTACATGCATGCTATGATTCTTTTGGCGATCAAAGTACATTCTGGGCACTATCCATGTGTGTGGTCTTTCCTCCTGCCACTGGGTGGCGTGTTCTCCAGACGTCTCAGCGGATGTGTGGTCCTCTCACACACCGCTGGCCGGGTGTTGTATATCCGTCCGGCGGTGTTGTGGCCGCTTTCTGGGCTGTCCTTTGCGGCCTGGTTTGAGCGACACTGCGCATGCGCCTCTTCGGATGCGCGCGCAGTTGAGGTCCTGACCCGCCCACGTTACGCATGACGTCATGCGCGGCGTGGCGTCGGGTTGAGGGCCATAACAGGGGGAACAAGCGTCTCATTCAGTCACTCAGGAATTGGTGTATGCGGACATGGCGGTCCCACGCGGGCAAGATACTCAGGATCATATTGGCGTACCTGTTGTCTGATGATAGACGGGTTCTCCTTTCACTTTGTAATATATTGATTTTTCCATATGCTATCTAGATGTCTGGGATGGTTGGCCTCACCCCTCTGACTAAGCAATACAAATGTAACAGCTCACACTTGGGCTTTACTCATATCCCTAGTTACCTATCTTTACCAAGAAGGACTTTTCCTCCATCTTTGCAGGTATAGCCCCCCTTTCGCTTATTTTTTAACCATTTAACAGAGACATAATATACAGCATTTTGATCATAGATGCACTACTTGTTTGATTTCCATCTCTACAGATCATCACCCCGCTGGGTATCCTTCCAACTTGGCCGCCATGTTTGACACCTCCTGCCCTTAACCTTTTTTACTTTTGACTATACAAACGTGTCCATTTTAGACACTGAATAAGGTATATATGTTAGACCTATAAACAGGTTTTTCTTTTTTGCTTACTGGGCGGTGAAAGCTTCTTTAGCTTACCACACCTACATCTCTATCCCACCCCCTATGTCCCTCCACATCCGCGGGTGAGACGTCTTTTCTGGGGAGCTTTCTATCCAATTGGTTTGGTGGTGGATCTCTCTATGGTGATGGCCCTGAATGTTCCTTTGATGTTCCATATTAGCATGCACTTTCTGCTCTTGTTGTTAGACATATATGCACCTGAACTAACAATAATTGTTTGTTGTCACTGTATCATACAGGCACTGTACGTTGACATACTCTTATTCCCCTGAAGAAGCGGTGCATCATTGCCCGCGAAACATGTCGGGATTGGTTTAATGCTCATCATTGGACCTATGTATCTACATTATCATTACTGCCTTATGTTCAGTATATTTGCTCTTCTTGTATATGTCAAATTATTTGTATCCATGTTGTATTTTTTGTCTTGTATTTTAAAGATGTTATGTTAATAAATATCTCCAGTTTTTAAATTATGTGCTTATCATTTTGAACTACCTGGTACCTTTAAAGTCCCACTAGCCCTCCCCTCCTTTTCGCATCTTTATTTGCTTTTTCTTTCCCCTTTCCTTCTTCATTTTCCTTCTTTCTCTCCCTTTTCCTTCTTCCCACCCCCCCCCCCCTCCCTTTTTCTTTGTTTCCCGTCCCCTATCCCCTTTTTTTCTCTCCTTATTTTGATTTTCATCTTCCTTTCCCTCTTCCTTTTTCTTTTTCCCCCCCTTTTTCTTTTCACCTTTTCCCCCTTCCCCTTTTCTTTCCATTTTCTTTTTCTCCTTTCCCTCTTTCTTACTTGTTTTTCTTCCTTCTCGTGTCTTCTTACCCCAGCACCTACCTGTACACCTCAGGTTCCAGCTGTGGGTTTCACCCTTTGGGATACCTTTCCCAGTACAGATTCTATACAGATTGGGGATGTGGTACCTTTTGTTTACAACCTTATAAAACAAACACACTTTTTCAATAAAGTGCACTAGATGATAAATAATAAATGTCCATTGGTACATCATTGCGATGTGGTGAATCCTTTCATTTGTAATCATACAAGTGCTTGAATGTGAAATCCGTGCTTTATTCGGGGTTTCCCCCTTTGGTTATCTACTCACCGCCAAGTAGCTAATTTCAGGCATGTAGGAGCTGCTATGCTATAACTTCTCCACTTGCAATAAGGTCTCTTGCTGTAATATGAAGATCCATCCCCGATTTCCTCATAAGAAAAAGCCGATTATAGTGAAGCTCGTTTTTAAACAGCATTTATTCAAGAAAATCATAGGGGTGTATAGTCACAAACATCTTAAAAACACATGCAATGTACAGAGCGGCACGGCGGCTAGCTGCTCCCGCAGCAAACAGTTCCCCAGCCGGAGGGCACGTGGTACTCGCTCGACCAATCGCTAGACGCGTTTCGCTGTAAGACACAGCGTCATCTGTAGCTATCATTCAGAGCGTACCACTCAGTTATATAGGCTGAATGCCCACTCCTACATTGTATCTAATCCGTAGATCGATACATTTACTCCTAGGAATTAACTACTCTTATTGTGTTGGAGTGGATACTTTTATTAGTAAACATTCTTTGAACTTTGCTTCTGGTTAAACTTTTAAAATCATATAGAACTATATCCTGAGGGTTCTCAACATAGCCCTCTCCTGGTCAGTTCAAGGACTACTCTTTGTATAATTCTAGCTCATACATCTTTCGATTGCTCATGAGCGATTCCAATACATATTATCACAATACATGTATTCACAAATATTCATATATATATATATACATTAATATTCAAAACTAAAAATAGATTATGTTGTAAGGTGCAGAGATCAATGATTACAGGCTGGATGTACAATTAAAAATTTATAAAAGTTATAAAATTATCATAAAATATATAAATCTTAATTTTTTTTTTAAAATATCATGTTAAAAATCATTAATAAAACAGTTTATATCAATTTCAACGTTTAACCCTTTAGGTGCCATGCTATCTAATTTATGAATCCACCAAGTTTCATTTTGGGAAATAGCTCTTTTCATGTTTGTACCTCTCCAGTGTTTTTCTATTGTATCTATTGCACAGAATTTTAGCTTACTCTGGTCTTTATTGTGACAGATTCTAAAATGATTCGATAAACTGTGCTTTCTAAAACCTTTTTTAATGTTAGCAATGTGTTCTCTTAGTCGAATTCTTAGTTCCCTGGTGGTACGTCCTATATATTGGAGTCCACATTCACACTCCAATAAATAGGTAACATGGGTGGTTCTGCAAGTTATAAATTTTTCTATCTTATATTGGCGCTTTGTGACATTAGATGTAAAATGTGTTACTTTTCTTGATTTATTATTCTTTCTACAGGTGCGGCAAATGACACAATTGCCACATCGATAATACCCTTTCTGGTCTAAAAATGTCACCATTTTAGTTGGAGGGTCGGGTATATTTTTGGCGATTTTATCTTTAAGAATAGGTGGTCTACGATAAATGAAATGCGTTTTTTTCGGTAAAATATTCTTAAAAATCGGGTCTCTCATTAGGATGGGCCAGTGGGTTTTAAAACTGCTCTCTAATTGTTTGTACTGCTGGTTGTAATCTGTACAAAAGGCAATTTGGTGGGTTTTCTTTACTTTCTTACTAGGTTGCAATAATTCTTTTCTGTCCATACTCATAACTTTCTGTTGGATCTGGTTGAGCATTAAGGGTTTATAACCTTTATCTTTAAATCGCTGGATCAACATATTGGATTGTTGTAGATAATCACTTTCAGATTGGCAGTTCCTCCTGAGTCTTACCAATTGCCCTTTGGGTACTGCCGACAACCACTTAGGGTGGTGGTTGCTGTTGATAGGTATATAACTGTTTCTGTCCGTACTCTTAAAGTATGTTTTAGTGGACATGTGCTCATTAGATTTAGAAATTGTCAGATCTAGGTAGTTAATTTCTTGTTCATTTATGGTTTCCGTGAATGTAATATCATACTTGTTGGTATTCAGAGATTTGATGTATTTTGCCAGGGATTCTTGCGATCCCTCCCATATGATTAAAATGTCATCTATGAACCTTTTAAAACCTTTTAGTTGGGGGTGGGGCTTGTTAAAAATGTATTCAGCTTCCCATTTATTCATAAATATGTTCGCTACTGTCGGTGCGTACTTAGCCCCCATAGCAACGCCTTTTGTTTGCTTATAAAAGTGCTTAGAGTGCCAAAAATAGTTATTGCACATGGCCCATTCTAAAATATCTAATAAAAATTCGATTTGAGACGGAAGTAGTTGCTTTTCTGTTTTCAAAGCCCATTTCACTGCTGCCATGGCGTCTTTTTGATTTATATTAGTGTAAAGTGAATTTACGTCCACACTGGCTAGAATTGTATTTTCGGTAACATGCAAATGTTCTATATAATTTAACACATCTTTGCTGTCTTTGAGGTAGGATGTTGTTTTTTGTGCTAAAGGTTGGAGATAAAAATCTAAATATTCACCTACTCTTGAGAAAATTGATTCTATTCCATTTATAATCGGTCGACCGGGCGGTTTATCCTGATTTTTGTGGATCTTTGGTACCTGGTATATAATTGGCATCTTTGGAGCTTCCGGTACCAAATATTTCATTTCTTTTTTATTTAAAATGTCATTTTTGTATGCCTTTTTTATTTTCTTGGTTAGTGTGGCTTTAAGTTTGTTTATTGGATTGCCTTTTAGTTTTTCATACGTCTCACTATCATTAACTATTCTGTCCAATTCATCCATATACTGTTTTTTATCTAAAATCACAATTCCCCCTCCTTTATCCGCTGGCCTTATTACTATATTTTTCTTTTTTCCAAGAGATTCTATGTTCTGTTGCAATTTCTTGCTCCCAGGGATTGGGTGAATTGATATATTTTCGATATCTTGTTGCACCATAAGTTTAAAAACATCTAAACATTGATTATTGTTATTTTTTGGGTTAAACGTTGATATGTTTTTAAGACCACTATGTAAAATTTCATTTTCTGGTGGAGGGTCTGCGTTGTCATTCATTTTATTTGCATAAAACTTTTTAATATTTAATATTTTTACAAATTTATGTAGATCTATAAACGCCTGGAATTTGTTTATATTTTTGGGGGGGGCATATTTGAGGCCTAGATCAAGAATACGTAATTCTTCATCTGTAAAGGTTACACTACTCAAATTGTATATGCCCGCTCCTAATTGTCCCTTTTTCTTTTTCCTTTTCCCCCCTCTACATCCTCTTTTCTTTCGGTGTGTTGTGGCTGTGGGGGTCCTTGATGTGGAGGAGGTCCTTGGTGGTAACCTCTGGGTCTCCAGTAATAATGGTTGCCCCTTGGTGGACCCCAATATGAGCCTCTCCCTCTGTTGCCTCTCCAAGGGGGTCTGCCCTGTCCCCTGTTCCAAAAATCCCCCCGATAGGGAGGTTGATGTTGGTACCCCTGCTGGTAATAGGGAGGTGGACCTCTTTGTCTTGGGGATGGGGAGTGTTGGTAAATAGGATCAAACCTATTGTGTGTGGGTACATTGTACTGAGGTGAATCCACATAATGTTGGGGGGTTTTGTTAACTCGTGAAGTGCTTGGAGTTGGAGTATTGGAAGGGAAAGGTGATGAGACACTTTCCCTTTCTGGTGATGAGTCCCTTGAGGTAATGATCTCCTCCTCCATTAATTCCTGCCATTTATAAATGTTTCCTGCCTTATAATCAGTTAGATCTCTTTGAAATGTTTTAATTTTTTTCTTTTGTGTATCTTTGTCTAATTTAGATATGAATTCTTGTATACTTTTCATTCTATCTTTGTATTCATTCGTATTTGCATGTGGTTGGAGTGTTTCTTTTAAATTTAGGATCTTGCTTTCCAGCATTTTTAATTTGTTTTTCCATCTGATTAAAATCAAATCCAGCAATTTTTGTTCGCAGGTATTAAAAAAGGTATACCAACTTTCGTTGAGTTCTTTATTATCTAGACCATCATTGGGGGCCAAATCCCAACGTAGTCTTCTGGGTGTCATACCTTCTTTAATATATTGCTCTAATGTTGTAATATCCCACCACACCCTTACTTGCTTATCAAGGGTGTGTTTGAGTGCTTTACAACTTTGGCCTATGTCCAATGATGTGGGATTGCTGGAGAATATTTCTTCTGTGTTTATTTTCCTTTTTGATATAAAATCAAACTATTCCATAGCTGCTGGGGGGGTAAAGTTAATAAACTTTAAAAATGTATAAAACTGTGGGTACCCTGCGCTTGTGGATAAAGTGCTATTGTGCTAAATATGTGCTAATCAATGTGCTAATTTTATAAAGCTGCTAGCTGCAGTGAAAAAGTACTGGTGCTCTTTTGATATGTGAAACAGTGATTGCAGCGCTGCTTATAATAAATAAATATATAAATCAAATCACAAACTTCAAAGAAAATTCATAAAGTGCACTAGATGATAAATAATAAATGTCCATTGGTACATCATTGCGATGTGGTGAATCCTTTCATTTGTAATCATACAAGTGCTTGAATGTGAAATCCGTGCTTTATTCTGGGTTTCCCCCTTTGGTTATCTACTCACCGCCAAGTAGCTAATTTCAGGCATGTAGGAGCTGCTATGCTATAACTTCTCCACTTGCAATAAGGTCTCTTGCTGTAATATGAAGATCCATCCCCGATTTCCTCATAAGAAAAAGCCGATTATAGTGAAGCTCGTTTTTAAACAGCATTTATTCAAGAAAATCATAGGGGTGTATACTCACAAACATCTTAAAAACACATGCAATGTACAGAGCGGCACGGCGGCTAGCTGCTCCCGCAGCAAACAGTTCCCCGGCCGGAGGTCACGTGGTACTCGCTCGACCAATCGCTAGACGCGTTTCGCTGTAAGACACAGCGTCATCTGTAGCTATCATTCAGAGCGTACCACTCAGTTATATAGGCTGAATGCCCACTCCTACATTGTATCTAATCCGTAGATCGATACATTTACTCCTAGGAATTAACTACTCTTATTGTGTTGGAGTGGATACTTTTATTAGTAAACATTCTTTGAACTTTGCTTCTGGTTAAACTTTTAAAATCATATAGAACTATATCCTGAGGGTTCTCAACATAGCCCTCTCCTGGTCAGTTCAAGGACTACTCTTTGTATAATTCTAGCTCATACATCTTTCGATTGCTCATGAGCGATTCCAATACATATTATCACAATACATGTATTCACAAATATTCATATATATATATATATATATACATTAATATTCAAAACTAAAAATAGATTATGTTGTAAGGTGCAGAGATCAATGATTACAGGCTGGATGTACAATTAAAAATTTATAAAAGTTATAAAATTATCATAAAATATATAAATCTTAAATTTTTTTTAAAATATCATGTTAAAAATCATTAATAAAACAGTTTATATCAATTTCAACGTTTAACCCTTTAGGTGCCATGCTATCTAATTTATGAATCCACCAAGTTTCATTTTGGGAAATAGCTCTTTTCATGTTTGTACCTCTCCAGTGTTTTTCTATTGTATCTATTGCACAGAATTTTAGCTTACTCTGGTCTTTATTGTGACAGATTCTAAAATGATTCGATAAACTGTGCTTTCTAAAACCTTTTTTAATGTTAGCAATGTGTTCTCTTAGTCGAATTCTTAGTTCCCTGGTGGTACGTCCTATATATTGGAGTCCACATTCACACTCCAATAAATAGGTAACATGGGTGGTTCTGCAAGTTATAAATTTTTCTATCTTATATTGGCGCTTTGTGACATTAGATGTAAAATGTGTTACTTTTCTTGATTTATTATTCTTTCTACAGGTGCGGCAAATGACACAATTGCCACATCGATAATACCCTTTCTGGTCTAAAAATGTCACCATTTTAGTTGGAGGGTCGGGTATATTTTTGGCGATTTTATCTTTAAGAATAGGTGGTCTACGATAAATGAAATGCGTTTTTTTCGGTAAAATATTCTTAAAAATCGGGTCTCTCATTAGGATGGGCCAGTGGGTTTTAAAACTGCTCTCTAATTGTTTGTACTGCTGGTTGTAATCTGTACAAAAGGCAATTTGGTGGGTTTTCTTTACTTTCTTACTAGGTTGCAATAATTCTTTTCTGTCCATACTCATAACTTTCTGTTGGATCTGGTTGAGCATTAAGGGTTTATAACCTTTATCTTTAAATCGCTGGATCAACATATTGGATTGTTGTAGATAATCACTTTCAGATTGGCAGTTCCTCCTGAGTCTTACCAATTGCCCTTTGGGTACTGCCGACAACCACTTAGGGTGGTGGTTGCTGTTGATAGGTATATAACTGTTTCTGTCCGTACTCTTAAAGTATGTTTTAGTGGACATGTGCTCATTAGATTTAGAAATTGTCAGATCTAGGTAGTTAATTTCTTGTTCATTTATGGTTTCCGTGAATGTAATATCATACTTGTTGGTATTCAGAGATTTGATGTATTTTGCCAGGGATTCTTGCGATCCCTCCCATATGATTAAAATGTCATCTATGAACCTTTTAAAACCTTTTAGGTGGGGGTGGGGCTTGTTAAAAATGTATTCAGCTTCCCATTTATTCATAAATATGTTTGCTACTGTCGGTGCGTACTTAGCCCCCATAGCAACGCCTTTTGTTTGCTTATAAAAGTGCTTAGAGTGCCAAAAATAGTTATTGCACATGGCCCATTCTAAAATATCTAATAAAAATTCGATTTGAGACGGAGGTAGTTGCTTGTCTGTTTTCAAAGCCCATTTCACTGCTGCCATGGCGTCTTTTTGATTTATATTAGTGTAAAGTGAATTTACGTCCACACTGGCTAGAATTGTATTTTCGGTAACATGCAAATGTTCTATATAATTTAACACATCTTTGCTGTCTTTGAGGTAGGATGTTGTTTTTTGTGCTAAAGGTTGGAGATAAAAATCTAAATATTCACCTACTCTTGAGAAAATTGATTCTATTCCATTTATAATCGGTCGACCGGGCGGTTTATCCTGATTTTTGTGGATCTTTGGTACCTGGTATATAATTGGCATCTTTGGAGCTTCCGGTACCAAATATTTCATTTCTTTTTTATTTAAAATGTCATTTTTGTATGCCTTCTTTATTTTCTTGGTTAGTGTGGCTTTATGTTTGTTTATTGGATTGCCTTTTAGTTTTTCATACGTCTCACTATCATTAACTATTCTGTCCAATTCATCCATATACTGTTTTTTATCTAAAATCACAATTCCCCCTCCTTTATCCGCTGGCCTTATTACTATATTTTTCTTTTTTCCAAGAGATTCTATGTTCTGTTGCAATTTCTTGCTCCCAGGGATTGGGTGAATTGATATATTTTCGATATCTTGTTGCACCATAAGTTTAAAAACATCTAAACATTGATTATTGTTATTTTTTGGGTTAAACGTTGATATGTTTTTAAGACCACTATGTAAAATTTCATTTTCTGGTGGAGGGTCTGCGTTGTCATTCATTTTATTTGCATAAAACTTTTTAATATTTAATATTCTTACAAATTTATGTAGATCTATAAACGCCTGGAATTTGTTTATATTTTTGGGGGGGGCATATTTGAGTCCTAGATCAAGAATACGTAATTCTTCATCTGTAAAGGTTACACTACTCAAATTGTATATGCCCGCTCCTAATTGTCCCTTTTTCTTTTTCCTTTTCCCCCCTCTACATCCTCTTTTCTTTCGGTGTGTTGTGGCTGTGGGGGTCCTTGATGTGGAGGAGGTCCTTGGTGGTAACCTCTGGGTCTCCAGTAATAAGGGTTGCCCCTTGGTGGACCCCAATATGAGCCTCTCCCTCTGTTGCCTCTCCAAGGGGGTCTGCCCTGTCCCCTGTTCCAAAAATCCCCCCGATAGGGAGGTTGATGTTGGTACCCTTGCTGGTAATAGGGAGGTGGACCTCTTTGTCTTGGGGATGGGGAGTGTTGGTAAATAGGATCAAACCTATTGTGTGTGGGTACATTGTACTGAGGTGAATCCACATAATGTTGGGGGGTTTTGTTAACTCGTGAAGTGCTTGGAGTTGGAGTATTGGAAGGGAAAGGTGATGAGACACTTTCCCTTTCTGGTGATGAGTCCCTTGAGATAATGATCTCCTCCTCCATTAATTCCTGCCATTTATAAATGTTTCCTGCCTTATAATCAGTTAGATCTCTTTGAAATGTTTTAATTTTTTTCTTTTGTGTATCTTTGTCTAATTTAGATATGAATTCTTGTATACTTTTCATTCTATCTTTGTATTCATTCGTATTTGCATGTGGTTGGAGTGTTTCTTTTAAATTTAGGATCTTGCTTTCCAGCATTTTTAATTTGTTTTTCCATCTGATTAAAATCAAATCCAGCAATTTTTGTTCGCAGGTATTAAAAAAGGTATACCAATAGTGTTGAGCGAACACGGACTGTATTATTCGTGTTCGTACCGAATAATTGGATTTTTTGTACCCGAACACGGACACGGACACTTTACTGTATGTTCGGGTAAAAATCCGTGTTCGGTCGTTTTATTTCCGGGTTTTGCATGCTTTGGCGCTCTTTTCATGGCGGGCTTTCAACAGCCAATCAACAATCGTTTAACTGGTGTGCCTTAAGCCATCCCAGCCATGCCTGCAAATGTCTTAGTAGCTGTGATTGGCCGTCTGAAGCATGTGACCAAGTCTTTATAAGTTCGAGGCAGCCGCAGCGGCGTCATTATGCTGCTTATATCAGGGACAGAGCACACATCAACGTGCTGGCTGCTGATTAGGGAAAGATAGGCAGGAAAAAAACATTTGTGTCCGGATAGAATTGAGGGACAGGTCGGAGTGTTTAGGCAGGGCGAGTTGTAGGCATTTTAGGGATAGAGTCTGCTGAATTATAGGGTCAGTGTCTTCTACAAACTACAATCGATATTGCTGTGTGGGGGGTGGGGTGAATCTGCACTCAATCCTGATCTACGATCTCTTCTCAATCCTGTTAGGGACAGAGTCTGCTGAATTTTAGGGAAACTGTGTTCTACAAACTACAATCGATATTGCTGTGTGGTGTGGGATTGGAGATAGGCAGGTGTCAGTGATCCACATCCATTTTTCTGTGTGTGAGCTGCAGTGAACACAATCTTTTTGGGCTGCAGTGAACACAATCTTTTTGGGCTGCAGTGAACACAATCTTTTTGGGCTGCAGTGAACACAATCTTTTTGGGCTGCAGTGAACACAATCTTTTTGGGCTGCAGTGAACACAATCTTTTTGGGGTGCAGTGAACAAAATCTTTTTGGGGTGCAGTGAACACAATCCTTTTTGGTGTGCAGTGAACACAATCTTTGTGGGGTGCAGTGAACAAAATCCTTTGTGGGGTGCAGTGAACACAATCTTTTTGGGGTGCAGTGAACAAAATCCTTTTTGGGGTGCAGTGAACAACATCCTTTTTGGGGTGCAGTGAACACAATCTTTTTGGGGTGCAGTGAACAAAATCCTTTGTGGGGTGCAGTGAACACAATCTTTTTGGGGTGCAGTGAACACAATCTTTTTGGGGTGGAGTGAACAACATCCTTTTTGGGGTGCAGTGAACAAAATCCTTTTTGGGGTGCAGTGAACAAAATCATTTTTGGGGTGCAGTGAACACAATCTTTTTGGGGTGCAGTGAACACAATCTTTGTGGGGTGCAGTGAACACAATCTTTTTGGGGTGGAGTGAACAACATCCTTTTTTGGGGTGCAGTGAACAACATCCTTTTTGGGGTGCAGTGAACACAATCTTTTTGGGGTGCAGTGAACACAATCTTTGTGGGGTACAGTGAACAGAATCTTTGTGGGGTGCAGTGAACACAATCTTTGGGGGGTACAGTGAACACAATCTTTTTGGGGTGCAGTGAACACAATCTTTGTGGGGTGCAGTGAACACAATCTTTTTGGGGTGGAGTGAACAAAATCATTTTTGGGGTGCAGTGAACAACATCCTTTTTGGGGTGCAGTGATCAAAATCCTTTTTGGGGTGCAGTGAACACAATCTTTTTGGGGTGCAGTGAACAAAATCCTTTGTGGGGTGCAGTGAACAGAATCTTTGTGGGGTGCAGTGAACACAATCTTTGGGGGGGTACAGTGAACACAATCTTTTTGGGGTGCAGTGAACACAATCTTTGTGGGGTACAGTGAACAGAATCTTTGTGGGGTGCAGTGAACACAATCTTTGGGGGGTACAGTGAACACAATCTTTTTGGGGTGCAGTGAACACAATCTTTGGGGGGTACAGTGAACACAATCTTTTTGGGGTGCAGTGAACACAATCTTTGTGGGGTGCAGTGAACACAATCTTTGGGGGGGTACAGTGAACACAATCTTTTTGGGGTGCAGTGAACAACATCCTTTTAGGGTGCAGTGAACACAATCTTTGTGGGGTGCAGTGAACAACATCCTTTTAGGGTGCAGTGAACACAATCTTTGTGGGGTACAGTGAACAGAATCTTTGTGGGGTGCAGTGAACACAATCTTTGGGGGGTACAGTGAACACAATCTTTGTGAGGTGCAGTGAACACAATCTTTGTGGGGTGCAGTGAACACAATCATTGTGGGGTGCAGTGAACTCAATCTTTGTGGGGTACAGTGAACACAATCTCATACTTCTGAAGATTTGAGGGTGCTGCCTGTTCCATACTCCCCCTACTCCTCATCTAGCCTTTTAGGGGTACAAACAATAGTAATTGGGGCCTAGTGTGGTTGTGTACGTGTGATATACATACACTTTTTTTGGATCATATTTTCTATTCCGCTATTTAATCAAAAACCTTTGGGGATCAGTTAAATTGGGGGATAGTCTGTGTTGGTACGTGTGAGAGAGATCCACCTTTCCAAGTTGTTGGGGTTCATCTCATACTTCTGAAGGTTTGAGGGTGCTGCCTGTTCCATACCCCCCCTACTCCTAGCCTTTTAGGGGTACAAACAATAGTAATTGGGGCCTAGTGTGGTTGTGTACGTGTGATATACATACACTTTTTTTGGATCATATTTTCTATTCCGCTATTTAATCAAAAACCTTTGGGGATCAGTTAAATTGGGGGATAGTCTGTGTTGGTACGTGTGAGAGAGATCCACCTTTCCAAGTTGTTGGGGTTCATCTAATACTTCTGAAGGTTTGAGGGTGCTGCCTGTTCCATACTCCCCCTACTCCTCATCTAGCCTTTTAGGGGTACAAACAATAGTAATTGGGGCCTAGTGTGGTTGTGTACGTGTGATATACATACACTTTTTTTGGATCATATTTTCTATTCCGCTATTTAATCAAAAACCTTTGGGGATCAGTTAAATTGGGGGATAGTCTGTGTTGGTACGTGTGAGAGAGATCCACCTTTCCAAGTTGTTGGGGTTCATCTCATACTTCTGAAGGTTTGAGGGTGCTGCCTGTTCCATACCCCCCCTACTCCTAGCCTTTTAGGGGTACAAACAATAGTAATTGGGGCCTAGTGTGGTTGTGTACGTGTGATATACATACACTTTTTTTGGATCATATTTTCTATTCCGCTATTTAATCAAAAACCTTTGGGGATCAGTTAAATTGGGGGATAGTCTGTGTTGGTACGTGTGAGAGAGATCCACCTTTCCAAGTTGTTGGGGTTCATCTCATACTTCTGAAGGTTTGAGGGTGCTGCCTGTTCCATACTCCCCCTACTCCTAGCCTTTTAGGGGTACAAACAATAGTAATTGGGGCCTAGTGTGGTTGTGTACGTGTGATATACATACACTTTTTTTGGATCATATTTTCTATTCCGCTATTTAATCAAAAACCTTTGGGGATCAGTTAAATTGGGGGATAGTCTGTGTTGGTACGTGTGAGAGAGATCCACCTTTCCAAGTTGTTGGGGTTCATCTCATACTTCTGAAGGTTTGAGGGTGCTGCCTGTTCCATACCCCCCCTACTCCTAGCCTTTTAGGGGTACAAACAATAGTAATTGGGGCCTAGTGTGGTTGTGTACGTGTGATATACATACACTTTTTTTGGATCATATTTTCTATTCCGCTATTTAATCAAAAACCTTTGGGGATCAGTTAAATTGGGGGATAGTCTGTGTTGGTACGTGTGAGAGAGATCCACCTTTCCAAGTTTTTGGGGTTCATCTCATACTTCTGAAGATTTGAGGGTGCTGCCTGTTCCATACCCCCCCTACTCCTCATCTAGCCTTTTAGGGGTACAAACAATAGTAATTGGGGCCTAGTGTGGTTGTGTACGTGTGATATACATACACTTTTTTTGGATCATATTTTCTATTCCGCTATTTAATCAAAAACCTTTGGGGATCAGTTAAATTGGGGGATAGTCTGTGTTGGTACGTGTGAGAGAGATCCACCTTTCCAAGTTGTTGGGGTTCATCTCATACTTCTGAAGGTTTGAGGGTGCTGCCTGTTCCATACTCCCCCTACTCCTCATCTAGCCTTTTAGGGGTACAAACAATAGTAATTGGGGCCTAGTGTGGTTGTGTACGTGTGATATACATACACTTTTTTTGGATCATATTTTCTATTCCGCTATTTAATCAAAAACCTTTGGGGATCAGTTAAATTGGGGGATAGTCTGTGTTGGTACGTGTGAGAGAGATCCACCTTTCCAAGTTGTTGGGGTTCATCTCATACTTCTGAAGGTTTGAGGGTGCTGCCTGTTCCATACTCCCCCTACTCCTAGCCTTTTAGGGGTACAAACAATAGTAATTGGGGCCTAGTGTGGTTGTGTACGTGTGATATACATACACTTTTTTTGGATCATATTTTCTATTCCGCTATTTAATCAAAAACCTTTGGGGATCAGTTAAATTGGGGGATAGTCTGTGTTGGTACGTGTGAGAGAGATCCACCTTTCCAAGTTGTTGGGGTTCATCTCATACTTCTGAAGGTTTGAGGGTGCTGCCTGTTCCATACCCCCCCTACTCCTAGCCTTTTAGGGGTACAAACAATAGTAATTGGGGCCTAGTGTGGTTGTGTACGTGTGATATACATACACTTTTTTTGGATCATATTTTCTATTCCGCTATTTAATCAAAAACCTTTGGGGATCAGTTAAATTGGGGGATAGTCTGTGTTGGTACGTGTGAGAGAGATCCACCTTTCCAAGTTTTTGGGGTTCATCTCATACTTCTGAAGATTTGAGGGTGCTGCCTGTTCCATACCCCCCCTACTCCTCATCTAGCCTTTTAGGGGTACAAACAATAGTAATTGGGGCCTAGTGTGGTTGTGTACGTGTGATATACATACACTTTTTTTGGATCATATTTTCTATTCCGCTATTTAATCAAAAACCTTTGGGGATCAGTTAAATTGGGGGATAGTCTGTGTTGGTACGTGTGAGAGAGATCCACCTTTCCAAGTTGTTGGGGTTCATCTCATACTTCTGAAGGTTTGAGGGTGCTGCCTGTTCCATACCCCCCTACTCCTAGCCTTTTAGGGGTACAAACAATAGTAATTGGGGCCTAGTGTGGTTGTGTACGTGTGATATACATACACTTTTTTTGGATCATATTTTCTATTCCGCTATTTAATCAAAAACCTTTGGGGATCAGTTAAATTGGGGGATAGTCTGTGTTGGTACGTGTGAGAGAGATCCACCTTTCCAAGTTTTTGGGGTTCATCTCATACTTCTGAAGATTTGAGGGTGCTGCCTGTTCCATACTCCCCCTACTCCTCATCTAGCCTTTTAGGGGTACAAACAATAGTAATTGGGGCCCAGTGTGGTTGTGTACGTGTGATATACATACACTTTTTTTGGATCATATTTTCTATTCCGCTATTTAATTTAACTGGGCCTCCATGCGAGACCTGTGTGCCTTGTTGCGCTGTTTTGAGTACTCCACCAACATGGCCAGTGGCAATGACGCCGTTCTCAGCTTAACTATCCCACTTCTATGCCTCCTTGAAAAAACAATTCGGGCGATGATGGAAGAGGATGTGGCACAGGATGAGGAGGAGGAGGAGGATGAAGAGGTAACATTTCCAAGGCTTTCAGGGCAGTCATTCGCAAGGGGCTCCGAGGGTGGGTTCCTGCACACGCAAACGCCAGGGACGCAATTGTCCAGCAGGGGCACAGTTCTGGAGGATGAGGAGGATGAGGAGGAGGAGGAGCTGGAGGAGGAGATGGAACCATGTTCACAGCAGGGTGGCACCCAGGCCAGCTCATGGCCATCACTGGTGCGTGGCTGGGGGGATACAGAGGACACGGACGATACACCTCCCACAGAGGACAGCCTTTCGTCGCCTCTGGGCAGCCTGGCACACATGAGCGATTACATGCTGCAGTGTCTCCACAACGACCGCCGAGTTGCCCACATTCTAACTTGTGCTGATTACTGGGTGGCCACGCTGCTGGATCCCCGTTACAAGGACAACGTACCGTCCTTAATTCACTCACTGGAGCGTGATCGCAAGATGCGCGAGTACAAGCGCACGCTGGTAGACGCCATGCTGCTGGCATTCCCATCTGACAGCGGGGCCACAGTGGAAGCACAAGGCAGAGGAGGAGGAGGAGGAGGTCGCCAACGCAACCAGGGCACCGCCAGCACCTCAGAAGGCAGGGTTAGCATGGCCGAAATGTGGAAAAGCTTTGTCAGCACGCCACAACAAACAGCAGCACCAGCAGCTCAGATGGAACGTCTTAGCAGGAGGCAGCATTTTACCAACATGGTGGAGCAGTATGTGTGCACACGCCTACATGTAGTGAATGACGGGTCTGCCCCCTTCAACTTCTGGGTCTCCAAATTGGGCACATGGCCTGAGCTTGCCCTTTACGCCTTGGAGGTGCTGGCGTGCCCTGCAGCCAGTGTATTATCTGAACGGGTATTTAGCACGGCTGGGGGCGTTATAACAGACAAGCGCAGCCGCCTGTCCAGAGACAATGTGGACAAGCTCACGTTCATTAAAATGAACCAGGCATGGATCCCACAGGACTTTTCCGTACCTTATGCAGAATAGCAATGGATACCGACCTTACCCACCCATTGTTCCATTTTTGCTCTTTCTCACTCTTTTGGGGTGTACCCTCATTTAAAATTTTTGAAAAGAAGCAGTGTTGGCTACCTCGTCCTCCTCCTCAGGGCCAGATTAATGTAGGGGCTATTGGAGCTGCAGCTCCAGGCCCCTACCTTTTATATAGGCCCCGGGTTGGCCATATTCACTGTTACCGCTCTTCTGTCACTTGTAAACACAGAAGTCTGGCTTCTATGCTCGCTTCCCCAGGCAGCACCCTCAGAACCTCCCCACACAGCGTGAAGGCCGGACAAGGAGGGACAGTTGGCGATGCATGGATGTGTTTATGGGCTTCAGAGACAGCATCCCATGTTGAATTAGGCATGCATGGCTGCACCCTTCCTCCTCTGGGTGCATGGCAAGGCACGGCCCTTAAGGCCCTTCAAAATCCTCAGCACCAAGCCCATGATGCTGTTAATCCGGCCCTGGTCCTCCTCCACCGCCGCTTCCACCTACACCGCCCATAGGTGTGCGCAGCCTATTGCATTAAGGTGTGCACCCCAAAGTTGAAATACACATGCATGTGTTTGCCAGCAGGGAGAGTAATGTATCGGGGCCATGTACCTGTAGGCAAGGAGAAATAGAGCAGAGCAGGTCCCAGGGAGATCTTTCCCATCTCCTCACTGGCAATGCTATGTGCCCTAGGTGATTAGGGTGTGCCCAGGCACACCCAGCACACCCTGTGCGCACGCCTATGTCACCGCCACATCCACCACCACCTCAACCTCCCTCCTACTCCATATGGGCCTCGTCCTTCAGAGATGAAGAAGAACATTGTTTTATTTTTCTGTTTTTTTTTGTTGTTTTAAGTTATTTCCCTATCCACATTTGTTTGCAGAGCACTTGCCATGCTCTTAATTACGTTTTGCTGCCATTTGCAGCACTCTAGCCCTTTCCTTTGGTGTTTTAGAGCCATTTTAGTGCCTTAAAGTTCGGGTCCCCATTGACTTCAATGGGGTTCGGTGTCCGGGAAAAGTTCGGTAAAAGTCCGGGACACGGACCCGGACTTTTTTTTAAAGTTCGGCCGAACCCGTCGAACACGGACATCTAGGTGTCCGCTCAACCCTATATACCAACTTTCGTTGAGTTCTTTATTATCTAGACCATCATTGGGGGCCAAATCCCAACGTAGTCTTCTGGGTGTCATACCTTCTTTAATATATTGCTCTAATGTTGTAATATCCCACCACACCCTTACTTGCTTATCAAGGGTGTGTTTGAGTGCTTTACAACTTTGGCCTATGTCCAATGATGTGGGATTGCTGGAGAATATTTCTTCTGTGTTTATTTTCCTTTTTGATATAAAATCAAACAATTCCATAGCTGCTGGGGGGTAAAGTTAATAAACTTTAAAAATGTATAAAACTGTGGGTACCCTGCGCTTGTGGATAAAGTGCTATTGTGCTAAATATGTGCTAATCAATGTGCTAATTTTATAAAGCTGCTAGCTGCAGTGAAAAAGTACTGGTGCTCTTTTGATATGTGAAACAGTGATTGCAGCGCTGCTTATAATAAATAAATATATAAATCAAATCACAAACTTCAAAGAAAATTCATAAAGTGCACTAGATGATAAATAATAAATGTCCATTAGTACATCATTGCGATGTGGTGAATCCTTTCATTTGTAATCATACAAGTGCTTGAATGTGAAATCCGTGCTTTATTCGGGGTTTCCCCCTTTGGTTATCTACTCACTGCCAAGTAGCTAATTTCAGGCATGTAGGAGCTGCTATGCTATAACTTCTCCACTTGCAATAAGGTCTCTTGCTGTAATATGAAGATCCATCCCCGATTTCCTCATAAGAAAAAGCCGATCATAGTGAAGCTCGTTTTTAAACAGCATTTATTCAAGAAAATCATAGGTGTGTATACTCACAAACATCTTAAAAACACATGCAATGTACAGAGCGGCACGGCGGCTAGCTGCTCCCGCAGCAAACAGTTCCCCGGCCGGAGGTCACGTGGTACTAGCTCGACCAATCGCTAGACGCGTTTCGCTGTAAGACACAGCGTCATCTGTAGCTATCATTCAGAGCGTACCACTGAGTTATATAGGCTGAATGCCCACTCCTACTTTGTATCTAATATGTAGATTGATACATTTACTCCTAGGAATTAACTACTCTTATTGTGTTGGAGTGGATACTTTTATTAGTAAACATTCTTTGAACTTTGCTTCTGGTTAAACTTTCAAAATCATATAGAACTATATCCTGAGGGTTCTCAACATAGCCCTCTCCTGGTCAGTTCAAGGACTACTCTTTGTATAATTCTAGCTCATACATCTTTCGATTGCTCATGAGCGATTCCAATACATATTATCACAATACATGTATTCACAAATATTCATATATATATATATATATATATACATTAATATTCAAAACTAAAAATAGATTATGTTGTAAGGGGCAGAGATCAATGATTACAGGCTGGATGTACAATTAAAAATTTATAAAAGTTATAAAATTATCATAAAATATGTAAATCTTAAATTTTTTTTTAAAATATCATGTTAAAAATCATTAATAAAACAGTTTATATCAATTTCAACGTTTAACCCTTTATTTGCCATGCTATCTAATTTATGAATCCACCAAGTTTCATTTTGGGAAATAGCTCATTTTGGTAATGAAAACAAAGTGCTGACAACAAACAAAGCATCTCAACTTGTCTGCATGCATCTCAAGTGGTCTTCGCCCACTCCTGTTTCTCATGATGCATGGTTGGTTGTATCAAGTTAGGCCTACAGGGTTTTGCAAGTAATTGCATAGAAGTACTTAAGCAGAATACATGAAGGATCTTTGGTTATGGGGTTTCTTGTTTAAGTTTTTTTATATAGAATTATGGTGGAACTTATAAACAATAATAATAGTTTCAACCCATCATGACAGTAACCCCAGATTTGACATGATGACATTGTCAGTAAATGATTTTAATGGAAATGACGACTTTATACTTCAAATAATTCCCTTAAACAAAAAGCCTTTTGCAGCATTTACAGCCTGGCAAACCTTAGACATGAAGGCTTGGCTGCCAATGCCATACTACTGTGCTAAAGAGGAAGTCTCCCATACCACATCATTTCTCACTCTAACATCATAATGCCCTGTTTATAGGTATGTTTGCAATATCTTCTATGCAGGACAAGCTCATGTGTGTTTCCATATAAAAAAAATAAATAAAAGTAATCCCCAATATTTGAGCGGTACTGTATGTGTGACTTCGTGATTGCAAATTGGTAAAATACACAAATAACACACCCATATACTATATTTCTTGCCTATTTTGATTGTCTCATCTTTCTGTGTCCAATTTGTCCTGAATTTTGGAAGCAGAATAGCAGCGGCCACTAGCTCTGGGTCTTCCATCATAGGGCCAAAGCGATTCTGAATGCCCACCTGCAAGGCATCCACAAGCGGCTTGCAGTACTTCAGCGGCAGCTTGATCCTGTTCAGCTTGATTTTCAGGAGCTTGACGGTTGGGAGCAGCCACCCCATCTGGACATTGGTTTCAGCTTGCAAAATGTAAGTTGCTTGGGCGACTGGAGTCATGACAGCAGAATACTCTGACAGGAATGCAAGTTCAGCTGGATTAAACCTGTGACGAAGACAAGAACATATAAACAATAAGAGACAAAAAACAGCATTGCTACATGATTGGATGTGGATCATGTGGATGATTATCATCCAATGAATTGGTACATCGTTCAATGTTAATCATTCAATTCAATGTTGTATAAGTAGACAATATAGACCAGAATTGAGTTTGAACAGAAAGAGTACCATATGAAACATTTTTAAACTTACATTGGAACCTTCAAATCTGTGCAGAAAACTCTCATTGTTGCCTCTCCCTTTTCTTTCACTATCCCGAGCAGTCTCTCCACAGCCATGAACACAGAGTTCCACCTTGTTGCATTTGGTCACACAAGCTGGAGGGAGCAAGCATCTTACACAGTTTCAGCTGCTGTTGAGGATCTTGAACATTTATTCCAAAGTGCATTGCACTTGGCAAATGTTGAGTAGTATAATTTCTTGTACGCGTCATTGGACACTGCCTTGCTGGCATCGGCAGTGGCTATTAGGTTAAGCATGTGGCATGCACAACTCTGGTGCTTCGGGAGCTGGAACTCAAAACCATCATCCTCATCCAAAAGTGAAAATACTTTGACAAACTCTACCTCCTCCTCATCTTTGTCTGCTTTTTATTCCTCCTCCTCTTCCTCCTGAACTAAAGCACCAGCATTTCCATCTTCACCGAAGACTTTGAAGGCTTTAATGAAGCTAGAGCCATTGTCCGTGGTTGTTCTGACTATCTTCCCCCGAATGTCATACTCAGCATGGATATCATTAAGTGCATTTGCCAGAAGGTCAAAAGTGTGAGAGCCTCTTAATCTTTTACAGGCCAGGGCCACTGAGCACCTTTTTAAACTTTCCGGGTCCAGCCAGTGAGTTGTGACCCCAATGAAACGACGTCACCTGGCTGACCAGCAGTCAGTGGTTGTCGCAATGTGGTCAACAGTTTTCATGGCCTCAATAATCTTGATCTTCATCTGTTTGGCAGCATCATCAATCATAGATGTGAGTGTGATTCTTGTCATTATTTTGCTATTTGGCACCAGGTCTAACACAAAATCGCGGAAAGCTACTTGCTCTACAATGTTGAAAGGCTGAAGTCCTCAGACAACATACTTCATGATTGCCTTGTCGATGGATCTCTGAGGCATCATGTTCCAGCTACCCATTAATGTGGCCTGCTTGATGGAAGGGGAGGGAATCACAGTCTTCTTCTTTCGCTTTGCAAATGTGAGTTCCTCGTATCTACTCAAGTGGCAGTCATGCTTGCTCTAAAAAGAGACAAAAAAAATATATAGTTTTACCTTCACAGAATTATAACTTGACTGAGCAACATAATATCCACCATAATTCTATATAAAAAAAACTTAAGCAAGAAACCCCATAACCAAAGATCCTTCATGGATTCTGCTTTAGTACTTCTCTGCAATTACTTGCAAAACCCTGTAGGCCTAACTTGATACAACCAACCATGCATCATGAGAAACAGGAGTGGGCGAAGACCACTTGAGATGCATGCAGACAAGTTGAGATGCTTTGTTTGTTGTCAGCACTTTGTTTTCATTACCAAAAAGTTTATTTTGACTAATAGTCTAATTTTCTACCATATACAATTGAATAAAAGGAACAGCTAGCTAACAACAACTTGCTTTGCACTTTTTTTCTGTTTTCACCTCACTCCAGTCTAAACTAGGCTAAATTATTTTTTAGGTAATTTTTCTACACGTTGTCATATAAATAACCTGAAAATACTGTAGTACACTAAGATTAAATCTTACTAACCACTCTTACTAAAAAAAAAAATGGGCTTTGGCGGCCGCCAAAAACATTTCAATGTAGGAAAACTCCTGCATTACTTATGTCAGTGTCAATCTATACTACCAGCATTAACCTATAAAACAATACTACACTATAAAAATGGGTGTGTAATTAAGCAGCACCAACGGAGACATGCTCTACGATTTATTTTTGGCAACAGTAGGCTATGTCATAAAATAAGAGAAAGTTGACATTAGTGATGGGTCAAAAACACCATTCAACGCGTTGCGTGATAGCCTTTATTTATGATAGCCAGCTATTTAACGTTAAGTGAACACCGCAGCATGTCGCTAGTTAGCAAAAGGGCTTACTGATAGCTCAAGCTGGTGTGATTTTGGTGTGATTTTGATATTTGTAACTTACCTTGATATGTTTCTTCAAATTTGACGGTGAATTTTTGAAGGCCATTATTTCACAACCTTTCAGGTGGCAGAGTAAGCACTTCATTCTATATGAATTATCTTTCACTCCAACATATGAGAACATGGACTTTAAGTAGGGCCAGGGGTGGTCTCCTTCCTCACTCTCACAGCCACGACGATCACTTGAAGTTGAAGGGGTGGAAGGTGGTGTTTTTGGTTCGTCCATCTTTTTAGCTGATCAAAAGGCAGAACGGGAGTACGCGCAGTCTTCTTAATTGCTTGATTCGCTCAATGATGTGCTAGCTTCATCAAACCTACAAATGGGGGTACAGCGCTTAAAGTGAAAAGTGCATCAAAAACTACTAACAAAGTGGCCGTGCTAAATGCTAATAAAGTGCCTGCAATATATATATATATATTCTATTCATCGCCCACAGTATCAAAAATAAAGTGACATGTGCTAAATGCAGAGCAAATTATTCCCACAATGTAAATTTAATTCATATAAAATATGACAATAAAATTACAATAAAATAAGTTGTGATTGTGAATAGGTTAGGTGCAAGTGTGTAAACTTTAGACCGAAAAGTCCATTAATGAATTCCAGTATGCAAAATCTAAGAAGTGCTTGTCACTTGTCAGATGCTTCCACCTCCTTCAGTGCTCAAGTGACCCACCAACACTGTTATTATGGTGGATAGCCTTTCACCTTACCACTGGCACTGCACTGGTTCAAAAAGCCGTATATATTTAATTATTTCTCATAAGAACTTGTCAGAACATGCTTTCACCTGTCCTTCACACTAGTGCTCATTTGCTCAAGTGACCACCACCAACACTTATGGATAGCAGACACAGTCTCACCTTACTTACCAGTAACACTGGTTCCAAAAAGCTGTGTGTATATATAAATATAATATAATATTTAATATTTTATATATTTGAAATGGCAAGGTCCTCCTCATAAAGAAAGATGCTCCGAGTCCCACTTCCTCACTCAGTAAGGGCCCTAAGGGGTGGAGACTGAGTGAAGCAACGCAACGTGTTTAGGGGGCGGAGACCTCGAGCGGGGACACGGCAGCACGGCTCCTCCAGTGCGGTCTTAACTGCCTGTTCAATTGTTCATCATGTCCGCGAGCGAGGCTGTGGATTGTGCTAATAGCCTACTACATTTGTGAGTGTATTTTCATTTTATTATCTATATTAAAGAGGTATTGTTGTAACAGTGAGCACTAGATCTCCTGGCTGTCACTTCCTTTTACATGTTATACATTGGGGAATCACAGCGGCTACAAGTGCGTGTCCCCATCCCGCCATTACTAAGAAGTTCATCATCTTATATCTTTATGAGGACCTTCTTATGAGAAATAATTAAATATATACGGCTTTTTTAACCAGTGCAGTGCCAGTGGTAAGGTGAGAGGCTATCCACCATAATAACAGTGTTGGTGGGTCACTTGAGCACTGAAGGAGGTGGAAGCATCTGACAAGTGACAAGCACTTCTTAGATTTTGCACACTGGAATTCATTTATGGACTTTTCGTTATAAAGTTTACAGACTTCAACTTGCACCTGACCTAACTTATTTCATAACTTATTTTATTGTGATTTTATGGTCATATTTTATGTGAATTTACATTGTGGGAATCATTTTCACTGCATTTAGCACATGTCACTTTATTTTTGATACTGTGTGGAGTATGGGCAGTGCACTGGGCATTGGCAATGATATATATATATATATATATATATATATATATATATATATATATATATATATATATATATATTGCAGGCACTTTATTAGCACAGCCACTTTGTTAGTAGTTTTTGATGCACTTTTCACTTTAATTTTTTTCACTTTAACTTTAGATTTTGCACACTGGAATTCATTTATGGACTTTTCGTTTTAAAGTTTACAGACTTCAACTTGCACCTGACCTAACTTATTTCATAACTTATTTTATTGTGATTAGTGTTGAGCAAACATGGACTGTATTATTCGTGTTCGTACCAAATAATTGGATTTTTTGTACCCGAACACGGACACGGACACTTTACTGTATGTTCGGGTAAAAATCCGTGTTCGGTCGTTTTATTTCCGGGTTTTGCATGCTTTGGCGCTCTTTTCATGGCGGGCTTTCAACAGCCAATCAACAATCGTTTAACTGGTGTGCCTTAAGCCATCCCAGCCATGCCTGCAAATGTCTCAGTAGCTGTGATTGGCCGTCTGAAGCATGTGACCAAGTCTTTATAAGTTCCAGGCAGCCGCAGCGTCTTCATTCTGCTGCTTAGATCAGGGACAGAGCACACATCAACGTGCTGGCTGCTGATTAGGGAAAGACAGGCAGGAAAAAACCATTTGTGTCCGGATAGAATTGAGGGACAGGTCGGAGTGTTTAGGCAGGGCGAGTTGTAGGTATTTTAGGGATAGAGTCTGCTGAATTATAGGGTCAGTGTCTTCTACAAAGTACAATCGATATTGCTGTGTGGGGGGTGGGGTGACTCTGCACTCAATCCTGATCTACGATCTCTTCTCAATCCTGTTAGGGAGAGGCTGCTGCTGCTGAATTTTAGGGAAACTGTGTTCTACAAACTACAATCGATATTGCTGTGTGGTGTGGGATAGGAGATAGGCAGGTGTCAGTGATCCACATCAATTTTTCTGTGTGTGAGCTGCAGTGAACACAATCTTTTTGGGCTGCAGTGAACACAATCTTTTTGGGGTGCAGTGAAAAACGTCCTTTTTGGGGTGCAGTGAACAAAATCTTTTTGGGGTGCAGTGAACAAAATCCTTTTTGGGGTGCAGTGAACAACATCCTTTTTGGGGTGCAGTGAACACAATCTTTTTGGGGTGCAGTGAACAAAATCCTTTGTGGGGTGCAGTGAACACAATCTTTGTGGGGTGCAGTGAACACAATCTTTTTGGGGTGCAGTGAACAACATCCTTTTTGGGGTGCAGTGAACACAATCTTTGTGGGGTGCAGTGAACACAATCTTTTTGGGGTGCAGTGAACAAAATCCTTTTTGGGGTGCAGTGAACACAATCTTTGTGGGGTGCAGTGAACACAATCTTTTTGGGATGGAGTGAACAAAATCCTTTTTGGGGTGCAGTGAACAACATCCTTTTTGGGATGCAGTGAACAAAATCCTTTTTGGGGTGCAGTGAACACAATCTTTTTGGGGTGCAGTGAACAAAATCCTTTGTGGGGTGCAGTGAACACAATCTTTGTGGGGTGCAGTGAACACAATCTTTTTGGGGTGCAGTGAACAAAATCCTTTTTGGGGTGCAGTGAACAACATCCTTTTTGGGGTGCAGTGAACAAAATCCTTTTTGGGGTGCAGTGAAAACAATCTTTTTGGGGTGCAGTGAACAAAATCCTTTGTGGGGTGCAGTGAACACAATCTTTGTGGGGTACAGTGAACAGAATCTTTGTGGGGTGCAGTGAACACAATCTTTGGGGGGGTACAGTGAACACAATCTTTTTGGGGTGCAGTGAACAAAATCCTTTGTGGGGTGCAGTGAACACAATCTTTGGGGGGTACAGTGAACACAATCTTTTTGGGGTGCAGTGAACAAAATCTTTTGTGGGGTGCAGTGAACACAATCTTTGTGGGGTGCAGTGAACACAATCTTTTTGGGGTGCAGTGAACAAAATCCTTTTTGGGTTGCAGTGAACAACATCCTTTTTGGGGTGCAGTGAACACAATCTTTTTGGGGTGCAGTGAACAAAATCCTTTGTGGGGTGCAGTGAACACAATCTTTGTGGGGTACAGTGAACAGAATCTTTGTGGGGTGCAGTGAACACAATCTTTGGGGGGTACAGTGAACACAATCTTTTTGGGGTGCAGTGAACAAAATCCTTTGTGGGGTGCAGTGAACACAATCTTTGGGGGGTACAGTGAACACAATCTTTTTGGGGTGCAGTGAACAAAATCCTTTGTGGGGTGCAGTGAACACAATCTTTGTGGGGTGCAGTGAACACAATCTTTTTGGGGTGCAGTGAACAAAATCCTTTTTGGGGTGCAGTGAACAACATCCTTTTTGGGGTGCAGTGAACACAATCTTTTTGGGGTGCAGTGAACAAAATCCTTTGTGGGGTGCAGTGAACACAATCTTTGTGGGGTACAGGGAACAGAATCTTTGTGGGGTGCAGTGAACACAATCTTTGGGGGGTACAGTGAACACAATCTTTTTGGGGTGCAGTGAACAAAATCCATTTAGGGTGCAGTGAACACAATCTTTGTGGGGTGCAGTGAACAAAATCCTTTTTGAGGTGCAGTGAACACAATCTTTGTGGGGTGCAGTGAACACAATCTTTGTGGGGTACAGTGAACACAATCTCATACTTCTGAAGATTTGAGGGTGCTGCCTGTTCCATACTCCTCCTCCTACTGCTCAACCATCCTTTTAGGGGTACAAACAATAGTAATTGGGGCCTAGTGTGGTGGTGTACGTGTGAGATACATACACTTTCTTTTTGATCATATTTTCTATTCCGCTATTCAATTAAATCCTTTGGGGATCAATTAAATTGCGTGATAGTCTGTGTCGGTACGTGTGAGATCCACCTTTCCAAGTTTTTGGGGTTCATCTCATACTTCTGAAGATTTGAGGGTGCTGCCTGTTCCATACTCCTCCTCCTACTGCTCAACCATCCTTTTAGGGGTACAAACAATAGTAATTGGGGCCTAGTGTGGTGGTGTACGTGTGAGATACATACACTTTCTTTTTGATCATATTTTCTATTCCGCTATTCAATTAAAACCTTTGGGGATAAATTAAATTGCGTGATAGTCTGTGTCGGTACGTGTGAGATCCACCTTTCCAAGTTTTTGGGGTTCATCTCATACTTCTGAAGATTTGAGGGTGCTGCCTGTTCCATACTCCTCCTCCTACTGCTCAACCATCCTTTTAGGGGTACAAACAATAGTAATTGGGGCCTAGTGTGGTGGTGTACGTGTGAGATACATACACTTTCTTTTTGATCATATTTTCTATTCCGCTATTCAATTAAAACCTTTGGGGATAAATTAAATTGCGTGATAGTCTGTGTCGGTACGTGTGAGATCCACCTTTCCAAGTTTTTGGGGTTCATCTCATACTTCTGAAGATTTGAGGGTGCTGCCTGTTCCATACTCCTCCTCCTACTCCTCAACCATCCTTTTAGGGGTACAAACAATAGTAATTGGGGCCTAGTGTGGTGGTGTACGTGTGAGATACATACACTTTCTTTTTGATCATATTTTCTATTCCGCTATTCAATTAAAACCTTTGGGGATCAATTAAATTGCGTGATAGTCTGTGTCGGTACGTGTGAGATCCACCTTTCCAAGTTTTTGGGGTTCATCTCATACTTCTGAAGATTTGAGGGTGCTGCCTGTTCCATACTCCTCCTCCTACTGCTCAACCATCCTTTTAGGGGTACAAACAATAGTAATTGGGGCCTAGTGTGGTGGTGTACGTGTGAGATACATACACTTTCTTTTTGATCATATTTTCTATTCCGCTATTCAATTAAATCCTTTGGGGATCAATTAAATTGCGTGATAGTCTGTGTCGGTACGTGTGAGATCCACCTTTCCAAGTTTTTGGGGTTCATCTCATACTTCTGAAGATTTGAGGGTGCTGCCTGTTCCATACTCCTCCTCCTACTGCTCAACCATCCTTTTAGGGGTACAAACAATAGTAATTGGGGCCTAGTGTGGTGGTGTACGTGTGAGATACATACACTTTCTTTTTGATCATATTTTCTATTCCGCTATTCAATTAAAACCTTTGGGGATAAATTAAATTGCGTGATAGTCTGTGTCGGTACGTGTGAGATCCACCTTTCCAAGTTTTTGGGGTTCATCTCATACTTCTGAAGATTTGAGGGTGCTGCCTGTTCCATACTCCTCCTCCTACTGCTCAACCATCCTTTTAGGGGTACAAACAATAGTAATTGGGGCCTAGTGTGGTGGTGTACGTGTGAGATACATACACTTTCTTTTTGATCATATTTTCTATTCCGCTATTCAATTAAAACCTTTGGGGATCAATTAAATTGCGTGATAGTCTGTGTCGGTACGTGTGAGATCCACCTTTCCAAGTTTTTGGGGTTCATCTCATACTTCTGAAGATTTGAGGGTGCTGCCTGTTCCATACTCCTCCTCCTACTGCTCAACCATCCTTTTAGGGGTACAAACAATAGTAATTGGGGCCTAGTGTGGTGGTGTACGTGTGAGATACATACACTTTCTTTTTGATCATATTTTCTATTCCGCTATTCAATTAAATCCTTTGGGGATCAATTAAATTGCGTGATAGTCTGTGTCGGTACGTGTGAGATCCACCTTTCCAAGTTTTTGGGGTTCATCTCATACTTCTGAAGATTTGAGGGTGCTGCCTGTTCCATACTCCTCCTCCTACTGCTCAACCATCCTTTTAGGGGTACAAACAATAGTAATTGGGGCCTAGTGTGGTGGTGTACGTGTGAGATACATACACTTTCTTTTTGATCATATTTTCTATTCCGCTATTCAATTAAAACCTTTGGGGATAAATTAAATTGCGTGATAGTCTGTGTCGGTACGTGTGAGATCCACCTTTCCAAGTTTTTGGGGTTCATCTCATACTTCTGAAGATTTGAGGGTGCTGCCTGTTCCATACTCCTCCTCCTACTGCTCAACCATCCTTTTAGGGGTACAAACAATAGTAATTGGGGCCTAGTGTGGTGGTGTACGTGTGAGATACATACACTTTCTTTTTGATCATATTTTCTATTCCGCTATTCAATTAAAACCTTTGGGGATAAATTAAATTGCGTGATAGTCTGTGTCGGTACGTGTGAGATCCACCTTTCCAAGTTTTTGGGGTTCATCTCATACTTCTGAAGATTTGAGGGTGCTGCCTGTTCCATACTCCTCCTCCTACTCCTCAACCATCCTTTTAGGGGTACAAACAATAGTAATTGGGGCCTAGTGTGGTGGTGTACGTGTGAGATACATACACTTTCTTTTTGATCATATTTTCTATTCCGCTATTCAATTAAAACCTTTGGGGATAAATTAAATTGCGTGATAGTCTGTGTCGGTACGTGTGAGATCCACCTTTCCAAGTTTTTGGGGTTCATCTCATACTTCTGAAGATTTGAGGGTGCTGCCTGTTCCATACTCCTCCTCCTACTCCTCAACCATCCTTTTAGGGGTACAAACAATAGTAATTGGGGCCTAGTGTGGTTTTGTACGTGCGAGATACATACACTTTTTTGGATCATATTTCCTATTCCGCTATTCAATAAAAACCTTTCTAGGGCAAGATCTTAAATTACAGAAATATGAGGAGACCGTCAAATAAGGGCCGTGGCCTGGGTCGTGGTGCTGCTGGTAGAGCTCCTGTTGCAAGGAGAGGACGTGGTCGATCTGTGCCAGCTACACGCACAAGTGAAACACCTTCCTCAAGTGTGAGTAGGCGACAGAACCTGCATCAGTATTTGGTAGGGCATCATACGCCCCTAGAAGTGATGAGGCCAGAACAAGTGGAGGCGATAGTAGATTGGTTTGCTGCTGACAGTGCCTCCAGTTCCTTCACATTGTCTCCCACCCAGTCTACTGCAGAAAGGTCACAGTTGGCACCTGCAGCCGATGTCCAACCGTCTTTCACCTCACCCCCTTGCAAATCAGGCAAGCAGTCTGAGCCCCAAGCCATACAGCAGTCTCTTCTTCTTTTTGATGACTCTGTCAGCAGGGTTTCCCAGGGCCATCCACCTAGCCCTGCCCCAGAAGTGGAAGAGATTGAGTGCAGCGATGCCCAACCACTTATTTCTCAAGATGAGTACATGCAAGGATCATCGCAGCACGTCTCCGATGATGACGAAACGCAGGTGCCAACTGCTGCGGCGTTCAGCATTGTGGAGACCGACAAGGAGGGCAGGGGTGAAGACTGGGTGGAAGATGATGTGGAGGACGATGAGGTCCTCGACCCCACATGGAATGAGCGTCATGCAGGTGACCTGAGTAGTTTGGAGGAAGAGGCGGTGGTCGCACAGAGCCACCAGCACAGCAGAAGAGGGAGCAGGGTGCAGAAGCGGAGCGGCCATGCCCTAGACACTACGCCCGTTACTGCCCAACGCAGCAAGGGAACGAGCGCACCAAAGTCAGCTCAAAGGAGTTCTCTAGCGTGGAAGTTCTTTAGAAAATGTGCTGATGACAGGACACGAGTGGTTTGCACCCTGTGCAATCAGAGCTTGAAGCGAGGCATAAACCTTCTCAACCTGAGCACAACCTGCATGATCAGGCATCTAAGTGCAAAGCACGAGCTGCAGTGGAGTACACACCTTCAAAACCAAGAAACGTCTCTGGCTCATCCTGCTTCCTCTTCTGCTGCAGTCTTGGCCGCTCCAGCCACATCTGTAGTGATACCGGCACCTGCCACCCCGCAAACAGACGATCTGTCAGCAACACCACCACCTGGGTCACCAACAACCATCTCCACAATGTCCCGTGGAAGCGTTCAGCTTTCCATCTCCCAAACACTTGAGAGGAAGAGGAAGTACCCCCCTACCCACCCGCGATCCCTGGCCCTGAATGCCAGCATTTCAAAATTATTGGCCTTTGAAATGCTGTCATTCCGTCTGGTGGAGACGCACAGTTTTAAAAACCTTATGTCGGTGGCTGTCCCACAGTACGTCGTGCCCAGCCGCCACTACTTTTCCAGGCAAGCCATCCCTTCCCTGCACAACCAAGTGGGGGAAAAAATCAGGTGTGCACTGCGCAACGCCATCTGTGCCAAGGTCCACCTAACTACCGATACGTGGACCAGTAAGCACGGTCAGGGGCGTTATATCTCCCTAACGGCACACTGGGTAAATGCAGTGGCGGATGGGCCTGAGGCGGATAGCAATTTGGCGCATGTCCTTCCACCACCGAGGATTGCAGGGCGCTTCAGTTTGCCTCCTGTTCCTAACTCCTCCTACTCCGCTTCCTCATCCTCTACCGCCTCCTCATCCGGACAGCGTAACACCTTCACCACCAACTTCAGCACGGCCAGGGGTAAACGACAGCAGGCAGTTTTACAACTTGCCTGTTTGGGGGACAAACCACACACCGCGCAGGAGTTGTGGAGGAGCATGGAACAGCAGACAAATGAGTGGTTGCTGCCAGCGAGCCTCAAGCCCGGCCTGGTGGTGTGCGATAACGGGCGAAATCTCATAGCAGCTCTGGGCCTAGCCGGTTTGACGCACATCCCTTGCCTGGCGCATGTGCTGAATTTGGTGGTGCAGAGGTTCCTTAAAAACTACCCCGATATGTCAGAGCTGCTGCAGAAAGTGCGGGCCGTTTGTGCGCACTTTCGGCGTTCTCACCCTGCTGCTGCTCGCCTGGCAGCGCTGCAGCGTAACTTCGGCCTTCCCGCTCACCGCCTCATATGTGACGTGCCCACAAGGTGGAACTCCACCTTGCACATGCTGGAAAGACTGTGCGAGCAGCAGCAGGCCATAGTGGAGTTTCAGCTGCAGCACGCACGCGTGAGTCGCTCTGCGGAACAGCACCACTTCACCACCAATAACTGGGCCTCCATGCGAGACCTGTGTGCCTTGTTGCGCTGTTTTGAGTACTCCACCAACATGGCCAGTGGCAATGACGCCGTTCTCAGCTTAACTATCCCACTTCTATGCCTCCTTGAAAAAACAATTCGGGCGATGATGGAAGAGGATTTCAGGGCAGTCATTCGCAAGGGGCTCCGAGGGTGGGTTCCTGCACACACAAACGCCAGGGACACAATTGTCCAGCAGGGGCACAGTTCTGGAGGATGAGGAGGATGAGGAGGATGAGGAGGAGGAGGAGCTGGAGGAGGAGATGGAACCATGTTCACAGCAGGGTGGCACCCAGGCCAGCTCATGGCCATCACTGGTGCGTGGCTGGGGGGATACAGAGGACACGGACGATACACCTCCCACAGAGGACAGCCTTTCGTTGCCTCTGGGCAGCCTGGCACACATGAGCGATTACATGCTGCAGTGTCTCCACAACGACCGCCGAGTTGCCCACATTCTAACTTGTGCTGATTACTGGGTGGCCACGCTGCTGGATCCCCGTTACAAGGACAACGTACCGTCCTTAATTCACTCACTGGAGCGCGATCGCAAGATGCGCGAGTACAAGCGCACGCTGGTAGACGCCATGCTGCTGGCATTCCCATCTGACAGCGGGGCCGCAGTGGAAGCACAAGGCAGAGGAGGAGGAGGAGGAGGAGGAGGTCGCCAACGCAACCAGGGCACCGCCAGCACCTCAGAAGGCAGGGTTAGCATGGCCGAAATGTGGAAAAGCTTTGTCAGCACGCCACAACAAACAGCAGCACCAGCAGCTCAGATGGAACGTCTTAGCAGGAGGCAGCATTTTACCAACATGGTGGAGCAGTATGTGTGCACACGCCTACATGTAGTGAATGAGGGGTCTGCCCCCTTCAACTTCTGGGTCTCCAAATTGGGCACATGGCCTGAGCTTGCCCTTTACGCCTTGGAGGTGCTGGCGTGCCCTGCAGCCAGTGTATTATCTGAACGGGTATTTAGCACGGCTGGGGGCGTTATAACAGACAAGCGCAGCCGCCTGTCCAGAGACAATGTGGACAAGCTCACGTTCATTAAAATGAACCAGGCATGGATCCCACGGGACTTTTCCGTACCTTGTGCAGAATAGCAATGGATACCGACCTTACCCAGCCATTGTTCCATTTTTGCTCTTTCTCACTCTTTTGGGGTGTACCCTCATTTAAAATTTGTGAAAAGAAGCAGTGTTGGCTACCTCGTCCTCCTCCTCAGGGCCAGATTAACGTAGGGGCTATTGGAGCTGCAGCTCCAGGCCCCTACCTTTTATATAGGCCCCGGGTTGGCCATATTCACTGTTACCGCTCTTCTGTCACTTGTAAACACAGAAGTCTGGCTTCTATGCTCGCTTCCCCAGGCAGCACCCTCAGAACCTCCCCACACAGCGCGAAGGCCGGACAAGGAGGGACAGTTGCCGATGCATGGATGTGTTTATGGGCTTCAGAGACAGCATCCCATGTTGAATTAGGCATGCATGGCTGCACCCTTCCTCCTCTGGGTGCATGGCAAGGCACGGCCCTTAAGGCCCTTCAAAATCCTCAGCACCAAGCCCATGATGCTCTTAATCCGGCCCTGGTCCTCCTCCACCGCCGCTTCCACCTACACCACCCATAGGTGTGCGCAGCCTATTGCATTAAGGTGTGCACCCCAAAGTTGAAATACACATGCATGTGTTTGCCAGCAGGGAGAGTAATGTATCGGGGCCATGTACCTGTAGGCAAAGAGAAATAGAGCAGAGCAGGTCCGAGGGAGATCTTTCCCATCTCCTCACTGGCAATGCTATGTGCCCTAGGTGATTAGGGTGTGCCCAGGCACACCCGGCACACCCTGTGCGCATGCCTATGTCACCGCCACATCCACCACCACCTCAACCTCCCTCCTACTCCATATGGGCCTCGTCCTTCAGAGATGAAGAAGAACATTGTTTTATTTTTCTGTTTTTTTTTTTGTTGTTTTAAGTTATTTCCCTATCCACATTTGTTTGCAGAGCACTTGCCATGCTCTTAATTACGTTTTGCTGCCATTTGCAGCACTCTAGCCCTTTCCTTTGGTGTTTTAGAGCCATTTTAGTGCCTTAAAGTTCGGGTCCCCATTGACTTCAATGGGGTTCGGTGTCCGGGAAAAGTTCGGTAAAAGTCCGGGACACGGACCCGGACTTTTTTTTAAAGTTCGGCCGAACCCGTCGAACACGGACATCTAGGTGTCCGCTCAACCCTAATTGTGATTTTATGGTCATATTTTATGTGAATTTACATTGTGGGAATCATTTTCACTGCATTTAGCACATGTCACTTTATTTTTGATACTGTGTGGAGTATGGGCAGTGCACTGGGCATTGGCAATGATATATATATATATCTATTGCAGGCACTTTATTAGCACAGCCATTTTGTTAGTAGTTTTTGATGCACTTTTCACTTTAAGCACTGTACCCCCATTTGTTTGTTTCATATTTTCTTTTTAGTGGAAAGATTTGGTATAGCAGCTTTTATTTGTACTTATACAGTAGCATTTATTTTTGTATGCGCTGATTTACACATTATACACATTTCTTTTGAGCTTCATGAAACCTGCCATCTACTGTTCTGGCAGTGGTAATTTTTTTAATTGTAACGAGTAATTATGCAGCACATAAAAAAAATATCGGAGTAGAAGTATTAAACTCATCGAAATAGAATTGGAAGCAGGAGAAAATTGTAATCTAGTAAAGTACAGATACCGCCTTTTAGTACTTAAGTACAGTAGTGAAGTAGTTCTACTTAGTTACTATACATCTCTGCACGATGGGATAGAAAACATGCTGTGTCTTGGCCTGTAAAAAAAACACTTTAGGAGGAATTCCCCTTGGGAATGAAAACAACAGGAAGAATTACAGGCAAGCTCCCTATTTCTGGGGCATTTGCTACCTAAAAATGTAAAAGTGACACTTTTTTGAGAAGTAAATGATTATTTATTGTTTTTTACTGGAATAATTGCTTTCCAAATTTTCAGAAGTGACGTTTGGGTTCCTTTAACCAAACCCAACTGGACATTCTTCTGTTGTGTGCTAAGAAGATGAAGAGAAAAATAAATGCCTAACATCTGAGTGGGCTCTGCTCATGCAGCAAGGGTTGGAATGTCTGGTGTCCACTTTCTCCTAGAAAAGGTAAAATGAGTGCTGAAGACTACACTCATGGGCCTGAGTTAACTGGGACAAGGGGGATCTCTGCATTCTGTGAAGAGGGAACCAAAGGCAGCTAGCAGAGGCCTGTCCGCAGAAAAGGAACTCTGCTTCATTGACTGCTTATGTCTTGGTAGGAATGGGAGCTGTGTTAACCACAAGCATCTATCCAGTAGTGTACTATTGTCAGCAAGTTCTTTATTATTATGGTAATTGGTAAAATGGAGGAGCATACTTAGTATAATGATCACTAGAGAGGAGACTTCATTAAAATAGCAGCTGAGAGATAATTAGTTTGGGTTGCCATAGCAAAGTAAACAACACAATTCCATATAAGCGGCAGGTCGTCATGATGTCCTATCCCCCCCCCCCCCCGGAAGTCACGTGATTTAGTCACTTAATGTGTAAGGAGGAGCTTGATGACATTACATTACTCAACTGGAGGTACACAGAGCGCTATTTTCGGAGTGACTTGGATACCATACATCTTAAGGGGAAATACTGGCTTGTATGATGCCAGTATGTATGTACCATTATGATGCACTTATCATTGTGAGTGGTATTTTATCACAGTTTATAATAAAAAATAGTGGTGAATTAGCAGAAAGCACTATGATTGCTCTTCTTTTTGAGTAAATGGGGGCACTCTTGCTGATAATTGAAATGGATTGAGTTCCTGAGTGCCAACAGTGAGGAGACCAGTCGTGGCTTATAAGGCCCCTTTATAGACTATCCCTTCTTCCTTGATCTCTGGGTCCCTGGATCCTGCTGCTGGCTCTAATGTGTTGAAGCTCCCCAGTAGGTAGGCAGGGTGGTTAAAGCACTGATATTGGGGTTATAAGGGGCTCAAAACCTTCCACTCCAGCAAAGGGACAGGATAGGGGGGACATCACTGCCTAAATATGGGCAAATGAAGAATCCAAAAAAGTAGACCGCACTCAGGAAAGTAAGATGAAAACAATCAAAACTCCTTTATTCTTCTTCGGTGTAGCAGACAGACAGTACAATGCACATAACAGACGTGCCGGGTTAACGCGTTTCACGAATCAAATCGCTTACTCATAACCATACACTCAGTGTATGGTTATGAGTAAGCGATTTGATTCGTGAAACGCGTTAACCCGGCACGTCTGTTATGTGCATTGTACTGTCTGTCTGCTACACCGAAGAAGAATAAAGGAGTTTTGATTGTTTTCATCTTACTTTCCTGAGTGCGGTCTACTTTTTTGGATTCTTCATAGCTTGGACGGCGGATCTGACCAGCACCACCTATTGAACTGATACCTGAGCGGCTCTCTCTTTGTTGTCAATTAAATATGGGCAAATGCCCATATTTGGACATTAACATAACCAAATATGGCTATGACCATACTTAGGCAATGATACTACCACTATCCCTGCCCATGCCCCTAGGGTCCTTTCACACGGTGCGGACCATTTTTTGATCCGCTCCGGCACTTTTTTTTATGGACACGGATGAAACTTGTGTCATCCGGTCCGTATGTCGGTTTATCATCGTATCCATTTGCGGATGATAAATGGAGATAATGTATGTCAATGGGATTGCAGATGTCAGCGGATGACACCGCTGACATCCGTTTTTGCGTCCGTTACATTTTTTTAAACAGAAGAAAAATAGGTTTCTCTTCCGTTCCAAAAAACGGAACTGATAGGAAAGGACGCAAATCCAATGTCAGCGGATGGTCATCCACTGACATCCGCAATCCCATTGACATGCATTATGTCCGCTTTTCATCCGCAAAAAAATGGGATGAAAAACGGACATACGGACAGCCCGTGTAAAAGGACCCATATACTACTGATGAGCTCGGGGAGTATGTGGGGGGGGGGTCTCCTATTACCAAGTACAGCTGACCTTCATCTAGTATAACTATAGATAAAGAGAACCCCCAGCCACTCTGTTTATAAACAGAACAAAGTGACTGAAAACTACCATTTTGCCAGCAATGTACACACACTTTTTTCTATGTAAATGTCAGTTTAGAAGGTTGTATGCATCACACAGATATGGTTTGGAGTTTGCACTTTGGCTGTGTTTTTACGATGTGGTGCTACTCATTTTGATGGGCACCCCAACGCACCTTGCCAACAGATGTATGTTGCTGTGCAACACACTTTAACACACTAACATGTGCTACATTGCCAGACACGTTACATACACCTTTTTGGTGCATGCTGGTGTGTTAGGAATGGCATTCAAAAATAATAGGCTGCTTTAAAAAAGTAACTCCACTCTGGGTAATCTATGTACATTGCAAGGATTTTAACAAACTTTGTTTCAGATGCCTACCTTTTGTTATTCTGAAGAAATTACTGTGTGTTTGTCTGTGTCCATGTTGGAAAGTGACGTCTGATGATGGAGTAGAGGTTCCTTCTAAGGTCAGGCATACCCAACCTCGTTTTTCTGTTGCTGAGGTGCAAAAACCCATGATTCTCGTCGATACTAGTGTCACTCAACATTCTGATGAACTGGCGAGCACCAGCGGCCTCGTACACCCTGGTCGTCGACATGCCAGCACTGCAGTAACACTTGGTGACTTGGCGAGTCCCATAAGTGCAGTTCAGGCTAGTGTATGGGCTAGCACAAGTGGTGTCCCGCAGTACCCTTCCTGATGTACCTGCAAATCCTGATTGGCAGCCCACAGATTCTGCAGTGCCCGTACTTTCCCTATTCACTAGCTAAGCCGGAATTCAGGTGGAAACAGCCAATTTTACTCCCCTTGATTTTTTCTAGCTGTTTTTCACGGCAGATCTGTACAGATCTATTGTGGAACAAAGCAATTTGTATGCTAATCAATTTATCCCTGCAAACCCAAATGTGACCCTTGCTAGACACTTTGGCTGGAAACTATAACAGTTCCCAAATTTAAAACCTTTCTGGGCCTATCCCTCAACATGGGCATTACTAAAATGAGTGAGTTGCGGTCAAATTGGTACACTGACCCAATTCATCATATGCCCCTGTTCTCTGCTGCCATGGCCAGGGCTAGATACGAGCATATATTGCGGTTCATGCACTTCAATGACAATGAACTTTGTTGTCCTTGGGGTGACCCTGAATATGACTGGCTCCACGTAAACCACTTCAACCAAAAATTTGCAGCCTTGTTTATCCCCCAACAAGATGTCTGCATTGACGAGTCCCTGATTACGTTTTGTGGCTGCTTTGCTTTTAAAATGTTTCTCCCCAGCAAGCGTGCCAGATATGGGGTCAAGATGTATAAGCTCTGTGACAGGGCAACAGGCTATACATGTAGTTTCCTGGTTCATGAGGGAAAAGATAGCAGCGTGGAGCCCCCAACTGCCCAGACTACATAGGGAGCAGCGCCATTATACAACATCGAAGGGATACAAGGAACTCCTCCATAGAAGGAGACACGTACTTACTGATTAGACTACTATATCCCCCCTTTAGGGAATCAACGTTGGACACTTACTCTTACCACGCCTTACAGTGCGGGCCACCCTTTTGGTAATCCTCGTGGGAGTCTCTTGTGGGGTAGTTGCATCCCCCTCGTCTCATATTGCCATCTACACTTTGCCATCAGACACCTCAATTGGTATAAACTCTGTTTCAAGGCTAAATACAGACCCGGAGAGGCTGATACCCGGCGAATCTTTTCGATAGCACAAGCCATAGGTTTTCTCCTGGCTTTGTTTTTAAGTTTTGTGGCCTTCTTTCTCACATCACATTTAGGATGTGTTTTCAAGTCTGAGATTTTTTTCTGCTGGACCACTGAGAAAGGTTACCAACCGAAACGCGTCTGGTCCCTTCGCTCCAAGAAATCCCAGCCATTCTTATCTGTGATGTATTATTTGGCCACTTGTTTTTAATCACCTGATGTTTGTCATTTATGTACATAGCAACTTTCACATATTTTTCATGAATGTTCAAGATTGTACTAAATAAAGTTGTTAAAATCTACTCAAGCTCTGGTCTTTGCCATCCAAAGTCCCACCCCCAGGGGACCTTTTTGCTTTAGTTTTTTGGGACTTGGTGTCACCCTGATTTGGAAAAAGGTACCATTCATACGTGGACAACTTCTATACAAGCGTGCCACTTTTCAGACACCTCTTTCAATTAGGAATTGGCGCATGTGGCATCGTGAAATCTAATCACCGGGGCTTCCCCAATGGCTTGTAAATGCCCCACTTGGGAGGAGAGAGTCTGCTTGAGGTGCAATGAATTGTTTGCAGTGAGGTGGAAGGACAAACTGTTTTTGTTTTGTCTTTTATCCACGCAGATACGGCAGTCCAAATTACAACAGCGACTGGTGTTGTTGAAAAGCCCCTCTGTGTCCATGGCTACAACTGTAAAATAGGAGGGGTGGACTTCAAGGACCAGATGATGGGGCCGTACTTAGTTGCCCATAAGGCCAGACAGATGCTGGTACAAAAAAAGTGTCTGTATACTTATTCCATTTGGCTCTTTTCAATGCTAATGTACTATACAAAGCGTCTGGAAGAAGTGGATCCTTCCTAAAATTTTAATGAAGGGATCATCACAGCCTTTTTGTATCCAGAAGGTGCTGTGGCCCAATTTCCCAATCAAGATGCAGTGATCCAGCTGCTTGAGAGGCATTTTCTTGATGTCCTCCCTAGTACCCCTACCTAAAGAGCACCCCAAAAAAGATGTGTCTGTAGCAAGCGCGTATATAGGAGTGACACCTGCTATTTTTGACCCTCATGTCCTGACCAACCTGGTTTCTGTATCGGTGACGATTTCCGTAGCTACCAGACACTAGTATAGGGTAAAGCACGGCACAGTTTAGGGCACACAGGGTCTTGAAAGATGTCTGATGGCTATCACATTTTGAGAGACCCTAACCTGGAACGTTTATAGTTACAATAGAAGTGTAAAAAAGACAAAAAAAAAACATAAAAAATTGTAAAAAATAAATAAAAGCCAAAAATAGTTGTCATTTTATTGTTCTTACTGTTTTACTGTATTTTATGCTGTACTGTATAATTTTTTTGTTACTGTGCTTTATTGTTAATCATTGTATGCTTTGCAGGTATGTCATTCTACTGTTTTACTGTACTGTTGCTTTGTTTTATTGTTAACCATTATTGGCTTTGCAAGTACGCCATTCAGCTGCATCACTGATTTGCTTATTTTGACAGCAACTGGGTTTGCTCTCACAATACGTAAAATCAGTGACTCCAGCGCTGTAGGAGGTGATTTCACCACCACAGTTAAAAAAAGGGCATATATGGCGAAGCATAGGGGCAGGGGTGGACATATGGGCGGATTGCCCCTATGCTTCACCATATTTTTTTTACTCTTTTTTTGGCACAGATTGCAGGAATCTGTTACGTTATTTTATTTTGTTCAGCCCTAGGGCTGAATGAAAAAAAGAACAGTGCTGGTATGCCCAATATTAGAAGTGGGTGGATGCAGTGTGGTATTCTAATGGTGGGATACCACATGTGTGAGACTTTTTGGGAGCCTAGCCATGTACAGGACACCGAAAACCAATCACTGCCTTCAGGCTTTCTAAGGGCATGAATTGCTAATTTTACATCCTCACTACCTATCATAGTTTCAGAGTCCATAAAATGCCAAGATAGCACAAACCCCCCCCCCCCCCAAATTACCCCTTTTCGCAAAGTAGACACCCCAAGGTATTTGCTAAGAGGCATGGTGAGTATATTGCAGCTCTCATTTGATTTTGAAAATGAAGAAAGAAAAGGAAAATGTATTCATTTATTTTTTTTCCATTTTCAAAACTTTTTCACAAAAAGCAAGATCTGTAAAATGCTCAAGATGCCTCTCAGCAAATAGCTTGGAGTTTCTACTTTCCTAAAGGGGTCATTGGGGGGGGGGTTGTGCTATCCTGGCATTTCATGGCCTCCTAAACTGATAGGTAGTGAGGAGAGAAATCAACGATGTACGCTCTTAGAAAACTTGAAGGCGGTGATTGGTTTTCGGGGTCCTATACGTGGCTAGACTCCCAAAAAGTCTTACACATGTGGTATCCCCATACTCAGGAGAAGCAGCAAAATGTATTTTGGAGTGTAATTCCACATATACTCATGGTGTGTGTGAGCAATATATAATTTCATTGATAACATTGTGTAATTTTTTTTTGTTTTGTTTCAATCACTTGACACAAAAAAATGAAATATTCAATGGGCTCAACATGCCTTTCAGAAAATTCCTTGGGGTGTCAACTTTCCAAAAAGGGGTAATTTAGGAGGGGAGGGGCTTTACTGCCCTGTCATTTTAGCATCTCAAGAAATGGGATAGGCAGTCATAAACTAAAAGATGCGTAAATTCAAGTAAATGTACCATAGTTTGTAGACGCTATAACTTTTGTGCAAACCAATAAACATACGCGTATTGAATTTTTTTTACCCAAGACATGTGGCTGAATACATTTGGCCTAAATGTATGACAAAAAAATTTATTGCAGTTTTTATATAACAAAAAGAAGAAAATATCATTTTTTTCTATCTTTTTTCGTTTATATCACATAAAAAAAAATTCAGTGGTGATCAAATACTACCAAAAGAAAGCTCAATTTGTGGGAAAAAAGAATGCAAATTTTGTTTGGGTACAGTATTGCATGACCGTGCAAATATCAGTAAAAGCAGCGCAGTGCCTAATTGCAAAAAGCTCTCTGGTCAGGAAGGGGGTAAAACCTTCCGGAGCTGAAGTGGTTAAATCAAAGCACATTAACATACTGCATAACTGGTATTAAAGCAAGTGCACCAATGTCCCGCATAAGCGTGACTGGATCCTAATTTAATGTGTGGAACTAGAGATTTGTTTTGCTTCATGTGACCTTACAACAAAGATGCTTCAAAATGTTCAACAGTGCATACAGTCTTTGAGTTGATTTGAGGAAAGGCACACACCCCCCTCCACACAAACAGAGGAATGAAGAATCTTGCAGCGCTGTGCTCTGAACAGATAAGCTCTCTGCTTATCTGTCTCAAAGTCCCTTCCCCGACAAAAATTTCCAGCTGCTTTTATCCTATGTCGGAGAACTTGTCAGAAGTTTTCATGCTGATAACAGAGTAACAGAGCAGCAGAAAGACACGGGACTTAGAGCTTTGGAGAGATAAGTAAACACTACAGATATATGTGCCCAGGTCAGATTTCATGAATGGGGTTAAAATCCACTTTAAATATAAGTCATCTTTACTAAGAATTGTCATTGCAATGGCAGTAGCAGCAGCAGGCTTGATTTCTAGAAAGTGATAGTAAATACAAGTTACTAAAATTAAAATACAGAAATATTGCGGGATATTTAAAAAAATTATTTCATTTCAATTCCAATACATTTAATTATGTTTTGATCAGTATTGGCAACATATAAAAAGCAGAAAAATAATTTGTTTTAAAGCAATGAATGCATTACTGAAATATATGTGTAATGCTTACCTAAAATAGGAACTCGGTATGTCTTGTGATTATAAAAGACAAGCATACAAGAAAGAATGCTGTTCTGTACACGTGAGGAAGGTCACATAAATGCTTCAGTGGTTATTCCATTAAATTTTCTCAGCACAGTTAGCAAATTAATGTGGCAGAGACAGACTCAAAATTAAACTCATGCTCCGGTCAGCCACTGGACAGTATTCACCAAATCAACAGCCAAAGCATGTCAGACTTTGCTGCAAACTTTTATTAATTAGGAGCATCAAGGTGAGTGGCTCAGTAAAGATGACCTTTTAACAGAGCAATGAATTTTCATATACCTACTTAGGTTAATTACAGGGATCCATTTTCTGCAACATAAGACATTCAAGACAGCAGAATTATAATAAATGAGTAAAACTACATAGCAAATGATACTGTCAGGCTCCTTGATTTTAGTGTGGAAAGGTTGGACTGTAAGCGTCTATGGTTTGTGAGGACCTTAGTTTCTACAGATTAAACACCCACCTGATAAATGTACCTGAGACTGGATAAGGTACAAAGGCATTTATTGTCAGTTTGCCATCTAAATTTGATTAAAGAAATCACAGTTACAGGTTTGAAAGAGCATGTCTTAATCCGATTTGTCAATTTTTTTTGCTTTTTTAAATTATCAATGGATTGCAACTATTGAAGTCAGGGTACAGTAATGGAAATTGCCTCATATTTTGAAATCTAAAATATAAATACTTGTTGATTAACAATAAAGCACTGACTGACACATATTTGGTGTCTCTTTACTCAAGAAAACAATTTGTAAAAAAAATTCTGAATAATGATAAATATACCAAAAAGGGAATTAAACCTGCTTTGTGTACTTTTCGTCCATTTCTCACTTTATTTAAAAAATGTAGATTTTTTTTAAAACATATTACCAAAAAACATATTGTGTCTGCTAAAAATGGTGTGAACATTATGTTGGTATGCCAAAAAATTATTGGCAAGAAAATGATTTTGAAACGCTGTTAAAAAGGTATTGCTGAGAAAACCAGTGCATACCAAAACTTTAAATATTTATGAATCACAAAAGTTTTGATTACCCTGGAACTTGAAAATGATAAGATATACATTGGGACAGAACTGTTGTTCACCATATCCTTGCTGGGTCATTATTAATAGTACAGACCTATTCTATAATAATGGCTCTGCTAAAAAAGCAGAAATGTCATTATATTGGTAAAAAAAGACATGCAATTCAGGAAAAATAAATCTTAGAAAGTTTTGCTCCATTTTTGGAAATATTTACATTGAGTTGAATTTATTAAAACTGAACAAGCTAAAGATATACGCTAATCACTTACCATGTAGTTCCATATTCTTTTTGCTTCAATTTTGATAAATACCTCCTTATGTGTTCTAAAACACTCTTTCTGGTTGAAAGTTTTTAGGAAGGGTGTCATGTGGTAAAATGTTAATTGGTTGTATACATAAAGATGTAAAATATCAAAACAAATATAAAATATCAAAACACCTAGAGAACCATTATAGTTTCCCTTCAATTACCTATTTTCAAGGGTGAATAAATTCAGTTCAGTTACAATAGTATTTCTTTATACCTGAAATGTGCCATGCCTCTAATAATTTCAGTTTCCCTTTTCTGTCCTTTTTTTTTTTTTTTTCATCAAAACGCTTCTTCTTAATAAAGATTGTTACTCAATTATTAACATGTTGTTTATAATATCTTGCACAAACCTTACTTTTAAGGTTAAAAAGAATTATCTAAAGATATATAAATAGAAAATGTGCTACATAGCCAAATAAAAAATATAATTAAATCCAACAAACCTATATGTGCATGTGTAAAATTAAGCAAAAAAAGTACATTAACCACTTGCCGCCCGCCCACCGTCAAATGACGGAGGAGCGGTGCGGCCATTGTTCTGGGCCGACGCCATATGACGTCGGCCCATTCAGGCAGGGCAGGCGCGCGATCATATGTGCACCGCCCTGCGCTGTCGGTGGCGGCATGTCCCCGAGACACAGTGCGTCACTGGCAGGGGGAAACAGCCAATGGGCATGACTGTTTCCCACGTGATTGGCTGTGATCTAATCACAAAGCCGATCACAATAGAGACGCCCAGAAGAAGACCGCGCATGCGCGATCGGGAGCGCGCTGCGCGGTCATGTTGTGGCTCTGTGTTCCCTAGGAACACAGCTAGTCACTGGCAGTAGTAAACAGCCACTGACAGTAGCTGTTTACTATGTGATCGGCTGTGAATCCATTCACAGCCATTCACAAAATGTAAATACAGGGCAGTAACTCACTGTTACTAGCTCTTCTCCCCTCACACACTGTTTCCAGTGTGAGGAGAGCAGAGCCAGAAACAGTGAGTTACTGCTCTGTATACCTGTCAAAGTAAAAGCACAAGCACCTGTCCCCACACAGTCCTCAGCCCCCCAATTGCACCTGTCACCCAACAGTCACCTCATCAGTGCCCAGAAATTGCCACCCATAAGGCTACGTTCACATGTGATCCGGTACAAGAGCTTCTTTGGGGCGTCATGCGTTGTTTGCGCGATGTTACTGCGATTCAGCAGACAGAAATCGCGGCAACATCGCACAGCAATTGGGGTGCTATTGCAAATCACGGGAAACGCACAGGCGTCCCGCAATTTGCAATGATTTCCAGATCGCGGGCAGAATCGCGGCGATTCTGCCCGTGATCGCTACGAACACATGTGAACATAGCCTAAAGTGCACCTGTCATCAGAGACTGCCATCAGTACCGCCGTGCACCATCGCTCGTCACCTGTCACCCATCGATGACCATCGCCCATCACCTGTCACCCCATCAGTCATCTTCACCTGTCACCCCATCAATCATCGTCACTTGTCACCCCATCAGTGATCGGCACTTGTCACCCCATCAATCATCGTCATTTGTCACCCCATCAGTGATCGTCATCTGTCACCCCATCAATCATCGTCACTTGTCACCCCATCAGTGATCGTCATCTGTCACCCCATCAGTGATCGTCATCTGTCACCCCATCAATCATCGTCACCTGTCACCCCATCAGTGATCGTCATCTGTCACTCCATCAATCATCGACACCTGTCACCCCATCAGTCATCGTCACCTGTCACCACATCAGTCATCGTCATTGGTCACCCCATCAGTCATCGTCACCTGTCACCCCATCAGTCATCGTCACCTGTCAACCCATCAGTCCTCGTCACCTGTCAACCCATCAGTCATCGACATCTGTCAACCCATCAGTCATCGTCACCTGCCACCTGTATTTTGTAATTACCCTTACGGTGCAGGGAAAGAGGTGCCCCCCCTCCCGCCGCGTCCCAGACGTTTTCCCAGCTTACCGGACTCGCCGGCAGTGGGGAAAACTATCCGGTCCTGGATCCTCAGAGACAGGAAGTCGAGTGAGGGCAAGATGGCCCTCACTCAACTCTATGGTCTTGGAGGACCGAAGCTACGTCAAAAGTCGTTGCCTAGCAACCGGTTTAAAGGGCCGTTTTTTTGGGTGTTTTTTTGTTTTTTTTTCTTTTTCAACAATTTTTTTTTCTTTTTTAGTGTAGTTGTGAGGTCTGAGGTTTTTTTGACCCCAGATCTCACAATAAAGAGGACCTGTCATGCCTATTGCTATTACAAGGGATGTTTACATTCCTTGTAATAGGAATAAAAATGATCAAAACATTTTTTTTGTAAAACTGTGTAAAAATAAAAAATTAATGAATAAAATAAATAGGAAAAAAAATTAAAGTGTCCTGTCCCCGTTAGCTCGCACGCAGAAGCAAACGCATACGCAAGTCCCGCCCACATATGTAAACGGTATTCAAACCACACATGTGAGGTATCACCGCAATCGTTAGAGCGAGAGCAATAATTTGAGCCCTAGACCTCCTCTGTAACTCTAAGCTGGTAACCTGTAGAAATGTTTTAAATGTTGCCAATGGGGATTTTTAAGTACCAATGTTTGGCGCCATTCTGTGAGCATGCCCAATTTTGAAGCATGACATGTTGGGTATCTACCGTATTTATCGGCGTATAACACGCACTTTTTCCTCCTAAAAATGGAGGAAAAAGTAGCACTGCGTGTTATACGCCGATATAACAAAGAAAAAAAAAAGTCCAGAAAGCAGTCAGCTCCGAGAGGTAGAAGGGGGTGGGCGGCGCCGAGGAGAAGATTGGACACTCTGTCATCGGAAGTCCCGCCTCCTATGCCGACGTCAATCATAGGCGCCGGGACTTCCAATAACAGCGCGTCCTTCCTTCTCCTCGGCGACGGCCGCCCCCTTCTACCTCTCGGCGCTGACTGCTTTCTGGACAACTGGCGAGGCTGCAATAATGGGCGCTGGCGAGGCTGCAATAATGGGCGCTGGCGAGGCTGCAATAATGGGCACTGGCACTAGCTGCATGAATGGGCACTGGCACTAGCTGCATGAATGGGCACTGGCACTAGCTGCATGAATGGGCACTGGCACTAGCTGCATGTATGGGCACTGGCACTAGCTGCATGTATGGGCACTGGCACTAGCTGCATGTATGGGCACTGGCGCTAGCGAGGCTGCAATTATGGGTGCTGGCGAGGCTGCAATTATGGGCACTGGCGAGGCTGCATGTATGGGCACTGCGCTGGCGAGGCTGCATGTATGGGCACTGCGCTGGCGAGGCTGCATGTGTGTGCACTGCGCTGGCTGCATGTATGGGCACTGCACTGGTGAGGCTGCAATTATGGGCACTGGTGCTGGCGATGCTGCATATATGGGCACTGCACTGGCGAGGCTGTATGTATGGGCACTGGCGAGGCTGCATGTATGGACACTGCGCTGATGAGGCTGCATTCATGGGCACTGGTAAGACTATATTTAATTTTACAAAAATATTCCTGAGTTCAAAGCTGTTTATTTTAAATTTTAGCTTTTTTCCTGAAATTTCTGCCCTAAAATTTAGGTGCGTGTTATACGCCGGCGCGTGTTATACTCCGATAAATACGGTAATTACTCGGCGTAAAATTATCTTTCACATTATGGAAAACAAATGGGCTAAATTTACTGTTTTCTTATTTTTGATTAAAAAAAGTGAATTTGTTTTAAAAAAAAATTAATTTGGAAGACTGCTGCGCAAATATGGTGTATAGGCCTTCAGTACATCAGGTGTGATCAAGTGTGATCAATTTTCAATGATTGGCGCCATAACTTGTGGACTCTATAACTTTCACAAAGACCAAATAATATACACTTATTTGGGTTATTTTTACCAAAGATAAGTAGCAGTATAAATTTTGGCCAAAATTTGTGAAGAAAAATTACTAATTTGCAAAATTTTATGACAGAAACAAAGAAAAATGTGTTTTTCACAATATTTTCAGTCTTTTTTATTTATAGCACAACAAATAAAAATCTAGTAGTGATTAAATACCATCAAAAGAAATCTCTATTTGTGTGAAAAAAAGGACACAAACTTTTTATGGGTGCAGAGTTGCATGACTGAGTAATTGTCATTCAAAGTGTGAGAAAGCTGAAAATCGGTCTGGCCAGGAAGGAGGTGAAAGTGCACTGTAGGCAAGTGGTTAATGACCACATAAAACACCTTAGTGCCTTTGTGAACATAAACAAACAATGTTCTGATAAAACATCTAAAAAAAGGGGAAGATTTACTAAAACCGCATGGTGCAAAATCTGGTGCAGCTCTGCATAGAAACAAATCAGCGTCCAAATTTTATTGTGAAAGCTTAATTGAAGAAGCTGAGGTTAGAAGCTAATTGGCTACCATGCACAGCTGCACCAGATCTTGAGTGCACCAGTTTTAGTAAATCCCCCCAATGTCCATAAAAATAATATTGTGTTTGTGAATCACCTGTGTCCATGTCAAAAAGATATATGAATATAAATCTAAGTATCCTCTTCAACTCTCACATAGTAAACAGATGTGGCCACATGTTTTGAGAATGACACAAATATTAGTTTCACAAAGTCTGCTGCCTCAGTGTTTTTAGATCTTTTTGTCAGATGTTACTATAATATGCTGATGTATTATTACAAGCATTTCCTAAGTGTCAAAGGCTTTTATTTACAATTTTCATGGTTGACCCTTCTTTTTCAAGACCTCTGCAGTTCGCCTTGGAATGCTGTCAATCAACGTCTGGGCCACATCCGGATGGGTGGAAGCCCATTCTTGCATAATCAATGCTTGGAGTTTGTCAGAATTTGGAGGTTTTTTTGTTCACCTGCCTCTTGAGGATTGACCACAAGTTCTCAATGGGATTAAGGTCTGGGGTGTTTCCTGGCCATGGACCCAAAGTTATGATATTTTGTTCCCCAAGCCACTTAGTTTTTTTACTTTTGGCTTATGGCAAGGTGCTCCATGACACTGGAAAAGGCATTGTTCATCACCAAACTGTTCTTGGATGGTTGGGAAAAGTTGCTCTCAGAGGATGTTTTTTTACCATTCTTTTATTAATTGCTGTGTTCTTAGGCAAAATTGTGAGTGAGCCCACTCCCTTGGCTGAGAAGCAACCCCACACATGAATGGTCTCAGGATGCTTTACTGTTGGCATGACATAAAGAACTGATGGTAACACTTACCTTTTCTTCTCTGGACAAGGTTTTTTTCCGGATACCCCAAACATTTGGAAAGGGTATTCATCAGAGAAAATTACTTTACCCAGTCCTCAGCAGTCCAATCCCTGTACCTTTGCAGAATATCAGTCTGTCCCTGATGTTTTTCCTGGAGAGGTGGCTTCTTTGCTGCCCTTCTTGACTTCAGGTCATTCTCGTGCAGATGAACTCACACCTGCCTGCTGTCATTCCTGTGCAAGCTCTTCACTGGTAGTGCCCAATACCGCAGCTGAATCAACTGTAGGAGACGGTCCTGGCACTTGCTGGACTTTCTTGGGTGTCCTAAAGCCTCCTTCATAAATGCAGTGGAAATGTTTTTTTATTAGATTAAGTTCATTTTTATGGCAATTAATTTGCAATTAATTGAAATTCATCCGATCACTCTTCATAACATTCTGGAGTATATGCAAATTGCCATCATAAAAACTGAGGCAGCAGACCTCAGTTTGACCTCAGACTTAATTTGTGAGAATTAATATTTGTGTGATTCTCAAAACTTTTGGCCAAGGCTGTAGTTTTTGAAAACATTCAGTGTAACCTCCACAGTCTCCCTTGGACAAACTCTCATCCTAATGCATAGACCTTTATATACAAAGGTTAACAGAAGCATGTTCCCTTTAATACCAGGAGCAGGCAGTCTACAAGGAAGAAAAATTGATGCTCAGTTAAGCTGGTAGGAACACCACAAAGTTAAAGGACTCAAACAAACTCTTTAGTGCTTGCCATAAAATCAAACATTTGTTACTATAATAAAGTTTCACTCACAAGTATAAAATCCATCCAATCTTGTATAAGTGTTACCAGAAAGCCCCTTGTATCAGATCAATATTGCACAAAGAAAGCATCACTGTGCAGAAAACAGCTCTCAGCAGTTTCCTCCGGTCAGCATAAAGAAACAACTTGACATCTGCGTAGTCTCCTTGCTCCGCCCTACATGTTTCATCATGGATTCACTGAATGTTGTCACAAAAAATATACCATGTAAGAACTGATGACAATTAGAGATGTCTAATTCGCGAACATAAAATAAAATTTTATGTTCGCAAACGGCGAACGCGAACTTCAGCAAATGTTCGCGAACGGGCGAACCTCCATAGACTTCAATAGGCAGGCGAATTTTAAAACCCACAGGGACTCTTTCTGGCCACAATAGTGATGGAAAAGTTGTTTCAAGGGGACTAACACCTGGACTGTGGCAGGCCGGAGGGGGATCCATGGCAACACTCCCATGGAAAATTACGTAGTTGACGCAGAGTCGGGTTTTAATCCATAAAGGGCATAAATCACCTAACATTCCTAAATTGTTTGGAATAACGTGCTTTAAAACATCCAGTGTGTGAATATGATCAGGTATGATGTTGTATCGATCAGGTAGTGTAAGGGTTACGCCCGCTTCACAGTGACAGACCAAACTCTGACAGACCAAACTCCCCATTTAAGGCACCGCTAACACCTGCAAACAGTCCATTTGCAGTGGGCACAGTACGGTCTGTGGACCTGACACTCACTGGCAGGCAACTGCAATTATATTACAGAGGTAAAATTAAATTAATTTTTTATCTGCAAGGTGCTGTGCCACCCTATATGAGTGGTGGGCAGTGAGTACAGTGCAGTCTGTGGGCCTGAAACTCACTGGCAGGCAACTGCAATTATATTGCAGAGGAAAAATTAAATATATAAATATCACTACTTCTACTAAATTAATAGACGATGTTGTAATCCACTGCACTTTAGGAAATACAGGTAACACAAACCTGACAGAATAACACAAATAACACAAATTGCTGCTACTTAAATGAGTAAAAATAATAAAAAATAAAATTGATCCAGAAAAAACAGGAACTGGCTTTTTCATTCGAATTTCAGTAGCGCAGGGATGGTGATAACCTCTTACCAAATAAATAGGATGATAACATATACCAAAATATATGAATCAGATGTGATAAATATAATCATAAAATCATAAATACATAAAAGCATAAAATCACATTAATAGGAGTCCATAAAGTCCATAGGTATAAAGTGCATAGAGCAATGAAAGTGCAAACATGAAGGATCACAGGTGCAACTTATGGGGACCACCCTTGCTTGCCACCACCACACAGTGCTGGGAGAAGTATCTGAAATTCAGACTCACCAGACGCCTATGCCTAACCACTCTCATGGACTAGCCAACAGCATATAGTAAAATCAGGTTTCCTCCAGATCTCTTATTTGTGCTGCAAAGACTCCTCTGGAAGATTTCCTGGTAAATTTATAGTGAGTCTGAATTTCAGATACTTCTCCCGGCACTGTGTGGTGGTGGCAAGCAAGGGTGGTCCCCATAAGTCGCAACTGTGATCCTTCATGTTTGCACTTTCATTGCTCTATGCACTTTATACCTATAGACTTTATGGACTCCTATTGATGTGATTTCATGCTTTTATGTATTTATGATTTTATGCTTATATTTATCACATCTGATTCATATATTTTGGTATATGTTATCATCCTATTTATTTGGTAAGAGGTTATCACCATCCCTGCGCTACTGAAATTCAAATGAAAAAGCAAGTTCCTGTTTTTTTCTGGATGAATTTTATTTTTTATTATAGGAAAAATTAAATTGATTTTTTATCTGCAAGGTGCTGTGCCACCCTATATGAGTGGTGGGCAGTGGACACAGTACAGTCTGTGGACCTGACACTCACTGGCAGGCAACTGCAATTATATTACAGAGGAAAAATTAAATTCTTTTTTTATCTGCAAGGTGCTGTGCCATCCTATATGAATGGTGTGCACTGGCAGTGGGCACAGTTCAGTCAGTGGGCCTGACACACACTGGTAGGCAACTGCAATTATATTAAAGGGTAACAATTAAATGGCTTTTTTATCTGCAAGGTACTGTGCCACCCGATGAGTGGTGTGCACACAGTACAGTCTGTATATATATATATATATATATATATATATATATATATATATATATATAAAATAAATAAAAGCAGACTGATATACCAGCCCTAAAAAGGGCTTTTTGGGGTGCTGTCAGGATGCTGTCCTTACAGCAAGAGTGAACACAGAACACTGGCCTAGCTAATGATTTCCCTATTAATTCAGCAGCAGCAGCAGCAGCAGCACTCTCCCTGCTCTAACTAACTCTGCAGCTTCAGAATGAATCTAAGATGGATGCTGTCCTTGCTTTTTTATAGGATGTGGGAGGGTCTGGGAGGGAGGGTATGCTGATTGACTGGAATGTGTCTGCTGACTGTGAGGTACAGGGTCAAAGTTTGCTCAATGATGATGTATAGGGGGCGGACCGAACATCGCATATGTTTGCCCGCCGAGGCGAACGCGAACAAGTTCGGGACATCTCTAATGACAATATCTAACAGCATTTTCAAAACTAGGCAGAATTGATGCACTGTAGTGTCAGGAATCTCTTGTCAACCATCAGAAAGATAATCTTTCAGCTTGTAGCCTTATTATGCTTGATCCTGAATCCCTATTTACTCTGTTATTGACCCAGCTTTAGTATAGCCTGCCTCTGTACTACCCCTGCCTGTCTGCTACCTACCTGTGTTATCAACCTCGGCCTGGACCAAGTCCGGGTGCCTTCATCACTGCTCTTACAAGAGCTCCTCCAAGCACAAGTCCATAATTCCCGCTTCCTGGCACTGGCATCTGCGCTCTTCCATTGCCTTAGCAGTCCCTGTGGTAAACCCCAGAGGTACTCAGACAGGAATTGTGCAAGAAACCACCCTTATCATCTCAAGTACCTCATACAGGTATGTAACATTAGGATCATAATTATGTTGTTGTATTAATGTGTATTTCCATTTTTGCAGTCAAATTTGAAAAAAACCCCACTGTATGTTTGTTTTGTGGTCCCATTCACATACCTAAAAAGTATATATTTCTTACCTTTTCTGTGTTTCTGAGGAGAAGATGTCATGGCAAATTGTAAGCATCTCTGGAGATACTCACAGTGTCTCTGATTGGGGACTCACTGAGCTTTCTTTCATTACCATACAAATCAGGAGGCCAGTTTTGAACTGTTTTTTTTTTCACTTTTATTGGTTGAACTAGATTCACTTGTGTCTTTTTTTTCAACCAGACTAACTATGTAACTATGTAACTCATTGTTAGAACAGACAGCGTTCGAATGTAGCTTACAACTGATAATGAAGCATGGTACAGAAATAACTAATTATGTTAATTTTACTCCACAGACCCCTCCTAAATATAAAAAGCAGGGAGAACATGTTAGGATTTTTAGGAACATTAAAATAAAAAAAATATATTTAAAATATTTTATGTAATTTATGTTATGTTAATGGGGACATGGTAACACGTATAAAGCAGATGTTATTCCAGTCTGGCTGCAAAATTGGAAATATTTTAGATCTTTTTAAATATAGAAGAATAATAAAGAAATAAATGTTCATGGGGGAAACATGATAACATAATGACAACAGTGTGCTCATAGTTTGGCCATGTGTGATAAATAAAAAAAATAATAAAGAGAACACCTTGCTGACACCTCCCACCGGTGGTCAGAAGTACAGATCATTATCAAACCATGTGATGATGTCACATGGTCCAAATCATGCACATATTTTATAATGCTGCAAGGTAATTAGAAAAATTTTATTAATCCAGCTTGCAGGTAGGCTTTAAGAATAAACAGTCTTACAATATAGAAGAACCAGGAAATTCAACATTGTGAGTTATAAAACACTGTTCATTGCAAGCACGGCACCAATCAATACACTCATTGCAAGTTCTTGTGCCCTAGTTTTCAAAGTCAGTATGATTACATAAAAATGTATCTTACATAAGCTGTTTATATATATATATATATATATATATATATATATATATATATATATATATACATATACAGAGTGTTTCTTCACATTTTATTTTCTGTATTTTTATTATTGTTTTATTTATACTAAGACTAGCAGGTACTTGTAATGAAATGTTTAGCTTAGCAAAATACTTGTCTGTTTTATTTCTAAGTGATGCCCTTTGAATGCAAAATAGTAAAGGAACTAGCTCTGCTTTCTCGAACGCCTCTCTTCTAACATGAAAAGAATAATAAAGCTTTGAAGTAGTAAACGAGATGCATGAACTTTTGCCACAGCAGTTTCTAGGACGCATACAGTAAGTGAAGCATGACATATGGCAACATAAGAACTAAGCAGTTTTAAATCTCTCCTCTCTATATTCTTTCTTTCTTTCTTTCTTTCTTTCTTTCTTTCTTTCTTTCTTTCTTTCTTTCTTTCTTTCTTTCTTTCTTTCTTTCTTTCTTTCTTTCTTTCTTTCTTTCTTTCTTTCTTTCTTTCTTTTCTCTCTGTTTCTGCTATAGAATGAAGGTTTTCTTTATATTGTTATTCTGTACCTGGTGTGCATTTAAATTATTAAACTAATAGCAGCATCTGTATTACATATACACAGGTAGCATGTATGGTAAATTATAGTAAATGCAAATCTACAGTATGGGAAACTGATATATGACTTCAGAGACTGCCCAAACAAATATAAGAAAATATTCATACTACATCTCTCTATCTACAAGGTCATGTTGGGGGATCATGAATGTTACATGCTACTGTCCATTAAGCAGCAAAAAAGCCACATGGGACACTGGGATGCCTGGCAATTTAAACTGTTTATTGTTGCATTTTTAGCTCAGTTATAATGCAAGACATATATGTTTGAGATAAGGCTTTGAATCATGCGGGCTCTAGAGAATTCACTGTAAAGCTAGACCATGTTCTTCATTCTTGATATCTCTCTGGACTCCATTGGCACATGGACAATGACATAACAAATTCTTAACCTGTTTGGGTATCAACTTTGTTACAGGTAATGTATTTGTATTCTGATCTTTGCACTAACTTTAAAACTAACTTTTAAAAAAAAAAGCTGGCACAGAATTCATCACAAATGCTTGAGGTAGAAATGGGGCTCATACCTAGTTGCCTGCTAAATAATGCATTTCATACTTATACACAGGGGCATTCCAGGATGCAACCAATAGCTTAAAAAGGTAATTTATCACAGGAAATTTAAGACCAGGCATTCATTAGGGTTCCTTTAACAGGGCATTGTTTGTCAGTGACCTAATTTTAGGCAAATGGTTCACAGGTAAACCTAGGAAAATACAAGAAATTAATAGGAATGTAAACTACGAGATGGTCTTCTTTCCCTTGTTTCCCTTTTGCCAGTCTTGATAGTCTTCAGGCATAGCTGCCTGTCCTGTAATGCTTCCTTGCATCCACACTAGCCTAGTGGGACTTGGCTTTTAGACTACCTTTAGCTGTTTGTACTTTGGGAGGCCTACATGTGGGTGTCCAAGGAGGACATTTTAATTTTAGACTTTTGGATTATTTTAACTTCAATTTTTTTCTTGATATCCTACCTATAATAGGATATATCCTAATTGTTTCTTCTTCTCCTCCTTTCCTGTTTTCTCTTTTATTTTTTTTTCCTTCTTTGTTTTTTCTCTTTCTGGGACACTCACCTACCATACTCTAGAAAGATATGCACTCATTTTGAGGTGGCTTTATTCATCTTTTTTTTGTTTTTTTATGCAAATGGCCCTAACCACCCAAATAAGGCATACATGATATCAATTGGTGACCAAAAATTGACATTCTGCTTTTTCAAGAGATAATTTTTGTTCGGGAGACCATCTGACATGTAATAATAAACATTTTAACATTTGGCTTCACAGCACCAAACCCCAGGCCAAGGGAAACTGAGCCTCAATTGCCATACATAAAAATGCCTAATTCTAAATACTCAATTCGAAATCTGATCCCGTTGGGAAATATCCTTTTCTTAGATTTCTTTTTGGCAATAGCAATTACACTATTGCTAGCCTGTACTTACCCAACATCTCACAGTTGTGTTATGGTCTTTAAGTGGTTATAAAGGTAACATTTTTTTCCCTTAACGCATTCTCTCTATTAAGTAAAAAACATTTTATTAGTAGCATACCCCCCAGCCCCCCTAACAGGGCCACCATCGGAGGGAACAGACAATACAAATGTAGGGGGCATGGGCGTCCCGAGGGGCCCAGGCCCAAACCAGGACCACAGGGGGCCCATGAGACTCTCCTGGTATCTCAGAGGAAATTGTGCTGAATTCCAGAGCCCAGTGCAAGTTCTGCCACTAAGCTCCGGTAACTGGCTGGCCTGATGGGGTTGAGCTAGCATGGGCACCAAGGACACCTTTCCCGCATCTTTTGTGGGGTGCCTGGGCTCCCAAATGCAGCAATCACCCCTCTGTGGCAGCCGACACCACCATCTCTCCCGGTGACAGTCTGCAAACCACACCAAGCACACTGAGGAATCCTCCTCCCCCTCCTTGACTCTGATGTTCTCATCTACACAGACAGGAAGAGGAGGGACAATGCACTCTAAAAGCAACACTGATGATCTGAGGGCTGTCACTGTGTATGGTTTATGGACAGAGGAGGGGAAAACAGTAAGTGGGAAGGGCAGAGCACACATGAAGTAGTGATGGGAGAGGGGGATAAGAGGATATGTACTGGGGGTGCTTTGGGAGGAGAGAGGACTTGTGTTGGAAGGTGAGGTGGGGGAATTTCAAATCCTCTCCCCTCCCAAAGAACCCCAAGCACACATTCTCTTACCCCCTCCTCTCCAAATTTAAAGATATGTGGCCACAGAGGGAACAATTGAGATGGGACATATGAGTAGGTTCCCTGTCTGTCCTTATCTCAGGGATCCCTCTCTGTTCCCATCCCAGGGATCCCTCTCTGTCCTCATCTCAGGGGTCCCTTTCAGTGCTTATCTAAGGGGCCCCTCTCTGCCATTTACGCCTAGGGGAAAAATGTGGTAGCGAAAGAAATAGAACAAAAACATTTTTTTTCCTAAATGAAACAAAAAAATAGAATAGAACATAATTTTAAGAATAGAACAAAAAGTACGGAATTAAGTAAAACTTGGGGGGTAAGCAGTAATAATCACAAGTTGTAAGTTAGAAGGTTCCCTTAATAATATTTGAATGAAAACTCTTCCATCAACTTTACCAATGGAAAACTATCTATTTTAACTTTAGTAAAAGTCCTGTTCCTTAGGACACACTAATTCATGTTCAGCAAATAATAAAGAATTCTTAGCAAACCTTTCCCTGTGGGTAAAATAATAGGGACATGGAAATAATATTTATACAGCATGGCCAGTAAAATACAGTTTTGCATATAACTTAAATCATGCAAATCCCTGAAAATTGAAAGTTATAGTCACTTGGATTTGCATGTTTTGTAATTGAGTTGGAAATAAACCTGCAAGACAATTACTGCTGGCTGTATGCGTGGAGATAGAACCTGAAAGCTGTGTACAATATGCATGTTGGGGCATAAATCTGTCCAGGAGTTTAAATTATAGGGAATTATAAAAATCAATTAAAGGAATAATCCAACTGTGAATGAAAAATCGAAATAAGTCGCAGACTGTACTCTAAACAGTATAATTATAGCAAGGGTCAGAAAGATAAAACAAATAGTTATATGCTTATTACATTAATTTATAAATATATTCATATTTAAAAGTCAAATTCAGGACACAAAAAGTAAATGAGGAAAGTAGGCAAAGACTAGTAAATACTGTAAGTTTTAAGAGGATCAATACTGTATATAGTATATAAATATGGCCATAGACAGGAAGATTATAACATTATTATGCTACAACTACATTGTGGGGGAATTATGAGACAAATCTGTGCCACAGGACATCTGTTGAGTTGGAATGTTTTGTGGAATGTGCTAATCATATCTCCTGAAACAGAATAGACTAAAAGTGACAAGCCAGCACTGCACAGCACTGCCCTATGGACAATAGCAAGTCATTAGCTAAAATGCATTGAACAATGGATATGCTCATCAGAATAAAGACTTGTGTAAAGCCGGCCATACATGGATTAAAATTTGAAGGGTTCAGCAGGGACTGGCTGAGTTTTGATCTATGTATGGGCAGACTGGTTGTACAAAAGTCAATCTATCTACCAATTGACTTGTGTACAACTAACCTGTTGGGTTTTTACTGATCGATCAGCTATCACTGGCAGCCTTGATCAGTGTCTTTCTGCTTCTCAGAACACAATAGCTCAGTAGTGATTCCCCCATCCATCTAGAATGTGTGGATCGGGTAATCTGTTTTTTTTTTATTTATTTTTTTTATTAAACCAGTGTGTTAAATGAAAAAAATAAATAAATAAATAAAGCACGTATGGTCTGATCAGTTGTTTTCATCAGAACCAACATTTTTATTCAACACGAACAGTTAATTCAGCTAAAATATACACGTTTACTTTTTAACAGTTTTCCCAAAGTGTATCTATACTTCAAACTTTTTTAAAATACAATAGGAAAAGGTTAGAAAACCTGTCAGGTTTCAAATTCCATTAGACCCTGACCCTTCACAATTCTGAGAAAATCTGCAACAGGGAAACAAAAAAAAAAAAAAAGTCAGGCAATCCCCTACTTAAAGTGATCGTAAAGTCTTGTTTAAAAAAATAAACAAATAAATAACAAACATGTTATACTTACCTGCCCTGTGAAGTGTTTTTTTCACAGGGCAGCCTGGATCCTCCTCTTCTCAGGTCCCTCTTTGCTGTTCCTAGCCCCTCCCTTTAGTCGAGTGCCCCCACAGCAAGCAGCTTGCTATGGGGGTACCCAAACCAAGCTACAGCTCCGTGTGTCCATTCACACCATTCGGCCACACCCCTCTCTCTCCTGATTTGCTGACTGACTTTGATTGACAGCTGTAGGAGCCAATGGTGCCGCTGCTGTGTCTCAGCCAATCGGGAGGGGAGTCCCGGACAGCCAAGGGACTCATAGACATCGCTGGACAGAGATGGGGATCAGGTAAGTTTTAGGGGTGCTGGGGAGGCTGCTATACACAGTAGGCTGTTATACTTACCTGCCCTGTGAAGTGTTTTTTTCACAGGGCAGCCTGGATCCTCCTCTTCTCAGGTCCCTCTTTGCTGTTCCTAGCCCCTCCCTTTAGTCGAGTGCCCCCACAGCAAGCAGCTTGCTATGGGGGTACCCAAACCAAGCTACAGCTCCGTGTGTCCATTCACACCATTCGGCCACACCCCTCTCTCTCCTGATTTGCTGACTGACTTTGATTGACAGCTGTAGGAGCCAATGGTGCCGCTGCTGTGTCTCAGCCAATCGGGAGGGGAGTCCCGGACAGCCAAGGGACTCATAGACATCGCTGGACAGAGATGGGGATCAGGTAAGTTTTAGGGGTGCTGGGGAGGCTGCTATACACAGTAGGCTTTTTATCTTAATGCATAGAATGCATTAAGGTAAAAAATATTCTGCCTCTACAACTCCTTTAAAATCTAAGTCCATCTTTTGCAAAAAATAATAAAGGAACTCATATTAATCAATAAAAAATTTGAAAGTATTATTTGCTCGCATTTTAGCCTGCAAAGTATTGCAAAGGGAATCAATGGATTGCATGTGCAATGCTACGCCTCCCACCAACTTTTCCTTCAGCTGTAGGTTTGCACTGAGGTAGGAATCTTCAAAGTATGAATGAAAAGCAAGTGTTGTGATATTGCCACACTTGTGCTCCATTAAGAATCATGGTGGCATATGTGACTTTTTTCAATCATATATCTCTGTAAATGAAGGACACGACTCTACAGCCAAAGCCACACACAGCTGTGCTAAATTTAAAAAATGACGGGAGCCAGTGGGGAGTAGAACCAGTGACTTCTATAAGTGGGGGGGGGGAGTTTAAGGGTGGGGAGCTGCATAAACAGACAGTGTTTATGTTACACCCTAAATGTGGGGATAATATAAAACATGGTCAAAAAGATGGACTTCGCACTTAGCTTAACCACTTACCGCATACTAACGTAGGTCTACGTCGGTAAATTTTGCGGTAGTGTACCAGGATGATGCCTCTAGCTAAAGACACCATCCCGGTACTGTGGTTTGAAGCCGACAGTTGGCTTTCCGTCGGTAATGACCGATGCGGCTTGGGAGCCGCTCGATCGGTACCCGGGGGGCGGGAGGGGATGTCCCCCCCCTCCCGCCGCCTTCCGCGGCTTTGCTCGAGGCTCCCGTCCCACCGGGAGCCCCGAGCACCCAGCCGGCGCGTCCGCCGGCTGGATGGAGTCCCGATGAATGCCGGAAATGGCATCGATCGGGTCTCCGTTGACGTAACCCGGAGGCGGCGTCCATGACGTCACTTCCGGGTTACTGTGCTGCAAAAGGCGGCAAATTTGAAAATCGGCTGTATGCAAAAACGCCGTTTTTGGCGTTTTGCTTACAGGAAAGTGTAGTGGAGGGGTCTAGGGTCTTTTAGACCCTTGATCCCTCCATAAAGTATACCTGTCACACATATTGCTGTCACAAGGGATGTTTACATTGCTTGTGACAGCAATAAAAGTGATCAGATTTTTTTTTTTTTAAACTGTAATAAAGTTAAAAAAATAAATAAAATAAATGGGAAAAAAAAAAAATTTAGCCGCCCCCGTCACCGTTAGCTCGCGCACAAAAAAAAACGTATACGCAAGTCGAGCCGCAAATGAAATCGCTGTTCAAACCACACATGTGAGGTATCGCCACAATCGCCAGAGCGTGAGCAATAATTTTAAAAAAAGAGCTACACTCTAACTCTAAAATGGTAACCGTTAAATAAATTTAAAGCGTCGCAGGTTGAGATCTCTATTGACCGTAGTTTGTCGCCATCCCACGGGGGGGCGCAATTTTAAACCATAACATGTTGGGTATCTATTTACTCGGTGTGACATGTTCTTTCACAATATACAAATAAAATGGGCTAACTTTACTGTTTAGTATTTTTTAAATGCAGTGAAATGTGATTTTTCAAAATTTTTCCAAAAAAATGTCGCTTTAAAGACCGCTGCGCAAATACTGCGAGACAAAAATTATTGCAATGACCGACATTTTATTCTCCAGAGTCTTTGCTAAAATAATATATATAATGTTTGGCGGTTCTAAGTAGTTTTCTAGGAAAAAATACTGGTTTTAACGTGTGAACAAAAAGTGTACGAAATAGGGCTGGGGCTTAAGTGGTTAAAGTGGATGTAAACCCCATTCATTAAATTTGACCTGGGCACATATATCTGTAGTGTTTACTTATCTCTCTCCAAAGCCCTAAGTCCCGTGTCTTTCTGCTGCCCTGTTCCTCTGTTATCAGCATGATAACTTCTCCCAAGTTCTCTGATACAGGAGATAAAAGCAGCTGGAAATTTGTGTCAGGGTGAGTGCATAGAGATAGATTAGCAGGGAGCTGGCCTATTCACAGCACAGTTCTGCATGTTTCTTCTTTCCTCTGCCTATGTGGAGGGGGGTGTGTGCCTTTCCTCTAATCAGCTGTCACACAGTGTATGCCAAGACTCCACACCCAGTGCTGAAACAGAAAAAAAAATTCTAACACAATTTTCACTTTCTTTTTCTTTTATTGAAAATGTTTTTCAATACAAAAATACAATGTGTACATAAACATTTATAAATTGTGAATGAATAACTTTAAAAATGTGGTATATTACTATTGACATTTTCCATTTTAACTATTTATTCATTCGATATAACTGTATTACAAACTAGTAATAAAAGTCATAAAAAAATATATAAATAATACAAAAATAGAATATCGGGCATTATTTTATATTAAAGCAGCTTGTGAGGCTTTGTATAGAAACCAAGGATCCCATTTAAGGTCATATAGATGTTTAGTGTTGCTAATGGTATGTTGTAGATATTCCATATGCTTTATTTCTTCTATTCTGTTTAGAACTTGTGAGAATGGTACAAAGTTCTCTTTCCAGTGTAAGGCTATTGTCCAGTGTGCCACGACACACATTGTATGAATTAGGTGTAGAAATTGTGGTGATATATCTTGTATATTTTGAAATAATATGCACTGGAAATGTGATAATATTAGTTTTTTACCTGCCATTTGGTCTATGATTTTAAATAATGCAGACCAAAGCTGCTTGATTTTGTCACAATTCCACAATATGTGTAAAAGCATTCCAGGAAGTGAACATCCTCTAAAACATTCCGGGGTGAGTGTCTGCAAAAATTGGACTGGTGTGTAGTACCATCTAGTAAATCATTTTACAGCTGTCTCTCTAACTGACAGCGACCTAGTACATTTACGCAAATTGGACCACATCAGACCCCAATCTCTTACAGAGATTTCTGTGTCCAAATCTGCTTCCCATTTTAGCATATATGGTAGTTTCATATCTGGGGGTTGTGAATTAAATTCATTATACAGGGTGGAAATAAGTCCCCTTCCCTTGGGTGTTGTAAAACACTATGTAAAAAAATATGTTCAAACACCGTTACTGGTGATCCAGTGGGTCTTGAGTAATGCGACTCAAAAATGTTTTTATGAGTAAGTAATTTGGTCTCTCAGTGTCCGGCATGTTATAAGTGTTGAGTATATTTCCAAAAGGGAGAAATACACCTCCGTTATAGAAGTCTGAAAGTCGGATAATGTTTCTCTCTGACCATTGTGTGAAATTATATGGAGAAATGAAAGCATCTGTAAATCTAGGGTCCCCAAGGAACGAGGCTCCCGGAGGGGGTTAGAGGTCAGGAACCCTCCCTTTTTCACTTTATTCCATATTTTGATAGAATCTGAGACTATGGTGTTGCGAGCTGCAAGTTGTCTAACCCAATTACCACTGGACCACAACAGGCTTGGAAGGTGAAAGGGGGCAACCGAAATGTTTTCAAAATGCAGCCATGGGATAGAAGTACTCAAGATTTTCCATTAGGCCAACTGAGATAGTCTACATGAGGTATAATAAAACCATAGCTGCGAAAGGCCCAATCCACCTGATTTGTGTGATTGATAAAGGATAGTTCTATTGTATCTGGGTCTCTTACCGTTCCATACAAATTTATTAATAATCGATTGGATTTTTGAAATATAGCCTTTTGAGAGATTAATTGGGAGTGATCTAAATAGATATAGGATTTTTGGAAGTATAGTCATTTTGATTGCAGTGATTTTTTAGAGAAAAGAAAGGGAATATAAAGACCAGATTTGTAAAGTGTTGCGAATTTTATTAACAAGGGGGGGGGGGGAGTTATGATAAAATAATGAGTCATGTGTCTTGGTCAATTGGATCCCTAGATAGGTGATTGACTCCACTGACCATGTAAAAGGGAATTGTTTTTTCAGGGATTGCAACTCAGAAAGGGTAAAATTGATTGGGAGGGCCATAGATTTGGAAACATTAATATGAAGTCCTGAGATGTCATCAAAAAGATTTAACAATTGTAGTAAGTTTGGAATCGACGTGGAGGGTTCAGAAATGAATAACAATGTATCGTCTGCATATAGGTTAAGTTTAAATGTCGCATCTACTTTGTTATATCCTAAAATGTTAGGGTGTTGTAAGATCGCGATGGAAAGTGGTTCCAAAGCTAAACCAAATAAAAGGAGGGAAAGGGGACATCCTTGCCTTGTACCTCTACCCAGGGGGAAAAATTCAGAGTTGCATCCAGGGATCCTAATTCTAGTCCTAGGATTATGATACAAGGCCCTGAATCCATTAAGAAACTCTCTCTCAAAGCCAAACCCAGGTAACACCAGTTGTAGGAATTGCCATGACACACTATCGAAGGCTTTGTATATATCTAAGCCAAAAAGTAGTAATTTTTTACTGAATTTGTTTGCGTCTTGGATAATGTTGCTGGCTAATCTAATATTATCTGTGATTTGTTGATTGGGTATAAAGCCGGATTGATTAGGGGAAATTAAAGTAGTAATGATGGATGATAATCGAATTGATAGTATTTTACTAAAGATTTTAAGATCATTGTTTATCACCAATATTGGTCTGTAATTTTGTGGGTGGGATAAATCTTTATTTGGTTTGGGTACAAGTGTCATGTTGGCCAATAGCATCTCTTCTGGGAACTTACCCCCCTGTAGGATATGATTAAACAGTAGTGTAAGTTTCGGGGCGAGTAGAGAAGCAAATTTTTTTATAGTATATAGCGGTGTAGCCATCCGGGCCTGGTGCTGAAGAGTTTCTAAGGTTATTTATACCTTGTAGTATTTCTTCTTCTGTAATGGGGGTATTTAATAAGTCAATCTGTGGAGAAGTTAATTTAGGGATGGGAAGGGATTCTAACCATGTGTGGTGCTTGGTCTATGGCAGGAGAGAGAAGATTAGAGTAGAAATCTTCAAATATTTTCGCAACTTCTTTAGGGTATGTTGTAGCGAAGCCCGAGGGAGTGTTCAATTCATATACATAGGGGTGGTTTAATCGTCTGATTTAATTTCCTAGCAAACATAGTTGAAGCAGTGTTGCCATGAAGGAGGCATTTGGTCTTTGAATATCTCAATGATTTCTCAGCAATATATGATAATATATTGTTTAATTCCTTCCTTTTTTTGTCTATATTTGATCTGATTTCATTGTCCTGAAGCGCATCTGGGTTTTTATGCAGGGTTTCTATTTCTTTTGTGAGGTTATATATGTTTTTTGTACGTTCTTTATTTTTAATTACTGCTTTGGCAATTAAATTGCCGCGCATATATGCTTTATGTGTAACCCAGGTGTTCGTGATGGAGGTATCTTGGTTTTGGTTAAGGAGGAAAAATTAATTCAATGCTGCCAAGAGTTCTTGTTCTACCACTGCGTCTGAGATAAGAAATTAATTTAATCTCCAAGAAAATGGCGTGGTGGTCATACCAAAAATTTAGTTACGAATAGGGTTGAGCGGACACCTAGATGTCCGTGTTCGACGGGTTCGGCCGAACTTTAAAAAAAAGTCCGGGTCCGTGTCCCGGACTTTTACCGAACTTTTCCCGGACACCGAACCCCATTGAAGTCAATGGGGACCCGAACTTTAAGGCACTAAAATGGCTCTAAAACACCAAAGGAAAGGGCTAGAGTGCTGCAAATGGCAGCAAAACGTAATTAAGAGCATGGCAAGTGCTCTGCAAACAAATGTGGATAGGGAAATAACTTAAAACAACAAAAAAAAACAGAAAAATAAAACAATGTTCTTCTTCATCTCTGAAGGACGAGGCCCATATGGAGTAGGAGGGAGGTTGAGGTGGTGGTGGATGTGGCGGTGACATAGGCGTGCGCACAGGGTGTGCTGGGTGTGCCTGGGCACACCCTAATCACCTAGGGCACATAGCATTGCCAGTGAGGAGATGGGAAAGATCTCCCTGGGACCTGCTCTGCTCTATTTCTCCTTGCCTACAGGTACATGGCCCCGATACATTACTCTCCCTGCTGGCAAACACATGCATGTGTATTTCAACTTTGGGGTGCACACCTTAATGCAATAGGCTGCGCACACCTATGGGCGGTGTAGGTGGAAGCGGCGGTGGAGGAGGACCAGGGCCGGATTAACAGCATCATGGGCTTGGTGCTGAGGATTTTGAAGGGCCTTAAGGGCCGTGCCTTGCCATGCACCCAGAGGAGGAAGGGTGCAGCCATGCATGCCTAATTCAACATGGGATGCTGTCTCTGAAGCCCATAAACACATCCATGCATCGCCAACTGTCCCTCCTTGTCCGGCCTTCACGCTGTGTGGGGAGGTTCTGAGGGTGCTGCCTGGGGAAGCGAGCATAGAAGCCAGACTTCTGTGTTTACAAGTGACAGAAGAGCGGTAACAGTGAATATGGCCAACCCGGGGCCTATATAAAAGGTAGGGGCCTGGAGCTGCAGCTCCAATAGCCCCTACATTAATCTGGCCCTGAGGAGGAGGACGAGGTAGCCAACACTGCTTCTTTTCAAAAATTTTAAATGAGGGTACACCCCAAAAGAGTGAGAAAGAGCAAAAATGGAACAATGGGTGGGTAAGGTCGGTATCCATTGCTATTCTGCATAAGGTACGGAAAAGTCCCGTGGGATCCATGCCTGGTTCATTTTAATGAACGTGAGCTTGTCCACATTGTCTCTGGACAGGCGGCTGCGCTTGTCTGTTATAACGCCCCCAGCCGTGCTAAATACCCGTTCAGATAATACACTGGCTGCAGGGCACGCCAGCACCTCCAAGGCGTAAAGGGCAAGCTCAGGCCATGTGCCCAATTTGGAGACCCAGAAGTTGAAGGGGGCAGACCCGTCATTCACTACATGTAGGCGTGTGCACACATACTGCTCCACCATGTTGGTAAAATGCTGCCTCCTGCTAAGACGTTCCATCTGAGCTGCTGGTGCTGCTGTTTGTTGTGGCGTGCTGACAAAGCTTTTCCACATTTTGGCCATGCTAACCCTGCCTTCTGAGGTGCTGGCGGTGCCCTGGTTGCGTTGGCGACCTCCTCCTCCTCCTCCTCTGCCTTGTGCTTCCACTGTGGCCCCGCTGTCAGATGGGAATGCCAGCAGCATGGCGTCTACCAGCGTGCGCTTGTACTCGCGCATCTTGCGATCGCGCTCCAGTGAGTGAATTAAGGACGGTACGTTGTCCTTGTAACGGGGATCCAGCAGCGTGGCCACCCAGTAATCAGCACAAGTTAGAATGTGGGCAACTCGGCGGTCGTTGTGGAGACACTGCAGCATGTAATCGCTCATGTGTGCCAGGCTGCCCAGAGGCAACGAAAGTCTGTCCTCTGTGGGAGGTGTATCGTCCGTGTCCTCTGTATCCCCCCAGCCACGCACCAGTGATGGCCATGAGCTGGCCTGGGTGCCACCCTGCTGTGAACATGGTTCCATCTCCTCCTCCAGCTCCTCCTCCTCCTCATCCTCCTCATCCTCCAGAACTGTGCCCCTGCTGGACAATTGCGTCCCTGGCGTTTGCGTGTGCAGGAACCCACCCTCGGAGCCCCTTGCGAATGACTGCCCTGAAAGCCTTGGAAATGTTACCTCTTCATCCTCCTCCTCCTCCTCATCCTGTGCCACATCCTCTTCCATCATCGCCCGAATTGTTTTTTCAAGGAGGCATAGAAGTGGGATAGTTAAGCTGAGAACGGCGTCATTGCCACTGGCCATGTTGGTGGAGTACTCAAAACAGCGCAACAAGGCACACAGGTCTCGCATGGAGGCCCAGTTATTGGTGGTGAAGTGGTGCTGTTCCGCAGAGCGACTCACGCGTGCGTGCTGCAGCTGAAACTCCACTATGGCCTGCTGCTGCTCGCACAGTCTTTCCAGCATGTGCAAGGTGGAGTTCCACCTTGTGGGCACGTCACATATGAGGCGGTGAGCGGGAAGGCCGAAGTTACGCTGCAGCGCTGCCAGGCGAGCAGCAGCAGGGTGAGAACGCCGAAAGTGCGCACAAACGGCCCGCACTTTCTGCAGCAGCTCTGACATATCGGGGTAGTTTTTAAGGAACCTCTGCACCACCAAATTCAGCACATGCGCCAGGCAAGGGATGTGCGTCAAACCGGCTAGGCCCAGAGCTGCTATGAGATTTCGCCCGTTATCGCACACCACCAGGCCGGGCTTGAGGCTCGCTGGCAGCAACCACTCATTTGTCTGCTGTTCCATGCTCCTCCACAACTCCTGCGCGGTGTGTGGTTTGTCCCCCAAACAGGCAAGTTGTAAAACTGCCTGCTGTCGTTTACCCCTGGCCGTGCTGAAGTTGGTGGTGAAGGTGTTACGCTGTCCGGATGAGGAGGCGGTAGAGGATGAGGAAGCGGAGTAGGAGGAGTTAGGAACAGGAGGCAAACTGAAGCGCCCTGCAATCCTCGGTGGTGGAAGGACATGCGCCAAATTGCTATCCGCCTCAGGCCCATCCGCCACTGCATTTACCCAGTGTGCCGTTAGGGAGATATAACGCCCCTGACCGTGCTTACTGGTCCACGTATCCGTAGTTAGGTGGACCTTGGCACAGATGGCGTTGCGCAGTGCACACCTGATATTTTCCCCCACTTGGTTGTGCAGGGAAGGGATGGCTTGCCTGGAAAAGTAGTGGCGGCTGGGCACGACGTACTGTGGGACAGCCACCGACATAAGGTTTTTAAAACTGTGCGTCTCCACCAGACGGAATGACAGCATTTCAAAGGCCAATAATTTTGAAATGCTGGCATTCAGGGCCAGGGATCGCGGGTGGGTAGGGGGGTACTTCCTCTTCCTCTCAAGTGTTTGGGAGATGGAAAGCTGAACGCTTCCACGGGACATTGTGGAGATGGTTGTTGGTGACCCAGGTGGTGGTGTTGCTGACAGATCGTCTGTTTGCGGGGTGGCAGGTGCCGGTATCACTACAGATGTGGCTGGAGCGGCCGAGACTGCAGCAGAAGAGGAAGCAGGATGAGCCAGAGACGTTTCTTGGTTTTGAAGGTGTGTACTCCACTGCAGCTCGTGCTTTGCACTTAGATGCCTGATCATGCAGGTTGTGCTCAGGTTGAGAAGGTTTATGCCTCGCTTCAAGCTCTGATTGCACAGGGTGCAAACCACTCGTGTCCTGTCATCAGCACATTTTCTAAAGAACTTCCACGCTAGAGAACTCCTTTGAGCTGACTTTGGTGCGCTCGTTCCCTTGCTGCGTTGGGCAGTAGCGGGCGTAGTGTCTAGGGCACGGCCGCTCCGCTTCTGCACCCTGCTCCCTCTTCTGCTGTGCTGGTGGCTCTGTGCGACCACCGCCTCTTCCTCCAAACTACTCAGGTCACCTGCATGACGTTCATTCCATGTGGGGTCGAGGACCTCATCGTCCTCCACATCATCTTCCACCCAGTCTTCACCCCTGCCCTCCTTGTCGGTCTCCACAATGCTGAACGCCGCAGCAGTTGGCACCTGCGTTTCGTCATCATCGGAGACGTGCTGCGATGATCCTTGCATGTACTCATCTTGAGAAATAAGTGGTTGGGCATCGCTGCACTCAATCTCTTCCACTTCTGGGGCAGGGCTAGGTGGATGGCCCTGGGAAACCCTGCTGACAGAGTCCTCAAAAAGAATAAGAGACTGCTGTATGGCTTGGGGCTCAGACTGCTGGCCTGATTTGCAAGGGGGTGAGGTGAAAGACGGTTGGACATTGGCTGCAGGTGCCAACTCTGACCTTTCTGCAGTAGACTGGGTGGGAGACAATGTGAAGGAACTGGAGGCACTGTCAGCAGCAAACCAATCTACTATCGCCTCAACTTGTTCTGGCCTCATCACTTCTAGGGGCGTTTGATGCCCTACCAAATACTGATGCAGGTTCTGTCGCCTACTCACACTTGAGGAAGGTGTTTCACTTGTGCGTGTAGCTGGCACAGATCGACCACGTCCTCTCCTTGCAACAGGAGCTCTACCAGCAGCACCACGACCCAGGCCACGGCCCTTATTTGACGGTCTCCTCATATTTCTGTAATTTAAGATCTTGCCCTAGAAAGGTTTTTATTGAATAGCGGAATAGGAAATATGATCCAAAAAAGTGTATGTATCTCGCACGTACAAAACCACACTAGGCCCCAATTACTATTGTTTCTACCCCTAAAAGGATGGATGAGGAGTAGGAGGAGTATGGAACAGACAGCACCCTCAAATCTTCAGAAGTATGAGATGAACCCCAAAAACTTGGAAAGGTGGATCTCACACGTACCGACACAGACTATCCCGCAATTCAATTGATCCTCAAAGGTTTTTATTGAATAGCGGAATAGGAAATATGATCAAAAAAAGTGTATGTATCTCGCACGTACACAACCACACTAGGCCCCAATTACTATTGTTTGTACCCCTAAAAGGATGGATGAGGAGTAGGAGGAGGAGTATGGAACAGGCAGCACCCTCAAATCTTCAGAAGTATGAGATGAACCCCAAAAACTTGGAAAGGTGGATCTCACACGTACCGACACAGACTATCCCGCAATTCAATTGATCCTCAAAGGTTTTTATTGAATAGCGGAATAGGAAATATGATCAAAAAAAGTGTATGTATCTCTCACGTACACAACCACACTAGGCCCCAATTACTATTGTTTGTACCCCTAAAAGGATGGTTGAGCAGTAGGAGCAGGAGTATGGAACAGGCAGCACCCTCAAATCTTCAGAAGTATGAGATGAACCCCAACAACTTGGAAAGGTGGATCTCACACGTACCGACACAGACTATCTCGCAATTGAATTGATCCCCAAAGGTTTTAATTGAATAGCGGAATAGAAAATATGATCAAAAAGAAAGTGTATGTATCTCGCACGTACACCACCACACTAGGCCCCAACTACTATTGTTTGTACCCCTAAAAGGATGGTTGAGCAGTAGGAGGAGGAGTATGGAACAGGCAGCACCCTCAAATCTTCAGAAGTATGAGATGAACCCCAAAAACTTGGAAAGGTGGATCTCTCTCACACGTACCAACACAGACTATCCCCCAATTTAACTGATCCCCAAAGGTTTTTGATTAAATAGCGGAATAGAAAATATGATCCAAAAAAAGTGTATGTATATCACACGTACACAACCACACTAGGCCCCAATTACTATTGTTTGTACCCCTAAAAGGCTAGATGAGGAGTAGGGGGGGTATGGAACAGGCAGCACCCTCAAACCTTCAGAAGTATGAGATGAACCCCAACAACTTGGAAAGGTGGATCTCTCTCACACGTACCAACACAGACTATCCCCCAATTTAACTGATCCCCAAAGGTTTTTGATTAAATAGCGGAATAGAAAATATGATCCAAAAAAAGTGTATGTATATCACACGTACACAACCACACTAGGCCCCAATTACTATTGTTTGTACCCCTAAAAGGCTAGATGAGGAGTAGGGGGAGTATGGAACAGGCAGCACCCTCAAACCTTCAGAAGTATGAGATGAACCCCAACAACTTGGAAAGGTGGATCTCTCTCACACGTACCAACACAGACTATCCCCCAATTTAACTGATCCCCAAAGGTTTTTGATTAAATAGCGGAATAGAAAATATGATCCAAAAAAAGTGTATGTATATCACACGTACACAACCACACTAGGCCCCAATTACTATTGTTTGTACCCCTAAAAGGCTAGATGAGGAGTAGGGGGAGTATGGAACAGGCAGCACCCTCAAACCTTCAGAAGTATGAGATGAACCCCAACAACTTGGAAAGGTGGATCTCTCTCACACGTACCAACACAGACTATCCCCCAATTTAACTGATCCCCAAAGGTTTTTGATTAAATAGCGGAATAGAAAATATGATCCAAAAAAAGTGTATGTATATCACACGTACACAACCACACTAGGCCCCAATTACTATTGTTTGTACCCCTAAAAGGCTAGATGAGGAGTAGGGGGGGTATGGAACAGGCAGCACCCTCAAACCTTCAGAAGTATGAGATGAACCCCAACAACTTGGAAAGGTGGATCTCTCTCACACGTACCAACACAGACTATCCCCCAATTTAACTGATCCCCAAAGGTTTTTGATTAAATAGCGGAATAGAAAATATGATCCAAAAAAAGTGTATGTATATCATACGTACACAACCACACTAGGCCCCAATTACTATTGTTTGTACCCCTAAAAGGCTAGATGAGGAGTAGGGGGGGTATGGAACAGGCAGCACCCTCAAACCTTCAGAAGTATGAGATGAACCCCAACAACTTGGAAAGGTGGATCTCTCTCACACGTACCAACACAGACTATCCCCCAATTTAACTGATCCCCAAAGGTTTTTGATTAAATAGCGGAATAGAAAATATGATCCAAAAAAAGTGTATGTATATCACACGTACACAACCACACTAGGCCCCAATTACTATTGTTTGTACCCCTAAAAGGCTAGATGAGGAGTAGGGGGAGTATGGAACAGGCAGCACCCTCAAACCTTCAGAAGTATGAGATGAACCCCAACAACTTGGAAAGGTGGATCTCTCTCACACGTACCAACACAGACTATCCCCCAATTTAACTGATCCCCAAAGGTTTTTGATTAAATAGCGGAATAGAAAATATGATCCAAAAAAAGTGTATGTATATCACACGTACACAACCACACTGGGCCCCAATTACTATTGTTTGTACCCCTAAAAGGCTAGATGAGGAGTAGGGGGAGTATGGAACAGGCAGCACCCTCAAACCTTCAGAAGTATGAGATGAACCCCAACAACTTGGAAAGGTGGATCTCTCTCACACGTACCAACACAGACTATCCCCCAATTTAACTGATCCCCAAAGGTTTTTGATTAAATAGCGGAATAGAAAATATGATCCAAAAAAAGTGTATGTATATCACACGTACACAACCACACTAGGCCCCAATTACTATTGTTTGTACCCCTAAAAGGCTAGGAGTAGGGGGAGTATGGAACAGGCAGCACCCTCAAACCTTCAGAAGTATGAGATGAACCCCAACAACTTGGAAAGGTGGATCTCTCTCACACGTACCAACACAGACTATCCCCCAATTTAACTGATCCCCAAAGGTTTTTGATTAAATAGCGGAATAGAAAATATGATCCAAAAAAAGTGTATGTATATCACACGTACACAACCACACTGGGCCCCAATTACTATTGTTTGTACCCCTAAAAGGCTAGATGAGGAGTAGGGGGAGTATGGAACAGGCAGCACCCTCAAACCTTCAGAAGTATGAGATGAACCCCAACAACTTGGAAAGGTGGATCTCTCTCACACGTACCAACACAGACTATCCCCCAATTTAACTGATCCCCAAAGGTTTTTGATTAAATAGCGGAATAGAAAATATGATCCAAAAAAAGTGTATGTATATCACACGTACACAACCACACTAGGCCCCAATTACTATTGTTTGTACCCCTAAAAGGCTAGATGAGGAGTAGGGGGGGTATGGAACAGGCAGCACCCTCAAACCTTCAGAAGTATGAGATGAACCCCAACAACTTGGAAAGGTGGATCTCTCTCACACGTACCAACACAGACTATCCCCCAATTTAACTGATCCCCAAAGGTTTTTGATTAAATAGCGGAATAGAAAATATGATCCAAAAAAAGTGTATGTATATCACACGTACACAACCACACTGGGCCCCAATTACTATTGTTTGTACCCCTAAAAGGCTAGGAGTAGGGGGAGTATGGAACAGGCAGCACCCTCAAACCTTCAGAAGTATGAGATGAACCCCAACAACTTGGAAAGGTGGATCTCTCTCACACGTACCAACACAGACTATCCCCCAATTTAACTGATCCCCAAAGGTTTTTGATTAAATAGCGGAATAGAAAATATGATCCAAAAAAAGTGTATGTATATCACACGTACACAACCACACTAGGCCCCAATTACTATTGTTTGTACCCCTAAAAGGCTAGATGAGGAGTAGGGGGAGTATGGAACAGGCAGCACCCTCAAACCTTCAGAAGTATGAGATGAACCCCAACAACTTGGAAAGGTGGATCTCTCTCACACGTACCAACACAGACTATCCCCCAATTTAACTGATCCCCAAAGGTTTTTGATTAAATAGCGGAATAGAAAATATGATCCAAAAAAAGTGTATGTATATCACACGTACACAACCACACTAGGCCCCAATTACTATTGTTTGTACCCCTAAAAGGCTAGATGAGGAGTAGGGGGGGTATGGAACAGGCAGCACCCTCAAACCTTCAGAAGTATGAGATGAACCCCAACAACTTGGAAAGGTGGATCTCTCTCACACGTACCAACACAGACTATCCCCCAATTTAACTGATCCCCAAAGGTTTTTGATTAAATAGCGGAATAGAAAATATGATCCAAAAAAAGTGTATGTATATCACACGTACACAACCACACTAGGCCCCAATTACTATTGTTTGTACCCCTAAAAGGCTAGATGAGGAGTAGGGGGGGTATGGAACAGGCAGCACCCTCAAATCTTCAGAAGTATGAGATGAACCCCAAAAACTTGGAAAGGTGGATCTCTCTCACACGTACCAACACAGACTATCCCCCAATTTAACTGATCCCCAAAGGTTTTTGATTAAATAGCGGAATAGAAAATATGATCCAAAAAAAGTGTATGTATATCACACGTACACAACCACACTAGGCCCCAATTACTATTGTTTGTACCCCTAAAAGGCTAGATGAGGAGTAGGGGGGGTATGGAACAGGCAGCACCCTCAAACCTTCAGAAGTATGAGATGAACCCCAACAACTTGGAAAGGTGGATCTCTCTCACACGTACCAACACAGACTATCCCCCAATTTAACTGATCCCCAAAGGTTTTTGATTAAATAGCGGAATAGAAAATATGATCCAAAAAAAGTGTATGTATATCACACGTACACAACCACACTAGGCCCCAATTACTATTGTTTGTACCCCTAAAAGGCTAGATGAGGAGTAGGGGGGGTATGGAACAGGCAGCACCCTCAAACCTTCAGAAGTATGAGATGAACCCCAACAACTTGGAAAGGTGGATCTCTCTCACACGTACCAACACAGACTATCCCCCAATTTAACTGATCCCCAAAGGTTTTTGATTAAATAGCGGAATAGAAAATATGATCCAAAAAAAGTGTATGTATATCACACGTACACAACCACACTGGGCCCCAATTACTATTGTTTGTACCCCTAAAAGGCTAGATGAGGAGTAGGGGGAGTATGGAACAGGCAGCACCCTCAAACCTTCAGAAGTATGAGATGAACCCCAACAACTTGGAAAGGTGGATCTCTCTCACACGTACCAACACAGACTATCCCCCAATTTAACTGATCCCCAAAGGTTTTTGATTAAATAGCGGAATAGAAAATATGATCCAAAAAAAGTGTATGTATATCACACGTACACAACCACACTGGGCCCCAATTACTATTGTTTGTACCCCTAAAAGGCTAGATGAGGAGTAGGGGGAGTATGGAACAGGCAGCACCCTCAAACCTTCAGAAGTATGAGATGAACCCCAACAACTTGGAAAGGTGGATCTCTCTCACACGTACCAACACAGACTATCCCCCAATTTAACTGATCCCCAAAGGTTTTTGATTAAATAGCGGAATAGAAAATATGATCCAAAAAAAGTGTATGTATATCACACGTACACAACCACACTAGGCCCCAATTACTATTGTTTGTACCCCTAAAAGGCTAGATGAGGAGTAGGGGGGGTATGGAACAGGCAGCACCCTCAAACCTTCAGAAGTATGAGATGAACCCCAACAACTTGGAAAGGTGGATCTCTCTCACACGTACCAACACAGACTATCCCCCAATTTAACTGATCCCCAAAGGTTTTTGATTAAATAGCGGAATAGAAAATATGATCCAAAAAAAGTGTATGTATATTACACGTACACAACCACACTAGGCCCCAATTACTATTGTTTGTACCCCTAAAAGGCTAGGAGTAGGGGGAGTATGGAACAGGCAGCACCCTCAAACCTTCAGAAGTATGAGATGAACCCCAACAACTTGGAAAGGTGGATCTCTCTCACACGTACCAACACAGACTATCCCCCAATTTAACTGATCCCCAAAGGATTTTGATTAAATAGCGGAATAGAAAATATGATCCAAAAAAAGTGTATGTATATCACACGTACACAACCACACTAGGCCCCAATTACTATTGTTTGTACCCCTAAAAGGCTAGATGAGGAGTAGGGGGAGTATGGAACAGGCAGCACCCTCAAATCTTCAGAAGTATGAGATTGTGTTCACTGTACCCCACAAAGATTGAGTTCACTGCACCCCACAATGATTGTGTTCACTGCACCCCACAAAGATTGTGTTCACTGCACCTCACAAAGATTGTGTTCACTGTACCCCCCAAAGATTGTGTTCACTGCACCCCACAAAGATTCTGTTCACTGTACCCCACAAAGATTGTGTTCACTGCACCCTAAAAGGATGTTGTTCACTGCACCCCACAAAGATTGTGTTCACTGCACCCTAAAAGGATGTTGTTCACTGCACCCCAAAAAGATTGTGTTCACTGTACCCCCCAAAGATTGTGTTCACTGCACCCCACAAAGATTGTGTTCACTGCACCCCAAAAAGATTGTGTTCACTGTACCCCCCAAAGATTGTGTTCACTGCACCCCAAAAAGATTGTGTTCACTGTACCCCCCAAAGATTGTGTTCACTGCACCCCACAAAGATTCTGTTCACTGTACCCCACAAAGATTGTGTTCACTGCACCCCAAAAAGATTGTGTTCACTGTACCCCCCCAAAGATTGTGTTCACTGCACCCCACAAAGATTCTGTTCACTGCACCCCACAAAGGATTTTGTTCACTGCACCCCAAAAAGATTGTGTTCACTGCACCCCAAAAAGGATTTTGATCACTGCACCCCAAAAAGGATGTTGTTCACTGCACCCCAAAAATGATTTTGTTCACTCCACCCCAAAAAGATTGTGTTCACTGCACCCCACAAAGATTGTGTTCACTGCACCCCAAAAAGATTGTGTTCACTGTACCCCCCAAAGATTGTGTTCACTGCACCCCACAAAGATTCTGTTCACTGTACCCCACAAAGATTGTGTTCACTGCACCCCAAAAAGATTGTGTTCACTGCACCCCAAAAAGGATGTTGTTCACTGCACCCCAAAAAGGATGTTGTTCACTCCACCCCAAAAAGATTGTGTTCACTGCACCCCACAAAGATTGTGTTCACTGCACCCCAAAAGATTGTGTTCACTGCACCCCAAAAATGATTTTGTTCACTGCACCCCAAAAAGGATTTTGTTCACTGCACCCCAAAAAGGATGTTGTTCACTCCACCCCAAAAAGATTGTGTTCACTGCACCCCAAAAAGATTGTGTTCACTGCACCCCACAAAGGATTTTGTTCACTGCACCCCAAAAAGATTGTGTTCACTGCACCCCAAAAAGGATGTTGTTCACTGCACCCCAAAAAGGATTTTGTTCACTGCACCCCAAAAAGATTGTGTTCACTGCACCCCACAAAGGATTTTGTTCACTGCACCCCACAAAGATTGTGTTCACTGCACACCAAAAAGGATTGTGTTCACTGCACCCCAAAAAGATTTTGTTCACTGCACCCCAAAAAGATTGTGTTCACTGCAGCCCAAAAAGATTGTGTTCACTGCAGCCCAAAAAGATTGTGTTCACTGCAGCCCAAAAAGATTGTGTTCACTGCAGCCCAAAAAGATTGTGTTCACTGCAGCTCACACACAGAAAAATGGATGTGGATCACTGACACCTGCCTATCTCCAATCCCACACCACACAGCAATATCGATTGTAGTTTGTAGAACACAGTTTCCCTAAAATTCAGCAGACTCTGTCCCTAACAGGATTGAGAAGAGATCGTAGATCAGGATTGAGTGCAGATTCACCCCACCCCCCACACAGCAATATCGATTGTAGTTTGTAGAAGACACTGACCCTATAATTCAGCAGACTCTATCCCTAAAATGCCTACAACTCGCCCTGCCTAAACACTCCGACCTGTCCCTCAATTCTATCCGGACACAAATGGTTTTTTCCTGCCTATCTTTCCCTAATCAGCAGCCAGCACATTGATGTGTGCTCTGTCCCTTAGCTAAGCAGCAGAATGACGCTGCTGCGGCGGCTGCCTCGAACTTATAAAGACTTGGTCACATGCTTCAGACGGCCAATCACAGCTACTAAGACATTTGCAGGCATGGCTGGGATGGCTAAAGCACACCAGTTAAACGATTGTTGATTGGCTGTTGAAAGCCCGCCATGAAAAGAGCGCCAAAGCATGCAAAACCCGGAAATAAAACGACCGAACACGGATTTTTACCCGAACATACAGTAAAGTGTCCGTGTCCGTGTTCGGGTAAAAAAAATCCAATTATTCGGTACGAACACGAATAATACAGTCCGTGTTCGCTCAACACTAGTTACGAATGATACTATATGGTAATCTAACCAAACGCAGTGGTATATTTCAGCAGAGAGTGAATTTGCCAGAATAATTGGGGAGCAGAAAATATAGTCTATTCTCGCTGAGGAGTTATGGGGGTTAGTTTAAAAGTATATTCTTTTGCTCCTACGTTTATCGTGCGCCAGGTGTCTATTAGTTGCAACTCTTGAAGTTTTCTAGCAAGGGATTTCGGGAAGGTCTTGGAGATGGTTGTTGGGTTACTTCTATCTAAAGTAGTGCTACCATGTTGAAATCCCCTCCTAGAAGAATGTGAGAGGAGTGATATCTCTCCAGAGTGGAGAAGAATTCCTGAAAAAACTGCATTGACGAACCATTGGGGGCATATAATTATAAGTTCCTTCCCTAAAATTCGTCCTTTTAATATAATATATATACTGTTTTTATCTTTATATACATCTTGTACTTCAAAGGGGAATGTATTATGTATGAATATAGCTACTCCTCTACTCTTAGAAGAAAATAATGTATAGTAGGTTTGGTTGGAAGATTTGTGAAAATATTTAGGGTGATTGGCTTCTGCAAAGTGGGTTTCTTGTATGAGTACAATTTTAGCACCTATCCGTTTATAATGGTGAAAGGCTTTACGCCTCTTGTTGGGTGAGTTAAATCCTTGTACATTGTGTGAAATGCATCTAATATTCATTTTACACTAAATTTATAAAGTACGCATGATAGGGATAAACATGTATACATTCACATTTTCTGCTGGGAGCACAAGATATATTACCATGTCTATATATAAACCTTGTCCAGTGTCTATAACAAAGCTCGAAAAAGTGCCCAAAAAAAAATTTGTCTGTATTGTAGTTAAAAAGAAAAAAAAATTACTTGCCAGGTAAGTAATAGTAATAATGAGAAAAAATAAAATACTGTTTTCATCTCGTCAATATTGTAAAGGAAACAATTGAACATTATATATACCTGGATCAGTATACCCAAGGGGGATACTGAATAAAAAAAAGATTATCCGGAGAAAGTTTTTCTCCTAAACAGCAAACTCGATGTCGCTAGCTCAGACAGAACCAGTCAACACCGTGTGGGCTGAGTGGGGGAACAATGACCTTGCACGGAACTAAGATTGTAAAAATCTAAATTATGCAGAAAATGCAAAACTGTGAAATGACCTCCTCAAATAGATTTATATTTGTCGCAAAATATAGGATTTGTTATAATGACTTCAAAATTTGCATAGTATATATAAAATAAAAAAAAAAGGTGGAAAAAGAATAGGAGTGATATACTTTCCAATGCTCCATTTATGTCCTTTATAAAAAAACCTTTGCATCACTCTAAGACTATTTGTGGTCCCGATATTATACCATGTGATTTGTGGATAATGTTCCTTAAAGTATATTAGATATAGTCAGAGAAAAAAAAAGAAAATGGTAGTAATACTGACTTTGACCATCATTGTTGCTTCAAGATTTTCCATTTTTAACCAGTAGTATCAAAGTTCAGCAAGAATGATAGAGGAGTTGTCCAGCATCTAGTGGAGAGTAGGGTTATCAGAAGACTATTTCTTTGGAGTCTGTGAAAAGAAAAAAAAAGAAAACAAACAAAAAAAAAAAAAACAGAACAACAAGATTGCAAATTTTACAGTGCAGAGGAAGATGATTGGAGATGTTAATATTCCATCTATATTTCTTATATCATCTGTCCCATTTGAGGGGTTGGGAATTTAAATTATTAGACCCGTGTGAAAAAAAAAAAGCATTAATTAATCAAGAGAGTTGGTGTAAGGCGACTCTGACATTTAATTGTCACCACTCTATCCAATCTCATTCCTGGTTCTGCGGCGGCCCCTTCTGGAGGCTGGTGTCTGCCAAAGAGGGGATAGTCTTGGCGAGGGAGCAGGTTGAAGTGTGGCTGAGGGATCCAGCAATCCTAGTTTGACCAGGATGTCCTGACCTTCTGAAATGTTTGTGGCTATATAAGTGGATCCATTATGTGGGATTATAAGCTTGAAAGGAAACCCCCATCGGTACCTCAGACGGGCTGATTGTAAAACTGATGTGATATCTTTCATATCACGCCTCCTTTCCAAAGTAGCTTGAGAAATGTCAGGATAAATTTGCAGCTTATGACCATCAATCACGATATTTTGTGTATTTCTAGCAGCTCTCAGAATTTCCTCTTTTATGAGAAAGTCTTTCAGGCAGAGAATTATATCTCTAGGTGGTTTGTCTGCTGGTGGCTTTGGTCTGAGAGCCCGATGAATGCGGTCACAAATAAAATTGTCTTCGGTACGGTCAGGTAACAGAGATTTGAACAGACGATTAAGCATCTGAGTCAATTCCAAATAAGACTCAGGGATCCCTCTCAGCCTTAGGTTGTTTCGTATGTTCCTGTTATCCAGGTCTTCTACATGAGACTGTAGTTGTGTGAAGGCATTATTTAGTGCTTCATAATCTCTACTGAGCTCTTTATTTGCTAAGCATAATTTGTCGTGTTTGGTTTCAAGCCTGTCTGTTCTGCCACCCAGGGCTGAGATCTCCTGGGACAGTGTGTTTGCAGTTTTATCGAGTTTGATTGAAATTTAGAGGCCAGCTTAATATACATGGCCTCCAAACTGTTCTCCAAATCATTTTTGGTGAGTGGTTTGTTTTACTTATTACTAGATGTCTCCTGCTGTGAGGAATTTTGCTGTGGGGCTTTGGCAGGATTTTCCGTTGTTACAGAGGGACTGTTAGTGCCGTTTTGAGCGATGCTGTACCGCTCTCTTGTCCTCAGAATGTAGTGTGTTAAAGATTTTTTGGGTGATTTATAATGCTTTTTACGGGTGGAAGACATGCACATTGTCTGCAGGTCTCAGGGGGTGTTAATCTCGGGTGTCAAGTAGTGCATTTATGGCCCCTGGAAGAGCTATTGACACCGTGCAGCTTGGATCTGTGCGCCTAGATGTGCATATTTTCCCCTGCCACTCCTGCGCCTCCTAGAGAATATCACATTCTGAAGGGATTAGAACTCACTGTGAGTAAATAGGATGGTTAAACTTTGGTGTGTTGTATGATGTATGGAGAATGCAGGAACTTCCGATTGATATGTTATGAGATATACTCAATCTTTGCCAAGTAACTGAAATAGGTAGGTAGCATAAAACGTCTGGTGCAATACTCTGCAGAATTTATAGTAATATAGATGTTGCTCTTCCCAGTTGTTAGCTAGTTGTTCTGTTTGTCAGGACTTTTGAACAGCCTGTCAGTGAGTCTGTGTCACTGGGTTATAGAAAAAGAATGTAAGTGTCTTACCAGTGATCTGTTGGGATTGCTACAGGGCCTCGGTCTTCAGAATGGTGGCGATTGGGAGGCAGTAGTAGCAGTGATCAGGTTGGTGTGTGAACAGGTTGCTGTGGCTTTTCTTTCTTTCTTTTGAATATCAGGGTTGAGGGTTCAGATTGTATGCCCCTTTATGCCTCTATTGTTACTTAAATATGCTGGTCACAACTTGGGCCCTCTGTTCTCCTCCATGCCTACCTGAGTGGCTGGAGGCCTCGGTAGGCGGCGAATAGCTCGGACAGCAATCCGGGTTACACGGATGAGATATGGGCACCGATGGATGCAGGTCACTGATGGGGCAGCAATCAAGGAGATTTCAGACCAATTGTGGTAAAGGCAGAGCTGATGCAGGCGGATTGCTGGGCAGGAAATACCGGGACTTAAGTGTCAGTTATTAAAGCATCCATTCCATAGCAACATCAAACATGGCTTTGGGTTTATTTTATACACTCATAAAGAACTGTTCTTGCAATATCTCATATGAGTCTTTATAGCTGTTCTTTAGAGCCCTTTGATCCCCAATACATACATGCATGGAGAAAGGGACTAATAGAAGATAAGGAGACATGCAATAATAAATAATAAATCTTTGTTGCAAAGAGAGAGAGAAAATAAAGGGGTGGGGGGAGGATGAGAAAAGAGGGGGAGGAGAAAGTGGGGAGGGAAGGAAAGGGTCAATCCTCCGTAGACTTCCCTAATCACGAGTTTAATGACATGTATCATATCCATGGGTCCCACATTTTATCAAATTTTGTCTGTGTGTTATTGAGCATACGTGTCAGTACGTCATTGACCATGAATTTAGCTTGTGTATCCAAATTCTTGCTGTCACAATTCTGGCATCCAGAATAATATTTGACACTAATCTTCCCAAATGTTTAAGGATGTCTCTATTAAATGTGTTTAATAAGACAGCTTCCTTAATTTAAATGGGCTGCCTTAAGGCAATGCTTGTTAATGCATAACATAACATGTGGTAATGCAATGCCCCAGAGTGGACAAGTCTGAATAGCCTTTAAAAATAATTCTTATTTGGAAAAATCCCCTTTTTTGTGGGACTATATAGGCATAGACTGAAATTGCATATTTTTATAAAATGGAATAAAAAAACTTTTATTTATACAAAAATATTTAAAAGGAATACATGTGCATCAAAAGCGGATGTACATTCAATGATACAATATCTTACAGTATAGAACACAGATGAAGGTATAATGTGCAAAAGCAAATAAGGAAGACCTCTGACACATTGCAAGGATACAATCTTTTTTTCAGAGGTGCCAAACTCTGAAAGCAAATAACCTACAATGCAAGGATATCAATAAATATACAAATGTATATTGCAAACAAACATTCATTATGGTAAAGAAAGAATGTGTCATCCTAAAAGTTCCAATACTAACCCATCTGTGGGAGATATATTAGAGAAAGAAGCTATCATATTGAAAACCAAGAAACTTTACTGTCACCATCCCCATATTTCCTCCAACTGCGGCTGTGTTATCAAACCAGGGGTTGATAACACAGCCGCAGCACAAATGATGGTGTCACTAAATAGATTTAGAAAAGTATCTCCTGTGTTTAATAAAAAATGCTGCCAATATGAAAAGGAAAATAAAATAAAAAATATATACAGTATGTCTATACAGACTCCCAAATTAGAACATATATATCATGTAATTAATATACTGTGCTTCAATGGTGATGGATGCGATTTGGTATAATTTAAAAGTATATATTCCCAATTCAAAAACTCATAAGTATTGAATAAATTAATAAATAAATAAATATTAAAGAGAGGGAAATAAATATGTGCAATATTAGACCTTCAGTGTACACATTAAATCAATAATAAATATTAAAAAATAACGGAAATCAATCATGTGCAATTATAAATAAATAATCAGTAATTGATATATAATACATTTAAATGTGCACAGTGATTTAGTGCAATACAACATATATAATGAATATAAAGTGCATATGATATCAACTAGTAGTGGGATTGTGCAATAATGCAAAACCTCCAGGTGCAAGTGCAAACTCTATCAAGTGCAAGTGCCAATGAATCAGAGTATAAACTAAAAAATTTTATTTTTACAAATTAATTCTATTGCAAATATTAATCAAATAAGACAAATCAATAATCAGTGTCCAATCCAAAAAAAGTTGACAATGTCCCAGTTTTCAAACCCAGTATATTTTGATACACCTCTTCCCCCTCTAATGTTTGCGAGTAATGGCATTCTTCAGTGACAACCACTTCTAGGTGTGCTAACCGCTCACCTTAGTACTGCAAGTAATACGCCTGTGGTATTATTGCCAGTATGATCCACTCCTATCTCAGCTTGGCTGTGTTTTCAGCTCTCTGGGGGTCTGCGGGCACTCTTTACATGGGTGTTCTTCAACTCTCTGGGGTACTGCCGGTCTTTCTTACACCGTCATATCCATTCATCTGCCTCGCATTTACTGTGTCTCAAAATAATGGGGCCATCATGGTGTAGTATTGTTAGGCATTTATTAAAAAAAAAAACATAGTAACTTACAGTCAAAAACTTTTTTTGTGCTGCTTGTTCGTATGCCGCGGGACTCGTTCCTGTGTCACGTAACGTCACTTCTGGTAGTGTGCTTCCGCGTATTCTACATCCCATCTATTATAAAGATTAAGGAGGAAAAAGGGGTCTTACATATTTAGATGATTAAGGGGAGAACAGGGGACTACCAATACTGGAGCATAGAACTCTGGATGCAAGGTCTGATCCGGCCTGGGTGCCTTGAAGTTTCTTCAGGGGTGTCTTGTAAAAAAGGCCTAAAAATTGCCAAAATATGTATACAAGCCTGCGAATTGATGAAGCCTGCCTTTTAATTACACAAAACCACAGGTTTTCATTGTACACTATTACAACCTTCTAGCTGCTGGTATCCCAACAACCAATACCATCACCAGTTAATATGGAGTATGTCAGTTGCCTGCATAGCATCCTTGTGTGACCCTCCAATGCCACTCTCCATCAGCATTGGGGTCACATTAGCTGAGTGATGGAGAAAAATTGAGAAAAATATTGGAATACTAGTCAGTACCAGTTTGCAAACGTGTATTTGCTTTGGAAGAAGAAATCACCTCCAATGCTGGGTGTCCTATTCGTGTGAATGTTGCTGCATTGTGTAAAACTATTTTTTACACAAAAAACTTGTAAAAAAACAATTTTTACATTTTAGAATGGGGTTCCTCAAGATTGTCTTTAATTTTTAAAGAGTGCCTTGAGATTGTCCATAATTTTTAAAGGGTGCCTCCACTGAAAAAAAGGTTGAGAAACGCTGGTCTGATCTGAACACAACACAAGCAGCAAACATAGCCTGACTGGATATCTGACCATATTGAAAAACAACAGCGAGAGAAAGAAAAAAATACAGGTCTTATAAAAAGGAATTTGAATTCCGTACAACACATGGCCAGGAGTGTGCCTATAGAACTTTCTATACATGATATACAGGGTATATGTTCTAATTTGGGAGTCTATATATATTTCTTTCTTTTCTTTTCCTTTTCATATTGGCAACATTTTTAAATAAGCACAGGAGATGCCTTTCTCTATCTATTTTGGTGACACCAACAGTTGTGCTGTGGTGGACTTTTCGACCCCCGGTTTCAAGTTAGAGGAAATATGGGGATGGCAATAGTAAAGTTTCTTGGTTTTTAATATGACGGCTTCTTGTGCTCTAATATATATCTCCCACAGATGAGTTAGAATTGTAATTTTTAGAATGATACATTCTTTCATGATGAACGCTTATTTGCAATATACGTTTGTATATTTATTGATATGCTTGCATTGTAGGTTATTTGCATTCAGACCTAGGCACCTCTGAAGAAGAGATATCATCGTTGAAACATGTTAGGTGTCTCCATCATCTGTTTTTGCACATCTTACCTTTTTCATACTGTGAGATTTTGATGCATATTTTTCCTGACAGACTCCATGGCAGCACACGTATGGGTAGGCTCCGCCTCCTCTCCTACCCTATAGGACCCCACTCCCATAAATCTTTGCTCCACACCAGGAGCCGTGTTCCTTTTTCGTCCTCCTCCTGCGAGAAGGAAGTCTTACCTTATAGGACGTCTATCGGTTTCAGGCGAGCTGGTGGCGTGTGGACCTTGTTGATGTCGGATGCCTCCTGTTTTATGTCCAGCAATCTCGATATTTATCGGGTGGACCCGGGCAATATTATTTTAAAATGCTGAAGATGCCGTAAATCCTGAATGAGAGGTGGGCTGCATTGATGGCCAATACGTCCTTGCTATTGAGCGGATAGGCCCTGATGCCCTGTCACACACGCATGAATTCATCCAGGCCTGAGACTGTTCGGTTATCGTCATGGTGGTAAAGTATAAAACTTTCTTTTGGTTTCATTGCATTTCCTGTTTGTGGTCGGTGGAGCGCTCCTGCGTTCCAGATCGTCGCTTAGGCTCCTCCCCCTGCCTCGCTGGACCTTCAATTGGTTGTCCAGGATGAGGCTTGGCCCTGGTATCGTCTGCGCATGCGCGCGCATCGCTCCCGATCTCCTATAAAGATATTGCGTCATTTGGGGCGTGGCTTTGCGGCGCCCGGGAGATTTAAGCAGCTGTCATTCCTGTTTACAATGGGATGTCTGCGGGCGTTGCGGTGGCTTCCCCGTGCTGTTTCTCTGCTCTTCAGCGGTGAGTCATGCTTTGATCCAGGTGCCATTTGGGGTAAAAGGGTTGGTGTGGAGACGAAAGTCAGTACATGTATGCTTACTTTCTTCCTGTGCAGGCTTTTGCTTCTATCTGCAAATGGATGCTTCACCACCCCCCGGTGGCCAGTCCCTGCGCAACAGGTGAGCTAGTTTTTCTTAACCCTTACCTGCTTGCGTTGGCTGGTGGAATGGAGCCTAAGTGTGTTTTTCTTTCCCTATTTAGCCCTTTTAGGTCTGACCAACGCCCTATTTCTGGATCAAAGGATCGTTCTCCTTCAGCCCATCGGCATTCTTCATCAAAGTCTGGTCATAGGTCTAGCTCCAGGTCTAAACGACATGAGCACACTTCCAGTTCAGTCGCTCCGCGGCAATCCCGCCATTCTGACCGCAGTTCAGGGAAATCATGCTGGGGCTGTCAAGCCCATATCCCTGAGGATAGATCCCTATGTGATACCTGTTATTCCAGGGTTTTGAGGGAAAAGCAAGACACTGCACAACCAGTGGAGGCTATGGTCAGGCGGATTGTAAAAGAATCCCTTAGAGATTGGTGTTCGAGCAGGCTTTCGGGTCACTCTTCAGAGGCTCCTGGTTTCCTCCCAAGGGATGAAGTGGAGCCAGGTACTTCACAACCAAGTCGTCTGTCAGAAGATTCTACAGACAGTGAAGATGATTTGGCAGACCAGAATGTAGGTTTTGAACTTGCTATGGTCCCACCGCTAGTTAAGGCGGTTAAGGAGGCATTAAAATGGGAAGATCCAGCTGAGTCCCCAGCTAAACAGAAGAAATACTTCAAACATCTCAAAAAAGAGCGTTCCCATTTTCCCCTCCTAGGGGAATTGGGAGAAATTATTACAGACGAGTGGCAGGGAGTTGAAAAGAGAAACTCTTTGTCATCTAAGGTCTCCAGAATGTATCCCTTTAAGGATGATAAGGTGAAACATCTAGACTCCGCTCCCACGGTGGATGCGGCCTTGATGAGGTTGGTGAAACACGTAACCTTACCATTGGAAGACTCAGTCTCATTCAAAGACACTCTTGACAGGCGGATTGACACAGATCTTAAGAAGATTTATCTCTCCGCAGGTATGGCGTGTAAGCCGGCTCTGGCTTTGGCAGCCACATCCAAGGCAATGGAAGCCTGGGTAGACAGCGTGGAGGCTACACTTCAGAGTGTCTCCGAAGAGGTGGCCAGGAGTTCAGCCATTCAGGAGTTGAGACTGGCAACGGCTTTCTTGGGTGAGGCATCCATTGATATAATCCGCTTGGCGGCGCGGGTCATGCTGTCCTCTGTCACGGCCAAATGCGCCTTGTGGTTGCGCCCCTGGTTGGCCGACCCTGCCTCTAAGCAGGCCTGGTGCAAAATTCCCTTTGAGGGTTCCTCCCTCTTTGGTAATAAACTGGACAGTGCTATTACCCGTGCCACTGGTGGTAAATCTGGTTTCCTTCCCCAGGATCGCCGGTTGATAGATCAGAGAAGACCTCAAAACAGACAAAATCCTGATCGTGCCAGAGAGGCCCGTTTTTACAGGCCCGGTCGTGAGTTCAGGAAGAACTGGAAGCGCCCTCAGTCTACAGGGCAGAAGTTCTCCAAAGGAAAACCTTCAGCAAGCCGAGAGGCGACGAAGTCTTTTTGACATCTAACCTGTCCAGACGGTGCGGGTAGGCGCACGCTTGCTTCAGTTTGCGCACGTCTGGGCAGCCTCGATCGAAGATCAATGGGCCGTCAGAACCGTATCACACGGACATGTGTGGATTTTCGACAGAAGCCCCATTCTTCGCTTCATTCCTATGGCCTTACCCCGTTCAGAAGAGAAGAAGTCAACTCTTCTTACATATGTAGAATCCCTGGTTGCCCAGGGTGCGGCAGTGCCTGTCCCAACCGAGGAACGGTTCCAAGGCATCTACTCTCCGCTCTTCATGGTCTTGAAGAAAAGCGGCTCTTGGAGGCCGGTTATAGACCTAACACACCTAAACACCTTCATCAAGAAAGAGAGGTTCAGGATGGAAACACTTTTTACAATTCGGCAAGTGGTTCAGCCAGAGGATTGGATGATATCCATAGACTTGAAAGATGCCTACTTTCACGTCCCAGTCGCAGCAGAAATGCAAAAATTTCTCCGATTCGCAGTGGGTCAGGTGCATCTTCAATTTACCTGTCTCCCTTTCGGGCTTACCACATCACCTCAAATCTTTTCCAAAATCTTACTGGCTGTAGTAGCCCTGATCAGAGCAAAAGGGATTCGTCTTTACCATTACTTGGACGACTTGCTCCTTCTGTCAGAACATCAGGATCAAATTCTGCTTCACAGATCTCAAGTAATTTCCACCCTTCAAGAGTTCGGGTGGCTCCTGAATTTGGAAAAAAGTCATCTGGAACCCACAAAGTCGTTGGTCTTCCTAGGGGCCCTCTTCAACACTTCCAGAGGCACTATCTCCCTTCCATTAGAGAAGATTCCGACAATTCGCAACAGGATTCGTCCGGCATTATCAGCCTCTCATCTCCGGGCGTCCCAGTGCATGAAGATAATTGGGACCATGGTCCCATGGTGAAGTGGGCACAGTGGAAGATGAGGCCCTTTCAGATGGGATTCCTCCAACTATGGAATTTTGAGAATCCAGAAGTCCTCATTCGGATAACTACGTCCATGAAGGACAGCTTAACCTGGTGGCTTCAGCGAAAGAATCTTTTAAACTGCCATTCAATCGTTCCAGCGTCCTGGTTGGTCATGACCTCGGACACCAGCAGGACGGGATGGGGAGCGCATTGCCTGTCGGAGGTGGCCCAGGGCAGATGGGACTTCCCTACATACGGGGTGGTCTCGAATGTGCTGGAGCTTCGGGCAGCGTTCTGTGCTCTCCAGGCCTTTCAGCATCTGGCGACCGATGCCTCGGTCCTCCTAAGACTGGACAATACGACAGCCGTAGCCTACATCAAGAGACAAGGGGGCACCCGCAGTCCTTCTCTTCTGAAAGAAGTGAAACCTATTATGGATTGGGCTCAAAGACATCTGTCCAACTTGTCAGCCGCCTATCTTCCGGGTGCCCAGAACGTCCAGGCAGACTTCCTCTCGAGGTCTGCTCTGGACAACAACGAGTGGTCACTCCATCCAGAGACCTTCATATGGGTCATGTCTCTAGGTTACCTTCCAGAGGTAGATCTGTTCGCATCTCCAAGCAATGCCAAACTGGAGAGATTCTACACGAGGTGGCGTTATCCCCAGGCCTACGGGGTAGACGCCCTGACGGATCATTGGAATTTTCAAACGGCTTATGCGTTTCCTCCAGTGCCAGTCATCTTCAAGTTTCTTCACAGACTCAGGACAGAGAGAGTGCAGATCATAGCGATTCTTCCCTTCTGGCCAAAGAGACCGTGGTTTCCTCTGTTGCTCCAGCTGAGCTGTCGGGACCCGATACCTCTGCCAGTCAGGCCGGACCTTCTGTCCCAAGGGCCTATTCTTCACCCCTGCCCAGCACAGCTTCATCTCATGGCATGGCTGTTGAGAGGGAAAGATTGAAAGCGCTCGGTTGTCCAAACGAGACAATCGCTACAATGATGAGTGCCAGAAGACCCGGCACGAACAAGGTCTATGAAAAAATCTGGTCCAAGTTTAAGGAGTATGTGGATAGCAGATCTAGCTCTGTCTCTGACCCAGGAATCCAGGATATTTTGGGCTTCCTCCAGTCCGGTCTGGACCTGTCATTAGCAGTAAGCTCCCTTCGGGTCCAAATTTCAGCCATTTCGGCCTTCACTGGGACTGCATGGGCGAAACACTCCCTGGTTCGCCAGTTCTTCAGAGGCGCTACTAGGTTAAGACCTCCTAGAAAGCCCAGGTTCCCTAAGTGGGATCTTCCTACGGTCTTGGAGTTTCTTTCCTCACTCACCTTGGATCAGAAGGATCCATTCTTCCTTAAAAACATCTCCATGAAAACAGCCTTTCTGGTGGCTATTACTTCGGCCAAAAGGGTTTCTGAACTCGGTGCCTTGGGTTACAAGGAACCATTCCTTACGTTTTTCCCTGATCGGGTCGTATTGGTTCCGATGCTTGGCTCCAATCCGAAAGTAATGTCGGTATTCCATGTCAACCAGGAAATTGTCCTACCCACGTTCAAATCTCAAGATGAAAATTCTGTCCATCCTTTGGACGTGGGGGAAACTCTTCGGCTATATCTGGAAACTACAGCTCCTTTCCGCCAGTCAGACCATCTTTTTGTCCTCATCTGTGGAAAAAACAAGGGCAAACAAGCTTCCTCAAGATCTATAGCTAGTTGGATAGTTCAGACCATCCAGTGGGCATATAAAGCTAATGGACTGGCTCCTCCAGAGGTGGTGACAGCTCATTCCACTAGAGGGATCTCTACATCATGGGCAGCTTCTCTCCATGTAGCTCCTGACGTGATTTGCAGAGCGGCTTCTTGGTCATCAATTCATACCTTTATGTCGCATTACTGTGTTGAACCGGCTTCTTTATCTTCGGTCAACTTTGGTTTAAAAGTCTTGTCTGTTGACGGTGCAAATTAAACCTTTTTCTGTTAAACCAGCAGTTACCCGCCCGGGTGTGTATGGCTAGTTATTTCCCATACGTGTGCTGCCATGGAGTCTGTCAGGAAAACGGAAAATTTATATCAATACTTACCGTAATTTTCCTTTCCTGATGGACTCCATGGCAGCAGGAGTCCCCTCCCATCTGCTGGAGTAGTTCTAGTTATGGAACACGGCTCCTGGTGTGGAGCAAAGATTTATGGGAGTGGGGTCCTATAGGGTAGGAGAGGAGGCGGAGCCTACCCATACGTGTGCTGCCATGGAGTCCATCAGGAAAGGAAAATTACGGTAAGTATTGATATAAATTTTCCGTTTTATTCCCTTTAATAAAAAAATTGCTATCTCAGCCTATGCCTATATAGTTCTACAAAAAAGAGGGTTTTTCCAAACTCTATTTTTCATTAGGATGATGGCACATTCAAACACTCTACCTCTATTTACTTAAAAATAATTATTTCCCTTGGTCTTCAGCTACCTTGCCAAGTCCAAAATTGGAGCAAGGTAAGTGTACAACCAATTAAGCACTTTGTGAATTCACTTTAAATACAATACAGTAAAATTAAAAATCACACGCGTGCCTCCATTTACAGAACCAGATCGTATGTGTTATGTAGGTGTCCCTAAATACCAAATTCAATCCTGAAACTGTCACCTCACTATACTGTTCTGCGGTATTTACCGCAAAATGCTGAAAATACTCCACCAAACGAACAGGCGTTAAAATCAATTTACAGTAGGAAATAAATCATTTAATGCCTGCGGTAATTAAGTAGTGATTGAGGCATGTGGTATTTAGGAAATGTATACTGGTTGTTAAGGAGCAGGCGGCAGCCAGCATCCTTAAAAACCAGTAAATAACATGGTTGTTAAAGAGCGGGCAGCTGCCACGTCCTTAACAAATGATGAGTCATCAGCCATCAGGGGGGTTCCCTGTTTGGGTCTGGTATGAATTTTGAGGGGAACCCGCATGTCAATACAAAAACGGTGTGGGGTCCCCCCCAAAATCCATAGAAGACCCTTATCCAAGTATGAAACCCAGCAGGTCAGGAAAGGGGGGGAGCGAGCACCCCCATTCTAAACCATACCAGGCCACATGGCCTCAACATGGGGGTGTTTTGAGGCAGAGGGTGAGGGGCTCTGGGGTCTTATCAGAATCTGGAAGCCCCCTTGTTAAAGGGGGCCCCCAAATCCCACCCCCCCTTTGTGAACAGTATGGTACCCCTAATCATTCACCAAAAAAAGAAGTGTAGTGTAACAAAATAAAAAAAAGTGTCCCCTGGTATAGATCCATCAATCATGATCCTCGCCACCACCACCTTCCTGGAAAAAAAAAAGCTCAGCTCCCGATGAAGGCTCCCGTCACCTAAAAGCTCCCTCGCCTCCAGCTGCTAAATAACCAAGAGGCAGTGCCACCGGTGACATCACCAGATGGCATTGCCCCCTTGTGTCCTTGTGACATCACTGACCCAGCAAACCATCCAGAGGGCCTGGTAGGGATTGGGGGTACCCCACACTGTTTTTTTTTTCAACATTTTTCATTGATGGCAATTCTTTTTTTTTTTTTTTTCTGCAGTATTTTAGAAGTGTTTTTTAGTGAATGCCAATTTTTTTTTTTTTGATAAATACTTCGAAAGCATTTAGATGCCACTTGGTAAATGGGGCCTGCTGAGTTGATAATTTTCATGGTGATTTGCAGAGCCCCCCCCCCATGCCCCAAAGCACCCCCTATGTTGAGGGCATGTGGCCTGGTATGGTTCAGAAGGGGGGGGCATTCGCTCGTCCCCTCCCCTTTTTCTTACCTGCCAGGCTGCATGCTCGTATAAGAGTCTGGTATATATTTTGGGGAGAACCCCACGCTGTTTTTTTTTTAAAACTTGGCATTAGGTTCCCATTAAAATCTATACCCCACACCATTTTTTCTTTTTCTTTTTAACCAGCAAATTTTTTTTTTTTTTCATCAGCTGTTAAACCCATTGACACCTGATGACTCATCAGTTGTTAAGGATGCCATGGCCCAATCAATGCGCACAGTGCATTGCAGGGTGTTCGGCGGGGCAAACATCTGCTGAACACCCTACAAATTCAGATGTTGGAGGAACAGGCTGATCATGCCCAACTCATGCTCAGACCGAACCATTCACCCAATATTATTATTTTGTATAAAATTGGCATATTATTTTATACTCCAGTTTTTAATTTCCTTGCAAATGCATAACTATAACTCTACGTACATGTTTAGGAAGTAATACCTAAGTGCTGTTTGGAATAATTTATCGTTGACTAACCCTTAGATATTAGTGTTTCTACAGAATATCTACAGTCAAAAGTTTTTTATTTGTAGTTAAGAATAGAGTGTGGAAGTGGGAGATTCATCCTGTCTTTTGGTTCTGGTGATCACCAGGAGAGAAAGTAAGGTGCCACAATTGTTACAGGAATAAAAAGAGAGGGTAATCCATCCATTGGGTACATCTGTTAACATGAAAACAGATGTTTTGGAGCAAATAATGGAAAATACAGCCATATTGTTGTGTCTAGAAACCACAGGTGTTGTGTACATTTGCTTGTACAAATGAATTACAGGATAAGGCTCTAGGTTGTACATGGGTAAATGAAGCTTTAAGTGTAAACATGCATAGGCTTACTGACATACAGCCCTGGATGCAGACTGTTTGCACCCAGGGGCATCTGTCTGCATTCTTACCCATGCTTACACTTAGAATTGCGTAAGCCCACATACAGCCATATCTTGCCATTTATTTGTAAAGAACTGTACTCAACACCAGTGGCTCTTGGGCACTGAGTTTACCCTGTATGAGCCCTCAGCAGGGATATCCCTGCTGAGGGCTCATACAGGGTAATCACACTCCTTATGGTGTAGTATTAAAATTTGGCAAAGTTTATTAAAAGGTTATCACAAATAAAAATGTTGGTTGTACAGTAGACAAAACAGTGCGATGGAACCTCGCCATGCACACCATCCAGATATGAAGCAGGCTATCAATGCTGACACTCAGCCCGCCGCTGCATGAAGCTTTCTGGAGTGTGTATCAGCTTGCGGTCCAAAGCATGTACCAAAACGAGGCTACGTGCGTCCCAGCTTGACGCATTTCATCATCAAGTTCTGACGTCTTCGGAAGATTTTGTCTACTGTACCACCAACTTTTTTATTTGTATTAATAAACTTTGCCAAATTGTAATACTACACCATGAGGAGTGTGATTTTTGTACCCCCTCACATTTGCTGCTAGGACCATCCAGGACCACTTGGGTAGGGACGGAGGGGATATACTTCTGGATACATACCCTAAGCCTGTATTGACCTCCTTACCATACAGTTTTGGGGGTCAACATCTTCTGGTGAGTTTGCAATCTTACCATACCTCACGAGCACGGAGGGTGACACCACCATTGTTTCAGACCTGCACAATACAGTGATTGGAAGCGCCACCTCACTAGTCCATGTTATTGAGGAGTTTTTTTGTTTTTTTTTGTGTTTATTAAACACACTAATACTTTGAACTTTTTGGACACTTAGATGAGCGTTTTTTGTGCAATGACGCATGTTATAGGGACATTAGTTCATTTTTTGATGCACTTTTTTATGGGCACCTCATACAAAGTTTTATAATGTATTGTATACAATTTTTCTTGACCATCACGGATGCACTTTAAATTTCACTGGATGCACTTTATATCTTGGGATGCACTGTATATGTATATTATGTGAATTGCAATTTTGCACATTCTAATCTCATGATATATTTTATATATGTTATTTATTTGATTTATCACATATACAGTATTCATATCGCACTTTAGTTTCATTAACCACCCCCCCCCCCTTGTGTTATTTTCTGGGTAGTAGGGATAGCACCCCTATCACACCCCGTGGAATATTGCGCTGTTAGTAATATACTATATTACAATTTTTTCTCACAGGGTGACAACATGGCTGTGCAATTTTACTGCAGAATGAACCGTTTTTTCAACGCTGCTGAAGGAAACTGAAATAACCAGATATATTGGTAGGATCAACAGCTAATACAACTGTGTTACAGCCACTACATTAACACTACATTAACGCTACCACTATATTAACACTATTGACATCATGTATGTATTTTTTTCTTAAGGCAAAAAGTTTCATGTTAGGTAAGTGACTGTTTTTTTTCTGACGCCTGCTCTTTTAAAAAAACATATAGTTTATATATATATATATATATATATATATATATATATATATATATATATATATATATATATATACTATGTAAATCCAGCAGGTGGTGCAATTGAGTTATTTACTTTTTTAGTTATTCAAATAGATGTGCAAGGACACTAAAGCAATGATGTACAGTACAGTGCTTTTTTCTTGGTAAATTAGATGCAGTGCACTTAAAGCACTGTGTATTTTCAAAAAATAGTTAATTAAAAGAATTTAGTAGGACATTTTTTACTATGCTGACAGTGCTGAAAAAAAAAAAACAAACAAACTTAGTTCTCCACTGTCCTTGGTGTTGAGGCAGACTGTGTATGATTTCATATTTTTGTACGTTCTGCTATGTCATCAAAAGGGAACTTTTCAGAACTTTACAGCCTCAAAATCATACACTGCAGAGTCATAGCCTGAATAATACCAAAACGATAATGAGTAAAGCCTTCAGTCTCCCTGAGTTCATTATGCATGTGCAAACTTTTTTTTTTCCTTTCTGAACTTTTGTAGAGAGAAAAAAAAATCACTAAAACGCAAACTAAGAAGGTTTCTTTGCATTCGTAATATGTTTTGTCCCTTTGAATAGCCATCATGGTGTTTCATGTCTTTGTTATAAAAGTCACCAGAGGAAGCAGATGAAAACTACCACCTGAAGAAACTGGCAGAACTGAAACTAAAGGAATCCCAATGCTACACGTTTTATCTGTGTGCAACGCCAGATGTAAAGATCTACAATGCTCACAAAAGTGGTTTTCAACTGTTTTGAAATTTAATGTAAAATAACATTTCTCTGCTGTGTCTTGGTTTATTAAAAAGGAAAATATATGCATATTTTATGTATGTCCTAAATAATAAAACAATGGAAATTAAGTCACCGAGTGGAGCTGAATACTGAGATGTTGTCTTTTTAAAGTGCTATTAAATAAACAGCCCATTCAAATGCAGTTTACAGTTTTCATTAAGTTGGTATTTACAGCATAGGTTTCCATCCTAAGATATTATCTTCTAATTCCCAATAATACCTCTTAGATTTTTATTATGGTGATACTAGAAATGAATTTGTTGGAAATTCCTCCATCGTTGAGCATGAATCGAGATAAACAAGTATGAACATGAATGCCTAATCAGTTAGAAAATGGAGTGGGCAGTGAGCATTAAATTCACTATAAGTGTGCACATTTATATCATCATTAAATCCAATTGATAACAAAAATGTATTGTAAGTATGGTAAACAGAAATATTTATTTTGGATAAACTCACAAAATTAAAGTTTCACAACATTTATTTTATATTTCTAAACAAGTGCCTTTTTTTTATTTTTAAAGCCCTGTGGTGAAAGTGATTCAGTATATGTTAAGTGTTTACCCAAAGTAAGCTAAATTTCAAGACTGTCCACTGAGCACAACCATGTTTTCCTTGGTTAATATGCATGTATGTGTGCAGAAATACAAGCAAGTAGTAAACAAGCACTAAATTGTTGGCGAGAGTCAATTAATACTCCAAACGAATAGAAAGTGGACACCCTGGATGGTTAAAACTGAGGTACAATATTACACAGCTGATAAAACACATCACGGGGAGCAGTATTTCCATGCTTTTCAGATAAACATGTCCTTTTTATCAAGCAAATGTAAAATATGGTACATCCCTTAAATACATTAAGCAAGCGTGCACCACCTACACGACAGAACGTAAGACCAACAGGAGTATAAAAACAGGAAAAAAAATATAAGAAAAAAATAACAAAGCACATCATTTTTTACAGATGACCAAAAAATATATCCAAAATGCATCAACCTCAGGTAGTATCTAATAAATATAATATCTAAATAATAAATTACTAATTAACTGACAATTCAGAGACCCAACCCACAAACACATCAAACAAGTCAAAATCCAAAATAAAGAATTAAAAAATTAATGTATTTATAAAAATGCAATCACTTAGGGTGGCATGTATCCAAAGTAAATATCCAAAATGCCTCACGTCAGTTGGGTATCTTCTGAAACATAAAATTGGAGGTGTCACCTTCATGGATCAACAGAAAGTGTTTTAATACATTTCATAGTGTATGGAATGGTCAATATCATGTAAATGTTTGGAGATTCTAGTTGTGGAATATTACCTACCCTCACCGGCAGCAGAAGAGTGATTGGATACATAGCAAAGTAAAAAAACAATGAATAAAGATTTTTCTCTTAAATGAATTAACTAAATAATTAGTAGTTTATATTTATTTGAAAAATATACTAGGAAAATTACTAATAAGAAAACTTACTTTCCTCAATAGATAATATGATATAAATGCTATTTGGTATAGAAAACTCTAACTGTTAATGCACTTGCATTTGACTTTTTTTTAACAGTATAGAACCTTATTTGTATGGTAACTCATTCACAGGCAATGCTGACATCCCTCAACTTCTCTATCATCTACAAAAGAATCTTCACAGCAAAACAAGCATTACCAAAGCATGCGTTGTATATTGATCTGGGTTCATTCTCAAATTGCCCTGTGAAATCATTTTTTCATGTATATCAGAGTGACACCTCCAGCATTCTGTTATTTTGTTTATGGAGATAACGTTCTAACTATGAGCTTCTTTCTACTCAAATCATATGAAAAATCAAGAGGACAGGGGACAAAATTAAAATAAGGCTATAAGCCACGGGCAAGCCAGCAGTCAGAAAGTACAGGCATTGATATCTGTTTAACAATAAAAAATAAAAGCCAAATTAAGCAACGGCTTTCCTTAAATGTACATATCAAAAGGCAGTTGCTTCGGGCTGAGTTACTGCTAATCAGGAACACCCAGACAAAAAAATACATTTATAACGTTTTTTTTCTTTAAGTCACATCTAATTGTTTTCACTGTGTTTTCACAGGTAAATAATCTAACCAATACATTAAGAAAATAAAAGCATGTAAAGAATTATGGTAGAAGATATCTGTGTTGCAGTAATGACATACTTTGTGAAAATATATTCTTCGCAAACACTGCAAAAAAAAAATTAAATAAACTAAATAAAATAAAGTATTGCCTGTCTGGCAATTATTAACACCAATTAGCCCACCTGACTTTCGACTAGTCCCCGATGGAAATATCTAATACAATCAGTATGTTCTCTCAGTGTGCAACAGAAACAACAGGAGCAGCAGCATACAGCTTCCAGCTGTTTCAGCAATGACTCTTCTTGATCACACCTAATCTCTCTCCTCATGCTGAGGTTTTCCACACACACAACTCTGTGCTCTGTACCATTCCTTTCAATCCTCTCCTTGCACAGGACAGACATGAGTCCATCTGCGGCGATTTGCTTTTTTTTTTTATAACCCGATGATTGGCTTTCACCAAGCAACGTTAGGTATAAAAGAAAATACAAAGTGCAGCTATTGCATACGATGGTGCATTTTTATTTATTTATTTATTGTCTTACAAATAGCAATTAGTAAAAGGCAATTATTTTAAGCTTGATTTAACTTGCCTGTCTTCCCATTTTATAAAGGTACTAGAGGCTAGAAGTACTATGTAAGCTTTTTGACATATTTTACCAGGTGCTCTAATCACGTAGTGCCTTCCTATGACTATTACATTGTAGGCTTTGGAGTAGACTACCTTAGTGTATTATGGCTTTGTATTAAAAGTGTAACAAGAAAGGGTATGATAATACAGCCACTACTACATAGTTTTTTTTACTAGTGGTCATGCCATTCAAAGACTGTAGTTAGGGCTTTCTTATTATTGCATCAATGCTACCGGCATGTAGATTTTTTTCTTTCCTAATTTTGGAGCATCAAATTTAGCAAGTAATTAACAAAATTTTAACAGCTTTCTTAAAAGTTTTAAAGCACCCCAGAATTCCAGCCTGGGAGTGTTGAATATAAATCTTAATTACAGTCTCTTAAGTGGTGACTGTAGCTTTAAACAAGCTTTCAGCAGATATCAGCAGGGTGTATTATTGTTTAAGCCATGTCGAAACTTGCTAAAGTCTGTTAAGGCCTGCTAAAAGCTTGTTAAACCTGCAGAAAATATTAGGATCATTTAAAATATTACTAAGGTTTGTAGCCAAAACTACTAAACTAAATTGTAGCTGTCTAAAAACACCTGAACTTTTTTTTTTTTTTTTTTTTTTTTTTACAATTTTGCTTCAAATTGTAGTTTTTTTGGTTCCAATCAAGCTGTCTGGTTGTAGAGTAGTAATACAGGCCCAAGCATGGGATTTTGGGAAATCATGCTCTGCCCATTTAATAATTACCACTACATGCTTTTTATTAAAAAGGAAGTTTGCCAATGGATTTTTTGTTTTATCTTACAGGGGCTTCTGAACAAAGTGACCACAGACATTCCCCTGCTTCCTTGCATGGGCTATGAGCAGAACAAATTACAAATGGAGAAATAAATAAGTACATTCACAACATAATCGACCATGTGCAATATACTACTGTATGCTTGGCTACAGATCAGCTCTAAGGGCAAAACAGAATGTTGGCAAAGCTATGAAATGCTTGGTAACAAACCTGAACAAATATCAAAAGAGGTCTATATGACACTGCCCCACTTAATACATTGTAATTGGACTTGATCAGAAGAAAATTTTGTTAATAAACCAATTAATAGTTAGAGATAGGAAGCTTTAACTTGTGCAGCCAATCAAAATGTATTTAATTGAGATTTCCTTTTTTGGGAGTTTTATAGACCCTGTAATCTAGTTTGGCATTTCTCCAGTTATTTAACTTAAACAGTGAACTTGATCATCTGCAGGCTGATCAACAGATTACTTTTTTTAGCCTAAATTTCTAGACTCCAGGAGTTAAATTTGAAAAAGGCCCATTCTAAATATTTTGAACTACTATGGCCAAAGCCTGTTCAGTGCTGACAGACACATGACACAGATCGTTGTGTAGCTTTCCGAGTGTTACAACCCATTGTGAAACCCCTAAAGTCAGAGTGCCGTTTTTTTTTTTTTTTTTTTACATGTAAGCACATTTTAATTTGCAAAAAAAAAATTCTATGGTGAGCACTATGTTGTTCTTTTTGTGGTTTTGGTTGAGTTTGCCTTAGTGGTTTTATCCTGAAGGCTATGACATCTTTACCACCATTGGAAAAGTGATAGCCTTTATCTTGACTCAGAAAGGGATATGCCTGCTTGTTGCTGAAAGGTCATTTCTTTCAGGGGAGAGTATCTTGTTATGAGTGTTGATGGGACTCGCAGGAAAACAAATATTTAAGCTAGTTTTGACCCTTGTGGAAGACACTAAACAATATATGATTAATGCTTTTTTGGACACTATTGATTTTTTTGCAGTTTCATGGATTTCTGGTTATGTTTGGACATGAGACATAAGATTGCTGGACTTTTGAACACCAATTATTTTTTTAAATACACAGAGGTGGATCACACCTATTATCACTATAATCGATGATTGTTAATTAGGATTAGGTCTTTATATTATACCTGTTGTATTTGAAGTGCAACATTTATTTATTCACAATTATGAGTTGGCGATTCTGATATATAAATTTTCACCTTTATGCTTGTGGCTTAATATCAGAGTGTATGAAAATTTTCGTTTAGTAAAGGTATTATCAGATTATCACAAAAATCAAAACAACAAACTAACTGCTCTACCTCCTGATATGGGAAAAGTTAAACACTCTGAATAATCCCATATATAAATACGTAATTATACCAAGAATAACTGTGTCTTTCCAAGTATATGTACTCAGTTTATGACAAGGAAAGAGAGATCTTCTTCCATTTTTGTGCTGATGTGCTGAGGATACATACAGAGGAGTATTTACTAAAACTATTAGTGCACATTATGTGAGGCCAAGACATAACTATGTGCAGTATTTTTAACTGAAAAACACTGTGGGGTTGATTTACTAAAACTGGAGAGTGCAAAATCTGGTGCAGCTTTGCATAAAAACCAATTAACATCCATCTTTTTAGGTCAAAGCCTAACTGAACAAGCTGAAGTTTGAAGCTGTTTGGCTACAATGCACAGCGGCACTGGATTTTACACTCTCCAGTTTTAATAAATCAACCCCACAGTGTTTTTCAGTTAAAAATACTGCACATATTTATGTCTTGGCCTAACATAATGTGCACTAACACTTTAAAGGGGTCTGTTTATCAATGTTTTCACTCAAGATACATAGGATTCCTTTAAAATGTGTGACTGTTGGGTCAAAACACTGACAATTAAATCCTAAATATAAGCATTTGAATAGTCAAATAAATGTCTTTATATCCAAGAAAACATACTTTTACCCAAGATTAACTTCACTCAAGACTCACTATTTTTTTCACTTAGATTTGAATTAAAAATGTGTGACTCTTAGGTGAAAACACTGAGAAATAGATCCCTAAATATGAACATTTAATAGTCAACTGAAAATCTTTATGTAAAAGAAAAAATAGCTTGAATGATATTGCATTTCACCCTGAAACAAGTTCTAGGAGCGTGCCATACAATTAAAAATGTGATTTCGTTTATTGAGCTACATAAGTAATTCATACTCAAATTCTAATTCTCTTTTAATTGAGCATTTCTTACATCTGCTCTCAGTTACCTTGAGCATGGTAACCAAATTTTTTTTAGGAGGTTAATTAAAAAATATTTAATACCTTAGGACAGTGTCACATGAGAGTTTTTTCTGACAGCACTTTTATATTTGCTAAAACCTTTCAGACAAAAGCATCTTCACCCAAATAATGCTGCATGTGTGACAAGGTCAGAGTGTTTCCTATTGACTTCTGCACAGAGATGATGCAAAGATTATCAGCTCAGTGTGGAATTTTTATGAGGTGAATCTCAATTAAAAGGAAAACAAAACCACTGACAAGGAAAGCTCTAGTTTGACATCACTCTAATTGCTTGTTAGTAAGAGATTTAACTCTTTACTGACAAGTGCGCCATTTGAAAAGTGCTGATTTCAACAGAGGCAGTTATAACATTATTACTATTATTATTATTATTATTATTATACAGGATTTATATACTGCCAACAGTTTACGCAGCCCTTTACAATATGAGGGAAGACAGTACAGTTATAATACAATTAAATACAGGAGGAATTAGAAGGTCCTACTCATTAGAGCTTGCAATCTAGTGGCAAAAAATCACTTGTTACCAATTACCATAAACCTATAAACAAAAAAAAAATAAAAAAAGGGGAGGAGGGGTGGTCTCCCCCGATGACCTCCTTCAAAATTGCTAGTCATTTAGCTATTACTCCAACTCGCTAACTTTGATATTTTCTTATCCAATCAGAATTCCTTATCTGCATGGAGTCTTAATCATTGTATTGAAAAACAAAAAACCGAGCATGACAGCCAGGCAACTAACATTTCAGGAGAAGAAATCAATGACAACTTCCATGCTTCTCTTTTTAGGGGTTTTCATTTAAGCCTACATAACTCAATTCTAAATCAGTATCTTTTCATTCTGTGCTCATCTATTAATTCTGAACAGTTATATACTAGCTGGAAAATATATTTGAGTTTGTTGACAGATTTGTTAAATAGCAAGCAAAACATTATTTTCAAGTAAAAATTAAGATAATTTGTTCATGTTGATAATTTATACTGATAAAGATGTTTTTTCCCTACTTTTAATTTAATGAAACAGTTTAGTAGTTACAGGTCTAAATTTCAACAGTAGATATATAGTGACCTCTGCTGGTCATCTCCTGGCAACGCACATTATTTTAACATCAATATATACATGTAGCAAACATGACATTTTCCTTGATAAACTTAGCAATAGATTACATTGTCAAAAACAATATTTGTTTTAAATAACAGATTAAAGTCAAAGTATACAGCACAGGTAGCAAGGCAATTGCTGTTTTGGGATTTATTCATTCCAATTTTGCTTTGCTTTGGGTGATTTTAGAAAAAAAGGGAATAAAATATAATTTCCAATTTAATTTAATGATTTTAGCAATATCCTTAATGATTCTGAAATGCACTTCCATGACTCCCAAGAGCAAAGTTTTAATCTAATATACAATCCCGGAATCATTATGGGATCTATTTAAGCATAAAGCAAGCATAATGCAATTGCACTGTATGTGTTAAAAGATCATTCAAACCAATATGATTGTGTTTGCTTTTTATTTTTGTGTAATTATTTTATCCCCATTACAAATGATAGCAAAGTGTGCTTATACTATTAGTGTTCATAAAATCTGAACTCCCTTTTCAGTATTAAAAGTTTGCATCCCTGAGCAATTATGGGCATCAGGGGGCAACTGTAAAATAGGATTAAGAGAGTCATTACAAAATCAGGGCACATGCATACTGTGTATATTTGCCAACTGTTTGCTCTATCCAGTTATTGTGTACTTCAGAGTGCAGACGCCTAATACCCATACAACTGTGAGAAACTCAGACAAACTAAAAGTTCAAACAAATATAACTTTAACAGTGCACTTAAACAAAAGCACATCAATTAATATAAAAACAAAAATAAGATCCCTAAAGCAGGACAAAACACAAAATCTATGGGACTTTAAATATGCTCACCTAAGAGTACCTAATAATAATCAAGGGCAAAACAATTTAAAATAAAGCACTGCATTCAATGAGTTTATTGTATACTATATTTTAGCCGTAAATGAAAAAAGGGATCTTTTCATTAACCACACGTTTATGTAATACAATACTTAAAGCGGAGTTCCACCCAAAAGTGGGAGTAGGTTTCCAATTTTGAGAGGTACCTGCTCCCACTTCTGTTCCGGTTGACTTAGGTGATTGGAAGCAGAAGTTCACCTACCCACCTCCCTCCCGAAGTCTTCTGGGACACATGACAGGTTCTAGAAGACCTCAGGACCAGTCACAAATGCGCAGCACCACTCGTGCATGCGCAGTGGGCACCCAGCTGTGAAGCCACAAGCTGTCACAGCCAGGTGAAGGTAAAAAGAAATTAAGACTGTATTACTTAATGGTGGTGGGTCAGTCCTCAGATATGTTGCCAGGTGATTTTAAAATTTGCACATCTTAGGGAATAAAATATGGCTGGTTAGATGTATAGGGTATACTTCAAATGTACAGATGTTGTACTTATGTACAGTTGCCTAAGAATGGCCAAACCGTGTAATTGGATTATATGGAAGGTAGTGATCGAAAGGTTAAAATTAGAAGTTAAAATGTATGTGCATCCGTATCAGGTAAAAACATAAACACTCCAAAGAATATAAATGAGGTATAAGTAATTCAATGTATAGTAGAAATTGTAGAAGTGGTGCAAAGGTAGCTGTGCACGTATTACTACCAAAAAAATACAAATAAGAATGTGTGCAAAAGCAGCAATAAACCTGTGCAAATCTAGCGGTATAATTAAATATACTTCCAAATATGTGCAAATATGCTAATAAATAAATATCTATGTGCTAAACCGGCAATAGACCTGTGCAACTCTAGCAAAATAAATAAATATATTACCAAATATGTGCAAATCCCTTGACCAATATGTATGTGGAAAACCCGCATTAAAATCATGCAGGTCCAACAAATAAATAAGTGTATCTCTAAGTGTGTGCAAATCTGCTGTCTAAGTGCATATAGTCATATGTGTATGTAGCATGTAGTAATAAGTGTGCATGTGCATATAAATACCAAAGTTAATGAAATAAAATACAATAATAGGTACAGATAAATGAAAAATGTGCCTCACTTATAGATAAGGAAAAAAAATATATATATACTCATACACTTGGAGTGTATATAGCTCTAATAGTATAAATACAGTAGAATTTATGTGCAAGCTCAGCAAAAAAGATACATATAACTGCCCATATGCGGATGCAGCAGTGCAATTTTAGAAAGTGAAAAAAGTGCAAACTCAGCAAAAAAAATAAATGTAACTATATATAGGCACATCCAATAAGTCCAGGTGTCATGCAATCAGAATTGGTGAAAAAATCCAAAAAGTCCTAAAAACATATATAGTCCATAGACAGATTGTTAAGGTGCTCTTTTCTCTATGGCCCGGAGTGCAGTGAGTGGGCGGAAGGTAAGGTGCTCCCCTTCTCCTAAGGTCCCGCGCTTACCAGATTTAAGTACCCCTGGGGGGTAAGTAGCGGGTCGATATTGGGGATCGCTCCCATACACCAGCAATCTGGTCACTGCTCCTATCCTTCCTCCCTTAACTCGATTCCACTCCACAATAAATAGGTGTTTGGCTTACAGCATCAGTAAATGAGGAAATATCCAGAACAATCCCCGGGTATAAGGAAGGGAAATAAAAACCTCCGATAGTGAAGAATCGCTTAAAATCTTTATTTCAATAAAAGTAGATAAGTTCTCACACTTAGATTTTAATGCGGGTTTTCCACATACATATTGGTCAAGGGATTTGCACATATTTGGTAATATATTTATTTATTTTGCTAGAGTTGCACAGGTCTATTGCCGGTTTAGCACATAGATATTTATTTGTTAGCATATTTGCACATATTTGGAAGTATATTTATTTATACCGCTAGATTTGCACAGGTTTATTGCTGGTTTTGCACACATTCTTATTTGTATTTTTTTGGTAGTAATACGTGCACAGCTACCTTTGCACCACTTCTACAATTTCTACTATACATTGGATTACTTATACCTCATTTATATTCTTTGGAGTGTTTATGTTTTTACCTAATACGGATGCACATACATTTTAACTTTTAATTTTAACCTTTCGATCACTACCTTCCATATAATCCAATCACACGGTTTGGCCATTCTTAGGCAACTGTACATAAGTACAACATCTGTACATTTGAAGTATACCCTATACATCTAACCAGCCATATTTTATTCCCTAAGATGTGCAAATTTTAAAATCACCTGGCAACATATCTGAGGACTGACCCACCACCATTAAGTAATACAGTCTTAATTTCCTATTACCTTATCCCTATCTGGCAGCGCCAATCACTTCCCCCCTCTTTTTTCACACAATTGATGCTTCCCTTTTAGGGTTGCATTTTTTGAAGTGGGCAGCAGCCTTAGTTGATAATTTTTTAGCCTTCTATCCTAAGCGCCGGTCTTTCTACCTCTTTATTGTCACAGCCAGGTGCCCACAGTAGAGATGCAGGCGAGCCGAGGGAGGACATGAGGAGAACTCGGCTGGGGTGAGTGCACCGCTGGATCTTGGGACAGGTGAGTGTGTGTTGATAAAAAGTGAGCAGCTACATTTTTTTGTAACTGCTGACTTTTATTAAACAAAAATGATTGGAACTACACTTTAACCACTTGAAGACCAGGCCTATTTCTGACATTTGTTGCTTACAAGTTAAAAATCTGTATTTTTTGCTAGAAAATTACCTAGAACCCCCAAACAATAAATATATATTTTTAGAAGAGACCCTAGAGTGTTACCTAGGAGTACGGCCATTGTGGCAACATTTTATGTCACACTGTATTTGCGCAAAGGTCTTTCAAATGCAATTTTTTTTGGAAAAAATACACTTCAATAAAAAAACTAAACAGTAAAGTTAGCCCAGTTTTTTTGTATAATGTGAAATATGATTTTACGCCAAGTAAATAGATACCTTACATGTCACGCGTTACAATTGTGCACACTCATGGAACTACGTCAAACTATGGCACTTAAAAATCTCCATAGGTGACATTTTACAAATTTTAATGGTTACCTGTTTAGAGTTACAGAAGAGGTCCTATGCTAGAATTATTGCTCTGGCTGTAACGATCGCGTTGATTTCCAACATGTGTGGTTTGAACACTGTTTACAATTGCGGGCCCGACATTCGTATGCGTATGCTTTAGTGTGTGAGCACGGAGGAATGCGGCGCTTTAAAAAAAAAAAATTTCTTTTAAAAAAAATACTTTTTTTTTTACACTGTCCCTTTAAAAAACATGTAAACATCCCTTGTGACAGTAATAGGCAGTAACAGATACTCTTTATGGATGGATCTGGATGGACCCCAAACCCATCCTCTATACTTAAAAGTATTTAAATTGCCAAGATCAGTGTTTTTGAATACTTTGCATTTTTTTAAAACTGCTGCAGTTGGTTGCCGAGTAAACCGGAAGTGACGTTGCTGCCGAGTAAACCGAAAGTGGCGTTGTGGCGTCGCTTCCGGGTTACTACATCAGAGACCCGACCAAAGCCAATTTCGGTTTTGTTCGGGTCTATGGCCAGCTGGCAGATGTGCCGGCTGGTGGCTCGGGTCTCCTGGTGAGGCGGGAGAGCCCGGGCGAGCTGTGGAAGGTGGCAGGAGGGAGGGATGTCCCCTCCCACTGCTTGTAATAACAGCCAAGTAGCTGCTTAGCTGCATCGCTTGGTATTACAAGAAAGCCAATTGTCAGCTCTAAAAAATGGTACCGGGGTGATACCTGCAGCTGAAGGCATCACTCTGGTACAACAACTTGAACAAACTGACGTACAGGTACATGATTTTGCGGCAAGTGGTTAGTTAGTGAGCTTAACATTAAATAGCTCAGTTTACGCATTTTGTAATGCTCCCACTTCTTCATTTCTGAAATGTAAGCTTTCCTGTACTTAGTACTGAAGGATAAAGATCAACAACAAGTACTAACAACAAATAATAACATCAGTTGAAATGAATTTTATATATATATATATATATATATATATACCGTATTTAACCATACCCAGAAAAGTTGCACTGTTGGTCATCACTCAGTGCACCCAGTGAAAGAGAGAGATGTGAAAAGAGAAGAGAGAATGGGGGGGGGGGGGGGAGAGGAACTATCAACAACACCAATTCATACTATATATCTAGATTCTTACCTCACATACAAAACAAACTACCAAACCATCCAAAGATAGGTATGGAGTGATATCACTATTAAGCTGATAATATGTAATATAGACATCCTTAAAAGTGCCAGTAAAATAATGTATAGTCTTAAGCATAAATTAAGCCTGTAAAATGCAAGTACAGTAATGTCAAGATCCCAGGTAGCCTTTGGATAGTAGGAAGGAGATATGCCTAATACTTAATTAAAGAATTACAGGTATAAGAAAAAAGAAAGCTGAGTAACAAAATAAAATATAATATAGCAGTTAGGGTTACATACAGTAGCCAGGGAGACTATTGGCATTGAAACTTACCTTGTGTGTGTGTGATAAGCTCTGAACAAACATTTATTCTCAAGAAGCATGGTCATTCATAATTTGAACTGTAGTATGAACTGTTGGTGGGTTAATCTGCTTCCGGTTTCTAGCAACAGACAGTCTTGCTGTTATTACCAGGTGAGTGAGTACAGTGTGAAAGTTTGAGGGCCATGCATCAATTCCCAGTTCCAGTCTGGGGTCTGCAGCACATACAGTGTCAGTGATATTGGATATCAAGAGAAAAAAAATAGCTGATCAAAAGTCTTTAGGCACTGGGCAGTGCCACCACACATGAGCTAAGGATCCCAACATAAGGGGCAGTAACCAGGAAAAATTTGGGATAACATATATGGGGTGTAATACCACTTGTTGAGATTTTTGTGGACTTATTCCCAGTTAGAAACACTTTTAGACTAGGGGGGCGTGGTTTCCGGCGGAGAAGATAGACGTGTTCTAGTCCCGCTCCGTGAGGCCACCCTGGACACGCAGCAATCTTAGAGCCCCATCGACCCGCACTGACACCCCAGCTTATCGGCAGAGACAGCAGACTACCGCCGAGATGACCCGCCACAAGAAGGGACCGGAACAGCTGAATTAGCTGTCCGGTTTCTGGATATCGCAGAGCGCCGGGCTCCAACAAAATGGCGGCGGTCCCGGACTGCAGCAACGGCCACAGCCACTACAGGCGCTCCATCCACGTCCATCCACGGCTCCAGCCTTCAGGAAGATCGCCAATCCAGACAGTGGACAGTCATCTGGCTCCCCCTCACCTCCCTCGCCCTCTTCCAGAAGTGCGGCGAAGAACAAGCAGAGGAGAGGGTCCCCTCCACGGCCTTTCCAGGGAGCAGGTATGGACACAAATGCTTCTCTCTCTGCTTTAGCTGTACAACCACCCAGTCAGCCAGATCCCTTTGCTACATTCCCATCTGGCAGTAACCCCATCTCTGAGGGAGTGATGAGGGACATGATGTACACCCTCTGTACCACTATGCAGGCGGACATGCAGACCTGCATGCACCAGTTTAAATCGGAGATTGTGTCATTAGGGTCTAGAGTGGACATTACTGAACGCACTGTGGGGAAACAGGCCTCTTGCATCAATGCAGTTGTTGACAGAATGAACACTCACGATGAGGATATCCAATGGCTCAAAAACAAAGTGGCCGACCTGGAGGACCGCTCCAGGAGAAATAACATTAAGATAAGAGGTATCCCTGAGACGGTGCAACCATCCCAACTTCTGGACTATGTTACTGCACTATTTACTGCTTTGGTGCCTGGGGCTTCTGCAGTGGATCTACTTATTGACAGGGTCCACAGGCTGCCCAAGCCGTCCTTCCTGCCCAGTGATGTTTCTAGAGAAGTCTTACTGCGCGTACATTTTTACCACACAAAGGAGCAGATTATGTTGGCATCCCGCCAGGCTAATAATCTCCCGGAGGGTTACGGGGGCCTCCAGTTACTCCTGGACCTCTCCAGACACACACTCCAGGCCAGAAGGAATTTGGCGACTGTGACGAAAGCTCTGCGCAACCACGCCATACCACACAAGTGGAAGTATCCTGCCACACTCATAGTAACCCATGGGGGCTCCACAGTCACTATCCGCACCATGGAAGAGGGCATCCAAGCTTTGCAGACCTGGCAAATCTTGCCACCTCAACAACCTTCTGCCTCTGCATCCTCCCCCCTGAACCCACTGGAAGAAGACATACATAGTGTCCCGGAGGAGACAATCCAGGCCGGCTTCTACCCATGGAGTCTCAAGCGCATGACTCAACTTTTACCCTTCAAGTGTCCATGGCCATAGGAAATGTTAATTCCTCCTGGCCCTCCATATGCTCGTAGTCGGCTCACCCTGACCACGAACCGCAGAGACGGTTCCTTTCTTCGTTTTTGGTATTTTATTTTCCCTTTGTTTGGCATTGGCACCTCTGCATCACCTTCCTGGATTCGCTCAACATGGAGAGCACTATGGTAACCCTCTCCCTTATGTCACTCAGCTTGTGCTGACCTTTCAAAGAACCAACGGATTTGCCTCTCGTTTCCAACCTCCTGACTAATGACCATCAAGCTGTTGTCAATTAACACCAATGGACTCATTCATCCTGCGAAGCAGCGCTCCCTATGGCAGGAAGCTGCAACATCTAGTGCTGACGTCCTCGCTGTGCAGGAGACTCATTTCCATGCTGGCTCTCACCCATCTTGTTCCCACAAGGACTTTTCCCAAATTCTGCTGGCATCTGACTCTGTGAAGCAACATGGAGTCCTATTGGTATTCCGGAACTCTCTTACAGTCACACTTCATCCTGTTTTGGACCCTAATGGTCGGTATATCATCGCTGTCTGTGACATTAACGATTTACCGATGACCATTGTCAGCGTCTATGCTCCAAATTCCCACTAACTTCGCTTCATGAGACGGCTACTCAAGCAAGTATACAAGATACAGAGGGGACATGTGTGGAGACTTTAACCTCGTTGCCGACCCCGGGTTGGACTCTTCGGCGTCCCCCCAAGGCCGCCAACGGGGATTGGGGAATCTTTTACACACTGAACAATTGTTTGATGTTTGGCGGTGTCAGCACGCTACAGAGAGGGACTACTCATTCTTCTCACCCAGACACACTTCCTACTCTAGACTGGATATGTTCCTGGTGGATAGGTTCCTACTGAGTAAGGCATCCTCCTTGGAGATTGGGACTATCTCTTGGTCTGACCATGCGGGGGTCACATTCTCCATCGAGGAAGCTGCGAGAGTCACCCCTCCGGGAGTGTGGAGATGTGACACCTGCATGCTACAAGAACCGGGTTGTTTTTCTTGAATATCTGATAGGTTACGTGAATTTTTTCTTATCAATGCCACCTCTGTCTCTGACCCTTGGGTGCTGTGGGGTGCACATAAGGCCTTTGTTAGGGGGCAGTGCATCCAGCAGCAGACGAGGCTTCGGCGGCAGAGGGCGGCAAGGTTGTCCACTTTGCTGGATAAAATTCAAGCATTGGAGGTGGGCAACAAGCAACACCCCTTGGCGACCACTTCATCTGAACTGACTCAGCTCCGCCAGGAACTACGTCTTGTGCTCCTGGAACAATCAGATAAACATCTGAATTTCTTGAAGCTTAAGCACTATTCCCAGGCCAATAAAGCAAGCAAACATTTAGCGTCACAGGTCAAGCGTCGGCAAGCTAAGGCTAGGATCCCATTTCTCTTAAATCCCGAGACTAAACACAAAATAACACACCCACAGGCCATTGCCGACGAGTTTGCCAGCTTTTATAGCGTCCTCTATAACTTGAAGGACAGCCAATCTGACCCCCAACCCTCCACGGAATGTATAGAGGCCTTTCTAAAATCGATTAAGTTGCTCTCATTATCACCATCCCAACTGGACACACTTAATTCACCCTTCACTATAGACGAGATTCGCACCAATATTCGTTTCCTCCCTAAAGGCAAATCGCCTGGACCGGATGGTCTTCCTAACATATTCTATCACTTTTTTTCACACATATAGGCCCGACTCTCACAGACGTGTTTAACAAAGCCATGGTAGAATCTTCCCGCCCTCCCAATATTCTGGGCGCACATATTGTAACACTTCTTAAACCAGGTAAAGATCCTGTATCCCCGGCCAACTTTCGCCCGATTTCTTTGCTGAATTCGGATGCAAAAGTTTATGCTAGAATTCTCTCCAAGTGGATCCAACAATTTCTACCGTCGCTTATTGGGAAAGACCAACTGGGCTTTACTCCGTGTCGGCAGACTTCAGATGACACCAAGCGGCTGGTAGATATACTGCATGTTGCCCAGGCTTCCAACTCTCCCTCCCTTTTATTGACTCTAGACGCCGAAAAGGCATTTGACAGGGTGCATTGGGGGTATATGTCCTCCACCCTCCATAAGTTTGGCTTCTCGGGCCCTATTTTATCTGCCATCTTAGCTTTGTACTCCTCCCCTTCGGCGCAGGTTTACACGTTGGGCTCCCTGTCTAAACGCTTCTTCATTTCAAACAGCACCAGGCAGGGGTGCCCACTATCACCGACTATATTTAATTTAATAATTGAACCCCTAGCCAAAACAATTAGGTCCCACCCCTTTATCAACGGTTTCTCACTCCCTAACTCACACCATAAAATAACGCTTTTTGGTCCCCTCTAACTTCAGGCAGACCCCCAGGGGCAATCCTCAGTACTCACGACCTGTGTAGGCTTTCCTGGGACTGGACTTCTCTCTCTCTCTGCAGGCTCAGGGCACACCGGATCCCCTCAGCTCAACTCAGCACTCTCTGGACACTCAGGCAACACCCTGAGACATCCGCCTTCCTCAGACAGGAGGAGAGACAGCTGCACTCTCCTTCCTGGGACTCTGCTCCCGCCAAAGACACTGTGCCACGCACTTCCCCCCAAACTTATACCCACTCCCAGAATCCTTTGCAGCATAATCTGCCTTCTGGGGTAGTTACAAGCTGGGATGTGTCCCCTGATTGGGCTTCCCACACTGCCCTATGAGAATCCTCTCACAGGAGCCAGTGGTGATACTTCTCCCCTCAGCAGGCACATCTGGAAGCCCTGACAACCTTGCTAAATATATCACAGCCCTGCTGTTAGGCAGACAAGGCCCACTATACATTTACCTAGCACCTACCTGTAGGGTGCTACATATATATTTGTTTTATTGTTTATTCTTATCAATTTACAATATGCAAAGTAAGCGAACAGAAGAAAAATCTAAATCAAATCAATATTTGGTGTGACTACCTCTTTGCTTCAAACCAGCATCAATGCTTACAATTGTACATGTTGTACACTTTCACAAAGTTAGGGAGTTGTAGAATTCAGATCAGTCAGATGTATGATTAACTAATTATACCAAGCAGGTGCTAATATTCCTCAATTTCATATATAGGTTGAAACACAGTTATTAACTGAAACAGATGTCTAGGAGGCTTAAAACTGGATGAGAAACAGCCAAACTGCTGCTAAGGTGAAGTTGTGGAAGACAGTTTCATGTCACAGGTCATACACCATGGCAAGACTGAGCAAAGCAACAAGACACAAGGTAGTTATATTGCATCAGCAAGGTCTCTCCCAGGCAAAGATTTTAAAGCAGACTGGGGGAAGTGCTGTTCAGGCTCTTTTGAAGAAGCATAAAGAAACAGGCAATTTTAAGGACCGTAAGCACAGTGGTCAGCCAGAAAAAATTAATGCACCAGATGAAAGATACATCATGCTTATTTCCCTTCAACATCAGAGGATGTGCAGCAGTGCCATCAGCACAGAACACAGTAATAAACCCTAGTATTGGTGCCAGTTTATGTAGTAATAACCTCCAGTAATGGTGCCAGTTTATGCAGTAATAGCCCCTAGTATTGGTGCAAGATTACGCAGTAATAGCCCCAAATATCGGTGCCAGTTTATGCAGAAATAGCCCCTAGTACTGGTGCCAGTTTACACAGTAATAACCCCTAGGGGTTATTACTGCATAAACTAGCACCAATACTAGGGTCTATTACTGCGTAAACTGGCACCAATACTAGGGGTTAATACTGCGTAAACTGCCACCATTACTAGGGGTTATTATTGCGTAAACTGGCACCCATATTAGGGGTTATTTCTGCATGAACTGGCAACAATAACTAGGCTTTATTACTGCGTAAACTGGCATCAATACTAGGCTTTATTACTGCATTAACTGGCATCAATACTAGGGGATATTACTGCGTGAACTTGCACCAATACTAGGCTTTATTACTGCGTGAACTGGCATCAATAACTTGGCTTTATTACTGTGTAAACTGGCATTAATACTAGGCTTTATTACTGCATTAACTGGCACCAATACTAGGTGTTATTACTGCGTAAACTGGCACCAATAATAGGGGTTATTACTGCGTAAACTGGCACCACTACTAGGAGCAATTACTGCATAAACTGACACCAATACTAGGGGCTATTACTGCATAAACTGGCACCATTACTAGGTGTTATTACTGCATAAACTGACACTATTACTAGGGGCTATTACTGCATAAACTGGCACCAATACTAAGGGCTATTACTTTGTTAACTAGCACCAATACTAGGAGCTATTACCGGGTAAAATACTAGAGTTTATTACCTTGTAAAATGTGGAAAAATGTAAAGTAATGCATTTGGGTGCAAAAAATACAATGGAAAGTTACTCACTAGGGGGAGAACCTCTGGGGGAATCTAGAATGAAAAAGGATCTGGGGGTTTTAGTAGACGACAAGCTCAGTAATGGCTCGCAATGCCAAACTGCTGCAAGCAAGGCCAACAGAATATTAGCATGCATTAAAAAGGGAATTCCCTCCAGAGAAAAATCTAAAACTCTCCCTCTCTGCAAGACTCTGGTCAGTCCACATCTTGAGTATGCTGTCCAGTTCTGGGCACTAGTTCTCAGGAAGGATGTGCTGGAGCTGGAGAGAGTCCAGAGAAGGGCAACAAAGCTAATAAATTGACTAGAGGATCTCAGCTATGGGGAAAGACTACAAACATTGAACTTATTCTCTCTGGAGAGGAGACGCTTGAGATGGGATATGATAGTGATGTACACATTCTGTACTGGTGAACCCAGCATTGGGAAAAAAACTTTTCAGTGAAAGGGAATTTAAAAAGATGCTCGGACATTCACTAAAATTGTAAGAGAAACGGTTTACCTTAAACTGCATGGAGGGTTCTTTACTGTCAGAGCGTTAAGGATGTGTAATTCTCTTCCACAAGCAGTGGTATCAGCAGGGAGTGTCGATAGTTTAAAAAAACTATTAGATGGGCACCTTAATAATCACAAGATACAGGGATATACATTGTACTATTGACAAAAAACACAAGCACACACCACAGGTTGAACAGGATGGACTGCTGTCTTTTTTCAACCTCACTGTTAAAGGATTGGCTGTGGATGTGGTATACTTGGATTTTACAAACATGTTTGACACAGTTCCTCACACATGGCTAATGTGTAAGTTAAAGTCTTCAGGCTTAGAAAATTCAGTTTGCAAATTGATAGAAAATGGGCTAAAAGACTCTATTAAAGAGGAAGTAAACCCTCCTCTGACACTTTTACCTATAGGTAAGCCTATGATAAGGCTTACCTATAGGTACTGTAAATATCTCCTAAACATGTACCGTTTAGGAGATATCTACCTTACATGCAGCCATTGACGTCACTGGTGCATGCGCTCTGAAGGAACGGCCGCTGGTGCTGTTTCTTCAGAGCCCCGTGCCGTGACTGTCGGCTCCCGCGCGCGTGCATGGGGGTGACGTCACCGCGGCTCCGGCCAATCAGATGGCCGGATGCCGCGATCCTGGAAGACAGGCGACTGTCCAGTCGCCCGTCATACAGGTGAGCGGGCGGCACGGCGGGTGCTCGTTCTAAGGTAAGTATTTCATAATGAGCTAGTGTGCGATGCATACTAGCTCATTATGTGTTTCTCTTACAGGTTGCAAAAAAAAAGTAATATGGTTATACAACCTCTTTAAGAGAGTGAGGAATAATGATTCATACTCACATTCATATGAATAGTCTAGGGTTATTACTGGTATACCCCATGTTCAGTGTTGGGACATTTACTTTTTAACCTGTTTATAAATTAGAAAGGTCTTAGGAATAAAAGTATCATTTCAGTGTTTGCAGAAGACAACACGCTATGCAGTGAAATAACATCCTTACAGGATGTCTCCATCTTACAAGCTGACCTCAATGCACTATTTAACTGGGCAACTATGTGGCAATTGAGGTTTAATAATGATAAATGTACAGTTATGCATATGGGGGTCAAAAACATACATGAAATATTCATTCTAGGAGAAGAACAACTGGGGGGAGTCAATGGTTGAGAATAATCTAGGTGTTCTGGTGGATCACAGACTTGAAAGGGAAATATAGGATTTTTTTAAATCATACTTACCTAGGGGGATGCAACATCAATGTGATGCTGCATCCGTCCTCCTCCACCTCTAAGGCTGAGAACCTCTCTGATTGCTGACTTCTCAGTTTTCCATGAGTAGAAATCTGGTGACCACTATCTGCTCTGCCCCTCCAGCACTCACTGAAGTGCAGAGCTGACAAGGGGGCAGGAGGGGCTGGCTCAGGCTCTCAGTGGCTCGCTACGTGGCTGAGCCAGGTGCCCATCCAGGCTCCTGGGTGGATCTGGACCATATGGTCGTGTTCTTTCCTAAGCCTGGACCGGCTCCGTGACATCAGCAGGCTTTAGCTAAAGCGGGTTTTAGCCCAATTTTGACTGAAAACGGGTCACAGGAGTGCAAAACGAACTGCACTCCTGGGATCCACAGGAGAATAACAACCAAGCAAGCTTTGGTTGTACTTCTCCTTCAATATTAACAGTCAATGTCAAGCTGCAGTTTCTAAAGCTAGCAAAAGACTTGGAGGTATAAACTCATTAGCAAGACCTCATCTGAAATATGTGCATATGATATACATATATATATATATATATATATATATATATATTTATATATATTATGCAAAGATTAGCTGTACTGATTTATTTTCTCTTGAGAAGAAGAGATTAAGGGAGGATATGATCACCATGTATAAATACACAAGTGGTTCATATAGTGAATTTGGTGTTAAGCTATTCACTTTCAGGCCGTTACAGAGAAAAAGAGGGCAGTCTTTATGTCTGGAGGAAAATACATTTGACCTCCATATAAAAAAGGGCTTTTTCATAGTAGGAGCAGTGAAAATGTGGAATAGACTTTCTCAAGAAGTAGTTCTGGCCAGCAAACTGGATTGTTTTAAAAAATAGCTGGATACATTCCTAAATGTATAAAATATAACTTAATAACAGTATTTATAGTTTAACCTCACTGGCGGTATGATTCTTTCCGATTTTAGGTGCTGAAAGTGGTACAATTATTTTGCTAGTAATTCTTAAGGACGAGCAACCCAAATCAACTATTTACATATGATTTTTTTTCCCCCAGTGCAACCTCGCCAGTGCAGTGTCCCCCAGTGCAGCCTCGCCAGCACAGTGTTCCCCAGTGCAGCCTCGCCAGCGCAGTGTCCCCCAGTGCAGCCTCGCCAGTGCAGTGTCCCCCAATGCAGCCTTGCCAGCCCAGTGTCCCCCAATGCAGCCTCGTCAGCAGTGTCCCCCAATGCAGCCTTGTCAGCGCAGTGTCTATCAATGCAGGGCAAAGTAACAGCAGCCTCGCCAGCGCCATTGCAGAGAGTGGTGACATACCGGTATTTTAAAAAGGCAGCGCTGAGAGGCAGAGGGGGGCGGGCCGGACTGAGGAGAAGCGAGGACGAGTGGCCGTTGTCATCAGTAGTCCCGGCGCCTATGATAGACGTCACACGTCCAGCGTCCCGGCATTGGATCACTATGTTGTCTATCATAGGAGGCGGGACTTCCTATGACAGCAACCGCTCTTCCTTCCTTCTATTCGGCCCGGGCCCGCCCCCCTCCTCTGCCTCTCAGCGCTGCCTGGACTGTTTTTTTTTCCAATAGATCGGCGTATAACACGCACTGATGTTTTGCCCTCCATTTTTAGGAGGAAAAAGTGCATGTTATACGCCGATAAATATGGTAAGTAACCCTCTACAAGGATCCAGCGATGCTCCCTGGCAGTACCCCGAGTGTGGCTCGGGGTTACCAGTAATGGCACTAAAATTTCACCCCGAGCCACACTCGGGAATACCGCCAGGGAGGTTAAAACACCAGGATAGTTGGGTAGTTTTTTCTCTCACTGGAGAAAATTGGACCATGCTTTATTGTTGTTTGCCTTCCTGTGGATCAACCTGTTGGTATAGGATAGTATATACTGTATGAAGGTTTTCTTTTCTTTTTTTTTGGTTGAACTAGATGATCTTTTTTCAATCTGGCTAACCATGAAACTATGAAAGGTTAAGTTTTCTATCTTGTTTTGGAGACTTTTGGCATTTTTTTTCCTTGATTAACAACTTAGTACAAGGAGTCTCCCATGTAGCTCCCCCTGAAATTGGTTCTCTTTTCACTTTCAACCTATTAGAAACACAAGGTGGTATTCAACATGGTATTTAACATGTCTTCTTACTTACCACTATTGTCACTTGTTCACTGCCTGGTTATTGCAATTTCAATATTTCACATCTGGTGAGTAAATGCCTTGTTGATACTATAGTACTTATGTAGCTCTGGTGGCAGCTTGTCCCTGTTCCTTTGTTGTGAAATTATTTTGCATAAGATATTGTAATGATCTAACGTAAAACCAAATTAACATATTTAATAAAAAAAAATGTTTGCAAATTTTATTATTAAACTGTTATGCCACTGTAGAATTCTAGCGTCAGTTAGTTTGGATGCTATATAAATATACTCACCAGAGCAGGATTTGCTTGGGTGGGGGGGGGGGGGGCGCATTGCTTAACCATGCACTCAAATTGTATTATATTGTACAGCAGAGAAAAATATATATTTTTCCACCTAATTTATTCTTGTATATTTGTTCTTCCTTTTTCCCCCTTTCCAGGTTCGTGGGATGCTCCTAATCTTTTGTAGGATTTTTGTAGGGGGCTGCTGCCCCAGAGCCAATGGGACTTGGCTCATTTTGGTGGGGGGTGGTAGTAGCACCATCCTAGATAGGTGCTAGGTTAAAAGCATTTTTATGCTCCATCTGCTTATCAGGGGAGCCTGATCTGTTAGTTATGCCTGGTACATGTGTCCAGCTGTGAGTCACTTGGTCTGAGGGAGTGTCCCCACTGTATCCAATAGGGGAGCCTGTTGGACAGTGGAGGAAACCTGGCTAGTGGAAAACGGGCTTTTGTGGCAGTCCCAGTTGGAGGGCACCACTGCAGTGCATCCTGGAATTGACCATAAAAGCCAAAGGCACATGTGACAGGGCGTCTTTGGCGGGAAGCAGAGTCCCAGGAGGAGGGTGACGGCTGTCTCTCCTCCTGCTGTCTGAGAAAAGTGGTCACAGGCAGTCGGCCTAGTGAGCCAGGTGTGAAGCTGAGCCTAAAGGGTCCTGGAAAGCTAACAGTGGAGCTGCAGGCAGAGTCATCTGGGAAAAACAGTGTCTGTGAGTACCAGGGGGCCTACCAAGGGGTCTGCCGAGGAATGAGGACCACTCCAGTGAGGTCAGAGGAAAGAATGTCAGCTCACACAGTTAGCAAGAGTAAAGGGGTGCCAAATATAACCCTGAAGAGTAAGGGTAAAGGGGGTTCCAAGTAGTGGCCCTAAAGAGTAATTCACTACATAGTTCGCCTTCAGTGGCAAGGTGAAGCAGGTGAAGCAGCTGCCTTGCCGCACTCAGCATAGCTAGAAGTCCTCAAGTTTTGCATAGTTCATCCAGTTGAGTATCCCTCTCATCCCTTCTCCCATCCCAAGTTCTAAAAAAAAAACCAACAAAAACCAAATCCCCTGGACTGTTTATTGACTGAGCCAAACACTTAAAGCACTAAGAAACAATAAGTTTGAACTATAGGTAACCTAGGGGAACCCGCTTGTAAGAAGAGGCTTGCTGTTCAAAAACATGTTCCTGTTAAATCCCGCAGAGACTTGGCTAATGCGCATGCGCCAATGCGCGAACACAAGCACGCAACGTGGGACAGATGCTGGCGCCAAATGGGCTATTTAAACCCAACCTTTACTCAGCTCCAGTGCTGCTTTGTCTTCAGCCTTTGTTGACCTGTACCTGCAAACCTGTATCCTGTTTACCAGTTCCAGACCCGGCTTGTCCTGACCATCCTCTGCTCTCCGCCTGTACCGACCCTGGCTTGTCCTTTGACCTCCGCTCCAGTCAGGGCTGGATTAAGAGCATCATGGGCTTGGTGCTGAGGATTTTGAATGGTCTTAAGAGCCATGCCTCGGCATGCGCCCTGAGGAGGAAGGGTGCAGCCGCGCAGGCCTAATACAACATAGGGTGCCCTCTCTGAAGCCCATAAACACACCCATGCATCGGCAACTGTCCCTTTGTGTCTGGCCTTTGTGCTGTGTGGGGAGGTTCTTCTGTGTTTACAAGTGACAGTAAAGAGCGGTAATAGTGAATCTGGCCAGCCTGGGCCTATATTAAGGGAGGGGCCTGGAGCTGCAGCTCCCATAGCCCCTACGTTAATCCAGCCCTGGCTCCAGTCTGCTCCTTCTGGCTCCTGCATTACCGTTTGGCTTCTGACCCAGCTTGTCTCACTATGCTCCTGTCTTCTCCAAATCTGATCACCTGGCCAGTGAGGTATTGCCAGCCTACCCTGCTATCCTGACTCCTGCCTCCAGCACTAGATGCCTGCACACCCGCTTATCCACTGGATCTACCTGGCTATCCCTGTACGTGGACAATGGCCTGCTTCCAGCTTGTATCAGGCACTCGTGCTACTCTACAGTTTGGCGCCTCCTGTCTGCACTATCAGGGGCCCTAAGTTAGAGGCATAAGAGAGGCTCATTTCAGGCTCACCTTCAGTTACGTGATACTGCTTCAAGCAGCTCCCCAGGGAGTAGTGTTACATTAATAATTAACCATCAGTTGGAAGTGTTGTTTTATAATTGTGCCCAGTCTCCTGGATATGGCAGATGGATTGTCTTGGCAATCCACCCTGCCTAAATGCTTGATCTCCTACAACAGGCCTTGGACACCTGCTTGCTTGTTGCTCGTATGTGCAGATGAGCACTGATCCCCCCCTTTTGTCCTCCTGCAATTTTTTTGCAGTTTTTGCTTGCGTTTCTCTGCCAGTTTTGCAGGTCCTGTTGGATTCATATTCGTCAGTTGCCCCTTGCTAGCTTTCTATTCCTAGTAGCTGTGTCCTTAAAGTGTTGGAGTATTGTCTTCTGCAGGTCCATATGCTCTGCACTAGCTTCCTCTACACTGCTGACTATTTTTTGTGTGCCACGCTATCAGTTCCATATCAACAATTTGTTAAATGGCTCCTCAAGCTGTAAAACTCTTGTTTTGGGATGTCCAGAGTTTAAACAATGCTGTTAAGATGAAAGCTGCGTCTGAAAATTTATAATATTAAAATCTGACTGCAATCGGTCTGCAGGAGACCCACTTACCTGCAGGGACTTTGTCATTTCTATAGAGGCAGAACTTTCAGTACCTCATCCATTCCCATCATTTCCTTTATTCAAGAGCGGTCAGTATTCTAATTTTCTAATTGACTGCAATGCAATGTTCTCCTAAAGACTGGTCCAGGTTGACAATCAGGCAGACATGATTTTATGCATTGTATTGTTTATGCCATTAAATATATCATAGCTAATAATTGTGTACTTTCCCTTTTACCACTGTGGTTATTAAATTCCTGCCATAATTTATTGCTGTAAAACAAGCAAGAAGAGCACATTAAATGCAGTACAGTAGTTAAAAGCTTTAATGTTAATATCAAATGCAATTTGGCCACTAACAAAATTAAATTAGAAAAGGCATGTACTTAACATTCCCCAGCATGGGTGCTTCTCTGTATTCATACTTGTAGTCCTGGATAGCAGTGCTGTCAGATGGAGGAATAGCTGTAGCTGAAGGACAGACCAAAGCTCTGTACACAGGCAACACGGGTGTTGCAGTAAATCTCCTGAATGACATTACATGAGTTCGGAGGGTATGGGTATGCATTTCAAAGGTCCTTCTTCTTTGCCAAGCCTAGATTTTTGCTGTAATCCTCCTATAGACATGAAATTATTTTTCTGATGGGCTTTTTTTCTAAAGGACCTGGTCTTTTCTTGCTTTCTACAAGCTCGTTTATTTATATTTCTATAGTCACGAGTATTTTAAGTGTGCTAAAAATTTTTGGGTTTTATTTTTATAACCTTTTGCTGACCTTTTGTCTTTGTAAATACTGGGGTAGATGATTTTTGTATTTTCTTAATAAACGTGTTGGCAACAGCCACCCTGTTAAAAACCTGCTGGGAAAATGGTGTAAAGAGCTTTATCTGATGGGCCTCTGGTGTATGTTGCATCCCACTAATAGTGAGTATGATGTATATTATATTCTAAAATGTATAACTTACTGTTGAGAATTGATATGTCTCTTGGCACATCACACCTCATCCCCTATGTTTGATTTGTAACAATAGAGGCAATAGGTATTTTGGGCCCTTCTCCCATAGGGGTGACCCTTCAAACACAGTGGAAAATGACCTGGGTGTATTGGAAATTAAATCCCTAATGGCTGACTTTCACCTCTCATGCCCATATACAGTCACAACTCACTTTCTTCAACTAACTTTATATCTGTGGCTTTTCCCAAGAGATAATATGGAATGCTGTGAAATATTTTCTTAGAGGCTTTGTTAAAAAGGTGAGTGCTAATAAATTTGGTAGTAAAAGGAGGGAAGAGGAGGCACCAGGGCCGGAGTGGGACTCATTTTCAGCCCTGGAGTTTCATGCCTTAGACCGGCCCACTTTAGTTCCCGACTGACTATATTAAAATAATGTAATTAAAACCTCAGAATATAAGTTTGCAAAGGCGCACTGTTCTCTACAGCCTTGTAATTGAGGAGGTGGGTGGAGCTACTTTCTTGGCGCGGAGGAGGAGGAATTTAAACCCTCTTCCGCTATGAATGCCGGGCTTCTGCCTGTGTGTGCCTGATGTCACTGGAATCACCAGTTCAGAAATCACACAGTGTGCGTTTCATTTTGGGACACTGCTTTGTCCTGGAATAAAACTGCCTTCACTGTCATGCTACACGACACCCCCTCAGATGTTGTGACCGGACCCCCTGCACCCAGTGCCGAGACAAGGTCATTCAGTGCCCAGGGCAAACATGGCAAGCTGTGCCCCCCCACCCCATAAGGCTAATAATGGTAGAAGGTTTGTTTCAGGCAGTAGGGAGGCGATACAACGGCTCCTTACCTCCTGTCAAATGCTCTCTGAAGAGCAATCTGCATGATGGTTGCTTTTCAGAGACCAAAACACGTGTGAACAAGCCCTTAATTATTTATTTTTTACAAATGTTTTACATTATTTATATTGTGTTGAGAATTTATATGTACAGTGTATATATATTTATACTTTTTACATTTTTAACTGCCCTGTTGGGGGGCTTTGATGAAATATCAGGGCTCTAAACAGACCCCAGATGTTTCACTTTTGAGACACCATGTAGTTTGGTGCCTGTGTTAGCATATGTGTGGGGTGCCATTACCAATAAATGGCACTGTCGCACGTCTACTAATGGACGATTTGTTTGTGTGTGTGTGTCAGGAAAGCCACAATCTTGTGACTGACATTCAAAGGTGTGAAGTTTGCCTTATAGTGGGGTCACACCGGTGCACTGCAATTTGGTCACAGTGTGATTGTGTGTGCGTTTTACCTGGATTTCAGGTGCACTTCTATTGAATTCCATTACACAGTGCGTTTTCTGAAACCGCATCAAAGATGCAACATGCAAGACTTTGATGTACTTTCATGAAAACACACTTTGTAATAGAAATTCAAATAGAAGTGTACCTAAAATCCAGGTAAAACGCACACACAATCACACTGTAAACAAACCGCAGCGCACAGGTTATTAGGGATAGGTATAGGTATGGGGGGAGGGGGGGTAGGTATGGGGGGATAGGGATAGGGGGGGATAGGGATAGGGGGGATAGGTATAGGTGGGGGGTAGGTATGGGGGGGATAGGGATAGGGGGGAATAGGTATAGGGGGGGATAGGGATAGGGGGGGAGGGCAGGTCTTGGTAATAAGAATATGTGTTAATGAAGAACAGAGTGAAGGGCTGTAAAGAAAGTGCTAATGCTGCATTTTAGGACAGGACAGGGTCAGATAAATGGCTGCTTGGATAGCCCAGAGCTGGGACCAGAGGCTGCAGGACATACAGTGCAGATTTATGGAGTGGAGAGCTGAAAGAAGAAGGTGAAGGGTTAATGTGAACAGGAGAGAGGAGCAGAAGACTCGGTGCTGACTTAGGGCCCTTTCACACGGGCGCTCCGTATGTCCGCAAATCATCCTATTTTTTTGCGGATGATTTGCGGACATAATGTAAGTCTATGGCATTGCGGATGTCAGCGGAACACCATCCGCTGACATCCGATTTTCTTCCTGTCAGTTCTGTTCCGTTTTTTGGAACGGAACAGAACTCTATTTTTCCTCCGTTCAAAAAACGGAAAGGAAGGAAAATCGGATGTCAGCGGTGTCACCCGCTGACATCCGTAATCCCCATAGACTTACATTATGTCCGCATATCATCCGCAAACGGATGGGATGATATGCGGGCATACGGAGCGGATGACACAAATGTCATCCGCTCCGTGAAAAAATAAAAGGACCGCAGCAGAGCTTTCACACGGAGCGGCTGTGTGAAAGAGCCCTTACTATTGTTCAGGGAAGGTAAAGAGACGACATGCTGCGGACAAAGTGAAAGTGACCAACAAGGAAGACTCAAGTGACCTGGCCGGGAACAGGGAAGTAGAAGAAGCTGACAGGGGGGAGGGGAGCTTGTAAAGAGTAGAGTGATAAACAGCTGAAGGAGAGATAAGGCAGAGGTGAAGTGAATGGAATGAACAAGTCCGAGGATCATACATTGTACAGTGACAGGAGGGAGAATGATATTAACCCCTGTCAGGCAGGAGAAGGCAAAAGCTCCCAGTGTGCCCCCCCCCCCCCCTTCATCACAGATATGGACATGTACAGAGCAGATGATACTTGTAACTTTCGGCATTACACCGGCCCTGCCTGCACCCCAAATGGACCAGCCCATCTGGAATTCTCCAGATGCTCCCGATTAGCCAATCCGGGCCTGGGAGGCACGACAAGTACTTGCAGTGGAGGCCGCTTACCTCACTAACCCTGTCCAGCTTGCTGCACATGCAAGCCATTCTAGCTAAAGTATATTCACAGAAAGTGTGTTGTAAGTTTTTTTTTTTTTTCAAAAACATACATACTGGGAAGAGGGGGAAACCTCTCCAGAGGTTTGAAGATTTTGTCCCAAGTTGCCATGCTGCCGTGTACTTCTTGTGACAGATACTAATGTCATCAGCTCAACCCTCTGTCTTCTCAGACATCATTGAATATGCTAATGTGTATTGTAGTTCATGAGCTCGAGGACGGCCGTCTTCCAGGTAATTGGCTCAGGCTGATTGAGTCATTGTCATCTGTTAAGAATACTGTTTGTGGTCGTTATTCCTTAGAAATATTCATGAACTCCCATTGCTTCTGTTCAGAGGACTAGATAATTAGTTCAGTTCTTGTATACAATCTCATCTACATGTTATAATGTAATCATTCAACCCCTGACCTGTGTGTAGTAATTTGATGAGGAGGGGGATGTGTCCATGTGTGTATAAATTGACTGTGTGTGAGTTTAATAAAGAGTTTGTTTTATCCCTTCATGAAGTCTGGACTCATGTTTGGGGATCGGGAGCTATTTTCACCTCGTGATGGTATTTTCACTGGGATTTTGGGAGAAGCTGCATGGATCTCTCTCATAGAGACTATAGGATCCGTTACACTGGTGGCAAGCGGTGGGATTTTTCTCCCGAATGGATATCCCCAACTGAAAGAGGTGGAAAATGATGCATATATACGAACGGCTGGAACGAACGACGCTTAAGGAACTGCTGGAAGCTGGAGGCTTAGGGGTGAGCAACAAGCCAAAAGCCACGATAATAGCCGAACTACTGGAGAGCGACCGAACCAGCAACCTGCAAATGGCAAACACAGAGGAAACAGAGTTCCAAAAGGATGTAAGATGGAGACTAAGTATGTTGGGACCTAACCCCACACAAGAAATTGTGGTGCAAATCATGGCACAAGCTACGGAAGCCCAGAGTATCCGGGAAGCTCGGGGGGCCAGAGTCAGATCACCACAAGGGGATATGTTGTCGCTACCTGGATCTACAATAGGACGGCCACGTAAGATCAACTATGCTGCATTTAAAAGCTTCACAGAGGGTGAGATGGATATTGATAATTATTTGCAGGACTTTGAGAGACAGTGTGTATTAGAGGATCTGGAAAGAGCTAACTGGGCTGCGATATTGAGCAGTAAGTTATCAGGCAGAGCAGCAGAAGCCTTTAGAGCAGTGCCTGATGAGGACATTCAGAATTATGACAAAGTAAAAGGAATTTTGTTGGCTCGTTATGCTGTTACACCAGAGGCACACAGAAGAAAATTCCGGGCCCTCAGGAGACAGGGCAAAGAGTCATATACAGAGTGGGCATTCTGCATGCACCGCGCCGCCAGCAATTGGATGCAGGGATGCCAGGCAACTACATTAGCAGATGCCCTACAGTTGCTACTGCTGGAGCAATTCTTCGACTACACTCCAGCAGATGTCAGAAACTGGGTCAAAGACAAGAAACCTCAGACTGTGGAGGAGGCAGCCAGGCTAACAGACGAATTCTATGAGAGCAGGTGGGTCGACCTTCACAGAGGATCATCAGGATTATGTCCCCAGTACTATCCTCAAGCACCAGCACCCCAACAATCAGGACTAATCCCTAACACCTCGGCAAATCGATACCATAGGCACAATGGAGTGCAGTGCCATTTGTGCAAGAAATTTGGGCACTATCAGAGAGACTGCACTCAGAAACGGAACCACACTTCATGGCCACCTTCCTTAGCGCAAGCAGCAGTTCACTACTACCACACCCACAGGTAGACACCCAGATACCTGTCCCGCAGTGGGGTACAGTGCCACATGTGCAAGCAGTTTGGGCACTATCAACGGGACTGTACCCAGAGCAGGAACCAAGCTGCATGGATCCGACCAGGGTCACCCCTTCAGCACAGACAATGGTCCCCTACTATCCCACAGAGGTTTCCTCAGTCATACCCAGGTTTGGACCCACTGAGGAGCAATTGGGTACCCTTCACGAGGCAAACCCAGTGCAAGCAGCTGAGGACAACAGGGCTCACCACAGACAGACGGTGAGACTAAATGGACAAGAAGCCAGGGGACTGAGAGACACTGGAGCCACCATAACCCTGGTACAACCGCACAGGGTTAAACCCTCACAGCACACTGGGCATGCTGTGGCTGTAAGGGTGGCAGGGGGAGCCATCCACAAGTTACCCGCCGCCAGGGTGCATATTGATTGGGGCACCGGGGCTAAGTCAGTGGAAGTGGGCATCATGCCAGATTTACCAGCTGAGGTCTTGTTGGGGAATGACTTGGGGTGTTTAAGCTCCCAATTTATAACCCCGACTTCGGAAAGGAGCACTCCCAGTCACCACCAGACAGCAGGAACGAGCTATGAATGCCTCACCCTCTCCAGATACCCAGATGCCTCAATGTTTGGACTGGGAGCTGTTTAAGCCAGGTTGGGGAGGATGGCATGGAGCCTATGGTGGCATATCTGAGCAGAAAACTTCTACCCAGGGAGGTCAGTTATGCCACCGTTGAAAAGAGTGTTTGGCCCTAGTGTTGGGCACTCAAGAAACTGCAGCCGTATTTGTATGGACGTTCCTTTACAGTAATGATGGACCATAACCCACTTATTTGGCTCAACCGAGTAGCCGGAGATAACCCCAGACAGTTGAGATGGAGCTTGGCACTGCAGCCCTACAACTTCACTATACAATACCGGCCAGGGAAGCAGAACAACAATGCTGATGGGTTATCCCAGCAGACAGAACTGGAGAAATAGACTCTACTACCCGGACATCCCCAAGCCGACCCATTAGGGTCTAGGCGGGTATGCCGTCCCATGGAACTAAGGGGGAGCTATGTGACAAAATGGAAGTTTTGCCTGTAAGGGAGAGGGTTAGTTGTCAACAATGTCTCTCCAGAGGTGTGAAGATTTTGTCCCAAGTTGCCATGCTGCCGTGTACTTCTTGTGACAGATACTAATGTCATCTTTAGAAAAGTTTTGATCTCTATCAGCCTATTAGGAATATGTAATAAACAAGCAAAAAATTGGGGGAGCAAACCCTGAACATGTATATCTAAAGCTGGTGCAGCTATGGACCAAGCAACATTTATATTAAAAAAGAATAGCGCACACATGCAAAAGAAATGACTATCAAATATGGAGACAATCCATAAATAAAAATGGGGATTTAGTCCCACCATATGGCCATATCGTGCTCAAGCCCACCACTGCGTCAAAGTACCCCATTATCAGTGGGTCCTACGCTATCCATAAAAAAGGGGTGAATCCAGCCTCTCTAACCCTTGGAGACAACACTCCTTGCTGGGAGATGTGCTAATGCACTACAAAGGACTCCTCCTATATCTACTTGATAGTGGACTCTGATAGAGTACAGGTGTGTGTGGGGGGTGCTCAACCCCAGAAGTCTGGTCAGACCGAATACATAATAAACAAGCAAAAAATTAGGGGAGCAAACCCTTTAGCAAAAAATGTGTGCGCTATTCTTTTTTAATATACATGTTGCTTGGTCCATAGCTGCACCGGCTTTAGATATACATGTTCAGGGTTTGCTCCCCCAATGTTTTGCTTGTTTATTATGTATTCGGTCTGACCAGACTTCTGAGGTTGAGCACCCCCCACACACACCTGTACTCTATCAGAGTCCACTATCAAGTAGATATAGGAGGAGTCCTTTGTAGTGCATTAGCACATCTATCCCAGCAAGGAGTGTTGTCTCCAAGGGTTAGAGAGGCTGGATTCACCCCTTTTTTATGGATAGTGTAGGACCCACTGATAATGGGGTACTTTGACGCAGTGGTGGGCTTGAGCACGATATGGCCATATGGTGGGACTAAATCCCCATTTTTATTTATGGATTGTCTCCATATTTGATAGTCATTTCTTTTGCATATGTGCGCTATTCTTTTTTAATATCTATTAGGAATATGTTTTTTGCCGTCGTCCCAATTTCAATTGTATTTTTGGGTTGGTACCTCAAGCCAAATTTTGTAGGTGGGGACTTTTGAGGCAAGTAATAATAATTGTAGCAATACAGAGTAGTAAAATAAGACAAGTATTTAATGTCTTGCTGAATGGTGTATATACAAAGTACAAAGATCAATCGTGAAGGGTTATAGACCCGAGTGAAAGAAGTGTGAATATTTGAGAGTTTTGTGACAGGTGTTTGTTTTAGTGACTGTTTAGGATAAATCTCTGTCTTGTCACAGAGTTTCTCCTGCATTTTCCCAACGCGTTTCGGCTCTCAATTGAGCCTTTGTCAAGGGTAGTAGTCACCAATTCTGTAATGATTATACAGATACAGTCATTAGTAATCTTGTAGTAAATACCACTGATTTTGTTCAATGTGGTATATAGGAAAATGATATACATACATCTATGTTTTCTCTCCATGTGTGATTATGTTTATCCCTTTAGAACAGCGAGAACCTTAGCCGCATCCTGAAAGATATGGTACTGATTAGAGTGAGTATGGATATGTGATACTAATGTCATCAGCTCAACCCTCTGTCTTCTCAGACATCATTAAATATGCTGATGTGTATTGTAGTTCATGAGCTCGAGGACGGCCGTCTTCCAGGTAATTGGCTCAGGCTGATTGAGTCATTGTCATCTGTTAAGAATACTGTTTGTGGTCATTATTCCTTAGAAATATTCCCATTGCTTCTGTTCAGAGGGCTAGATAATTAGTTCAGTTCTTGTATACAATCTCATCTACATGTTATAATGTAATCATTCAACCCCTGACCTGTGTATAGTAATTTGATGAGGAGGGGGATGTGTCCATGTGTGTATAAATTGACTGTGTGTGAGTTTAATAAAGAGTTTGTTTTATCCATTCATGAAGTCTGGACTCATGTTTGGGGATTGGGAGCTATTTTCACTTCGTGATGGTATTTTCACTGGGATTTTGGGAGAAGCTGCACGGATGTCTCTCATAGAGACTATAGGATCCGTTACAGCCCTAAATTGTCACCTCCCAAAAAGAATGCAGTAGGGACACTGACTGCTGCTAACAGCCAAATAGTTACAAATCCTCCAATCATTTTAGAGACACTTGGAGATTTTACAGCTTCCTGTGGGTTTTTTCACTATCCCCCAACAGACTCAGGCAGACAGGGTTTATTTGGATTCACCCTTCCTATTTGCTGATTTAGACAAATCCATCTGCCATTTCCCTATTAGGAATGTCCCAAGTACCGACGGTCTGTACAGAGAGGTATTCCTCCCAACCTTTCACAAAGCCCTGATAGTAGAGTATGTTGATCCACTGTGACAACTCCACCCTTTTACTAATAGACCTATTACTGTTTCCCCCCTGGTGGACTCCATGTCACATATTCAGGTTGTGTTAGTGTTTAAATAGCTGGGAATATTCTATGATACTCTAACATCAAATACATTTCCTTCAATTCTGCCCCTCTACTGCAAAAATGTAGGAGTAAATGTTCTGTTTGGTGTAAGTTGTCAGTGGTGCCAAACTTCTCAAAATTATGTGGATGCAACAGTTGTTAAATATTTTCAATAACTCCACTTGTTGGAGCCCTCTGTAATATTTAAAAAATTATAATGGTATATTTCCAGACCTTATTTGGAGGAAGAGAGCCTCTAGAATTAGCTAATGTTCCTACATATGACAGTTCAAATCCCTGGATTTACTTTTTTGCCTCTCAGCTACAACATCTGATGGGCAGGTGGGAAGATTACCAGCTCCTCCTCCTCCTTTAACCATATGATCTCCATTATTTTCACGGTTGAATTCTGCTGCTTTATGGAAAACAGGTAGCTATGTCAAAGCATATGCAATCTGTCCTACCCTGTATCTTATGGGGAGAGCATGGAATGCCATGAAACTTCTGTGTCTAACATGTATCCAGAGACACATCTTCATGGCAAACTGAATGACCTCCCTGAGTTGTATAAACTCTGCATAAAATGGCAATAGGCCAAAGTGGCCAATCTGTATAAGGGAAGAGTTTTAAAATTGTTTCAACAATGAAGTAGATAGTTTTAACTTGGCAACAAATACTTCTATTAATATTTACAACAATATTTAGCATGCCCTGCAAGCTCAGGATAGAATTAAACCTATAAAGACTGACCTAACCCAGGTGAGATTCAGGTTTTTAACACTAGTGGACTGATCTCCTACTTATACCCTACTCCTACTTATACCCACAGCTACTCACTAAATACCTTTCTACATTTTCATTTTCACAACATAGTAAACTAAGGTGGGAACATGATCTAGGCAACATCTTAGAGGATCTGAGGACAACATTAGTGCGGTCTCTAAGGTATCTCTTGTCTCTATTGTTTATCCTGCATATGACATACTATATGCCCCTTTTTAAAAAAACATTGGATTATACTATTGGAGGATGGTAGCTATTTATAACCTCTGTGTAGATGCTCAAAACTGCATCAAAGTAGAACTAAAGGCAAAACTTTTTTTATTTTGGATAGAGGGATAGAGAGTTATAACCCATCAGGTTTTTTGTTGCCATCTGTGTCCCATTGGGGGGAATTTCCTTCACTTCTTCTCCCAATGTCAAAACAAGAAGTGACAGGAAATGTCTCTATAATAAGAGAATGCCTAGTTCTCACCAGTGGAAGATTTCCATTCTATTACTGCTCTGTGGACAAAATGTGGTATTTTCTTTCACTTTAACTTTCCGTGATAATGGTAAACATGACAAATAGAGAGAGTGTATCTCCCTAACAGGGGCACAAACAGCAATCAAAACGTGAAAGGTGTTCCAATCCCTCTCCACTCTATCCAAAACTTAAAAAAAAAAAATAAAAAATAAAAAGTTTTGCCCTTAGTTATACTTTAAATACATTATTTGGTCTTGCTCTAGAGTGCAACACCCTTACTAGTATACTTGGCTATTTCAACATGCATGTCCATTTTAGGCTAGTATATTATAGATGCTGTGGGCAGGGTGTTCTTTTTTTGCTCAATAATTAATAGGTAGGAAGTAGTTCTCCACATTCCCCTCATAATAGCTGAATGATTCTAAAAGATGTGCTGTGCATTGTTGCTTGAAAAGCTGACTTACTGTGTATTGATAGGAATTGCCTGCTAAAATTTCAGAAATGATGGTCCCGATGGAAAGAGTTGATAACTTCTTGAACCCCTTCCTTTCAGCTTTCCCCATTCAGTTTGTTGAACTGTGCAAACATCCCTTGCAAGTGCCAGTGAGGAAAATGAAGAATTGGTAGATAATATACTGTGGATTAGTGTTTACTGTTTATTAATGTACAAGTAATGAGGATGTAGACTGCCGAGTCTTGATGAGGACATCTTTGTAGCATTTACATGTTCATAAGTTTATGCATTTTCTGAATAAGGCATTTTACATTATAAATGCCTGCTTTTTGTTTATTTTATGATGACTTCAGTTTGTATATGAGGCACCCCAGTTCCTATGTTTTTGTGCAGTTTAGTTCCTTAGCCTTGTTTCCATGTCCTATGCACAAAATCATAGGAAAGCATAAGAAATTGCAGAAAGGGGTCCTGGATTTAAATAAGAGAGGCACCGCTCTGGGTGAGTGTAGCTTATCCAACCTCACGTGCAGGTGATGCACCACAGAAGAGGTCAAATAGCATGTATTGGATGCTGTATGACCCGGAACAGGAAGTTGCCTTGTCCCTTTGGCACATAGGGACTAGCTCGCTGAAGCAATGGACATAGGGGAATTGATCAGCCATGACATGAAAAACTGCAGCCACATGTTTTGTCAATCATTACAAGGTATGGCAAATGAACAAAGCAGGAAACTGTGGTAATACCAAGTTAAAACAATGAAAACATTTGAAATTGTACAATGCAGTTTTATAGTTAATAATTTATTACTTTTAAATGTGACTAGTGATATACCTGAATTTGTCTTGATTACATTCAAGCCATATCACACACTCTGAAACTCAGAAAGGGCAGAAGAGCAATAGAAGGCTAATCAACAAATTGGCTGACAAGAAACATGCTGACAGGAGAAAAGAACAGAGTGAGCAGAGAGATGAGTCCATCAAAGTAATATTGCTCTTTTACTGTCATAAGTTGAATGCATGAGGCAGGGAGGAGACCAAGCTATACTCTTAAAGAGTAACTCCACTTTTGTTGAGACTTTTGTTGAGAAAAAAAAAATTCTCCTCTGGTTGATCTATGTACTATACATTGCAAGGATTTTAATCTGTTGCAGATTTCTACTTTTGTTATTCTGAAGAAATAGCTGTGTGTTTGTCTGTGTCCATTTGCATAGTGAGTGAAATGGGAGTCAAACAGCTGCTGCAGAACTTGCAGGATTCTAATGAGGAAAGTGTCTGCATCCCTTTTGACATGAAGACTTTAGACCTTGGAAGCATCAAACCAAAATTACATTTTTGTTGCAGGGGATGCCCAAAATCTGTATCTTGGTGCAGACTTCTGGGAAAATCAGAAAGTCTATCTGTGTACAGAATACCTTCAGGTTGCCATACTGTATTATATTTTACAGAAAATGACAGTGCTGCAGATTGATAAGTAAAGATAATTGTTAATAACATTCAAATACATAATGACTTGTGTAGCAATTTTATATGGTAAATTATTATTTTTTATTGGCTTTTTTTTGCCACGAAAGTGGAGTTACCCTTTAAGTACAGTAGAAAAAAAGCCAAATCACCAACTTAGCTATGTCATCTGGATGGGCTGTGTAAATGTCAGTAATGGACAGTAAAAAACAGAAATCATTTGGCAAATAAAATAGTTCCCATACATGCATTTCAATGGTGCTTTGAACTTTAAGCCGGAAGTTCAGTTTTAATCCATTACGCTTTTTGATTTATAAAACATCTGAATCAAACAAAGTACATTCTACCTTTTTGTAAAACAAATATGTTTATTTCTTTAGCATGTTATCATTGGCTCTTCTATTGGGGGGGGGGGGGGGGCTGGTAACAACAGCAATAAATTAACTTGTGAATAAAGTGTATTCAGGGAGTGATAAAATTTAAATTTTCAATTTAGAATTGATGATTTAAATCTAATTAGTCAGCTATCGAATATGCAATGTAAGTTTCAGATAGGTTAATGAATCTTCTTATCTGTCACAAAACTCTAAATGTGCCAAAATATATAGCTACCATTCATTGAACATATCGTAAAATTTATTGAGCTGATCATAAAAAACAAACTGCGTATATCATTTTAATTCTTGATTTAAAGTTATGTCTCTACACTGATCATAAAGTAGGCCTTTGCATTATAACACTCTCATTAATCTAAAGCAATTTTCCTCAGCAGGCCACATAAAATGCTAATAAAATGACATTCTAATAAATGTAATGCTTAGGCTATTTCAGTGCGTATGAAATACTTAAATACAACTCATTCATTTTCCGACAACTTTAAAAGAACAGACTATAGTATATCAGACAGGTTATGGGTTTTTTTTTTTTTGTAAATGGTAAACACATTTTTCTAAAGAAAGAGGAAAACCTAATTAGGTACATTACAGGTCGTCTTTAAAGTATATACTATATCCTCTAGTTCTAATAGGACCACAAGTGTCCTCTATGCATAAGACCATAGACAAGAACCTTCAACACAGTTCATGGATACATATGCTGTGTGGGCTGCTTTTTACTAGGGTTTGCTTTTTCCAACAGTATTTCTTAAAAAAAAAAAAGCAATGTATCACAACCGATCTGTAATAATTCACAAGCTTTTATTAGATACCAGCCCAACTGGAAACAGAATCTGGCAACCATAGAAGAATACCTGTCTCATGTAAAAAATCAAAGATAATAAAGTATCTGTGTGGCCATGAACCACAATAATTCAAACACAAACATTTTTTTTTAAACTGGTACTATGAAAATTACATCTGAAATACTCTGGGAAATGTCAGCATTATAAAAAATGAAGTGGATTTGAAGCCAACGGTGAACAATGATGTAGTATCTTTTGTTGTCTGAGTAGGAGAAACAAGGGGCTTGATTGGTCACTATAGTCAGGATCTGCCTTTTTTGTAATAATTGTAATAAATAACCCAATGTATTTTCTTTCAAAATGTTTTATTGGTATTTCAACAGACAAAGCACACATAGCAAAAGACCTGGCAACAGTGACAGACAATTAACTGTACTTTTACATGAACAACATAATAACATCAGAACTGTATATTTGACTGATAGAGAATGTAGCAGGTAGCCTCAATTATATAGAATTGTAACAATGGGGCCCTGCGTAAAAGAAGTTACACAGGACGCTGATGATGTCGGCATCTTGGCCTCCCAACAGTCAGGACACCCCCAAGGGGATCATGCTATGACCCAATGTATTTCGATCAAATAATAACAGACATATACGAACTTGGTTTTAAATACATATAGGTTTCAGAAAATGTCTGTGTTGAAGCTGATTTTCGGAAGTGTTTAATATGCAAATATAAAAAAAGAACTATAATCTTTCCGTGTATGAGATTTTAACTCTTCTTCACTCTGTTTAAAATTAAAAAACTCATTTTGGCTGGAATTTGGTCTTAAAGTTTGGTCTTAAAGGACATCTAAACCAAAGATAAAAATGTTATATATAAACAGCTTATCAGTTCTTAGATGTGGTGACTGCATGAGTTTACTTTTTTCTTTCAGGCTAAGCACATTTTTTGTAAGTAATGAAAAATACCTCATACACATTACAAGAAGTCAGTTCCATGTAAAAATTGTCACGTATGGAGGTCGTCCATTTTGCTGGTTTGAAACACTTCCACTGTATTGCAGCTTACAGGAGTTATTTTTGCTTTCCGTTTGGTGAGTGATATTCTGCTATTTTAAATATTATTTAAGATTTTGGATCAAACTTATTACACTATGAGGCTCTTCTGCTGATTTCTCTTGACTCTTATGTGCCCAAACTTTGGATGTGGATGAGCGGTTTGGCGATTAGGATCTATTCATATCTGAGGCTGTGGGATTCTTGTTAAATCACTCAACGTGCATTAGACCATTATGGAAATACTTGTCCACCTTATGCGGTAAGAGTCAGTGTGTTCATGGAGTGTTGGTGGAGGATTATGTTTGGCACCCTAATGTGAATCATACACCGTGGTGGAAGATTCTGGCATGAACTTTTACTTTTGGAACTTTTTTCATATTGTTTGTTTTAACTATATTGATTCTTATTTGAAGCGCTGTCTTTTGTATTATAATAAAAATACCAATTGATCTTGTCAGTATTCCAAAGTCATTGCAACACCCTGTGCGAGCTAATATGTTTCTGATTAGTGTGTGTGTAAATCTTAAGGTGAAACTAAAGTAAAAAAAAAATAAAAAATCCACTGGACAACTATTTTTTTTTATGTTTCCTGAAAAATCTTTGGTGTTTATAATAGACCCCTTCAAATTGAGCACAAATATAATTTTAGAATGACCATACCATGTAGGAATCTGACATTGAAGTTAATTTTTAATGACCATAAGGCATTTAAGTGCATAATGTTTCCAACAAGTTGCTTGAGTTCAACAGGGCTAAAAGTGTTTTCCTTCTGAGTTTTGTTTGGTACTCAGTATCCAGTGCATCTTGCTCCACTGTTTAACAGTAATCAACCACCTCTGATGTATTCCAGTTGCCCTTCTACTGTTTCTCCATTTTGGCAATGTTGTGTGAAATCTGTTATCATGTTCGTTATTGGATGCCCTTGGAGTTTTGGGATGAAGCTCAAGTGTGAATGTAGAAAATACATTTTTAGTGACATGTTGCACTTGATGGTCTTGCATGCTGTAAAATGTAAACAAGTTGAATGTAGTTTAAGAGCCGGTTCACACTGGGGCGACTTGGTCGCCTGACAAGTCGCCGTGGGTCGCCTGCCATAGATTAGCACAGGACCCGTTCTAATAGGAGCGACACAAGTCGCTCCGACTTAGAAAAAGGGTCCTGTACTACTTTGGGGTGACCTGGAGTGACCTGCATTGACTTCAATGATATGAAGTCCGTGCATGCCGCTCTGAGGTCGCGGTGCGCGCTGTGCACCGCGACTTCACAGGTCGCCCCGGCAAGTCGGGTCGCCCCTATGTGAACCGGCTCTGATGCTTTGTATATGCCAAGAAAATTTCCATTGACATCCTTGAATGCTTTCCAGATGATTTTCTCTGGCCCCACTAACAAATTAATAAATTGCTTGCCATTGATGATGTATCTGAACTGTGGATCAGAAAAAATGCCTCCCTTAAGCTTAGAATCTATGATTCTTGGAAACATCTGTCTAAAATAATAAAAACGTTCACCTTCCTTGCTTATTGCTTTTACAAAAATTTTCATCAGTCAAGTTTTATGTGAAGAAGAGGAAAAAACATAATTGTTTGGGTCAAAAACTGTATCATATGCCACATTTTTTAGTCCTCAAACTAAATTCATTGAGAGTAACCATTGGTTTTTAATATATGGCAACTCTTTTGCATGGCTGTCTCATGTAACAACAGTTCTTAGTAATAGCCATACAGGGATTGAAGGGTGTATTTTGCCATTGTCTAACAAGACAGACTTGAGGATTAATATAGATGAATCAATAAAGAGATACCATTTTAGTGGATCATGCTCACAACCCAAAGCTGTGAACAAACCATCAATGTCAGTACAGAAATTGAGGTTTTCTGTGCAAAGAAATACATTAACTCATCTTGATGGCTTTGAAAGACAGACATTTTTGTACCCAATTATAACAAACACCATCCTTGCAGTTTTAAACTCAGTAGTTCTGATTTTGATTTTGACAGACCTAAATCCCTGACCAGGTTGTTTAATTCTGACTATATTATGAGACAAGGCTCACCAGACATACACAATTCAAAATCTTGATCATTGTCACTGTTTGTACCTGGCTGGTGCACTGCAGCATTTTTGTCTGTCTCATCTAAGCTCCATTTCTCTGGTGACTTTGGTATTGGCAGATTGTCAACACATGAAACTGGTCTCATAGCTGAAGGCAGATTGGGGTTTTCAAATAATTTCCTATGTTTAGTAGAGAAACCAGCAACATTATTTAGACAGAAGTAATAGTCTATCATGTAATCATTCTTTTCTTGCCATGCCATCGGGACAGTGAACAGCACTGACTTCTTTTCAACAAATGTGAGGAGACCAGGCCTTATCTTAATCACCAATCTTACAACCAAAGTACAGTTCATATGATTTCCTAACAGGTTCAGTCACACTGCAACCTTAGGGCTCAAGTGTGTACTTGTTACAAACATAGAGGAACATATCATGGCTGTTCCTTCACTGGCAAGCCATTTCTACTGACAACAATCGTCCTATAGCAAATCTATAACTGGTAATATTGTTGTGTAAATTACACATAAATAGACAATGCTATGCCTTGAAACAATTACATGAAAATACATGGAAACTAATGTCAACAAAACAAGTAGCATCTGTGCATGTTAGCTGCTTTTAAAACCTTTAAGGAAGCATCCAACCTAAGGATGCTCAAACTGTGCCAGTTCCACATATGTGTATTTATTCCTTACAGGTACTTATATAGTGCTGACAAGTTACACAGCTCTTTATATACAGTATATTGGACATTCACATCAGTCCCTGCCCACAAGGAGCTTACAATCTAAGGTCCCCAACTCACATTCATGCATACACATACTAGGGCCAATTTACACAGAAACCAATTAACCTACCAGCATGTCTTTGGAGCGTGGGAGGGAACCAAAGTGCTCAGAAGAAACCCAGACAGGCATAGGTTGGGATTCAAACCGACAACCCTAGTGCTGGCAGGTGGAAGTATATTTCTCCTTTGCTGTTTGGTTTCAGGGCATATATGTGTCACAAAATTCAAGGAATAAATGTGTGGGCATCTTCACAAGGTAAGTTTTCAAACTTCAAGATTATTCAGATCAAAAGGAGTAGGTTAGAAAAAATGAAAATACATAGATAAATACACTTTAATGCAACCCAGCAATTCATTACCAAAGTTAAGGATTGATTTTATCACTAGCAGCTAGGTATGGGAGGTGGTGGGCTCTAAGCAGGGGAACACTGCATGCTGTGATGTTGGAGTACTGCTGAGTTAGTACAGTGCAGTGAGGCTTTCTTCACAAGGATCATTAGGGGGCATATACCAGTTTTCAGTGGCAAGAATCAGCAGATTCTTGAGGCTGAGATGACAGGTGTATGCAAACAGTCTCCTTTGGCCTGTACAAATCAATCAAGGTTGAGTGGAGCGGTCCTTGTTTTTATCCACACATGAAGCAGTTTGTAGAGAAAATATACTAGGTATATTACACGCGCCAAAAGGAGGGAGGTTTATATAGGGACCTTAATATGAATAGTGTGAATAAAATAATAAATATGGTATCCGTGCTAAGTGATTATAAATTAATGCAGCTGCTATATTAAAGTGCGAGTGCTAATTATGAAAAAAATAGTGATCACAAAAGGTGATAACCTATAGCGCTTGCTGGATATTCCCTGAGTGATAAAAAATTGAAACACTACTGTTCCACAAAATTGATAATAAATATTGTGCGTATTAAATACTAAAAATTAAATACTAAAAATTATTCATGTACACAAAAAAAAATATATATATATATAGATAATATAATAATAACCAGTCCTCATACAAAATATCCACCACAGTGAATATTAGTGATGAAAATGATAATTGCTGTGAAATAATTGAAGTGAACAGTCCAAAAAAAATTGCTTAAGGTGCAGGTGCTTCTTACTTTGCTTCCCTAGGTTTCCCTTCACCGTGGAAATATATAAATTGCAAACTCACCAGACGATGTGGGTCCTATATGCCTTACGACATTAGGACCATTCGTGCTTGAAAAGAGATCCCCTCCAGGTCCGGATTCGCTCCCCCTGGGTATAGAAGCCGTCCCTCTGCAGTACCACTTCACTACGGTTAGGCTTCAAACACAAGTATATCTCCTCCAGCCACAATACGCCTCCTTGGGATAAGACTCCCCCTGCAGATCACCTCCAATCACGGGTGTGTAACAAGGGAATAAAAAGCCGGATAGTGTGGTATTGTTTTCCAATGGTTTTAATATTGCACACACCCCGTACACTCCAAAAAGTATAAAAATATATATATAATCCCAGTAGGTGATTAAAAAAGCAGGTGATATACACATCAAAGGTTCAATAAAAGCCAAATGGTGAGGCAAACGTGAAAAGATAATCCAAACGATTCAAAAACTAGCAAACAGGACCGTCATACACGTGAGCTACACAGTGGTGTTTCAATTTTTTATCACTTAGGGAATATCCAGCAAGCGCTATAGGTTATCACCTTTTGTGATCACTATTTTTTTCAACATGAAGCAGTTACCTGAGGTTTGGGACAAATGTCTGAGCCTGGAAGCATTTTTTTGCATCTTGGGACAGCCGTTCATCCCTAACTGCAGGTATCTGATCCATCTGCATTTACCCCTAGACAGCCACAGCTGCTGTTAGTTTATCTTTCATTCACATGGGCACAGTGATCGCAGCTAAATGTGAAAACCTGTGATTCTGGGTGCTAGAATCTGCTGATTCTTGTGGCCAGAATTTGCAAATTGGCCTTAACCAGGCATATGAAGGTCTTAGAGAAAAAGGAGATGGATGATTATAAATGTCTTGTGCTAATTGATGGTGTGCAAATCAGGGCAGGGGCAGTAATACTATGTGTGGAGGAGAATAGCCTTTCAAAATGTAACAGTAAAAACCCTATTAATTTTGCTGTCCAGTTCTGAAAGGGTGGGAGTGCACCACATAATGTAATAGATTGTAACACCCAGTTCTAAGATATGCTCCACAAGTCATCCTGAGAGATGTAGTATAGAGTTGGACAAAAAACTGACAGGATGTGCCTGTTTAGGAAGTAAAGGAAACCAGCAACTGCTGCTACAAAGAATATGCAGACATTCACAGTAACAAAAAGTAACTAGACCATAACAATACATTGTTTTTTTATTGATTGATTAATTATTGATTATTTAATGTTTGTTCTGACTTCAGTCCCTTATCACATAATTGTGACATTAGAACTCCTCTAACAATGAGCTTCTCATATTTACTCCCAGCGTTGGGACACCAACGTAAACAAAACTAGGGTGTTAATCTTTCTTGGGACTGCTATATACACCCTCGGCTGGATCAGTAAGTAGACAAAGCCTTCTCCTTCAGGAGCTGTGGGTACTTCACAGAGTGACCAGTTGCGCTGTGTTTCCGTCTCCCCTGCAGACTTGGTGGGTTGCGCCCAGCCTTCCTATCCACCTGCCACCTCCTCTCTCCTCCCCACCTGCCTGGTGCTCTGTGGGGGAGCTGGTGCTCCAATCTAGTCTTTGGACAGCTCAGGGTTACTGAACCTGCTTCTTTTGGTTCTTCAGAAGCCTCCTTTTGAGAATTTTGGGGATCTTCCCTTGCTTACTCTTTCCCAGAAGGTTGCCTTTTTTGTTTCTATCATGTTCATGTTGTGTGTTGGAGCTGGTGGCCTTGTTCTGTAAGTCTCCCTACTTTGTTTTACACAGGGATAAGGTGGTTCTCTGTCCGCATCCCTTCTTGCTTCCGAAAGGGTGTCCGACTTTCACCTAAATGAGGACATTGTCCTACCTTTCCTGTGTCCGCATCCCTCACATCCCAATGAGATTGCTCTGCACTCTTCATTTTAGTTTTTGGGTAGCATGTGAAGGTTTACAACCTGTGTCATGTGTTTACTGCTGTCTGTATTCACACTTCCCCTCACTCTCTCCCAGTTGGTTAGCAAGGAAAGGAATAAAAGGCTGACAGGGCTTCTCTCCTTTACGTGGTTAAAAAAAAAAAAATGCTTTTCAAATAAGTCTCCACTGTGCATTTCACCAGTGCATGTGAAAAATTGAAAAATTGGCTTAGTGTCTGAAGTGCAAAAAGCGCAGATCTCAGTAACTAAAGCATTAAATGTTGATATTTTTGCCCTTCAGTAAAGAGTTTATAGTATCAGGCTACCTAATATGTTTAACCTCGGAGAAACTATCTAGCGCCCTTTTAGTTTTTTTCTGCATACTACTAGTGGGTTTCCAGGAATGTGTGTTGACATAAAAATTTCCTGTCCATCCCAGAAAAATAGGTATGAGGTTTTAGGCTTTTAGCCTGTGGCTTTCGTAAGTTTTTCTGTAAGCATCACATAAATAAACAGACAGTGTGATGATTAAACGTATTTTTTGCATTGTAGCATGGTTATCATTGTGACCTTATACCACCTTTATTTATTTCCCAGATCAATAACTGACATGTAGGGCTCCATTCACAAAGTGTTATCTAGCACTTTAAGAAATACAGTAAAATATCGCTCATCATTTTTCAAAACGTTTTTTTGGCATTGACAAAAAAACGCTACTAAAATACTGCATGGAGTATTCGGTCATGTTTTGCGATATTTCCTGCATGAAACAGTGTGGTAATTTACCGCAGGTGTGCGGTATTTTACTGCAGGTGTCGTCATATCCAGCGGGCGGTGCTTCTTTTCTGGTGCACACTTCCCCAGGGCCCTGGCAGAAGTGAGCGATGGTGGAGGAGAGCTCAGAAGAAAAGCCAAACATTCTGGATCTGGTGGAGCACATGGTAAGCTTTTCAACAGCCTAATTTGTCTTAGCAGTTAAAGCGGTATCCACTCAAAAGTGGAACTTGCACTTATCTGTGTCCTCCCCCCTCTGGTGTCACATTTGCCCCCTTTAGGGGGAGCGTGTACCTGTTTTTAACAGGTTCATTGTCCCCACTTCTGTCAGACCTCGTTCGGCCCCCAACTCCTCACTCTGCTTCCAGGCCAATTACCGAGCGCAGCGTGCATCGCACATGCGCAGTAGGGACCCGGCCGTGAAGCCACAAGGCTTCCCTGCTGGGTTCCCTTACCCGCAATGGCTGCAGCAGCACCCGACAGCTGACGGAAACATCCGCTGCGGTGCCGAAATCGCTGGATTCCAGGACAGGTAAGTGTCCTAATATTTAAAGTCAGTAGCTGCAGTATGTGTAGCTGCTGACTTTTAATTTTTGGAGGGGGGGGGGGGACTCCGATTTAATGCACTGTTTGGCTTGTGGCATATGTTTTTATCTGGATTTTCTGTCTCATTTTTGGTGCATACCTTGCTTGTGGCACATGTTTGTTCTGTATTAGATAACTCGTTTCTGAATGTTTAGACCTCCTTTTAGCTGTACACTTCTTCTTTGTCCCTCACTGTCTGCTGCACACATTTCCTGCTTGTTAGCCTAAAAATGCCCAGTGTGAATGTTCAGACTTTCTTCCCCATTGGTTTGGACTTCTGAAGCATGCCCCAACATGTTTGCTGTGCATTTGTTTGATATGGTTAAGAATATGAAAAGGAGATAACCACAAACTATACATAATAGGAAGACATTTCCTTTTATTTTCCAGCCCCAAACATTCAACTTTACTAATCCAAATTTACCATTTCAGTGGGTCGCCCTCATACCTGCCCATTTTTTTAAAATAGCCTGCTGCTATTTTAAGTGGTTTCAAGAAAAAACAAAGCAGCTGAAGCACAGCTGAATGAAGAAACTACTTCTGTCAGCCTGAGACAACTCTGTGGAGGTTGCGGTCTCTCAGGCTCCTGCAGACCTCCCGTACGGGCAGACAGTTACTGCGGAACAGGAAGATCAATGAACTACTACACCAGTGCCCTCATAGTTCATTGAGAACTACAAGCCATCTGCTGCAGGAGGTAGTGATAGGTAATTAATTCACAGAACTCTGTGGGGTTTATTTACTAAAGCTAGAGAGTGCAAAATCAGGCTCACTTCTGCATAGAAAACAATGAGCTTCTATCCTCAGCTTGTTCAAATGAGCTTTGGCAATAAAACCTGGAAACTGCTTGATTACTATGCAGAAGTGAGCCTGATTTTGCACTTTCCAGTTTTAGTAAATAAACCCCAGTGAATAAATGACATGGCTGTGTGGGTAAAGCCCCCGGCACAGCCATGCTACTTTTAATTTGTGACAGCGGGTGTGGGGAGAAGAACCCTAGCCCACTATCACAAGGAGAGGATCTGGGGGTGCAGAGGAGACTTCTGGAGCATGTTACACATTACACCCTAAATATAGGTGTAATCTGTAACATGCTCCCAAAGGTGAACTTATCCTTAATATGGAACTGAAATTTTTGTAAATAAATCACACAGGGACGCATTTATTGCAGAGAGACATGCATTAATTTTGCTTGCATTGCATTTATTTATAGCACATAGCACTTTGGTAGAGATACAGGAATTATGTATCAATGCAGCTACTCGCTTTCTTTCCAACTGCTGATTTTCACTAGGGGATGATGAATAAGGTGATATACTTACCTTATTCTTCACCACCTCAGCAGTCAGCATTCTCCTCTGCTGTCCGAAGCTTACCTCCACTGCCCAGAAACCTTAGCCTTCTCCCGTACATAGCAGGACTGCTGATATTCCTGGGGACCCGGTTGCACAAAGAGGAGGAAACCTGCAGGAGCATGGAATAAGGTAAGTACTTAATTTTATTCATCATGCCCTTGGCAAAACAGGCAGTTAAATCTTTTTTTCCCTGGAGTTCAGCTTTAAAATGAATTTGTCACGAGTCAATATCATAACGATGTAGTGCAAGCTGAGGAGTGCTGAAATTGCTTTTTGTGCTGACATTGCTGAGTAATCAACAGTAGAAGGCCAGCAGTTTTGGAGTCTTTCATTTAAATTCCTGATAGAGCAAAAACTGCAGAGAACACGCAGTAGAATTGAAGCCATCAACACTGCTCTCTTCCTAGATATTGCATAAAATGACTTGAAATGGCTTACTTTGGTTTGCATTGTAATGTTAGGCAATACACTAATAGTGGATAAAATATTACTTTATTGAACTGCTGACTTTCCCACACTCTTTTGTTTTAACAAATTTTCTTCAGGCTTTAAACAGTCATTGTTTGGAAGTTTGCTCCACTGTTGTAAAATATTTGATAAAGCATATGTAATAGCTATCCAAGCTATTTGTAACCAAGGCAACAATTTGTGCATACAGAACACCCCCAGGAGTAAAATTTTCTGCTTGTGTGACAGGCAGACTGAATTTTACAGCAACTTTTTTTCTAATTACAACATTGGGACTAATCATGTAATTCTAAAAGGCTGCCACTCATAATGAATTTACATTTCATGCTTTTTGGTGCATTGAACATATGTTTTCTTGCACCTGGATTTATTATGCATTAACAAATTAAAACAATAGGCTGGCTTCACACCTGTCCTGGTGAATTAATGCATGAAGGTATGCATTGCATTCAGACAGTGCCCTGGGGTGTGCTGCAGTGCAGGTGTGTTGTGGGTGTGTATTTTAGTGCCAGGTAGCTATAGATATTACCGCAATGCAGTTATGTAAAGGTGCCCTTCCAACACTAAGTACATTGCTCAAAAACGTTAAGGAACACTTTTTAATCAGAGTATAGCATCTACTCAATTAAACTCCTGGGATATTGATCTGGTCAGTTAAGTATCAGAGGTGGTTGTTAATCATTTTCAGCTTCTTTGGTGTTAATGAAATTAACAACAGGTGCACTAGATGGGCAACAATAAGACGACCTCTAAAATAGGAATGGTTTTACAGGTGGAGGCCACTGACATTTTTTTCCCTACTCATCTTTTCTGACCGTTTTCTCACTAGTTTTGCATTTGTCTGTGTCACTACTGGTAGCATGAGGCAATACCTGAACCCTATAGAGGTTGCACAAGCAGTCCAACTCCTCCAAGACGGTACATCAATATGTACCATTGCCAGAAGGTTTGCTGTGTCTCCCACTACAGTCTCAAGAGCATGGAGGATATTCCAGGAGACAGGCGGTTACTCTAGGAGAGCTGGACAAGGCAGCAGAAGGTCCTTGACCCATCAGCAGGACCAGTATCTGCTCCTTTGTGCAAGGAGGAACAGGATGAGAACTGCCAGAGCCCTACAAAATGACCTCCAGCAGGCCACTGGTGTGAATGTCTCTAACCAAACAATCAGAAACAGACTTCATGCAAGTGACCTGAGGGTCCGATGTCCTCTAGTGGGCCCTGTGCTCACTGCTCGGCACTGTGGAACTTAATTGGCATTTGCCATTGAACACCAGAATTGGGCTGGTCCACGACTGGCACCCTGTGCTTTTCTCAGATGAAAGCAGGTTCACCGTGAGCACATGTGACAGATGTGAAAGAGTCTGGAGAAGCCATGGAGAACTATATGCTGCCTGTAACATCGTTCAGCATGACTGGTTTGGTGGTGGGTCAGTGATGGTTGTGGGAGGCATATCCATGGAGGGAAGCACAGACCTCCACAGGCTAGACAATGGCACTTTGATTGCCATTAGGTATTGGGATGAAATCCTTGGACCCATTGTCAGACCCTACGTTGGTGCAGTGGGTCCTGGATTCCTTCTGGTGCATGACAATGCCTGGCCTTATGTGGCGAGAGTATGCAGCCAGTTCCTGGAGGATGAAGGAACTGATACCATTGAATGGTCCCCAGGCTCGCCTGACCTAAATCCAATAGAACGCCTCTGGAACATTATGTTTCGGTCAAACTGACGCTGCCAAGTTGCACCTCAGTCTGTTTGGGGGCTCAGTGATACCCAGGTCCAGATCTGGGAGAAAATAACCCAGAACACCATCTGTCGTCTCATTAGGAGCATGCCCCGGTATTGTCAGGCATGCACACAAGCATGTGAGGGCCACACAAACTACTGAGTACAATTTTGAGTTACTGCATTGAAATTTTAGCAAAATGGACTAGCCTTCTGCATCATTTTTAAACTTTGATTTTCGGGGTGTCTTTGAATTCAGCCCTCTGTAGGTTGATCATTTTTATTTCCATCAAACGATGTGGCATCCTTTCATTCCTAATACATTACCCAGTCCATATCAGTAGCGTATATTCTCCCTAAAGTTAGTTTTACAAAAAAATGCTGAGATGGTCCAAGGAACAGTTAGTTCAGGTACAAAATTTCGGGATACACTGGGGTTGATTTACAAAAACTGGAGAGTGCAAAATTTGGTGCAGCTGTGCATGGTAGCCAATCATCTTCTAACTTCAGCTTGTTCAGTTAAGTTTTGGGAATAAAACTTGGCAACTGATTGGTATCTATGCAGAGCTGCACCAGATTTTGCACTCTCCAGTTTTAGTAAATCAACTCCACTGTTTTAGACTTTTTCAGTTTAATCAGTTTTTTTTATTCTGAAATCAACGATTCATGGTTGTGAATAGCCAAAAGCCTTCATAACAAATTGTACAGTTTTGTATGCATCAGTGTAGCTAAACAAAATTAAAATAGCAAGTAGGCAGTTAACCAAATCAATTTATATAATCAGTAAACTGATTACCTGATCAAATAAAGAGAAATAAAAAAGTAATATTATTTAACAAATCAGAAAAATTAATTAGTAGTATTTAAAATATTAAAGTGGTTGTAAAGGCTCAAAGTTTTTACTTTCATGCATTATATGCAGCCCCCCCAATACTTACCTGAGCCCCATCTCGATCCAGCAATGTGCACGAGAGCAGCGGCTCCCCGGGGTCTCTCTCCCTTCTCAATGGCTAAGATAGCAGTGGAACCCTATTAGCTTTTGCTACTGTCAATTACAGCCAGTGAGCCAACGAGGAGAGAGTGGGGACGGGATCAAGCCATGCTCTGTGTCTGAATAGCGGCTTGCTATGGGGGCACTCGGCAGGAGAGAGGGGCCCTGAGCACAAGTGGGAGACTAGAAAAGAGGAGGATCGGGGCTGCTCTGTGCAAAACCATTGCACAGAGCAGGTAAGTATAACATGTTTGTTTTTTTTTATATATATATCACTTTAAGTATTATTGAACTATACACAATCAAGCTAATAATATAACCTATAATATTATACATAGTGTACATTCTGCCTGTCTGAGAGAATTTAGGGTTTAGTCTCTGAGGAAATTGCATTTTTGACAGCTGTCACTTAGAAGATCTCCTCTCTTCTCCTGTTCTGTTGACAACACTAAAATCTTAGATTTCTAATTGCTTTCTGTTACAGTAACAACAGTGCAAAAAGGGAAAAATTCAAAGATAAAAAAATATTGTTTTATTATCAAGGCTATATAATTTTATTAGCAAGACTATACCAGCTGAAAGAGTAACACTAAATATAAAAAAATAATTACAATTTGAAGCAGGCGCATGTGTCTACAAAATGTGAAAGTTTCCTATACTGATCATCACTACTGAAAAATTAGGTATTCCACATTCGTTTTATAGGAAAGTTTGTTTATTGATATAGGTTGCAAGGACATCAATCCACCATAAAGGACAACTGAGTTTTGTTATCTCATTTTCTTGCTGATATTTCAGTCATGGTTCCATAGATTCGATTTTGAATTACAAACCTGCAAGCAGAATATTCCTAGATTTTTTTACAGACTGGAAGTGGACAAAGTGACCAAACTAAATAATTTTAAATACTAATCAGTATATAAGTATAACTTAAAAAAATAACAATTTTATTTCTGCTTACCATTTTACTGACATTTGATCCAAATGTGTTGTTAGAGCTTTGAATGTGTTCTTCTAATATTCCACTAGAGGTCAGTGTTAAACCTTTAAATAAGCCATTAGTTATCTCTTTCGCCTATAAAAATATAATTTATTTTGGCTTGTTTTTTATTACTGTTATAATATTCCTGTAAGTTTTTATTTTATTTATATAATCGGAATAAGTAAGCTGAGTTACTGCTCCAAGAAAGTTTTTAAGATTTAGATGTAATGAAGCCAAAACTGCAGGTTTTCAATCCCTTATTACCTCTCCTCTACTGCTTTGGAATGCTATTTTGCATAGTTTAGAAACTTTTTCCAAAGACTTTTGGACTTTCAGAAAAGGATTAATGTATTAGGAACTTATCTCAATAATTTACTAAGAGTTTTGGAATCTATATTTGCAAGTTATTTGCTCACTTACACAGGGGCCAATTATTGTGTAATAAATCTATTTTTTAATTGCTTTGTATTGTTTATGACGTGCACTGAGGCCATAAATATTTTGAGCTGATTGCCATTGTTGCCTTGCAGTGCTGGAATTCCACTTTCTATCAGGATAAGCACTTAATTTAGGTGTTTTTCCTGCGTTTGCAGGCATTTTCTCTGTTTCTAAAAAAAAGTATAAAGGAAGGTCGCATGGTTTCTGCAAAGATTGGTTCTGGTGTAAGTGATTGTATAACTGTTGTTTAAACCAGGGGCATATCTACTGCAAGGCAAACAAGGTATTTGCCTTTGGCGGCATTTTTAAGGGGGGCGCCCCATTTTTCAGGGGGGCCCCCTGCCCGGCAACTGTGCTATAGTCGAATGATGGTTACAGCATGGTCTAGTTCTGGGAAGGCGTCTATTGATGTCCTCCAAGAACCGTGTCTGCTGTGGTGTGCACCTGGCGTGCACGCAGCTGATCACGGATCAGGATAAATAGCCAATCACAGTGGCTCTTTACCACGTGATCAGCTGCTGCCTTTAATGCCGCCTATTAGTGCCCCTCAGTGCTGCCTATCAGTGCCTATCAGTGCTGCCTCTCAGTGCCCATCAGTGGCCCCTATCAGAGAGGCATATCAGTGCAGCTTCATCAGTGCCTCCTCATCCGTGCGCCCCAGTGTCGCCTCATCCTTTGCCCTGCTGACCCCATCCTCTGCCCCATTGACCAAATATGAGGCAATTGAATTAATCATATCTCAGGGTCTGATGAGGAAGCCACAGCTGTTTACTGTGAATGGCTGCAACTTCATCATCAGACCATGAGATGAGAAGGGTAAACTGTGGCTGGGGTGGGACAAATTTTGATGGGGAGGGGCACCCAATTTTAGTTGTGCCTAGACAAACCAAGACACCCCACTGGTTTAGACATTATACTGTAAGCACTTTAGGGCAAAGATCTGATGTGAATGCTGTAATATCTATGACAAAACATGATGACACTATATAAATTAGTTAAAGGATTACTATACATTTGTACAATAATCCACACGTAGTCAGGCTGGGGGGCAAGCCTGCATGTCTGCCAACATAGCAAGTGGTTTTCTATGGGGCAGACACAGAAGAGGAGGAGCCAAGATCGCCACTGGGGAACCTCAGAAGAGGAGATTCGGGGCCACTCTGTGCAAGACCACAGAGCAAGTGAGTATAACATGCTTATTATTTATTACATGTTGAAAGCATTGACTTTACAAATGCTTTAAGGAATATTTATACAAAATAATATTTATCCTTTAAGTTAATCTGTGGCCCTAATGGTCCTGTGAGTTAGAAGATTGAAGTAACTGGCACACCCCCATCTCTCATCCTCACCAGCATTACATTTATAGGGTATGCCTGAATGTAAATGGAAAAGCAGAGAATGCTTTCCTGAATTACTCCAAAACAAAATGACCTACATAGGTGTGTGCAGCCTATTGGATCAGGGTGTGCACCCTAAAGCTCAAACATGTGTGTGTGTCTACATATATGTGACCTTGACACATTGATCTCCCTGCCGGAACAGTGGCAGATAAGTGTGTAAACACTTCTCTTATGGCAGAGTAAGATGGAGATCTTTCCCACCTTTTTGCCACCACACAGAGCGATAATGCTAATGCGCATGGAGTGATTAGGGTGTGCCCTGGCACACCTGGCACACCCTGTGCGCACGCCTATGATGACCTATAATAATATTCTGCAGTCAGCTGGGTAGGAGACATTAAGTGAACAGAAGTTAAAGCCAGTAAAAAGTAAAAATGTAAAAGAGTAAAACACGTATAGAAAAAAAACTATAGTCCAGTGGCATTTCTTGGCACATCTGTACAAGGATAAGAAGTATGTCCCTAACAGGAAGCTAATAACTCCCTCAGCACCAGGACTTCAGCACCAGGAAGAGGACCTGCCATCAGTACAGAGAAGATTTTTACAGGATCCAGCAGACTGTAGATCATGGGAAAAACTTTATTATAAGTAATAGGCAGGGCCGGACTGGCCATAGGGCAGACCGGGCAGATGCCCGGTGGGCCGAGGCCTCCGCTCTCAGTCCGTCAGACAGTGTCAATGTCTGTGTCCCGATGCCGGCGGTTGCCGGCCGCTGCTGGCCTCTCCGCGGCCGATTCCGTGGAGAGTTAGGTCACTTAAGCTGTAATAATGTTTAGCTAAACTTCAGCTTCAAATAAACAGAGCTGTTCCCTAGAAATTTACCTGATCTACTCCAAAAAAATTCCTTGTTATTTCGAACCCACTGACCCAAAAGTTTTTTTTTTCCATCAACAACCATCCTCTTCTAAAAAATTTCAGCATGCCACAACCTGTTTGAACTTTTGAGCTTGTACCCTTGTAGCAAGCAGATTCAAAACGTGGGGACCCTCTTCCTATAATAATATAAACCCATGATCCTTCACCAAAAGGGGAATATTTCAAAAAGAGGAACCAAAATTTAAGCAGACATTCCTCTAAAAACTACAGCCTAGTGCAAAAGACCAGCAGACTAATCTGTTTCTGTTCTAATGCTGTCCAGGAGATGATAAAAGTTAAGGGTTGGGTGGGGTGAGGTGAGGTGTCTATGCTACTTGATTACATTATAATAAATTTTCTTATTTCATCCTGGGAAAAAATATCAAATCTGCAATGTCATCTGTGATTTATAAAATGATTTTCATCTGCAGGACCACTATAATCCATAATAACCATGTCTCAGTTTTATTAGAAAGCAGTGCATAGGGTCATTAAACACAGAGGGGGACCTGTGTCCCTCATGAACTCCAAGAAATGGATTTCACGGTAAATACAAAAATCCTATTTTCTTTCTTGTCTATTAAGGTGCACAGAATATAGAAAATCTTACACGTGTGAGGCATCTAAAACCACTCCAACTTGAGGGATGAGGAGAGAGAATCAACTGATGTAAAAAATCTTACTAGAAGAATATCTGAAGGAATAATTGCCTACAGAGGCTAAACGAAAAGGGTACCAATATAGAAATTGCTATCATAAGGAAAGAAAAAAAAATGTTTTTTTCAGAGCAGGACAGGTAGCATCACTACGGTGAGGCTGTTATCTAAAAAAATGATGGATCTCAGCAATAGAGTGGAGGTCAACCAGCAACCACCATAAGGAAACAACACAACTAAAAGAAGAAAAGTGACCACCCTTTTATGACACAATAAAGTTTTGATACATGAGGTGGAGGGTGGTATTCTGGCCAAGGCATTTTTTGCTATTCAGCACTCTGCTACTTTAACTGCCAATTGCACAGTCGTGCATCACTGTACACAAATGGAATTAATATAATTTTTTCACACAAATAGAGCTTTATTTTGTTTGGATTTAATCACCACTGTTTTTTTTATGTTTTTGCTATATAAATGTATTTATTATTTCAGGTACTTATATAGCGCTGTCAGTTTATGCAGCGCTTTACATATATATTGTACATTCACATCAGTCCCTGCCCTCAAGGAGCTTACAATCTAAAGTCCCTAACTCACATTCATACATACACATAGTACCGCCAATTTAGACAGGATCCAATTAATCTACCAGCATGTCTTTGGACTGTGGGAGGAAACCCCCGCAGGCACAGGGAGAACATGCAAACTCCAGGCAGGTAGTGCTGTGGTTGGGATTCAAAGCAGTGACCCTTTTGCTGTTAGGCGAAAGTCCTAACTAGGGATGATCGAACGGTTCGGGTCGACCATCGGTTCGGCCCAAACATTGGGTGTTCGAGGTTCGGCCCGAATTTAGAACTTTTTGCCCAAAAAGTTCGGAATTTGGCAACCAGAACCGACCAAAATGCAATGGTTCAGGAAATGGGCTTTAAAAGCCCGTGATTGGACCAGAACCATCAGTAAATGCCAATTGAAGGGGCAGGAGAATGCTAGGAATGTGATTGGAGTGACTAGGGGGTCCCTAGGCCAATCATTAGTGAATACGCCTCCCAGTATATAAGATAGCCCCCGCCAAATTCCTAGCATTGTTATACAGGACATGGAAGAGAGTGGAAGCAGTTCTGTTAATTTTACTTTAAAAGTGTCATTTAGCATTTATTAGTGTGAGGAAAGGGATATCTAGTGTAGTTAGGGTGCTCTTTTACACTTTAGTTAGCTTCAAAAATGTAGTTTCTGTAGGGAAAGTGTGAAGTGTCAAGGTGACCGTAATGTAGTGTAGGGTTAACTGACTGCTATGGCAGGGTGACCAAACCCTTCCATATCAGGGTGACCGTAATGTAGTGTAGGGTGAACTGACAGTGACTGCTATGGCAGGGTGACCAAACCCTTCCATATCAGGGTGACCACAATAGAGAAAATATAGTTTCTCTCAAGTCACTTTCGCTGCAGTAATATGGCTTCGCCGCCGTCAGCATTATTTTTGGCTGCAGGCGTCTATAGTGATTTTTTGAGCACATGTTTGGAGTCAGGCATGACATCTGAACATGTGTATAGGGGGTATATATACACACACATGTCTGTATATATACACCTGCACATATATAGGTGTGAAAGGAGCAGAAAAAACGACTTGCGCTAATGAAATAATTAGCACCAATATAGTTACGCTCCTATCACACCTATATATGTCTAGGTGTGTATATACATATAAGTATGTGTGTATATACACCACTGTACACAAGTTCAGATGTTTTGCCTGCCTCCAAAGAACCCCAAAAAATGCCCAAAAAAACGCTAGTGTCAAAAAAAAAAAACGCCCAGGTGTGTTGTTGCAGGCATTTTTTGGGGGTTTTTGGAGGCAGGCAAAACATCTGAACTTGTGTATACGGATATATATACCACTATACACAAGTTCAGATGTTTTGCCTGCCTCTAAAGAACCCAAAAAAATGCCCAAAAAAATGCCTGCTACTAAACTGGCAAGGTGTGAAAAGCGAGAAACCAACAACCTGTTCTATAACTGACCTAATACAAATGATCTTTTTTTATGGTTCTGGACATGCTACAGAGCTGAAACTTCACAGGTACACCTTTTAGACCCCCCAGACACAAAATCACACAAAACAAATTTCTTAAAAATTTTCATTTTTGATAGAGAGCCAATTATTGGAAAAATTAAAAAAAAAAATACATTTCTTTGGATTTTGTATCTGGGGGGGGGGGGGGTCTAAAAAGTGTACCTGTGCAGTTTCAGCTCTGTAGCATGTCCAGAACCAGAAAAAAAGATAATTTTTCAGTAGAGCAGGGATGGTGGGACCCTCCTTTCACACCTATATGATCTTTTTTTGGGGGTTCTGGACATGCTACAGAGCTGAAACTTCACAGGTACACCTTTTAGACCCCCCAGACACAAAATCACACAAAAAAAGTTCTTAAAAATTGTCATTTTTGATAGATTTTTGATAGAGAGCCAAATATTGAAAAAAAAAATAAAAAAAAAATGTCTTTGGATTTAGTGTCTGGGGGGGTCTAAAAAGTGTACCTGTGAAGTTTCAGCTCTGTAGCATGTCCAGAACCATAAAAAAAGATTGTTTGTATTAGTGCAATTATAGATCTGTAATATGGTTTCGCTCTTTTCACACCTTGCCAGTTTAGTAGCAAGCATTTTTTTGGACATTTCTTGGGTTCTTTGGAGTCAGGAAAAACATCTGAACTTGTGTATAGTGGTATATATACCACTATACACAAGTTCAGATGTTTTGCCTGCCTCCAAAAAACCCAAAAAAATGCCCAAAAAAACGCTAGCGTCAAAAAAAAAAAAAAAAAAAACGCCCAGGTGTGTTGTTGCAGCCATTTTTTTGGGGTTTTTGAAGGCAGGCAAAACATCTTAACTTGTGTATAGTGGTATATATACCACTATACACAAGTTCAGATGTTTTTCCTGACTCCAAAGAACCCAAAAAATGCCCAAAAATACGCTTGCTACTAAACCGGCAAGGTGTGAAAAGAGCGAAGCCATATTACAGATCTATAATTGCACTAATACAAACAATCTTTTTTTTTATGGTTCTGGACATGCTACAGAGCTGAAACTTCACAGGTACACTTTTAGACCCCACAGACACAAAATCACACAAAAAAAAATGTGAAAAATATTGTTATTTTTGCAAAATTGACGCTCTTTTTTTGTTTATAGCGCATGATCAAAAAATCGCACAGGTGATCAAATACCACCAAAAGAAAGCTCTGTTTGTGGGAAAAAAAGGACGTCAAATTAGTTTAGGTACAGCGTCGCACGACCGCACAATTGTCTGTTAAATTCACGCAGTGCTGAATTGCAAAATAGGCCCTGGTCAGGAAGGGGGTAAAATCTTCCGGGGCTTAAGTGGTTAAATTTGCTGTGAAACAATGAGGAAAATCAGACAATCGTTCGCCCAATTTTCTCATAGTGTGTACCCCACTTTAGGGTCTGCTATGGAATTTTAGGGGGACTCCATGCATTTTTTTTATTGCAAATTTGCAAGGTTATACCAGACTCAAAGGGTCTGGTATATATTTTGAGGAGGACTCTGTGCAACTTTTTTTCAGTCTTGGTGTAGGATGTGCTACAGCAAAAATTACACATACAAATAAAAAAAAAAAAAAAAAAAAGATACAGGGGGAGATTTACTACAAATAATGCACTCAGAGTCTGAACAAGTGTGCATGGTAGCCAATCAGCTTTTAACTTCAGCTTGTTCAACTAAGCTTTGACAATAAAATGTGGAAGCTGATTGATTTCTATGCTGAGCCGCACCAGATTTTGCACTCTCCAGTTTTAGTAAATAACCCCCACAGTTTAAATTGTCTGAAATTTACATTTAGGCATTATGTACACGGGACAATTAGGGACCTTTCAGCTTTTACTTTGTTTTTGCCTTACCAAATGAGAAAGAAAAATTCATGACACCAGTTGCAAAAAAAAAACGCCCAGGTGTGATGTTGCAGGCATTTTTTGGGGGTTTTTGGAGGCAGGCAAAACATCTGAACTTGTGTATACGGGTATATATACCACTATACACAAGTTCAGATGTTTTGCCTGCCTCTAAAGAACCCAAAAAAATGCCCAAAAAAATGCCTGCTACTAAACTGGCAAGGTGTGAAAAGCGAGAAACCAACAACCTGTTCTATAACTGACCTAATACAAATGATCTTTTTTTGTATTTTGTATTTTGGATTTTGTATCTGGGGGGGGGGGGGTCTAAAAAGTGTACCTGTGCAGTTTCAGCTCTGTAGCATGTCCAGAACCAGAAAAAAAGATAATTTTTCAGTAGAGCAGGGATGGTGGGACCCTCCTTTCACACCTATATGATCTTTTTTTGGGGTTTCTGGACATGCTACAGAGCTGAAACTTCACAGGTACACCTTTTAGACCCCCCAGACACAAAATCACACAAAAAAAGTTCTTAAAAATTGTCATTTTTGATAGATTTTTAATAGAGAGCCAAATATTGAAAAAAAAATTAAAAAAATAAAAAATGTCTTTGGATTTAGTGTCTGGGGGGGTCTAAAAAGTGTACCTGTGAAGTTTCAGCTCTGTAGCATGTCCAGAACCATAAAAAAAGATTGTTTGTATTAGTGCAATTATAGATCTGTAATATGGTTTCGCTCTTTTCACACCTTGCCAGTTTAGTAGCAAGCATTTTTTTGGACATTTCTTGGGTTCTTTGGAGTCAGGAAAAACATCTGAACTTGTGTATAGTGGTATATATACCACTATACACAAGTTCAGATGTTTTGCCTGCCTCCAAAAAACCCAAAAAAATGCCCAAAAAAACGCTAGCGTCAAAAAAAAAAAAAAAAAAAATGCCCAGGTGTGTTGTTGCAGCCATTTATTTGGGGTTTTTGAAGGCAGGCAAAACATCTGAACTTGTGTATAGTGGTATATATACCACTATACACAAGTTCAGATGTTTTTCCTGACTCCAAAGAACCCAAAAAATGCCCAAAAATACGCTTGCTACTAAACCGGCAAGGTGTGAAAAGAGCGAAGCCATATTACAGATCTATAATTGCACTAATACAAACAATCTTTTTTTTTATGGTTCTGGACATGCTACAGAGCTGAAACTTCACAGGTACACTTTTAGACCCCCAGACACTAAATCCAAAGAAATTTATATTTTTTTTTAATTTTTTTTTTTTTTCAATAATTGGCTCTCTATCAAAAATCTATCAAAAATGAAAATTTTTCAGAACTTTTTTGTGTGATTTTGTGTCTGTGGGTCTAAAAGGTGTACCTGTGAAGTTTCAGCTCTGTAGCATGTCCAGAACCCCCCAAAAAAAGATCATATAGGTGTAAAAGGAGGGTCCCACCATCCCTGCTCTACTGAAAAATTATCTTTTTTTCTGGTTCTGGACATGCTACAGAGCTGAAACTTCACAGGTACACTTTTTAGACCCCTAGATACTAAATCCAAAGACATTTTTTTTTATTTATTTTTTTTTAAATTTTTTCAATAATTGGCTTTCTATCAAAAATTATTTTTTGTGTGATTTTGTGTCTGGGGGGTCTAAAAAGTGTACCTGTGAAGTTTCAACTCTGTAGCATGTCCAGAACCATAAAAAAGATCATTTGCATTAGTGCAATTATAGATCTGTAATATGGCTTCGCTCTTTTCACACCTTGCCTGTTTAGTAGCAGGCGTTTTTTTGGGCATTTTTTTGGGTTCTTTAGAGGCAGGCAAAACATCTGAACTTGTGTATAGTGGTATATATACCCGTATACACAAGTTCAGATGTTTTTCCTGCCTCAAAAGAACCCAAAAAAAATTCCCAAAAAAACGCCTGCTATTAAAAGGTGTGAAAAGCGAGAAGCCACTATCCTGTTCTGTAAGTGTTCTAATACAAACAATCTTTTTTTTTATGGTTCTGGACATGCTACAGAGCTGAAACTTCACAGGTACACCTTTTAGACACCCCAGATACTAAATCCAAAGACATTTTTTTTTATTTTTTAATTTTTCCAATAATTGGCTCTCTATCAAAAATGACAATTTTTAAGAACTTTTTTTGTGTGAATAATAGTCCCTGGGGTATGACCCAGAACCCTAGGCACTTTTTAGGGGCATTTATTGGGTTTTAGGGCTTCAAAATGGTGTTTTTTGATTACCGAAGTTCGGGTCCCATTGATTTCAATGGGGTTCTGAAATCCGGGCCGAACTTTCGGGAAGTTCGGATGTTCTGGCCGAACCCAACTTTTGAAAAGTTCGATCATCCCTAGTCCTAACCATTACACCACATAAATGAAAAATACTGAAAATTTTGGGGGGAAAAAAACACATTTTTTTTCTTAGTTTCTAAAAGTTTGCAAGATAATAATCTTCATCATATCTTCGTCAGAAATTTAGGCTAAAATGTAAGCTATTAGTAGTCTATAAAGAACCCAAATCAGTGTACAATATTTAGTCTGTGTAAAAGTTATAGAGTCTACAAACTATGGTTTAGATATTTGAAAATTGATCAGTCCTGAAGTACTGATGGCCTATCTTATTTTGTGAGACCCTAAAATGTTAGGACAGTAAAAATACCCCCCAAAGACCCTTTTTTGAAAACTAGACAGTCCAAGGTATTTAGTAAAAGGCAAGGCGAGTTTTTAGAAGTTGTCATTTCTTTTGTCATAATTTGTTGGTAAATTAAGAAATTAAATACAATTTGGGATTTATTCACATGTTTTTGCATACTGTCACCAGAGCAGTACAGTGTCATCATGTGACTGGTGTGGTGGTGAGCAGAGATACTGACTGGTGACAGTATGTAAAATAATTTTTTAAAACATTTTTTTTTTTTTTTTTTTTTACATACAGTAGTGTTACCAGAGTAGTTCAGTCTCACAATAGTGACACTGTACTACTTTGGGGGGGTCATCATTTTTTTTACATTGTTTTGCTTATATCAGTGATAAGCACTGTTATAAGCAATAGTTGATGATAGAATGGCTTCCATTTATGACAGCTTGCTTACTATTGTGGTGCCAGGTACCATGTGATAGCTGTGGGCCAATCACAGCATTAAAATAGTAAGCAAGCTGTCATGCATGGAAGCCAATCCTGACAGTTTTGTTTACAATTAATCATGTGATTGGTCAAAGCATTCACATGATATCCCAGCCGCTCACAGCGGTCGGGTACTGAGCACCATGATCAGTGTTGAACGACATACCAGTATGTCACTTAGTTTGGAGCTGCCACCTGCCCGCAGTAAATAAACTCACTAACAATTTCCTAACTGCTAAAACCAATGGTCACTACTCTGTACTCCTATTACTTGACCTCCCTTGGTAGCCCTTGATACTGTCGACCACCCGCTCCTTCTTAATAAACTCCGTTCCCTTGGCTTCAAAGATTCTGCTCTATCTTGATTCTCCTCCTACCTATCACAGCGCTCCATCAATGTTAACTACAACTCTATCTCCTCCTTTCCATTGCCCCTTTCTGTGGGAGTTTTCCCCAAGGCTCTGTTCTTGGACCCCTTCTCTTCTCTAGCTACACCGCCTCCCTTGGTCACTCGATAACCGCCCATGGCTTCCAATACCATCTATATGCCAATGAAACCTAAATCTTTCTGTTGACTCCTCACCTCACTCCTTCAGTTTCCTCTCGCAATCCTAACCTACTTAGTGACATATCAGCATGGATAGTGCACCACTTCCTCAAACTAAATCTCTCTAAACCAAAATAAGTAATGCAACCATCAATCCCTCCCCTCATGCCAGGGTACTAGGTGTAATCCTAGACTCTGACCTGTCCTTTCAGCTCCAAATTCAATCGTTGTCAAAAGCTTGTAGACTTCACCTTTTTAACAACTGAAACCACCAAGCTACTCATTCACTCCCTTGTGTTCTCTCGCCAAGGCCGCTGATAAAACAGTACAACCAGTCCTCTTGTACTGGGCCCAGGCCCCACCAGCTAAACAGGGGGGCCCAGAGCAGCTTTGTTGTTCATTTCTGTCTAAATGAATATATGGTTTTTCATAGACTACACCCTCACTTCTACTTGCTTACCAGGGCTTAAATTACATTTCCCTGGGCCCCATAAGGTAAACCGAGGGGCCCAGGAGGTGGAAGCAGAGGAGGGATTGAGGGGGCCCTATCAGGAGGGCTGTATGGGGCCTTATGATTTCTAACAGCAGTCCTGTCTCTCGCATCGACTATTGCAACTCTCTTCTCATAGGCCTACCTCTCCAAAGGCTATTCCCATCTTTAGTCTATCATGAATGCTGCTGCCAGGCTTATCCACCTTACCAAATGCTCAGCGTCTGCCACCCCTCTCCGCCAATCCCTACACTGGCTTCCAATTTCCCAGCGAATTCAATTCAAAATACCAACTACATTGTACAAAGCCATTCACAACTCTGCCCTGAGCTACATCACCAATCTTTTCTCCAAATATCACCCAAACCTTCCTCTCCGCTCCTTTCAAGACCTCCTACTCTCAAGCTCCCTTGTATGTCGCTTAGTTTGGAGCTGCCACTTGCCCGCAGTAAATAAACTCACTAACATTTTACTAACTGCTAAAACCAATGGTCACTACTCTGTACTCCTATTACTTGACCTCCCTGCAGCCCTTGATACTGCCGACCACCCGCTCCTTCTTAATAAAATCCATTCCCTTGGCTTCCAAGATTCTACTCTATCTTGATTCTCCTCCTACCTATCACAGCACTCCCTCAGTGTTAACTACAACTCTATCTCCTCCTCTCCATTGCCCCTTTCTGTGGGAGTTTTCCCCAAGGCTCTGTTCTTGGATCCCTTCTCTTCTCTAGCTACACTGCCTCCTTTGGTCACTTAATAACCGCCCATGGCTTCCGATACCATCTATATGCAGATGACACCTAAATCTATCTGTCTACTCCTCACTTCACTCCTTCAGTTTCCTCTCGCAATCCTAACCTACTTAGTGACATATCAGCATGGATAGTGCACCACTTTCTCAAACTAAATCTCTCTAAACCAAAATAAGTAATGCAACAATCAATCCCTCCCCTCATACCAGGGTACTAGGTGTAATCCTAGACTCTCATCTGTCCTTTCAGCTCCAAATTCAATCGTTGTCAAAAGCTTGTAGACTTCACCTTTGTAACATCTCTAAAATTCGCCCCTTTTTAACAACTGAAAGCACCAAGCTACTCATTCACTCTCTTGTTATCTCTCGCCAAGGTCGCTGATAAAGCAGTACAAATAGTCCTCTTGAACTGGGCCCAGGCCCCATTAGCTAAACAGGGGGGCCCAGAGCAGCTTTGTTGTTCATTTCTGTCTAAATTAATAAATGGATTTTAATAGACTACACCCTCACTCCTACTTGCTTACCAGGGCTTAAATTACATTTCCCTGGGCCCCATAAGGTAAACCGAGAGGCCCAGGAGGTGGAAGCAGAGGAGGGATTTAGGGGGCCCTATCAGGAGGGCTGTATGGGGCCTTATGATTTCTAACAGCGGCCTGTCTCTCGCATCGACTATTGCAACTCCCTTCTCATAGGCCTACCTCTCCATAGGCTATTCCCCTCTTCAGTCTATTATGAATGCTGCTGCCAGGCTTATCCACCTTACCAACCACTCATCGTCTGCCACCCCTCTCCGCCATTCCCTACACTGGATCCCAATTTCCCAGCGAATTCAATTCAAAATACTAACTACAACATACAAAGCCATTCACAACTCTGCCCTGAGCTACATCACCAATCTTTTCTCCAAATATCACCCAAACTGTCCTCTCCGCTCCTCTCAAGACCTCCTACTCTCAAGCTCCCATGTCTCCTCCTCCCATGCTCATCTCCAGGATTTCTCCAGAGCCTCTCCCATCCTCTGGAATGCTCTACCTCAACCTGTCTGGCTATCTCCTTCTCTAGCTGCCTACAGGTGATCCCTGAAAACTCATCTCTTCACGGAAGCCTATCACTCCTCCAACTAATCTTCTATCAGTTCATTCCCAACAGTTAAAACCTCTTGTAACACCTGCCCTACCCTATTAGATTGTAAGCTGTTCTGAGCAGAGCCCTCTGAATCCTCTTGTATTTTATTGTATTGTAACTGTATTGTCTCCCTTTTATATTGTAAAGCGCTGTGTAAACTGTTGGGACTATATAAATCCAGTATAATAGTAATAATAATAATATAATGTGGGTGGACAGCAACTGGTATATCTTTTAAATGCCTATTTCTGCAAAATGGATGTATTCCTGAAACACAGGGAGATTTAAAAAGGCATTTAATAACAAAGACTAATTGCTTTGAATAATGTTAAATATATTTTTGCAGTATGCATGATATTTAACAGAAAAGGGCATTTGGTTATGTTTGTTATTTTTCCTATTTTTCCTAACCAGCACCCTCTTCTGATTCTGATCCCCCTTCCCTAGTTTAGTTCTTACACTAAAGATTATTCTCCAGGGTACCCCCGTGCAATATATTTTTCTGACATCTCCTGCAGCCTTTCGTCTCTGCATGTTTCCTCAATGACAATACATTGCAACAGCATGAGCTGACTTGTGGCAATATAATGAAATGTGTGTGACAAATAAAAGCTATTGTATACCAGCAATTGACTTCTGTCTGTGGGTTAAGTGTATACTATGGTGTGTAGAACATCTGACTGCTTGTAAACCCTGATGTCCAAAAATAAAAATATTGTCCAGATCAAAATTAAGGTTAAATTAGATGAATTAAAATTATTCAATTCTTAATGAAAGGCCAACAGAGAACAAAAATGCAAAGACATCATCAAAGCATCACGAAACACAACAGTGCCTGGTGAATGCCTCACTGAAATATACAATCCTGGTCTCAAAATCGTTCATAAAATCCCCTGTGAATGAGGAACAACATCCCTGCATTTTAAGTAAAAACTGTCCTGTGAAGTAAAGTAATTTTTTTAAACAAAACGAACGAACGATTTTCATTTAATGTGTACCGTTTTCAATTGATTTTCGTACAAAGAAATCTGAAAAAAAAAAACTGTGCATGATCAGAAACAATAAACAACAAAAAAAAGCCTTTGTCGCATGAATTTTCGCTCATCGGTTTAACCGCTTGCCGACCGCCGCACGACGATTTACGTTGGCAGTCAGCCCCTCACAGGCAAAGCGACGTAGGGCTACGTCGCTAGCCTGTGAGGGTCTAGGGAGCGAGCGCGCTCCCGTGCAGTCACGGACCCCCCCACGCGTGTGCCCAGCTGACCCCATGTCCGCCGGGCACTCGCGATCTTCCGTTACACCGGAAGAAAGCAGGCGGCTAATGTAAACAAAGCTGCCTGTCATTCTTCCCTATGTAAGAATAGAGATCAAACGGTTCTGCTATGTAGGACCGTTGATCTCTGTTCTTACACTAGCAGCCACAGCCAATCACAGTTAGAAACACGCCCCTAGGGACACACTTAACCCCTCCCTCTCCAATAAAGTTAACTCCTTCACTGCCAGTGTCATTTTTACAGTAACAGTGCATATGTATAGCACTGATTACTGCAGTAATGTCACTGGTAACCCCAAAAGTGTCAAAAATGTCAGTCAAGGGTCCGATCTGTCCGCCGCAATGTCACAGTCCCGCAAAAAAAAACGCAGATCGCCACCATTATTCGTTAAAAAAAAAACAACAAAAATGACAAAAATCTTTCCCTTAGTTAGTAAACACAATAACTTTTGCACAAACCAATCAAAATACGCTTTTTGCGATTTTTTTTTACCAAACATAGGTAGCAGAAAACAAATTGGCCTAAAATGTTAAAAAATTTAGATTTTTACATTTTTTTGGGGGGGAATTTCATATAAAAAAATGTGAATAATATTGTTATTTTTGCAAAATTGACGCTCTTTTTCTGTTTATAGCACATGATCAAAAAATCGCACAGGTGATCAAATACCACCAAAAGAAAGCTCTGTTTGTGGGAAAAAAAAGGAAATTGTCCGTTAAAGTCACGCAGTGCCGAATTGCAAAATTGGCCCTGGTCAGGAAGGGGGTAAAATCTTCCGGGGCTTAAGTGGTTAAATTTGCTGTGAAACAATGAGGAAAATCAGACAATCGTTCGCCCAATATTTCTCATAGTGTGTACCCCACTTTAGGGTCTGCTATGGAATTTTAGGGGGACTCCATGCATTTTTTTTATTGCAAATTTGCAAGGTTATACCAGACTCAAAGGGTCTGGTATATATTTTGAGGAGGACTCTGTGCAACTTTTTTTCAGTCTTGGTGTAGGATGTGCTACAGCAAAAATTACATATACAAATAAAAAAAAAAGATACAGGGGGAGATTTACTACAAATACTGAACAAGTGTGCATGGTAGCCAATCAGCTTTTAACTTCAGATTGTTTAGTTAAGCCTTTGACAATAAAATGTGGAAGCTGATTGGTTTCTATGCTGAGCCGCACCAGATTTTGCACTCTCCAGTTTTAGTAAATAACCCCCACAGTTTAAATTGTCTGAAATTTACATTTAGGCCTTATGTACACGGGACAATTAGGGCCCTTTCAGCTTTTACTTTGTTTTTGCCTTACCAAATGAGAAAGAAAAATTCATGACACCAGTTGCAGGTTAGTTGTATTTTTAAAAGTCTGCATGCTGCATGTTTGGTCCATGTTTGGTGCAGTAAAAAAAAATAAAAAATGCACCAAAAACACAGCTCCTCATTCAAATGAATGGAAAAAACATCAAATGCGACAAAAATATATCAAAAGTACACCCACAGTTGTGATTTCGGTGTGTTTTTTTGAGTGACATGTCTTTTTTCCCACAGGTGCAAAACACCAGAAATGCGAAAAAAATGCAAAAAAGTGGCAAAAACACATTTGTATTTTCACTGCATTTTTACATAGAAGCAGTGTGAAAGCAGCCTTACATCCGTTCCCTGTGCATGGTGACGCACAGGTGTTGCATGCATTCCTGTGCCAGCAGCCCTAATTCATGTCCATTGGGACACAGCAGCTGCGGGGACAGAGCTGCTGTGTCCCAATATGAAATCCATGTGTATGCTGGTGCATGTCATAGTGTGTGTGAGGCCGTGCACCCCCACAGAGATGTGCCCCTTTACAGGCTGGATTAGGACACCCTCTAGGCATGTTATTTAAAGGAAGTAGACATTTTAATGTTTCTCTGTAAGCTTTAAAGAAAAAAAAATCACTGCTCCTAGCCAAATTAATTTTTAAAAACATTTTTTTTGCTTTGGCTCATGTTCCCTAGGGCAATGCATACCCCCCTTGCCATTTTTGCCACCCCCTTGCCTATTTGACCAATAGGGTATTTTCAATTTGACAGATTCATCCCCCATTGATTTAAGTGGAATTGAGGTTCAGCATCTGAAAGTCTTTGAAGTTTGCCAAAACCTGCCCTAACCAAACCCATGGCAGTTCTGCTTATCAATATTTATTTTCCTTCTAGGTTATTGGGCATTCTTTGTAAAGTGAAACTGAACCATGTTCGCTAAGCTCTGGGGAAGATTTTCTTGCAAAGTGCAATTTGTTCAGTACATGATCTCTCTTATTATGTGACTTGTTATGATACTTCATCCATTAATGATTTCACCATTGTATGTGATGGAGGTAGCACGGTGCAATTTTTACTAATCTCTTACAATCGAACACAGTCTAAAATCTACGTCAATTTAAGTGTGTGTATGTTTGTGTGGGTGTGTGTGTATAAAATAGCATCAAGTCTATTAACCACTTGCCGACCGCTTACTATATATATATATATATATATATATATATATATATATATATATATATATATACGGCGGCAGGGTGGCTCGTACAGGCAAAGCAACATATGGATAGGTTGAAAAACAATAGATCCCTCTCCTATACGTATGGATAGGTTGTTTGCTTGGTGGCAGCTAGGGGGCGAGTGGTCATTTCAGAAGCCATGCCCCCCCACAGTTAGAATCACTCCCCTAGGCTCACATTTAACCCCTTGATCACCCACAGGGTTAACCCCTTCCCTGCCAGTGCCATTATGACAGTAACAGTGCATATTTTTACCACTGATTACTGTAGTAATGTCACTGGTTGCCCTAAAAGTGTCAAAAATGTCAGTTAGGGGTTTGATCTGTCCGCCATAATGTCGCAGTCCCGCAAAAAATCGCAGATCGCCGCCATTACTAGTAAAAAAAAAAAACCAATAAAAATGACATAAATCTTTCCGTGGTTAGTAGACGCGATAACTTTTGTGCAAACCAATCAAAATACACTTATTGCGATTTTTTTTTATCCAAAAATATGTAGCAGAAAACAAATTGGCCTAAAATGTTAAAAAATTTTGATTTTTAATTTTTTTTTTTTGAAAATGTCATATGGGAGAATGTAAAAAATAAATATATATATATTTTTTTTCAAAATTATCGCTCTTTTTTTGTTTATAGCGCAACAAATACAAATCGCAGAGGTGATCAAATACCACCAAAAGAAAGCTCTATTTGTGGGAAAAAAAGGACGTCAATTTATTTGGGTACAGCGTCGCACGACCGCGCAATTGTCAGTTACAGTAACTCAGTGCTGAATCGCAAAATAAGGCAAATCCTTCCGATCTTAAAGTGGTTAAATGTTGTTTATATTATAGAAAAAAATAAATTATCACAAAATAAGGTAGCTATACCAATGACATTATAGAAGTTATAGATCAATAAATTCTACAGGCTGAGAAGGTAATCAGCAAGACACTGATTACTGCAACTCAGGATATGAAACACTGAGGGACAGTATAAGAATTATGTTAAGAGATTTCCCATGAATCCCACAATCTCTTGGGGCTAATTTGGATATGGTTTGTTATACTCAGAAAATGAGATGACACTTTCTATAACAGCAAATTTCCAGAAACTAGGACACTGAAATCTCAGTGAAGCATTCCATGATAGGAAAGTTAGTAGCACTAGACTGAACTTAATATTTAGAGCTGTAACAGAGACCCAAATTCTTGGGAAGCTTAATAACCAGATTACGTTTATCGACCATGTAGGTTAAGAATAGTGATGAGCCAAATATACCTGGGTTGAATGCAGGGCAGGTTTGGCTAACATTGCTAAAGTTTGGATGCCAATTCCAAACCTCATTGAAGTCAATGGGAGCCAAATGTTAAATAACAGTAATGACCATTTTCTAGGCTAATAGGCCTGTATAAGGAAATAGGCTAATAGGGAACTATCAAAGAAATGGCATGGGGGCTTGGCACTGCTCTGAGGAATATCTACCAAAACAAAAAAAATTCTGTAAAAATTCTAATTGGCGTAAGGTAGAGATTTTAGTAAATCTTAAACTGAAACATTAAATTAATTTTTAAAGGACAAAAAAAAAGAGTCCCCCAAAATCTACATCAGACCTTTTGGGTCTGTTACAAATTTTAAGAATCCCACTCAAAAAAAGTGCAAGGTCCACTAAAAAAAATTACCACAGGCCCTTATCCAAGTATGCAGTCTGGCAAAACAGGTAAGGGGTGGGCAGGGGAGGGCATGCGTCCCCCTGCTGAACCATATCGGGCCACATGCCCTCAAAATTGGGGAAAGCACTGTCATGGTCCAGCCTGCATTGTTTGTGAAATTCTTACCTCCTTGCTGCAGGGTTCTGCTAGATCTGTGACTCCATTTCACATGTGGTGTTTGGCTTCTCTGTTCACCACTGGGCGACATCTGCTCCACTGTGGGTTTATATCCTTTTCCCTTCTATTACTTCCTGGGTCACCTCCCTGTTTGCTTCTCTTTATATACACATGCTCAATGCAGTACTCATTGCCTGAGCAACTTCACAGTTCTCTGAGCTCCTGGTTGTTACTACCTGTATATCTTGTACTTGACTACTGATCCAACCGTCCTCTATTGTTGTGCTTGTCTGCTGCCTGCCCTAGCCTTGGCTTGTTTCCTGGTTTTCCCTTCAGTCTTCTGTTGTACTCTGCACTTACTAAGTGGTGTCCACATTCCCAGCTGGGCATACCTGGAGGTCTGCGACCTGGTTCCAGCTTGCTGCAAGGCCATCCCACCATCAGGGGCCCTGGTGAAGAAGCAAGCCTGGGGCTTAGACTCCACGCCCTGGAGAACCCCAAGTTGGTGAACTACAAGTGCTCACTATTACAGACTCTTGACAGTTTGCTCAGACCATGAGCTCTGTGGAGACGCAGCATCCTCTTCTGGATCAACTTCAGTGTTTGGCGCCGAGAGTTGACATCCAGCAGGCTTATCAATAAGGGATTATGCAGTGTCTGCAGGAACTTTCCTCCCGTTTAGATCAGCTGCAGGTTGTGCCCACTTCCTCAGAGGCGGGTTTACACTGAAGTTTATACCACTGCTCCAAAACAGACCACGTATAATATTCCCACCACACATGTTCCTCTAAATGGAAAGGAGTAACCAGGGGCTGTAGCAACTACCAGCTGGATGTAATGTGCTCACTTTGGATGTTATCTTTAAGATCCATAATGTGCTGGCGAGAATTGCTTCTCTGATCTAAAAAATACACACAGGTCTAGAAAGCACCCAATGGACAGCTTATAGTAGAGATATGACTTACCAAGTTATCTGTATCAGAGGTAGACACTAGAGACTGGGTACACCTTAGAGGTTGTAGCACTGCTCTAAAACTAGAGAGCACTCTGTGGCTAACTGATATGGGATCCGCAAGTCTGGAAAGCACAATTAATACAGAACCCACAGGTCACGTTACAATATATCTTTGCCCTGTCCATAGGCATTCTTGTACAGTGTGTCTTCCGAGACCAGGTCCCATCAGAAATTGTGCTAACTTTTCTTGACCTGAAGAGTGTCCTACGTCTAACTGACATGGGATCCAAGGTCCAGAAAGCACTACGCACCTGAAAATCACATTACAGGCAGGCCCTGCAATCTTTGGTCCAGTGGGGCTCATGTATAGCTTCCAAGTCTTTTTGTTACTTAATATTGCTGACAGTTAATACCGAACAGATTTTAGAAACATCATACATTAGAAAACAGCAATATTTGTTTCATTATACATCTAAATTCCTTAAAGGTTTATTACTAAAATATTCATGTGCTTTAGAACAAGCTATAAAATCAAACAAACTATATGTTAGAGCAACTTTTGTTAAAGCTAATTAACAGCACTAATTTAAATTGTAAATAAGTTGTTCTTTTACACTAGTGCTTTATTTCCTAAATTGTTGGGAGCTCTCATCATTTAATTTGTACTTCACAATTCCCTGTAAATGGAACATTTAATAAACAAAAAGAATGTGTTCCCATAAATATAACATACAAGGCAGCAAAGTGGCTTAGTGATTAGTACTTATGCCTTACAGTACATGGGTCCTTGGTTGTGAGGGGAAAACTAGCAGAATTTTTTGTAGCAATGAACCATGTAACAACGCATTTCCTAATGTGTTTCATCCTTTTTCCTGGAGTGACTTAAAGGGGAGAAGTTTACTATATGATGTGCTTGATTGCTATATATGGGGGATCCAATGTTCATGTCATCAAGGATTTTACGATAATACATCCCTAGACAGAGTTGTGCTACATCGTCCTTATGTATTTGTCATGACAAAAACAAGAGAGCTGTCAATGTTGACCTACTTTATGTCTCAGCTGATCCACTATCTTCAATAATTTTTGCATGACTGACCTGTTTTCTGATATATGCACACGTATTGGGACCTGCAGTTCCACAAGGCTGGTAAATCTCTCCATGTTGGTCTTTATAATTGGAATCAACATTAGTGTTGAGCGAACACGGACTGTATTATTCGTGTTCGTACCGAATAATTGGATTTTTTGTACCCGAACACGGACACGGACACTTTACTGTATGTTCGGGTAAAAATCCGTGTTCGGTCGTTTTATTTCCGGGTTTTGCATGCTTTGGCGCTCTTTTCATGGCGGGCTTTCAACAGCCAATCAACAATCGTTTAACTGGTGTGCCTTAAGCCATCCCAGCCATGCCTGCAAATGTCTCAGTAGCTGTGATTGGCCGTCTGAAGCATGTGACCAAGTCTTTATAAGTTCGAGGCAGCCGCAGCGGCGTCATTATGCTGCTTAGATTCAGGGACAGAGCACACATCAACGTGCTGGCTGCTGATTAGGGAAAGATAGGTAGGAAAAAACCATTTGTGTCCGGATAGAATTGAGGGACAGGTCGGAGTGTTTAGGCAGGGCGAGTTGTAGGCATTTTAGGGATAGAGTCTGCTGAATTATATAGGGTCAGTGTCTTCTACAAACTACAATCGATATTGCTGTGTGGGGGGTGGGGTCTGCACTCAATCCTGATCTACGATCTCTTCTCAATCCTGTTAGGGACAGAGTCTGCTGAATTTTAGGGAAACTGTGTTCTACAAACTACAATCGATATTGCTGTGTGGTGTGGGATTGGAGATAGGCAGGTGTCAGTGATCCACATCCATTTTTCTGTGTGTGAGCTGCAGTGAACACAATCTTTTTGGGCTGCAGTGAACACAATCTTTTTGGGCTGCAGTGAACACAATCTTTTTGGGCTGCAGTGAACACAATCTTTTTGGGCTGCAGTGAACACAATCTTTTTGGGCTGCAGTGAACACAATCTTTTTGGGGTGCAGTGAACAAAATCTTTTTGGGGTGCAGTGAACACAATCCTTTTTGGTGTGCAGTGAACACAATCTTTGTGGGGTGCAGTGAACAAAATCCTTTGTGGGGTGCAGTGAACACAATCTTTTTGGGGTGCAGTGAACAAAATCCTTTTTGGGGTGCAGTGAACAACATCCTTTTTGGGGTGCAGTGAACAACATCCTTTTTGGGGTGCAGTGAACACAATCTTTTTGGGGTGCAGTGAACAAAATCCTTTGTGGGGTGCAGTGAACACAATCTTTTTGGGGTGCAGTGAACACAATCTTTTTGGGGTGGAGTGAACAACATCCTTTTTGGGGTGCAGTGAACAAAATCCTTTTTGGGGTGCAGTGAACAAAATCATTTTTGGGGTGCAGTGAACACAATCTTTTTGGGGTGCAGTGAACACAATCTTTGTGGGGTGCAGTGAACACAATCTTTTTGGGGTGGAGTGAACAACATCCTTTTTGGGGTGCAGTGAACAACATCCTTTTTGGGGTGCAGTGAACACAATCTTTTTGGGGTGCAGTGAACACAATCTTTGTGGGGTACAGTGAACACAATCTTTGTGGGGTGCAGTGAACACAATCTTTGGGGGGTACAGTGAACACAATCTTTGTGAGGTGCAGTGAACACAATCTTTGTGGGGTGCAGTGAACACAATCATTGTGGGGTGCAGTGAACTCAATCTTTGTGGGGTACAGTGAACACAATCTCATACTGAAGGTTTGAGGGTGCTGCCTGTTCCATACTCCCCCTACTCCTCATCTAGCCTTTTAGGGGTACAAACAATAGTAATTGGGGCCTAGTGTGGTTGTGTACGTGTGATATACATACACTTTTTTGGGATCATATTTTCTATTCCGCTATTTAATCAAAAACCTTTGGGGATCAGTTAAATTGGGGGATAGTCTGTGTTGGTACGTGTGAGAGAGATCCACCTTTCCAAGTTGTTGGGGTTCATCTCATACTTCTGAAGGTTTGAGGGTGCTGCCTGTTCCATACTCCCCCTACTCCTAGCCTTTTAGGGGTACAAACAATAGTAATTGGGGCCTAGTGTGGTTGTGTACGTGTGATATACATACACTTTTTTGGGATCATATTTTCTATTCCGCTATTTAATCAAAAACCTTTGGGGATCAGTTAAATTGGGGGATAGTCTGTGTTGGTACGTGTGAGAGAGATCCACCTTTCCAAGTTGTTGGGGTTCATCTCATACTTCTGAAGGTTTGAGGGTGCTGCCTGTTCCATACTCCCCCTACTCCTAGCCTTTTAGGGGTACAAACAATAGTAATTGGGGCCTAGTGTGGTTGTGTACGTGTGATATACATACACTTTTTTGGGATCATATTTTCTATTCCGCTATTTAATCAAAAACCTTTGGGGATCAGTTAAATTGGGGGATAGTCTGTGTTGGTACGTGTGAGAGAGATCCACCTTTCCAAGTTGTTGGGGTTCATCTCATACTTCTGAAGGTTTGAGGGTGCTGCCTGTTCCATACTCCCCCTACTCCTAGCCTTTTAGGGGTACAAACAATAGTAATTGGGGCCTAGTGTGGTTGTGTACGTGTGATATACATACACTTTTTTGGGATCATATTTTCTATTCCGCTATTTAATCAAAAACCTTTGGGGATCAGTTAAATTGGGGGATAGTCTGTGTTGGTACGTGTGAGAGAGATCCACCTTTCCAAGTTGTTGGGGTTCATCTCATACTTCTGAAGGTTTGAGGGTGCTGCCTGTTCCATACTCCCCCTACTCCTAGCCTTTTAGGGGTACAAACAATAGTAATTGGGGCCTAGTGTGGTTGTGTACGTGTGATATACATACACTTTTTTGGGATCATATTTTCTATTCCGCTATTTAATCAAAAACCTTTGGGGATCAGTTAAATTGGGGGATAGTCTGTGTTGGTACGTGTGAGAGAGATCCACCTTTCCAAGTTGTTGAGGTTCATCTCATACTTCTGAAGGTTTGAGGGTGCTGCCTGTTCCATACTCCCCCTACTCCTAGCCTTTTAGGGGTACAAACAATAGTAATTGGGGCCTAGTGTGGTTGTGTACGTGTGATATACATACACTTTTTTGGGATCATATTTTCTATTCCGCTATTTAATCAAAAACCTTTGGGGATCAGTTAAATTGGGGGATAGTCTGTGTTGGTACGTGTGAGAGAGATCCACCTTTCCAAGTTGTTGGGGTTCATCTCATACTTCTGAAGGTTTGAGGGTGCTGCCTGTTCCATACTCCCCCTACTCCTAGCCTTTTAGGGGTACAAACAATAGTAATTGGGGCCTAGTGTGGTTGTGTACGTGTGATATACATACACTTTTTTGGGATCATATTTTCTATTCCGCTATTTAATCAAAAACCTTTGGGGATCAGTTAAATTGGGGGATAGTCTGTGTTGGTACGTGTGAGAGAGATCCACCTTTCCAAGTTGTTGGGGTTCATCTCATACTTCTGAAGGTTTGAGGGTGCTGCCTGTTCCATACCCCCCCTACTCCTCATCTAGCCTTTTAGGGGTACAAACAATAGTAATTGGGGCCTAGTGTGGTTGTGTACGTGCGAGATACATACACTTTTTTTGATCATATTTCCTATTCCGCTATTCAATAAAAACCTTTGAGGATCAATTGAATTGCGGGATAGTCTGTGTCGGTACGTGTGAGAGAGATCCACCTTTCCAAGTTGTTGGGGTTCATCTCATACTTCTGAAGGTTTGAGGGTGCTGCCTGTTCCATACCCCCCCTACTCCTCATCTAGCCTTTTAGGGGTACAAACAATAGTAATTGGGGCCTAGTGTGGTTGTGTACGTGCGAGATACATACACTTTTTTTGATCATATTTCCTATTCCGCTATTCAATAAAAACCTTTGAGGATCAATTGAATTGCGGGATAGTCTGTGTCGGTACGTGTGAGAGAGATCCACCTTTCCAAGTTGTTGGGGTTCATCTCATACTTCTGAAGGTTTGAGGGTGCTGCCTGTTCCATACCCCCCCTACTCCTCATCTAGCCTTTTAGGGGTACAAACAATAGTAATTGGGGCCTAGTGTGGTTGTGTACGTGCGAGATACATACACTTTTTTTGATCATATTTCCTATTCCGCTATTCAATAAAAACCTTTGAGGATCAATTGAATTGCGGGATAGTCTGTGTCGGTACGTGTGAGAGAGATCCACCTTTCCAAGTTGTTGGGGTTCATCTCATACTTCTGAAGGTTTGAGGGTGCTGCCTGTTCCATACCCCCCCTACTCCTCATCTAGCCTTTTAGGGGTACAAACAATAGTAATTGGGGCCTAGTGTGGTTGTGTACGTGCGAGATACATACACTTTTTTTGATCATATTTCCTATTCCGCTATTCAATAAAAACCTTTGAGGATCAATTGAATTGCGGGATAGTCTGTGTCGGTACGTGTGAGAGAGATCCACCTTTCCAAGTTGTTGGGGTTCATCTCATACTTCTGAAGGTTTGAGGGTGCTGCCTGTTCCATACCCCCCCTACTCCTCATCTAGCCTTTTAGGGGTACAAACAATAGTAATTGGGGCCTAGTGTGGTTGTGTACGTGCGAGATACATACACTTTTTTTGATCATATTTCCTATTCCGCTATTCAATAAAAACCTTTGAGGATCAATTGAATTGCGGGATAGTCTGTGTCGGTACGTGTGAGAGAGATCCACCTTTCCAAGTTGTTGGGGTTCATCTCATACTTCTGAAGGTTTGAGGGTGCTGCCTGTTCCATACTCCCCCTACTCCTCATCTAGCCTTTTAGGGGTACAAACAATAGTAATTGGGGCCTAGTGTGGTTGTGTACGTGTGATATACATACACTTTTTTTGGATCATATTTTCTATTCCGCTATTCAATAAAAACCTTTCTAGGGCAAGATCTTAAATTACAGAAATATGAGGAGACCGTCAAATAAGGGCCGTGGCCTGGGTCGTGGTGCTGCTGGTAGAGCTCCTGTTGCAAGGAGAGGACATGGTCGATCTGTGCCAGCTACACGCACAAGTGAAACACCTTCCTCAAGTGTGAGTAGGCGACAGAACCTGCATCAGTATTTGGTAGGGCATCAAACGCCCCTAGAAGTGATGAGGCCAGAACAAGTTGAGGCGATAGTAGATTGGTTTGCTGCTGACAGTGCCTCCAGTTCCTTCACATTGTCTCCCACCCAGTCTACTGCAGAAAGGTCAGAGTTGGCACCTGCAGCCAATGTCCAACCGTCTTTCACCTCACCCCCTTGCAAATCAGGCCAGCAGTCTGAGCCCCAAGCCATACAGCAGTCTCTTATTCTTTTTGAGGACTCTGTCAGCAGGGTTTCCCAGGGCCATCCACCTAGCCCTGCCCCAGAAGTGGAAGAGATTGAGTGCAGCGATGCCCAACCACTTATTTCTCAAGATGAGTACATGCAAGGATCATCGCAGCACGTCTCCGATGATGACGAAACGCAGGTGCCAACTGCTGCGGCGTTCAGCATTGTGGAGACCGACAAGGAGGGCAGGGGTGAAGACTGGGTGGAAGATGATGTGGAGGACGATGAGGTCCTCGACCCCACATGGAATGAACGTCATGCAGGTGAACTGAGTAGTTTGGAGGAAGAGGCGGTGGTCGCACAGAGCCACCAGCACAGCAGAAGAGGGAGCAGGGTGCAGAAGCGGAGCGGCCGTGCCCTAGACACTACGCCCGCTACTGCCCAACGCAGCAAGGGAACGAGCGCACCAAAGTCAGCTCAAAGGAGTTCTCTAGCGTGGAAGTTCTTTAGAAAATGTGCTGATGACAGGACACGAGTGGTTTGCACCCTGTGCAATCAGAGCTTGAAGCGAGGCATGAACCTTCTCAACCTGAGCACAACCTGCATGATCAGGCATCTAAGTGCAAAGCACGAGCTGCAGTGGAGTACACACCTTCAAAACCAAGAAACGTCTCTGGCTCATCCTGCTTCCTCTTCTGCTGCAGTCTCGGCCGCTCCAGCCACATCTGTAGTGATACCGGCACCTGCCACCCCGCAAACAGACGATCTGTCAGCAACACCACCACCTGGGTCACCAACAACCATCTCCACAATGTCCCGTGGAAGCGTTCAGCTTTCCATCTCCCAAACACTTGAGAGGAAGAGGAAGTACCCCCCTACCCACCCGCGATCCCTGGCCCTGAATGCCAGCATTTCAAAATTATTGGCCTTTGAAATGCTGTCATTCCGTCTGGTGGAGACGCACAGTTTTAAAAACCTTATGTCGGTGGCTGTCCCACAGTACGTCGTGCCCAGCCGCCACTACTTTTCCAGGCAAGCCATCCCTTCCCTGCACAACCAAGTGGGGGAAAAAATCAGGTGTGCACTGCGCAACGCCATCTGTGCCAAGGTCCACCTAACTACGGATACGTGGACCAGTAAGCACGGTCAGGGGCGTTATATCTCCCTAACGGCACACTGGGTAAATGCAGTGGCGGATGGGCCTGAGGCGGATAGCAATTTGGCGCATGTCCTTCCACCACCGAGGATTGCAGGGCGCTTCAGTTTGCCTCCTGTTCCTAACTCCTCCTACTCCGCTTCCTCATCCTCTACCGCCTCCTCATCCGGACAGCGTAACACCTTCACCACCAACTTCAGCACGGCCAGGGGTAAACGACAGCAGGCAGTTTTACAACTTGCCTGTTTGGGGGACAAACCACACACCGCGCAGGAGTTGTGGAGGAGCATGGAACAGCAGACAAATGAGTGGTTGCTGCCAGCGAGCCTCAAGCCCGGCCTGGTGGTGTGCGATAACGGGCGAAATCTCATAGCAGCTCTGGGCCTAGCCGGTTTGACGCACATCCCTTGCCTGGCGCATGTGCTGAATTTGGTGGTGCAGAGGTTCCTTAAAAACTACCCCGATATGTCAGAGCTGCTGCAGAAAGTGCGGGCCGTTTGTGCGCACTTTCGGCGTTCTCACCCTGCTGCTGCTCGCCTGGCAGCGCTGCAGCGTAACTTCGGCCTTCCCGCTCACCGCCTCATATGTGACGTGCCCACAAGGTGGAACTCCACCTTGCACATGCTGGAAAGACTGTGCGAGCAGCAGCAGGCCATAGTGGAGTTTCAGCTGCAGCACGCACGCGTGAGTCGCTCTGCGGAACAGCACCACTTCACCACCAATAACTGGGCCTCCATGCGAGACCTGTGTGCCTTGTTGCGCTGTTTTGAGTACTCCACCAACATGGCCAGTGGCAATGACGCCGTTCTCAGCTTAACTATCCCACTTCTATGCCTCCTTGAAAAAACAATTCGGGCGATGATGGAAGAGGATGTGGCACAGGATGAGGAGGAGGAGGAGGATGAAGAGGTAACATTTCCAAGGCTTTCAGGGCAGTCATTCGCAAGGGGCTCCGAGGGTGGGTTCCTGCACACGCAAACGCCAGGGACGCAATTGTCCAGCAGGGGCACAGTTCTGGAGGATGAGGAGGATGAGGAGGAGGAGGAGCTGGAGGAGGAGATGGAACCATGTTCACAGCAGGGTGGCACCCAGGCCAGCTCATGGCCATCACTGGTGCGTGGCTGGGGGGATACAGAGGACACGGACCATACACCTCCCACAGAGGACAGCCTTTCGTTGCCTCTGGGCAGCCTGGCACACATGAGCGATTACATGCTGCAGTGTCTCCACAACGACCGCCGAGTTGCCCACATTCTAACTTGTGCTGATTACTGGGTGGCCACGCTGCTGGATCCCCGTTACAAGGACAACGTACCGTCCTTAATTCACTCACTGGAGCGCGATCGCAAGATGCGCGAGTACAAGCGCACGCTGGTAGACGCCATGCTGCTGGCATTCCCATCTGACAGCGGGGCCACAGTGGAAGCACAAGGCAGAGGAGGAGGAGGAGGAGGTCGCCAACGCAACCAGGGCACCGCCAGCACCTCAGAAGGCAGGGTTAGCATGGCCGAAATGTGGAAAAGCTTTGTCAGCACGCCACAACAAACAGCAGCACCAGCAGCTCAGATGGAACGTCTTAGCAGGAGGCAGCATTTTACCAACATGGTGGAGCAGTATGTGTGCACACGCCTACATGTAGTGAATGACGGGTCTGCCCCCTTCAACTTCTGGGTCTCCAAATTGGGCACATGGCCTGAGCTTGCCCTTTACGCCTTGGAGGTGCTGGCGTGCCCTGCAGCCAGTGTATTATCTGAACGGGTATTTAGCACGGCTGGGGGCGTTATAACAGACAAGCGCAGCCGCCTGTCCAGAGACAATGTGGACAAGCTCACGTTCATTAAAATGAACCAGGCATGGATCCCACGGGACTTTTCCGTACCTTATGCAGAATAGCAATGGATACCGACCTTACCCACCCATTGTTCCATTTTTGCTCTTTCTCACTCTTTTGGGGTGTACCCTCATTTAAAATTTGTGAAAAGAAGCAGTGTTGGCTACCTCGTCCTCCTCCTCAGGGCCAGATTAATGTAGGGGCTATTGGAGCTGCAGCTCCAGGCCCCTACCTTTTATATAGGCCCCGGGTTGGCCATATTCACTGTTACCGCTCTTCTGTCACTTGTAAACACAGAAGTCTGGCTTCTATGCTCGCTTCCCCAGGCAGCACCCTCAGAACCTCCCCACACAGCGTGAAGGCCGGACAAGGAGGGACAGTTGGCGATGCATGGATGTGTTTATGGGCTTCAGAGACAGCATCCCATGTTGAATTAGGCATGCATGGCTGCACCCTTCCTCCTCTGGGTGCATGGCAAGGCACGGCCCTAAGGCCCTTCAAAATCCTCAGCACCAAGCCCATGATGCTGTTAATCCGGCCCTGGTCCTCCTCCACCGCCGCTTCCACCTACACCGCCCATAGGTGTGCGCAGCCTATTGCATTAAGGTGTGCACCCCAAAGTTGAAATACACATGCATGTGTTTGCCAGCAGGGAGAGTAATGTATCGGGGCCATGTACCTGTAGGCAAGGAGAAATAGAGCAGAGCAGGTCCCAGGGAGATCTTTCCCATCTCCTCACTGGCAATGCTATGTGCCCTAGGTGATTAGGGTGTGCCCAGGCACACCCAGCACACCCTGTGCGCACGCCTATGTCACCGCCACATCCACCACCACCTCAACCTCCCTCCTACTCCATATGGGCCTCGTCCTTCAGAGATGAAGAAGAACATTGTTTTATTTTTCTGTTTTTTTTTGTTGTTTTAAGTTATTTCCCTATCCACATTTGTTTGCAGAGCACTTGCCATGCTCTTAATTACGTTTTGCTGCCATTTGCAGCACTCTAGCCCTTTCCTTTGGTGTTTTAGAGCCATTTTAGTGCCTTAAAGTTCGGGTCCCCATTGACTTCAATGGGGTTCGGTGTCCGGGAAAAGTTCGGTAAAAGTCCGGGACACGGACCCGGACTTTTTTTTAAAGTTCGGCCGAACCCGTCGAACACGGACATCTAGGTGTCCGCTCAACCCTAATCAACATGCTTTTTGAGCTGGAAGAGTGCAAAGATGGCAAGGGAGTCGACTCACGGGAGGCACGTACCCGGGACCCATCAGTGTTTTTAGATGCTCCTGCAGGCTGGAGAACAGGTTTTCCTTTTGCGATATAAGGTTGCAGGTAAATTTATCATGACCTAGAATTCCCTTTTAGAAAACAAAACCTTTATACATGCCAGTTTAAGGTGTGATAATAGCCAAATCAGTTTTCTTGTTATCTGCTTTTCTCTGTGCACCTCACAGTTTCTTGCCATGTTTCAATGGTTCCAATTGTTCTGTGCAGTTTAATGATGACAGTCACCCTGAGAACCGGCATCAATTCCCAACCATAGTGTGAGCAAATGAACTGAAAAGCCACTACAAAGTGTTTTAAACGGATCATCCTTGATTTAATTGTAGCTGTTCTAGTAAATAGCGTGTGATATGAAAGATGAAAATAGAGATGATTGCACTTTAGAGAAATAGTTTTTGTAATTAGTGGTATTTCTGTCAATTTCCTCAAGCAGTACACTTAAAAGTATGCTGCTACCCAACTGCTACCCTTGCGATGAATATAGTTTTAAAGTAATGGCACATTTGTTCAGTCAGTTGGATAAAAGTAACTTTATAGTGAAGTCCTTTTACACAGTTCAAGCATCATTTGGCAGATGTTTTAGTTTCTATAATCATTGAAGAAATGTTTAAAGTACTTCATAATTTTTAATTTAGATATACAAAGAAAAGCAAATGATGGCATGATTCCTTATTTGACAGCTGACTGCATTCAAAGCAGAATGCAATGGACAAATATTTCTACAACCTAAAGGTTACTTTTGAGTTTTAAATGAGAAGCAGAACCACTTAGTGGCATGCCTTAGGGTTCATGTACACTTGGCCGTGATGTACCCCAGCGGTGGCAAACCGTAAAACGCAGCAAAATCTTGCCACGATTTTGTCGTGTTTTGCGGTTTCCCGTGGCCAGAGTTTAAAACGTTATTTTCCTGAACACAATTCTTCCTTGTTCAGGAGAAGGAGGTTGAGGGAGGTTGAACCTCCCCTAACCGCAGCAGCTCCTAAACTATCCTAAAACCTATGCATATATTGACACATAGGCTTTTATGGAGTTGATACCAGCTGCAAAACTACAGTTTTTATTGAGTTGACTTTAGGAGCTTTGGCAAAAAAACATGGAGCCTTGAAGTAAACCCGACACAATACCAAAATGAGCACTGCTGTCAAAGGGCAGGCATCCCATTCTCTGCTAATCCTCAAGTGTACTTCTTTGTAACTAGGAAGGCCCTGGATCCCAGACACAAACTATGAAGAGGGCCCCCAACGTCTGCATTTTTTAGGTTTAGCCTTGGCAAAGTATAAGCCAACATTGGTACACAAGCATAGTCCACGTTAAATACCTCCAGACAGATCCCTGATTGTCCTAGGCAAAAGCAAGGGAATTTATTTACTCTGATTTTAAAGCCGAACTCAAGGTATGATCTTTATTGAATACTTAGCTTGGTCCAGCTTGACACAATGTAAGGTCGGCCATACACATTTTGAATCGTCAATGGGCAGGCTGAATGTACCAAGTTGATCAACCAGCCTGCCAGATTCTCCTGCGATTATCACTAGCGGTTGCTATAACCGCTAGCGCTTATCACTGTTTTACAGCTTCCCCCACCCTCCAGATGGGAGAGGACAATGGCCCGGCAGGAGGGATTCCTGCATTAACACTGCTCCGTGTATGGCCGGCCTAACTATGTCTATAGCATACCTAATAGGTTACTAGAGAAGCTGACGATCACTTTAGTACTCGGCACTACTACAGAGATAGCTGTGATCTTCCAAGTACATGGAAAAGTAAATTGCAATACACAGGTTACATACTATATTTCCACGCAAGCCGGAGTGGGAGCAATATTTCTGGCACCAGACCTCCTCTGTAACACAAAGCTGATGACCTATAGGGGTCTTTTAAAGCATCACCTATGGAAAATAAAGAGTACTAAAGTTTGTTACCGTTTCACAGGGGCACACAAATTTAAGATTTGACATGTTGAGTATCTATTTACTCGGTGCAACTTTGTCTTTTATATTTTACCAAAATAAATTGGTAATTTATTGCATTTATGTGCCCTACAATTAACTTTAGTGTATTTTTTACTGAAATTGGGAATTTTCTAGACCTTTGCGGTAATATCGTGTGACATACAAATTTGAAACTACCACTATTTTATTCTCTAGGGTATCTGTTTTTAGAAAATATCTAATGTTTTGGGGGTTTTATGTACTCTTCAGGGCTAAAATGATTTTTTAGACATGTGTGCAAAATAATGCAAAAATGGCTCTGGTAGCGTAAGGGATAAGCAGTGATAATGGCACTGTCTCAAGGTCCCTTTAAGCACTGATAATGCCCCCTTACTCTGTGGTACTTACCACCAACAATGTCCCTCTTCTGTCAAAATGTAACATGGATTTAGCCAACAGACACATATTAACATCTTGTGTTAGCAGGTGTTCTTCCTCTGTACATTGGGCGAAACACAGCCAGTCTGTGTCTGCAGCGTCCTTCCCGCTTGGTCAGGTAGCAGGCTCCACCATCACAAATGTCCTCAGATGTCTGGCGCTATGCCTCTCTCACTCTCAGGTGCAGAGGTGAGCAGTCTGCCAGCAGCCAACTGTCCATACAGTCCTCTCAGAAACTCCACACCTCCTCTCTTTAGCCTGGGAGAACAGCAGGGATCAATTTGCCCTCTTTGCTCCAGTGCCATGTGGAATTTGCAATTTATTCCTTCCAGCTCACCACACCAGCCGACACCTCCCACAATCATTGTTGACCTTATACTGCATTCTTTCCTGTTGGGTAGAGGGTGGTCTTAACACTGGCTGTACACAGCTCTACAACAAGGCTTGGTTCACCCTGCCGCAAACTGATAGTCACGTGACTTACAGTGGGACCTTGCCAGATTTCTAGGCGACTTGAGTACTACTTTGAGGCCCAAGTGTGATAGAAGTTGCCTTGAAGTAGTACAGGAACCTTTTCTAAAAGTCAAAACAAATTCAGTAGTACTAATTAAGTACGCTCTCATTGACTAACATGGGGTTTCACGTGTCATGCAACTTGGAGTCTCACAAGTCAGATCCCAAGTCGTGTCAGTGTGAAAAGGGCCTAAGAGTTCCCTCCTGTAGTTGTTCTTGTGTAAAAGTTTCCTCTGCTGTCAGTCAGAAGAGTCCATTTTCAGCCAGAGCTGCAGACTGGGCCACATAAATATACACATACTGTGACAATCCTTTATATCAGGGGTCTCCAATCTTTCTAAACAGGGAGTCAGTTTACTGTCCTTCAGACTTTAGAAGGGCCAGACTGTGGCCAGTGCCCATCATTGGTCTCAGTGGGAGGAAGAGTGTCTGATCATTGGTGTCAGTGGGAGGTATACTGCCCATGGTTGGTGTCAGTGGCAAGAATTATGCTCCATGGTTGGTGTCAGTGGCAAGAATTATGCTCCATTGTTGGTGTCAGTGGCAGAAATGATGCCCCATTTTTAATGTCAGTGGAAGGAATAGTGCCCCAAGGGCCAGGTAATGGGAAGCAAAGGGGTCCATCTGGCCGCATTTTGGAGACCACTGCTTTATATAAAAGAAAGAGTTCTCTATTTACTCACTCAGCGCCTACCCGCCCACATTGTACTGCGGACGAGCAGCTACTATAGGCAAAGCAACGTGCCTGTACGGCACTGCCTAATCCTGGGTTTAGGGAATGTGCATCCCGGGCCTGTCAGCAAGTCCCGGCTAATGATTCACAGACAGGACCTGCTGATCGGCTGTGCACATTCACAGCCCAGAGCTCTGTGTAGACATTCAACACAGAGCTCTGTAGACAGGGAAAGATCTCTTTTTTTCTCAACTTTGCAAAGCAGAGATGAGAAACGTATAGATCAACTAGTAAAACCAGCACACTTTACACACATTACACACAGTAAGACACATATGTAACCCCTTAATCTCCCTAGATGTTAACCCCTTCCCAGTCAGTTTTATATAGTGACAGAGTATAGTGTTATCACTGATTACTGTAATAATGTCACTGGTGATGTCAGTGGCAGTTAGTCAGTTCCCCCCAGCATCAGTAAGTGTCAGATTGTTTGGTGCAATATCACAGTCCCATTATAAGTTGTTGATCGCGTCTATTACTAGTATGAAAAAAAAATAAAAATTCCAGTAAATATACTATAGTTTGTACGCTCTATAACTTTCAAGCAAACCAATCAATATACACTTATTGGGATTTTTGTTTAAATCACAAACATGTAGCAGATTAAATATTGGCCATTTTTCATTTTATAATTGGATATGTTATATGGCAGAAAGTAAAACATTTTGGTTTTATCTTTTCAAAATGTTCGTTTTTTTTTTATATCGCAAAAAAAAAAAAAAAAAAAACTCAGCGGCAGAGGGAAGGAGGAGGGGCCTCAGATGACATAGGTCGCCGCAATGCCCTTACACGGAAGTGGAAGCGGGTACCTGTTTTTGACAGGTATCTGCTCCCCCCCTCTCTCCCCGAAAGGTGCCAACCAGAGGGGGGTGGGGGGGGGGGAGGAAGCAGATAAGCAGAGCTTCCACTTTTGGGCGCTTTAACCATTTGGGTCCTGGAGCCGTTTTTTCATGCAAAAATGTTAATCTGTTCCAAAATGGATGTTGATGGAAGTAGATATAAATGGATGTAAATGGATAATCATCCATTTACATCCGTTTTTCCATAGAAATGCATTGATGTTCGTTTTTCATCCGTCAACGGATGGATGAAAAACAGACAGAAAGCCTGCATGTATGAAAGGGTCCTATGGTATATATACTGGAATTTTTATTCATTTATTTTTTATACTAGTAATGGTGGTGATCAGCGACTTATAGCAGGACTGTGGTATTGTGGCGGACAATAGGACACTAACTGTTACTTTTGACACTTTGCGGGAACCAGTGACACTAATACAGTGATCAGTGAAATGGCTGGGAATCGGTTAAACATCTAGGGCGATCAAAGAGTTAAATGTGTGCTTAACCAGTGTTTTTGTGTGCACTGTGTGCTGTTTTCCCTAGGGGATGTGCTGGATTTTATCCTCTTTACAGGGAAACAAAATCCAGCACATCCCTGCTGACAGAACAGAGCTCTGCCTTTTTTGCATAGGCAATGCTCTGTTCTGTGTTCCTCCTTGCCAATCAGCGGGTGCTGGAGGACATCCATTGGCCGTCACCCACTGATCGGCTTGTGCTGTGTCTAATCACAGCACAGCCATGACACCAGTGGAGCCCTCGCACCCCCCTACCCGGAACACAGGAGAACCACTCTGCTGCCATACTCATACGTGAACCGGTCGGCAAGTGGATATACACTATATTACCAAAAGTATTGGGATGCTTGCCTTTACACGCACATGAACTTTAATGGCATCCCAGTCTTAGTTCGTAGGGTTTAATATTGAGTTGGCCCACCCTTTGCAGCTATAACAGCTTCAACTCTTCTGGAAAGGCTGTCCACAAGGTTTAGGAGTGTGCCTATAGGAATGTTCGACCATTCTTCCAGAAACACATTTTTGAGGCAGGGAACTGATGTTGGACGAGAAGCCCTGGCTCACAGTCTCCACTCTTATTTATCCCAAAGGTGTTCTATCAGGTTGAGGTCAGGACTCTCTGCAGGCCAGTCAAGTTCCTCCACCCCAAACTCACTCATCTATGTCTTTATGGACCTTGCTTTGTGCACTGGTCCAAATCATCTGGCGGAGGGGGGGTTATGATGTCGGGTTGTTTTTCAGGGCTTGGGCTTGGCCCTTTAGTTCCAGTGAAGGGAACTCTTAAGGCATCAGCATACCAAGACATTTTGGACAATTTCATGCTCCCAACTTTGTGGGAACAGTTTGGGGTTTGCCATTCCTAATCCAACATGACTGCGCACCAGTGCACAAAGCAAGGTCCATAAAGACATGGATAAGCGATTTTGGGGGGGGGGGGGTACTTCCCTAGCCTGCACAGAGACCTGACCTCAACCCGATAGAACACCTTTGGGACGAATTAGAGTGGCGACTGCAAGCCAGGCCTTCTCGTCCACATCAGTGCCTGACCTTACATATGCGCTTCTGGAAGAATGGTAAAACATTCCCATAGACACACTCCTAAACCTTGTGGACAGCCTTCCCAGAAAGTTGAAGCTGTTATAGCTGCAAAGGGTGGGCCAACTCAATATTGAACAATGGCGGCAGGGGCGCCGCCCTCTCAAAGTTCAGCGCTGCCCCAAAAGTTTATATTCATTGAACGATTTATTTTTAAATAAATGATATTATGACTAACATTTTTTAACATCTTAAAGTTAAAAAATGTTAGTCATATTATAATTTATTTAGGAATAAATCGTTCCACTGTGCAGGGCGCCAGACTAATAGCTGCCTGAGGCTCTAATTGGCTTGTTTAATGTTGTCTTCTGCATCCCCAACAATCCCACTTTTGACTTTAGCGAATGAAAATTCGTCATTGCGTCACTTCCTGTTTCTTGGAAGATTTGGAACGAGAAGCTGCCGCCTGCTGGGTATCAGGGGAACCATGACAGCCAAGGCTGGAGGCTGCAGGTAAGGACCTGGAGGGGCTTGTTTGCGCCCCCCAAAAATGTTTTAATCACCAGCCGCCACTGTTATTGAACCCTACGGACTAAGACAGGAATGTCATTAACTGCTTAAGGACCGCCCCACGTACATATACTGCGGTAGGGCAGCCCTTAGGTGAAAAATCATGTACATGTATGTGATTCCTCTGATTGGCATGGGTGCCACGAGAGCCCTGCTCCCACTGTGATTGGACACAACAGGAGCCAATCAGCGGGTCCAGCGGCCGAGATGGCCGCTGGGAGCCACTGACCGTTCACAGGAGAGGCAGAATGGGCATCTGCCTATGTAAACAAGGCAAACCGTCATTCTGTGAAGGAGGAAAATGGAGATCTTGTGTTTCTGCTAAGCAGAAACAGGGAGCTCTGTTTTCCTCCATTCACAGCATTCCCCCCACAGTTAGAAAGCACTCCTTCGGAGCACTCTTAACTCCTTCATCGCCCCTGATGGTAACCCTTTCCCTGCCAGTGCATTTTTTTTAGCACTGATCCCACTGTATTGGTGTCACTGGTCCCCAAAAAGTGATACTTAGTGTCAGATTTGTTTGTCACAATGTCGCAATCCTGCTAAAAATTGCCAAAAGTCTTTCAGTGGACCTACAGAAGGCATTCGACTCAGTCGAGTGGCCTTACCTCTTTGCGATACTGTCCAAATGGGGCTTTGGTCCCAAATTCATAGGTATCATGCACTCCCTGTATTCTACACCCACAGCCAAGATTAGGTACCAGGGGTTCTACTCTGACCCCTTTCCTATTTCCAAAGGCACGAGACAGGGATGTCCCCTCTCACCATTACTTTTTGCAATAGCAATAGAAACTTTGGCGTTGGCTATCCGAGCGGATCCCAACATCAAAGGGGTTTCCTGCGGACCCTCAGAACATAAGTGTGCTCTTTTCGCAGATGACCTCTTGCTATTCGTTACGTCTCCCACTACTTCTCTTCCGAACATTTGTTCCTTATTAGACAAATTTGCAAAAATCTCAGGCCTACGGGTGAACTTCGCGAAATCTTCCATCCTTAATGTATCCATCAATCCCCAAGAAGCTCTTCGACTCCAGCCCTCATTTAAGTTTAAGTGGAGCAACTCTCACATTAAATATTTAGGCATAAATTTACCTTCCAGAATTGAACTCCTTCACAAATTGAACTACACAGCAATCTATCAATCCCTGGGGAGGGACTTGACGGACTGGTCTTCCTATAACCTATCCTGGCTTGGCAGAATTAACTCAATTAAGATGAATGTACTCCCCAGACTCCTGTACCTATTTAGAGCTTTACCTGTTCCCATAATCAGGGACCAGCTCAAAAAATTTCAAAACACAGTAATTAAATTTATCTGGGGCAAAACGGGGCATAGGCTGCACCGCAAAGTTTTGTTCCGGCCTAGGAAACAAGGGGGTTTGGGCGTACCAAATTTTTGGGCTTATTACCGGGCGGCGAGGCTAGCGCAACTTTCAATAGTATATTCCCGATACGAAAAACCGGACTGGGTTCAAATGGAGAGGCAGACGGTCCCGACATACACTCTGGACTTCCTCCTCTGGGCCTCCCCTAGACAAAGACCACCCATACTGTCCCCCACACTCTCAGCGTCTTTTGCACTCTGGGATTCTCTGCGAACCCTGCCGGCTCTGACATCCTCTCTCCAACCGCTCTCACATATATTCAACAATCCACAATTCCCTCCGGGCCTGAACATCAAAGCATTTCAATGGTGGCTCGACAAAGGCCTCTACCGCATAGGGCAGTTTTTCACCACTAATGGCCCATACACTCTGAAACATTGTCACGATAAACTGCAGATGCCCACGTCGGAAGCATATAGGTTTCTGCAAATTTCTAATTTTCTGCGCTCGATCTCTACAGGGATGACTCCCCCATTTACTTTCACGGCCTATGAGACGTGGTGCGGAAACTCAGCGGCACAAAGGGGTGGCATATCTCTGATATACTTAGCATTAATGTCGGAAGACTCCAAACTACCCTACATGGAAGCATGGGAAAGGGATCTGGCGGAGGCGTGGGGGGGGGAGGAGTGGGGAAACATGTTTTTCCGCTCTTTCAGGGGCATCAGAAACATATCCTTGATAGAAGCAAATATAAAAGTTTTAACTCGCTGGTACTTAGTACCCGCGCGAGTCCATAAAATGTTTCCCTCCTCCTCTCCACTATGTTTCCGAGGATGCCGGGTTCCTGGCGACATGCTCCACGTGTGGTGGGATTGCCCGAGGTTACGGAGCACATGGAATAGAGTACACCACATGATATTCAAAGTCACCGAACTTAGAATCCCCAGACGAGCGGCTTATGCCCTGCTGGGATCTAGAGTGCCCAAGATTTCTAAACACCTGCAACAACTAATATTTTTTATTTTTCTGGGCACAAAAATGACTATTGCCGCAGCCTGGAAGCAACGAAAGGTGCCCATGAGACAAATCAGAAACAAAATCACGTGGATTATGTCCCAAGAAAAGATGGTGGCATCCCTGACAGACACGGTAACTACGTTTGAAAAGATTTGGGAACCATGGGCTGCTTATGTGGGAATATCCCTTGTTCCGGGATTGACTTAGGCCATGAGGTTGGGGCGTGCCTCTCTGGAGTTCGGCTGCTTCCCCCTCCCCCCTTTTCTCTCTTCCTTTTTCTACTTCCCTCACCTTTCCTTTCTAGCTTCACTCTCTCTGTTCTTTTCTTCTTCCTTATGTTCAGCAGTCTGGGTCAGTTTTATCTTAGATAGGTCCAAATTTGTACTATATTTCTATGCAGTCCTTGACCCACCCGACGATGCTGTAGATTCCTCCCACCTACTCAGCTATGAGGGAGCTTGGACTCTTTAGCCATAACTTAGACTGTAATTACTCTATGCAGTCAGTCCTTCTCCTTATTGTTAACTTAATTGGTGCGTACTTGGTATCACAGCTCCCAGATACATCTCTGTTGTATTTCTCACTCTAGCCTCATCTACGCATTGTCATCAATGTTGGATCTGCTTTATTGTACAACAATCTTATGTAACCCAGATTGCAAATGTTTCGATTGTTATCTTCTTTATGTTCTTGCTTTTGCATTATTAAAATAAAATATTTGAAAGAAAAATTGCCAAAAGCCGCTATTGTTATTAGTAAAAAAAATAAAAAACATAAAACTCCATAAATCTATTCCATAGTTTGTAGACACTATAACTTTTAAACAATCAATATACGTTTATTAGGATTTTTTTTTTACCAAAAATGTGCCAGAATACATATTGGCCTAAATTGATGAAGAAATAATCTCCTGGTCAAGAAGGGGGTAAGACCTTCTGGAGCTGAAGTGGTTAATGTTGTCTGGGGCACTGCGCCCGAACTCTCCCTCCTTTCACATTCGCCATTGCGTCACTTCCGGTTTTTCGTCCTGGAAGATTTGGAATGCAGAATCTGCCGTCTGGCAGGTATCAGGGGAGCCGTGACAGCCCAGGCTGGAGGCTGCAGGTAAGGACCTGGAGAGGTTTGTTTGCGTCCTCCAAAAAACATGTCATTACCACTGATTTTGAAACCCTATGGACTAAGACTGGGATTTCATTAGAGTTTATGTGCGTTTAAAAGCAGGCCTTCCAATACTTTTGGTAATATAGTGTAGGACGAAAGAGATGGTACTGTGAAAGGTCCAATCACACAGCATAAGGACAGATCCAGAGAATTCAACCAGAGGATGTGAGGGTGTTGGGTCACATTCCCATGTGATGAACAGACATAGGGAATTCTACATGGACAGCAGCCTTGTGCGGTGTTTATATATGACTATCGTTAACACTTAAAGAGGAAGTAAAGTCCAAAAAAAAATCCGAGAAAAAAAAAGCCCTGTAAAGAGAAAGGCATAATGAGCTAGTATGCAACGCATACTAGCTCATTATGTAGTACTTACCTTAAAACGAAGCCCCCACCGTGCCGCCACCTCAGCGACAGGACGGCGACATGTCCTGCCGTCCCGCTTCCGGGTTCGCGCCCTCCGGCCATCTGATTGGCCGGAGGCGCGATTACATCACTCCCGCGCATGCACGCGGGAACCGCCGTTCACGGCACTGAGCTCTGAAGGAACGGCACGGGTGGCCGTTCCCTCAGAGCGCCTGCACCGATGACGTCATCGGCAGTTTGCGCTGTAAATATCTCCTAAACGGTGCAAGTTTGGGAGATATTTATAGCACCTATAGGTAAGCCTTAATATAGGCTTACCTATAGGTAAAAGTTATACAAGAGGGTTTACAACCTCTTTAACATACAGTTTACAAAACAGACAAGTTTTCCTCTCATTCACCAAAGACCAGACCCTGATCTTTTCTTTGTATAGCGACTAGGATAAGGTGACCAGATTTTTAAAATGAAATCCGGGGACATTTTTTATTTGCAAATGGCACAGGACTACTTAATACACAGAGCACTGGGCACAAGACTACATAATACACAGAGCGCTGGGTACAGGATTACATAATACACAGAGCACTGTGCAAAGGACTACATAATACACAGAGCACTAGGCATAAGACTACATAATACACAGAGCGCTGGGATCAAGACGGACAAATACACAGAGCGCTGGGCACAGGAGTACATAATACACATGGCGCTAGGCACAGGACTACAGAATACACAGAGCGCTGGGTACAGGACTGCATAATACACAGAGCACTGGGCATAGGACTACATAATACACAGAGCGCTGGGCACAGGACTACATAATACACAGAGCGCTGGGTACAGGACTGCATAATACACAGAGCACTGGGCACAGGACTACATAATACACAGAGCGCTGGGTACAGGACTACATAATACACAGAGCGCTGGGCATAGGACTACATAATGAACAGAGCGCTGGGCACAAGACTGCATAATACACAGAGCGATGGACACAATACTACATAATACACAGAGTGCTGGGCATAGGACTACATAATACAGAGAGCGCTGGGCATAGGACTACATAATACACAGAGCGCTGGGCATAGGACTGCATAACACACAGAGCGCTGGGCACAGGACTGCATAATACACAGAGAGCTGGGCACAGGACTACATAATACACAGAGCGCTGGGCATAGGATTACATAATACACAGAGCGCTGGGATCAAGACTGAATAATACACAGAGTGCTGGGCACAGGACTACATAATACACAGAGCGCTGGGCACAAGACTACATAATACACAGAGCGCTGGGCACAGGACTACATAATACACAGAGCACTGGGTACAGGACTGCATAATACACAGAGCGCTGGGCACAAGCCTGCATAATATGCAGAGCGCTGGGCACTGTACTACATAATACACAGAGCGCTGGGCACAGGGCTGCATAATACACAGAGCGCTGAGCATAGGACTGCATAACACACAGAGCTCTGGGCCCAAGACTGCATAATACACAGAGCGCTGGGTACAGGGCTTCATAATACACAGAGCGCTGGGCACAGGGCTGCATAATACACAAAGCGCTGGGCACAGGACTGCATAATACACAGAGCGCTGGGCCCAAGACTGCATAACACACAGAGCGCTGGGTACAGGGCTTCATAATACACAGAGCGCTGGGCATAGGACTGCACAATACACAGAGCGCTGGGCACAGGGCTGCATAATACACAGAGCGTTGGGCATTGGACTACATAATACACAGAGCCCTGGGCATAAGACTGCATAACACACAGAGCGCTGGGCACAGGACTGCATAATACACAGAGCACTGGGGACAAAGACTACATAATATACAGAGATGTCGGCATTCCAGCCACCAGGCTGTCTCTCAGCCAGCATGGGATGTCCCATCTATGGTATTCTGGCCCTGAATCCGGAGACAAAACCGGGGAATGCTTGGTCCGGGGACTGTCCCCAGAAACCAGGGACATCTGGTCACCCTATACTAGGAGCCAGGGTTGACACCTCATCCCTTTAAAACCCAACACCTAATAATTACACAGGTTCTGGGGCTAATTTATTGCACATAAAGCATAAGTGAATTGAATTACCACCTTAATCAGTCACAGAACCTGTGTAATTCATAGGTGTTCAGTTTTAAAGGGATGAGGTGCCAACCCTACTAGGAGCCCATATTTAGCAAGACAGCCCTGCTATGTTCATAGGTGTACAATGGAAGAAGATACACATAAAGAAGATGAGCTGACATGGCTGCATCAAACCGAAATCTACATAACAAGGAAACCAAAAAACCACCAATTAAAAAGAAACACGTGGCTGTGACAGGCTCTGCTTGTTCTGTGCACCTGTCTAAGCTAGCCTTGCTGTGATAGCAGAATGTTATGGTAGCCCCTCCCCTCCCTGTGTGTGAGCGCTCCTCCTCCCCCTCCCATCCAGGAAGTGTGCAGTGTATTGTGCGTGCTCAGCTGTCTTCACAGATATCCCAGCGCCCGGACGAAGCCTGCACTTCTCCTGACACCTCCTGTGCTCAGCTCCAGGTATTTACTGATAGAGGGCCGCCTATACATCCCAGGGATATGTACAGGCTGTCCTAGGATGTGTCAGCCAGTACTGGACCCCCATCACATGACTGGGGACACATACAGCAGGATGTTTACTTTGTGAGCTCATTGTCCTGTAGTATCACATCCACATCCCCTGATATCCAGTATATGGAATCAGATGGCTCTGTCCCTCCATTCTTCCTCTATATGAATACATTTACCTGCCATAGTTATTTAGACTTTGTATCCCTTCCTATACATTGCATTAGATGGCCCCCTATATAGTTTGCATGGTTGGGGTGCTGTACACATGGTTTGTACGGTAGTGGCTTCTATACACATGTATATTGGGGCACACATGTATATTGGGGCAATGTGTGTGTTCCTGTAATGCAGCGTGTGGCACGTTGCGGTGCGTTCATTGTGAACGTGACATCTCAAGGCAGCGCACAGTCCACATACTGTATACCATACATTATTAAAAAGGGTCATGTGGGGTTTTCCCATCTGTTGTGTGTTGATAGTCCATTCATAATGAATAGGCTGATTTATCGCATAGCATGTTCATTTGTATAGTAAAACGTATACTTTACGGGCCCCTTTCACAACGGTTAGAATTCAGCTTTTAGCTACGGAAAGAGGAACTTTTTTACCGCAACTAAATGCAGACAACGCATCCCTATGGCTCCATTCATACTCTGCGTTTAGCAACGTTTTCATAACATACGGTTTTGTGCATTTAAGAAAAATAAAGTTGACAGCTTCTAGGAGCGATGTACCGCAGCTATCTGTATATAAACACAGTTAATCGCAGTACAAAGAGAAAAAAATGGTTAGGGTCCTTTCACACGGTCCGCTGTATGGTGCGGACTGTTCTCTGCTCAGCGGGGATCAATCCGCCGATTCCTGCTGAGCAGGTGGATGACAGCTCTATCTCTGCACTATGTGCGGAGAGGGAAAGGTCAGAGCCCTGCTGCTCTCTATGGGGGAATCGGATGGGAACGGACCGTCTGTCCCTTCTGATCCGATCCCCTGGACGGATGGAAAATAGGGTTTCCATCCGTCCAGATTTCACAGACAGGATCAGATGCGGATGTCAGCGGACATGTCTCAGCTGACATCTGCTGCCCCATAGGGATGCATGGAGGATCTGATCAGATCCGCCTAAAAAACTTGACAGGCGGATCTAATCGGATCGTTTGTGTGAAAGGAGCCTAAAACAGTTGCTATACAAAAGGCAAGAATTTACTACTGCAGATAAACGTAGTCGCATGTAATCGCACAAAATCGCAGTGTACAAATGTGAATAATCTTTGTGCCAGGAGTGTTGGAATTTCAAAATAACAAAACATGTTTTTACTAGTGGCGCAACACTCACGCAGTGGATCGCTAAAGTGTGACTCGGCCTTTATTAATTTGTACTTTACTCCAGACCTTCCATGCCAAACAGAAGGTCCACTTTTTTTTATTTTTTTATGCTATCCTTCTATCTTCTAAACACAAATGGTTTAAAAAGCTGTTTGTAAACAGATCGCTCAAAAAAAAAAAAAAAAAAAGAGCTCGGTCCTGGCATGTTACACTTTGGGCACATGATGGGTGATCGTCACCTTCCTCACTGCATCCGGGGATAGCTGGGCAGTCCAATGAACTCTTATTGTGAGCTGGAATGCATTCCTGTAACAGGGATTTGGAGCGCTCAGCTCTGCAGGTGGCATTGTAATGTCACCTGTGCCTCCCAGAAGCATTGGCCAAAGTTCTTCCCTTTTTATTTACAGATGGCTTATAACATTCTTCCCAAACAGCATAACACAGGTATACTGCAACAGGTGGGGTGAGCCTTAGCATCCAGCTGTCCCACAGATGCATCCACAGCAGTCGTTGGTTGTATTATGAGAAAGAGCTCTCAGCACACTGACTGAAGAGTCAATGACAGCTCTCAGTCAAGACTTATGATTAGCAAGCATAGCAGGAGTTATCAGTTATGTGATCACTGTGAGAGCCAATCACAATGGTCATGTGATCAGAAAGCCACACTGCCTCCCTCCAATTAAAGCACATGTGAAGGGGTAAAACCCATTTGTGTTGAGGGGTAGGGGGTTTGCAAAAAAAAAAAAAGGTGGATCTTCGGTTGGGCATGGAAGGTCCACTTTAACTGCTTGCCGACCGCCGCAAGTAGATTTACTGCGGCGGTCAGCCCCTGCCAGGCAGAGTGACGTTAATTAACGTCACTAGCCTGGGAGGGTCTGGGGAGCGAGCGCGCGCCCGCGGAGGCGCGCTCCCGCGCGGTCACGCACCCCCCCCCCGCGCGTGTGACCAGCGGACCCGATGTCCGCCGGCCACTCGGCGATCGTCGGGGAAGAGGGAGAATGTCAGGCAGCTTGTGTAAACAAGCTGCCTGTCATTCTCATCGCTGTAAAGACACTGATTACTCGGATCTAGTATGTAGATCCGTTGATCAGTGTCCTTACAGCTAGAGCCACAGCCAATCACAGTAAGAATCACGCCCCTAGGGACACACACAGCCCCTCCCTCCCAAATAAAGTTAACCCCTTCACTGCCAGTGTATTTTTACAGTAACAGTGCATATGTATAGCACTGATTACTGTAGAAATGTCACTGGTAACCCCAAAAGTGTCAAAAATGTCAGTCAAGGGTCCGATCTGTCCGCCGCAATGTCGCAGTACCGCAAAAAAAATCGCAGATCGCCGCCATTACGCGTTAAAAAAAAAAACAACAAAAATGACAAAAATCTTTCCCTTTGTTAGTAAACGCGATAACTTTTGCGCAAACCAATCAAAATACGCTTTTTGCGATTTTTTTTTTTTTTTTTACCAAACATAGGTAGCATAATACAAATTGGCCAAAAATGTTAAAAAATTTTGATTTTTACATTTTTTTTTGGGGGAATTTCATATAAAAAAATGTGAAAAATATTGCTATTTTTGCAAAATTGTCGCTCTTTTTTTGTTTATAGCGCGTGATCAAAAAATCGCACAGGTGATCAAATACCACCAAAAGAAAGCTCTGTTTGTGGGAAAAAAAGGACGTCAAATTCGTTTAGTTACAGCGTCGCACGACCGCGCAATTGTCCGTTAAAGTCACGCAGTGCCGAATCGCAAAATACCCCCTGGTCTTTTAGCAGGAAAATCCTCCGGGGCTTAAGTGGTTAAAGTTGTCCCTGTTTCCTATTCCAGAGGGTTAGGAGTTATGGGAATTCTTATAAGACTCTTATATCTCTTGCATCCATAGATGCTACACCTAGCAAGCAGCCCTAGTCTACTTGGTCTGGCTGAAGTGAACTCTGATCAGGTACAGCGTGTACATCTTTCAGCCAACGTCAAGCTTAGAGTGCCTCCTCAGGTACACAGGTGCCAAAGGGCTGCCTGCATCTCAAGAACGGATATGATAAGAATTGATATGTTACACAGGGGTAACAGTAGTTAAAGAAAATGTAGCTAATGTTAGTAGTCTGTCACAGTTCCACAATTCTCATATTTAAAAGCAGTCAATAGTGAGCGAAACATGGAGATGACCATAGCTTTCTTCAGTTTTGAAGTTTCTGGTTATTTCTGGCCTCACAACACAGATGCAATAGAGGAAAGTAAGGACTCTGATCTTACTATTTCTACTGCACTGAATGCTTGTATGTAGGGGATTACATGAGGCTAGTCCTATAGACCAAGGTGCTATGTCAAATACATTCAAAGCTGAACTAAAGTCTGCTTTAAAATTAACAATGCAGTAAAGTGCTAAGGTTAGATGATTTTAAAAAATCAAATCTTAGCCATATCCCTTGTTCACCTAGTTCCTTGCTGGGATCTCTGGTCCTGGCATAAAAGTATTTTTTTTTAATGTAGATTTTTCTTAGTTAGCCTTTTTTTCTCCAGAACTTTTTTCCTGTGAGATCTTCAAGCAATTATGCCAGGCTGGGCCACAGACTGGACCCCCATATCCAGTGGTCACCCCAGTCTGGACTGCGAGCGCGTGCAGGCCTTTGCTCCATGCTGGGTCGGCCGCGACATAGTCCCACTGGACAGGGACTGGTCCCTCGAGTTAAGCGTCTCGCCAGGACGCACGCGACAGGGTTGAGGCTGATGTTGCAGCGTTCCTATTTGGCCGACAGCCCCCCCTACTCCGGTGGCGTGGGGTCCTGACAAGAGATGGCGTCTACCTGTGTTCCCGGTATGGTGAGTAAATGTACCCCCCTCTTCCCTGGCGGATTTTGGGGGTGGACGTGGGCCCTCTCCCTGGGTTGGTCGGACCCTCATACTCCTGGGTTTCCCTCTGTCCTATTGTGACCCCCCCCCCCTCCTCTCCACCCCCCCTCGTGGGGGACTGTTTGGGCCTAGTGTGCAAGCCGCATGGGGGGCAAGTGGAGTGCACTCTCCGCGGTGCTCAATGATCGTGCTGGGGTTCTTCTGAAATGGATGGGCGTTTGGGGGGTCCCGATTACCGCGTGGGCCTCCATTTTGTTGTAGCCTCTGTCTGCTTCTATGGAGGCAGCCATCTTGGAACACCCGTTTTCGGCCATTTTGCTTAAGATCTTTTGCTGTGAAGGCCGGTGGGATTGCCTGAAGGACAGTAAGTCTTGAGGGTGGTCTCTCCCTCTCTGTGGGGGTCTGTTAGCGCGTGCCTGACCTCCAGGGGGCGCTGTGGGGCCTTTTTTTTTTTTTTTTTTTTTTATGTAATTTTTTCATTTATTTATTTTATTTATTTATTTATTTATTTCTGGCAGGTTCCTCAGGTTCAGTATGGACCCTGCAGGCCATTTTTTTCCCCACCTGACCCCCTCACGTTGATGCCTTTTCGGCAGTTTGGGATGCATTTGGGCCCAGGGGGGTGGTGGAAGGTGTGCTAAAACGTTTCTCCACCCACCCCTGCCTCTGATGTCTTGGAGTCTGAGTCTGGCTCAGCCACCGCAGATGGGGGGGGGGCCTCCCTGCCGGGTCTGTTACTTCGCGCCCCCCTGTCTCCTCGGATGATGAGGATGACATTTCCACCTCCCCTGCCGCGACAGGTGCTGGTGGACCCACTGGCTGTTTTCGGTGCGTGGCACCCTGCGATTTGGGGGTCGCAGCGGGAACTGCGCCTAGGGCGCAGGTGGCATCTGGCACTCGCATGCCACCCAGAGCTGCTCATTTTGCTGGCTGCTCATGTAGGAGGGGACCGTCTGAGACGTTCCCCTGGGGTGTCTTGTGGCCGTTAGCCGTTGCCCTTTTGGGGGAGTCTCTGGTACAGACTACCATTGTTCCGGTGGAGGAATCCCCGTCCTTTAAGGACTTGGGGGGGGGGGGGGGATAGGATGGCGCAGGCTGTACTGGGAACAGTGTTCATGTTTGCCTTTGCCACGCAGACTGAGCCTGATGGGTGGAGTCCCAACACCGCGACTTGGTGTGGGGCATGTCCCTCTTGCCCTGGGGGAGCTGTTGGACCAGCTAGCACAAGGGCTGCATTTTGTTTGCGATGACGCACTGGTCGAGGCTCCCTTGTATAGTCACTTTGTCGTTTTCGGCGGTGGTTGACCGGATTCTACTTGACCGGAGTGTTGGTCTGCGGATCACACTTCTAAGAAGGTCTTAATGGATCTCCCTTTTCAAGGGGACCGCCGGTTTGGCGCTGCCCTGGATGACATTATAAGAGCCTCACGGGGGAAGAGTGTTTTCTTCCACAAGCTGTCAAGGGTGAGGGCCTTCGTCGCAGTCGGGGTTCCTCCCTTTCGGCTCACAGTTTCTTCGTCCCTCGGGGACAGTCGATGTGGCGAAGTCCTTCCAAACTTCCGCGTGGGTTCCAGGCGACCCTGGTCTGGCATACATAGGTTTTTTTTCTTTCCAGACCTGCGGACAAGGCCTACTCGGCCTGAAGGTGCTTCCTCTCCCATTAGGGGGGTCGAGGACCTGGGGCTGGCCCGAATCCCAGGCTGACTGGGTTCAGGAGGTCATGCGATCCAGTTGCAAGATCGAGTTTCGATCCGTTTATTTCTGGTTCAACAAGCTGGACCTATTGGTCCTTTGATGGTTCAGTGCAGATCACAAATTCAAGTTGATATGGTTCGCACGGTGGTGGCTTCTCTACATCAGGGGGCTTCCTGGCCTCCATAGACATCAAGCTGCCTACCTTTACGTTTTTCGTATGTTCTGGACAGCTACGGGTTCTCAGTTTTTTTTTGCCGTGGGGAAGGATCTCTTGGTTTGTGGCGTTACACTTTGTTCTTCCTTATGCTGCTAGGGTCTTCAAGACGGTGTTGGCTCCAGTCCTGGCGCTGTTGCGGCAGCGGGGCATATCGGCCCTGGTTTCCTGGCCGCTCTGCTTTTCCGTTTAGAGTCCCCTACTGTGCTGACAACGAAGTTGGTTGTCACTGTGAGAACTCTGGTAGTGTTCAGGTGGGTTCTGAACCTTCAGAAATCATCCCTGGTCCCTTCCATGAGACTGGACTTTCTGAGCCTGACTTGTGCTCATCCTTGGTCAGGGTGTTTCTTCCTCCGGGGTCAACACTCTTGGCTCTTTAGACTGCGGTCGACTGTTGCTGTTCCGCAAATGGTCCTCCCTTTTGGACCTGCATGCGAGTTCTGGGACCGATGGTGTTTTTCAAGAAGGTCCTTTTCACTTAATCCCTCTTGGGGATCCCCCAGGAGGCATTCATTCTCAAAGGCGACTGGAATCCAAACTCTCTGGACTTGCGGATTCGGCTGGGCCGGGTGCCCGGGGAGTCTTGCTCTGGAATCCTTCCTCCCCATCTACTGGACAATTGTCACCACAGATGCAAGCTTGTCTGGGTGGGAAAGAGTCCTCGGCAGGTTTTCTGCTTCGGGAGTATGGTCCCTGGAGGATCCAGGTTACCACTTAATGTCCTGGGGCTGAGAGCGATCCAGCTTTGCCTAGTTCACCAGATCGGGCACCTGCAGCTGTTCGGTGCACTTTCAATTGACTCTGCCGAGACCGTGGCTTGTCATTTACCATGGGGGCACCAAAAGTGTCCTTGCGGCCTTGGAAGTGATGTTTCTTCGTTGAGCAGAGCACCCTGTTCCAGCTCTATCCGCTGTTCCCTTTCCAGGGGGGAAACAACACAATTGGTAGGCGGTTTGCCTCAGTCGACAGGCCCTGGATGCAGGGCAATGGTCCCTTCCTCCAGAGTCGTTCCAGCAGTTGTGCCTTCGTTTGGGGGCACTCTGGATGTGGGCCTGTTGGCATCGCATCTACGGGATAGTGCAGAGGTCATGGCCGCTCCCGGGACCCTCTGGCGGGTGCAATGGTGGCCCCATGGGTTCTGTCATGGGCAAGAACATTCGCTTGGTTCAACATGTTCGATGCTAAGATGTTTAGCGTGGTCACCTGTGCAAGGTTGACGCCGCCATGGTCGTGCGAGAGTGCTCGCGGATGGGCCGAGGTCAGAGTCAGCTGCTGTTTGCATTTCCTCCTATCCAGTTGCTGCCAAGAATCCTTTGCAGGATCGAGGCGGCAGGGATTTTGGTCATTCTCGTGGCTCCGGACTGGCCTTGCAGAACTTGGTACACCGACCTGGTCAGGCTTGCCGCTGACTCTCCTTGGAGGCTTCCTCTCGGGAGGGTTTCTTCTCTCCGGAGCTGATCTCCCGTCCGGCTTTACGCTCGCTGGCTTGCCGGCCCGGCTTGGCTGTTTTAAGCCTGGTGTCAAAGGACGGGGGGTTGTCTGCTTCGGTGATTCCCACCCTGTGTAAAGCGTGGGCAGCGTCTTCTATGATGATGATTTTTTTCATCATATGAGAAAGTCGCGTATTGCGTGGTGTGAGTAGTCTTGGGCTCCCCCTCGCTCTTGCTCAGTGACCGGGTATTGGCTTCCTTCAACGGGGGGGTTGTTTAAAAGTTGGCCTTGAGTACGGTCAAGGGTCAGGTTTCGGCTTTGATCATTTTTATTCCACAGGTCGTTGGCCGCCAGTTCCCTGGTGCGTAACTTTTTCAAGGGGGTGCGACACTTGATTCTTCCGATGCGACCTCCGTCGCCAACTGGGGACCGTGGTTGGTGCAGTCGGTTCTTCCAGACCCTCCTTTGCGAGTATCGAGGGTATCCCTTGCTTACCTTATTGCAGAAGGTGGCCTTAGTTGCTGTCACTCTGCACGCGGGGTGTCTGCACTGGCGACATTGTCCTGTCATTCTCCCTATATGATAGTTCCCTCCGAAGGTGGTTTCTAGTGTTCACTTGCACGAGGCCATTGTGTTGCTATCTTGTGTCCTGAGCCCCCTCATCCTACGGAATGTGTGCTGCATACTCTGGATGGAGTTCGGGCACTCGAGGGGTACTTGGCGACTACTGAGTCTTCCCCTAGTCAGGTTCACGATCTGTGCTCACGGATGGCCCAAGGACAGGGCTGCCTGTGTCTGCAGCGACTATTTCCAGGTGAATCGGACAGTCGTGGTGCAGGCTTCTTGATTTATGGGTCAGGTCCCACCTTTCCCTGTTTCGGCGCTTTCTACTTGGGCGCCTAGTGCTTCCTGGGCTTTTTGCCATACAGGCATCTGTGCTTCAGGTTGCAAGACGACTACCTGGTCGTTTGTTCACACCTTTGCTACGTTTTATGAGGTGGATGTGCTGACATCAGCAGATGCCTCTTTTCGGCCACAAGGTTTTTTGCTGTCTGCTGTTTGGATGGCTTTTGTCCTTCCTTGAGGGTGTTTTACTGTTTGTTTTCAGGTGGGCCTCATCTTTTGTTCTGATGAGTCCTATGTTGCCTGGTTGGCTATGTTTGGCATTGGACTTGTTCTTTTCTGCTGTTCCCACCCCTCATTTTATGGTACTGCTTTGGGACGTCCCTACTGATGTGAATCAGAGAGAACTGCGTCCATCAATGAACGATAGAGAACTGGATTTTTGACTTACCGTAAAATCCTTAAGTTAATTGACGGACGCAGTACCTGCCCCTCTATTTTGAGTTGGGTTGGTGTTACTTTCTGACACTGCCTTGATACAAAACTGACATCCTATGCAGGAAGAGAGAGGGTGTACCCTCCGATACTGCCCATAGGCGTAGCCAGAACTTTTTCCTGCTTAGTGTCCTACTCCTGTAGGGGGCAGTATTACCCTACTGATATGAATCAGAGAGAACTGCATCCGTCAATGAACCTAAGAGAAAAGGATTTTACTGTTACTGTAAGTCAAAAATCCATTTTTTTTTTTCCGCCCAGTCACGTAAAAGCACAGCTGTTCGGGCGCCTTTTCATACCAGACTCCTACCAAAAGTGGCTGATAGGGCGGCGTTGGGCTAATGAATACTACAGGCTGCAGGAGTGAGTCCTAGACTGAGTGGGTCCTAGAATCCCCTCTGTGGAGCAAGGTGGGGAACCATCCGGAAGCAATTAAGCCTCTTGTGCAGGCTAGATTGGGGTCCACCTTTTACATTCAGAGCTGCCTCATGAGCCCGTACAAAGTACCTTGTGATTGCCTTAGGCAACTGGGCTCTCTTAGTAAGACTCCTACTCCTTTGTATTTTAAAGGCATTTCAGCCTATTTAAAATGTAGAGGTTCTAAATTTAGCTTTCTGATTCATGCGCAGCTCCTTGTACAAATTCAGCAATGCCGAGCTGGGGGTCTAGCCTGCGAGTTTAATGCCTCACAAAGTCGCATATGACCGGGTCTCGGCCTGCGTCGCAGCGTTCCTCCTGGCCGACAGCCCCCCATTTCTATGGCGAGAAGGTTTTGTCTGGAGTGGTGCCAGCCTGGTATGGTGAGTAGCTGTCCCCCCTTCTCCCCCGCGTGGGGTTTGGGGTGGAACGCGGGCCCCTCCATGGGACGGTAAGATCCTCGGATTCCCCTTAGGCCCCCCTGTACTCTGGTGGTCCCTGTGGGTCATCTAGCCCCCCATCCAGCCCCCTTCATCTGGGGTAGTATGGTGGTCTGGGCTGTTGCTCGGGCATGTTGCGGGGGGGGGGGTGGTCTGGCATATGAATCAGGGGCAGCCATTAAAAAAGGGGGGCTTCTGGGTAGTGATTAAAGAGGTTGTACACCAAGAAAATTTTTTTTTCTCTTCTTTACATCCTGAAAGAGAAACCCATAATGAGCTAGTATGCATCGCATACTAGCTCATTATGAAATACTTACCTTAGAACGAGCCCCCACCGTGCCGTCCGCTTACCTGTGTGACGGGCGACATGTATAGTCGCCCGTCTTCCGGGATCGCGGCATCTGGCCATCTGATTGGCCGGAGCCGCGGTGACGTCACTCCCGCGCGCGGGAGCCGACGGTCACGGCACGGGGCTCTGAAGGAACGGCACGATCTGCCGTTCCTTCAGAGCGCATGCGCCAGTGACGTCACTGGCTGCATTAAAGGTAAATATCTCCTAAACGGTGCATGTTTAGGAGATATTTACAGTACCTATAGGTAAGCCTTATCATAGGCTTACCTATAGGTACAACTTCCTGAGGAGGGTTTACTTCCTCTTTAAGGCTGTTGGAGCCCCTCCTTGTCCCCTCGTGCAGATTCCTGTGTCTCTTCATTTCCTGGACGCCACATGTGGAATGCAGTTTATTCTGGTGCTGCCGGTACCTTTTGTGGTGGTGAGTCTGGTGGGGTCCTCCCTCTGCTGCAGGATCGAGGGGTGCTCTGTTGCTGGCAACCAAGTGGTGTTGCTAGTATGGTGGGGGTGTCCCTTAGCAGTGTTTGGCACTTTTGGGGGTCCCCTTATTTACTCATGAAGGCTTTGGAGCACTTTTTCCCAGCTGACCCTGTCGGAGGCTGCGGGGCCCTCTGGGTCCCAACCATCCATTGATGCACTAACGGAGGTCCTGGAGTCCTTTGTGTCCTGGGTTAAGATGGTTTTTGGGTGGCGGGCTAGCAAAAAGTGCCCCCTGCTTTCCCCTGCCACACCTCTCTCCTCAGATTCTAAATCTGATTTGGTCGCCGCGGACGTGGCCCACCATACGGAGTCTGCAGCCATGCGCCGAGACTTTTAGGATAGTGAGGATGGTTCCTCCGCTCCTGTAGCTGTGCACAAAAAGGTGCTGGTGGACAGACTGTTTGTGTCTGGCGTGAAACTTTAAAAATGGAGGACGCAGCTGCGGCGGAGGCACCGGTCCCCTTTGGCACTCGCAAGCCATATAGAGCGGCAAAGGTGTTCCCTTTTCTCTCCTTTTTTGACAGATTTGTTGCAAAATAGTGGGAACGTCCACTTTGTGGTTCCTCAACGCTTTGTGATGAAGTACCGCTTTGAAGAGTCCCTCCTTAAATAGTGGACTGTTCTAAATTAAATAAATAAGGCGACCATGAATATGTTCACTGTGGCGGGTTCAGCACTTAGGCCGGTCTTCACCATTGCCCTGGTGTCGCAGACTCTGGGTAAAACTTTTTATGCCGTGACCTGGAACTGCTCCCTTCTGCCTTTGCTGTGCTGGTGGACTAGTTAGTGTAGTGGCTGCAGTTTATTTGTGATCCCTCTTTGGATGTGCCCCCCCCAAGGGCCAGGTGTCCACCTTAGCGGTCTTCTTTCAACTACTCCTGGCAACGCACTCCCTGGTGCGTACCTTTTATTCGGGGGGGTTCGACATTTGACTCCACCGGTGCGGTCTCCTCTATTACCTTGGGATCTGAACTTGGTGCTTTCAGTTCTTCACCCCGCCTGTCATTCCTTCCTAAAGTGGTCTCTAATTTTCCTTGAATGAAGACATTGTGTTGCCTTCACTGTGTCCCTGGCCAAAAAACATCCTGAGGAAATTGTGTTGCATGCCCTGGATGTTGTTCGGGCGATTCGAGTAGACCTGGCAGCTACGGAGTCTTTTCGGAAGTAAGATTCGCTGTTTATTTGTGATTAGGGATAGGCCTCGGAAAGGACGGTCCGTTTTGTCTGATTCATCTGGAAATGGTCGCAGAAGGATGGTGACTTGGGCTTATTTGCTCAAGGGTCAGGTTCCTCCTGTCCCTGTAAAGGCACACTCTACTCGGGCGCTCAGTGCTACCTGGGCCTTCCGTTATCCAGCGTCAGTGATGCAGGTTTGCAAGGCGGCCGTTTGGTCGTCGGTGCACACTTTCACAAAGTTCTATAAAGTGGATGTGTTGGCATCTGCGGATGCTTCTTTTGGTCCCAAGGTTTTGCAGGCTGTTATTTAGAGGGTCTATTCCCTCTTTGTGGAAGTGATGTTTCAGGTGGGCTCCAGTTGTTTTTTTGTTGAGCTCCTGTTAAGGTTGGCTACGGTTTAGTTTTGGGAATTTTTTGCTGTTCCCACCCTTCCTGTTTGACACTGCTTTGGGTTGTCCCACTGGTCAAGAGTCTAAGGAGCTTGTGTCCATCAATGAATGAAGGAGAAAATGGGATTTTTTGACTTACCGTAAAATCCATTTCTCTGATGTTCATTGACGGACACAGCACCTACCCCTCTATGGAGTTGTAACTTCTGACACTGCTTGTAACAAAACTGATTACCTATAGCCAAGAGGGGGAGTATACCTCCTGGCAATGCCCATATGTGTAGGTGTCTCTTTTTTTTTTTTTCCAGCCTAGAGTCCTACTCCTGTAGGGGGCAGTATAGCACACTGGTCAAGAATCTAAGGAGCTGTGTATGTCAAAGAACATCTGAGAAATTAATTTTGCGGTAAGTCAAAAATCCCATTTTTCACCACATTGCCATGGGGAAAATTCTCTTAGCAAAGTGAACAGTCTTTTGCCTTCTGTAAATCATCCCTTATATACTCCAAGGCCTTCTGAGATGCTGTGTAGAATCTGAATACAGTGTTTATTATTATTATTTAGGACTCCGAAGAATCTAACACGTCTGCTGGGTGTACAATGGCTAGCATTAGAAACTCCGTAATTGAATAAATTTGCTGCCTGGAATTGCTTTTTAATAATTAACTGTATAGATCAGTTTGCTTGTACTTTGGTTCCCTATTTCTGTTTGACAGCTGGGCACCAGACACACAATAAAACCAACAGGCAATAGTCTAAATGCTGATCATGCCGAACCTGAACTTACATATTTAAACATGTGCTAAGTACCTGTTTTTATTTGTTAGAAATTGGATTCTCTGATTCATTTGTGTATCAGTTGTCTAAGAAATGGAGTAATGTGTAAGTGAATAGAACAGGGGTCTCCAAACTTTCTAAACAAAGGGCCAGTTTACTGTCCTTAAGCATTTAGGGGGGCCAGACTGTGCCCAGTGGGAGTAAACAATGCCCCATAGGTGGTGTCAGTGGCAGAAACATGCCTCAAGGGCTGGATAAAGGCAAGCAAAGGGTCACATCTGGCCCCTGGGCTGAAGTTTGGAGACCACTGGTTTAGAATATGGCAACCCTGTCACCACCATCTGCTTTCAAACCATAGTTACATAGTTAGTGAGGTTGAAAAAAGACAACAGTCCATCCAGTTCAACCTATGATGTGTGTGTGTGTGTGTGTGTGTGTGTGTTTGTTTGCTGTTAACCGTACATTGTATACCCCTGTATGTTGTGGTCTCTAAGGTGCCCATCTAATAGTTTTTTGAAACTATCAATGCTCCCTGCTGATACCACTGCTTGTGGAAGAGAATTCCACATCCTTACTGCTCTCACAGTGAAGAACCTCTTACGCATTTTAAGGTTAAACCGCTTTTCCTCTAGTTTTAGTGAGTGGCCACGTGTCTTATTGTATTCCCTTACTCTGAATAGTTTGTTCCTTATGCTAGGGTCACCAGTACAATATTTGTATATTGATATCATATCCCCCCTCAATCTTCTCTTCTCCAGAGAGAACAGGTTCAGTGCTTGTAGTCTTTCCTCATAGCTGATGTCCTCCATTCCCCTAATTATTTTTGTTGCCCTTCTCTGGACTCTTTCCAGTTCCAGCACATCCTTCCTGAGGACCGGTGCCCAGAACTGGACAGCATACTCCAGATGTGGCCGGACCAGGGTCTTGTAGAGTGGAAGAATAATCTCTTTATTTCTAGATTGAATCCCCTTTTTTATACATCCCAGTATTCTGTTGGCTTTACTTGCAGCGGCTTGGCATTGCATGCCACTGCCAAGCCTGTTGTCTACCAGTACCCCCAAACCAAATCTAACAATAACTACATATGCATGACAATGAGGGACATGCCGGGAATAAGAGGGTGCTTGTATAAGGGGGGCGAGCCTAATTCCCCTTAGCACAAGAATTCATTAATCGGTAACACATAAAATTATCTGATTTGCTTCATAGTTGTCTTTTAGATTTTCAACTTGCTGCAGAAAACCCATAATTGCCTGATCTCATTCTCAATTTTGCCATAAACTATCATCAACATCGTGCCTGTTTTTTTATGATTGCGGCAGCAAAGTTCAGGTTACAAAGAAGTCTTCCTGCAGTTTATAATGACTGAAATGGCTTCAAATTATTAGCAAGCCAGACCAGAAGGGATGTTTGTGTGTCCTCGTGCAAAATACTTATTTGTGATTAACCACTTGCCGACCGCCTCCTGTATATTTACTGTGGCACGCAGCTGCTTACAGGCAAACTGACGTAGTACTACGTCGCTTGCCAAAGAGCCTGTAGGGGGCTCGTTCCCTGCCTAGCCAGCGCGTGTGACCGGCAGCTCCCATGGCCGCCGGCCACTCGCGATCTCCCGCAGGAGAGGGAGAAAGATAAACAGCTGATGTAAACACAGCCATCTGTCAGTCTCACAGAAGTAGGCACAGAGGTTATGCGATCCTGCTATGTAGGATCACATGTCTCTGTGGTTACTTCACTAGCCATGCCCCCTAACAGTTAGAGGAGTGCACAGCCTGCACGGGTTGCGCGCGGGGAGAGGCGCGGGCGTACACAGCCTGTACGGGTCTGACTGTTCTTTTACTGTTGTGTATATATCTTTAGATTGTGAGTGTTTTTGGAGGTGTGAAACACTGAGGAAAACAGCAGAGAGGAGATGGAGTATGCTCACTGTAGGTATCAAAATGAAAGTCTGCATGAAGCCACCAGTGCTGCTGACAGAATTCAGCAAGTGCTTTTCTCTCATTTTATACAGGATGTACTTACATTAATGATGGGGAGTTGGTAAACCTCTCCACTCCCCCTAATTACCTTTTTAATAGAATTGGCTTTACAGGGTATGTCTTGTGGTGTGTGTGATATTGTCCGGATGAACAAAAATAGACTGTGTCGATTTATTAGCATTGATTCTGATTACTTAGTGTCACTAAACCCACATCATGAAAAATTGCGTTTTACATGCTGTTCATACTCATGGTTACTATGAGATTCATATTCTGCAGAAAACCTAGTTGATCATGCTGTTCTCTATCTCCACCTTCTGTTCATGTCCCAAATTCAGCTAGGGATTTTATAACTGTGGTGGCAACTTTGCACGTGCTCCGTTTTCAGTGAGTTTCTATGCTGAGCATATCCTCCCTGTTAAACATGTGGATGTATACACAGTGGTAAATGACAGCCCACTCCCTCCCTCCTCCATGCCCATTAACCAGCTAAACACAATGGGGGTGGGGTATTACATCTAGATTAATGGTGGCTTCACCTCCCTTTTTATTCTAAGACACAGGTTGGGGGGGGACGTGACCTAGCCTGTGACTGGCATAAATCCACTCCTATCATGTTATTGCCAAAATATAATAAAGATTTGATTTCAAATATAAATATTTGTATGACAACTTAACCGGTTGCTGACCGCCACATGACTATATACTCGGCGGTCAGCCCCGGCCAGGCAGAGTGACGTACCGGCTCGTTCACAGGGAAGTTAGTGCGTGTGACCGGCGGACCCGATGTCCGCCGGTCACTCGCCGATCGTCGGTACAGAGGGAGAAAGTCAGGCGGCTGATGTAAACAAGCCGCCTGTCATTCTCCCCTGTGTAGAAACAGTGATCAGACGGTTCTACTATGTAGGACCGTTGATCACTGTTCCTACACTAGTAGCCACAGCCAATCACAGTAGAAAGCACGCCCCTATGGACACACACAGCCCCTCCCTCTCAAATAAAGTTAACCCCTTCACTGCCAGTGTAATTTTACAGTAAGTGCATATATATAGCACTGATTACTGTAGAAATGTCACTGGTAACCCCACCAAAAGTGTCAAGGGTCCGATCTGTCCGCCGCCCCAATGTCGCAGTACCGCAAAAAAAAAACAATCAAAATACGCTTTTTGCAATTTTTTTTTTTTTTTACCAAACATATGTAGCATAAAACAAATTGGCCGAAAATGTTAAAAAATTTTGATTTACATTTTTTTTGGGGGGGAATTTCATATAAAAAAAATGTGAAAAATATTGTTATTTTTGCAAAATTGACGCTCCTTTTTTCTTTATAGCGCATGATCAAAAAATCGCACAGGTGATCAAATACCACCAAAAGAAAGTTCTGTTTGTGGGAAAAAAAGGACGTCAAATTCGTTTAGGTACAGCACGACCGCGCAATGGTCCGTTAAAGTCACGCAGTGCCGAATCGCAAAATACCCCCTGGTCTTTTAGCAGCCAAATCCTCCGTGGCTTAAGTGGTTAAAATAGTTTATTGATCTGTATTTATTTTACTCTTGTATTCCAAAGGCTGTATGGTTTTTTATTGGAAACCCTATTTTCCATCCATCTGGAGGATCAGATGGGTTCCGATGAGAGTGGACAGACGGTCCATTCTCATCCCATCTCCCCATAGAGGACAGCGGGGATCTGACAGCTCCGTCTCTGCACACAGAGCAGAGACGGAGCTGTCATCCACCTGCTCAGTGGGGATTGGCGGGTCGATTCCCCCGCTGAGCAGAACGGACTCCGTCGCCGTGTGAAAGGGGCCATTCGGGGTTTTCTTATCACAACTTCAAGACATTGGTATGGGGCAAGAATCCTTAGTGGTATTCCCCTGTCACAAATCTTGGTAAAAACGCGTTTTTAACACGCAAGCATCATTTTAGCTTCACTAATCAATATGGATAATACATTTGTGTGTGTACGTATAATCAACCTAACTTATCAATATATTTTAACATTAATGCTATATAGGTTTCATTATAAATGTGTTTATAAATGTATTATTATAATGCCCTATGATGTAAGAATCGGTAAATATCACATTATCCATATCCATTAAAAAAGGGGGAAAAAAATCAGCGCCGAGGCAAAAAGGCAACATGTGACATATAAGGACCAACAAATAAATCAAAGTTTTCAAATCCAATAGTGTGCATACATAAATACAGTGAAAAACATGCTAGGATTGAAAACACAAGTGAAACATCACACGTATATGGTGCAATAAATGTGATAAATATTCTCAGGAAATGCTAATAGTCAAAGTCCATCAAATCGTGAAGAAAGATATCAAAGTTGAAAAAAGTCCACAGATAAGTGATGATAACCCATAATAATAGGGCGCCTTCTGTGCACAATCCCAAAGCAAATGGGCACTTATCCAACCAATGCGTGCAATGGACGCTCACCTTAATAAAGGATATTATGCACATTCAGAGTAATCCAATAATGGAAAATTCCTCCACAGTGGTGAGTAATCGGCTCATGTAAAGCAAGCAAACATCTCCATAGTGTAGTATTTAGAAGCACCAATTTTATTAATAAAATTAGTAACTTACAATAAAATACAAAGATGCAGACAAACAGCAGGTAGGACCCGCAGGGTCCCTGGATCGCATGGTGTGTCTGAATGTAAACTTCTGGTCTTGGCCGAAAACCGGAAGTGACATCACGCGTCACAACGCACGTGACTTTATTAAGGTTTGGAGGATGGGTGACAATGTTTGGCGCAAAAACACTGCACATCCCCAAAAGAACACCATACCCACAGTGAAGCATGGTGGTGGCAGCATCATTCTTTGGGGCTGTTTTTCTTCAACTGGAACAGGTGCCTTAGTCAAGGTAGAGGGAATTATGAACCGTTACATATACCAGTCAATGTTGGCGCAAAACCTTCAGGCTTCTGCTAGAAAGCTGAACATGAAGATGAACTTCATCTTTCAGCATCACAAAGCGTAAATCCAAATCAACAAAGGAATGGTTTCACCAGAAGAAGATTACCCAGTTACGGACCGCCCTCCGCAGTTATACTGTGGTAGATAGTCCCTCATGCGCGAATCAACGTAGGGGTACGTCGGTCCGCGCCTGGTGCCCCTGCTAAGCAGCGGGGATGCCGATGCACGGGGCCAACGCCCGCAATGGCTCCCCTCTGAGAGAGGACGGTCAGCTGTTGTAAACCGAGCTGATCGTTCTTCTCTAAAATGATCATAGAGCGCCTGTGATCCTTCTATTTAGGATCACAGGTCTCTATGGTCATTTCAAAAGCCCAACTCCCCACAGTTAGTAAATAGGTCCCTAGGCTTACATTTAACTCCTTGATCACCCACTAGGTTAACCCCCTTCCCTGTCAATGTCATTATTACGGTAACAGTGCATATTTTTAGCACTGATTACTGTAGTAATGTCACTGGTTCCCCCCAAAAATGTCAAAAAGGTCAGTTAGGGGTTCGCTCTGTCCGCCGCAATGTTGCAGTCCCGCTAAAAATCGCAGATCGCCGCCATTACTAGTAAAAAATAAAATTAAAATGACAAATCTTTTCCCTAGTTTGTAGACCCGATAACTTTTGTGCAAACCAATCAAAATACGCTTATTGGAATTTTTTTTTTTTTTTTTTTTTTTTTTTTTTTTATTACCAAAAATATGTAGCAGAATACAAATTGGCCTAAAAAGATGAAAAAAAATTGATATTTATGTAGCACCTTACAGGTAGGTGCTAGGTAAATGCATAGGTGGGCCTTGTCTGCCTAACAGCAGGGCCATGATTGCGTTTTGGTTAGGGTGTCATGGCTTCCAGGTGTGTCTGCTGAGAGGGGAGTCTCCCCACTGGCTCTCTGAGAGGCTTCTCATAGGGCATTGGAGGAAACCCAATCAGGGACACATTCAGGCTTGTAACTACCCCAGAATGCAGATTCTGCGAGTGGGTATAAGTCTGAGGGGAGTGCGTGACTGAGCGTCTTTGGCGGGAAGCGGAGTCCCTGGAGGTAGAGGACGGCTGTCTCTCCTCCTGTCCGAGAAAGCCGATGTCTCGGGTGCTGCCGGAGAATCCAGAGTGCTGAGTTGAGCTGAGGGGGATCCGGTGTGCCAAGAACCAGCGGAGAGCAAGAGGGGTCCAGTCCCAGGAAAGCCTACACAGGTCGTGAATACTGAGGATTGCCTCTGGGGGTCTGCCTATTGTCAGTGGGGACCACTCTGGAGAAGGTTCTAGGATCCAAGTATCAGCTAGCTTTAAAGGGGGTACCTGGTTGGAGGATGCTGAAGTGATAGAGGGGGTACCTAGGTTGAGGACCCTGAAGTGTGAAAGGGGGCGCCTGCTGTTTGGGCCCTGAAGAGTCAGTGCACAGTGTGTAGTGCATCAGTTGAGCGTTGAATTCATACAGGAATTCACAACAAGCTACCTCAAGCCAGTGCAAGGCTGGAGGGAGTAGTCAGTGACTTTTCAGTGCAAGCAGTGTCAGACGTTCAATGTTCTACAGTCCTGGATCTTCAGGACTAAAGTCGGAGTTCCAGCACAGCTTTCAGAGATGCAGTGTGTTCAAAGCATCAGTAAGCATTGGCTAGCGTCGGCTGGTGTCAAGACAGCGCTAACGGGCATTTTTGCTATAGAATTCTCAGAATTGTACATAGTGGAGCCAAAGGAGTATCCCACTCATTCCCTTCTCCCATCCCCTAAAACTACAATAATGCAACCAAAGATGCCGGAGTTGTCAATGTCTCAGTTCTCACACCCAGGGTCGCAGCTCACATGGGCTGGAGAGGTAACCGGTAACAATGGCAGACCCACATCAGGCCCAATGCCTGAAAAACCTGCTACATTTAATTTCTTTTTTTTTTTTTGGGAATGTTGTTATTTAGCAAAATGTAAAAAATATTGTTTTTATTTTATTTTTTTTCAGAATTGTCGATTTTTTCTTTTTTTTTTCTTCTTCTTTTTTTTTTTTTTTTTTCTTTTTTTGTTGATGGAGTAAAAAATAAAAATTGCAGAGGTGATCAAATACCACCAAAAGAAAGCTCTATTTGTGGGGAACAAAAAAGACATGCATTTTATTTCGGTAAAGCGTCGCCCAACTGTGCAATTTTCCTTTAAAATAACACAGTGCTGAATCGCAATAAATGGCCTAGTTATTATGAGGGCAAATCCTTCCTGTCCAGAAGTGGTTAAAGTTTTGGAATGGCCCAGACCTAAATCCGATTGAAAATCTGTGGGGTGATCTGAAGAGGGCTGTGCACAGGAGTTGCCCTTGCAATCTTGACAGATTTGGAGTGTTTTTATAAAGAAGAGCGGGCAAATATTGCCAAGTCAAGATGTGCAATGCTGATAGACTCAGACTAATACCGAAAAAGACTGAGTGCTGTAATAAAATCAAAAGGTGCTTCAACAAAGTATTCATTTAAGGGTGTTAACACTTATGCAACCATATTATTTTAGTTTTTTATTTTTACTTCCCTCCACCTACACTATTTCAGTTTGTTGTTCAATTGAGTTGTACAGTTTATAGGGCACATTAAATGTGAAAAAAGTTCTCAAATGATTTGTCTTTGTCTCATTTTTTTTTTTTTTTTTTGTTTACATCACAGAAACCTGACACTTTAACAAGGGTGTGTAGACTTTTTATAACCACTGTATGTGAACTTACCAGCAGATGAAGAACCCCAGCAAACATCATCACAGCTGCAGGCCGCATCCATCTTTGGCCATCTTCCTTCCGGGTCCACGGACACTGGCTGTGTGACTGGCCCAGAGCCGCGTTACATCACCCCCTTACATGCACATGGGAGCTGCCTGGTCATGGCACAGGGCAGAGCAACTGTGCAAGTTTAGGAGATATTTACAGTACCTATAGGTTATCCTTATTATAGGATTACCTTATTATAGGATTACCTAAAGGTACAAACATTAGAGGGAAGTTCACTTCCTCTTTAGGCTGACCAAAGCTTAAAATAAATCTGCTTCAGCAGGGTCTGGTCAAATTTCAACCAATGTGTGGCCATTACTGTTCAGCAGAAGTTGATTGATAGAATCTTGCAACGGAAAAATGAAAATAAACTACACCTCTATGGCCAGGGGTCTCCAAACTACGGGCCACAAGCCGCACATGGCTCACTACAACATTTTATCTGGCCCACAGCAGCGGTCCATGAAAATACCACAACTGGCTCGCAGTAGATTCCCCACTGCCAGCCATGAACCTCCCCCAGCCCAAATGATGGCTGTAAGGATGGACTCTTTCACCCCGCAAATATCTCTAAGGCTCCATGCACACGGTAAGCTAAAAACAAAATGCCTGAAAAACGCATAATAAGTGTGTTTGTGCCAGCTTTTAGCAGTGTTTTGGGAGCGTTAGCCTTTATTGGCATTTCCTGTAATGTGACCCGTCCCCTTTCCCTTTTTTTTTTTTTTTTTTTCTGTGCAGTTCTTAAAAAAAAAAAAAAAAAAAATGGAAACCATCAGTTAGGGCCCCTTTACACTGCTCTGTTGCAAAATTGCGGTAAAAATGCATATGCCTTTTTATTGCGATTTTGCTGTGTTTCAGTTGCTTTTTCTGTGCATTTTTGGGTTGCCTGTACCTGTGAAAAATGCACATGATGCAAAACGCGGTGTGTTGTTTTTTTATCACGATTTTGATGCATTTTCCATTCATTTCAATGGGGTGTTGCGTTTTTTGGTGCGGTTTTAAAAACCACACCAAAGATGCAGCATGCAGTGATTCAAAACGCACCGCACCCATAAAGCAGTGGTTTTTCTTGCAAGGTTAAAAACGCAGGAAAAATGTATCAGTGTGAAAGGGCCCTTAGCAGCGTTTAGGAGAGGTTAGCGTTTTTTTTTTTTTTTTTTTTTTTTTTTTTTGCTCCTAAAAGCTGAAGCTTCAAAAACACTTCTAAAATAGTGTGCATGGACACATAGGACAACAATAAGCTGCTGCTAGGAGCGGTTTTTCAGCTAGTGTACATGGAGCCTTAAATATACAAAGTGACCCTCATACTGAAAAGTTTGAAGACCTCTGATATAGACCAAAGGTAATTGTACAAAATATAAAAATGTCTTATTGGACAAAGGTATTTTAAAAAAAGGTAAGCAAAAATGACCATCTTCTTAAAAGCATTTAACATGCTGTTAGATCTTTTGTCTAGTAAAACATTTTGTATTTGTCTACAATAATCTTTGGTCTATACCCTAAGCTGTTTTTCTTTATTTCACACACTAATCTAATTTTTGTAGTCGTCGTGTTTTCCAGTGATCCATAAAAAACTAAAAGGAGAAATCCATTTTCTCCCTTTTTGAATGTGTACAAAACCTTGCCATCACCTACCATGTTTTATACCAAGAGATAAATGATCGGTTTGTGTTTATTTTAGTTACAGGCCTTTTATGTCAACTAATATCCTTTTTAAACAGGATTAAAGGAACACCTCAACGTAATGGCGTTACAACTACCATTTATTAGGCTTTGCTGTTGACTTGGCTTTGTGTAATCTTCATTAACTGTGTTTTCTCTCTTGCAGCATAAAATGAATGGAGCTATGTCATCATGACAAGATTTCGCAGAAGAACATGCATCACATTAGGAATTGTCATTTTAATTGTCTGTAGTCTTATGCTGGCCTTGAAATCATTGAGGCCTGAAACAGCTGCATTTGGAAGTCCTTTTGCATTAGGTCTTTTACCTGAACTTCAGAAAGTGACTGCTCTTCATGAGAAAAATGGTGTAAAACTCAATGTTCAGTCAGGGCAAAAAACTCAAGCTGACATGCTTGAGTCCCAGAAGCCTGCCAATATAAAGATGGAAAACCCACCAGCCCCTAATTATAACCTTCATGTTTTTTATTATACATGGTATGGAAACCCTCAGTTTGATGGTAAATACATTCACTGGAATCACGAACTACTGAAACACTGGGATGCTAAAATTGCTGGTAATTACCCCACTGGAAAACACAATCCTCCTGAAGATATTGGAGCTAATTTTTATCCAGAACTTGGACCGTACAGTTCCAAGGATCCTTCTGTTTTGGAAGCCCACATGAAGCAAATGCAATCAGCTGCAATAGGTAATGCATTTTTAAAACCTAATACACAACTTGGTTATGCCCTCTAGCTTACTGTAACCGATAAATATTGTGAAGACTATCCTACGCTAAAATGCTATGCTTGCTCCAGAAAACTATGGCTAACCAGTTTTTAGGCTGGATAAAGTGCTTTTTAATTGGCCAGAACACCAACACGCAAATAATGAAATATTCTGAATACTGCATGTAAATGTTCACATGCCTGTAAAGGAATTAAAAATTTAGATGTTGGGACTAAGGTCACACATGTGGCAGTCTTTAATGCTCTCTGAGAAGCAATCTGTGGTAGGTCATTTTCCTGCAAATGCAAGCCAAGTGTTTGGTGCAGGGTTGTTGCATGGCCCCATTGACTTTAGTGAGTGAGTTTGACAGGTGGGTGCTATCTATTGAACTTAGCAAACCAAGTTAAAGTTGCATGTATCCAACCCCCTCTGGCTGCCTTGTTTAGGCTATTGGGGGACATTGAAAACACAACCAAATCACTCCTTTTTTTTTTTTTTACCACCTATGTGAACAAGGTCTACCGGTTGAAAAAAAGGCTTCTTAAAGAGGAAGTAAACCCTCCTCTGTAACTTGTACTGTAAGAATATTTAATAATAAATATCTCGCGCTCGTACTTATGTCAGAATATTTATACTGCTCTGAATATAGCAGTGTATTTATTTATGGTTAATAAGCAAAGATCTGTGAAAAAGGAGAGTCTTCACCTATTGCCATAAATCAATGTCGTGAATTCTTTTTAATTGATTCATTTCTTTTTAAAAGCATATACCAATCTTAGTGAGTACAGTCTACAGGGTGGAATATATATAATATAAAATATTTATTCTCAAGACATGTAAATCACAATATATGATCAAACAAGAAGTGACACAAAACAAATAACTCTAAAGAAAAAATACTAACTTCAAATAATCAATGCAATGTGATGTTTAGCTCAATAATGAAAGTGAAACTGAAACAAAGTGAAATAAAACAAAGTGAAAGTAAAACTAAAGCAAGATTACCATTTCTTTCCAGGTATAGTATAAGCCATAAATTAATGTTCTATATAAACAGACTACAATGGTCTGCGTAATGCATAGCCGAAAGTCACGTCACTGCAGATGAGTGAGAATAAGCCATGCAAAACGGAAGACTTAGAATTGCAAATAATGCACTAAATCTGATATTAATAAAAATGTATAAAAACAAAAATCAGCTTTTTAGAGAAAAATCTACCATGGCTTATACGGCTGGGATTGTAATCTCATTACCCTTAAATATGCAATATAAAACATATAAGGCAGGAAATAAACAATTATTGAATAAAATCAAATAATACAGCAAGGCATAATTACCACACTTAAGATGGCCGCTAGCTTCAATTGGGCGTTACCAAAGTCCTAAGATGGACGCCTTTCTTAAGATGGTGGCTTCCCTTCAAGTTTCAGATGAATGATGGACAAAATGGAGTATGTCTGGATGAGTCTATTGAGTAATGTAATAGTGTGTGTGATGTAAGTGTATTGTCTGATGGGCAGTGTAATGTGTGTCCCCCTCTCCTCTGGGTTGGTCTTTTATATGGTAAGAACAAAGCGCTATAAAAATTACCATAAGTAAAACCCAGAGGGATGAAACATTATCCCAATTGGTCAGGATATTCTATACCTAAACTGGTGAGGTCAGAGACACACCTCTTTTGATAATTAACCCCATACTTGGTATAATAAAATTAAATGATTTCTCTATATGTAAGTTTAATCATATAACACAACATAAAACTTTGTCCAGACTCCCAGTACATACATAAATGTCCACCTGTATCTCCATCATTCACCTGGGCAAGTAATGCCATTCCAATAATTATATTATTTAACACAATATAATATTTTTATATGGGAATATCTAAAATTATCTCAAGACTGCACCTGGTATTTCGCCTCCAGAGGGCAGTATCGTACCGTTCATTAGATTTTGTATTTAACATACTTAGAAACAATTACCATTATATCCTTATCTGATGACCTCTGACCTCTAGCTAGTGAATAGCCATTACTTATTTGACCATGCCAAAGGGCTGTCAGAGCGTCTAGAATTGGAAGATCTATTACTTAGTCTATTCTAAAACAACGCTTATATAAACACTCCTACCACATGCCTTAACATGAAGTAATTTGTTTTTAAGACGCACAAGTCCTTACACATCATAGAAAAGTATACTTATGTATATATATATATATATATATATATATATATATATATATATATATATATATATATATATATATATATAATCTAATATTATATAAGTATCAAGTTCACACTTCTATATTAATAAGAATACAATGTATTATCGTTAATATACATCTTACATATGATGATGTTTTCTATAAAAACGTATATGGTTCATCTTTAAATGTCTGCTAGAATATACTGGGGTATTGTCCATTGTTATATACTTATAGACAGATTGAGATATCCCCCCTTAACATAGCGTCAGACTGACTGAGTCTTATCTGATAAATATGTCAAAAGAAATCTTATTTACGATTACATAGAAATACAAAGATCTCTGTTGAAACCACAGACCCTTTGTAAGCCTGTGAGAGACATTTTGAAAATGAACCTTCTTTGACCTTAGAAACAACATGGAAGCCATCCTGTTCAGAATCTCTTATGCATAATATGAAATATACATGGCTTTTAAAATCATTTTTCTTTTTACCTATTATTTTAATCAACCCCCAATAACCCCGACAGTACCTATAGGTAAGCCTATGATTATCTATAGGTACTGTAAATATCTCCTAAACATGTACCGTTTAGGAGATATTTACCTTACATGCAGCCAGTGACGTCACTGGCGCATGCGCTCTGAAGAAACGGCCGCTCGTGCTGTTCCTTCAGAGCACCGTGCCGTGACCGTCGGCTCCCACGGCTCCGGCCAATCAGATGGCTGGATGCCGCGATCCCGGAAGACAGGCGACTGAACATGTCGCCCGTCATACAGGTAAGCGGACAGCACGGCGGGGGCTCTTTCTAAGGTAAGTATTTCATAATGAGCTAGTATGTGATGCATACTAGCTCATTATGTGTTTCTCTTGCAGGTTGCAAAAAAAAAAATTTGGGGGGGGGGGGGTTTATAACCTCTTTAATACTTTGAAATGACTGGATGTGTACAGTACGTGTGATGTGGCTCTTAAAATGTGACCTGATCGTCAACCAAGTTGCAAAAAAAGATAGACCTAGTTTTGATTAACCACTTTACCTCCAGAGGATTTTCCTGCTTTACGTCCAGGCCACTTTTTGCAACTTGGCACGGCCCGACTTAAACTGACAATTGCGTGGTCATGCAACGCCGTACCCAAACAAAATTTATGTCCTTTTTTTCCCACAAACAGAGCTTTCTTTTGGTGGTATTTGATCACCTCTGCGCTTTTCATTTTTTGCGATATTAATAAAAAAAGAGCAAAAATTTTGCGAAAAAATTGACATTTTATACTTTGACAGTTAAAAAATATCCAATATATTCAATTTTTGTCATATATTTAGGCCAAAATGTATTTAGCTACATGTCTTTGACAAAAAATTCTCAATGAGCATATTTTTAACCGCTTTAAGACCGGAAGATTTTACCCCATTCCTGACCAGGCTATATTTCACGATTCGGCACTGCGTTATTTTAACGGACAATTACGCGGTCGTGCGACACTGTACCCAAATTAAATTTATGTCCCTTTTTTCCCCGCAAATAGAGCTTTCTTTTGGTGGTATTTGATCACCTGTGCGATTTTAATTTTTGAAAAAAGAGCGACAATTTTGAAAAAAAATTTTTTTTTACATTCTGATATATAACATTCCCAAAAAAATTTAAAAATCAAACTTTTTTAACATTTTAGGCCAATTTGTTTTCTGCTACATATTTTTGGTAAAAAAAAATCACAATAAGCGTATTTTGATTGGTTTGCGCAAAAGTTATCGCGTTTACTAACTACGGGAAAGATTTGTCATTTTTATTTATTTTTTTTACTAGTAATGGCGGCGATCTGCGATTTTTTTTTTTTTTTTTTTTTTTTTTTGCGCGGGACTGCGACGTTGCGGCGGACAGATCAGACCCCTAACTGACATTTTTGACACTTTTGGGGGTACCAGTGACATTACTACAGTAATCAGTGCTATAAATATGCACTGTTACTGTAATGACACTGACAGGGAAGGGGTTAACTTTATTGGTGATCGAGGGGTTAAATGTATGCCTCATGCTTACTGACGTGTGTGGGGGGAGGGGATTGTGTGACACAGATCGCAGGTTCAGCTATGCTGAATCCTGTAATCTGTCCCTGCCTGTCACATAGGAGATCCGCCCGCTTTGTTTACGCAAGTGGGCGGATTTCCACACTCGATCACCGCCTCTCCTCCCCTGGACCGACTCTCGCTGTGTCTGAATACAGCAGGAGCGAGCCTCCGGCGGCATACGCGCGCCGCCGAGAGGGGGCGGGATCCAGCGAAGTAGGTCTATGTCGCTGGACGATAACGAGCCCCTTTGCCGCAGTGCCCTCAACGTGAGCGGTCGGTAAGTGGTTAAACAAGCCTGTACTTACAGTATATTTCCAGTCCATGCAGGAAAAGTGTGTAAATCTGTGTTTTTGGTAATTTGTTCAAACCAACTTGAATAGCAATAGCCTCCAACAATTGTTTACTGTAGCTACGAACCCGAAATACACAGGATGCTAGGATCAATATAGATCAGTGTTTTTCAACCTTTTTTAGTCAAGACATCCTTAAGAACTGTGCACAATCCTGGGGCACACCAGTCTGAGGGCTCGTTCACACCAGGAGGTGCGTCCAAGCGCGCTTGTTTTTCAAATGTTCCAGCACATTGCATTTTTGTAATGGGCGCAGTCCTACGCAAATTTGATACATGCATGTGGTGTTAAGAATTAATGGCACCCATGCGTGACTGCAAACAGCTGCACATTTTTCTGTGGTACAGGAAAATATGCGATTTTGCATGTGTTACTGCACTGCACTGCACCTGGCGTGAGCAAGCCCTAAAATGTAGTCTGGGAGTTCAGTGATCTTAGGTTGTAACTCTTCACCCTCCAAATTCCCACTCTTAGTACAAACACAATCCCCCCTCCTACTTCCTGTACAGGAGGTAGTAATCAAATCAAACCTGCACACTGAGATGTGAGTGTGCGCCTGTGTAAACTCCGGTGCACAGATGGGAGAGAGGGCACAGCCTGCACCTCCTCCCTGCTTCTATGTGTACTATTGCCGGGAAAAATAAGAAAGCTGCCGGGCTGCCAACGTCCTACCAACTGATAATGTAGGCTGCTAAGGACATGTCAGGCGGCGCACACAGCTTTCTGTTTTGCCAGCTATAGTACACATAGCAGCAGGGAGTAAGTGCAGGTTGTGCTCCCCCTCTCCTCTCTGTGCATGGGAGTTAAAACAGGCTCACACTCAGACCAGGATGTTGTCGTAGCACCCCAGTTGAAAAACAGTGATGTGGACCATTGTATCTCATGATAGTGAATCAGTTCATTGATATTTCTTTTTGAATCCTAAAGATTTTTGGTGTCTTATTTCTGTCTCAGCCAATCTCTATTAGCTCTTCAGGGCACATACCAGAACCCTGATATTCTCCAGCATTGGAAGATTTGCCCTTTACCATTATCATTTACATTGAAAGTAATAAACAGGACAAACCGAGGGGGTGAATCTCCCTAATGGGAGCATAGGCTGCAATAAAAACCTGACAGGCATTCTAATCCCTCTGCACTCCATCCAAAACGAAAAGAAAAAAAAGTTTTGACTTTAGTTATACTTTAATGCTTCACAATTGAAGTGAGGCATTCACATTCGTTGTCTGTTTTTTATCCCAAGCATAAAATTGCACAGTTCTGCCATATAGTCCAGATTTTTGTGTAATCATTCCAGTCTCAGAAGTATTGTGGAGAATCTAGGTACTCTTCTATGTACTTGTTTCATACATCACCTGTTATTAAGAGTGATGACTATTTCTGTGAAGTCATTTTGTCAGCATAATCCATATTTTAGTGTTTTTAGTGGACAGAATAACAGATTTATTCTGTTGTTACCCTAGGGTTCTTGTATTGCTTGCCTCACACTTTGCAGGGGGAAAAGTAACCCTAGTGTATTTCTTTTGTAAAGTTTGTTTTACTGTGGATTGCTGAAAACCTATGCATATAGCCTTCTCTATGTAGTTTCTGTAGATATTTTTTTTTTCTATAATTCTTTTCCTAAGGTTCTCTTAGGTCACATTTACCTCGTTTTTATCTCATCATTATCCTGGATGATCCCATACTTTTTTCCACCAAGAACCGTGATTGTTTAAAACATTTATTCCTTGAAGGAAATCTACACCCAAAAGCAAAACAAAGATACAGTAGCTGCATTTGTTTCATTGATTACCGGTTCACACTGTTCCGACTTGTCAGGCGACTTGGTCGCCTGACAAGTAGCGCACAATGCTGTGCAATGGAACCGTTCTAATAGGAGCGACTCAAGTCGCTCCGACTTAGAAAAAGGTTCCTGCACCTTTTTTTTGCAAAGTCAGAGCGACTTGCATTGACTTCCATTATGTGAAGTCGTTGCAAGCCGCGCCGAAGTCGCGGTGCACAGGCGAAGGCATTAGTCGCCCTAGTGTGAACTGACACTAACTGCTAAGAATAATTTCTGCAAGTACAGAAAAGTTAGGGTCCTTTCACACGGCCGATCCGTGTGTCCGCAAATCATCCCATCCGTTTGCGGATGATTTGCGGACATAATGTAAGTGAATGGCACTGCGGGTGTCAGCGGAATACCATCCGCTGACATCCGATTTTCCTCCTTTCAGTTCTGTTCCGTTTTTTCGAATGGAACAGAACCCTATTTTTTCTTCCGTGTAAAAAACGGAAAGGAAGGAAAATCGGATGTCAGCGGTGTCATCCGCTGACACCCGCAGTGCCATATACTTACATTATGTCCGCATATCATCCGCAAACGGATGGGATGATATGCGGGCACACGGAGCGGATGACATTTCTGGAAAAAAGTGGAAAAAAAAAAGTCCCGCAGCGGACCTTTCACACGGAGCGGCCGTGTGAAAGGACCCTTACTGTTTATCTTGTAGTCTAGTTGATCTAGTTCTAACTTTCTGTCATAGATTTGGACAGACTGATGAGGCCGGACTCTGCACCTGTGAATCCCAGGCACCTGAAAATGCCAAAATTTGATGCAAATTGCCTGTGTGCATGTACCATGTAGCCTTATATTGTAGGAGCCCTTATTTGGGTTTGCACTGTCCTGTACATCTCTGCACCAGTGGGTCAGTTCACATCATAGAAGCAAAGTCCGGTTACGTTCCAAATGCATTTCTGTATGCATGTTTTTGTTCCTGGTGCATTTTTGATGCTTTCCAGTGCATTTTTCCCATCCCCTTTTTTTTTTTTTTTTTTTGCTATTTACCATGCTGTTTTACCAGTACAGTTTGGTGCAAAAAAAATGCAGCATTCTACTTTTTTTTTTTTTTTTTTTTCTGGAACTGACTGCACTGGTTTGAACTATGCCTTTGAAAACCATATAACCTACTATCCATGCATTTATGATGCAGAAAAAAACCTCCCTGGACTGCATGTGGTGTGAACTGACCTTTATGCCCCGTACACACGTGCAGATTGTCGGCCGCGACCGATCGGCCGATTGTAGGCTTGTTAGTATGATGCTTCCGACAGCCGACAGCGCACTTTCGGCCGAACAGAATCTGTCGTGCAAGCATAAAAATTTTTGTATGCCGACACCAGAACGGCCGATTGTTCGCCAGTCAGTACAGATTTCGGCCGACAGACAGCAGATTTGCAAGACTGGGCATGCTCAGAAAAGAAAAAACGCAGGGAAAGTTAACCATCACATGACATCACTTCTGCAGTCGGCTGTTGTTGGCCGACAAAATTCGTGTGCAGTCTTTTGCACTTTTCAACAGACACGACAGACCTTGGACAAAAGACAACCGATCGTTCGGCCGACAATCTGCACGTGTGTACGAGGCATAAGTCCATATGATTCCAAACAGTTGTAGTCACCTAATATTGTTTTTTTTTTAAATAACCTAATACAGCATAGAAGCAAATGAATGATTTCACACATATACCTAAATAATCGAAATATACTATCTAAAACCAAGGATATTGTGTTTTTTTTTTTTTTTTTACTGGACCCTTTTAATTCTGAACATGTTTCCCATTAGTTTGCATTACCATGTGGAAAAATGCAGTTTTTTTTTTTTTTTATTGCTGGTCAGGGGACTTGTTACAGAAATTAAGGTGTAAGTGATATGACGACTGAATTTCATATTTTCTTGAGTTAGCAAGGATTATAATATGAATGGCTATAAAACTTTCACGTTTGCACATAAAGGGCTTTGCAAGTAAATGAGTGACATTTAAACTCATTTTAAATTGTGTATTATCCTTCTGCATTGCAGTGCACAATTTCTAGATTTCCCCATCACTGCAACAAGATGTGAAATTTTTAGGACAAATTGAACAGTGTATAGACTCGCATTACTACGCCTGTGTGAAATAAAGTAACTTCTAGTGCAAATGTGATGCATTATTAAATTTAAAAGCGCCAAGTGATCTGTAAGCATTGGCTCTTCTTTATTTTTTTTTTTTTCAAATTCTTCTAGTGTTTTTGGCAAGCCTATGCGCCTATTTGAAATAGACCGCAACATTGGACTGTTTCTTTTCACCTAATTTTACCATTGAAAGTGATATTAAACCTAAAACCAAAAAATGTAATGCCTTGCAGCTTACCAATCCTTCGATAAGAGAAAACCTTTATCCCAAAAGAAAAAAAAAAATGGTTTTACATAATAAAAAAAATCATTGTAAGCTCCCCTGCCAGTGTAAAATGGTTTGTCTCATTTTTGAAAACTGAGATCTGGAAAGAGTGCTAGTTCTTTTGAGAGACAACTGACATACTGGCTGGATCACCGGGTGAAAATAGAAAGAGCCTAAAAAAAACGAATACAGCCATCACATCTAAGAATTGGTAAGCTGCAATATAATGAATGTTTGTTTGCTTTTAAGTTTAATACTGCTTTAAGGAATTGTGCCAAATGCTTTGTCAGATACTAAATGTAATACAATAGTAGTACCAACATCCTGAATTTACATCCTCATAAAAGCTGATTCATTTAGACATGACTTGACTTTCATGAACCCTTTCTAGTCTGCTATTGGGTTATTCTTTTCATTATGTATTTTTATATAGAACATGTCCAATTGGATGTGAATAATTACTATTCCTTGTATTTGTATGGCATCTCTCAGGAGGGCTTTTTTTCTCAGAGAAGAGGCACAGGAACCAACTTGCACCAGTGAGAGGGTCCTAAAGTGGTATTAAGTAAAGCCAGGGGTGCATAACACATAAGTGCTGGGTTCAAGAGTGGGTATGCACAAAGTGTAGGGTTCAGTGGATAATGCTCAGAACACATTTGGGAGTGTGTTACACACAGAATGCAGGGTTTAGCAGTGCACTATGTTTAGAGTGCAGTGTACCGGAGTACATTACGCTCAGAATGCAGGGTTCAGGACTGCGTGACGCTCAGAATGCAGGGTTCAGGACTGCGTGACGCTCAGAATGCAGGGTTCAGGACTGCGTGACGCTCAGAATGCAGGGTTCAGGACTGCGTGACGCTCAGAATGCAGGGTTCAGGACTGCGTGACGCTCAGTAAACAGGGTTCAGGACTGAAAAAAATGCAGATTTTTACATGTATGTGAGAAGTGTCAGAATTGGCCCGGTTTTCAAGTGATTAAACAATGAAAAACTGAATAAACAAGACATGATTGTGATCTGGAACAATAAAATTGTTTAAAGTCTGTTGTCGTGCAGCCAGCTTATTTTATTCCATGTGGGGAACGCTGTCAATCTCAATCAGCCAGTACCTGCAACCTAAGAGATGGGCTCATTGCTGGCTTTGAGCAGGAGTTTCCATTGGTATTGTGTATGAGAATGACCTGTACATTATTCTCGGGGAAACATTTATTAAACATCTTCTTCCCATTTGTATGGTACTTTTCAGTTCAATATAACCATGTTTCATTCTACACCCATATCTAGGATGTAACGTGAAGCATGGACAGTGGACTCCCAACCCCCCCCCCCCCCCCCATAAAAAAAATTCCCTCTTCTTCTTACAGAAACTGGGGGTTTTTCTCCACCAGCTCCTGACATTATTTGAGGTATGTGAAAAGAAGTACTAAAAGTCAAATTTTTCACCTCAGCTGAGGGATTTGTAGTTTCAATGAAGAACGATGATGTCACCACACTTGTAGTCCAATAGTACTTCCTCCAGCTCCGTAACTGAAGGTTCATACCTTGGCACCAACCTATTGCTGGGGAAATAATCTTCAGGAGGCAAAGCATTGCAGTTCAGATGCACGGATTGCCATTGCAATGCTTTGAATTCTCCAAGGCAAAAAATCAAAAATTAACTTTTTTTTTTTTTTTTTTTAATTATGGATGCATGTATTGTTTTGTTGCAAAAGATAGGCTTGGCCTTTAAGTCTGGGTTCACACTGACGTGACTTGCGCTCTGACATTCCTGTGCGACTTCATTGTGGCTTGCATATGACTTCTTTAACAGAAGTCCATACCAGTCGGATTGAAGTCACACCAAAAGCAGGAACCTTTTTTTTTTTTTTTTAACCAATAAGAATGGTTTCACTGCAGTTAATGGGGTGTGACTTTGAACTTTCTAGTCGCATGACAAGCCGCGGCAGTGTGGATCAGGGCTAACTGCAACAAAACTGTTGTGCCTTTCTGTACTGACAACACTTGTATCATTTCCTATCTGTGTGCAATGAGGATAAATAGTAAGCAAAATCTCCTTAGGGAAGTCAGTTAATATAAGTCTTTCACATGTAAACCTTTAAACACCTTTTTATAAAATATTATTTCTCTTTCATTCATTGACGGGCCCAGCTCCTGATCTTCCTAACCATTGGGTTATACAGCCCCCTACAGGAGTAGGACACTAGGCAGAAAGTGTCTGGCTATGCCTATGGGCAGTCCCAGGGGGTGTATACTCCCTCTCTCTGCTATAGGTACTCGGTTTTTTTCTGCCGAGTCAGGAGTAAGGACCTAGCTACTTGCTGGGATCTGTGGTCCTGGCATTTTTTTTTTTTTTCTTTTTAGATAGATTTTTTTCCTCGTGTTTTTTTTCCCTGTGAGATCTAATGTCAACTGCGGGACTGTGGGACAGGCTGGATAATTATCTAGCTGTCACCCCAGTCTGGCTAGCGAGCACCTGCAGACCTCAGCTCTGACATAGCTCCACCTCCTGGGGTGGGGGCAGGGCGTTATGGGGGCAAGAGGGAGCGTTGCCAACGACGGGACAGTTGGCTGTGCTGGGGGGGTGGGCTGTACCCGGTGGGGGCTCCTGCCAGGGCCCCCTGTCCTGCCTGGGCCTGTCCTTGAGACCTAGGGATCCCTCCTGTGTCCCTGGAAGCCTAATGGTGCTGCCATTTTGTTGTAGCCTTGTGCTGCAATGCACAGCGGTCATGTTTGTGTAGTCTGGCAGCCATTTTGCAGTGGTCTGCCATAGAAAACAGCGGCAGCCATATCTGTGGAGCCTTCTGTGCGGTGATTTCTGCAGTGGGAGCCCCTCACCCCCTGGTGCTGACTCCTGGATCCTTTTTGTTTCCAGATCGCCGCTCGTGCAGTGCAGATTCTCCTGGTGGCTGCGGTGGCTGGTTTCTGAGGGGTGGTGAGTCTCTGATGGGGTCCTCTCCCTCTCTGCTGAGGACCGCTTGGTGCTCTGTGACTGGCAACCGGATGGTGCTGCCAGAGTGGTGGGTGTTCTTAGCAGTGTTTTACACTTTTTTGTGGGGTCCCCCTGGTGACTCGTGGAGTCTTTGGAGCACATCTCCCCACCTGACCCCCTCTCTGGGGCTGCAGGGCCCTCTGGGTCCCATCCATCTATGCACTGACGGCAGTCCTGGAGTCCTTTTTTCCTGGAGGTGGCTTTTTGGTGATGGGCTGGCATAAAGCGCCCCTGCCTCATCTGTCTCATCCGATCCTGAATCTGATTCGGCCTCCGCAGATGTGGGTCACCCTGCTGGGTCTGAGAACACGCACACCTCAGATAGTAAGCAGGATTCCTCCACTTCTTCTGCAACCGCCGCACTGATTGTAGCTGTGCCGTAAGACCTTAAAGATGGACGCAGCTGCGACAGAGCCGCAGGTTCCCTTTGGCATTCACAAGCCAGCCAGAGCAGAAAAGGTGTTCCCTTTTCCCTCCTATTTTAACAGAATTGTCACTAAAGGGTGGGGACGACCAAAGCATCCCCTAGGGGTCCCTAAGTGATTTGCTAGGCGATACCCCTATGAGGAGTCTCTTCTTAAGAAGTTGACTGTTCCACTGGTGGTGGACCCTTAAGTTACCTGAATAAACAAGGCAACCATGATTTTGGTTGAAGAGTCCTCTGCCTTTAGGGATATGGCTGACAGGAAGGCCGAGGATTTTGCCCGAAATATGTACACCCTGGCTGGTTTGGCACTGAGGCTGGTAGTCACCATTGCCCTGATGTCGCAGACTCTGACCGAATGGGCTATTCTTTTTCGCTGTGACCTGGAGTGGGAGGAGCTTCCCCTGCCTTTGCTGAGCTGGCAGACCAGCTGGTCCAGGGGCTGCAGTTTGTGATGCCTCTTTGGATCCGGCTCGGCTCTCTGTTACGGCAGTGGTACGTCGGCATGTCTTTTGGCTCAAATGCTGGTCTGCGGACCAGACTTCTAAAAAGGTTTTCTCTAGCGCTCATCGACAGACGTAGTCCTCGGTGATACACCACCTTCGGGTTATGTTACCTCCGCAGGAGCAGGACTAGACAGGAAATTAAAAAGCTCTGGCCACACCCTAGGGGCAGTCCCAGAGGGTATATCCTCTCTCTCTCTGCCTCAGCAAATCAGTTATTTTCTGTCTAGTTAGGAGTAAGGTCCTAGACACCTTGCTGGGATCTTAGGTCCTGGCAAGAATTTTTTCTTAAAGGATTTTTTTAGACAGCTTTTTCTCCAGTGTTCCTGTGAGATCTTCAAGCAAGAAAGCTGAACTCGGCGACGGGCTGGATGTTGAGATCCGGTGGTCACCCCAGTTCAGCCTACGAGCGCGTGCAGGCCATAGCTCCGCGCTGGGTCGGCCGCGACAAAGTCCCATTAAAGGACTGTCCACGCGAGTTAAACGCTCGCCGAAACGCCAAAGACCATGAGTCACGGCGTCCGTATCGGTCGACAGCCCTCCCGCCCCGGTGGAGAGGGGTACTGTCAGGAGTTGGTGCCCGCCTGGTTTCGGTATGGTGAGTAGTATGTTCCCCCTTTTTCCCTGACGGGTTTTGTGGTGAACGCGGGCCCCTCTCTGTATGGTAAGAAAGAGTCCTTTCTATCCTATAACATGTCACAAATCCTCCTACTTTGAGTGTGATTTATGTGTGCAAAAGCCAGGAGGCTTGGCTTGGGAGCTAACAATCTATTGTATACATGTTTTAAAGATGTAATCTGTGGCATTCTGGGAATCTTATGGGTTAAGTATAAGCTACCTACCAGTCAGAAGCCACGGACATGTAGACTGCCTTCCAAATCAGATCTCCAGCTATTAGCAGGCCTCCCGAACGGCCACGCGGTCCGCCAGGGCCGGTACCGCCAACCACGCCATATCCCCATGCAGAGAGAGTGTTGTGTGCCCTGCAGCACACCGCTATTCAGTTTAGGCCGCCGCCATTTTTTTTGCTGGATCGCACGAGCCGCCATTTTGGCGTAGCCTCGTGTCTCCAGCATGGGGGCGGCCATGTTTGAGGTGATCCTACACCTCGTGGAGCTTGGGGGAGGCGCCGGAAGGCGTGCAGAGGGGCGGAGCCGCCTCCTTTCTTCCTGGGCAGCCAGCCAAAAGACTTCCTGTTTGTCAAGACAGCGCTGTAAGCTGTTGCAGTTTAACTCTGAGCATCAAGTGGTGAGCCTGGGGGTCTATCTCTCTCTCTCTCGATCGATAGGGATCCCTAAGCAGGTAACACTAAGGGGCTTTTTTGTGGCGCTGGGGGTCAGAAAAAAAAAAAAAAAAGTTTTTTTCTTTACTTTTGAATTATATTATCCAGGAAGTAACTGGAGTTATTATGGACCCTGCCACACATATTCCCCCACCTGTTTCCCTCGAGGGGGCCTCGGGACCCGCCGGTGCACAGAGTATAGAGTCATTTACAGCAATTTTGGAGTCTATGGTGGCTCGGGTGGAGGCGGCCTGTCAGGGACGGGGGTCAAGGAAGCGACCCCCGCCTACCCCTATACCATCTGACACCTCTGACTCAGATTCAGAGATGGTCACGGCAGTTGCAGGTTCCTCTGCAAGGGCTGTTATCCCAGGTAAAGCCCCCTCAGACAGTGAGGAGGACGCTTCTTCTCTTGCTATAATTCAGGAAGAAGCATTGGTGGACGCACTAGTTGTGGCAGTGCAAGAAACCTTAAAACTTGAGGCTTTACCGGCAGAGGCAACTGAAACAGAGAGGCCTTTTGGGACTAATAAGCCCATCAAGACGGCGAAGGCTTTTCCTGTACCTAAATGTTTTGGTAATCAGATTAAAGGAGAATGGGAGCATTCTAAACGTACCTTTACTATTTCCAAGCGTATTGCTAGACGCTATCCGTTTGAGGAATCCATCATTAAGAAATGGACGGTACCACCAGTCGTGGATCCGCCTATTTCCAGGCTGAATAAAGCCACGGTTATTCCAGTGGAGGACACTTCGTCCTTTAAGGATCCGGTGGATCGAAAGATAGAAGCAGAGTCCCGCACTATCTTTTCTCTGATAGGGTCAGCATTTAGACCAGTAATCGTTATTGGTCTAGTTTCCCAGACACTTACGGAATGGGCGAAAATGGTACGCCAAGATCTTAGGGGAAAAGATATTCCCCAGGAGACATCTGATTTGATGGAACAGATCATACAAGGGCTACGGTTTATCTGTGACGCAGCCTTGGACACTACTCCCCTATTAGGGCATGCATCTAAGTTAGCAGTGATCCTCAGACGTGTGCTGTGGTTAAAATGCTGGTCAGCTGACCTAGGTTCCAAAAAGACCTTGACCAATCTCCCCTTTCAGGGGAATCGTCTATTTGGAGCCAACCTAGATGAAATCATTAAGGATGCCACTGGGGGCAAGAGCACTTTTTTGCCACAGGCTGCAAAAGCTAAGGGACCTCGCAACAAGCGAGGACCTTTCTTTACCGCCCATAAAGGGCGCCCGGCTGGTACTAGCGGGAAAGGCAAGACTCCTCCAGGAGGGTTCAAGAAGGGGACCAACCCAGCCAAACCCGAAGCAAAGGAGTACACAGCCTGAAGGTGCGCCCCCACCCGGTTTCAGGGTGGGGGGACGTTTTCACCGGTATTCAGGACATTAGATCGAGCATCAACCACTACTACCGGTGCGATTCTTCCCTTCCAACATTTTAAGTACCACAGGAAGCGGTAGTTACCGTTCCCTGAAAAGATCTTTTCCTTTACCTTTTCCTAAGATTAGTCCCGATACCTCACAGGAATCGGATCTGGTTGACCAGATAGGCCAAGTAGCCTCTAGTCGGGTGACTTCGGTCCCTGAGGTTCAACCAGAAAAGATCACCTTTCCTGATAACTATCAGGTATCTGATAAATGTGTGGGAACAGAAAACGACCAGACTTTCTCGGATGGTCGGGGCCAGATAGCTCTAGGGACGCCTGGTTCAGATCCAATCAGCGCCAGTGGTCCTAGAAATTCTAGGCTGGCCTCCTCAAGCCGGCCTGGCCGACTTGGACATGTTAGTCGCAGACGTTCCGTGGGAACTTCGTCTCAGGGAGTGTCTGTGGTCTCAAGGACCAATTTACCTTCGTGCTTTACAGTCGCTGGTTTTAATGGCCTGGCCATTGAGACCCAAGTACTGAAGGACAGAGGTTTGTCTACTTCAGTCATTCCTACCCTTATTAAAGCAAGGAAAGCGACTTCCAGCAAAGTCTATTATCACACATGGAAGACTTATATTGCGTGGTGCGAATCTTTAGGATTTCCTCCACGTACCTATTCGGTGACTCGAATATTGGCCTTTTTGCAACAAGGGGTTGAGCAGAAGCTAGCCTTGAGCACCATCAAGGGTCAAGTTTCAGCATTAGCAATCTTCTTTCAGAAGCCTTTAGCTACCAAATCCTTGGTGCGGAATTTCATCCAGGGGGTGCGGCACCTGGCTCCTCCAGTCCGCGCGCCCTTACCGCCCTGGGATCTTAATTTGGTTTTGTCGGTTCTACAGAAACCTCCCTTTGAAAACATCAGGGAGATTCCCTTGCTTACTCTATCCCAGAAGGTGGCCTTCTTGGTGGCTATTACTTCTGCTCGCAGGGTGTCAGAACTGGCTGCATTATCATGCCAGTCACCATACCTAGTAATTCATAGGGATAAGGTAGTACTTCATCCTAAGCCATCTTTTCTTCCCAAGGTGGTTTCAGATTTTCATCTGAATGAAGATATTGTACTACCTTCCTTGTGTCCTCAGCCCAAGCATCATCGGGAACATGCGTTGCATTCCTTAGATGTGGTTCGGGCAATCAGGGTATACCTGAAAGCTACGGAATCATTCCGTAAGACGGATTCACTTTTTGTGATCACGGATGGCCCCAGAAAGGGTTTGCCTGCATCTGCCGCGACCATTGCCAAATGGATTAGACAAACGGTGGTACAGGCTTATTCTATTAAGGGTCAGAGTCCTCCGTTCCCTGTTAGGGCGCACTCCACTCGAGCACTCAGTACTTCCTGGGCCTTTCGCCATCAGGCGTCAGTGGTCCAGGTATGTAAGGCGGCCACCTGGTCGTCGGTACATACCTTTACAAAATTCTATAAAATTGATGTGACGGCATCGGCGGATGCCTCATTTGGCCGCAAGGTTTTGCAGGCCGCAATTTGAGGAGACCGGTGGTCTACCTCGAGGGTTTTTTTCTGTTTGAAAAAAAAAAAAAAAAAAATTGTTTTCTCTTTTTTTTGGTTGAGTCTCATCATTAAGGATGAGCATTGTAAACTTCTAGTTGGCACCGGTTGGGCCTTCTAGATTGGGATTTGATTTCCATTTTCCCACCCCTCAGTTGTGATACTGCTCTGGGACGTCCCGAAGGTGGTGTATCACCGAGGACTACGTCTGTCGATGAGCGCTAGAGAAAAATGGATTTTTGTAAAATCTTACCGTAAAATCCTTTTCTCTTAGCTCATCGACAGACGTAGTCCCCGCCCCTCTGTTTTGGAGTTGGGTTGGGTTAAATTCTCTAAGCACTGCTTTTTCACATAACGGATTTGCTGAGGCAGAGAGAGAGAGGATATACCCTCTGGAACTGCCCCTAGGGTGTGGCCAGAGCTTTTTAATTTCCTGTCTAGTCCTGCTCCTGCGGAGGTAACATAACCCGAAGGTGGTGTATCACCGAGGACTACGTCTGTCGATGAGCTAAGAGAAAAGGATTTTACGGTAAGATTTTACAAAAATCCATTTTTGACTGATCTTCCCTTTCAAGGAGATCGCCTGTTTGGTGCTACCCTGGATGACATCATTAAAGGTCTCACGGAGGGGGGAGTACCTTTCTTCTGCAGGCTACTAAGGGCACACACCCTCGTCGTAGATGTTGGCTCTCCTTCTTGGCGCAAGAAGTTTTCTCTATTGTTCGACAGACCCAGATCCAGACCAATGGGTTATGTTCCTCCGGTCAGGAATAGGCATTAGGCAGGAAAAAAGTTTAACCACGCCTATTGGGCTGTCCCTGCAGGCATAACCCCACACAAACTGCTATCAGTTTCTGCCCAGTTTTAGGAATAGGACCTAGCTCCCTGCTGGGACTTCGTTCTTAGCTTTTAAAGAGGTTGTAAACTCACAATTTTCACTTCAGCTCATTGTAATCTGCATAAACAAAGCAAACGATAGATGCCTGTAAAAGATTTCTTACTTGTATATTCTTCCTGTAATCCTTTCTGTAATATTTCATGACGTCATCGGCACATGCCCAGTGTCTATTCCAATCCCCGATATGCGTGCCGTTTCATTAAGAAAATCTCTGAGCTCTTCCTGTATCTCTCAAAACGGCACAGCTAAAGTCTCGCGATTCTCCCTTTCATACCTTTCTCTCCAGCTTCCTTATCTCTCTCACAGGGGGAGTGACCATGAGAAGTTACACAAGGGGAGGGGGAGTAAGTGAAAACGGAAGCATTCCTAGACAGTGAGAGCCAGTCTTTTATACAGAGCGTCTGCATTACAATTACAATGCGTGAGATTTCAGCAAGTAATGCAGTAAGGGCGGAAATGACGTCAGCGGGGGTAGCATAAAACAGGAGAAGACATGGCGCGGCCGAGTCCAGGAAGTAGGAGAAATATTAACTTTGAAATAAAGGTATTTTTAAACGGTTATGATGTATATATTTTATGTGTAATGTAATTATATTGCATGTCTGTTTAATACATTGTAAAAGTTTGATCTTCATAGCCGAGTTTACTTCCTCTTTAACAGGGAAATTTGTGTGTTGGTATTTTTTACACAAGTTCCTGACGGGCCTAGATCCAGAGGAACTACAAGCAACAGCCAACTGTGGTTTCACACTGGATAATCTAGATCCTTAAGGTCTCCCAGCCTGGTCTGCGAGCATGAGCAGGTTATAGTCCAGAACTAGGCCTCGCCACGACTGTGCCCCAACGTATGGAGACAAACCTGCAAGTGGACCGTCTCGCTGGGACGTGATGACCTGGAACGCCCTGAGTTGCAGCTTCGCCCTGGCTGACAGCACCCCCATCCCGGGTGGGAGGTGTTCTGTTTTGGTGTGGCACCCACCTGGTACCGTGGTATGGTGAGTAGATTATCCCCCAAAACCTCTGGCGGTCTCGGGATGGACTTTGGTCCCTCCTTGGAATGGTCGGACCCCCTGGTTCTTTTCCATTCCCCCAGCCTAACAGTCATGGTAGTCTTTGGCCTCATCCTACCCCCCCCACCCCACCTCCCTCCCTCCCGGGGTAGGTAGGAGCTGACTTTGCCACTTGCTCCAGTAAGGGGGATGGAGGCGGATGTTGCTGACCGAGCTGTCCGGATCTCACCGGGGGGTCTTTGCGCAAGTTCCCAGCCCCCTGGTTATTAGTGACTGAGGCAGGGATGTCTTTTGGGCTCCCTGCGGCAGTTATAGGCTTGAGGGGGAGCAGCTGGTTTGGGCCGAAAATTGGAGGCCGCGGCTTACGGCCTACTCGCGGCTGTTCAGATGCTATGCCAAACTGTCCGAGTACCATGTGAAGCTGTCTGAAGTGCCTGACTGAGCTGACCGGCGAATGCCGATGGATCAAGTCACACGGCCAGATTGAGCCGAAAATTGAGGCCGCGGCCTGCTTGCAGCTCCCCCGCCCTCAGGGGGGTGGACATATGGACTGCCTGGCACCTCCCTTGAACCAGGGGGGCCATGGGAACATTGTTGTGTGGGGGTACTCTGCCTGCATGTCTGTGTCACGGCTTGCCCCCTCTTCACCTTCCCCCGGCGTCTCCTTGTGGGACTGTGGTCGGCGACCTCCCCTGCTTAATATTCTCCCAGGGTGAGCTTAGCATATAGCGACTCTAATGGGTCTGCGTCCACACACTTCGGGTGCTCTGCAGTGAGGATGATTCCTTTTACTGCATATGCGCATGCAAGGGTGCTGGTGGATGCACTGATTGTATCTGTGCAGAAAATTTTAACATGAGGGTCGGCTGTTCCCTTGGGGCCCGCAGGTCCCCTAAAGGCGGAAAAAGTACACCATTTTCCCGCCTACTGTGACAAAATTGTTGCATGTTAGTGGCGTTGTTCTAAATGAAATAATGGTAACCACACTTGGTGTGGCTAAAAAGCTGGTCTGCGGATCAGGCTTCCACAAAGGCTCTACAGATCTCTTTACGGGGACTGCCTATTTGAGTCCTTGTTGGAATCCGCTAAGTGCGAGTCACCGCGTAATAGACGGGGCACTTATTTTTCAGCACACAGGCGGCCCCTTCATGCCTTCGGCATGCAGGAGCAAGGGGTGATTGTGACGGTTCCCTCTCTGGAACGCGTTCAGGGATTCTATTCAAACCTGTTTACTGTGCCCAGAAAAGAAGGCAAAGTACGTCCAATTCTGGATCTCAAGGTGAACCGAGGTACAGAAGTTTCGAATGGAATCCATTCGAGCGTTAGTGGCGTCTCGACACCAAGGAGACTCTTTGGCCTCTATACGCGTCCCTATCTACACTGGACACCAGCGTTTTCTTCGCTTCGCTGTAGGAGATGAGCATTATCAATTTTTAGCATTGCCCTTTGGTCTCTCCTCCGCCCCCAGGGTCTTTACCAAGGTGCTGACTCCAGTGTTGGCATTACTACACCAATGGGGGATTTCATTACTGGGATACCTAGACGATCCCCTACTAAGGGCTGACTCTCATTCAGCCCTGTTGGGCGACTTGATGATCACTGTACGGACTCTGCAAGAGTTCGGTTGAAACATCAATTTTAAAAATCTGCCCTGATACCTTCATTAAGACTGGATTATCTGGGGCTGATACTGGATTCCGCTTTGGCGAGGGTCTTTCTTCCTCCGGACAAGCTGCACAAGTTGCAAGGGGCGATCTGTTTGCTGTTGACAAGCAATCTGTCCTCTGCGGACTTGCATGCGGGCCTTGGGTCTGATGGTGTCTACCTTCGAGGCGGTTCCGTTTGCTCACACAAGACCATTACAAAGGGAGATTCTTGTCAAATGTAACAACGATCCAAAGTCCTAGGACGCATTGATTCGGTTGAGTCACAACACAAAGACTGCTCTTCTATGGTGGCTTCACTCGTTAGCACTACGCCAGGGCAAGTCCTTCCTTCCGTTGTATTGGACGGTGATAACCATGGATGTCAGGCTGGGGAGGAGTGCTGGGGAAGTTCTGCGCCCATGGGTCCTGGACAGCAGAAGAGTCCAAAACTTCTGATAAAGTATTTTGGAGCTCAGAGCGATAAAGCTTTGCCTGAGCCACTGGACAAATCGTCTGCAAGATTGTTCAGTCCAGATTCAAACGGACAATGCCACGGCTGTGGCTTACATCAATCCGGGAGATGGCCGATATCCTGGATTGGGCCAAAGTTTGTTCCAGCCCTCTCTTCTCTGCACATCCCAGGTGTGGAGAACTGGCAGGAGGATTACCTGAGTCGTCAGGTGTTGGATCAAGGGGAGTGGTCCCTACACCCGGAGGTGTTTTCATGTCCTGTGTGTCCGGTGGGGGACACCCGAAGTCGACTTGTTTGCTTCTCGACTCAACAAGAAGGTTCAGAGGTTCGTAGCCAGGTCTCGGGATCCTCTGGCCAATGCCACAGAACGCACTGGTGGCTCCTTGGAGTCAGTATCGGCTGATTTTATGCATTCCCTCCGCTAAAATTTCTGCCTAGGCTTCTTCACAGGATAGAAGTGGAAGGGGTTCCGGTCATTCTGGTGGCCCCAGACTGGCCTCGCCGGTCTTGCTACGCAGACCTGATAAAGTTGGTTGCCGATGCTCCCTGGAGACTTCTTCTCAGGGAAGATCTGCTGTCTCAAGGACCGATCTTCCATCCTGCTTTACAGTCGCTGGCTTTAACGGCGTGACTGTTGAAAGCCAGGTATGGAAGGATAGAGGTCTTTCTGATTCAGTGATTCCTACACTACTGAAGGCCAGGAAGATCTATTATCGTATGTGAAAATCGTACATTTCATGGTGTGAATCATTGATGGTACACCCTAGCTTGTTCTCTTGTGGCTAGGGTTTTGACTTTTCTTCAAAAATGTGTTGAACAGCGGTTGGCTTTGGTCACTTTCAAATGCCAAGTGTCGGCTCTGGCTGTGTTTTTCCAATTCCCTTTAGCTACGCAAGGGCCTTATTCACACTTTTTTCAGGGGTTTGGCCATATGGCTCCCCCGACGCGATACCCGCTACCGTGGGATGTGAGTTTGGTATTCTGTTCTTTAAAAACCACCCTTTGAGAACATTGGGGAGATTCTCTGCTTGCCTTGTCTCAGAAGGTTGCCTTTTTGGTGGCTATTACTTCTGCCCGCAGAGTATCTGAATTGGCGGCGTTTTCCTGCTGCTCACCTTATCTGGTGGACCACAGAGATAAAGTGGTACTCCAACCTAATCACTCGTTTCTTCCTAAGGTGGTTTCTGATTTTCATTTGAATGAAGATATTGTGCTGCCTTCACTTTGTCCTAAGCCCAAGCATTCCAAGGAAATGGCATTGCATTCTTTGGCTGTGGTACGAGCGATCAGGGTTTACCTGGAGGCCACTGAGTCTTTTAGAAAATCGGACGCTCTTTTCGTTCTTACCGAAGGACCTCGTAAAGGATTGACTGCGTCTGCTGCGACCATATCCAGATGGATCTGGCAGACAGTGGATCAGGCAGACGGTAGTTCAGGCTTATTCACTGAAGGGTCAGGTTCCTCCTTTCTCAGTGGAGGTGCATTCTACTAGAGCGCTGAGTGCCTCTTGGGCTTTTCGCCATCAGGCATCAGTGCTGTAAGTTTGCAAGGTGGCAACTTGGTCGTCTGTGCATACGTTCACAAAATTCTACAAAGTAGATGTGTTGGCATCTTCAGATGCTTCCTTTGGCCGCAAGGCTGCTATTTAAAGAGAATCCTTTTTTTGTTTCTCTTTTAAAGGTTTATGTTTTTTTTTTCATGGTGAGCTCCAGTTGTTCCTGGTTGAGCTCCATGTTACCTGATTGGCTAGGTTTAGCCTTTGGGGAATTACGTCTTCTTGCATTGTCTTCCCACCCATCATGATTGTACTGCTTTGAGACATCCCATTGGTCTAAAGAAGATGGAGCTGCGTCTGTCGAACGATAGAAAAATGGATTTTGTAAGAACTTACTGTAAAATCCTTTTCTCTGAAGTTTATTGACAGACGCAGCACCCGCCCCTCTACTTTTGAGTGAATGCGTTTATTTTTTTTTTTGTATTCTAAACACTGCTTGCAACTAAACGGATTCCTGATAGCAGAGTGTGCGGGGTTATGCCTGCAGGGACAGCCCCATAGGCATGGTTAAACTCTTTTCCTGTCTCGTACCTATTCCTGATTGGAGGAGCATAACCCATTGGTCTAAAGAAGATGGAGCTGTGTCTGTCTATGAACTTCAGAGAAAAGGATTTTACGGTAAGTTCTTACAAAAATCAATTTTTTTCATCCCTCAGGATTGACTGACAAGGGATTGGAGCCCTTCGGGGCCTCCTCTGGAGGATCCAAGCGAACTTGGTCTGACAAGTCGAGAGGGCTTCTCCAGACCCGCGGACAAGTCCCCCTTCAGCATGAAGGTGCGCGTAACGAGTATCTGGGGTGGGGGTGACGTCTTTGCTGTTTCCTGGACCCGTGGACTCCCCTGGTACAAGACAAGTGGGTCCATGAGATCATTTGATCCAGGTACAAGATCAAGTTTCCTTCTTATCCTCCAGTAAGGTTCTTCCTTGCATAGTTGCATAGTTAGTGAGGTTGAAAAAATACATCAGTCCATCCAGTTCAACCTATGATGTGTGTGTGTGTGTGTGTGTGTGTGTGTGTGTGTGTGTGTGTGTGTGTGTGTGTGTGTGTGTGTGTGTGTGTGTGTGTTGTTAACTGCACATTGTATACCCCTGTATGTTGTGGTCTTTAAGGTGCCCTTAAGGTTATATTCTAATAGTTTTTTGAAACTGCTCAATGCTCCCTGCTGATACGACTGCGGAAGAGAATTCCACATCCTTACTGCTCTTACAGTGAAGAACCCTCTGCGTATTTTAAGGTTAAACCGCCTTTCCTCTAGTTTTAGTGAGTGGCCACGTGTCTTGTTGTATTTCCTTTCTCTGAATAGGTTTTTCCATATGCTAGGGTTGCCAGTACAAAATTTGTACATTGATATCATATCCCCCCTCAATCATCTCTTCTCCAGAGAGAATATGTTCAGTGCTTGCAGTCTTTTCTCATAGCTGATGTCCTCCATTCTCCTAATTATTTTTGTTGCCCTTCTCTGGACTTTCTCCAGTTCCAGCACATCCTTCCTGAGGACCGGTGCCCAGAACTGGACAGCATACTCCAGATGTGGCCGGACCAGAGTCTTGTAGAGTGGAAGAATAATCTCTTTATTTCTGCAGTGAATCCCCTTTTTAATACATCCCAGTATTCTGTTGGCTTTGCTTGCAGCGGCTTGGCATTGCATGCCACTGCCAAGCCTGTTGTCTACCAGTACCCCCAGGTCCTTTTCCATCCTAGACTCACCCAGAGGTTCCCCCCCCCCCCCCAGTGAGTAGCTTGCTTTCTGGTTTTTGGCACCCAGCTGCATTACTTTAAATTTTTCAACATTAAACCTCATCTGCCATGTAGTTGCCCACCCCATAATTTTGTTCAGGTCCACTTGTAAGGTTTCCACATGCTGCCCAGAAGATATTGGCATGCTTAGTTTAGTATTATCTGCAAATACTGAAATTTTACTCTCTATCCCCTCCTCTAGATCATTTATGAATAAATTGAACAGGATTGGCTCCAGGACAGAACTCTGGGGAACCCCGCTTTCCACACCCGCCCGATCTGAGTACTCCCCATTAATCACCACCCTTTGCAGCCTCCCCTGGAGCCAGCTCTCTATCCAGGTACTCACCTTATGGTCCATACCTACCTTCCTTAGTTTGAACAGTAAGCGTTTGTGGGGAACGGTGTCAAATGCCTTTGCGAAGTCCAGGTACACCACATCCACAGGCTTACCTTTATCTAGGTGGCAGCTCACTTCATCATAGAAGGTTAATAGATTGGTTTGGCAAAAACGATTTTTCATGAATCCATGCTGATTACTACTAATAGTTTTCATTACTAAAGTCTTGTATGTGGTCTCTTAACATTCCCTCCAAAATCTTGCATACTACTGATGTTAGGCTGACCGGCCTATAGTTACCCGGGATATATCTCAGACCCTTTTTAAATATTGGTACCACGTTGACTTTTTTTCAGCTGGCACCATACCCGTCTGTAAACTATCCTTAAAGATCAAGAATAATGGTCTGGCAATCACCTGGCTGAGCTCTTTAAGAACCCTCGGGTGTAAGCCATCCGGTCCCGGTGATTTATTTATGTTAAGTTTCCCTAGTTTAGTTCTAAGTCTATCTTCTGTTAGCCATGGCGGTATTTCCTGATATAGATATGTGTAGATATATTAGATATATACAGTGTATATATGTATATATGTGTGTGTGTGTGTGTATGTATATATAATATATATATATATATATATACGTGTGTGTGTGTGTGTATATGTATGTGTGTGTGTGTGTGTGTGTGTGTGTGTGTGTGTGTATATATATGTATATATATAATATAGCTTTTTTTTTTTTTTTTTTTGATCCTCCCGTTTATTTATTTTTATATCTATCTATAAAAATGGACGGATAAAAGAAAAAACCTAAATAAATACCAGTGCCTGACACTTTGATTATATATATATATATATATATATATATATATATATATATATGACATTTCATGAAACATTAGGTCATGAATATTTACGTGAAGTCATGGAAAAGTCATGTAATTTCATTGGTGAAAATGTGTATGAACCCTGATACCACAAGATGTACACCGAGTCGCATCTCCACACCCGCCGGGCATTGTACCTACTAATCAATCTAATGGGGATTTAGTAATTAAAGTCTGTCCTGTGTGGCTGTTTCCTGGCTTCCTAACTCCTACCTTCTCACCCTCTGGTACTCCGCTACACTCACTTGACACTTCCTTCTAACGTGCGACTGTTCCCGGGCTCTTTTTGGGGCGGTGCAAGACCTTTGTTCGATGGTCTCGGTTTCGACTTTGGAAAGTTTTCAGGGGTTTTACTCAAACCTGTTTACTGTCCCCAGGGAGGAAGGCAAGGTGCATCCAATTCTGGACCTTATGGCGCTGAACTGCTTTATGCGGATGCAGAAGTTCAGTATGGAGTCCATTCCGCACGGTCGTGGCTTCCCTTCATCTGGGATTTTCTTGCCTCCATCGACATCAAGGACGCTTACCTTCACATTCCAATATGTGTCGGTCTCCAGTGATTCCTCCGCTTCGCCGTGGAAGAGGAGCATTATCAGTTTGTGGCATTACCCTTTGGTCTCACCTCTGCTCCTCGGGTCTTCCCGAAAGTGTTGGCCCCGGTGCTAGAATTGTTACGCCAATGGAGGATCGTGGTACTGGGCTACTTGGATGACCTCCTCCTGCGAGCCGAAACTCCTACTGCTCTGGTGGAAAAACTGGAAACCACCATATGTTCTTGAGGAAGTTTGGCTGGATTCTGAGTTTTCAGAAGTCTGCTCCTGGTTCCATCCACAAAGCTGGACTATCTGCGTCTGACTCTGGTCCTTAGCCAGAGTGCTCCTTCCTCTAGACAAACTCCAGAATCTGCAGGCGGCAGTTCGTCTCCTGCTGTCAAGCAGATGGTCATCCCTCTGGTCTTGCATGCAGGTGCTGAGCCTGATGGTGTCTACCTTCGAGGCAATTCCGTTTTGCACAGTTCCATACGAGGTCCCTGCAAAGGGAGATTCTGGCCAAATGGGGCAAGAATCTGCAGTCTCTGGGCAATCAGATCCGGCTGTGGCAGGGAACCAAAGAGTTCCTGATATGGTGGCTTTGTGCTTCGGCTGGGCAAATCCTTCCTCCCCTTATATTGGACAGGTTTCACCACTGATACCAGCCCGTACGGGTGGGGAGGGGTCCTCAGCAAAAATTCTGCTCAGGGGATCTGAACACTGGTAGAGTCCAGACTCCTATCAATGTCTTGGAACTCTGAGCGATCAGATTGGGCCTGGAACATTGGACGGATTGTCTTCAGGGATGTCCAGTGCACATTCAACGGGACAGTGCCATGGCCGTGGCTTATGTCAATCACCAGGGGGGCACAAAAAATGTCCTAACTGCTCTGAGGGTAGCCAGCATTCTAATGGCACTTTTCCATTGCAAGTACCGGCTGGGCTCCACTTGGCCCTGCTTGGCCTGGTTTGGTTTTCCACTGCATGGTACCACATGGTACGGTGTTGGAACAGTTTGGTACGGTTTGCTGTTCCACTAAAGTAGTACTAAAGTAAGTGGGTGGGATAACAATTCTCTGACCAATCAGTAGCTAGTAGTGACAAAAAGTCAAGGCTGCATGCAAAGGATTGTGGGATATGGTACCGGTACGGCCCTCTTGGAACCACAACTGAGGTGGTACTGTTTAAGCGAGCCGTACCGTTCGGTTCCATGTAGTGGAAAAGCACCATACGGTGGGCAGAACGGTTCGTTCCGGCCCTCCCTGCCGTACGCATTCCCGGGGTGGAAAACTGGCAGGCGGATTACCTCAGTCGGTAGGCGTTGGACCAAGGGGAGTGGTCCCTTCATCCGGAGGGGTTTCATCAGTTGTCTCTTTGATGGGGCATTCCCGAGGTGGATCTGTTGGCGTCCCGGCTCAACAGAAAGGTGCAGCGGTTTGTGCTTGGTCACGGGATCCTCTGGTGGATGCCACAGATGCGCTGGTGTCCCAATGGGGTCAGTATTGTCTGATTTACACCTTCGTGCCTCTCAAGCTTCTGCCAAGCTTTCTACATAGGATCGAGGCAGAAGGTATTCCAGTCATCTTAGTGGCCCTGGACTGGCCTCACCGGCTTGGTACGCCGATCTGGTGCGGCTGGTCAGCGACGTTTCTTGGAAGATTCCTCTCAGGGGGGATCTGCTGTCCCAAGGACCAATCTTCCATCCTGCTTTACAGTCGTTGGCTTTGACGGCCTTACTGTTGAACGCTAGGTGCTGATGGATAGAGGTATGTCTGAGTCGGTGATTCCAACGCTGTTAAGCTAGGAAATCTACTTCTAGGAAGATATACTTCTAGGAAGATCTACTATTTTACATGCAAGACGTACATTGCATGGTGTGAGTCTCTTGGGGTTTATCCTCGGCTCTTTTTCGGTGGCTCGTATCTTGACCTTCCTTCAACGGCGGGTTGAGCCTTGAGTACTATGAAGGGTTGGGTGTCGGCCTTATCGGTCTTCTTTCAACCGCCCTTGGCCACGTACTCCTTGGTGTGTACATTTCTTCAGGGAGTTAGGCACTTGACCCATCCAGTGCAATCTCTTTTGCCACCTAGGGACCTCAATTTGGTGTGCTCGGTCCTCCAGAAGCCTCCTCTTGAGAATCTTTGGGAGATTCTCCCGCTTACGCTGTCCCAGAAGGTGGCCTTTTTGGGACTTTCATCTCTGCTCGCAGGGTGTCGGAATTGGTGGCGTTAGCCTGTCATTTACCTTACTTGTTGGTTCATGGTGATGAGGTGGTTCTTCGCCCCTGTCCGTTCTTCCTTCATCAGGTTGTCTAGGATTTTCATTTGAATGAAGAAATTTTGTTGCCTTCCCTGTGTCCCAGGCCAAAACATCCAAAGGAAATTGCTTTGCATGCCTTGGATGTGGTCCAGGCAATTAGGGTGTGCCAGGCAGCTACTGAGTCTTTTAGGAAGTCAAACTCACTATTTGTGCTCACGGATAGGCCTCAGAAAGGATTATCCCCTTCCTCTGTGACCATTTTCAAATGGATCAGACAGATGGGGATCCAGGTCTATTCCATCAAGGGTCAATTTCCTCTTTCCCCTGTTAAGGCACACTCTCTACTCGGGCGCTCAGTGCCTCCTGGGCCTTCCGTCATCAGGCGTAGTCGATGTAAGGCGACCACCTGGTCGTTGGTGCACACTTTCACAAAGTTCTATAAGGTGGATGTGTTGGCATCTGCGGATGCTTCCTTTGGCCGCAAAATTTTGCAGGCTGCTGTTTACACGACCTGGTCCTCTGAGGATGTATTGTTTTTTTCAGATGGGCGCCAGTTGTTTTGGTTGAGCTCCTATTAGCTAGTTGGCTACTGTTTAGTCTTGGTAATTTTTTTTGCTGTTCCCACCCCTTATGTTTAACACTGCTTTGAGACGTCCCAATGGTTCGGAAGATCAGGAACCGCGTCCGTCAATAAACGAGTAAGAAAAAATTAGATTTTTGACTTACCGTAAAATCCATTTCTCTGATTTTTATTGATGGACACAGCACCCACCCCTCTGTGGAGTTGTATTTCTTTTGACACTTCTTGTAACAAAACTGGGTACCTATGGCAGAGAGAGGGAGTATGCCCTCTGGGACTCCCCATAGGCGTAGCCGGACTTTTTTTTTTTCTCCCTAGAGTCCTACTTCTGTAGGGGGCAGTATAACCCAATGGTTAAGAAGATCAGGAGCTGTGTCCGTCAATGAACATCAGAGAAATGGATTTTACGGTAAGTCAAAAATCCCATTCTTCTACCCATGACCTTTCTAATCTAAACCTTGCATATGTGAATGGGTTCTGCTTTCAGAATTTACACACCGCCATCTAAAGAAAAAAAAAGGAGAAATGTATAATCCTTCCTACAGCAAGGAAAGATATAGAAAAGGATATCAACGTCGTACAGTAATGTCTGTTTTTTTACAAGAAATATTTTTTTTGTTTGTCACTGGGTGATAAAGCGCTCCACTGATGTTCTCTTAAGGAGTTTCAATGGAAATTACAAGCAGAGTGTGTTCTATTTAACCTTGACATATCAAAGCTTGGCCCCAGGATGTACTGTACGAACTTTGTTACTTTTTTTGATCATAGCAACTAAGATGATAATTCTTAGATATTTGAATCAATCCAAAGTTCTCATTTTCAGAAAATGGAATAAAAGATAGATACCTATGCATTGTTTGAGAACACAAAATGATCTTCACTATCTGGACTGCGTTGTTCAAATTCAAAAGTTCAAATATGTGTATATAAAATGTATAGGAGTTGATTTACTAAAGACAAATGAACTGTGCACTTTGAATGTGCAGTTGCACTCCTTTTCCCCTTAGCTTTTCACCATTCTATTATGTACAAGCCAAAATGCTGTTTAGTTATTTTCCTTGCATCTGATTGGGTATTCTTTACAAAGTGAAGCTTTACCACGCTCACTAAGCTCTTGGGAAAATAAGTGCAACTGCAGTTTCAAAGTGCAGAATTTATTTGCCTTTAGTAAATCAACCCCATATTCTCCTTGAACTAATATATATATATATATAATGTTTCTACAGGCGATCTGTGTAGCTTTGAATATCAACTGTGTTTATCAATATTGATTACAGGTGTGCTATCTTTATCATGGTATCCACCGCAAATGAGTGATGACAGTGGTGTCCCTTCTGATGATTTGGTGCCACATGTTTTAGACATGGCTCATAAATATGGCCTGAAGGTAAGTTGAGATGTTTGTGTGCATGTATGTTTTGGTCTTCATTTAATTCTCTTTAATTATCTGAATGTTTTCACATACATCATGTGACCGTGACTAAAAACGTATAGTTGGGGGCATGGTCTTATCACCGTAGCCGACCCCCCCCCCCCCCCCCCCCGCCCATCTACTTTCTACCCTGCAGTCGCCTACCAGCCCTAGTATACCTTCAGGAAGGGATGACAAAAAAAGAGGCCTAAGAAGCTTCCGCAACACTTCCCCACCACAGCTATGGACTGCTTTCTGAAGCAAATAGCTGGCAGCCTCTGTTCTGATAGCTGGCAAGATGGAGTTGGCAGTGGATCCCCTAGAGCCATGTGAGCTCCCCCCTATTTCAGCACAGCCCCTAGTACTCCTACAGACAGGTGAGCCTGCTGCTGATCACACCTTATAATGCAAAAAATGGTGCAGCGCAAATCAATAGAAATACATAACAAATATTATAACAGTATTATGACAGAAGAATGAGAACTGTCCATAGAATGTATTGTATAAAAAAAGTCCCAGAGAGTCCTCAAAGGCTCCTAAATCCGCTTAAGGTGCTGGAAGAAGTAGATCACACAGAATCCAATCAGTGAATTCCCTTCACCAAAAAGCACACCAATGCGCTCACCTCAAGGTTTGACCCCTGTTTCACCAGCAGGTCAAACAAATCAGTATTGCAAATTCCTCCAATGGACTCAGAAAGCAGCTGACCTCCTATACTCGAGTCATTTAGGGCAAAGGCTCCATATGATGTGTATGAAAGAAATAAACAAAGCCTCTAAGTGCAAACTGTATGCTATAATAAAGTTTTAATAAAAAGAATCACACTTGCATAAAAGGCATAAGAGCGCAGTAAAACATCCATCGGGTGAAGCAGCGCCGCGGGCACTGCACAACGGCAGCCAGCCCAGTAGACACTCGAGCCCGCAGCGGGTGACGTCAGAGAAAGTGACTCCGCCTCCCATACGCGGCGTTACGTCCTACGGGACTTCGTCAACGGGGGTGGAGTCACCAATGCTCTAATATAACAAGACACTGCTCAATGATGTCAGTACGTTCATCCCAAGTACACTGATGAGGACATCTAGTGGCTTAATATGTTTAATACATCCACTACGGATGTCTCAAAAGGGAATGATACCAATAATTCAAAAAAATATATTTTAAAATAGTAGCTTTTAAAATTAATACTGCTCCCAGGTCACAGACCTGTTAAATATAATGTATATCCAGATATATTAAAATATATGCTAAAAACATGACATCAACCGTTGCTGTTTTAACAGAATACATCAAACACATGTAGACTGTACAATAAAAACATATTAAAAACGTATTAAAAATGCAAATACAGAAAAAATCATCAAATATTAAAAGTAAAATATTAAATCAAAACCCAGACATAAATAGAAAAAAGACACAAATGAAAAATCACCTATCTGAAATAAAACAATTTAAATCAAATTCTACATTCAGGCCAGACGGATAAGAAACCTTTGTCTCATAAATCCAATAGAATTCTCTCTGACTCAAAAATCTGAAGTGTCCCCCTCTCCAGTGTCTATTAACCTTCTCAATGCCCCAGAAACACAAACCCCTAGGGTCACGATTATGGAACATTCTGAAGTGTTTAGACACATTATGAGACTTGAGGCCTTTTTTAATGTTGCTCACATGTTCACCAATATGGACATGTAGAGCCCTGGAGGTTCTGCCCACATACTGGAGGCCACAATCACACTCTGGCATGTAGACTACCCCCTGCGTCTGACATGTGATGAGTTCCCGTATTGGATAGGACTTGCCAGTGGTAGATGCCGAGAACTCCTTACGTTTCTTAAAGATTGCATCTAGAATGTTCACACGCCTGGCATCGACCACAAGCATAAAGGCCTGACAAGAAAGAAAAAAGTTTTTCCTTCATAACCAGAGGATCTACCACTCCAGGAGCTAACTTATCTCTTAACGCCCTGGCCTTCCTGTAGATAAAACGAGGACGGGGAGGCAAGAAGGGACCTAAATCCTTGTCCCTTAGAAGGATATCCCAATGTTTCGCCACTATCCTCTCAAATTGTTTATGCTGTACACTAGTCTAAAATCATCATAAATTCCTGGGTGTTCTATTTTTTCCTTGTGGCCCCTGACACCGACGACGTTCTGTCAAGGCCAGCCACTCGTGATATTTCCTTATCCAGATCTGCTTTTTGATAACCCTTCTGTAGAAATTTTTCCGACAACTGTGCTGATTGAGACAAAAAATAAATTTCAGAGGAACCATTTCTTTTTAATCGGACAAATTGCCCTCTGGGAATGTTACACAGCCACAGTTTATGATGGCAGCTACTTAATGGAATGTAGCCATATCCGTTCCCTAGGCTTAAAGTAGCTACGAGTCCTGATGGCATCACCTTCCCTGAATATTTCCAAATCAAGAATCTTGTATGGATCAATATTCCAGGAGAGGACGATGTTTCTGTCATTGGAATTTAACTGGTTCATGAACGATCTTAAACCGTCAATGTCGCCCTTCCAAATCAAGCATCGTTAATGTACCTTCGGTAACAGACAAGTTCTTCTGGATGATGATGGAACACCGCAGCTTCCTCCCAGTGGGCCATAAATTAATTGGCCACACTGGGAGCAAAGCAGGCTCCCATCGCAACTCCCTTCTTTTGAAGGTAGAAACGATGGTCATACCAAAAGTAGTTCTTATGTAGACAAAAATTAAGGCAGTCCAATAGGTAGGACCGATGTTCATTGCTCAAAGTCGAGGCTTCCAATGCCCACTGGACTGATGCCATAGCGTCCTCGTGACCGATAATGGTGTAGAGTGACCCTACATCAGCAGTCACAAGAAAAATATCAGACTGTATTGTAGTCCTCTCCAAAATTTGGATGATATGTCTAGTATCTCTTAAATAGGCCTTAGTGTCATAAATTAGTGGCTTCAAAAAGTGGTCTATGTATTAACCCAGACGTGCAGAGACCAACCCAATCCCATTAACAATCGGTCTCCCCGGAGGTCGAAGAGCATCCTTGTGTACCTTGGAGAGAAAGTAAATAATGGGAGTGCTGCACGAAACTGGGTCAAGGAACAGAGATTCCTTTTTATTTAGAATATTCAAGTCCTTTCCTTTCTTAATAAGAATATGCAACTCCTTCTGGAAGTCAAACACCGGGTCTTTTCTAAGAGGCTGATAGGTGTCCTGATCTCCCACTAACCGTCCCTGTTACGGAACAGGGCACCCCTGAGCAGGTACCTCCGTTGACAGATGCTCCTAGTGCTTCCCGAGGGCTCAAATCACTCCACCAGACACTGTAAGCACTTCAGACTCCACGAACCGCCGCAGCTTGGTTAGGGTCTTGGCATCTCCTACCCACCCTGGACCAACGACAAGGCCCCAGGTTCCTGTGGGTGAACCTCTCTTTCCCCAGAGAGTGCAGCACGAACAAGCTCTTACACAAGCTCTTATAAGAGTTTAGTGATTCTCTAAGGGAGTATGGAAGACCATAGAAATCCCTGCAGCAGATTCCCCCAATAACGAGACAAAGCTCCGAGATGAGGGTAAAACAGGAACAACATTTATTGGAAGAACAGAGCACACTTTTATACAGAAATTGGAACATCCTTCCCCCAACAACCGCTTTCCCATTGGTCAATTGTAAAGTACTTGCAGTTCTCACTAAGGTCCTCTCCAGCATATGCAAATGAGGGCTTGAAAATGAGTCAACAGGGATTGGTCAGATAGCTTTGACCAACTCAAGGAGACAGAAGCCCCAGGGGGCAATCAATGTACACAATAGTCAGACACAGAACAATGGTTCCCTAACGAGCCCTCAATACACATTACTCTGCGTGTCAATAGACCACCCGTCTCCTCAGAACTTCCTGTAATGCCCATATTAGGAGTTGGCTTCCTGTTCCTTACAGTTTACAGGAATACGTTTTAGCTTCCAGGAGAGGCAAGGCTCCATTAGCCACATGTTTAAAGAAACACAAAAAGACACAAAAATGCATAACTCCCAGTCTACTGAACAGAACCCCCACATTCAACCCATCCCCAGATAGCCTGGATCTGAGCGCTCCAACAGCGCTCAGATGCCACAAACACAGTCAAATTGCCACGGGGTTTACGTTTAGCCTGGGCTGATGAGAGGGTCCATAGTCATATTGCAGGAGGCGAGCAACCAGGCTTCTCCAACGCCCAGTGGCGAGATTGGTCTCGTCACAGTCCCATTTCCTCCTTGTAATAGGACTTGGACATCACAACTAACCCTCCCCCCCCCACCCCCCCCTAGTCAGCAGGATGGATAACGAGATCACGCTTCTGTTCAAGTGATTTTATCCCCCGCTTAACATAAACAGGGTCTTGCACCTTTTTGTGGTGATCTGCAGTTCCTCCGGGTCTTTTGCTACCATGTTTTTAGACACCACAAGGTGCTTATCTTAACAAGGGGATTAAAAATAGATTTATTTGAGAGATTGGAATGACTACCTCCTTGGGGCAATGCCAATATCTCCCCTGGTCTACTCAAAAAATATTTTTTCATGTTTAGTGTTCTTATGAACTTCTGAACCTTGATAAAAGTATGAAATTTTTGCAGATTTCTCACAGGGGCAAACTTAAGTCCCTTATCCAGGACCTTAGTTCCTCTCTAGACAAATCTGAGTCACTAATGTTAAAGATACCCGCTCCTATCGGGACCTTTTGCTGTTGGTAGCGTCTTCCTGATCTCCTCCCTCTCGTGCTTTTCTTTTTCCTCTGGGAGTATATTGGAATGGCCCCTCCCTCATTAGGCCCGGAGTCCCTAAAAAATGGGAATAGTCTACTCCATCTCCATCTTTCAGAGGTTGAAGTCTATTTTGAACAGGGACTGGCTCTCTCGGATGAGGATATACATTCCTATGGTTATAATTAACAGGAGGGCCATAATTATAGGAATTTCTGATTTGGTGTACCCTGATAACTATTGTTATATGGAGGTGGATAATCATGATATGGTCTCCCTCCCTCCTCCGGAGCTAGACTGAGGTAGGGAAAAGGGTGGATAAGTCCCTCCCCCTCTACCTCTATTTCTACCACCACAAGGTGGAAGATGATCACACCTTGCCTCCTTTCCCCCCGATCAGTTACCTGCCTCCCACACTTTACACTGTCCCTGGACGCCAGCTATGGGGAAGCAGAGTGTTTACATTCCACTAAGGACAGGCAGGACGCAGGCATGGCAGCTCCACTCCATCTGCTGCGATGCTAACCTAAGGCTGTGTGGCCTCCTGTACTCTGTGGGAGCAGCTACATCCCACAGTGAGTACAGCTTCCTTGCCCTGCTCTAAAACCAGCTGGCTGGCCTCAGCAAATCCAGGGGTACATGCCCTCTGGTCCTTTCTTCACACTATGCCCACTAAGGATGACTTTAGGATGTTGGTGAGCAGAGCAGAAACAGTCATAAGGGGGCACATGCTGTTCCTGAAACAAGAATTGGCAGCAATAGATGGTAAACTAACTGCTGCAGCACAAGACACTACTGTTTTAAGACATGTTCTCACCAATGTCCAAAGCTCACAGGGGGCTCTTAGTTCACAGGTGACACAGCTGCATCTTTTAATTGATGACCTAGAAAACTACAGCTACCGTTATAACATCAGGCTGAGGGGTATCCCAGAAGCCACAAAACAGACTTCAGGCCATGGTCACTGTGATCTTTAAAAGATATCTGGATCGCTCACCTCAGACCGATATTACGATCATTAGGATCCACAGAGCGATGGGACCCAGTTCCACCAACCCTGACCATCCCCAGGATGTGTTGCGTTGTCTGCATTAATTTACCATGAAAGATGAAACCTACCAAGGGCCTGGCATAAGGGATGTCTTCAAGAAAATGCTGCAAATGAGATGATCCCTAAACCTCCCCTGGATGAGCTCCGATCTCAAGGCCTGCCTTACAAATTAGGTCACCCATTTCACCTCAGTGTTCATAATGGTAATAGCTCTTGTACGCTGAAACATCCCTCGGCGATACCCGTTTTGTTTGAATTTGTTGATATAGAACCTCTCCAGGTTCCGAACTGGTTTGACTTCTCAACCTCCCCACCCCCTCAGCTGCCTGTGCCTGCTGACAGAGCTGGCAAAAGATGGAGGGTACAACACCACCAAGGGGGTCCAGCTATAACACCAAATAGTAACAAATGGTAGAGGCCTACTACAACAATCCCTACCTCATTTCTTGGAAGATTTGGATTTTCTAATACCTTTATCCATTGAACTCCCAGGATGGAACCTGTTTTTAACGAATTCCTGTTGTATTTTCTTTGATAGTTAGCGGGGGTCAGTGACCTGTCTTCAACGGGTTCTGGCTAATCCTGTATTTTCCTTTTTGGATCTTTCGCAATGACCTAGAACAAGTAATAATAAGTCGATTGAATTTCAGGATTTATTTTTATGCAGTGCTGTGAGGGACCAGAGGTTCCTATTAAACCTGGCCTATTCCTGGCAAAGTGGTTAGCTGTCGAGGTAACAGCAATGTAAAGACCCTGGTACAGAATGTCTGCCCCTACTGCTATAGGTTCCATGCTAGGCCTATTCCTGGCAAAGTGTTTAGCTGTCGAGGTAACAGCAATGTAAAGACCCTGGTACAGAATGTCTGCCCCTACTGCTAGAGGTTCCATGCTAGGCCTATTCCTGGCAAAGTGGTTAGCTGTCGAGGTAACGGCAATGTAAAGACCCTGGTACAGAATGTCTGCCCCTACTGCTATAGGTTCCGTGCTAGCATGTCCTAACACCCCTCCCCTGCCCAACCATTTACTGGGAAGCTTTGTATATTGTTGCTTCTCCTCGCCCCATCTCTTATGCAGCTGAGAACAGCGGGAATGTGATTGCTTCCGAAAAAAGGAAACCAAGGAATTGATGTTTTTTAATATCTATAAACAAATGGTTTTGCCTTTTATGTTTTAAACTGAATGGATTGTTTTACAAGCTGATTGTTTACAATCACTTTATCTACTTTCAGCTGGGACGTTAGGGGTTGGGGTCTAGCTTCTTTCCTTAAATTTTCAGCCTGACTGCTTCTCCCTCTGGTTATGCGGAGTCTGTGGCAGCCCCACCATCCCCCCCTCAGGAGCTGCAGTATGACAGGCCTGACACTTATTATTTAAAGACCCTGTACTGTTGATTCACATAACTGCTATTGAATATTTCCTGTTTTCAATTGTGGGTTCTGCCACTGTTGGCTGATGCATGTTGTTCTATTAGTTGCAGTACTCCCACCTTCCCATATCCTACCAAGAGCTCATGGTCTGGGTATACTATACTGTCTGCTCAGGTGGACAAGAGATACAGTGCCTTGAAAAAGTATTCACACCCCTTGAAATTTTCCACAATTTGTCTTGTTATAACCAAAAACATAAATGTATTTTATTGGCATTTTATGTGATAGACCAGCACAACGTGGCAAATAATTGTGAAGTGGAAGGAAAATGATAAATGGTTTTCAAATTCTACAAATATCTGAAAAGTGTGACATGCATTTGTATTCAGCCCCCCCTGAGAATACTTTGTAGAATCACCTTTCGCTGCAATTACAGCTTCAAGTCTTTTTGGGGATGTCTCTACCAGCTTTGCATATCTAGAGTCAAATTTTTGCCCACTCTTCTTTGCAAAATAGCTCAAACCTTGTCAGATTGGACAGAGAGTATATGTAAACAGCAATTTTCAAGTCATGCCACTGATTCTCAAATGGATTTAGGTCTGAACTTTGGCTGGGCCAATCAAACACATAAATATGCTTTGATTCAAACCATTCCATTGTAGCTCTGGCTATATGTTTAGGGTCGTTGTCCTACTGGATGGTGAACATCGACCCCAGTCTCAAGTTATATAGTTTGTAAGGTTGGAAAAAAAGACACCAGTCCATGCAGTTCAACCTATGGTGTGTGTGTATGTGTTTGCCATGAGTACATTGTATATCCCCGTATATTGTGCTTGCTAAGGTGCCCATCTAATAGTTTTTTTAAACTATCTACACTCCCTGCTGATACCACTTGCTTGTGGAAGAGAATTCCACATCCTTTACTGCTCTGACAGTAAAGAAGCCTCTATACAGTTTAAGGTTAAACCGCTTCTCTTCCATACTCTTTTTGCAGACTCTACAGGTTTTCCTGTAAGATTTCCCTGTATTTGGCACCATGCATCTTCCCATCAACTCTGACCAGCTTCCCTGTCCCTGCCCAAGAAAAGCATCCCCACAACATGATGCTGCCATCACCATGTTTCATGGTGTGTTTAGGGTGATGTGCAGTGTTAGTTTTCCACCACACAGCGTTTTTTCTTTTAAGCCTTCAAGTTAAATTTTGGTCTCATCTGACCAGAGCACCTTCTTCCACATGTTTGCTGTATCACCCACATGACTTCTCACAAACTGCAAACGGGACTTCCAATTGCCTTTCTTTCAACAATGTCTTTCTTCCTGCCACTCTTCCATAAAGTCCAGATTTGTGGAATGCACGACTAATGTCCTGTGGACAGATTCTTCCACCTGAGCTGTGGGCCTCTGAAGCGCCTCCAGAGTTACCACGGGGCCTCTTAGCTGCTTCTCTGATTAATGCTCTCCTTGCCCGGCCTGTCAGTTTAGGTGAACGGCCATGTTTTGGTAGGTTTGCAGTTATGCCATACTCTTTCCATTTTCAGATGGTGGATTGAACCGTGCTCTATGAGATTCTCAAAGCTTGGCATATTTTTTTTTACAACCTAACCCTGCTTTAAACCTCTCCACAACTTTATCCCTGACCTGTCTGGTGTGTTCCTTGGCCTTCCTGATGCTGTTTGTTCACCAAGGTTCTCTAGCATACCACTGAGGGCTTCACAGAACAGCCGTGTTTATACTGAGATTAAATTACACAGGTGGACTCTATTTACTAATTAGGTGACTTCTAAATGTAACTGGTTCCACTAGATTTTAGTTAGAGGTATCGGAGTAAAGGGGGCTGAATACAAATGCACACCACACTTTTCAGATCTTTATATTTTAAAAATTTTGAAAACCGTTTATCATTATCCTTCTACTTCAAAATTATGTGTCACTTTGTGTTGGTCTATCACATGAAATCCCAATAAAATACGTTTCTGGTTGTAACATGACAAAATGTGGAAAATTTCAAGGGGTATGAATCATTTATTTTTCAAGGCACTATATATAGATTAAAGGGAATATAACAGGAGATGGGCTATGCTTGCATCACGCAACAGTCCCTTGGGTTACTCTGAATTTGTGTATGCTTTAAAGTGTTACTTAACTCACAACAGTAAAATCAGTCTGTATATGCCATAAAGCATGCTTGTTTTACTTACTGTGGAACCAAAGGGGTTAATCCTCAGCATTGTGTAAAAAGGCTGTTTGATCCTGTCTTCTCTGATCATCCCCTCCTTCCACTGTCCCCTGATAATTTCCTGATAACAGAGTTTATGGAGTCGGGCTGCATATGCTCAGTGTGTATTGCTAGAGAGTGGTTTTTTTTTTTTTTTATTTTGCTTGGGAGAGTGCATGTGATCAGCACAGGGCAATAAACACTGTCCAGACAGAGGGTCAGGGGTCTTGGAGTCTCATAGCACAGTCAGAAAACTCCTCCTACAAGGACTGTTGATGAGAAAAGATATGCAGTTTTATTTACTAAAATAATTGCATTTGCATTGTATTCTCAGGTTTTCTCCTGAGACACGAGTTCTAGGATTTTGTGTGTTTTTTTTCTTTTTTTTTTTCTTCTTCCTATCCTCTGCCCATTACCAATGATGTCTCATGGAACGTTTAGGGCTAAATCTACCTGAAAAGTGGACCTTGTGTTTGGATGCCATTGGAGACCAAGAGCTTACATTGAGGTCTTACAAGAAACACATTTCCGAGCTGACAAAACCCCAAAATTACAGAATAGTTTTCCTACTGTTTATCATAGCGCATTTCTGTGTACAAAATCCAAGGATTCGAACAGAGCATTTTACTTTCCAAATTGATACTATGGCAGTTTCCAGATTCAGGGGTCTTAGATTCAGACAAGGACAGATTTTTGTTTGTCAGCCTTGAAGGCTTAAAAGAAAAATGCTGTGTGGTGGAAAACTAACACTACACATCACCCTAAACGCACCATGAAACATGGTGGTGGCACATAATGCCAAATACATTAATCCTGGCAAATGTCCACTTCCCTAACTCTAACCACATTTCATTTTTTGATTTTCAGTATTGACCAAACTAGAATGGCAGTCAGGATTTAGAGGAAAAAAAAACCTTGCATACTCAGGAATTGAAAACCTTCTTCGACTTAAAGGGGTTGTAAAGTCAGAAGGTTTTTTTTATCTTAATGCATTCTATGCATTAAGATAAAAAGCCTGTATGTAGCAGCCCCCCTAATACCCGAGCCCCATCTCTATCCAGCAATGTCCATGAGTGCCTCAGCCATTGGCTCCCGCTGCTTTCAATTAAACTTAGCCAATCAGGAGAGAGAAGGGCGGAACCGAACAGCGGTTCTGTGTCTGAATAGATACACGAAGCTGCAGCTCGGGTCGGTTGCCCCCATAACAAGCTGCTTACTCTGGGGGCACTTAACAAGTGGTAGAAGCCAGGGGAGCTGAAGAGTGACCAGAGAAAAGGAGGATCTGGGCTGCCTTGTGCAAAGCCACTGCTCATAGGAAGTAAGTATAACAGGTCTGTTATTTTAATGGAAAAGAAGAGAAAAAAAAAAAAAAAAAAAACGAAACTTTACAATCACTTTAACCAGTTGCACTCTATATTGCACCCCAGAAGTCTTTGGCAGTCTTTAGATTCCATAATGCCATGCACACTGTCAAGACATCTAGTGCCTCTATTACATCTATCTTTTGCTAGAAAATGACTTGGAACCCCCAAACATTTTATATATATATATATATATATATATATATAATATATATATATATATGCATGCATGCATACATACATACATTTTTATCATCGGTACTCTTCAACTGTGAGAGACCGAATCTAAAACAAAAAATCCAGAAAACTACATTGTATGATTTTTTTTTTCTTAAATAATTAATTTGCATTTTATTGCATGCCATAAGTATTTGAAGCAGAACTTAAAATTTGGTACAGAAACCTTTGTTTGCAATTAGAGATCATACGTGTCCTGTAGTTCTTGACCAGGTTTGCACACACTGCAGCAGGGATTTTGGCCCACTTCTCCATACAGAGCTTCTCCAGATCTTTCAGGTTTCGGGGCTGTCGCTGGGCAGTACGGACTTTCAGCTCCCTCCAAAGATCTTCTATTGAGTTCAGGTCTGGAGACTGGCTAGGCCACTCCAGGACCTCTTGAGATGCTTATTACGGAGCCACTCAGTTGCCCTGGCTGTGTGTTTAGGGTTGTTGTAATGCTGGAAAACCCAGCCACGACCCATCTTCAATGCTCTGAGGGAAGGAGTAAGAGCATTTTTTTTTACCTTTTTTATTTTTACACTGTCCCTTTTAAAGAAAAAAAAAGTTTTGATCACTTTTATTCCTAGTACAAGGAATGTAAACATCCCTTGTAATAGAAATAAGCAGTACAGGTCCTCTTTTTTTATGTGTGATCTGGGATCAAAAAGACCTCAAATCTCACATCTACCTTAAAAAGCTCAAAAAGTTTTTTTTTTTTCATCATGAAAAGATGGGCTTTGGTCCTCCAAGGCCATAGCCTAGTGGGGGCCAGCTTGCCCTCACTTGACTTCCTGCCTAGAAGGGGAGAGGACCAGATTTTTTTCCCCACTACCGTCGGTTCCTGTAGTGGCGAAAACGTCCGGAAAGCAGCGGGAGGGGGGGGCACCCACCGCCCATAAGTGACCCAGCTGGGACCACTTTTATGAGAAAGAGGACCTCCTGTCCAGTAAAAAAATACCATGGTTATGGCAGCTGTCTGCTGCCATAACCCCAGTATTTAACGTCAAACTAGTGACGTATAACTGGGGCGGGCAGTCTGGAAGTGGTTAAAGGCCTCATTCCTTTTTCTGAACAGTAGAATGATGGGCTTTACCAAAAAGCTGTAAGTTTGTTTCAGGTTTTGGCAAACCCCAATCTGGCTTAATGTTTGAGTCAGCAGTGGGATCTTTCTGAGTCTCCTTCTATAGCAACCTTTTCATTCAGATGGATGGTGATGTATAGTGAAAGCTGATACAGTTGCACCCTGTGCTTGAAGGTCAGCTTGAATTTGTCTGGAAATTGATTGAGGTATCCACCATTTGAACAATCCTAAATTGCAATCTTTGATACATTTTTCTTTCATCCACTTCCAGGAAGATTAGCAACTAATTGACAATGTTAAACACAGTAGACACTGGAACATTACAATCTCTGAAGATGGACTTGTAACCTTGAGATTGTCCATGCTTTACCACAATTTTTGTTCTCAAATCCTCAGACAATTATTTGCTGCATTTTCTCTTCTCCATGCCCTGTATGACACACAAAGACACAACAGAAAGGTTGAGTAAATTTTTCACCATTTTAACAGGTTGCTGGTATTCTTTCTATATTGCCAGCACCGGTTAATTAATACAGGTGAGGTTAATTAAGAATTAAAGGAGCATCACAGACTTGGAATGCAATTCTTCCTTAGAATTTTGAGAAGGTGCCAATTTTGTCCTGTCCATTTTTGGAGTTTTGTGTGAAATGTGACAGATTTGGGTTTTTGTTTCTCGACACTTTTGTGTCCTACCAATACAAACAAAAGAAATAAGCATTACAATTTTCTAGGCAACATGGTGCATTATCTGACAGAAATGCAGGGGTGCCAATATTTTTGGCCATGATTGTAATACTACAGTACTGATGGCATCATTTGTTGTAAGGCAACCTTATTCTCTGCTTCACTTTCCTGTTGTTGTTTTATCAGTATGCATAGTGTGGTAAATGACCTTTAAATTATAGCCTCTAATGCATATGTGTTGATTATAATGACACTGCAGATATGTCCTACACTGTAATTTCAGCCTTGACTGTCCTCTGTGAAAGATAAATAACTACACTTTCTGTTTAAACCACATCTTTTTTTTGCTTGCACGGAAAATGTACTTCTATGTTTTAATGTAATTTTTGCCCTTTCTTTTCCTTTTTTGTAGGTTAATTTTCATATTGAGCCATACAAAGACAGAGATGATGTTAATCTACGTGACAATATTAAATATATTGTTGACAAGTATGTGTTTTTTATTTATTTATTTTTTTACTGCCAGTGAGCCATACTACTTTGTTTTATTTTGCTCAGCACGTTTTTTTCTCTATCGCTCATTGACAGACGTAGTCTTCTTGATTCTCAAGAGCTGGGTTATGTTGTCTCCGCAGGAGTAGGACTAGGCAGAAAGACAAAACGTTCTGGCTCCACCTTAGGGGCAGTCCCTGAGGGTATATCCTCCCTCTCTCTGCTACAGGGAATCAGTTTTATTCTGTCTAGTCAGGAGTAAGGACCTAAGCTCCTTGCTGGGATCTTTTTGGTCCTGGCAAGATTTTTTCTTTAGAAGAAATATTTTTTAGGTAGTTTTTTTCTCCAGTGTTTTTCCTGTGAGATCTTCAAGCAAAAAACGCCGGACTGGGCGACACTAGTGGTCACCCCAGCCGGCCTACGAGCGCGCGCAGACCATTGCATTGCGCTTGGTCGGCCGCGACACATTCAAGTAAGTATGCGGGGCCGGGCGACGGGCTGGATGTTGAGATCCAGTGGTCACCCCGGTTTCTGCCTACGAGCGCGTGCAGACCAGAGCTCCGCGCTGGGTCGGCCGCGACGGAGTCCCAGTGGAGGGACTGACCTTGCGAGTTAAAAGTCTCGCTTGGACGCCAGGAACCTGAGAGTCGAGGCGTCCGGAGTGGTCCACAAACCCCCACCCCGGTGGAGAGGGTATTGTGAAGAGAGGGTGCCTGTTGGTTCGGTATGGTGAGTAAACGTTCCCTTTTTTCTTTCCTCGTTATGAGGCAGTATGAATTATGGGCCCCTCCATACATGGTCAGTATATATCTGACACTAAAAGTCCCCCTTGTAAATACAGTATGTGTTTGTGGGAAGTGGACTTGGTTTGAGAGCTAACACTCTACCCAGCAGACTGTAGCATTACAGCAGACATAGGAGGTATAATCCTACCTTATTTGTAGTGTATCTCCTGTAGATCTATCAATCGCCACTCAGCAGAGATGCAGGTGGATGTGCTGGGAAAAACGTTTTCGGCGGTCCGCCGCCATTTTGCCGTAGACCAGGTGCATGCATGTCCTCAGGTCACGCCGGCCGCCATGTTTTTGGAGTCTAATGTCTCCTATATGGGGGCGGCCATGTTTCATGAGCCCAGCTACCTCATGGAGAGCTGGGAACGCCGGAAGGCGTACACAGGGGGCGGAGCCACGTCCTTCTACCCGGGAAAAAGCAACAGCTCCTTCCAGTCTGTAAAGACAGACGCTGACTGCAGTTGGTTGGAAACTTCACTGCATCGGTTGGTGAGCCTTGGGGGTCCCTCTCTCTCTCTGTGGGATCGAGAAGCAGGTACTCTGAGGGGCGCTATTGCGCTAGGGGGAGACACATAAAAAAAAAAAAAAAAATTTTTAAAAATGTGTTTTCTGGCAAAGGTGTCCTGAATTATCATGGACCCTGCCACTCATGTATCTCCTCCGGATCCGCTCGAGGGGTCTGCGGGATCCTCCAGCACCCCACTGACGATTAAATCATTGTCCACTATTATGGAAGCTTGTGTCCCGGGTGGAAGTGGCTTGTCAGGGACAGGGCGCAAGAAAGCGACCCCCACCTAACCCCTTATTATCTGAAACCTCGGATTCAGACTCTGAGCCTATTTCTGCAGTTGCAGGTACTTCATCTGGTATTGGTGTCTCGTGTACTGTCTTTTCAGACAGTGAGGAGGATGTTTCGGCATCCGCCATAGCCAGAGAGGAAGCGTTGGTAAACGCACTCATGGTATCTGTTCAAGAGACCTTAAGATTACAGGGTATTCCGTCAGAAATAGCTGAAACTGAAATCCCTTTTGGGACTAAAAACGCATCTAGTGGCGAAGGTTTTTTCCATTGCCCAAATGTTTTGGCAATCCAATCAAAGAAGAATGGAGTCTGCCAAAACGCATTTCTACTATTTCTAAACGCATTAACAGGCGTTATCCGTTTGAGGAAACCCTCATTAAGAAATGGACAGAACCACCTGTGGTGGATTCACCAATTGCTAGATTGAATAAAGCCACGGTTATTCCTCTAGAAGACGCTCCGTCTTTTAAAGATCCAGTGGATCGCAAGATAGTAGCTATGTCTCGCACCATGTTTACCTTGATTGGATCAGCTTTCAGACCAATAATTGCTATTGGTCTGGTTTCGCAGGCTGTAACTGTATGGACCAAGTGGTTACTCCGGGACCTAGAAGAGGTCCCTCAGGCGGTATCAGATTTGTTGGAACAGATGATACAGGGGTTACAGTTTGTGTGTGATGCGGCGTTAGACGCCACTTCATTATTGGCGCGAGCATCTGTCTCAGCGGTGGTTCTCAAGCGTACACTGTGGCTAAAAGGTTGGTTAGCCGACCAAGGTTCCAAAAAAGCATTGGCTAATTTCCCCTTTTTAGGAGAGCGTCTATTTGGAGCCAACTTAGATGAGATCATTAAGGATCTCACGGGTGGAAAGAGCACCTTTTTTACCGAAAAATTTTAAAGGTAAAGGAACTCGTCAAAGACGAGGGCCTTCTTTTTCTGCTCACAAGAGGTTTTTTTTCGTCCCGCGGGTGAAAAAATTAAGTCCTCCAAAGCTCCTGCAGGAGGCGTCAGGGGTCGTTGGTCGGGCAAGCAAAAGCCCGCCCCCTCTAGACCTGAAGATAAACCGTCCAAAGCCTGAAGGTGCGCCCCCCACCCATAACTGGGGTGGGGGGACGTCTTCGCTGGTTCCCGGATCCATGGCTTTCCAGAATCCCGGACAGATGGGTTTGCGAAGTCATAAGGTCAGGGTACAAGATCGAGCTTCGATCTCTCCCACCGGCGCGATTCTTCCCTTCAAATAGCCGACTATCCCCGGATCGTTTAGACGATCTGTGGAGAGCAGTCACAGATTTACTACAACAAGGAGTGGTAGTCCACGTTCCTTGGACAGAACGCTTTCAGGGGTTTTTATTCAAACTTATTTACAATACTCAGGAAAGAGGGCAAAGTGCGTCCAATTCTGGACTTAAGGGCACTCAATTCTTTTGTCTACATAAGAAGATTCAGAATGGAGTCCATTCGCACAGTAGCAGCCTTTCTGCATCCAGGGGATGTCCTAGCGTCCATAGACATCTAGGACACATATCTTCACATTCCCATTTTCGCAGGACATCAGCGGTTTCTACGTTTTTCCATGGAAGAGAACCACTATCAGTTTGTGGCGTTACCTCTCGGTCTCGCCACGGCTCCGCGGGTCTTCACGAAGGTGTTGGCCCCAATGTTGGCACTTCTGCGCCAAAGAGGCATATCGATTCTAGGTTACCTAGACGATCTTCTGCTTCATGCAGAGTCTCCTCAGACCTTGCTACAAAACATAGAAATTACTATGATTTCTTTACAGGAATTCGGGTGGCTGGTGAACCAGCAAAAGTCATTTCTGGTTCCCACCCAGAGGCTCGAATATCTGGGTCTAATTCTAGACACAGTCAGGACAAGAGTTTTTTTCTTCCGGTAGGGAAACTCCGAAAGATTCAATCAGCAGTCCACCAACAGCTGGTCTTCCCTTCGGACTTGCATGAGGGGTCTGGGGTTGATGGTGGCTTCCTTCGAAGCAGTCCCATTTGCCCAGTCCCATACCCGAATTCTTCAGCAAGAGATTCCTCTCAGATGGAATCGGAATCCGGAATCCCTGGACAATCAGATCCGATTGAGCAAACAGACCAGAGAGTCTCTGGTCTGGTGGCTTCGGTCTCCGATGCTCAGCCAGGGAAAGTCATTTTGCCAAAATATAGGACGACAGTGACCACGGATGCCAGTCTATCCGGATGGGGAGGAATTCTCGGTCAGTTATCTGTCCAGGGACTTTGGTCCCCGGAAGAATCCAGGTTACCGATAAATGTATTGGAACTGAGAGCGATCAGACTTTGTCTGATTCACTGGACCGAGCAGCTCCAGGGCAGCCCGGTTCGGATCCAGTCGGACAACGCCACGGCCGTGGCTTATGTCAATCACCAGGGGGGCACCAAGAGTGTCCGAGCGGCCAAAGAAGTGGCTTGCATTCTTCGCTGGGCGGAACGATTTGTTCCAGCAATCTCTGCGGTGTTCATTCCGGGGGTGGAGAATTGGCAGGCAGATTATCTCAGCCGTCAGACTCTGGATCAGGGGGAATGGTCCCTCCATCCAGACGTTTTCCACCAGTTGTGCCTACGATGGGGCACCCCGGATATGGATCTGTTGGCATCTCGATTCAACAGGAAAGTTCAGAGATTCGTGGCTCGCTCCCGCGATCCTCTAGCAGAAACCGCAGACGCACTGATCGCCCCGTGGGGGCAATACCAGCTAATGTATGCCTTCCCTCCTCTTGGGTTACTGCCAAGACTTCTTCGCAAGATAGAGGAGGAAGGAATTCCAGTAATCCTGGCAGCTCCGGACTGGCCTCGTCGAGCTTGTTACGCCGACTTGGTCAGACTGATGGCGGACGTCCCGTGGAGACTTCCTCTCAGGGAGGATCTACTGTCTCAGGGACCGATCTTCCATCCTGCTTTACGATCGCTGGTTTTAAACGGCCTGGTTATTGAGACCCAGGTGCTGAAGGACAAGGGATTGTCAGCTTCAGTTATTCCTACTCTAGTTAAAACAAGGAAAGCGACTTCCAGAAAGATTATCATCGTACATGGAAGTCTTATATTGTGTGATGTGAATCCCTTGGGTTCCATCTACATCTTTATTCGGTAGTCCGAATATTGGCTTTCTGCAACAGGGAGTTGAGCAGAAGCTGGCCTTGAGTGTTATCAAGGGTCTGGTTTCAGCATTTGCTATCTTCTTTCAGAAGCTTTTGTCTACTCATTCCTTGGTGCGGAATTTCATCCAGGGGGTGCGACACCTGGCTCTGCCAGTGCACGCGCCGTTACCATCCTGGGATCTTAATTTGGTGCTGTCGGTTCTTCAGACACCTCCCTTTGAAAATATCAGGGAGATTCCCTTGCCTACTTTATCCCAGAAGGTGGTCTTCTTGGTGGCTATCACTTCTGCACGCAGGGCGTCAGAACTGGCTGCATTATACTGTTGTTCCCCAGATCTGGTGGTTCATAGGGATAAGGTTGTTCTTCATCCGAATCCATCCTTCCTTCTAAGGTGGTTTCAAAGTTTGTATGTATGTATGTATGTAATATATATATATATATATATATATATATATATATATATATATATATATGTGTGTGTGTGTGTGTGTGTGTATATATATATATATATATATATATATATATATATATATATATATATATATATATATATATATATATGTGTATGCTTGTATATGTGTGTATTTCTTTTTTTCTCTTTATTTCTTCGGCAGACACAGCGCTCCATCAATCATAACTGAGTTATATTGCCTCCTCCAGAAGTAGAACTAGGCAGAACATAAAACGCCTTCCTACGCCCATGGGCTATCCTCAGCTTGGTATATAACCCCCTCTGTGCTCTAGGTAATCATTTTTTACTCTGTTTAGTCAGCAGTAAGGACCTAGGCTCCCGGTTGGGATCTCTGGTCCTAGCAATTTTTGTCTCCTTCCTTACATCTTTTTTTTGTTTCTGTTTTTTCTCTCGGAAAGATTTACAATCCGCTACGCGCTAGGTCAGCCTCAACATAGCCTCACAGACAGAGGTTGGCCCGGGCTTCTCCCACTCCCTTTCCCACCTTTCTGGACCTGAAGTCTGGAGGGGGTCCCAGGGCAGAGGATGCAGCTGAGACCCTGGGGGTTCCCCCAGTATCCCCACTCTGTAAGGATTCTGGGATAGTCTGCCTTCCCTGGTAGTCTAGAGGGGTCCCAGTGTAGGAGACCCCTAGGTGCATGCCCCACTGTTTGCAGTGTGGGTATTGTGCGGGGGAGGGTGGTCCCAGTGCAGAGGCCGGTGCAGTGGAGTCTACACTAACATGTGCCCTACCTTCAGAAGGGGGTCTCCTTGCAGAGGGCGCAGCATTGCAGAGGGAACAGGGAAGATCCTGGCAGCTTGCTGTAGCTGATGGCGGCCATTTTCCCTTAGTCTGGCTGTTCTCCAATTGGCGGCCATGTTTGTATAGCGGATGATGTCACGGGGGCCATTTTCCCCTAGACCAGGAGATGCTGGAGACAACCGAAGCCTCGCGGGGATGCCGAAGCTCCTCCTCTTCCTCTTCAATTTCCTCTTCCTGTGCCTGGGACATATGAACAGGGATGGCATCCAAGGTGATGCTGAGTCCGAATTCTTGGCACTCCAATCGGTAGGGTGAGTCCTTGGGGGTCCTTGTTATCTCTCTGCTGACCACTTTAGTGGCTCCAAAAGATTGTTTTTGTACTGCAAGGTCTTCCTTTCCTAACGGAGCCTCAGGGTCACATCTCCCCCCATTGACGCCCTCATGGATGTGGCAGATCCCTCGGAACATCAGCTTCCTACGGTTGCACTGACGGTGCTCCTGCAGTCCATAGTGTCCCGGGTTGAAGTGGCATGTTGGCAAAGGCCCAGGAGGAAGCGTTCCCGCCATTCCCTGCTTAGTCTGTCTCTGATTCTAAGCCTGATGCCGCCATGAACGTGGCCCTTCCAGGAGGGGCTTAATATCACACCCCCAGATCAATCCGATAGTGAGGATGATTCCTCCGTGGTCGCAGCAGTAAATTAAAAAGTGATAGTAGACGCTGGTTCGTCTACCTTTGGGGGGAAGATATGTGACGGTACTAACACTCACTATGAGTGAAAGACAAATAAGTAATGGTTTGGATTGCTTCAATATTTGTCAGCAAAATCTTCATATAGAAATATGAAGATTTAATACCACCTTACACAGTGTATTCCATGCTTGACTATGAAAGAGACACACAGACTGTCATTCGCAGACTTCCCTATTGTTTGTGTATTGGAAGGGAATGTGTATTGTGTTAAAGTTTACCTGTCTGTTCCATTGTTAAATGTTAATGACCTCACATTGTTCTGTCTGTATGCCTTAAGAGAAACTTAGTATGGGATGTATATATGTATGTGGAGTGGATGCTAAGGGGGAGGGGGGATTGTCCCACATTGTGTAAGTTTGTGTACACTGTATGGGAGTTTAAGAACCTGTTTCTATTGGATTGTGAATGTCACGTCCAGTCTTCAACAAGGTCCACCTGGGCGGTAACCTTGTGGGGGAAAAACTGTAAATAAGTCTTTCTTGTTCAATAAAGTTGTTCTAGAGTTACTTCACCCTCAATCTAGAGTCCTGTCTCTTATTGGAGGAATATGCTACAAGGGATTGCTATGGTCTTCCATATACTCCCTTAGATAATCGCTAAGCTCTTGTAAGAGCTTGTGTAAGAGCTTGTTCTGCTGCACTCTCTGGGGAAAGGGAGGTTCACCCATGGGAACCTGGAGCCTTGTCGTAGGTCCTGGGTTGGTAGGAGACGGCGAGACCCTAACCAGCCAGCGGCGGTTCGTGGGGTCTGAAGTGGTTACAGTGTCTGGTGGAGTGCTTGGAGCCCTCTGGAAGCACTAGGAGCATCTGTCAATGGAGGTACCCAGTCAGGGGGGTCCTGATCCGTTACACCTCCTGTTTCCAGGTTGAAAACTACCATGATCCCAGTAGAGGAATCCCCGTCCTTTTAGGACCCGGCTGACAGGAAAGCGGAGGCTGTGGCATGCAGCATGTTTACTATTACTATTTACTATTGCGGCTAGTCTTTGCCTCAGCCCTGGTGTCTCAGACCCTAACTGAATGGGCCAAGCGTTTGTGCCAGGGCCTGGGGGGTGAGAAGGTCCCTGCTGCCTATGTTGCTTTAGCAGACCAGTTGGTTCGCGGGCTGCAGTTTATTTGTGAATCGCCTTCATATAGCTCCTGTGCTGTCTAAACTTTCTGTTTCAGTGGTGGTGATTAGGCGCATGCTGTGGCTTAAGAATTGGTCCACAGACCAAACCTCTAAGAAAGCTCTCATTGATCTGCTCTTTCAAGGCGCTCGCCTATTTGGGGCTATCCTGGATGACATGAAGGGTATCACGGGGGGAAAAGAGTACTTTCCTGCCATAGTCTAGGGGGGAAAAGAGTACCTTCCTGCCATAGTCTAGGAACAGGAAGGAGCCTCGGCGCAGACGCGGGCCCTCCTTCTCAGCACATAAAAAATGATTTTGTGCTTCTGGGACGGAGAATAAGGGAAATAGATCTTTCAAATCTTCCCCGGGAGTTTCCAAGCATCCTTGGTCTGGTAAGCCTGGAGCTAGCTTCTCTGGATCCGCAGACAAGACCCCTTTAGCAGAAAGGTCTGCCCTCCCCTATTATTGGGGTGGGGGGACATCTTCGCTGGTTTCCGGCCTTGTGGACCTCCTTCATGAGTGTCAAGAGATCCATGAAATGATTCTTTTGGAGGTACCCAGAAAGGGGGACAAAGCTTGTCCTTTTCAGGTTTTTTAGGTCCTAAGTCTCCTTGTGCGGGTTTAATTCCTGCAAAGGTTCAGGTGATGTCTGAACTACCGAAGGTCCCCCCTATACCTGTACAGGGAATTGCTTTATCTAGGTCTGATTCTAATCGTTACCAGTGTGGTCCTTTGGACAAACATCAGGAACCACAGGCCGTGATTCACCGGCTGCTGTCACACAAATGGTTGTCTCCCTTTTTGCATACAGGTTCTGAGTCTGGTGTTCCACCTTAAAGACAGATCTATTTGCACAGTCCTACTTGCAGCCCCTTTAGCAGGTTCGGCTCCACAGGAGGATACCGAGGTTCGTGGCGAAATCACGGGTTCCTCTGGAAGACGCCCCAGGCGTCCAAGGGCCACGGTAAGGCCAGTATCTTCCTTGAGTCAGGCATCTTCCACAATTCCTGCGAGGAATCAAGGGCGAGGATCTTCCAATCAGTCTGGTGGTCATAAACATCCCTTGGGGGCTTCCTCTCAGGGAAGACCAGTTACCCCAAGGGCTGATCTACCATCCTGCTTTACAGTCGCTGGTTTAAATGGCTTAGCTAATGAAAGCCAGGTACTGAGGGATAGAGATCTTTCTGGATCAGTGATCTCTACTATGGTGAAGGCGAGGAAGTCGTCTTCCAGCAAGATATACCAACGTACATTGAAAGTGTACATTGAAAGCGTACATTTCTTGATGTGGTCGTTGATCAGAAGTTGGCCTTGAGTACCACCAGGGGCCAGGTGTCTGCCCTGGCAATCTTCTTTCAGCGAACCCCTAGCCACGCACTCTTTACACTCTTTAGTTCGTACCTTCATTCAGTACCTTCATTCGGGGGGTTCAACATGTGGCTCCACCTGTACAGTCTCTTGCCGCCATGGGATTTAAATTTAGTACTTTCCGTTCTCCAGAACCCTCCATTTGGGAATAATGAGGAGATTCCCTTGTCTACGTTACCCCAGAAGGTCCACAGGGTATTGGAATTGGTGGCATTATCCTGTTGCAGTCCCTATTTAGTGGTCCATAGGGATAAAGTGGTTCTTCGTCCCTGTCCATCATTCTTTCCCAAAGTTGTCTCTGACTTCCAATTTAAATGAGGACATTGTGTTGCCTTCCTTGTGTCCCAAGCCGCCTCATCCCAATGAATTTGCTTTGCATACCTTGGATGTGGTTAATGCGATTCGGGTGTATCTGGCAGCTACTGAGTCCTTTTTGGAGGTCAGACTCGCTTTTTGTCGTTACGGACGCACCAAGAAAAGGGCTGGCTGTTTCTTCGGCTACCATCTCCAGATGGATCAGAGAGACGGTGACTCAGGCTTATTCCATTAAAGGTCAGGTTCCACCTTTCCTTGTCACGGCGTATTCTACTAGGCCGCTAAGTGTTTCTTGGGCCTTGCGTCATCAGGCATCAATATCACAAGTTTGCAAGGCGGCCACTTGGTCGTCGGTGCATACCTTCACAAAATTCTATATGGTAGATACTTTGGCATCTGCGGATGCTTCTTTTGGCCACAAAGTTTTACAGGCTACTGTTTAGGAGGGGCTGTTCCCGCTTGAGTGCTTTTTCCTGTGACCCAGTGAACGCTCTTGTGTCCTGAGTAAGGGCTCTTTTATGTTTAGCCTTGGCTTATTTTCCCCACCCCTCATTTTTCTTTTGGCACTGCTTTTGGACGTCCCACATGATTTATGGAGCACTGTGTCTGTCGATGAACAAAAGACAAAATTTGGATTTTTGTACTTACCATAAAATCCATTTTTTTGAGTTTGACGGACACAGCCTTCACCCCTGGAGTTCTGATACTTCTAATACTGCTTGCTGCTAAACTGATTACCTAGAGCAGAGAGGAGGGTTTTATATACCCAGCTGAGAATGGCCCAGGGCATACCAGGTGTTTTTTGTTCTGCCTAGTCCTACTGCTGGTGGAGGCAATATAACCCAGTAGTTATCATTTATGGAGTGCTGTGCCTGTCAAACTTTAGAGAAATGGATTTTGCGGTAAGTACAAAAATCCATTTTTTTTTAATGCACATATCTCTGTTCTCAACTGCATAAGGGACTTGGAAACATTGGAGTTAGGGAAACAGCAGTACACTGATCTTCCCAGTATATGGCTGTGCAGGGGGGGGGGGAGGCGGGCAACACAAATCTTTGCCACTGAAGGAAAGGCAGGCTGTTCTCCCAGCACAGCCAACAGTGGAGAAGATTTGCTCTCATGCTTAGTGTGGCTGGTTTGAAATAGGAAAGCAGGGGAATTTGCAGGAGGAACACCAGGTATTTCACACAAAGGAAGCACAGCAAAGAGAACAGGATACTTTTTAACACATGGTACACATGTGCAGCTCTGTGTACAGTTTAAGTTAGCGAGGATGAAGAGCTGAATCGTTTATTATAGAGAAAGACATGGCAGGGGTGATCAAAATTATCAGCTTTTATTTGTGTAAAACCTTTATCCCAAAAAGGACCAAAATGTTCGCTGTAACCGATTTTAATAAAGTGTGAGCTTGCATTTGGCTTAAATTTATGTTAATACACCTAACGCTACCACCTTCCACCTCAGACTGACAGTGCTTCAGTCTACTGAGCCTTTTGTGCTTATTCATCCACAGTTGTGTCTCATCAAGGCTGGCCATACATTAATACATTATACAATTTTCTTATGCAATTTCCTTGCGTTTTACCTTCAACTGTGTAGTGAAAGGGCCTGCCTGTTTGCATATAAATTGAAAGTGTTTAGGTTGACCTAATTTTATATGGTTTTTGGTAAATATAAAGGATAAATGTAGAGGAAAATTGTATAATGTAAGGGCAGCCTAATACAGGAGGTGTTACTGGTCAGATCACTAGTTAAAAAACGGAAGGGATGGGGGGGGGGGGGGGGTTAATGGTTGGTAAGCTGTGATATACTTCATTTTTTGCTTTTGGATTTATTACCGTGTTAACAGAGCGAAATACAAAATAGACACATTTTTAGATGCAGGCAAACTTTAGCCAGTATATCTAAATCTCTTTTATTAATTTTCATTCTGTTTTTTTTTATTGCATATTAGTTTGTTGACTTCGGCTTGCTAACTTTTTGTTTTCTACCCTTTATCTTAGGTATGGAAACCATCCTGCATTTTACAGATATAAAACGAATTCTGGCAAAAATGTGCCCATGTTTTACATTTATGATTCCTACATAACAAGTCCTGACAAGTGGGCTAATTTGTTCACAGCATCAGGATCCCTAAGTATTCGGAATACGCCATATGATGGGATTTTTATTGCTTTGCTTGTAGAAGAAAAACATAAGTATGATATAAAAAGAAGTGGTTTTGATGGACTTTATACATACTTTGCCACCAATGGTTTTACATATGGATCCTCGCATCAACATTGGCCAAGTTTAAAAGAGTTTTGCGATTCTAATAATTTGATATTTATTCCAAGTGTTGGACCTGGGTACATAGATACCAGCATACGTCCTTGGAATTTTAAAAATACAAGAAACCGAATTAATGGGAAATACTATGAGACTGCTCTTAATGCAGCATTATTTGTGCGCCCAAGTGTTGTTTCTATTACATCTTTCAATGAATGGCATGAAGGAACTCAGATTGAAGCAGCGGTTCCAAAAAAGAATCCACAGATGAAGTATGAGGACTACTTGCCCCATAAACCTAGCATTTATCTGGAAATCACCAAAAAATGGTCTGAAAAATACATGAAGGAACGTGAACAATGGCTGGTTTAAATGATAGTTAGATTTATGTTGAGTTAAATGGCTTTCAGGACATTGATATTCCTCCTTATGAAACAGTTTTTTTAATTGATAACTGCTTTTGTATAGTTGCTGGAAATTTGAAACTCTTCTTAGAAACCTAAGTGGTAAGCTTTTGTCTGCAGACTCCCCAAACACATTCCATTGGCTGCAACCACTGGACTTATTTTCCCAGTGAGTTCTTCAGTAATGTAGGATAAATAACTAAAAACCATAGGTGCAAGAGTGATGCTTTTTTGCTGTGACTGTGGGTAAATCTACCCACTGAAATGTAAAACATGCTATCCATCAGTGCCTATCTTGAGTTGGCCTAGAACAAGAAAGTGCAGTTACTTTGTGCAGTAACCCCGAACAAGCAAACTGATTCAGTTTTCTGGGAAAAATGAATTGGATTGGCAAAATCTGGGAAAAACTAAATGCCCACTTTGCCCATTCATTGCACTTTATACATCCTCATTAAGCCTCTATGGTTGTATCATTTGCAGCAGGCGAAACCTCCAAGTTACCACGGTAAACATTAGTGCTGCAGATTTTGCAAGCTTCAGAAATACAAGAAATTATAATTCATATTTTAAAATTATATTAAATTATAATTGTAAATTGAAGTAATTTCTTGCAATCTAATTTGCAAACCACTGTTGTACTATATAGTTTTTGTATAGTAATGTTATACCTTGTTTGTTGAAGGTATTTACATTGTAGACCAAGTGGAAATATTACGACATGCAATCTTGGCACTCAGATCCTAAGGCATTCATAAGTTCTAATAAACAATCTTAACAACATTGGTAGACATGTAGCAATCATCTGTTCATGTATGTAAATGCTGGGCTTTTTTCACCAAATGATTGTCACTTCATGTGTTTTTATGCTAGTATTTATGATAAATTTGAAAGAAAACCACGTCCATTAAAAACAACGAAACATCAAAACTATTAAAACCTGCATCCTTCGAACCTTAAACCCATTGCTAAACCACAGAGAGGCAAAAACCTTTTTAGCGTGTGGTCCAGTTTGCAGCTTTTGCAGTTTTTGAAAATTTATAATATTTAAAATGTTTTCTCATCTGGGTATCATTTACAGTACAAGTTTGCTATAGTTAACCACTTCTGGACCGGAAGGATTTTACCCCCTTAATGACCAGACCATTTTTTGCGATACGACACTGCGTTATTTTAACTGACAATTGCGCGGCCGTGCGACTCTGTACCCTAATAACATTTGTGTCCTTTTTTTCCCACAAATAAAGCTTTCTTTTGGTGGTATTTGATCACCTGTGCGATTTTTATTTTTTTTTTTTTTTTTTTTTTTTTTTTTTTTTGCGCTATAAACACAAAAATAGCGACAATTTTGAAAAGAAAAAAAACATTTTTTTACTTTATGCTATGAAACCTACCCAATAAAAAATAAAAATAAAAAAATGGAACAAATCAAATGTATTAATCAGTTTAGGCCAATATGTATTTAGCTACATATTTTCTGGTAAAAAAAATTCCAATAAGTTTATTATAATAAGTTATATCATCTACAAACTGATATTTTTGTGGAATTTGTATCAATTTGTTTTCGCTAGTAATGGGAGCAATAAGCTTTTTTTTTTTTTTTTTTTTTTTTTTTTTTTTTTTTGCGACATTGTGGTGGACAAATTGGACAACTAACTGACACTTTTGAAACTTTTTTGGGAACTAGGGGCACTAATGCAGTAATCAATGCTAAAAAAAAAAAAAAGCACTGTCCCTGTACTAATGACACTGGCAGGGATCGACATCAGGGGCGATCAAAGGGTTAAGCGTGTGCTCCTAGGGAGTGCTTTCTAACTGTGTGGGGGTGGCTTAACTGGAGGAAGACCGAGATCCTTGTTTCTGCTTAGCAGACACACAAGATCCCCATGAACGATCGCTGGACATTGCCTCCACCAGACCCGCTGATTGGCTCCCCCTGTGTCCAGACCCTGTGCACCAAATCACATACAGGTACATGATTTCGCAGAGAAGGGCCATTATGCAACAGTATTTCTGCACAGGGCGGTCCATAGGTGGTTAACTATTCACAGGTGGTGAATAAATCAGTCCCCTAAAACACATGTACAAAAGTTTTCACCTGCTGTGAATGTTTGGTGAATGTTAGATTTGTTGCTTTGTAAGTATATAGAAGTCCCAATTGTTTTACAATATAACCACAGCACAAATATTGTGGTAGCCTATTTTTATATATTTAATCACTCAAGTCCCCAGCACCATTTTAAAACCGCACTGAGAGAGTGTCTACAGCACTGTTATAAAATGAATGCTTATCAGTATGCTTCTACATACTGTTTACATCAGAATTGTAGTCACATCATGAGTCATTGAGCTTCCTGCCAGTATAGAGGTTTGGGGGAGCCATACCTCCCAGATTTCTGAGATGGGAATGAGACACCCTTTTATCAAAATATGTAGGTATAGGACACCACCCCCACTGCTATGCCCCCCTTAAAGGAGAATTATACCAAAAACAATGATTGGTTAAACCCACAAGTGCTTTTTTACTACTATTATTCCTTTATGCTGGCTTTTGAAATTTATAAATTTAGAAATTGGATGAAAAGTTTAGCACTGTAATAGACCAAAAATGAGTGGCAAATAAGAAGGAAAGAGGGACTTTGTTCAAAATGAGGGACAGTCCCTGATATTTGGGGACAGTTGGGAGCTATGGCGGAGCTGTTGCAGCTGTGCCCAGCTTCTGTTTGAGTGGTAGATTACTGCTATAGTGGTCTATTGCTGGCTGATTTCAGCTAGCAATAGATCACTATTAGAAGTGGTCTGCTGCTGCATAGGGTGCTGGATCTGGTCTCCACTGCCCAGTTTCACGCCATCCTTGAAGAAAAAGCTTAAAAAAAAAAAGGGGTCCAGTTTAAATCTATAGAAGAAAAAAGAGAGAACCCACCACATTCTATGTTAACCACTTCAGCTCTGGAAAGTTTTGACCATGCCATTTTTACAATTGCGCGGTCATGCAACGCCTTACCCAAATACAATTTATGTCCTTTAATTCCAACAAATAGAGCTTTCTTTTGGTGGTGTTTGATCACTTCTGCGGTTTTTAGATTGTGCGATATAAACAAAAAAAGAGCGACAATTTTGAAAAAAACACTATTTTTTACTTTCTGCTATAAAACATTCCCAATAAAAAAAAATTTAAAAATCTAATTTTTTTATCAGTTTAGGCCAATTTGTATTCTGCTACATATTTTTGGTACAAAAAAATCTCAAAAAGCGTATTTTAATTGGTTTGCGTAAAAGTTAGTGTTTACAAACTATGGGATAGATTTTTAAACTTTTTATTTTTATTTTTTTTTTTTAGTAATGGCGGCGATCAGCAATTTTTAGGGGGCTTGCTACATTGCGGCGTACAGATCGGACCCCTAACTGACATTTATGACACTTTTTGGGGACCAGTGACATTAATACAGTAATCAGTGCTAAATAATATGCACTGTTACTGTATAAATGACACTGGCAGGGAAGGGGTTAATACTGGGGTTGATCAAGTGATCAAGGGGTTAAATGTAAGCCTAAATGTGCTTGCTAACTGTGGGGGGGGGGCTCTGTGACAGGCACAGAGAAATCAGTGTTTCAGCTTAGCTGAAATGCACAATCTCACTGTGCCTGTGTGACAGAAAACCTGCCTGCTTTGTTTACATAAGCAGGCACCGCTCCTGTCAGTTTCTCTGAAGATCGCGGGAGGCCGGTGGCGATCGAGCCCGCTCCTCCCGCTGAGACCGCGGGCACATAATCATGTCCATGTCCATGTACATGGACATGATTATGTGCAGCCGAGCCGCCCTGCCGCAGTAAAGCTGCGTGGGACGGTCGACAAGTAGTTGGAATGATAAAATTGACAAAGATCCATATGCTGCCATGGATTGGTATCAGGAAAGGAAAAGTACAGTAAGTATTTGATACAATTTTCCTCATGCCAACATGTAAGCATACATATGATAAAGAGCTGAAGAGGGAGGGCTATAATGCATATTCACACTTTTTTAACATGACCAGGCCCTGACTTTTTTTTTTTTTTGCTATTCAGCCCTGTCAGCTACTTTAAACTGCCAATTTCTCAGTCAGGCAACACTGTACCCAAAATACATTTATATAATTTTTTTTTCACACACACAGTGCTTTTTTTTTTTTGTTATTTGATCACTGCTAGATATTTCTGTATTATATAAATAAAAAAAAATAATTTAAACCAAAACAATATTTTCTACTTTGTTATAAACCCATCCAATAAAATCCAATTTCTTCATACATTTAGGCCAAAATGTATTCTGCTACATGCCTTGGTAAAAACAAAAAATCCCATTAGGTGTATATTGGTTTACGTGAAAGTTAGCGTCTATAACCTATGGTGTATATACTGGAAATGTATGCGGCTTTTAAAATTCTGACTGACTGCCTATCACATTTTGTGAGGTGCTTAAATGCTAGGACAGTACAAAAAACCCCTAAATGACCCATTCTTGGAAAGCAGACGCCCCAAGGTATATGTTTACAGGCATGTTGAGTCCATGGAAGATTTTATTTTTTGCCCCAAGTTTTTGGAAAATGGGCAAATTTTTTATTTATTTTGTTTCCTCCATTAAAGTTGTCATTTTACTGAGATTTCTCACATGCGTAATGGGTGTATGTGGCATTACACCCCAAGACACATTCTGCTACTACTCCTGAGTATGGGGATACCACATGTTTGAGAGTTTTTGGAAGCATAGCTGTGTATGGGCCAATGAGCACCTTCAGGTTTTCAAAGGGCGTACCTTGCAATTTGATTTCGGGGGCCCTGATATGCCAGGATAGTACACCTCCACATAACCCCTTTTCAGAAAGTAGGCACTCCAAAGTATTAGGGGCATGGTGAGTATTTGGTGAGTATTTTGCCAATCTCTTTGAGGTTTTGAAAAGTGACAAAAAATACATTTCATTTTCCAAAAATGTAATTTCTCAAAAAGCCGCAAGATGGACAGTTGGCCTCTGAAGACGTCAACGTTATGACGAAACGCGTGTAAGGTGGAACGCACGCTTGTTTTTATACTTTTGGTTTGTATTGTGGAAGTTTAATAAATCCCTTCAAGCGGTACTACACCATCTGGAGCCTTTCTTTCATTCCATAACCTGGCCGGACACACGGATGGAGGTGTATTAGAAGCTGACAGCCCTGAGGATTGGGGTACTACATCCCTCAGCAGAACCTATCCTGGTCCAGGTGGCCAAAGAAGCGTTACTTGGTCTTAATACTATAAAGACCCATTCTTTCTGTTGAGTGACTTTTCTTTCTACCCTCCACGGTTGACACAAGTATCACCGCTTGACCGTTTTGGAAGCAGAGCACCTGCACTTTACTGCACCCAGGAATATACTTGTATAATTTGCATTACAGGTCACCCATGAACTCTGCTTTTTTGATTTTTTTTTTCTTGGAAATTCTTATGAACTTTTTTGAGCATTTATTGATTATTACTATTCACAATCACAGTGCACTGATATTTACTATTTATTTATTAAGCACCATTGGTGTATTCATGATATTTGCATTTATTATTATTTATTGTATATGCACTGCTGGCACTTCAGAATCCAATTGAATTCCTCAGGTACACACATTCCATTTCAACTCCCCTTATATATATATATATATATATATATTTTTTTTATTAATTTGTGTCACTGCTAGCACATAAAGCACTTTAGTGTTTTTTCTCAACAATTTATACCCATTTTTATATATTATTTATGCACTATTAGCATTTTATAATTTACAATATAGCCAATCAGGCTTACCCATCCCCATTGATATTTATTCCTCTGGAATCACAATTTCTCTTAAGTCCCCTGACAGTTGCCGCCCACTCATTCAGTCTTCACCAATGGGTATTGACCTCTTATCCATAGGAGCAAGCTAGGCATAAGACTTGTTAAAAACAAAGTAATTTAGACACACCTATGGGGGCTGTCCCACTGGTCCAATACCCCCCTGCTATCAGCCATCCCAACTCAGTTTGTCTTCTGCCTAGTTAGGAGTGAAATAGGCTCTCCCTGTGCTGGGGCTACATGTCTCAGCCTTTCTTCTGTTTTATGATTTTATTTTCTCAAGTGTGTTTTCTTTACACTACTAGCTGTTTATTTCTCTGCATTTAGTTAGTCAAATCTTCGGATGACGACGGCGTTGCAGATCTGGGAGTCGCACTGGTCGTCCTGGTGTTCCAGGACAGAGGACCTTATGGAGTCCCAGTCCGCCATCGAGCGTTTAGCAGGCTATGCGTACGCCCTGGCCTCGCAAATGACCTATCCCTGTCCTCAGGGATGACAGCCTGCGAGGTGGCCACCTCGCTTGGACGTCTCACCCACGGTTCCGTGCGCTGCTAGCGTCCTGCGTTTTTTTTCCCCCTAAAACGTCTTTCAGGACAGCACCTTAGAGAGATGGCTCCTCCCTCTCCTCATCAGAAAACGCCTCATCCACCAGATTTTAAAAGGAGGCTTCTCCCACCATTCGTCAGTTTTTGTGTTTCCTCCGGCCGAGGAACACCTCTGTGGGGAGCTGGGCTCTCAAGGTGCTATCCTGAGAGACCGGGGCTTCCTACGTCCACCTACCCTTTTTTGGAGACGATTGCTTCTCCCATTCACGCGACCGACTGCAGTGCATGGGCTCCTTCTTCCCCTTCAGTGCTCTAGGCTGAGTCAGGACCCCGCAGAGCACAGCCCTGGGAAGGCATTTCGGTGAGCGGAATGATTTTTCTTAGGCATCCGCCGCCTTTTTCAAATTTGCCGCCAATTTTACCAGATCCAGTGACGCTCGTCCGGCCGGAAGTGAGGTTTCCGTAAAGGGCAGCGTTCTGCAGGGGGCGTATGGCGTAATTTCCGCCGAACGCAGAGGAAGAAGGGAGGAGCAAGCTGGTGCCTTGTTCCGGTCCAGTGCAGGTGCGCATTGGTCTCCGGAACCGGTACCGAAGCCGCGGGTGCTACCGCTGCCAAGCGATGGATACAGCTTCATCAGCGAGTGGGACAGGCACAGGCACCAGTAAGGCCCAGGTAAGGGGTATCTCTTTTATGGCCTATCTTACTGTGGGGTCTCTCTCCATCCCTTTTATCTTTCCCCCCGGTGGATGGGGACCTGTCAGGGCACATGGGGCTTCCCTTAATGTCTTCTTTTGCATCTTGGTGGCCCTGAGAATCAGGCTGACTCTTAAGAAGCATGTGTATGTTTTCCTTTTCATGTCTTCCAGGCTAAAAGCTCTGAAACTGTTTTCAAGAGAAAGTGTCCCTCATGCAAAGCAAAGTTGTCCGAACACTGGAAAAAGACACTTTGCCAGGGGTGTATTGATGCACTAGTAAAGGAAGAAGCATCTGCAGTATGTGGCGATTTAGTCGCATCTGTGAGGAATTGGATGCTACCATCCAATCCTTTCGGTCATTCCTGCAGGATCCTGCCCTGAGTCAGCCATCAACCTCACATTCTTCTCAGGGTTCACAATTGGTTCCTTCGGTGGGAACAGAAGGGGTCCCTCCCACCAAGGAGATCATTCCCCTCACATTCCAAAGAGGATTCAGAGGAAGAAGAGGAGGAAGGGGCACAAAGTAGGCCCTCCAAATACAAACTATCCTTAGAGCAGGTGGATGGTCTCTTAAGGGCAGTTTACATCACCCTGGGTCTAGAAGAGGATAAGAAGGAACTGTCCCTGCATGATAAAATGTATGCAGGCTTGGAAGAGCCTAAGGGTCGTACCTTTCCAGTGCATCAGACCATCTCAGATGCAATCAAACATGAGTGGGCTGATCCAGAAAAGAAAACCTTCTTCCCTAAAGCCTTTAAAAGGCGATTTCCTTTTGATGAGGACCCAGGGGCTCCCTGGAATAAGATGCCTAAGATTGATGCAGCCTTCTCCCAGGTTTCTAGGTCAACGGACCTAACATTTGAAGACATGGGAGTCCTGAGGGATCCCATGGATAAGAAGAATGACCAGCAACTTAAGAGATCCTGGCAATCCATCATGGGGAATCTGAAACCTGCCATGGCGGTAACCTGTGTGTCCAGGAATCTGGAATACTGGCTTAGCCAGCTAAAAGCACACATCACAGCAGATTCACCTAAACAGGAAATTTTGTATTCCTTCTCCACGCTCTCCACGGCCATAGCCTTCATTTCTGACGCTTCAGTAGAATCGGTGAAGATGACGGCAAGATCTGCAGCATTAACCAACTCAGCCAGAAGGGCTCTTTGGTTAAAGACATGGCCTGGGGATACGGCTTCTAAAAATAAACTGTGTGGACTTCCATTTCAAGGGGATCTCCTATTCGGGCCTGAGCTAGACTCTGTTCTAGATAGAACAGCGGACAAAAAGAAGTTTTTTCCCGTGAAGAGAAAACAGACAGCAAAGAAGCTTTTTCGACCTCAAAAAGCTCAGCAGAATAGCAGACCCCAGGAGAAGAGAAGAAACTGGTCGACACAAAAACCTAAAGGGAAGGAGGTGTTCTCTTCCATCCTCCTGTGTCAACCAGCAAAACACAATGACAAAACATTGCCGGTGGGAGGAAGATTGAGGGAATTCCTCCCCTATTGGGCAGCCATAACAGAAAATCAATACATTCTAGATATGCTGTCCCAAGGCTACAACATAGGGTTTTCAGAGGCGCCACCCGAAAGGTTCTTTGTCACAAGCCTCCCAAGAGATGCAGAAAAAGCCCTGGCTATGATGGACCTGCTAAAGGACCTGAGGCGACAGGGAGTTGTCTGCCCAGTACCAGTGGAGGAACAACATCAGGGATTTTATTTCCACATATTCTTGATAAAGAAACCATCGGGGGATTTTCGTCTTATATTAAACCTGAAACCACTAAACAGGTCAGTTCTGTACAAAAAGTTTTGAATGGACTCCATTCTTACAGTCAGAACCCTGTTAACAAAAGGATGCTTCATGGCATCAATCGACCTAAGGGATGCTTACCTACATATCCCTATAGCCCCTCACTCGCAAAGATTCCTAAGGTTGGCAGTAAATCTGGGAAAGGAAATGCTTCACATTCAATTCAAAGCACTCCCTTTCGGGCTATCATCCGCCCCTCGTATTTTTACGAAGGTAATGGCAGAGTGTTTAGCTCCCCTCCGCCTTCAGGGAATCTCTGTGGTGCCTTACCTGGACGACCTGCTTTTCTTTGCCCCGTCAAAAGAAAAACTTCAAGAGGACCTGCACAAGGCAAGAGGTCATCTAGAGTCTCTGGGCTGGATAGTAAATATCCAGAAGTCGAATCTCACACCGGCTCAACGGGTTCAGTTCCTAGGGTTTCAGTTATGCTCTGTGGAACAAAATCTTCCTACCAGAAGACAAACAGGTCAAAATACAGAATATGGTAGCAAAGCTACAAACAAATCAGTGGTGGTCGATCAGAGAGATCATGTCAGTCCTTGGAAACCTGACTGCATCAATTCCAGCCATCCAATGGGCAAGGCTTCATTTTCGACCACTCCAATATTTCCTCCTCAGAATTCGGGATCACAATCCAGAGACTTTGGACTTAAAGGTAAAGATCCCCACCAAGGTCAAGAGATCCCTCTGGTGGTGGAGAAATCAGGTAATCTTGTCTCAGGGATTGGCCTGGTCCTTCCCAGCAGACCAAAGATTAACAACGGATGCCAGCAGATGGGGGTGGGGAGCCCACTGGAACCAAAACCTGGCACAGGGGGTTTGGTCTCACACCGAGACAAGGAAATCCTCAAACTGGAAGGAGTTGAAAGCAGTTGGCCTAGCTCTAGCTGCCTTCTCTCAAAATCTTCAGGGGACTCATGTTCAAGCCCTTTCAGACAACGCCACTACAGTGGCATATCTAAACAAGCAAGGGGGCACAAGAAGCAAAACCCTACAGCTTTTGGCAACGGAAATTCTGCAGTGGGCAGAAAGTCGGTTACTTTTCTTGTCAGCAATCCACCTAAAAGGTACACTAAACAGTGTGGCGGATTATTTAAGCAGGCAGAAGATCCAAGAAGCAGAATGGAGCTTAAATCTGGAAATCTTCACGTTGATAACCACAACTTGGGGAAGGCCAGAGGTGGATCTGTTTGCAACGAAGGAAAACGCAAAACTTCCACTCTTTCTCACTCCACAGAAACGACAACTCTCTGGGAGTAGATTCTCTGGCACATGCCTGGAGGTTCAGTCTGGGGTATGCCTTTCCCCCCTTCCAACTCATTCCGTTAGTGTTGAGGAAGATCCAAATGGAAAGAGCCTCAGTGATCCTGATCACTCCTTATTGGCCCAAAAGGGTTTGGTTTTCAAATGTCCTCCAATTATCAGTCAAACCTGCCTTTTCAGCTCCCTCTTCGGCAGGACCTACTGCTTCAAGGTCCAGTCCATCATCCAGACGTGGAAAAGCTAAAGCTCACCGCCTGGTATCTGAGGAGCAACTGCTGAAAAGGAAAGAATTTTCAAATGCATTGATTGCTACTCTACTTTCCAGTAGGAAAAAAGTCCCAAGGAATATATATGCAAAGGTTTGGAAAACCTATAATACCTGGTGTGAATCGAAAGATCAAAAATTGGACAGTATTGTTTCAATTTTGGAGTTCCTACAGGAGGGTGCAGGAAAAGGTTTGGCAGTAAGTACCCTCAAGGTGCAAGTAACAGCTCTGGGGGTATTCTTGGAAAGGCCCATTTCCTCAGAATCTCTAATCAGATTCTTCAGGGCCCTTGCCCGCTCCAGACCAGTGCCTATCAGAAGTTTCCCCAAATGGGACTTGTCGGTGGTCCTTCAGGCCTTCACAAAGGAACCTTTTGAACCACTAGAAACGATTACACTCAAAAACCTTACCCTCAAGACGGTCTTCTTGGTGGCAATAACATCAGCAAGAATTAGTGAGCTACATGCTCTATCAGTTATTGAACCTTTCTTGTCCATATATCCAGATAGGATAATTCTCAAGACGGATCCAGGGTTTCTCCCAAAAGTAGCTTCAACGAGAAACCGATCACAAGAAATTGTGTTACCAACCTTCTGTCCTAATCCATCAGGAGATAAGGAAAAAAAAAAGCTTTCACTACCTAGATGTAAGAAGAATTCTTATACACTACTTGGAGGTTACTAAAGAATTTAGATCCTCAAATTCTCTTTTTGTTCTTTTTTCTGGCAACAAAAAAGGTCGCCAGGCATCAAAGGGATCCATAGCCAGATGGCTCAGATCCGCTATTTTTGAGGCTTACTCCCAAATGAAATTGTCTCCCCCGCAGGGGATCAGAGCTCACTCTACTAGAGCGTTAGCCACTACATGGGCAGAGAAAGCTGGTGCCACTCCAGATCAAATCTGCAAAGCGGCTACGTGGTCAAGTTACTTTACATTTGCAAGACACTATAGGTTGGACCTTTTGGCAGCTGAGGATCAGGCTTTTGGCAGAAAGGTCCTTCAGGCTGTGGTCCCTCCCTAAATTGAGTAAGTCTCGATAATCCTCTCTAAGGTGCTGTCCTGAAAGACGTTTTAGGGGAAATTCAAGTTAGACTTACCGGTAACTTGTTTTCCAATAGTCTTTCAGGACAGCAGGAGTCCCGCCCTATTGTATAAAATTTATTGCTGTGATTAACCATATCTTTTTGTGTTCCAGCATGGGCCGGAGGTTTAAAATCTGGTGGATGGGGTGTTTCCTGATGAGGAGAGGGAGGAGCCATCTCTCTAAGGTGCTGTCCTGAAAGACTATTGGAAAACAAGTTACCGGTAAGTCTAACTTGAATTTTTCCGCTGACGGCACCCCCACCACCTGGGGTGGGAGGCTTCCCGTCGATGAGGCACCCACGCCATCGGGTACGGTAAGTACATTCTGTGTGGGGCCTCTGTCTGGGGCTGGCATTCTGATGTGTCTGTGGTATCCCCTTATGTCTGTGCGTTTTGGGGCTCCCTTACTCCCGGTCCTGCGGGGGCTGTACCGCCTCTTGATCGCTATGTGGGGGTCCCTTTCCTGAGTGCCACTGTATTGTGTGTTTTGGGGTCAGACGTGTGGCGACCGCTGCAGGGTTAAAAACCGCCGGTCCGCCATTTTAGGTGTGGGCAAGCTGCTGGCTTCACTGTGGGCGCTTCTGCAGCAATGAATGTAGTGTATTTTGGCGCCTTACGGCGCCATCTTTTGTGTGACAATGTGTTCTTCTGAGCACATGTCGGCGGCCATTTTTCCGGAGCCTCCCATTGCTTTCTATGGGCAACCATTTTTCCTTGGTCTGCTTCCTAGTTCAGCCTCATGCGGTGACATCACTTCCTTTCTCTTACATCCTCCGACAGTCGCCGCCACCTCTAAATCATCACTATTGGGTATTGACTTCCGCTCCGCAGGAGTAGCAGGGCATAAGACTTAGTCAAAAGAACAAAAGCATTTGCATAGACACACCCATAAGGGCTGTCCCACTGGTCAATACCCCCCTGCAGTGATCACTCCCAACTCAGTTTGTTTCTGCCTAGCGTCAGGAGTCTTTGAGTGCGTCCTGGGCCTACTGGCATCGAGCCTCGGTGGCCCAGGTGTGCAAGGCTGCGACATGGTCGTCGGTGCACACCTTTTCCAAATTCTATAAGGTGGATGTTCTGGCATCAGCTGATGCCTCCTTTGGCCGCAAAGTTCACAGTGCGGCAGTGCCATAAGGGACCCTTGTTTTTTTGTGGGTCCCTGACTGTTGGGGTTGTTTATCCCCTGGGTTATTTGCTTTCCTGGGCTGTTGCTCCTGTTGAGCTTTTTCTGTTGCCCAGAAGGTTCTCTTATGTGGGTACTGCGTTGCCTTTTTTACGGTTGCATCTCCCACCCCTCATGTCTACACTGCTTTGGGACATCCCAATAGTGATGACTTAGAGGTGGCGGCGACTGTCGGAGGACGTAAGAGAAAACTGAATTTTTGTAAAATCTTACTTGTAAAATTCCTTTCTCTGAGTCCTCCGACAGTCGCCGCCCCGCCCCTCTTTTGGGGTTTTTTCTTGTACACTTACTGCTATGCTACCAAACTGAGTTGGGAGTGATCACTGCAGGGGGGTATTGACCAGTGGGACAGCCCCCATGGGTGTGTCTATGCAAATGTATTTGTTCTTTTGACTAAGTCTTATGCCTAGCTATTCCTGCGGAGCGGAAGTCAATACCCAATAGTGATGACTTAGAGGTAGCGGCGACTGTCGGAGGAAAGGAATTTTACAGGTAAGATTTTACAAAAATTCATTTTTTTCTCTACAGAGGAGATCGTTAGGAGTGTCGTAACACTTGTGGAGTCTGTCTTTGCTGTTCTTTGTGGGGAATACCTCTGGCTATCAGTTTATTCCTGCTTGCGGGGTCGGTTTTCATAGTCCTTCCTAGCGGTGTACTGCGGTGGGATCGCTGTGCCCTTAAAGGGCCAGTACCTTTAAAAAAAAAAAAGTTTTTCCTTATGGAGTCCCAGGACAGCAAATTTCCCCCCGCTTTGGTGGATGATTCAGGTCCCTCTGGATCTTCTGCTCTGACTGCTGCACTTGCGACTTTAGCGTCCAAAGTGGATGTTTTGATGGCTAAATGGGATACTAGAAAAAGACCTAGGCTTTCTCCTTCTGATTCTGATATGGTTGCCTGAAGATAGTGTGCCCTTTGAAGGGTCTCGTTCTTCCCAATCTGAAGAGGAGGCGGAGGATGAGGACAGGAATGATTCCCCCCTGGGACGGCCGAAGAACGCGCAGCTATGACTGCGCTGATTACTGCTATTAAGGATACACTACATTTAGAGGATGAGCCCAATCCTCCGGGCAAGCGGTCCACCTTTTGTTACCCGCAGATCCCGTAAGGTGGTGCAGGTGTTTCCTTGCCCCGCTGAGTTTCACAAAACTGTAAATGAACAATGGCGCAATTTGAAGCGCAATTTTGTGATACCAAAACGGTTTCAAGTCCGTTACCCCTTTGCGTCTCCTATGGATTTGCGCTGGTCTGTGGCTCCTAAAGTGGATCACACTGTGTCCAGATTGAACAGGGACACTCTGGTACCCACCGAGGATTCTCCGGTGTTTCGGGACCCTACGGATAGGAGGCTGGAATCCCTTGCCCGCTATTCCTATATGGTGGCGGGTTCCATGCTGAAACCTATTTTCGCCTCCGTCATGGTGGCTCAAGCTGTGGCAGATTGGACCAAGATGCCCAGACGTACCCTCGTGGCTGATTCTGCCCCCCCTACTACCTTGGAGATGGTGGACCAGATTCATCATGGGGTTATGTATCTGTGTGATGCGGCCTTGGATGAGGCCCCATTGGTGGCTCGCTGTCGGGGGTCGCGGTACTTAACCGCCGCTTGATTTGGTTGAAAAGCTGGTCGGCTGACCAGACTTCCAGGAAGACGGTGTCTGACATCCCTTATGCGGGGTCTCGTCTTTTTGGGGAATCCCTGGATGAATTGGTTAAAGGAGTCACTGGAGGCAAGAGCACTCTGCTGCCCCAGAATCCTAGGGGTAAGTTCTTCTGCGGTAAGCGTGGCCCTTCCTTTAAACCAAATCAGGGGTCCTTTCATGCCTTCAAGGCGCAGGACAAGGGGAAACCCTTCAAGGGCCAGGGTGGCCAGAGAAAGCCCTGGGCGAGCAAGCCAAAAGCCGCCCAGTCCGCCACTGCCTGAAGGGGCGCCCTCACCCGTTTCAGGGGTGGGGGGACGTCTGCACGGTTTCCTCCAACCTTGGCTGCTCCGGATTCCGGACAGGTGGGTTCAGGAAATCATTTGATCAGGGTACAAGATCGAATTCCTTTCACGACCAGCGGACAGATTCTTTCCCTCAAATCTTCATTTGACCCCAGATCGATTGCAGGATCTTCATCGGGCGGTGCAGGATCTCCTCGCCCAGGGGGTGATCGTCCCGATGCCTCATCAGGACAGGTTTCGGGGGTTTTACTCTAATCTGTTCACTGTGCCCAGAAAGGAGGGCAAGGTGCGTCCAATTCTGGACTTGAAAGCTCTGAACCGCTTTGTGCGCATTCAAAAATTTCCGCATGGAATCCTTCTGCTCGGTGGTGGCCTCCTTGAGCCCGGGAGATTTCCTGGCTTCTATCAACCTAAAGGATGCGTATTTACCCACCCTTATATTCGAGGGTCATCAGAGGTACCTCCGATTCGCTATCGCGGAGGAACACTCATCAGTTTGTGGCGTTACCTTTCGGTCTCGCTTTGGCTCCAAGGGTGTTTACCAAAGTGCTGGCTCCGGTTCTCGGCCTGTTACGGGCACTGGGCATTCCGGTCTTGGTATTTCTTGACGATCTCCTGTTAAGATCGAGTGCCAGTCAGAGCCTGCTGCGCGATCTGTCCACTACGGTTCAGACGCTCCAGGAGTTCGGATGGACCATCAACGTTCAGAAGTCTACTTTGTCTCCTTCGGTTCATCTCCCATATTTGGGGATGGTCCTGGACTCCGCCCAAGCGAAGGTGTTTCTACCGGAGGACAAGCTCCGGACCCTGCAGGACAAGGTCAGGTCCCTCAGGGACAACGAGTCCTCATCACTTAGGACCTGTATGCGGTCCCTGGGGTTGATGGTGTCGGCCCTCTAGGCCATACCGTTTGCGCAGTTTCACACGCGGTCTCTCCAGGTGGAGATACTGGCCAGATGGGACAGGCTCCCTCAGTCCTTGGACCTGAGGGTGTCTGAGTCGCCAAACCAGAGTGGATCTTCTGTGGTGGCTCTAGTCCCAGCCGTAGCAGAGGGGAAATCCTTTCGGCCGTTGCTGTGGACGGTGATTACCACGATGCCAGCTTGTCGGGCTGCGGTGGCATTCTGGGCAACCTGTCTGCCCAGGGCACTTGGTCGGTGGAGGAATCCTCCCTACCGATAAACATCTTGGAATTGCGAGCGATCAGGCTGTGCCTGCTCCATTGGTTGGATCGTCTTCAGGGCCGCCCTGTACGGGTGCTGACGGACAACGCCACTGCGGTGGCTTACATCAATCACCAAGGGGGCACCAGGAGTGCCCGGGCGGCCCAGAAAGTGACCAGTATTCTGTCTTGGGCCGAGACTCACGTCCCGGCGATTTCGGCAGTTCACATTCTGGGTGTGGAGAACTGGCAGGCCGATTATCTGAGCCGCCAGACCCTGGACCAGGGGGAATGGTCCCTGCACCCGGAGGTATTTCAGATGCTGTGTGCGAAATGGGGATCCCCGGATGTGGATCTGTTCGCGTCCCGGCTAAACAACAAGGTGGGAAGGTTCGTGGTTAGAACGCGCGATCCTCTGGCAGACGCCTCGGATGCACTGGTGGTGCCTTGGCATCGGTATCGTCTGATATATGCCTTTCCCCCGATTCAGTTGTTGTCCAGGTTCCTGCGCAGGTTGGTCTCGGAACCGAAGTTGGTGATTCTGGTGGCCCCGAACTGGCCACGCCGGTCCTGGTACGCAGACATCATTCAACTGGTCGTCGAGCCTCCATGGCGGCTACCGTGACGAGACGATCTACTGTCTCAGGGACCGATCTTCCATCCTGCTTGGCATGGCTGTTGAAAGCCAGGTCCTGAGAGACAGGGGTCTCTGATCTGAGGTCATTCGTACTTTGCTCAAGGCTAGGAAAGCCTCGTCTGGTAAGTTATATTACCATACCTGGAAGGCTTATTTTGCCTGGTGTGAATCCAGAGGCTTCCCTCCTCGTTCCTACTCGGTGGCGAGGGTGTTAGCCTTCCTACGAACTGGTGTGGACCAGCGCCTGGCATTGACCATGATTAAGGGCCAGCTGTCTGCACTGGCCGTCCTTTTCCAGCGCCCCTTGGTTGGCGTCTTAACTTTTTGATTCGCACCTTTATTCAAGGTGTGCGTCACTTGGCCCCTCCTCAGAGGGCGCCTCTACCTCCTTGCGACTTGAACTTGGTTCTGTCCGTTTTGCAACGTCCTCCCTTTGAAAACATCAGGGAAATTTCTTTGCCTCTGCTGTCGAAAAAGGTTGCTTTTCTAGTGGCGATCACTTCTGCACGCAGAGTGTCGGAGTTGGCGTCCTTGTCTTGCCGCTCCCCTTACCTGGTGGTTCATAGGGATAAGGTGGTCTTGCGACCCAACCAGTCCTTCCTTCCAAAGGTGGTTTCTGATTTTCACCTTAATGAGGACATTGTTTTGCCTTCGCTTTGTGCGAATCCTAAACATCCTAAGGAGTTTCCCTTACATTCCTTGGATGTTGTCAGGGCGATCAGGGTTTACCTGTCGTCCACTGAATCCTTTCGGAAGTCGGATTCTCTTTTTGTCCTTCCTGAGGGACCTCGGAAGGGTATGGCTGCGTCTGCGGCGACCATTTCAAAATGGATCAGACAGACGATTGTACAGGCCTATTAGATTAAGGAAAGGGTACCACCCTTCCCTGTCAAGGCGCACTCTACCAGAGTGGTGAGTGCGTCCTGGGCCTTCCGGCATCAGGCTTCGGTGGCCCAGGTGTGGTCGTCAGTGCACACCTTTTCAAAATTCTACAAACTTGATGTTCTGGCATCGGCAGATGCCTCCTTTGGCCGCAAAGTTCTGTGTGTGGCAGTGCCTTAAGGGGGCCCTAGTTTTGCTGGTCCCTGGCTGTTGGGGTTTGTTTTCCCCCTTGTTTATTTGCTTTCCTGGGTTGTTGCTCCAGTTGAGCTTTTCTGTTGCCCAGAGGATACCTTTCTGTTCACGTAAGGTTCTTTTCTCTGACGTGGGTGCTGCGTTGCCTTTGTGACGGTTACGTTTCCCACCCCACATGTCTACACTGCTTTGGGACATCCCATTGGTGAAGACTGAATGAGTGGGCGGCGACTGTCAGAGGACGTAAGAGAAAACTGAATTTTTGTAAAATCTTACAGTAAAATCCCTTTCTCTGAGTCCTCGGACAGTCGCCGCCCCCGCCCCTCTTTTGGGGTTCTTTGGACTTTAACTGCTTGCTACCAAACTTGGGATGGCTGATAGCAGGGGGGTATTGGACCAGTGGGACAGCCCCCATAGGTGTGTCTATGTAAATGACTTTGTTTTTAACAAGTCTTATGCCTAGCTTGCTCCTATGGATAAGAGGTCAATACCTATTGGTGAAGACTGAATGAGTGGGCGGCGACTGCCAGAAGACTCAGAGAAAGGAATTTTACGGTAAGATTTTACAAAAATTCCATGTTTGCACTAGTCAAGCACAATTATCAGCCTCATTTATTCTTAGCAAGCGCTATAGGTAGCCCCTTTACTTGTGGCTATATACAACATATCTCTACCCTTTCTATAGCAGCTGCTTCTGATATACATTTACTATCTATTTATATTTTCTAAATATCATATTACCTAGTCCATTGGCGCGAGGGATATACCTCTAAGTGTGTATATATATATATATATATATATATATATATATATATATAAAATCTATCCTACTAAGAGCAAGGACCCTTGTTGTAGACGTGGGCCCTCCTCGGCTAATAAGTTTTTGACACATTGCATGTACATAGCAAAATGACACCCCAAAATACACTCTGCTACTCCTCCTGAGTATAGCGATACCACATGTGTGAGAATTTTACACAGCCTAGCCACATATAGAGGCCCAACATTCAGGAAGCACCGTCGGGTGCTTTAGGGACATAAAATTACAAATCAAATTTCCTGACTACCCATTACTTTTTTGAGAACTGTAGTGGCACTGATAAGCACAGTAGTGGCACTGATGTGGCAAGGATGAGCACTCATGTGGCAGGGATGAGGCACGGCTGAGCACTGATGTGACAAAGATGTGGTACAGATGAGCACTGATGTGGCATGGATGAGCACTAACGTGGCATGGATGTGACAGATGAGCACTGATGTGGCACAGATGAGCACTGACGTGGCATGGATGTGGTACAGATGAGCACTGATGTGGCATGGATATATCATGGACGTGGCACGGATTAGCACTGATGCCATGATTGATTCATGGGTGGGCATGTTTAAGGCACAGATTGGCATGATTGAGGCATGGCTGAAGCACGATTGAGGCATGAATGAGTCATGGATCAGGCAGGAGTGAGCGGTGCTGTGATTTCTCTTTCGTCCTCTGACAGTAGCCGCCCGATGGTATTAGCCTTCACTAATAGGTAATGGCGCACTCTGCAGGAGCAGGCTAGGCAGATAATTATCAGGATAATACAAAAAAACTTTTGTACCTCAGCACGCCACTAGGGGGGCCATTATCCAGAACCCAATCTGATATTACCCCAGTTTGAAGCTGTCTAGCGTCAGGAGTAGAGCTAGGTCTTCCCTGCTGAGACCTAGAGTCTCGGTTTTCTTTATATTTTTTTTTGAATTTGTGTTTTTTTTCTTTACACAATAGATTTTTATTTTCTCTCACTATCACTAGTTAGTCAGGGATTCCTTTCCTGGAGGACTACAAGTGACCGCAGAGCTGGGCCTTGGACTGGGTATCATAGATCCTTATGGAGTCCCAGCCTGCCAACGAGCGTCGCAGCCTTGCAACGACAGTGCCCCTCCATATGGGGATGAGCCTGCGGAGCTGCGCTTCACTGAGGATGTCTCAACCTGGATCGCCCGCGTGTTGCCAGCGCCCCTCCATGGCTGACAGCACCCCCACTTAAGGTGGCAGGTCTCCCATATCTGTGCCCGCTTCTGGACTGGAGTACTGAACCCCCTTGTCCCTGGGGATGTTTGGGGGGTTGTGGGCCCACTCTTAGGGGATAGCAGGGCTGGTGGTCTCTGTAGGATCCCCCTTCTGGCTGGGTTATGGGTTCTCCCTGCTCCCGCTGGGGGCGCTTTATGGGGTTCTGTTGGGATCTCTCTGGGGTCCCTGATGTTAGCCAGAATGTGTTTGTACACTTATTTTGCCGCCGTTTAGGGGGGGCGCCATGTTTTTATGGGTGCAGTATCTGAGCTCTGGGTGAAGACAGCAGCCATACTGGGATTCTGCACATGCTCCCAGTAGGGCGCCATCTTGGATGTGGGCAACATGCCTAGTAAGGGCAAGCGGCCATTTTCCCTGTGACTTTTGTCATAGACTTTCAATAGGCACCTTTTCTCTGGGCTCGAGGGCTGGCCTCTAGCGATGTGAGGTCACTTCCTCCTTCACAGTCTTCTATACAGGACGCATGGTGGGCAAGTACTGACAGGCTGGGGGGATTTGTGCTTATTCCTTTGCCATTTTTCAACCAAATCAAATTTTGCTTGCGGCTAGTGTGTTTTCACAGGGGATTCCTGTTAGTGCAGGGGGCAGGGGGGGTCCGCGGAATCGCCGATTTAAAGGGCAAGCGTCCCTTTTTTAATTTTAAGGCAAAATGGACTCCCAGGATAACAAATTCCCCGCAGACCTGGTGGGGGCTTCGGGTACACCTGAATCCTCCTCCATGGTCTCCATATCTGCTGCCCTTGCGACTTTGGCATCCCAGGTGAATCTGCTGATGTCAGAACGCTCCTCCAAAAAATGGCCTATGCCCTCCCAGTCCTCTGACTCTGAGCCAGAATTGGTTGCCATGGACGAGAATGGGCGGGATTGTGCTATGATCGATGCTCTCATTAGCGCCATTAAAGAAGCTCTTGTTCTTGACGATGAGCCATCTCAGTCACGTAAGCGGTCTGCTTTCGTGTTCGACAGACCCAAGAAGTCTGGTCAGGCTTATACCTGCCCTGAGGAATTTCACGAGCTTGTGAATGACCAGTGGCGGCGCATTAAGCACATATTGGTGGTGCCTAAGCTTTTTCCGTCTGCTATCCTTTCGCGGAGGCAGTAGAAAAACGTTGGACGGTGTCCCCAAAAGTGGATCACGCTGTGTCTCGGCTGAATAAGTCCACCTTGATGCCAGTAGAGGATTCCCTGGTTTTCCGGGATCTGGCGGATAGGTGGGTGGAGGCACTCTCCCGTCACATTTATATGGTGGCAGGTTCCCTGTTGAAAGCTGTTTTTGCCTCGGTGATGGCCTCTCAGGTGCTTACGGTGTGGGGCAAGGGGCTTTGCAGCACCCTGATGGCAGAGTCGGCCTCGCCGACTGCCCTTGCAATGGTTGATCAGCTCATCCAAACTGGGATGTATCTGTGCAACGCGGCCTTGGACGAGGCTCCTTTGGTCGCCCAGTTGTCGGCGGTGGGGATCGCGATCCGCCGCATTACCTGGTTGAAGAGCTGGTCGGCTGACCACACATCCAAAAAGACGGTGTCTGAGATTCCCTATGCGCGGAGTCATCTTTTTGGGGAAACTCTGGACGAGTTAATTAAGGGTCTAACAGGAGGTAAGAGTACTCTGTTGCCCCAGGTCACTAAGAATAAGTCCCCCCGCGCGCGGCCAGGACCCTCCTTCAAGACTTAACGTACTTCCTTTCGTGCCTTCAGGACGTAGGAGAAGGGCAAACCCTTCCGACCCCCTGGTGGCCAGAAGAAACCGTGGTGGATGGGTAAGCCAAAAGCTGGACAGTCTGGCTCGGCGGCCCAGTCCACCTCTTCCTGAAGGGACGCCCTCACCCATTGTCAGGGTGGGGGGGACATCAGCGTTGTTTTCAGGAACCCTGGTTGTCCGGCATTCAGGACAGGTGGGTTCACAAACTGATTAGTTCAGGGTACAAGATCGAATTTCGATCTTGCCCCGCAGACAGGTTATTCCCGTCCAATCTCCAGCTGTCCCCTGATCGTCTAAGACCGTGATGGCGAACCTTGGCACCCCAGATGTTTTGGAACTACATTTCCCATAATGCTCATGCATTCTGCAGTGTAGTTGAGCATCATGGGTAATGTAGTTCCAAAACATCTGGGGTGCCAAGGTTCGCCATCACTGGTCTAAGAGATCTCATGGGGGCAGTGCACGATCTGCTTGCCCAAGGAGTGATTGTACCCGTTCCTTCACGGGAATGGTTTCACGGTTTTTACTCCAACCTGTTCACAGTGCCCAGGGAAGAGGGCAAGGTGCGTCCGATTCTGGACTTGAAATCTCTTAACCGCTGTGTGCGGGTGCACAAGTTCAGGATGAAATCCATCCGGTCGGTGATAGCATCGCTGAGACCCGGGGACTTCCTGGCTTCAATAGACTTGAAGAATGTGGATCTGCACATCCCTATTTTCGAGGGTCATCAGAGATCTCCTGGGGAGCACTATCAGTTTGTGGCGTTGCCTTTCGGGCCTCGCTTCGGCTCCCAGGGTCTCCACCAAGGTGTTGGCTCAGGTTCTAGCTTTACTGCGTTTACGGGGCATTGCGGTCCTCGGTTACCTGGACGACCGCTTGTTAAGGTCGAACTCAGGTGTGACCCTGACGAGCGATCTGGCTGTGACGGTTTAGACACTCCAGGAATTAGGGTGGACCATCAATTTTCAGAAGTCGGCACTGACTCCCTCAACTCGTCTTCAGTACCTGGGGAATGGTCCTGGATTCTGCTCAATCTCGGGTCTTCCGGAGGACAAACTCAGGACTTTACGGGCAGAGATCGGGGGCCCTCAGGCTTAACGATCTCTCCTCTTTGCAGACCTGCATGCGCTTTCTTGGCCTGATGGTCTCGGCCTTCGAAGATGTTCCATTTGCTCAATTTCATACCAGGACTCTGCAAGTGGAGATCCTGGACAGGTGGGACAGGACGCCCCAGTCCTTGGAAAGGAGAATTTCCTTGAGTTGTCTGGTGAGGTAAGATCTCTTGTGGTGGCTCCAGTCGCCATCTGTGACACAGGGCCAGTCTTTCCGGCCTCTGTTGTGGACGTTTCTCACCACGGATGCCAGGCTATCGGCCTGGGGAGGAGTTCTGGGCATGCTCTGTGTCCAGAGGAGCTGGTCAGCAGGGGAGACCTCGCTACCAATCAATGTCCTGGAGCTCCGGGCGATAAAGCTTTGTCTATTCCGGTGGTCCTCTCCGCTTCAGGGGTGTCCGGTCCGGGTGCACACGGACAATGCCACGGCCGTGGCATACATAAATCACCAAGGCACCAAGGGGGCACGAAGAGTGCCCGGGCGGCCATGGAAGTGGCCGAGATCCTGTCTTGGGCCGAATCGCATGTACCAGCGATATCGGCTGTTCACATTCCGGGTGTGGAAAACTGGCAGGCGGACTATCTGAGTCGCCCGACCTTGGACCAGGGGGAATGGTCCCTAAATCCGGGGGTGTTTCGCCTTGTGTGCGCCCAGTGGGGGACCCCGGACGTAGATCTGTTCACGTCCCGCCTCAACAAAAGGGTGGAAAGGTTTGTGGCCACAACTCACAATCCTCTGGCGGATGCCGCGGACACGTTGGTGGTGCCTTGGCACAGCTACTGGCTGATTTATGCCTTTCCTCCGATTCAACTGCTGTCCAGGTTCCTTTGCAGGGTGGCATCGGAACGGATGTCAGTAATTCTAGTGGCCCCAGACTGGCCTCCATGGTCCTGGTACACAGACATTGTTCAGATGGTCGTCGAACCTCCCTGGCGGCTTCCGCTGCGAGACGATCTTCTGTCTCAGGGACAGATCTTCCATCCTGCTTTACAGTCGCTGGCTTTAACGGCATGGCTGTTGAAAGCCAGGTCCTGAGGGATAGGGGCCTTCCACAGGCGGTCATTCCTACCTTGTTAAAGGCTCACAAAGCCACTTCAAGGAAGATGTATTACCGCACTTGGAAAGCGTATATCGCTTGGTGCGAAGCGAATGGTCTTTATCCTCGTACTTTCTCGGTGGCGAAGGTCTTGGCCTTCCTGCAGAAGGTCGTGGATCAGCGTCTGGCGCTGACAACGGTCAAGGGTCAGTTGTAGGCCTTGGCCATCTTTTCAGCGAGCGTTGGCGTCGCATTCTTTGGTCCGCACCTTTATTCAAGGGGTGCGGCATTTGGCTCCCCCGAGGAGGGCTCCTTTGCCTCCCTGGGATCTGAATCTGGTTTTGTTAGTGTTACAAAAACCTCCTTTCGAGAACATCAGAGAGATTCCTCTCTGTGTTGTCACAGAAAGTTGCTTTTCTGATGGCAATCACGTCGGCTCGCAGAGTGTCTGAATTGGCGGCCTTGTCCTGCCATTCTTCCTATGGCCGCAAAGTTTTTGAGTGCGGCACTTGTTTAAGGGGACATTATTTTTCTGTCCCTCCTTATAGGGTTTTTGTTCTGGGTTTGTTCCAGTTTTTTTCCTGTGGGCTCAGGTTGTTACTAGCCTGGTTATTTGCGTTACCTTCTAAATTGGTTGCGTTGCTTTCCCACCCCTCATACCTGCACTGCTTTGGGACGTCCCATTTGTGAAGGCTAATACCATCGGGTGGCGACTGTCAGAGGACGTAAGAGAAAATAGAATTTTGTAAGATCTTACTGTAAATTTATTTTCTCTGAGTCCTCTGACAGTCGCTGCCCCCACCCCTCTGGTTTTTGGATCTGGGGGTTGTTGCCTTCCTGTACTGCTTGCTACAAACTGAGGTAATATCAGATTGGGTTCTGGATAATGGCTGAGGGATGGCCCCCTAGTGGCGTGCTGAGGTACAAAAGTTTTTTTTCTTTTGTACTAACCTGATAATTATCTGCCTAGCCTGCTCCTGCAGAGTGCGCCATTACCCATTAGTGAAGGCTAATACCATCGGGCGGTGACTGTCAGGACTCGGAGAAAAGAATTTTACGGTAAGTTCTTACAAAAATTCTATTTTCCCTCCTTGCATGCTGTACCGATCGGTTTGTACAGCGTGCGAGGTGAGGAGAAAACTGAACCAGACATGTGCCAGTTTGTTGACAACTGATCGCTCTGTCATTGGATGGAGCCATCACATGGTAAAGGGTCGCTCTCAATGGCCCTTTACCATGATCCGTGATGCATCAGGTCCTGTGGACCTGGCGAGCGCTAACACTTCCATGTGCATGCCTCGGGGCACACAGGAAGCATGATTCTGGGAGGATGTCCCTGGACACTCTCCCAGAACTACCCGACCGCTCTGTAGCTGTCTTTCAGCTATGGCCCGGTCAGCAAGTGGTTAAGTTAAAAAAAGTTTTTTTTACCAGTATCACCCCCTAACCCATCCCCCTATACTTAACTAATCTATTACTCAATCCAGTGCAGTGCCAATCTGTAGCCGCTCTCTCCCTTTTCTGAGCTCTCAAAGACTTTGCGGAGACAGCAGGATCCATTGGCTCTCGCTGATGTCAATCAAATTCCGGAACGGGGGTGGGGCTGAGCCGCACTGTCTGTGTCTATAGAGCCAGCAGGTGTGCCACAAAAAGAAGTGTCTTACTGTGGTGGCATACGAAGAAGAGGAGCAGCCAGAAATTCCAATTGCACAGAGTAGGTAACTATATCATGTCTGTTATTTAAAAACAATTTTTTTTTTTTGGACTTTACAATCACTTTCACTATTTTTGGTCTTAATTATTTGAAATAGTTTGTAAACTGCATTTAAAGTTCTACATCTAGATCTGCTCCAAAGAAACCACTAGAAAGGTAAGAAACATTTATTTTTTAGGTATGCTGAGTGAATAGGAACACATAGAAAACACAGTAGGGGGTTCTAAAATTTGACCGCAAAGGTGGAAATACACTGTAAGGAAGCCAGTCCACATCTGTCTCCTGGGAAATCTCTGGCCTTTCTTCTTTATTCCTATTGTCTGATTCCATTTGAACTTCACTGCTGGAGTTAATAAGATCTGTAACTACCAACTTATGAAAAGTAACAGCATGTACCCATGTTTAGTTACAAGCCTACGGCTCTTGTTCTTTCTCTTTCTTTCTCAGGACATCGATTAAGGCTGCATACATCTCCTCCAAATCTCCAGCCTCATTTGCAGACATTCGTACACACTTTGAAGCTGCTGAAGGTTGGAACTTTGATGCCCTAATTTCCTCCTTTGAATTACCAGCTTTGCATGCAGAGTCATGAACACAGTCTGAAGTCACTAAAAGCTAGTCCTTCAATAGCTCTGTTTACATCTCTGCCTTCTTTATCAATTTAGATTCAGTATAGAGTGCTTAAAGAAAATAACAAAGAACATGACCACCGCCATTCTCTCTCTCTTAAAGGCAAAGTTCACTTTTTCATAATATGTTACACCCATATTCAGGGTTTAACATGTAACTTGTTTTGAATGCACCAGCACCCATGCGACCCCCCCCAATCCCCGCTGTGACAGCAGTGTTCTGTGCAGGGCTTTTTTTCTCAGAAAAAAAGGTGCAGGAACTCAGCCACGAACCCCCCCCCCCCACCCAAAACAGTGGGAGGGTCTTAAAGGGGCATCTGCACCAGGAGTGCAGAATTCAGTGAGGTTGCCCACAGAGTGCAGAGTTCAGGGTTGTGCTTTGTACAGAGTTTGGGAGTGTGCTACGTATACAGTGCAGAGTTCAGGGGTGTGCTACGTATACAGTGCAGAGTTCAGGGGTGATCTACGTATACAGTGCAGAGTTCAGAGTTGTGCAACGTGCAGAGTTCGGGAGTGTGCTACATATACAGTGCAGGGTTCAAGGGTGCACTAAACACAGAGTACAGAGTTCAGCCTTCTTCCACAGCAGCTTAGTTCTGCATCCCCCATCCACATCTCACTTTTACCCCTCTTCTTCTCTAGTACCTCCCCTCACACTGTAGAAGGCTTCGCCCCTCTTGCAGGGAGATCATCCAGTGGGGGTGTCAGCATTCGCACTGCACCCCAGGCACTGGCATCTCCTTTTTCCACATATTGCCCTTGGAAAACACAGGAAGTCAGACCTCTGTGTTTGTGAGTGATGGTGATGAGCAGGAAGTAGAGGGCCTGAGCCAAAGGTGGTGGAACGGAGTTCCACCAAGTTCAAGCTGAAAAAAAGCCCTGGTTCTGTGAATGTGAAACTACAACTACCATGATTACATAAAATGGCTATGTTGGCATAATGTGTCTCAGCCCCTGTAAGTATACAAATATATACAAAAAGGCAGTGCCCAAGGGACTTTGAAAGACACTCAAGGTAAATAGAAAAGATAACATTTTATTTAAAAAGTATACCTTAAAAAAAGCTTTAGACATAATTAAAATATGACGCACTTTGACAAATAATTGCACATAAAAAGAGAATTATGGCACAAAATTACAACATAATCAATAATTCAAGAATATGAAGTACTTATACATAGTATCTGAACTCTTGATGCATTTTGTGAGGCAACGCTCGCTTCTTCAGGAGAATTGAAATACTCATATCTGAAAACAGAAACCAGGTCATTAGAAAAACGGTAGGGGGCACTACCACTCCAATTGATTCGATTTGTATGCAGTTTGGGGTGATTTTGGAAATTCGACTTAATGTGTAAGTGGACACTTGCTTGGAATCTTCCCCTCTAGCAACCCCCTTCTCTTATTTTTTAACTCCAACCCCCCCAACCTTTTTTCTAACAACCTGTTTTCTGTTTTCTTTAAATTCTCCTCAAGAATCGAGTGTTCAAGATCAAGAGTTCAGATACTATGTATAAGTACTTCATATTCTTGAATTATTGATTATGTTGTACTTTATGCCATAATTTTCTTTTTATGTGCAATTTTTTGGCAAAGTATGTCATATTTAACTAGGTCTATACCTTTTTTTAGGGTATAGTTTTTGTATAAAATTGAATCTTTTTACTTGCCTTTTATGTCTCTCAAAGTCTCTTGGGCACTGCTGTTTTGTATTGATCTGTAAACTACTACTACTATTACTGATAGCCTTTGCGGCTATCTGGTTGTAGTGCACAATGAACTACCGTTACACTGTTAAGCACTGTGGTAGTACATTGAACGTTCCTGTCAGTGTGTACCTGAACGCTGGTATGAAGTACGAGCACACAGCTTACACACAGTCTGCAAGAGCCCTGCATACCACCCATGATCTGCTGATTCTGAAGGCAACATAACCCATGCTCCTTTCTGAGGAGAAGCAAGCCTAGGAAATTTGTTTGTCTGGCAACCATGGACCACCGTTAGCCCAACTTGGCAGGTTGCATGCCTTCTGCTCCTTACTTTCTCTACACACTCCCATTAAACAATTGAACATCTTCTGTATTCAGTAAAAATATTTAAAATATACTACAAGGACAAAATGGTGATTTCAGATGAAAATGAATGTAAACTTGGACAAGCCTCGATATGTAGTGCTAATGACTGCTGATAAATAATGTAATAATATTCACGGACTTCTGTTAGCTTGAACAAGTTTTGCCATTTTCCTCTGACCTTTCATGCTAACAATGTGTTTAAGTACATTTGACCCCTGGTGACGTCAGACGCTACTGCAGTTTCGTCACGCTACTGACGAAACACAGATCTTTGTGACACATCACTTCCACCATCTTTGGAACGGAAACCAGCGCTCCTGCATTTTTAAAAAAGCTTTTAATGATCGTCAACACTGTAAGTGTAATCTTTTAAGTGTGTAATTCAATAAAACTTTTGTACTGCACTATGAGAAGTATTTGTTTTTCCTTCCTGCTTTCCTGCGTGAGATCGAATTTGGAATCCTGAGGGTTTAATATTACTGGTGGCTGATGGGATATCCCAAGTCAGCTTCCTAGCTTGGCTTAAGAACCATTGAGAGTGGAATCCAAACTTTATTCCAAACTTTTTGTGACTACCCCTAATGGGGATCATATATATCTGGTAAGTAGGACGTGTGCTTAAATGTCGGTGAAAGATGACACAGAAACGTTCACATATTGGTGTAAGAATTTATAAGAAGATTTTATTTACACTTGGTTGGAGACATCTGGTGGCTGTTTATGGACATTGCACTTGCATATGTTATTCTATTGAGTTGCTTTGGCTGGTTGATGGTTATTGCACTTGTCTATGTACTTTATTGATTGGTTTTATATTTTTTATTGTTAACATTTATGGAGCGCGGTTATTAATCACTTGTTTTACTGCTTTTTTTTTTTTTCTTTTTTAGCCCATTGCTTTAAAGTTTTTCTTAACGCAAAATGTTCTACTTTGCACTGAATGTGTGGGGTATATAAATACTTTCTGTACTGTAGACTAAGTTGTCTTTGGCACATGAATTTTGCACAAAAACACACTTTGGTACCCGTATTCATGTATTCTGCTGTATTTTCCAACACAGCCAAATGAAAATGCTTTGTTTTTTGTTAGCACCTGATCACACTATCGCAAAGGGATTGATTTACTAAATGCAAATAGACTGTTCGCTTTGCAGGGACATTTTCCCCAGAACTTAGTGAATGGCATGAGGCTCTGCTGACTTCCATCATACAATCATGTGCAAGCAAAAAAAAAATATTTTTTTTATTTTCCTTGCATTTGACCAGGTATACCTTGCAAAGTAAAATTTCACCGCATTTACTAACCTTTGGGGATAATTCCCTTGCAAAGTAAACAGCTTATTTTCCTTTATTAAGTCAACCTCAGTGCATTGGGAATGCATGTTGCATTTTTGGCATACTAACCAGTGTCTTATTATTTAACGCACTGCAAATAGTCTTTCAAAAACACCATTAAAAACATTTGCTAGCTTTAGCGTGTGTTAACACATATATGTTTTTGTGCAAATCACTAGTGTATACCAGAAAATACAAGACCACAATACTTGAGACAAACTTTGTATGATAAAGTTCAACTCTAGCCAAAACCTAAATGCATACTTAATGATCTGTATGATCATAACCGTTACTGTTTTCTATGGCTCACAGCCGCACTCTGTACTTTTATACATCGTTGATTACATTTGAACAGTTGTACAGGTTATACCATGTATCTTTCTAAACTTTAACCACGCTTTGCCAAATCACCTACCTGTACGTCTCCACCTGCCTCTCTCTCTATACATCGTTGGTTACTATATTGTATGTACAGCCATGCTGGCACTAAGAAACTTTATATGCAGTACTTAGAGATAATTGTGTTTTATTGACATTGATTGTACTATTTTTATCTCATGTAGAACAAGTTTGTTTATTCTTGGAGATACCTGAAGAAGCATGTCTGCGCCATCATGTCGAGCAGGACTTCAAGCTGGATATCACCACCCCTTTAAGTGGTTACCCCCCTGTACCAGTAGGTCTGGATATCATACCCTTATATCTATCTTATCTTTTTGGGGAGTTCCACTCTATATTGGGGTTGATGGAGGCAACAAGAAACTGTTTAGTTATACATGATGTTATACAGATATGAATTTTTAAGCAATTTTTGTATTAATAAAATGTTTACATTTTAATGATATTTGAGTTGTGTTGTGCCATTAACCACTTGCCGACTGCTCACATGGAGCGTACTGCAGCAAAGTGGTTCGTTATCGTCCAGCGATGTAGGTCTACGTCGCTGGACTCCTCCCCTTGTGGGCTTGCGCGCGTGAGCCGCCGGAGGCTCGCTCCCGCTGTATTCAGTCACAGTGGGAGTCGGGCCAGGGGAGGAGCGGGGGTGATCACCGCCGCTTTTCCCCGATCATCGGGGATCGAATGAGGAGAGCCGCCCGCTTGTGTAAACAAAGCGGGCGGATCTCCTAAGTGACAGGCAGGGACAGATTACAGGATTCAGCATAGCTGAACCTGAAATCTGTGCCTGTGTCACACAGTCCCCTCCCCCCCACACACATCAGTAAGCACCAGGCATACATTAACCCCTTGATTACCAATAAGTTAACCCCTTCCCTGCCAGTGTCATTTTTACAGTAACGGTGCATATTTAAGGCACTTATTACTGTAGTAATGTCACTGGTACCCCCAAAAGTGTCAAAAATGTCAGTCAAGGGTCCGATCTGTCCGCCGCAATGTCGCAGTCCCGTAAAAAAAATCGCAGATCGCCGCCTTTACTAGTTAAAAAAAAAACAATAAAAATGACATAAATTTTGCGTAGTTAGTAACTTTTGCGCAAACCAATCAAAATACGCTTATTGCGATTTTTTTCTTTTTTTTTTACCAAAAATATGTAGCAGAAAACAAATTGGCCTAAAATGTTAAAAAATTTTGATTTTTAAATTTTTTTGGGGAATTTCATATAAAAAAATGTGAAAAATATTGTTATTTTTTTCAAAATTGTCGCTCTTTTTTTGTTTATAGCGCAAAAAGTAAAAATCGCACAGGTGATCAAATACCACCAAAAGAAAGCTCTATTTGTGGGGAAAAAAGAACATAAATTTAATTTGGGTACAGCATTGCACGACCGCGCAATTGTCCGTTAAATTAACGCAGTGCCGAATCGCAAAATATGGCCTGGTCAGGAATGGGGTAAAATCTTCCGGTCTTAAAGCGGTTAAAAATACGCTCATTGAGAATTTTTTTGTCAAAGACATGTAGCTAAATACATTTTGGCCTAAATATATGACAAAAATATATTGGATATTTTTTAACTGTCAAAGTAGAAAAATATTGTTATTTTTTCAAAATTGTCGCTTTTTTTTATTAATATCGCAAAAAATGAAAAGCGCAGAGGTGATCAAATACCACCAAAAGAAAGCTCTGTTTGTGGGAAAAAGGATGTAAATTTCATTTGGGTACAGCGTTGCATGACCACGCAATTGTCAGTTAAATTCGCACAGTGCCGAATTGCAAAAAGTGGCCTGGCGTAAAGCAGGAAAATCCTCCGGTCCTAAAGTGGTTAAAGTCCATTTTTCTCTTCTTCAAACTCACACTATTCAATTTAGGACGAGGCACCGTTTACATAGTTATGTGCACAGTATTAATGTGTTATCATGAAACATTGATCTGATATAGCTGCCTTCACTGTTTTAATTTCAAGTATGACATACTATTAGAATGTTTCCCGGGTGTAGTCTGATGTAATTTAGAAGCAAAGAATTGCGAAAACAGACAAATCGAATTTACATTTTATATTATGCATGCATTTTATTGTCACTTTGAAATGCTACACCTACAGTAAAATACAGCTGCCCACTAATATATACAGTAATCCCCCGCTCCATCGCGGTTCAGTTTTTGCGGTCCCGGTAATTCGCGTTTTTTTTGTAATGTTATTTTACTATATAAATCATTAAAAATGAAATCTTTTTGTGTTTTCCATAGCTCTTGCTCTGTCCCTTAGTATATTTTATGTGTTTAAATGAGTTTCTATGATTTTAAAAGTGTGTTTAAAGACCTTAAAATGCTTCTACACGTACAGTGACCGTAAAATAAACATGCCTACAATGCATTTTAATAGGGTTTTTCTATTTCGCGGAATTTCACTTTTCGCGGCTGAGTCCGGAACGTAACCCCCGCAATGGAGGGGGGTTTACTGTATTGCCTCCATGAAAAACAAATAATGGTCAACCTTCAGCCAATATTTGAGCCTCCATCAGCACCATGCTACTACAGTGTAGTTTGGATGCAGACATTCTCTTTAGTAGTTTAAAAAGCTGCTTTCAAGGAAACCAGCTAAATACACTTGTAAAATACAAAAATATGATTGGGTTACCTGCCACAGTATTTGCATCTCTGCTCAGCCAGTATGTGTATAGCAAGTTCGAAGACAGCCACACATGGCTATTTTTTCTCCAAATTATACTATTGCAGTCATTCATCATTCTCTGTTATAGTTGGGAAATATATTTGGGCAATATAGAACTATCTAAAAGAAACACAAACCAGAGCGCTATATGGCAAATGACCACAAGTTGGTGCTGTAATGTCTCAATATGACAGTTCTCTGTGGTAACATCTCACAAATAAATCATATGTTCAAAAAATCCAAGGTGAAATTAAACATTTATTCAAATTCAAAGACACCACCATAAGCCTTGTAGGGTAAAATCATTTAAAACTCTAAACTTGCGAATGCCTGTAAGATGTGGGAAGAGCATAAGATGCTGCATACCAGCCCATGGAGGTGGAGGAAACCCCACCTATGATGGTAACCTGGTAGCATGCCATCCAAGCCTTGTTTTGGTCCAGTGGGTCTGACATCCTCCCAACTCTCCAGCAGAACCCCCCCCTAATGCCTGTGGGAAGAAGGCTTAAGACAAAGGTCCCCAAACTATGGCAGGGTGGTTTCAATAGACCAGCCCCTGCAAGAAGGCCCTACATGCAGAGCTTTCTCTTTGCGAGCTACTGTATTCAGAAAGTCTGAGGGTGGAAGGCAGATCGTTCCAGCACCTGGCATTATATCAGACACTCTTAGGTGGCGTGAACTCCTTTCCAATGGTGCTTATAGGCCTGGTTGTGAACTCCCTATGAGGGACAGCACAGGGCATGAAGTTTGAAAGTTGAGTCTCACAGAAAACACACACACACACACACACACACACACACACACACACATACACATACACACACACACCCCTCAAAACAGAGATATTTGGAGCCTATTTACAGAAATACATTTTTTTGGCTTTAGCACTTTGAGCCACTGACCCAGAACCACATGCAAAGATTTTCTGATGTCACTTGTTCCTCTACGGCTGTGACTCCCATTGTATAGAAGTCAGAGAACCAACTGGAAAGCTAGGTAACTAGCAGGTACCGGCCGAGATTGGAACCATGTATGGGCAGGCTGAATGTACCCTAGCTGATCGATCAACCTGGGTAAAACCAGCCTGTCGGATTTTACAGGTCATTATTGCTAGTGGCTTTTAAAGTTGCTAGCAAAAACCACTGTGTTCTCTCGCCGTGGACAGCTTCCCCCGCCAGGAGAACACAATGGCTCCGTGGGAGTCGGTATTGATGGGGAAATCAAGTGATTTTCTTTCTTGCAACCTATGGTTGGAGGAAATTTGCTATGTCGAAGGCTGGCCTTAGAAAATCAATGCTCCTCATCTAACCCATCGATTCCCACCTTTCTAGTGGAATGTCATTTGAAATTTATTATAGGAAAATCTTGGAGTAGCCAAGCTATATAAAAAGACAAAAATGACCCAACTCCCCAGGATACACCTAGAAGGTAAATTTGACTTTTTATTGGTTTGATCCCTTTAAGTATATGATAGTTATGTCATGAATTACATAGTTGTTCTTCAGTTACCAAAAAGAAAAATAGCTTTTCCGGAGTATGTTGTATTCATCACAAGCATGTGACACTGTCCTAATAGGACATTGTCCTAAAACCTACAACTCCCCTTTCCCTATGTGAGCGATTCACCATCATACCAGAGCAGAAACCTACTTTATATACAAACCAGAAGGTGACATTCTTGGTGGCTATTACCTCGGCCCGCAGGGTATCGGAATTGGCAGCATTATCCTGTCGCAGTCCCTATTTAGTGGGCCATAGGGATAAAGTGGTTCTTTGTCTCTGTCCATCATTCCTGCCCAAAGTTGTCTGACTTCCATTTGAATGATGACATTGTGTTGCCTTCCTTATGTCCAAAGCTGGCTCATCCCAAGGAATCTGCTTTGCATACCTGGGATGTGTTACGTGCAATTCAGGTGTATCTGGCAGCTACTGAGTCCTTTCGGAGGTCAGACTTGCTTTTTGTGGTTATGGGTGGACCAAGGAAAGGACTGGCTGCTTCTTTGGCTACCATCTCCAGATGGATCAGACGGTGACTCGCGCCTATTCCATTAAAGGTCAGGTTCCACCTTTCCTTGTCACAGGACATTCTACTCAGGCGCTGAGTACGTCTTGACCATTCAGCATAGCTAGCAGGTTTTCTCTTCCTGGCATGCTCCTCCTAGAGAGCCTATTAGACCTTTGCTCTGCAGATATTCACAATTGCCCAGCCAGGATAGGGTGAGCTGCAGTCCGGGGCAGTGGTCAGCACCCCCATTTTTGTAGAAAGGACTGATCCAAGGAAGAGCTGATCCAAGGAAGAGCTGTGATCAGATTGGGGGTGACTGAGGTGTGCTTAGCTCTGCATTACTGATCCAGGTTTGTCCTCTTCCTCCTGAACTTTATTCCTCCCTCATCACTCTCCTACAATAAGTGGTCAGGCAAGTCTGATCTCCTGTTCTACATGATTCTTACAGGTGATAATGCTGAGAGCACTTTTCTAAATTATATATCAGTGGTGGCTTCCATATTTGTTCCTCACAATGTAGAACTGATAGGGGCACAGACAGCATTAAAAACATGACAGGTGTTCTAATCCCTCTTCACTCAAAACTAAGAAAAAGTTTTGACATTGTTAATGGGGAAAAGAGCAACCTGTGGTGGAAGGGAAGAAAGTGGCAAAATCTATGGCCTGCTTTAGTTCACCTTTCCCAGAATCTGATAAAGCCAACTGTGCACTGTGATTAAAGTTGAATTATTGAATTATGCCCCTTCAATATTATTGAAATATTGAATTATGCCCCTTCTGTTGGTGTAGGCTATTTACGCACTTCTCAGAGATAGCGCCTACCCTGTCCTACCTTAATGCTAAAATATTGCTAATATGATTCCTATACATGCGTTGTTTGTGGTCCCAGTCAGAAGAGCACTAAGCTCAGAGCTACTGTGACCAGGAAGAGGGAGTACACATGTGTAGGGATTTGCAAGTGCAAGCAGTAATGCCAGGGATCACCCTAGCAATTTTGTAGCAACAAGGCACACAAGATTAACACAACCATTTTATGAATTTGCAGTAAAAATTCACTATTAAGGTGAAAGCAAGTTCTCACTAAGGGTGCTAAAAATACTAAAAAACAGGTATTTTTAGTTCACATGCATTGCAATACATGTTTAAGCTGGCCAACTGCGTCAAAGTAATCCCTCTCTGGCCAAACCTACACTACACTATACTAATCTACACTACACTACATTACACTACACTATAATAATCTACACAACATTACACTAATCTACTCCCCTCCACCCTGCTGAAATCCCACCCACCCTGCCTTAATAAGCCGGGCTCACAGCTCTCTGTCTTCTGTCCACCTGGGCTCGCACCTCTCTGCGGCCCCGCCGGGCTCGCACCTCTCTGCAGCCCCGCCGGGCTTGCACCTCTCTGCGCCCCCCCCATTACACGCACCTTTCTCTGCGCCCCCCCCTGACACTCACCTTTCTCTGCGCCCCCCCCCTGACACGCACCTTTCTCTGCGCCCCCCCGACACGCACCTTTCTCTGCGCCCCCCCCCGACACGCACCTATCTCTGCAGCCCCACAGGGCTTGCTCCTCTTTGCGGCCCCACTGGTCTCTCTATCTGGCCCCGCCGGGCTCGCACCTTAATCAGCACTACTATAACATATATAGAAATATACATTTTAGGTTAAACTGGCCAGCTGCGTCAAAGTAATCCCTCTAACGCACCTCTCTCTGTGGCCCTGCCAGACTCGCTCTTCTCTGTGCGGCCCCCCGGGCTCTCACCTCTCTCTGCGCCCCCCGGGCTCTCACCTCTCTCTGCACCCTCCGGGCTCTCACCTCTCTCTGCGCCCCCGGGCTCTCACCTCTCTCTGCGCCCCCGGGCTCGCACCTCTCGGGGGCCCCCGGGCTCTCACCTCTCTCTGCGCCCCCGGGCTCTCACCTCTCTCTGCGCCCCCCAGGCTCTCACCTCTCTCTGTGGCCCCGCTGGGCTCACACCGCTCTCTGCGATCCCCGCCGGGCTCGCACCTCTCTCTGCAATCCCCGCCAAACTCACACCTCTCTTTGCGGCCCAGCTGGGCATGCACCTATTTCTGCGGCCCCGGGGGGCTTGCTCCTCTTTGCGTACCCACTTGGGATCGCTGGTCTCTGTGCAGCCCCGCCGGTGTTGCACCTCTCTCTCTGCGGCCTCGCTGGGCTACCATCTGTCTCTACGGCCCCACCAGGCACTCACCTTCCTCTGCAGCCCCGCAGGGCTCACTCCCCTCTCACTGCAGCCCTTCCGGTCTCGCACCTCTTTCTGAGACCCCGCCGGGCTCGTACCTCTTTTTGCGGCCCCCGCCTGGCTTGCACCTCTCTCTGTGGCCCCGCTGGGCTTGCACCTCTCTTTGCAGCCATGCAGGGCTTGCACCCCTCTCTCTGTGGCCCTGCCAGGCTCAAACCTCTCTCTGCTGCCCGCCAGGCATGCATCTATCTCTGTGGCCCCGCAGGGCTTGCTCCTCTTTTTGGCCCTGCCAGGCTCGCTCGTCTCGCTGTACAGCCTCACACCGCTCTCTTACTCTCTGCAGTCCCGCCGGGCTCTCACCTCTCTTACTCTCTGCAGCCCCGCTGGGCTCTCACCTCTCTTACTCTCTGCAGCCCCGCTGGGCTCACAGCTCTCTCTCTTCCGTCCAGCCGGGCTCGCACCTCTCTCTGCGGCCCCCGCCAGGCTCACAGCTTTCTCTGTGGCCCCCCTGGCACGCACCTATATCTGCAGCCCCGCAGGGCTTGCTCCTCTTTGCAGCCCCACTGGTCTCTCTATGCGGCCCCGTCAGGCTCGCACCTCTCTGTGGCCCTGCTGGGCTCGCTCTTCTCTCTGCGGCCCTGCGAGGCTCGCACCCCTCTCTGTGGCCCCGCAAGGCTCGCACCCCTCTCTGTGGCCCCGCAAGGCTCGCACCCCTCTCTGTGGCCCCGCAAGGCTCGCACCCCTCTCTGTGGCCCCGCAAGGCTCGCACCCCTCTCTGTGGCCCCGCAAGGCTCGCACCCCTCTCTGTGGCCCCGCAAGGCTCGCACCCCTCTCTGTGGCCCCGCAAGGCTCGCACCCCTCTCTGTGGCCCCGCAAGGCTCTCACCCCTCTCTGTGGCCCCGCAAGGCTCGCACCCCTCTCTGTGGCCCCGCAAGGCTCGCACCCCTCTCTGTGGCCCCGCAAGGCTCGCACCCCTCTCTGTGGCCCCGCAAGGCTCGCACCCCTCTCTGTGGCCCCGCAAGGCTCACACCCCTCTCTGCGGCACTGCAAGGCTCGCACCCGTCTCTGTGCGGCACCCCGGGTTCTCACCTCTCTCTAGCCCTGCCGGGCTCGCTCTTCTCTCTGCAGCCCCATAAGGCTTGCACCCCTCTTTGTGCGGCCTCCCGGGCTTGCACCTCTCTGCAGCCCCGCCAGACTTGCACCTCTCTGTGGCCCCGCCGGGCTTGCACCTCTCTGTGTGGCCTCGCCGGGCTCACACCATTCTTTGTGGCCCCCCTGGTACGCACCTATCTCTGCAACCCCGCAGGGCTTGCTCCTCTTTGCGGCCCCACTGGTCTCTCTATGCGGCCCCCCTGGGCTCACACCTATTTATGCGCCCCTGCGGGGCTTGCTCATCTTTGTGGACCCACCTGGGATCACTTGTCTCTGTGCGGCCCCGCCGGGCTTGCACCTCTTTGCGGTCTCGCTGGGCTACCACCTGTCTCTACGGCCCCACCAGGCACGCACCTTTCTCTGCAGCCCAGCAGGGCTCACACCCCTCTCTGTGCAGCTCTGCTGAGTTTGCACCTCTCTCTGCGGCCCCGCCGGGCTCGTACCTCTTTCTGCGGCCCCCACCTCTCTCTGTGGCCCAGCTGGGCTCAAACCTCTCTCTGCCGCCCCGCTGGGCTCAAACCTCTCTCTGCAGCCCCACCGGGCTCGCACCTCTCTCTGCAGCCCCGCCAGGTTTGCACCTCTCCCTGCGGCCCCGCTGGGCTCGCACCTCTCTCTGCGGACCCGCCAAGCTCAAAGCTCTCTCTGCGGCACTGCTGGGCTCCTTCCTTTTGGCGATCCGCTGGGCTTGCACCTCTTTCGGCAGCCTCTCCGGGATAGCACCTGTCTCTGCGGCCCCACCTCTTTGTGGCTCCGCCAGGCTCGTACCTCTATCTGTGGATCTGCCAGGCTCGCACCTCTCTCTGCGGCCCCTCCGGGCTCACACCTCTTTGTGGCCTCGCTGGGCAAGTTCCTTTCTGCAGCCCTGCCTGGATCACACCTCTCTGCAGCCCTGCCTGGATCGCACCTCTCTCTGCAGCCCTGTCTGGATCGCACCTCTCTCTGCAGCCCTGCCTGGATCGCACCTCTCTCTGCAGTCCTGCCTGGATCGCACCTCTCTCTACGGCCCTGCCTGGATCGCACCTCTCTCTACGGCCCTGCCTGGATCGCACCTCTCTCTACGGCCCTGCCTGGATCGCACCTCTCTCTACGGCCCTGCCTGGATCGCACCTCTCTCTACGGCCCTGCCTGGATCGCACCTCTCTCTACGGCCCTGCCTGGATCGCACCTCTCTCTACGGCCCTGCCTGGATCGTACCTCTCTCTACGGCCCTGCCTGGATCGCACCTCTCTCTACGGCCCTGCCTGGATCGCACCTCTCTCTACGGCCCTGCCTGGATCGCACCTCTCTCTACGGCCCTGCCTGGATCGCACCGCTCTCTACGGCCCTGCCTGGATCGCACCTTTCTCTACGCCCCTGCCTGGATCGCACCTCTCTCTACGGCCCTGCCTGGATTGCACCTCTTTATGGCTGTGCCGTGATCGCACATCTCTCTGTGACCCTGCCAGGCTCGCTCCTCTCTCTGTGGCCCAGCCGGGCTTGCTTCTCTCTCTGCGGCCCAGCCGGGCTCGCATCTCTCTCTCTGCGGCCCTAATGGGGCTTGCACCTCTCTCTGTGGCCCCACCGGGCTCATTTCTTTCTGCGGCCCCACCAGGTTCAGGCTCTTTGTGCTGCCCCGCCAGACTTGCACCCCTCTCTCTGCGGCCCCGCCAGGCTCACAGCTCTCTCTGTGCGGGCCCTCCGAGCTCACACCTCTTTTTGTGGCCCTGCATTTCTCTTTATGACCCCACTGCGCTTGCAGCTCTTTCTCCCTCTCTGCGGCCCCACCGGGCTTGCAGCTCTCTCTCTGTGGCCCCGCTGGGTTCGCGGCTCTCTCTCTGCGGCCCCACCAGCCTTGCAGCTCTCTCTCTCTGTGGCCCCGCTGGGCTCGCACCACTCTCTCTATCTCTGCAGCCCCGCCGGGCTTGCTGCTCTCTCATTCTATGTGCAGCCCTGCCGGGCTTGCAGCCCTCTCTCTGCAGACTCGCCAGGCTTGCATCTCTCCCAAATTCCCCCTCTTTCATGTGGACATAGAAGACCAAATCTGGATTTCAAAGGTCATAGTAAGAAACCAAAAGTGGATTTCCAAATTCAGCAAGGTCCATGTAAAAAGCAAAGTTGTAGTAGTCTTCTTCACTGGGTATCTCCCAGAAATCAAGTCCATCCTGTGGAAAAAAAAATCTGTTACTGCTCTGCAAAGGGGACATAAATTGCTTTGTTCCAATGCAGTTTGAATGAAATACGTGGGAGCAGGGTAGAATTGTAGTGTCCTCTCTTGCTTCCATTTCACTCAAGCAGATGGCACATGTGGGCAGTTCCTGATACTCCCTGGCCAGTGGTCTGGCTGGTGGTCTGGCTGCTGCTGGCTGGTCCTCAGCAATGATGCGCCCCCTTGGAGATCGACTCCTGTTGGAAATGACGTTCTCCCGTTGCTGTCGAAGAGCAGTTCTTGATCGTGTGCAATGGGCAATTGGGGAATCCACACCTGTAATAATAATAATAATGGCCAGATTTCAGCATTTCTGTCATGTAGGGCAAGTGTCTAATTTTTAACAGATTTCAAGTGAGATAGGTGGCTCATAGGTAAACTTGAAAATAGGAGATAATTTAACTACTTCAGCAACAGCAATGTACCCATACGTCGCCAGATTGAAGTGGTTATAGCAGGATGGGACCTGCAGCTACAGACTTCATTCCAGTATCTATTTTTTTTACCAGCAATGCTCTTTAATGTAAAAGTGATCCTAGCGGCCAATTTAGTGAGAACTAATTAGCCGCTGGATTGCTTTCACTGGCAGCGAAAGGGGCGAAGCGTATTCTCCTGTTCCACTGTGGAGCCCGGGACTGAATCCAGCGGTTCTGCCAGCTAACCATAGGGATGACTGAGGATTGGAACATCCTCAGATCTCTGTAAAGAGGACCTGTCACTACTCTAGCTATCACAAGGGATATTGTTCATCACTTGTGATAGCCATCAAAGTGAACGAAAAAAATAAGAAGTGTAATAAAGTATTAGAATAGAAAAAAAATGGAAAGCACCCCTGTCCCCCCATGGTTGTGAATGAAGGCACACACATATATCAATGGTATTCCCACTACACATCATACATGAGTTATTAAGTGTACTAAATGGAAGTGGGTGTTGGTGCTGCTTATAGTGAATATAATAAATATGTACAAATATTAAAAATAGTGTATGGTCTTAAAACCTCAAAATAAAGGCTAATGCATATACATAATTAAATAAATAAAATAAAAAAATATAAATAATATTGGTAGTTTTGAGGACTGTGCAAACAGTGCATATAATATTTTAGAGAAATCCTATTATATTATAACTTATAGAGGTCCACTAGTGGTACTATTCACTAGTAACGAGCCAAACACCCCCCCCCCCCAGTTCAGTTCACACCAGAACACCGCGAACAGAGGAAAAGTTTGTTTGAACAAACAAACTCCATTGAAGTCTATGGAACTTGAACATCAAAAATCAAACGGTCTCATTTTGAAGGCTTAAATGCAAGTTATTGCCCAACTAAAGTGTATGGAGGTCTGGGTACTGACCTGGGGAACATGTAGCAATGCAAAAACATGACCACTGACCACCGTTAGGGTTTTTTTAAATTTGCTGTCTCTGCTGGAATTATCCTCCATTTTTGAAGCACCTTAAAGGGACAGCAACCTTTTGGATTAATGGACTTTAATAGGACACTGAGCACAATTGTATGAACTATTTATTCCTGGAAATTATCTACGCTCTATGAGAGAAGTTACCCCCTGCAAAAGGGTTTTTTGCTGCCAAACTTCACTTTATTTTGTTATCTGTTATTTGCACATTTTTAACTTGCACCTTAGGGATTTGGCACACAGTCACTTTTTCAATATTGCACTTGCACTTTTACAGTGTGAATAGTACCACTAGTGGACCTCTATGAGTTATATGTTATAATATAATGGGATTTCTCTAAAGTATTATCTGCACTGTTTGCACAGTCCTCAAAACTACCAATACCATTTATATTTTTTCCATTTTACTTATTTAATTATATATATGCATTAGCATTTATTTTGAGGTTTTAAGACCATACACCATTTTTGATATTTGCACATATTTATTATATTCACTATAAGTAGTGCCAACCCCCACTTCCTTCAGTACACTTCATTCAGACGCCACCTTGGGCAGTTAGTTTCAGTGGGGGCAGCAGCTGGAACTTTATGCTTTACATAGATCCATAGCGCGGGACTAAACACATCATTTCTACATGAGGTATTGCCTCAAATATTGTAGCAACAGCAAAAATGTTAGCACGAAGCGTCCTGTGTAACACTAAACTAGTAACCTGCAAAGGCTTTTAAAGCATCATCTTCGGATAATTTAATGTGCCGTTCCATTTGTTTGCTCAATTTTAAAGTGTGACATGTTAGGTGTCTATTTACGCAGCATAACATCATTTAAATTTTACCAAACGATTAGGTATTCTACTGTGTTGTGCATTAAAACATATTATTGCCCCCCCAAAATAAATTAGCAATTGAAAATCGTCTGCACAAACATCGTGTGATATAAAAAAACTGCAACACCCACAATTTTATTCTCTAGGGCCCCTGCTTTAAAATAAAAAAATGTTTCAGGGTTCTAAGTAAATTTTCTAGCAAAAAATACTGATTTTACATATTTGCATCTGCCATTTTACAACTTACCACATAGGTATGGCTTCATAGATGGCAGAGTTGATACTTGTGCCATTCAAGATCTTGACAGAGGCTCTTTATATACTTGATTTGATATTGTTTCTATATTGTATTTTTTAGAGCTATCAAAGTATTGTGTTTACGCCTATGTGCCTGCCCTTATGGGTGAGTACATTAACTTGGTACACACCCTCAATTTGGTCCAAAGTTTGCTCATGTCCTTTTTCTTACTAAATGCACCAGCATTCTCTTTGTATCTCCTGTAATGTACCTGTGGTGAAAAGTGCATTCTTTGTGATATACCGTTTCTTAATTGTTTTTTTTTTTCGTGTGTAAATTTTGAAAAATCAATAAAGCAGGTTAACCCCTTCCCACCGGTCGCACGTAAATATGTGGCCTCTCAGTGCCTGGGCTCTAGCGCAGAGAGGCTGCATATTTGCATGAATTGCAGTCAATAGTGCTTTGCCGATTTTCGGGTGACATGACATTAACCACTTCCCGACCACCCGCCACCTCTTTACTGCGGCAGGGTGGCTCTCCTGCGCAAACCAACGTAGATCTACGTCGGTCCCATGCGGGAAGCTAGGGGGTGAGTGCGCGCTGCCGGCGGCACGCTCCTGCCCCCACTTGGCAGCAGGGAAGCCGATGCATGGGTCAGGCGGCCACCTGACACACCCGCGATTACTCCCCGCTGAGAGAGAAGGACGTACTGTGGCAGGCAGCCGCTCCCAGGCAAATCGGCGTACATCGGGAGTCTAGGGGCAAGTGCGCGCCGCCAGCGGCACGCTCCCGCCCCGCTCATCAGCGGGGAAGCCGATACAATGGGGAGGCGGCTCCGATTGCCACCTGACACCCACGATCGCTCCCCACTGAGAGAGGACGGTCGACTGTTGTAAACACAACCGACCGTCCTCCTTCCTGGGATGATCATAGAGTCCATGTGATCCTGCTTTATAGGATCACATGTCTCTATGGTCATCTCAGAAGCCATGACCCCCCACAGTTAGAATCACTCCCCTAGGGTCACATTTAACCCCTTGATCACCTATACTGTTAACCCCTTCCCTGCCAGTGTCATTATTACAATAACAGTGCATGTTTTTAGCACTGATTACTGTAGTAATTTCACTGGTACCCCCAAAAGTGTCAAAATTGTCAGGGGTGCGATCTGTCCGCCGCAATGTCGCAGTCCCGCAAAAAATCACAGATCGCCGCCATTACTAGTAAAAAAACAAAAAAAAAAACAATAAAAATGACATAGATCTTTCCCATAGTTAGTAGATGCAATAACTATTGCGCAAAGCAATCAAAATACACTTATTGTGATTTTTTTTTTGCCTAAAATGTTAAATTGTGATTTTTAAAATTTTTTTTGAGACTGTCATATAGCAGAATGTGAAAAATATTGTGTTTTTATTTTTTTCCAAAATTGTCGCTCTTTTTTTGTTAATAGTGCAAAAAATAAAAATTGCACAGGTGATCAACTATCACCAAAAGAAAGCTCTATTTGTGGGGAAAAAGGATGTCAATTTAATTTGGGTACAGCGTCGAACGACCATGCAATTGTCCATTAAAGTAACGCAGTGCCGAATCGCAAAATAGGCCCTGGTCATTAAGGGGGCAAATCCTTCTGGTCTTAAAGTGGTTAAGCTACGCCCCGCCTCCGGGCATCTTAACCCCTTCATTCCTAAGCCTTCTTCTTGGAAGAAATACTTTCACACTTAAAAAAAGAAAAACAGTAAACTCAGCCCAATTTTTTTGTATAATGAAAGATAATGTTACGCCAAATAAATAGATACCTAACATGTCATGCTTTTTCATTTTTATTTTTACACTGTACCTTTTTTTTAAGTTTTTTTTTTTTTTTTTTAATTTTATTTTGTTCAATTTTATTGCTGTCACAAGCAAGATAAACAACCCTTAAGACCATAATAGGTAGTGACAGTATTCTTTGAGGGATTTGGGGTCTATAAGACCCCAAATCCCTCCTTTGCACTTAAAAGCATTCAAAATGCTAAGTTTAGCTGTTTTGAATACTGTAATTTTTTTTTTTTTAATCTAGTGTCTTTAAGGCTCCAGCAACCGGAAGTGATGTCATGACATCGGTTCTGGGTTACTAGATCCGAGACCCGATCAAAGCCAATTCTGGCAGCAGGGGGGAGCGTACTCTCCCACTGCATGTGATAACAGCCGAGCAGCTAATCAGCCGCCTCGGTTCTTATCACAGGAAAGCTGACCCTCTGCTGTAAAAAAACACTATCAGGGTGGTGATTGCAGCTGCAGGCATCCTCCTGGTACAACACCTTGAAGCCGAAGGATGCATATTTGTCTTGCGCCGGCGTGAAAAGACTAAACATAAAGATCTGTCTTTTGGGTTCTGTTCCCTGCGAGCGCCGCGACACACGGGGCAGAACCCGGCGGGACTTTCAAAAATATAAACAAAACACACACACACACACATACACATTGTAAAACATTGTAATCTGTCATGATTACATTACTGTGTGAAACCGTTTCACCTCAGTTTTGTCCATAGTGACTTTTCCAGTGCCCTGCCTGCACTTTTAGTGTTCTTTCTGCCTGGAAACTTGAGAACGTTTTGTCCCTTTTGCCCAAAAAGTGGTTTTAGACCAGCTAGAAAACATCGGTAGTGAATTGGAATTACTTGAAAAATTGAGTGATAATGATTTATGGGAAAATTCGTCATCAGACACTGAAAGTGACGACAGCGACGATTCTGCGACTGAGCTCAGTGATGTGTGAACTTGGAGTTCTATTGACTGCGGTACGGATCAGGCAGAACCCCCAAGATTCCCATTTACTGGAGCACCTGGCATGAAAGTAGACGTTGAACACGACAACCCCTTGGCATACTTACAATTATTTCTGACCGATTAGGTTATTGAAAAAATAGTTACGGAGTCAAACGGGTACAAAGAGCAAAAATTAGCTACTCTGCATCGGATGTTTTCAAGAAGCAGAAAGTGAGAACCAGTGACCAGAGGACATTTGGAAATTTCTGGGCCTAATAATACTTCAGGAGTGGTGGGGATCCCCTGCAGAAGTGGTATTGGACAACTAATTTATTACTTGCCAATCCATTCTTTGGCACGGTCATGTCAGAGTACAGATTTTCCCTGATCATGAAATATTTACACTTTGAAAACAATGAAGAATTTGATGAAACTACTCATCCTGCACCAAAACTAAAGTACATTTGGGAAGTATCTCAAATGATTCTAAAGAATTTCCAACAGAGCTATGTGCCAGAAAGAGATATCAGCATAAATGAAAGTCTAATGGCCTACAAGGGAAGGCTCAGCTGGGTACAATACATTGCATTAAAGTGGGCACAATGCTCCTACATGCTTTGCGAATCATCAACTGGCTACAATTGAAATTCAGTCATATACACTGGAAAAGGAACAAAATTCAATCCAAAATACAGCAACTATGGAATGGCAACATCTTCTGTTCTTGCGCTCATTGAGCCATTGCTAAATTGGTGTAACAACCGACAACTTTTTATGTGTCCTGAACTTTATGAGCTTCTATTGCAAAACTAAACAGATGCCTATGGAACTGTTAGGGCTTACTGGCAATAAGAAGCTGAAGACTGGAGAAATGGTTGCCTGACAGGCAAATGATGCGTGACAAGAAAGATAAGTGCCTATTGAGTACAGTTCATAATACCTCCACTGTTATGGTAGGCACAAAAGGTGGGAAAGAAATCGTGAAGCCACAAGCAGTGATAGACTACAATAACACCATGGGAGGTGTCGACAGAGCCGACCAAGCAATTACATTCTACCCAGCAATTCGGAAACAGCAAAAGAAGTACTAGAAGAAGATCTTCAGACATCTTCTTGAGCAATGCTTGTGGAATGCCTATATTCTGCTAAAAAAAAAAAATAGTGACAAGCCTGTGATTCATTCTGACTTAATTTGGAAAGTTGCTGAACGTATCTTTGTGAACCACCAAACACCACCAATGGCTGTGAAAATAGCTGAACATCGTGCTGTTGGTGTTGTCAACCCGGAACACCTGACTGGTCGTCACTTCATGGACTACATTCCACCAACTGAGAAAAAGTCAGCACCTACAAGGATGTGCGTGGTTTGTTGCTCGAAGCGAGATGACAGTGGAAAGAAAATAAGAAAGAAACCAGGTTCTATTGTCCAGATTGTGACATCGGACTTTGTGCAGTCCCATGTTTCAAAAATGTTCATACCAGAGATGTTTACTAAACCAATATGCAGTGTCTAGTATTACAGTGGATTACAGTGGTAAGTAATATTGTACCCTTGTTTGGACAAATTTCTGTGTTTTTGGTTTGATTACATTATTGAATAAAATATATTATCTAATATAATAAAGTGCAAGTGTCTCTGCGTCCAGTCCCTTTGTCCGTGGGATTGCGCTACTGCGCATGTGCCCCACGGACAGCCGTTGGGACTTGAAACGCAGAGACTTCGGGCAGGCGGCCGGCCGAAAATGTTGAAGTGGCGGGATGGAGAGGCTGCTGGATGCGGGCACTGATCAGGGCTCCCCGGGACCCTCACCGTGGGACATGGACCTTGATCACAGCGGAGCCGTGCTGCAGTCTGCCAGCCGTAAGGAGTGGAAAGGAGGGGGTGTGATGGAGGGGAATGGGGCAGTGTGGAAGCGGCGGGATGGAGAGGCTGCTGGATGCGGGCACTGATCGGGGCTCCTCGGGACCCTCACTGCGGCAGTGTAGTGAGATGGGATGATATTTGGGAAGATGGTATCAGGAGGATGCTGAGAAGGTGCTGAGCACACAGGAGATCACACTCCATTCTGTGTTATCATCCGAGCACCAGGGCTGATCACTGGGATCACAGCTCCCTCCTGCAGGTGACAGGCAAAGTTTTTTTTTTTTCTTATTCAGGACCAAGCACTGAATGTAATATTATTATTATTACAAGTCATTGTACAATGGCAGCAGTACTTCTGTAGAAGGGGCACCATTGTCATTTATGTGTACATATCACACCCCATTGGATATAAAGTCTGGGGCTGATTGTTACTTATGGGGGGATTCAAACTGTTGGAATTAAAAAATCAACAAGATTGTCTTTCTGAGCTCAATTTCTTAATTTCACGCTTTTTTCTTTTGGTTCTGATCTCTGTGTGCGGAACTTTGGTGTTGTATTTCTATGGATTTTAACAACAATGCTATTTAAACTATATATATATATATATATATATAAAATGTTTAATAGAGTATGAAAGAAAACAATATTGTGCACCAGGAGATTTGTGTAAGTTATAAAATGGGACCTTGATCAACTTTTATATTGTATGAATATGAAAACTCAGGTATTCCAAAATGGAATTGTAAAATGCCACATAACTCACATGTGAAAAAAAGATCTGTGTATAAATGTATATGTGTTAAAAGACTTAAAAAAAAAAAGAATATAATTAAAGAGAATAAGTGGACAAGGGTGAATGGCATAATTTGCAAAAGTCATGCACTCAAAATAAAACTAGGGGGTTAAAGCACTACTACCTCATTTATATATGATATACAAAAAATGTGTGTGTAACGCTCTCGCGTTGTTAGAAAAAAAAAAGAGATAACCGAGAGCCGCTCAGGGCAACAGGGACGCAGAGCTGACAGAGGCTATAGGACTAAACCAAACAGATACATATATACAATTCAGAAGAAGAGTGTTCAACTCGGCAAGATGAGTTAAACATTACAAAGGCCAAAAGACAAAGAATAGAAAATAGATCTTTCTCTATCGCTCATTGACAGACGTAGTCTTCTTGATTCTCAAGAGCTGGGTTATGTTGTCTCCGCAGGAGTAGGACTAGGCAGAATGACAAAACGTTCTGGCTCCACCCTAGGGGGCAGTCCCTGAGGGTATATCCTCCCTCTCTCTGCTACAGGGAATCAGTTTTTTTCTGTCTAGTCAGGAGTAAGGACCTAAGTTCCTTGCTGGGATCTTTTGGTCCTGGCAAGACTTTTTTTTCTTTAAGAAAAAGACATTTTTTAGGTAGTTTTCTCCAGTGTTTTTTTCCTGTGAGATCTTCAAGCAAAAATGCCGGACTGGGCGACACTTGTGGTCACCCCAGCCGGCCTACGAGCGCGTGCAGACCAGGCATTGCGCTTGGTCGGCCGCGACATATTCAAGTAAGTATGCGGGGCCGGGCGACGGGCTGGATGTGAGATCCAGTGGTCACCCCGGTTTCTGCCTAAAAGCGCGTGCAGACCAGTGCGCTGAGTCGGCCGCGACGGAGTCCCAGTAAAGGGACTGACTTTGCGAGTTTAAAGCTCGCTTGGACGCCAGGACCAGAGAGTCGAGGCGTCCACAAACCCCCACCTTGGTGGAGAGGGTATTATGAAGAGAGGGTGCCTGTCGGTTCGGTATGGTGAGTAAAACGTTCCCTTTTTTCCTCATTTATGAGGCAGTATATATTATGGGCCCCTCCATATATGGTCAGTATATATCTGACACTTACAAGTCCCCCTTGTAATACAGCATGTGTTTGTGGGAAGTGGACTTGGTTCAAGAGCTAACACTCTACCCAGCAGACTGTAACATTACAGCAAACATAGGAGGTATAATCCTACCTTATGTGCAGTGTATCTCTGTAGATCCATATGTCACCTCTCAGCAGAGTGCAGGTGGATGTGCTGGGAAGACGATATCGGCGGTCCGCCGCCATTTTGACGTAGACCGAATGCATGTATGTCCTCAGGTCACGCCGGCCGCCATGTTTTTGGAGTCTTATGTCTCTTCTATGGGGGCGGCCATGTTTTGTGAGCCCAGCTTCCTCGTGGAGGGCTGGGAACGCCGGAAGGCGTACACAGGGGGCGGAGCCACGCCTTCTGCCCGGGAAAAAGCAAACAGCTCCTTCCAGTCTGTGTAAGACAGACGCTGGCTGCAGTTTGTTGGAAACTGCACTGCATCGGTTGGTGAGCCTTGGGGGTCCCTCTCTCTCTCTCTGGGATCGAGAAGCAGGTACTCTGAGGGGCGCTATTGCGCTAGGGGGAGACACACAAAAAAAAAAAAAAAAAAAGTTTTTTTGTTTATTGCTGGCAAAAGTGTCCTGTATTAACATGGACCCTGCCACTCATGTATCTCCTCCGGATCCCCTCGAGGGGTCTGCGGGATCCTCCAGCACCCCATTGACAATTGAATCTTTGTCAGCCATTATGGAAACTTTTGTGTCCCGGGTGGAAGTGGCTTGTCAGGGACAGGGCGCAAGAAAGCGACCCCCGCCTAACCCCTTATTATCTGAAACCTCGGATTCAGACTCTGAGCCTATTTCTGCAGTTGCAGGTACTTCATCTGGTATTGGTGTCTCGGGTCCTGTCTCTTCAGACAGTGAGGAGGATGTTTCGGCATCTGCCATAGCCCGAGAGGAAGCGTTGGTAAACGCACTCATTGTATCTGTTCAAGAGACTTTAAGGATACAGGGTATTCCATCAGAAATAGCTGAAACTGAGATCCCTTTTGGGACTAAAAAGCGCATCAAAGTGGCAAAGGTTTTTCCATTGCCCAAATGTTTTGGCAATCCAATCGATGAAGAATGGCGTCTGCCAAAACGCACTTTTAATATTTCCAAACGCATTGACAGGCGTTATCCGTTTGAGGAAACCCTTATTAAGAAATGGACAGAACCACCTGTGGTGGATTCACCAATTGCTAGATTGAATAAAGCCACGGTTATTCCTTTAGAAGACGCTCTGTCTTTAAAGATCCAGTGGATCGCAAGATAGAAGCTATGTCTCGCACCATGTTTTCCTTGATTGGATCAGCTTTCAGGCCAATAATTGCTATTGGTCTGGTTTCGCAGGCTGTAACTGAATGGACCAAGTGGTTACGCCGGGACTTAGAAGAAGTCCCTCAGGCGGTATCAGATTTGTTGGAACAAATGATACAGGGGTTACAGTTTGTATGTGATGCGGCGTTAGACGCCACTCCATTAATGGCGCGAGCATCAGTCTCAGCAGTGGTTCTCAGGCGTACACTGTGGCTAAAAGGTTGGATAGCCGACCAAGGTTCCAAAAAAGCATTGGCTAATATCCCCTTTTCAGGAGAACGTCTATTTGGAGCCAACTTAGATGAGATCATTAAGGATCTCACCGGTGGAAAAAGCACCTTTTACCGCAAAATTTTAAAGGTAGAGGAACTCGTCAAAGACGAGGGCCTTCTTTTTCTGCTCACAAGAGGTTTTTTCGTCCAGCGGGTGAAAAAACTAAGTCCTCCAAGGTTCCTACAGGAGGCGTCAGGGGTCGTTGGTCGGGCAAGCAAAAGCCCGCCCCCTCCAGACCTGAAGATAAACCATCCAAAGCCTGAAGGTGCGCCCCCACCCATAACTGGGGTGGGGGGACGTCTTCGCCGGTTCCCGGATCCATGGCTTTCCAGAATCCCGGACAAATGGGTTTGCGAAGTCATAAAGTCAGGGTACAAGATCGAGTTTCGATCTCTCCCACCGGCGCGATTCTTCCCTTCCAATATCCGACTATCCTCAGATCGTTTAGAAGATCTGCGGAGAGCAGTCACAGATCTACTACAACAAGGAGTGGTAGTCCACGTTCCTTGGACAGAACGGTTTCAAGGGTTTTATTCAAACCTGTTTACAATACCCAGGAAAGAGGGCAAAGTGCGTCCAATTCTGGACTTAAGAGCACTCAATTCTTTCGTCAACATAAGAAGATTCAGAATGGAGTCCATTCGCACGGTAGCAGCCTTCCTGCATCCAGGGGATGTCCTAGCGTCCATAGACATCAAGGACGCCTATCTTCACATTCCCATTTTCGCAGGACATCAGCGTTTTCTACGCTTTTCCGTAGAGGAGAACCATTATCAGTTTGTGGCGTTACCTTTCGGTCTCGCCACGGCTCCGCGGGTCTTCACAAAAGTGTTGGCCCCAATGTTGGCACTTCTGCGCCAAAGAGGTATATCGATTCTAGGTTACCTAGACGATCTTCTGCTTCATGCAGAGTCTCCTCAGACCTTGCTACAAAACATAGAAATTACTATGATTTCTTTACAGGAATTCGGGTGGCTGGTGAACCAGCAAAAGTCTTTTCTGGTTCCCACCCAGAGGCTCGAATATCTGGGTCTAATTCTAGACACAGTCAGGACAAGAGTGTTTCTTCCGGTAGGGAAACTTCGAAAGATTCAATCAGCAGTCCAGTTGTTACTGTCCAACAGCTGGTCTTCCCTTCGGACTTGCATGAGGGTTCTGGGGTTGATGGTGGCTTCATTCGAAGCAGTCCCATTTGCCCAGTCCCATACCCGAATTCTTCAGCAAGAGATTCTCCTCAGATGGAATCGGAATCCGGAATCCCTGGACAATCAGATCCGATTGAGCAAACAGACCAGAGAGTCTCTGGTTTGGTGGCTTCGGTCTCCAATGCTCAGCCAGGGAAAGTCATTTCTGCCAATATATTGGACGATAGTGACCACGGATGCCAGTCTATCCGGATGGGGAGGAATTCTCGGTCAATTATCTGCCCAGGGACTTTGGTCCCCGGAAGAATCCAGATTACCGATAAATATATTGGAACTGAGAGCGATCAGACTTTGTCTGATTCACTGGACCGAGCAGCTCCAGGGCAGCCCGGTTCGGATCCAGTCGGACAATGCCACGGCCGTGGCTTATGTCAATCACCAGGGGGGCACCAAGAGTGTCCGAGCGGCCAAAGAAGTGGCTTGCATTCTTCGCTGGGCGGAACGATTTGTTCCAGCAATCTCTGCGGTGTTCATTCCAGGGGTGGAGAATTGGCAGGCAGATTATCTCAGCCGTCAGACCCTGAATCAGGGGGAATGGTCCCTCCATCCAGACGTTTTCCACCAGTTGTGCCTACGGTGGGGCACCCCGGATGTGGATCTGTTGGCATCACGATTCAACAGGAAAGTTCAGAGATTCGTGGCTCGCTCCCGCGATCCTCTAGCAGAAACCGCAGACGCACTGATCGCCCCGTGGGGGCAATACCAGCTAATATATGCCTTCCCTCCTCTCGCGTTACTGCCAAGACTTCTTCGCAGGGTAGAGGAGGAAGGAATCCCAGTAATCCTGGTAGCTCCGGACTGGCCTCGTCGAGCTTGGTACGCCGACATGGTCAGACTGGTGGCGGACGTCCCGTGGAGACTTCCTCTCAGAGAGGATCTACTGTCTCAGGGACCGATCTTCCATCCTGCTTTACGATCGCTGGCTTTAACGGCCTGGCTATTGAGACCCAGGTGCTGAAGGACAAAGGTTTGTCAGCTTCAGTTATTCCTACTCTAGTTGAAGCAAGGAAAGCGACTTCCAGAAAGATTTATCATCGCACATGGAAGTCCTACATTGCATGGTGTGAACCTTTGGGGTTCCGTCCTCGGTCTTATTCGATTAGTCGAATATTGGCTTTTCTGCAACAAGGGGTTGAGCAGAAACTGGCCTTGAGTACTATCAAGGGTCAGGTCTCAGCATTAGCCATCTTCTTTCAGAAGCCTTTGGCTACTCATTCCTTGGTGCGGAATTTCATCCAGGGGGTGCGACATCTGGCTCCGCCAGTGCACGCGCCGTTACCCCCCTGGGATCTTAATTTAGTGTTGTCGGTTCTTCAGAAACCTCCCTTTGAAGATATTAGGGAGATTCCTCTACCCACGTTGTCCCAGAAGGTGGCCTTCTTGGTGGCTATTACTTCTGCACGCAGGGTGTCAGAACTGGCCGCATTATCTTGTCGTTCACCATATCTGGTGGTTCATAGAGATAAGGTGGTTCTTCGTCCGAATCCATCCTTCCTACCAAAAGTAGTTTCAGAATTTCATCTGAATGAAGAAATTGTATTACCTTCCCTGTGTCCTAAGCCCAGTCATCCTCGGGAACTTGCTTTGCACTCCTTGGATGTGGTCCGGGCGATCAGGGTATACTTGAAAACGACAGACTCGTTTCGCAAGACGGATTCACTTTTTGTGATCCCAGATGGACCCAAAAAGGGGTTGCCTGCATCTGCCGCGACCATTTCCAGATGGATCAGACAGACGGTAGTGCAGGCTTATTCTATTAAGGGTCGGGAGCCCCCGTTCCCTGTTAAGGCGCACTCCACTCGGGCACTTAGTGCGTCATGGGCCTTTCGCCATCAGGCGTCAGTGGTCCAGGTGTGCAAGGCGGCTACCTGGTCGTCGGTGCATACCTTCTCTAAACATTATAAAGTTGATGTAATGGCATCGTCTGATGCCTCATTTGGCCGCAAGGTTTTGCAGGCCGCAATTTGAGGAGACCAGTGGTCTACCTCGAGGGTTTTTTCCGTTGGAAAATTTTTCTTTAGTCTCATTCTTTGTTTATAATGAGCCTTTAAAACTTCTAGTTTGGCACCGGTTGGGCCTACTAGATTGGATTTGATTTTGTCAATCCCACCCCTCATTTGTGGCACTGCTTCTGGATGTCCCAGCTCTTGAGAATCAAGAAGACTACGTCTGTCAATGAGCGATAGAGAAAAATGGATTTTTGTAAGAACTTACCGTAAAATCCTTTTCTCTTAAGCTCATTGACAGACGTAGTACCCGCCCCTCTATCATTGAGTTGGGTTGGGTTAATTTCTCTGTACTGCTTTAAACAGAACTGATTCCCTGTAGCAGAGAGAGGGAGGATATACCCTCAGGGACTGCCCCCTAGGGTGGAGCCAGAACGTTTTGTCATTCTGCCTAGTCCTACTCCTGCGGAGACAACATAACCCAGCTCTTGAGAATCAAGAAGACTACGTCTGTCAATGAGCTTAAGAGAAAAGGATTTTACGGTAAGTTCTTACAAAAATCCATTTATTGAAGAACAGGAAAATGATGTTAGAAATTCAACATAACCCCCCCCACAAAAAAAACAAGAACAAATATTAAAAAAAAACAAACTCTACTGATTTTGTATATTTACAATTGTTTGAAAAGGTTTGCACTTAAGCAACATTTACTGTAGCTTAACCACTTAAGCCCCGGAGGATTTGGCTGTTAAAAGACCAGGGGGTTTTTTGCGATTTTTTACTGCGTGACTTTGACAGACAATTGCGCGGTCGTGCGACGCTGTACCTAAACGAATTTCACGTCCTTTTTTTCCCACAAACAGAGCTTTCTTTTGGTGGTATTTGATCACCTGTTCGATTTTTTGATCATGCGCTATAAACAAAAAAAGAGCGTAATTTTTGCAAAAATAACTATTTTTCACTTTTTTTTATATGAAATTTCCCCCAAAAAAATGTAAAAATCAAAATTTTTTAACATTTTCGGCCAAATTGTTTTACGCTACATATGTTTGGTAAAAAAAAATCGCAAAAAGCGTATTTTGATTGGTTTACACAAAAGTTATCGCGTTTACTAACAAAGGGAAAGATTTTTGTCATTTTTGGTGTTTTTTTTTTTAACGAGTAATGGCGGCGATCTGCGATTTTTTTTTGCGGTACTGCGACATTGCGGCGGACAGATCGGACCCTTGACTGACATTTTTGACACTTTTGGGGGTACCAGTGACATTACTGCAGTAATCAGTGCTATATATATGCACTGTTACTGCAAAAATGACACTGGCAGGGAAGGGGTTAACTTTATTGGACAGGGAGGGGTTAAGTGTGTCCTAGGGGCGTGTTTCTAACTGTGCAGGGACATGGCTATTGGTGTAAAAGCAAAGATCAACGGTTCTACATAGTAGAACTGTCAGATCTTCATTTTTACACCAGGGAGAATGACGGGCAGCTTGTTTACATAAGCCGCTCCGCCTTTCTCCCTTCACAGGAGCGATCGTAGTGTGACCGGCAGACATCGAGTCCGCCGGACACACGCACTGACTTGTCTGTGAACGAGCCGCGGCGGGCGCGCGCCCGCCCGCAATAGGCTCGCAAGTCAGTGACAGGCGAGTGACGTATCGATACGTCACTCTGCCTGGCCGGGGCTGACCGCCGCAGTATATAGTCGTGCGGCGGTCGGCAACCGGTTAATTGTTTTTGTTTACTAAATCAAAAAAAATAAAAAATTAGAAAAGGGAAATTTTTCACAATATTCTTCTTTAACATTTCTAAAGAATAAATATGATAAGATAGAAATCAACTGCATGGTTGTCCACTTTTTTTTGTATTGGAACAAGTATGTTTTTACAAAGGTTTGACCACATATGTTCTAGTGCCCGTTAATTTAACGGGCTTAATGTCTAGTTATATTATAATGTATGACTTTGTGTTTCAAACTTTATCATACCCGGGATGTCTACTAGACTCTTGTTTGGACAGATTTAAGTGAGTTATTCCTAAGAATTACAGGCCTACAGTATAAAACAACATATTTCCATGCAAAACAATGTACCGCTTTGACATTCAAAAATACTGACATAATCAGACCGCCAGGGAGGTTATTGCATTCTCTGCATCAGGGTAAAAAAACCCTCTGCATGGAGCTCTCCCCCTTACATTTACCTGAGCCTCTCTCTTCGCTCATCTGGACAGCATCTGGAGCCAATGGCTCTGGCTGCTGCTAATTACAGCCAGTGAGAGGGGAGCAGGGGGGAAGGGCTCAATGGACACACAGAGCCAGCTCAGGAATGAGCCCACACGTGTGCCCTCATATGAATCATATTGCCGTGGAGGCACTCTGCAGAGAAAAGTAACTAGAAGTGCTGACAGGGGACCCAGAAAGTGGAAGATTGGGGCTGCTCTGTGCAAAACCATTGCACAGAGCAGGTATGAAATGTTTGTTATTTGAAAGATAAAAAAAAATTGTAGGCTTAAAATCATTTTAATAGTCAGATTCTTGCATAAGTCCAATGATGATTAGTTGAATTAAAACTAAACCTGATCTTGATCTTCTATTCACAGGGAACAGAGCAATTGATAATACATCATACTGCATATTTTCTTGAAAACTGCACTCAAATAATTTTAGTGCACAAAATTACTGTTCTCACTCTGATGTTTGCGGCAGTATCTCATTGGTGCAATTACTATACATATGTACATATGTGTGCTAGACCTACATGTGCATTTGCGTGTGTGCACAGGGTACAGGGGTGGTTTACATTTTTTTTTTTGTGTATTTTTTATAAATTAAAACTGAATGGGTGGCTGTAAAAATTGAGAACAAGATCATGGCTGCTGCACCCCTAATCCTAGTATATCCGCTTGCCATTTAGAATGTATATATACATATGCTGCATGGCAAGTGGTAAAACATATAAACTCTAAATAAACAATTTAAAACTGGTAGCAAAAGACAGGGCAGATCAAGCTTTCATTTGGTGGAAAAAGGTAATGGACATCCCCTGATTTTAATTATCAAAGAGAAAACTGTCCCAAAATTGTAAAAAAAAATGTGTGTGTGTATATATATATATGTATGTATGTATATATATATATATATATATATGTATATATATATATATATATATATATATATATATATATATATAATATAGTATGCTTGTTGCATCAGCTTTATAAATAGCATTTACAACGTAAAAATAGCAACAATAAAGGGTTGATTTATACTGTGAAATAGTGAAAGTATATATATATCTATCTATCTATATAACCAGAAGTTGGATATACAGGGTATTTAACTGGGAGTCAGACATGAATGGTGGAGGAGGAATATAAATCTTTTATATTAAAGTAATACTAAAGGCTGAGACTTTTTTTGCATGGATATAATCATTTTAAATATAATCCACAATACTGGTAAACTTTTACTTTAACCATTTGCCAACCGCCCCATGTATATTTACTGCGGGGTGGCGGCTCCTTAGGGTAAAAAACCTTGTGCGTGGAGCTCCCCCCCTTACACTTACCTGAGACTCGCTCTGCTCTCTCCCTCCTCATTGCCTCAGAGGCAGCATCTGGAACCAAAGGCTCTGGCTGCTGCTAATTACAGCCAGTGAGAAGGGAGCAGGGGGAAAGGGCCGAATGGACACACAGAGCCAGCTCAGGAATGAGCCCACACGTGTGCCCTCATATGAAGCATATTGCCATGGAGGCACTCTGCAGAGAGGAGTAACTAGAAGTGCTGACAGGGGACCCAGAAAGAGGAAGATTGGGGCTGCTCTGTGCAAAACCATTGCACAGAGCAGGTAAGTATGACATGTTTGTTATTTGAAAGATAAAAAAAAAATGTAGGTTTAAAATCATTTTAATAGTCAGATTCTTGCATAAGTCCAATGATGACTAGTTGAAATAAAACTAAACCTGATCTTGATCTTCTATTCACAGGGAACAGAGCAATTGATAATACATCATACTGCATATTTTCTTGAAAACTACACTCAAATAATTTTAGTGCACAAAATTAGACACCATTTTTCTGGTAAAATATAAAAGATGATGTTGCGTCACGTAATACATCACCAACACCAAGATTTAAAATTGCGCACTCCTGTGAACTACAACAACTACAGTACCTGACATTGTCCATTGGCAACACTTTAAAAGCCTTTATAGGTTATCCGTGGGCTCTGGCACTAGAATTTTTTCTCTCACTATGAAGTTCGTAGTGATACCTTACATGTGTGATGCAAGTATTGCATCACATTGCTCACACATGGCCCTACCTACCACCAGAGCTTGCAGTGTTGATGATTTGCGTTCAGTTTGCGGACGGCGAGCAGTGGTACACTCGGTTTTCATTCTCTAAGCTGTGATTGATTTTATTAAATGTAAGCAGATTCATATAGGGGGGTTTGGGGATATGTGCACTTTGTGTGGAATAAAGGTAAAAAACGTTATTACACTATCCTTGTCCCTGTTGTTTGCTTGCATTTCATTGGTGACACACGGGTCCAGATCCTGTTATTGGAGAAAGCATATATGGTATCCTGGTTTGAAGATTTTAGGATTTGCTGGTTATCGTTGGGAAAGGGCTTATGCAGCCAATGCATACATGCTTAAAGTGAAGTGATTTTTGGTGAGTGTCGATTCTTATGGGGAGCACTGAAGGTGTGGTGATGGCCATATAATGATACGCCCAAGGAACACCGGTGTGATCTGTCGTTGCTTAAGAGTTTTTCTCTATCCGACAACAATATAACCATCGTATACTTATATATGGACACTCTTCTATATTAATTTATAAAACTTTATGGACTATTTATTTGGGACATATGATATTTGAAATAAGCGCTGCTGAATGTGATTAATGCTGCTATAGTTTTATGCAGGAGAGATTGCATCTTTTACATTTTTTAGCGCAGAAAATAGGTGATCAAATTCCTCCAAAAGAAAGCTCTATGGGGAAAAAGGACATCAATTTTTTTTTCTTTGGGTACAGTGTTCCACTACCACGCATTTGTCAGTTAAAGTAACGCACAAAATGGCCTTATCATGAAGGGGGTAAACCTTCCGGACCGGAAGTGGTTAAATTTAATTGTAATGCCTTAGGTCCCTTTCCCACTTCTACTGCATGCTTCATACTGCAGACTTTCAGCTTTAATTTGAGGGTATTTACATCCAAATCAGGTAAACGGTGTAGGAATTACAACAGTTTGTATATGTGCCTCCCACTTTTTAAGGGACCAAAAGTAATGGGACAGATTAACAATCATAAATCAAACTTTCACTTTTTAATACTTGGTTGCAAATCCTTTGCAGTCAATTACAGCCTGAAGTCTGGAATGCATAGACATCACCAGACGCTGGGTTTCATCCCTGGTAATGCTCTGCCAGGCCTCTACTGCAACTGTCTTCAGTTCCTGCTTGTTCTTGGGGCATTTTCCCTTCAGTTTTGTTTTCAGCAAGTGAAATGCATGCTCAGTTGGATTCAGGTCAGGTGATTGACTTGGCCATTGCATAACATTCCACTTCTTTCCCTTAAAAAACTCTTTGGTTGCTTTCGCAGTATGCTTCGGGTCATTGTCCATCTGCACTGTGAAGCGCCATCCAATGAGTTCCGAAGCATTTGGCTGAATATAAGCAGATAATATTGCCCGAAAAACTTCAGAATTCATCCTGCTGCTTTTGTCAGCAGTCACATCATCAATAAATACAAGAGAACCAGTTCCATTGGCAGACATACATGCCCACGCCATGACACTACTACCAGCACGCTTCACTGATGAGGTGGTATGCTTTGGATCATGAGCAGTTCGTTTCCTTCTCCATACTCTTCTCTTCCCATCACTCTGGTACAAGCTGATCTTGGTCTCATCTGTCCATAGGATGTTGTTCCAGAACTGTGAAGGCTTTATTAGATGTTGTTTGGCAAACTTTAATCTGGCCTTCCTGTTTTTGAGACTAACCAATGGTTTACATCTTGTGGTGAACCCTCTGTATTCACTCTGGTGAAGTCTTCTCTTGATTGTTGACTTTGACACACATACACCTACCTCCTGGAGAGTGTCCTTGATCTGGCCAACTGTTGTGGAGGGTGTTTTCTTCACCAGGGAAAGAATTCTTCGGTCATCCACCACAGTTGTTTTTCATGGTTTTCCAGGTTCTTTTGGTGTTGCTGAGCTCACCGGTGCATTCTTTCTTTTTAAGGATGTTCCAAACAGTTGATTTGGCCACACCTAATGTTTTTGCTATCTCTCTGATGAGTTTGTTTTGTTTTTGCAGCCTAATAATGGCTTGCTTCACTGATAGTGACAGCTCTTTGGATCTCATATTGAGAGTTGACAGCAACCGATTCCAAATGCAAATAGCACACTTGAAATTAACTCTGGACCTTTTATCTGCCATGGAACAGCTGAGCAGCCAATTGTCCCATTACTTTTGGTCCCTTAAAAAGTGGGAGGCAGGGGGCGTGGCTTGCGCGCACTGCTGAATGGCTGCTTGAGCCGATAGCTCTCTGGGACCGGCCGGGAATTCGTTACAAAACGGGGATCTATCGATCGCCACAGCGCTACCACTTACCTCCTCTGATACCCCGAAGCCCTAGGACAATGTCCACCAGAAAGAGGAAAGAAAATCGGGGCCCCACGAAGCTCACGGCCTTCTTCTCCAGGCCGCCCTCACAGGCAGGAAGGATCCAAGATGGCGCCGCCGCGCCAGCAGGCCGCAACGATCCGGCGGCGTACACAGATCTCCCTGATGCTGATCCCACTTCATCGGCAGATGGACCCCCACCTCCTTCTCCTCCGGATTCCGCCACAGCGACGCCGATCTCGGGGAGTCCTGCCAAAACGAGGATGCGGATGGATGATCATGGCAGCTCAGGATCCACAGTTAGTAACAGCCTTTACTCCATTCACTCCCTGTCATCCCTGCAGACCTCCATATCAGCTTTCCCTACTACAGGGCAACCTGTCATGGACACTACCCTAAAGAGCATGCTTATATCTTTCCAATCCTCACTGATGACTAACCTATCCTCTATCATGGATAGATTTACACTGGAAATGAAGAGTGTGGGGAGCAGGGTGCAATACATGGAACAGAGAATGGAGGACTGTACAGATACTATTAACGATCTTGTGGACGCATATACTGAACAGAAAGATGACAATATATGGATCAAAAACAAGCTGGCAGATCTAGAAGATCGCTCTCGCCGCAATAATGTTAAAATACGGGGCGTTCCTGAAGATGTTCCTCCAGCAGAGTTGCAGCAATATGCTACCACCCTGTTCTCCTCTCTAGTGCCTGCATTAACCCCTATTGAGCTCACTATTGACAGGATACATAGACTGCCTAAACCCAAGTTTCTGGAAGCCTCAGTTCCCAGGGATGTCCTCTTAAGAATTCATTTCTATCCTGCAAAAGAGCAAATCCTGCAAGCGTCCCGAGCACTGGGCACTCTCCCAGCCCCCTACTCGCAAATACAATTGTTCGCTGATTTATCCCAGCACACGCTGCAACAACGCAGGCAGCTTAAAACACTTACCAAGGCCCTGGCGAACCACAAAGTTACATATAAATGGCGCCACCCAGCTACCCTTCTGGTCACGTACAATGGGATACCTCACACTATTTCCACGATGGAAGGAGGGATGAAACTGCTCCATTCCTGGGGTATTATCCCCGACCCTCCGAGGGGCCCTCCGGATTTCCCACATCGTACCCCGCCTCCATCCCAGGGGCATCATCATAGCAGCTCCAGACAAAGGTTCACACCGTGACTTCACTGAGTTCCCCATACTGAGCAACACATGGCCCGGCCGGCCCACTTTTGAATGATTTCTGTGCACTTTTGTTTCCACCAGAGGTGGATTTACCCCCTGTTTATATCAGCAAGCCTGACCCAGGATACCACTTGCTGATTCTCACCTGTTACCAGTTTGTCATTTTTGAACACAAGCTCACATTTTTTCCACTTGTTCTGTTGTTTTCTCTCCCTACGTGTTTTATTGCAGAGTAGAGACATCTTCCACCCTCATCTGAACGTGTCGGACGTTCCTGCTGGTCGTTACATCTGAGACATTTTCTATCGTCACCAGATAACCCAGAGTTACTGAACCTCAGTGAAACCCGCCAGTGTCTGCTTTTTTCCTGGACCGCAAAAGGTTCACATCCAAATAGATTGCCGCCTCTACATAAGCAATGGACCTTCAGGTACTGTCAATTCTTTGGAGATCACCCTCTCCACATACTGTGCTAACTGGTGCCTTTCTCACACTGAAGTCTTATTGCAACCTCATCACTTACCATGTCCATTAACATAGTATCACTGAATGTACGTGGTCTGAACCACCCTGCCAAAAGGTCATCTCTATGGGCTACGGCCTCATCTCTGAAGGGGGACATACTTTGTATTCAAGAAACCCATTTTGCACAAGATGCTACACCGAAGTGCACCCATAAAAATTATCCATACATGTACCTAGCATCTTGCAAGAGGAAGCGGAAGGGTGTTCTTATTGCGGTCAAAGACTCCATAGACTTTCACCACCATGCCGATATACTTGACCCCAAGGGGAGATACATCATACTTCAGTGCACGATCCTGGGTAAACGTTTCACCATCGTGAACTTATATGCCCCGAATCAACACCAACTTTCGTTCATTAGATCAGTAGTGGCCAAAGCTAAGGCCCTTGATTTTGGGAATCTCCTTATATGTGGTGATTTTAATCTCACCCCTGATAGCAACATGGACTCAACGGCCAAACCTAAACGTCATAATGCTTCTCTGTCTAAATATCTTTGGTCTCAGGAAATGTATGACGTGTGGAGGTGCTGTCATGCGTCGGAGAGGGACTTTTCGTTCCTGTCCCCGCGTCACGGCACATACTCACGTATAGATTTGTGCATAACAGACAGAAAAATGTTGGAATATGTGTCCTCGGTGGAACTTCACACTGCTACCTGGTCTGACCACTCACCTTTGACTACCACGCTGACCCTAGGTCAGCATGCCCAATCTCCATTTGTTTGGAGGCTGCATAATCATCTACTAAAAAACCCCACCTACTTGTCAGAAGTGCAGCAACACTTGCAGAATTACCTATCGGATAATTTACTGGATGACTCAGACCCGCTGGTAGTGTGGAATGCCCACAAGGCAGTTTTGAGGGGGGTGCTTATGCAAATAGGTGCTAGAGAGAGGAGAAGGAGGTCGCAGCGTATGGACGAGTTGACAAAACAACTCTCTTCCCTCGATTCCCAAAACCAGCAAAACCCCTCAGGGTACCTCACCAATAAAATTTTCTCACTTAGACAGGAAATAAGAACCATGCTTTTAGAAAAATATAGCGACTCCCTTAAGAAATGGAAAACGACTTCTTACTCCACTGGGCAAAAGGCTTCTAAAGCCATGGCCCTTCGGATTAAGGGACAGGGGATTAAAGCTAGAATTCCATTCGTTTACCATCCCCACTCTAAAGAAAAGCTTCTTAAGCCCAATCTTATCGCTAACGCATTTAGCGCGTACTATGAAACCCTCTACAATATAAAGGGTGATCCAGGTAGTCACCAACCTTGTCCAGCAGATATTGCCGCCTTTCTTGGTGCTATAGATCTTCCCACAGTTCCCCCCGACAAACTGGAGGTCCTTAATCAGCCATTCACTGAGCTGGAAATTGGTACAGCAATTTCATCCCTTCCCAACCAGAAATCCCCTGGCCCGGACGGGTACACGGCGGAATATTACAAACAATTCTCTCATCTACTCACGCCACTTTTGACTAAAGTATTCAACTCTGCTGCTACCTCCTCCTCCTTCCCAAAGGAAATGCTTAGCGCCATGATAGTGACTTTACCTAAACCTGGGAAAGAACCCACTCAGACACAAAATTTTAGGCCAATCTCACTCCTGAACATGGATGCAAAATTGTACGCTAAAATTATTGCTACAAGGTTACTTCATATCCTCCCGACAATTATTCACAAAGACCAATCAGGTTTTACTAAAGGTCGCCAAGCATCTGACGCAACAAGGAGGGTTATTAATGCCATTCACCACGCTCGGAACAACGGAACGCCTTCTCTGCTCCTGTCTTTGGATGCAGAGAAGGCGTTCGACAGGGTCCACTGGGGCTTTTTATCAGCGGTCCTGCGCAAATTTGGATTTCATGGCTTCCTGTATGGCGCCATAATGGCCTTATACTCGAATCCTTCGGCAATGGTCCGCACTCCGGATGCGATCTCCACCCCTTTTACAATCACCAACGGCACTAGGCAAGGGTGTCCGCTATCGCCCCTAATATTTAATATGGTTATGGAACCCTTGGCTGAACACATTCGATCAAACTCTCGTATATCGGGGATTGATGTAGCGGGTGTTCAACATAAAATAAGTCTATTTGCAGACGATGTTATCCTCATGATCGCTAATCCTACTGGTTCCCTGCCTGAAATCCAAAAGATCCTGCAATGGTTTGGGGAAGTATCCTTGTATAAGGTCAACGAAACCAAGTCGCATATTCTTAATGTTGGTGTGGATGCTTCTACTAGTGCACTGTTGCAACTTCAGTTCCCTTACTTGTGGGCAGAACACACTATCACATACCTCGGTATTAAACTAACAGCAAACCCGAAAACACTCTTCCTACATAACTACATCCCTGCTCGTGACCGACTTCAAGCTGACCTTAAACATTTGCAATCTCATTGTTTCTCGTGGCTAGGGAGGCTAGCAGCGTTTAAGATGATGTACCTTCCACAACTCCTTTACTACACCTCCTCTTCCTACACCTAAGAACACGCCATTTCTTGTCTTCTATTCCACATTGGCCATTAAAAATCCAGACTCAGGCTTGGAACTTTCTTTCCTCTGTCTCACCCCCCAGGGTCAAGGGCATCACTACTTTCTACAGTATTTTCCAACAAAAATCGGTTTTCTCCAGGTCACTCCCCCATGTTCAATGGGAGAGGGACTTGGGGATGGAATTCACGGACAAACAATGGACAGAGGCACTGAGATTAATATATTCATCGACTTGTAACTCCAACCTGTGGGAACTAACTCTGAAACTCTCGCTTCGTTGGTATCTCACACCAGACAGGCTTCATAAATTTGACGTGAATAATGACGGTAAATATTGGCGAGCATGTGGAGGAGTAGGTACTCTCCTCCACATCTTCTGGCAATGTCCCCATATACAACCATTTTGGCAGGCCACCTTCTCATTAATCTCAGACGTGACTAACACTCGTTTCAACCCAGACCCGGGTATGGCCCTCCTATCCATAGGAGGCGAGCACCTTCACTATGATCTGAGACATACTGTGACCCACTGCTTACTTGCGGCAAGACTACTAATAGCTCGATCTTGGAGACAGGCAGAGACACCACCAATCAAGGGAGTGATTGACACGGTTTCTACCAATTTCTCCTACGAGAGATCTCTATCACTGAAAAATCAATCCACTGCCCGTATGACTAAGCTCTGGCAACCTTGGATTTCTTGGCTTAATAGATCATAAACTCGCCCCGAATCTACTGAAGAATTTCGAGTCTACCAGGCCGGGCCCTGGCGGCCCAGGCTTGGACACAGTATGGATCCCAATGGGGGTGTCCTTTCCTGGGTCGTAGGGGTTTCGGAAGTGTTTGATCTAACAAAGGGGTATACTTTTACTGTGATATGCTTTTGACGACATATAGTGGCAGCTAGGATGATTTTTACTTTGTATGTTATCTGGTTCCCTTGGAAGAAGTCCTATGACTACAGGTTTCATGAATACAGTTACGTTTCTACTCATTGTTATTAATTTAATTCAACTAATGCTATGTTTGCATCTGTTATGTGATACAGTATTACTTGCATTCCTTGTTTACCTTGGGAATTGTATTCCCCTGTTGTCAATGTTTCTGTGATGAAAATTTAATAAAAAAGATTTATATAAAAAAGTGGGAGGCACATATACAAACTGTTGTAACTCCTACACCTTTCACCTGATTTGGATGTAAATACCCTCAAATTAAAGCTGAAAGTCTGCAGTTAACTCACATCTTGTTTGTTTCATTTCAAATCTATTGTGGTGGTGTATAGAGCCAAAAAGATTACAATTGTGCCAATGTCCCAATATTTATGGACCTGACTATATATATATATATATATATATATATATATATCACTCCCTCCCCGTTTAAAATCACATTTTGTTTGCTTTTGCAGCCTGAAATGAAGACACAGTTTTTGTTTTATCCAGCTGTATTTACTTAATGCAAGTTAGAACATCCAAGTGAAAGGTAGAAAGCCAACATGTCAGAAAAAAATTAAAAACCGAATCACTGAGTTGGAAAAGGTCACCCCCCCCTTCCTTTTATGTCAGTATTTTGTAGGACCACGTTTTGCATTAATTACAGCATTGGGAAAGGTCTCTACTAAATTTGCACATCTAGACTTTGCAATATTTGCACACTCTTTGCAGAACTGCTTAAGTTCAGTTAAATTTGATGGTGACCATTTGTGGATGCAGTCTTCAAGTCATTCCACAGATTTTCAATGGGGTTTAAGTCTTGTCTCTGACTAGGCCATGAAAAGACATTCACCTTTTTCTCCTTCAACCGCTGTGTGGTAATTTTTGCCGTGTGCTTCAAGTTGTGGGGGCATATGGTCAAAAGGTTGTGGAAGTGATTGGGCAGCTTCAGAGCTGCTCATATCACTTCCACCTAAAACTAGACAGTTTCCTTTATAAATATACACGCAGTCTGACAGCTGACCCCTGCCAGGAATGTGTGTGTTTAAAAGCACGTTTGCTATGTGTATTGTTACTGTAAACCTAACTCTATTACGCCAGGGCTGGAGTGGGACTCATTTTCAGCCCTGGAGTTTCATGCCTTAGACCGGCCCACTTTAGTTCACGACTGACTATATTAAAATAATGTAATTAAAACCCCTCAGAATATAAGATTGCAATGGCACACTGATTTCTACAGCCTTGTAATTCATTCAGGGAGAGAGAGAGAAGGAGGGGTGAAAGGGAGGGGGAGAAAGGGAGGGGGAGAGAGGGAGGGGGAGAGAGAGAGGGGGGGTGAAAGAAAGAGGGAAGGAGAGGGAGAGAGAGAGGGGTGGAAAGAAAGAGGTAAGGAGAGAGAGAGAGGAGGGGTGAAAGAAAGAGGGAAGGAGACAGAGACCGAGAAGGTGGGGTGGAAAGAAAGAGGGAAGGACTGACCCCCCCCCCCTTACACTAACCCCCCCTACACTGACCCCTACACTGACCCCTCTACACTGACCACCCCTAAATTGACCCCCCTACACTGATACCCCCCCCTTCACTGAACCCTTACACTGACCCCCCTACATTGACCTCTTCACTGACACCTACACTGACCCCCCTTCACTGACACCTACACTGACCCCCCACCCACATTGAATTGACACCTACACTGACCCCCCTACACTGACTCCTTGACTGACACCTACACTGACCCCCCCCTACATTGACCCCCCTACACTTGACGCCTACACTGAACCCTTACACCCACCTCCCTACATTGACCCCTTCACTGAAACCTACACTGACCCCCCCCCCCACATTGACACCTACACTGTCCCCCCTACACTGACCCCCTTCACTGACACCTGCACTGCCCCCCCCCCCCCCCACATTGCAGCAGTGGCATCTGTAAAACTCTAGCTGCTGCCTTTGCAGCTTACTGTAAATGGTGGGAGTGATAGGGAGCTGCAAAATGAGGCTCAGCAGCCTGTTTTATTGCTCGCCAACCACAAGTGTAAATGAGCCCATGGCTAGATTCACACTGTTACAGGTGGTTGCATGTGCGGGACAGCGTGTAAATGGCACCTATTCCCACAATCACTTACAGGAAAAATTCCCTGCACTTTTACAGATGTGCAAGGCTGCCATTTATTCCTTTTGGCACTCCCACGCATCTGAAAATGCAGCACATTTTTTTGGTGCGGGAAATTGCACGATGCTTTTATACCATACGATTTCCCTGCGGCTGCGTTTTCATAAAGGTGCAGGGACCTTTTTCCTGATTTTCCTGAGGGTACAGTAGCCCATTTAAATGAATCGGCTGCTGTGACTCACATTTGTGCATCGGTGTGAACCTGACATAATAGTCACCTAAAAGGAAAATACATACAGCAAGGTGACTCCAACATATTTTATTTAATAGCAGAAAGTCACTTTAAAAAATATTTCTGCTGAGTACTCCCCTATTTATCAATCATATCCACAGTGCTCAGCTGAAAAGAGCAGAACATCACTGTATTGTACCTGTAATTCATCAGTGTTCTTGGGTTTAATCTGGGTCTCTTCTATCTGCTTCTGTCCCAGTCTGTCAGCCCGCCCACCACCTGCATTGCTTTAGTATCCTTAGCTCTGCCAGGAATGTAGTCCCAACATTTTCTTCATCTTCTGCCAGCCTCTATCCCCGCTCACTGGCCCACCCACCACGTATAGCACTTCCCTAGACCATTAACTACAGGTCTGATAGGAGGTGGGCGGGGACAGCAGATGCAGAAAACGCTGGGACTCAACCTGGACAGAGCTAAGAATTCTAAGGCAATGCAGGTGGTGGGCGGGCTTACGGTCGGGGACAGAAGCAGACAGAAGATGATGAGACTAAACCCAAGCACTAAGCATACAAAAGTCTTACAGGTCGTGCGCACATTATCAGCACTTCACCTCTGCTGCTCCCCCCCTTGCTACAATAAATTGTTTCACCCCTTGTACCGGCCCTGCACTGGACCAACCCACCAGGAATTCTCCCAGTGCTACAGATTAGCCAATCCGGGGCTGCTTTTTTCTTTTTTTTTCTTTTTTTAACTAGATACAAAGAAAGGGTCAGAACATCAATCAATTGTCTGGTTCCCCATTTGGCAGACTGCTGCTCACTTCCTTCTGTCTGAATAAGCAGGAAGTGATAGGAAATCTCCCCATAACTGTTTGGCAGTCATTGTAGTGCCACTGCAGTGTAAGATAGTATGTCCCCAGCAAGGACACAGACAGCAATACAATGTTTTATTCTAGTAGATGGAAAAAAGTTTAAATAGGGCAACACAGTGGAAAAGTGGTTAGCATTCCCACCTATCAGCACTATGGTCGCTAGTTTGAATCATTACCATGACACTACCTGCCTGGAGTTTGCATGTTCCCCCTGGGCCTATGTGAGTTTCAAACTTGGCCCTAGTATATATGTGTATATACAGTGAGATTAAAAGTATTTGATCCCCTGCTAATTTTGTACGTTTGCCCACTGAAAAAGAAATGATCAATCTATAATTTTAACGTTATTCTTTTTTCTCACTGTTAAAAAAAAAAAAAAAAATATCCAGAAAAATGCATTAATGACTGAAATAAATATTTGACCCTTTTGCCAAACATGACTTAGTACTTGGTGGCAAAACTCTTATTGCCAATCACAGAGGTAAGACGTTTCTTGTAGTTGGCCACCAGGTTTGCACACATCTCAGAAGGTATTTTTTGTCCCACTCCTCTTTGCAGATCCTCTCCAAGTCAGTAAGGTTTTCAGGCTGACGTTTGGTAACTTGAACCTTCAGCTCCCTCCACATATTTTCTAAGGGCTTGAGGTAGAGGTGGAGACTGGCTAGGCCACTCTAGGACCTTAATGTGCTTTTTCTTGAGCCACTCCATTGTTGCCTTGGCCATGTGTTTTGGGTCATTTTCATGCTGGAATACGCATCCATGACCCATTTTCAATGCCCTGGCTAAGGGAAGGAGGTTCTTACCCAACATTTGATGATACATGGCCCTATCCATCGTCCCTTCGATGCAATGACGTTGTCCTGTCCCCTTAGCAGAAAAACACCTCCAAAGCATAATGTTTCCACCTCCATGTTTGACAGTGGGGATGGTGTTCTTGGAGACATAGGCAGCGTTCCTCCTCCAGACAAGGCGAGTTGAGTTGATGCCAAAGATCTCAATTTTGGTCTCATCTGACCACAACACTTTCACCCAGTTCTCCTCTGAATCATTCAGATGTTCATTAGCTAACTTCAGATTGGCCTGTACATGTGCTTTCTTGAGCAGGGGAACCTTGCGGGCGCTGCAGGATTTCAGTCCTTCACAGTGTAGTGTGTTACCAAATGTTTTCTTGGTGACTATGGTCCCAGCTGCCTTGAGATCATTGACAAGATTCTCCCGTATAGTTCTGGCTGATTCCACACCGTTCTCATGACTATTGAACTCCAGGTGAGATCTTGCATGGAGCCCCAGACTGAGGGAGATTGGCAAGTATTTTGTGTTTTTTCCATTTGCAAATAGTTACACCAACTAATGTCACCCTCTTGCCAAGCTGCTTGGCGATGGTCTTGTAGCCCATTCCAGCCTTGTGTAGGTCTACAATCGTGTCACCGAAATCCTTGAACAGCTCTTTGGTCTTGGCCATGGTGGAGAGATTGGAATCTGATTGATTGATTCTGTGGACAAGTGTCTTTTATACAGGTAACAAGCTGAGATTAGGATCACTCCCTCTAAGAGAGTGCTCAGAATCTCAGCTCGTTACTGTTATAGAAGACACCTGGGAGCCAGAAATCTTGCTGAATTATAGGGGATCAAACACTTATTTCACTCATTAAAATGCAAATCAATTTATAACTTTTTTGAAATGTGCTTTTCTGGATTTTTTGTTGTTATTCTGTCATTGTTAAAATACACCTACCATTAAAATTAGAGATTGATCATTTCTTTGTCAGTGGGAAAATGTACAAAATCGGCAGGGGATCAAATACTTTTTTCACGCACTGTAAATTAAAGCGGAGCTCAAATCACCTGTAGTGAAAATAAAAGTCAGCAGCTACAAAAGGTGTAGCTGCTAACTTTTAAATAAACAGCCCCTCGCTTGTCCCAGAATTCAGCGGTGAGCTCTCCCCAGGCAGTCTCATCCGCTGTCTTCGGTCCCCCGTGCCAGCAACTTTACTATAGGTACTGTGACGAGACCAATCTCACCACTGGGCATTGGAGAAGCCTGGTTGCTCGCCTCCTGCAATGTGACTATGGACCCTCTCATCAGCCCATGCTAAACGTAAACTCCATGGCGATTTGACTGTGTTTGTGGCATCTGAGCGCTGTTTGGATATGTTGAGCGCTCAGATCCAGGCTATCTGGGGATGGGTTGAATGTGGGGTTTCTGTTCAGTAGACTGGGAGTTATGCATTTTTGTGTCTTTTTGTGTTTCTTTAACCATGTGGCTAATGGAGTCTTGCCTCTATCCCGGAAGCTAAACCTTATTCCTGTAAACTGTAAGGCACAGGAAGTGCACTCCTAATATGGTCATTCCAGGAAGTCCAATGAGGAGACGGACTGTCTGAGGTGGCTCTCCATTCACCTAATGTCGGGTGTGCTAATGAACTTGCCTGCGGTCTGCTAAGAGATGTAGTGACACTCAGAGTAATGTGTATTGAGGGCTCGTTAGGGAACCATTGTTCTGTGTCTGGCTATTGTTTACATTGATTGCCCCCTGGGGGCTTCTGTCTCCTTGCACATGGCAGTCCTTCTGGTCAAGCTATCTGACCAATCACTGCTGACTCATTTTCAAGCCCTCATTTGCATGGCTGGAGAGGACCTTATGGGGAACTGCAGGTACTGTGCAATTGACCAATGGGAAAGCGGTTGTTGGGGGAAGGATGTTCCAAATTCTGTATAAAAGTGTGCTGTGTTCTTCCAATAAATGTTGTTCCTGTTTTACCCTCAACTCGGAGCTTTGTCTCGTTATTGGGGGGATTTATTGTATGCTGTTCCAGTTTGACTGCTAGGAGTGTAAACCCTTCATATGTTTTTTCCTATTCAGCTGTATGCAGCATTCATAAGGTTCCAGCTACACTGTTTGCATCATTCCTTGGTTTCCAGTTCAGGAGTTTGGTGTCCTGCAAGTAGCTGTGCCTGTAGCTCTGGACGGGGAAGATCTCCTAAACGGTTTTAAATCTTTTTTGTCCGGGGTGCCGTAACAGGTACTTGGCTGTGACAGCTTGCAGCTCCACAGCCGGGTGCCCGCTGCACATCGTGAATGGTGGATACAGTCTTCTGGGACCTGTCAGTGATCCAGAAGACTGCAGGGGGAGGGAGGAAGGAAAACTGCCATTGCCAAGCCCTGTACACTCAAAATGGAAGTGGGAAGTGGTTACCTGTCAAAATCAGGTACCGGATCCCCTCCCCCCTCCCACTCCTCAAAAGTGACAATTGTGCAAGAGGAGAGAGGCCCGAGTACTTAAAGTGGAACTTCCCCTTTTGGGTGGAGTTCCGCTTTAACGACCTTAGATTGTAAGCTTCTTGATGGCAGGATCTGATGCGAATGTACAATATACAGTATATGTGAAGTGCTGTGTAAATTGGTGGCGCTATATAAGTACCTGTAATAAAAAAGAAATAAATAACTTAGAAGGCCTTAACTGCTGTTGATGTACCTAAAAGTCAAGCAGAGAATAAAGGACCAATCCCCATTTTTGCCTGTGTCTGGCTTTTGCTTTCAAATTTCAATCCAATTCTCATGGGATTTGTAGTCAGATGCAGCAGAGCCATAGATCCTAAACCACAGATACAGTATACACCTATAAGGCTGTGAGTTTAAGAGTACCCAGGAGAGACACGTGCCAAGAAGTACAGTGCATTATTTCAGTAGGAATTTAGTACAAAGTGTAAATCTTTTAGGCTGGGTTCACATATATGCGGTGCGGGACACTGCATGTGATTCAGGTAGTAATTGCACTGCATTCTTATTCAAATCACATGCGATATCTGTGCGGTGCGATTTGAGCCATTCATTTGTATGGGTCAAATCGCACCAAATCCGCACAAAAAAATTTGCAGGACCTTTTTGTTTTCCACACTGGAATTTGATCGCATGGATGTTCACACCTATGGGATCTGATTCTGTCAATTCTGCAAACTGTTTTCAGGTGTCCTTAACTTAACATTGACACTCCCTGAAGTTTGCATGAACGCCATGTGATTTCAATGCGGAGGGTGAAACTTACAGGATTAGATGCATTTCCCGCACCGCATATATGTGTACCGAGCCGTAGGCCCGATTCTTATTTCTGTGCTTTCCTATGTAGCACCCTCCTAGTCAGGTGCTAGGCTCAAAGCATTTTATGCTCCGTCTGCTTATCAGGGGAGCCTGATCTATTAGGTTGCCTGTTGCATGTTCCCAGGTGTGATTTACTGGGTCTGAGGGAGTGTCCCCACTGCATCCAATAGGGGAGCCTGTTGGACAGTGGAGGCAACTTGGCCAGTGACACATTGGCTTTTGTGGGAGTCTCAGTGGGTGGGCACTCTTGCAGTGCATCCAGGGATTGCTCATAAAAGCTGAGGGGACATGTAACAGGGCGTCTTTGGCAGGAAGCAGAGTCCCAGGAGTAGGTGGACGGCTGTCTCTCCTCCTGTTGCATGAGGAAGGTGGTCATAGGCGGTCGGCCTAGTGAACCAGGTGTGGAGCTGAGCTGCAGAGGATCATGTAAAGCTGACAGTGGAGCTGCTGGCAGAGTCTTCCAGGGAAAACAGGGTCTGCCCAGGAAGGGGACCACTCCAGTGAAGTCAAAGGATAAAGGGTCAGCTCACACAGTGTGTCAGAGTAAAGGGGGTGCTGTGTAAAACCCTGAATAGTAGGGAAAAAGGGGGTGCCAAGTAGGACCCTGAAGAGTGATTCACAGTACAGTGCAGTTCGCTTAATTCTACTTCACTTTATTGGCATGGTGAAGCAGCGGCCTTGCCACATCCATCTATAATCAGAAGTCCCAGTAATTGTGCATAGTTTGTTCAGTTGGAGTAGATCATTTATGAATAAATTAAACAGGATTGGTCCCAGGACAGAACCCTGGGGGACCCCACTTTCCACACCCGCCCAGTCCGAGTACTCCCCATTAATCAACACCCATATCCAACTCATCCCTTCTCCTATCCCAGTTCTCAAATAAAACAACAAAAAAAACAAAATCCCTGGACTGTTTTCTGACTGAGCCAAGCACTTAGAATATGCTAAATCATCAAGTTGTTGCTATAGGTAACCCAGGGGAACCTGTACCCAGCAGCTCCCACGGGAGTAGTGCTACACCTATAAAATGGCAAATCTTTACATTTTTTGAGTTCAGGTCTACCTTAATCTTTTCAAAACTAAAAAAATAAAAAATGGGCTTTAACATTTTAGATCTGTCTTCCTCGCCTGCATATCTTTTGTGGATTACATTTTTATGAAAATGCATCTTGAAGGAAGTAAAGTATTCTTTTGCAGGACTAGAATTCTAAGTGTGGACACTGGGGTTAATTTACTAAAACTGGGGTACAAAATCTGGTGTAGCTGTGCATATAGGCCAATTAGCTTCCAACTTTAGCATGTTCAGTTAAGCATGAACAAAAAAAAACCCAGAAGCTGGTTGGTTTCTATGCAGAGCTGCACCACATTTTGCACTCTCCAGATTTAGTACACCTCCCCTACTGTGCCTAGAAGAACTAGTGTAGGGAGGTTCTGGAATTCCTACCCCCTATCTTACACATCTTTTTCATACATTTGGACGTTTGTATCTTTTATCCTGCTAATCAGAGTAGCTATCCAGTCACCTTTGGGTCCCTGTTTACAGTAGTGCGATGCAGGAAACTCTCCGATTCCAGCGTGGGTTCCTGCATCACAGCTGAATTGCACACTGGTTCACACTGACAGCTGCGAACCACTGGGAGTGTCAATGTAAAGTTAATGACACCCCAAAATCAGTTCGCAAATCACTGTGCGAACTATGATATGGTACAGGAATTCTAATGTGGACCAAAAAATGGGTCTTGCGCCATTTTGGTGCGAATTGGAAGGGGATTCAGCCATACAAAATGTGAAGTCTGAATTTGTATCACACAGATATCGCATGTGATGTGCACAGCAATGCGGTAGCAATCACATGCGATTTCTGTAATCGCACAAGTTTGAACGCAGCCTTGTAATTTGCAGCAAAAAGTATGTCTGATGTAATATAAACCACTCATTACTAGAAAAGTTTTACTCTTTTGTAGTTGGTTTATGTGTAGCATATACAGTATGTAGCTCAGGCACATGTATTTGTGTATATATTTGATATGTTACAGACTAAGAGCAAATAAATGAATATCCAAATATTCTTAAATTACTTAATTCAGTAAGCGGATAAACCAATTTTATCTGAAAGCACAGCTGCTGGAGTTGCTGTGCCTCCATGAGTTTTCCTGACATGGTCTTTTCTTTGCAACTTGCGTAAATGAAAAAAAAAAGGGGGAGTTTTTCAAGTTGAACCTACATTAAAAAAATCACTGCCAGAAGCTATTCATGATATCTTTCTCTTGCAGGCTGTGACTTTTGTCACAAAATTATAAAGTATTACATATTATGTATTTGGTCAAAAAGTGAACAAACTGCCTGATTTTGAAATTCTTTTTATTTGGTCTGCTCAACTTTGGTTCAGTAATAAATTAGAACTAAAACAAAGTATTTATTTTGAAAAAAACATAACTTTTTTCTTTATTACAAATGCTACATATTTATTTATTTAATAAATAGTTGCCTAAAAAGATCATATCTAAATTGTTGCCTATTAGACTGTACTTTCTGCCTCCTAATATTATGCTTGCCCCCTTTGCACATAAGTATATTGAAAAATAGGAAGGATGGACAAGAAAAAGACTGCATAGGTTCTAAACAGTTCAGACTACTTTTTATGAACATCAATGATTATCAAAATTTTTTGCTGAAAAGGTCTGGGATTTTTTTTTTGTTTTTATGAGAGATTTAAAATGACTCCTCTGTTTCAAATGTCGCTTTATCCATTGACGTATCTCCTTGGGCCACGTCTGTCTGGACAGTATGATCACCTACTGAGTTGGCACCATCCACAGGTAGCTAAGAAGGAGAAGGTAAATCCAATGATATTTTACTTCAGCTAATTGCAGTACAGATGATGTAAAGTGTAAGAAAACAATTACTTTCCTAAGCTCTGTCCCCCTAACTGAGGGAGTATGGAAATAATGGAGTTGGTCTAGCTAGGACTAAATGGGGGGGGGGGGGGGGGGTTACCAAATCACATAGTAAACAAGTTGTAGTGGCGCAAAACCAGCACTAGGAACTGTCAGCATACTACCGAACAATAGTAACCTAATGCAGTTCAATACAACATACAGATGCATGTAGAGTAAATGGGACACAGCAATGACCCTCTCAGGTTCTAAAAAAGACAAAGCCAAAACTTCCCTCCAAGAGAAGAGCTAGCATTACACCCCTCTCCAGTGGCCTATATATCCTACCCACTCCCTCTTGCAGTTCTGCAGGCTCTGCCAATCGCTTTAGCAATTGACAGTTCCAGAAGTGCCTGTGTCCTACACCACACATGGAGGTTCCTTCCTCCAACCTCTACGTTACTACGGGACTCTGAGGTAGGGGTCGGGTGATGGAACCACAGCTTGCATCCAACATTCCTGAAAGTGTCAATCGGTGCAGAGGTAGAAGACATGGGCTGAAATACAAGACAAGATTTTACTACCTCTTCTTCTACAGTGAAGTTTTGGCTGCATTGTTTTAGAATCTGACAAGGTCCCTTTATCCTTTTTATATATGAACCCCCAAAATATAAACCAAATAAATGAAAAAAAGTAATTTGATGGACATGGTCAGACTCCCATTTATGCACCTTTAAGACCCTTCTACACAACTCTTTTCAGGCTGACCTATGACTAGCCTATAACATTGGACATTTTTTCTCAAGTCGTCTTCCAGGACAGCCCATGAGACCTAGGGCTTCTCCTACCAGGACAGGAAACACATTAAAATACAATCAGATAAAAGGTGGGCCTCTGGTCTTCACACTTCAGTATTAGTGTTTCCTCCGGACAGGGGGTAACATGTTCCTGGAACCTGCTCTCATGGTCTGTCCTTTGAAGACTTGGGAAATAATTTACTTACCTCTCCTCGCCCAAGTGTGGTACCTCTGCTTTACAGGTCGAGGGGGGGCGCTTTTCTCCTGTCCTTAAAGCCTGGGAAGGTTACAACAGTCGCTGGGTGTCAGGAAGGCAGGGGGAGTCCTTTCCACCACAGTGGCAGCATCCTTGGAGCAGCCAGGCTGTGTTCCCGTGATCACTGTTGATTTCAAAAATTGGCACCAAGCAGGGTCGGAAGGGGCGAAACTCCTGCATTCAACTCTGGCCTAGGAATTGACGGGGTCTCTTCTGGATTCAGTGATATCATCGGCGGGCGCCGGGAACACTGGTTCCGGTTTTCAGAGGCGCGAACAGGAGAATTACTGGGCAGCCAGTGTTCAGGTGAAACCCAGCGGGGGCTGCGGGACACCAACAGAGCGGGATGGATCCCTCTGCAGTAATTGCTCAGGCGGTGGTAGCGGGCTCTGGCACCGGAACCTCTCCGGTAAGCCTGGGGAGTCTTCCCTCTTGCAAAGCCTGTAGGGGTTTCTTTTTCCTCCATAGACTGCTTGGGGGGTGGTAAAGGGGGGCACCCTTTTCACTCTTAACACATGGGTGTTTATTTTGGGGCCTGTTTTACAGGGGGTCTTAGTCAGAAAATGCTTTCTATTTGTTGTTACAGACCAGGGCTCAGGACAAGGTCCAGACACAGCCCTCCAAAAAGAAATGTGCCGTTTGCAGAACAAAGCAAAGTTCCACACGGAGCAAAACAGTGTGCCGCACATGCATAGACAGCTTGGTTAAGGATGATCCCGCTATATCCTCCCAGAAGATACTGACCTCCGTTAGGGATGAGTTGACCTCTACTTTTAGCTCCTTTAAAACCCTCCTAGATAAATTGCAGACTCCTGTACAGTCTCAAGCCTCAAGGCCTAGTTCCAATCCAACACAGAGTGTGTGTGGTGACGACATGAGGGAGGAGCCGGAGTCCCCCCATTCCTCATTTGAGGAATCGGGTTCAGGGGAAGAGCCTAAGGATAGGGAATCCAGCAGAGGCTCCAGGTTTAAATTGTCACTCGAACATGTGGACGAATTACTGAAAGCAGTCTATGTCACTTTAGAAATTGGGGAGGAGAAGGTTCAATTATCTAAACATGACCTTATGTATACAACGAATAAGAAGAAGGCCAGGGTTTTTCCTGTGCTCAGCTCCCTTCTAGACACAATAAAATTAGAATGGGAGAATCCTGAAAGGAAACCATTTTTTTCAAACAATTTAAAAAGGAGGTTTCCTTTTGATGAAGACTCAGCATAACCATGGAACAAGATTCCTAAATTAGATGCCCCTCTTTCAAAGATTTCCAAAAACACAGATTTGGCCTTTGATGATATGGGTACACTTAAGGACCCCATGGACAGGAGAGGGGATATTTTGCTGCGTAGACCCTGGGAAGCCTCAGTCATGAGTCAAAAACCAGCCTTAGCCTCTACTTGTGTAGCCAGACATCTTGAGTTATGGCTTTCACAAAATCAGTCTCGCCTATCCACCAGGACTCCAAGGGATCAGATTATTAAATCTTTCCCTCTTCTATTTCAGGCAGTAGGGTATCTGGCTGATTCTTCTGCTGAATCAGTTAGAATGACGGCCAGAACCTCGACCTTGGTTAATTCAGCCAGAAGAAGTCTCTGGCTTAACACATGGTTGGGAGACTGTACCTCCAAACTTCGCCTGTGCGGTCTTCCCTTTATAGGTGACCAGCTATTTGGTCCCGGATTAGCAGAAGTACTGTAACATACTTCTGACACAAAGAAGTAGTTTCCAGATAAAAGAAAAGCCCCATATCCCCAGAAGTTTTTTCAGGGGAGGGGCAGACAGCAGGGTCTGCGTGACACCGGACCCAAGAAACATTGGACTGGCCACAAAGGCAGGGGTAGGGGAGGCGTCTTGTTTAACCCTCTTCAACACCCCGCCAAGCTGCAATGACTCCTTTCACAGAGTGGGAGGAAGATTTAGGCTGGCCATACACTATACAATTTTCCTATTCAATTTCCTTTAGATTTACCTTCAACTATGTAGTGCAAGGGCCTGCCTGCTTGCATACAAATTGAAAGTGTTTTAGGTTTGACCTCATATTATATGGTTTTGGTAAATCTAAAGGAAAGTTGAACAAAATGGAAGGAAATTACGTCAAGCCCTTTTATTTTGGACCTGGTGTCCAAGGGTCACAGACTGGAATTCAATTTCCGGCCGTCAGAAAGATTAATTACCAGTCTGCCCAGAGATTGAGTGAAAGCAGCTGCGTTAAGTCTCCAGATCGGAGATTAAAGCCCCGTACACACGTACCGATCGTCGGCCGAACGATCGGCCGTCTTTTGTCCAGGGCTGTCGTGTCTGTTGAAAACTGCAAAAGACTGCAAACGAATTTTGTCGGCCAACAACAGCCGACTGCAGAAGTGATGTCATGTGATGGTTAACTTTCCTTGTCTTTTTTCTTCTCTGAGCATGCCCAGTCTTGCAAATCTGCTGTCTGACGGCCGAATTCTGTACTGACTGGCGAACAATCGCCGTTCTGGTGTCGGCATACAAAAATTTTAATGCTTGCACGACAGATTCTGTTCGGCCGAAAGTGCGCTGTCAGCTGTCGGAAGCATCATACTAACAAGCCAAAAATCGGCCGATCGTTCGGCGGCCGAACAGTTTCGGCCGACAATCGGTACGTGTGTACGGACCTTTAGTAGATCAGAAAGTATTGGTACTGGTTCCAAAATCGGACAGGGCAGGGGGTTTTACTCCCACATTTTTGTGGTAGAGAAACCCTCAGGGAGTTATCCTTTAATACTGAATCTACACACTCTAAATCGCTCGATAAAATACAAGCATTTTCGCATGGAATTGGTGCATTCCATAGGAAATCTACTATACCCAGAATGTTTCGTGGCAACACTGGACCTAAAGGATACTTATTTTCACATTCCTATTCACCTAGCTTACCAAAAGTTTTTACGACTGGCAGTAAAGCTAGGGTCGGAAGTCCGAAATTTTCAATTCCAGGCACTGCCCTTCGGGTTGTCCTCAGCCTCACGCATCTTCACGAAGGTCTTGGGGGAAGCTTTGGCCTCCTTAAGACAGAAGTCGATTCTGATCATCCCCTACCTGGACGACCTCCTAGTAGTGGCATACTCAAGTCAGAAACTGGGAAAGGATCCCCAGACAGTTCAGGAGTTCCTCAGGTCACTAGGCTGGATGATAAACAAAGAGAAGTCTTATCTGACACCTTCCCAAAGAGTGACGTATCTCGCGTACGAGATTTCCTCTCTGGACCAAAGATTTTTTTTCCAAGGGTCAAGGTTTTAAAGATGACTCAAATGGTGGCTTCCTTACAGACCAACCAGTGGGTCACGCTCAGGGACGTCTCAAGAGTAGTGGGCCTTATGACCTCCTGTTTTCCGGCCATACCTTGGGCACGGTTTCAACAGCGTCCCCTTCAATGGTTTCTACTGAAAGTCTGGGACGGGTCTCCAAATTCCTTGGAGATGAAGGTAAAAATTCCCTCCAAAGTAAAAAGAACCCAATGGTGGTGGAGATCTCCATTCCACCTCGCCAAGGGGTTGGACTGGGTTATTCAAGTATCACAGAGGATAACCACAGATGCAAGCTCTTTTGGATGGGGCGCCCATCTCCAGAGTCAAATAGCACAGGGAGAATGGTCCCCACTAGAAGCAAAGGCATCATCGAATCAAAAAGAGCTCATGGCAGTACAGAAAGCCTTAGAGGTCTTTCAAGCAGAAATCAGGGAATTTCATCTGCATATTCGGTCCGACAACATTGCAACTGTAGCATACCTCAACAAACGGGGGTACGCTAAGTCGGAGATTGCAATCCATAGCCCAGAAGATTTTTTTCTTGGGCCGAAGTGAATCTGGTCTCCATTTCAGCACTTCATCCAAAGGGGACTCAGAATTGCTTAGCAGACCACCTCAGTCGCTACTGGGTGTGTCGGGACAACTGGTCCCTTAACCCGAAAGATTTTGCAGAAATTGCAGCCAGGTGGGGCCTACCAGAGGTGGACCTCTTTGCAACCCAAGCAAACAACAAAACAGATTTTTTTCCCTGAACCCAAGGGATCAGTTTCTGGGGATCGACGCCTTTGTGAATCCCTGGTCATTTAACATTTGCTATGCCTTTCCCCCAGTCAGGCTAATCTCGGAAGTCCTTCGGAAATTTTTCCGAGAAGATACCAATTTGATACCGATTTCTAATAGCTCCCTTTTGGCCCAAGAGGCCGTGGTTTTCAGGCCTACAGTCTTTAACCTCAAAGCCTCCAATAACTCTTCCCTTGAGACAGGACCTGTTGGCTCAGGGTCTGGTATCTCATCCTCAAATCGCATCCTTAAGGTTGACAGCCTGGTATCTGAAGAGCAGATACTAAGCTCCCAGGGGTTCTCAGACAAGGTAGTGAAGACCTTAGTTAGTTGTCGTAAGCCTGTCACGAGAGCAATATACTCCAAAGTTTGGAAAAAATTTAACTCCTGGCTGGCTGAAAATCACAGAATTTCACCCGATATACCGTCTATTTTGGAATTTTTTTTAAGAGGGTGCCGATAAGGGTCTTTCCCTTAGTACCTTAAAAGTGCAGGCTGCTGCCATTAGCAGTTTTCTCCAATACTCCCTTAGGGAAAATTCCGTTATAGCAAGGTTTTTCAAGACAATTGCCCGATCAAAACCAATAACTGTCAGATCATGTCCAACTTGGAACTTATCTTTAGTCCTTCAAGCCTTAGTGACTGTTCCTTTCGAGCTTGTGAAGGATTTAATGGTGAAATTACTCACACTGAAAACTGCGTTCCTGATTGCAGTAACGTCAGCTCAAAGAGTCAGTGAATTGCAGGCCCTCTCCATTAGAGAGCCTTTTCTTATGATTTTTGATGATAGAATAGTGTTAAAAACCGATCCAGGGTTTTTACCAAAGGTAGCCACTTCCTTTCATAGATCACAGAATATTTTACTACCTTTTGTAGTTTTCCAAAAAATGAAAAAGAAAAGAATTTTAGTTTTTTGGACATCAGAAGAGTTCTTCTGGCTTACCTAGAGGTGACTAAAACCTTTAGGAAATGTGAAACCTTATTTGTACTTTTTTCTGGCACACACAAGGGTAATACAGCTTCTAAAGCCACCATTGCTAGGTGGATAAAGCAGGCTATTACAGAAGCCTATAAAGCCAAAAATGTTGCTCCACCTTTTGTCAATGCACATTCAACAAAGGCCTTATCCACGTCCTGGGCCGAAAGGGCTGGTGCCTCACCAGATCAGATCTGTAAGGCAGCTACCTGGTCTAACTTTTCGACCTTTGTTAGACATTATCGCCTGGACCTCCTTTCTTCTCAGGAGCAGGCATTTGGTCGAAAGGTGCTCCAGGCAGTAGTCCCTCCCTAGACTGGTAAGTTCTCGCTCATCATCTCATGGGCTGTCCTGGAAGACGACTTGAGAAAAGCTGAGTTAGACTTACCGGTAACTCCTTTTCTGAGAGTCTTCCAGGACAGCCAGATTCCCACCCGGTGATGTCTTGTATTATATATTATTTATATATGTTTTACAGGAATGTCCTACGGTTCTCGAGAATACTGAAGTGTAAGGACCAGAGGCCCGCCATTTATCTGATTTGATTTTAATCTGTTTCCTGTCCTGGTAGGAGGAGCCCTAGGTCTCATGGGCTGTCCTGGAAGACTCTCAGAAAAGGAGTTACCGGTAAGTCTAACTCGGCTTTTTTCATTCATGCACAGTGCTACCTTACCAAAAACACAAACAATTCATATTTGACTGAGAACATATTATTATAAACTACCTTTCAATGTTGAAGCTTTCCTTATCGGAAAACAAAGTTTAGGGATTTCATAAGAGCTTGTATGCAAATACTTTAAAAAATATATTATTATTTATTTGCACGCACACTGGTAAGTTGGATCACCATAAAACATATATACAACGTTGAAATTAAAGGCTGTTCACCTATATTTACAACATATATAGTTATATACAGTGGGGATCGAACGTTTGGGCACCCCAGGTTAAAATTTGTATTAATGTGCATAAAGAAGCCAAGGAAAGATGGAAAAATCTCCAAAAGGCATCAAGTTACAGATTAGACATTGTGCATGCTATAAATTCTGCAGGGTGCCCAAACTTTTGCAGACGCCATTTTTTTTTTTTTTCTGTAATTTTGAAAGTGTCAATGATGGAAATAAAATGTAACTTTTGTTGACATATTATAAGAATGTCTAATCTGTAATCTGATGCCTTTTGGAGATTTTTCCATCTTTCCTTGGCTTCTTTATGCACATTAATACACATTTTTACCTGGGGTGCCCAAACGTTCGATCCCCATTGTACTAATAACTTGCTTTTGCCAAAAAGGAAAGAATTAAAGTGTATGTTATTCTAAATATTATTTTTTTTCTATGTGTGTTCACATGTTTATTGTATAAATTATAGTCTCTATCATATTTATGCACTTCTATCTGAAGTACCTGGTGGATCCTGCCAGTCACCTTTCCTCCTTGTTCTAAACTGACCACATAAAGTACAGAAGCTGATGTGTGATTGTGTGGTCAGTTTTTAACCTTTGGCTGGCCATTCAGAGATACGGGACACTTTGGAGACACACAGCATGCCTGTTATTGGATAGTTTGCTCAGCCACCACAACCCCAAACCAATCACACCCTGCCTCTTGAACATGCTCACTTCTCAAGCAGAGCCTGCAACTCACCACTGGCTGAACAGATTATGGAATACAGGCATACTGTATATCTGCACATTGTCCTGTAACCCCAAAGCTCACTATCAGAAAAAAAGAATGCATGGTCACATGACAGAAGTCTAACTTTATATAAAAAAAAAATTAAGAATGGTGGTTTCTGAAACTAAGCAAAAGCAGTTATGGTACCTCCACAGTTACAACTATAAAGTGTCTATAAGTTTGTTGTCATGGTTCTCGCCATGGCTTACAGACAGCCAGGCGTGGTCGCCGTTAAGTGCCTGACATGGGATTTGAACCTGTGTACTTTAACATTCTGTCCTGTTATCCTGCCTCTGAGCCACACTTGAGCTCATATGGATCCATTCCTGTTAATCTGGTATTGCCTGAAGCACTCGGGGGCTGGACTTCACCTGAGTATACTCCTGTCTCTCATTGTGAAAAAGGGATTGGTGTGGGGTACCAAACAACCTGCGCTAATGAATACATTTAAATATATTTAAATATTAATTGATTCTTGTGTTTTTAATGTGTGGAATTTCTTTCCAACTGTGAGCTGCAATGTAAAACGTGATATACGTGAATAATGTTTATACAATGGGGGGTACAGCGCTCAAACAAACCATAATCGTGAATCAATTGTGAAATGTGAAAAAATATCAACTAAAACAAATCAAATAAACTTATATAAATTTGCAAATGACCATGCAAACAAAAATTAGTGAATAGGTGAATATAGTGATTAAATGAAAAAAGTCTTTAGTGCAAAACGCCAGCAAGAGATATCCCAATCTCAATTGCAGCTGGTGAATGTCCTGAGGCTTGATAGAAGAATTTGTTTGCTTTACACCTTCACTCGTTCACCCAGTGAGTGCAAGATAAACTGCTTACTAGAACGAATGGAGCCCTTGATTATAGGGGGTCGCATACGTGTTATCCTTTTAACAGCTGATCAACCTGGACAGATGTCCCATCAATAAACCTCCGCGGTATATATGACAATGGATGTCTGGGAACACTCTCTCAGGGTAAATGTATAATCAAGCCGTATATTCTATATGGACCATGACATATATGGAGAGAAGAAAGAAGGCTCTCATGGCGTAGTATCACACATTGAAACCATTCAATATTACCTTTAATTGTCGGTACCATATGTTACAAAAGTCTTCACTTAAGTTGTGAAGGCTAATGGAGTCATCTTTCAGTTTGTGCCCCTTTCTGATGCACAAAAACAGTGTGATTCCCAACAAGGTGCCACCTTTCTCCTGTCCTGTTGCGAGGCGGCGTACCAGCTTCACGGAAAATATATCTCGTAGGTCAATAGATTCCTCTTTATGCTGTTGGCTGCTTTTGGAGCTGCCTGTGGGACGGGGGGCTGATGGGCACAAATGTGTCTAGAGTTGAAGGATGCACACCTGTTTCACACATGTTTGGGATGTCTCACTGTCCACCTGAAGCTAATTGCTCATTAAGCAAGCTATAAAACACTGCCTCTCGCTTAGAGCAGTGTCAGTTCATTGCTGATCTTTGTTCCAGATAGTTCCTGTTTGACAGACTTTGTTGCTGTGTTCCCGTTTCCTGAGTGTGTGTTCCAGACTGACCCTGGCTTCCATCCTTACCTTCGCTCCATGTTCCTGTGTTCCTGTTTCCTGAGTGTGTGTTCCAGACTGACTCTGGCTTCCATCCTTACCTTCGCTCCTTGTTGTTCCTGCGACATTATCTTCATCCCATCTCCTGATCCTTATCCTGACCACTGTTATTCCTGGACTTCCCTTTCCATTGTATTCCTGCCGGTCCTGTTTATTGGAGCACCTTCCCTGCCAAGCCCCCGTACACAGATTCACAACCCAGGTGGCTTTCTTACCTGGTCACCTTGGACTGTGGATATCTGCAAGGGTAAGCGTACATCTCTGCATTACAGACTCCAACAAAGTTAAGCCCCGTGACATTTGTATGTTCACAACTACTTTAAGCAGTGGAGGTTTATCTCAATTGGGCTTTCTCTAATTCCCCCCCAGTCAACCTTCTCCCAATGTGTTTAACCCTTTTGCTGCCAGCCCCTGTGCTCCACTTGTAAACTTAGCTGGCCATGCCATTTTTGCAGTTTTTCAATTGCTTTTTTTATTTTTCCCTTACAGCTTTCAGAGTTTGTTAAAGACCCCCCAATCCATATATTTTCTGAAAGCACATGATCAGTAGAATACAAATAAGGTGCCACTGATTTTTAGGGTACAATGATCTTTGTGCAAATGTTTTATCAAATCAATATTTTCGCTAAAAATACACTAAAATCATTATTAGCAGATAAAAACAGCAGCTCTTACAAAATTCCTACTAAAAAGTGAAGTATTGAGTTAATAAATAACCACTATTTGTAAATTGTAGATTGCGCCTTTTTGCAAAATGGGAAAAATCAAACATACACAAAAATGGAAATCTGCAAATGTATCAAAAAAAATCTAGAGGTTTTCATTGTTCCCTTACAGCTTGTTTAGGACCCCCCCCCCCATATATTGTCTGAAAGCACATGACCTGTAGAATAAAAAGAATGTGCTACTGATTTTAACTCCCTGCGATATTTGCGCAAATGTTTATCAAAACAATCTATTCGCTAAAAATTCTCTAAAATTATTTTTAGCAGATACAAACACAGCAAATTTTACAAAATTCCTGCTAAATTCCTACTAAATATGAAAGCTTAACCTGTATTGAGTTATTAAATAACAAATATTTGTAATTTTTAAATTACTCCTTTTTGCAAAATGGGGAAAATTGAACGTACACAAAAATGTAAATCACATTTCTCAAAAAATGTGAAGGTTTTCATTGTTCCCTTACAGCTTTTAGCTCTTTATTAGCAGATACAAAATTCCTGCTAAATTCCTACTAAATATAAAAGCTTAACCTGTATTGAGTTAAAAAATAACATATATTTGTAAATTTTAAATTGCGTCTTTTCGATAAATAGTAAAAATAGTAAACATCAGTTCTCCTGTATATGCAAAGAATTGCTTGAAGCTTGATAAAAATTGGGTGATGCAACAAGCACCGTAATTCAGGTGTACATAGGGTTGCCACCCCATCCCTTTAATCCAGGACTAGAGTTGAGCGGACACCTGAATGTCCGTGTTCGGCGGGTTCGGCCGAACTTGAAAAAAAAGTCCGGGTCCGTGTCCCGGACTTTTTCCGAACTTTACCCGGACACCGAACCCCATTGAAGTCAATGGGGACCCGAACTTTCAGGCACTAAAATGGCTCTAAAACACCAATGGAGAGGGCTAGAGTGCTGAAAATGGCAGCAAAATGTAGTTAAGAGCATGGCAAATGCTCTGCAAACAAATGTGGATAGGGAAATAACTTAAAGCAACAAAAAAAACCCAGAAAAATAAAACAATGTTCTTCATCTGTGAAGGACGAGGCCCATATGGAGTAGGAGGGAGGTTGAGGTGGTGGTGGATGTGGCGGTGTCATAGGCGTGCACACAGGGTGTGCCGGGTGTGCCTGGGCACACCCTAATCACCTAGGGCACATTAGCATTATCGCTCTGTTTGCCAGTGAGGAGATGGGAAAGATCTCCCTCAGACCTGCTCTGCCACACACTTCTATTTCACTTTGCCAGCAGGGAGAGTAATGTACCGGGGCCATATACATGTAGGAAAACACATGCATGTGTATTTAAACTTTGGGGTGTACACCCTAATGCAATAGGCTGCGCCCACCTATGGGCGGTGTAGGTGGAAGCGGCGGTGGAGGAGGACGAGGTAGCCAACGCTGCTTTTTTTCAGTCATTTTAAATGAGGGTACACCCCAAAAGAGTGAGAAAGATCAAAAATAGAACAATGGCTGGGTAAGGTCGGTATCCATCTCTATTCTGCACAAGGTACGGAAAAGTCCTGTGGGATCGATCCATGCCTGGTTCATTTTAATGAACGTTAGCTTGTCCACATTGTCTCTGGACAGGCGGCTGCGCTTGTCTGTGATAACGCCCCCAGCCGTGCTAAATACACGTTCAGATAATACACTGGCTGCAGGGCACGCCAGCACCTCCAAGGCGTAAAGGGCAAGCTCAGGCCATGTGCCCAATTTGGAGCCCCAGAAGTTGAAGGGGGCAGACCCGTCATTCACTACATGTAGGCGTGTGCACACATACTGCTCCACCATGTTGGTGAAATGCTGCCTCCTGCTAAGATGTTCCATATGAGCTCCTGGTGCTGCTGTTTGTTGTGGCGTGCTGACAAAGCTTTTCCACATTTCGGCCATGCTAACCCTGCCTTCTGAGGTGCTGGCGGTGCCCTGGTTGCGTTGGCGACCTCTTCCTCTGTCTTGTGCTTCCACTGTGGCCCCGCTGTCAGGTGGGAATGCCAGCAGCATCGCGTCTACCAGCGTGCGCTTGTACTCGCGCATCTTGCGATCGCGCTCCAGTGAGTGAATTAAGGACGGTACCTTGTCCTTGTAATGGGGATCCAGCAGCGTGGCCACCCAGTAATCCGCACAAGTTAGAATGTGGGCAACTCAGCGGTCGTTGTGGAGACATTGCAGCATGTAATCGCTCATGTGTGCCAGGCTGCTCAGAGGCAACGAAAGGCTGACCACTGTGGGAGGTGTATCGTCTGTGTCCTCTGTATCCCCCCAGCAACGCACCAGTGATGGCCATGAGCTGGCCTGGGTGCCACCCTGCTGTGAACATGGTTCCATCTCCTCCTCCATCTCCTCCTCCTCATCCTCCTCATCCTCCAGAACTGTGCCCCTGCTGGACAATTGTGTCCCTGGCGTTTGTGGGTGCAGGAACCCACCCTCGGAGCCACTTGCGAATGACTGCCCTGAAAGCCTTGGAAATGTTACCTCTTCATGATCCTCCTCCTCCTCATCCTGTGCCACATCTTCTTCCATCATTGCCCGAATCGTTTTTTGAAGGAGGCATAGAAGTGGGATAGTTAAGCTGACAACGGCGTCATCGGCACTGGCCATGTTGGTGGAGTACTCAAAACAGCGCAACAAGGCACACAGGTCTCGCATGGAGGCCCAGCTATTGGTGGTGAAGTGGTGCTGTTCCGCAGAGCGACTCACGCGTGCGTGCTGCAGCTGAAACTCCACTATGGCCTGCTGCTGCTCGCACAGTCTTTCCAGCATGTGCAAGGTGGAGTTCCACCTTGTGGGCACGTCACATATGAGGCGGTGAGCAGGAAGGCCGAAGTTACGCTGCAGCGCTGACAGGCGAGCAGCAGCAGGGTGAGAACGCCGAAAGTGCGCACAGACGGCCCGCACTTTCTGCAACAGCTCTGACATATCAGGAAATTTTTAAGGAACCTCTGCACCACCAAATTCAGCACATGCGCCAGGCAAGGGATGTGCGTCAAACCGGCTAGGCCCAGAGCTGCTATGAGATTTCGCCCGTTATCACACACCACCAGGCCAGGCTTGAGGCTTGCTGGCAGCAACCACTGATTTGTCTGCTGTTCCATGCTCCTCCACAACTCCTGCGCGGTGTGTGGTTTTTTCCCCCAAACAGGCAAGTTTTAAAATTGCCTGCTGTCGTTTACCCCTGGCTGTGCTGAAGTTGGTGGTGAAGGTGTTACGCTGACCGGATGAGGAGGCGGTAGAGGATGAGGAAGCGGAGTAGGAGGAGTTAGGAACAGGGGGCAAACTGAAGCGCCCTGATTTAAAAAGGTATATCTCACATGTACCGATACAGACTATGCCGTAATTTAATTTTTTACACTCAAACAGGGTGTATATTGAATAGCGGAATAGAAAATTTTTTATAAAACAGTGTATCTCACACGTACAAACACAGACTAGGCCCCCGATTACAATTTTTTGTACCCTAAAGGCAGGATGAGGATGATGAGTAGGAGGAGTTCGGAACAGGAGGCAAACTGAAGCACCCTGCAATCCTCGGCGGTGGAAGGAGATGCGCCAAACAAATTTAAAAAGGTGTATCTCACATGTGCCGATACAGACTATGCCGTAATTTAATTTTTTACACTCAAAAAGGGTGTAAATTGAATAGCGGAATAGAAAAAATTATATAAAATGGTGTATCTCACACGTACAAACACAGACTAGGCCCGATTACAATTTTTTGTACCCTAAAGGCAGGATGAGGATGAGGAGTAGGAGGAGTTCGGAACAGGAGGCAAACTGAAGCACCCTGCAATCCTCGGCGGTGGAAGATGCGCCCCAAAAGATTGGAAGGTGTATCTCACACGTACCGATACAGACTATGCCGCAATTTAATTCTTTTTACCCCAAAGGGTGTAGATTGAATAGCGGAATAGAAAAATTTTTATAAAACGGTGTATCTCACACGTACAAACACAGACTAGGCCCCGATTACAATTTTTTTGTACCCTCAAGGCAGGATGAGGATGAGGAGTAGGAGGAGTTCGGAACAGGAGGCAAACTGAAGCACCCTGCAATCCTCAGCGGTGGAAGATGCGCCCCAAAAGATTGGAAGGTGTATCTCACACGTACCGATACAGACTATGCCGCAATTTAATTCTTTTTACCCCAAAGGGTGTAGATTGAATAGCGGAATAGAAAAAATGTTATAAAACGGTGTATCTCACACGTACAAACACAGACTAGGCCCCGATTACAATTTTTTGTACCCTCAAGGCAGGATGAGGATGAGGAGTAGGAGAAGTTCGGAACAGGAGGCAAACTGAAGCACCCTGCAATCCTCGGCGGTGGAAGATGCGCCCCAAAAGATTGGAAAGTGTATCTCACACGTACCGATACAGACTGTGCCGCAATTTAATTCGTTTTACCCCAAAGGGTGTAGATTGAATAGCGGAATAGAAAAATTTTTATAAAACGGTGTATCTCACACGTACAAACACAGACTAGGCCCAGATTACAATTTTTTGTACCCTAAAGGCAGGATGAGGATTAAGAGTAGTAGGAGTTCGGAACAGGAGGCAAACTGAAGCACTCTGCAATCCTCGGCGGTGGAAGATGCACCCCAAAAGATTGGAAGGTGTATCTCACACGTACCGATACAGACTATGCCGCAATTTAATTCTTTTTACCCCAAAGGGTGTAGATTGAATAGCGGAATTGAAAAATTTTTATAAAACGGTGTATCTCACACGTACAAACACAGACTAGGCCCCGATTACAATTTTTTGTACCCTAAAGGCAGGATGAGGATGAGGATGAGGAGTAGGAGGAGTTCGGAACAGGAGGCAAACTGAAGCACCCTGCAATCCTCGGCGGTGGAAGATGCGCCCCAAAAGATTGGAAAGTGTATCTCACACGTACCGATACAGACTATGCCGCAATTTAATTCTTTTTACCCCAAAGGGTGTAGATTGAATAGCGGAATAGAAAATTTTTTATAAAACGGTGTATCTCACACGTACAAACACAGACTAGGCCCAGATTACAATTTTTTTGTACCCTAAAGGCAGGATGAGGATGAGGAGTAGGAGGAGTTCGGAACAGGAGGCAAACTGAAGCACTCTGCAATCCTCTGCGGTGGAAGATGCACCCCATAAGATTGGAAGGTGTATCTCACACGTACCGATACAGACTATGCCGCAATTTAATTATTTTTACCCCAAAGGGTGTAGATTGAATAGCGGAATAGAAAATTTTTTATAAAACGGTGTATCTCACACGTACAAACACAGACTAGGCCCCGATTACAATTTTTTGTACCCTAAAGGCAGGATGAGGAGTAGGAGGAGTTCGGAACAGGAGGCAAACTGAAGCACCCTGCAATCCTCGGCGGTGGAAGATGCGCCCCAAAAGATTGGAAGGTGTATCTGACACTTACCGATACAGACTATGCCGCAATTTAATTCTTTTTACCCCAAGGGTGTAGATTGAATAGCGGAATAGAAAATATGATATCAAAAGGTGTATCTATCTCACACGTACAGACCCAGAGTAGGCCCTGATTACTATTTTTTGTACCCTAAAGGCAGGATGAGGAGTAGGAGGAGTTTGGAACAGGCAGGAGGCAAACTGAAGCACCCTGCAATCCTCGGCGGTGTAAGATGCGCCCCAAAAATTGGAAAGGTGTATCTCACACGTACCGATACAGACTATGCCGCAATTTAATTCTTTTTACCCCAAGGGTGTAGATTGAATAGCGGAATAGAAAATATGATATCAAAAGGTGTATCTATCTCACACGTACAGACCCAGACTAGGCCCTGATTACTATTTTTTGTACCCTAAAGGCAGGATGAGGAGTAGGAGGAGTTCGGAACAGGCAGGAGGCAAACTGAAGCACCCTGCAATCCTCGGCGGTATAAGATGCGCCCCAAAAATTGGAAAGGTGTATCTCACACGTACCGATACAGACTATCCCGCAATTTAATTCTTTTTACCCCAAAGGGTGTAGATTGAATAGCGGAATAGAAAATATGATATAAAATTGGTGATTTTTCAATAGCACATGTGAGCACAGCAGTGTCTTATGTCAGTCAGCTCTGCTGCAGGCTATGAAGAGAAAAATAAAATAAAATTCCCCTTTAAGTTTGTAATTTTTAAATAGATTAGTACAGACTATGCCACAATTTAATTTTTTTAACCCAAAAGGGTGTATATTGAATAGTGGAATAGAAAAAAGTGTATAAAATTGAAAATCATCACTCAATAATAGCACATGTAAACACAGCAGTGTGTTATCACAGTCAGCAGCACTGAAGCAAAAACGCTGCACACAACTGACTGATAAAAACACACTGACCCTGCCTATTCTCCAGCCTCGCCCTAAAATGATCGATAAGATCGTTCACTGGCACTGCACAACCAACCCCCCACACAGCAAAATCGATGTAGAACACTGACCCTGCCTATTCTCCAGCCTCGCCCTAAAATGCCCTAATAACTCGCCCTGCCTGCAGCACTCCGACCTGTCCCTGCATTCTTTTCGGACACAATACAATTTTTCACTGTCTGTCCCTAATCAGCAGCCAGCATGTATGATGTGTGCTCTCTCCCTAAACTACAGCAGAATGGCGCAGCGCGCTGGGGCTCTCAAACTTATAAAGACATGGTCACATGCTTCAGATGGACAATCACAGCTACTAATACATTAGTAGGCATGGCTGGGATGGCTTAAGGCACACCAGTTAAACGCTTGTTGATTGGCTGTTGAAAGCCCGCCATTAAAAGCGCACGATTACATACAAACCCGGAAATAAAATGACCGAACACGGATTTTAAACCCGAACATACAGTAAAGTTTTCGGGTCCGTGTTCGGGTAACAAAAATCCAATTATTCGGTACGAACCCGAATAATACAGTCCGTGTTCGCTCAACACTATCCAGGACACATATTAATTACACACGTTCTGAGGAGGATGTATAAGGCACCAAGTGAGTTTAATTACCACCTTAATAAGCCACAGAACCTCTGTAATATGTGTCTTGGATTAAAGAGATGAGGTGGCAACACTAGGTGTACATGATCCAGGGCATCTTGATGTTCTTTGACACCAGATATAAGAAAAGAGAGAGACTGGGGAAGCATTGTGTACAAAACTTTAGCAGTGTCACTGCAGAGCTGTGAATGGCACATAGTAATGTGTAGCCATTGCGCCACTAAAAAATTGAGAGGGGGTGTTGACAAGTGCTTTGTATTCAGAGATATCAGGAGGAGCTGTGGACGAAGCTTATAAATACTGATGTATCTTGGTGATATTGCATGTACAATGTCATATTCACAATCAAGCACCCTGAGGTCTTTTACTCAACTTAAAAAAAATAAATAAATAACATGGAATCCTTTACAAAAACTCTTAAGAACCTGACTGCAGGGCATTATATTAACAATTGAACGATGCTGTATTTTATATTAATATTATTATTAGTAGTATCAGTAATTATAATAGATGTAAAAATAGCAGTAGTAGTGATAACATTAAAGTATATCTAAACCCAAAAGCACAAATGTCATTCTAGTTTACTAATTCTTAGAAGTGTTGGTGGCTTCATTTGTTTTCTTTTTTATGCTTTTTTGCCTTTATTCTCAGCTATTTATCTAACCATTAAGTATGTTATTTTTCAACTTATTTCAACAGACTATACTGTCCGGCAAGTAAGAGGGTTGAAATAAACCGCCTAAATCGGTGGTAAACCCTGCTTGGTAATTTTTACCCACAGGTAAGCTTATAATAAGGTTTAAACAAAAAGTCAAAGATAAGCAGCCAGCACTAGAAGTCAAAATACAACAATTCCCATCTAAATAAAATATACAATAGTGCAGCACTAAGAGTTGATAATACAGAGTAGAAAATATGTCCAAATGGAAAAAAAAAGGAAAATAAATTGAGTCCTTTTTCCTAATCCCGTGTGATAAGTGGGAAAAGTAACAGTTGAGAGGAATAGTCCAATTCCACACCCATAGTGTAAAAGCAAACTGCTTACCAGATATATTTCACCACTGAATTACAGGTGGTCAAATAAGGTAAAACAATATAAATGCAGCGCTAATAATGAAAGATGGAAATAAAGTCCACAATGTATGATCAGTCCATGCTGGTTAGCACCTTGGTGTACATAGATGGAAAACCATAGTGGGCAATCAAAGCAGCCTACACCTCCACCACATGCAGTAATATGCCTCTTACCAGATCCAATTGATCACTGCTCTCACAGTGATTAAGATAGCCACAAAAACTCCCAAGGGCAGATCCCGCTGAAGGACAATTAGTAGATCTCGAAATCCTTCTCAGAGGTAGTGGACACTGAAGGAGTGTGCTACTCCATTTTGTATAATATAATGGCTAACTGTCTAACTCCATTTCATAAAACCCTCAGAAGCACGTAGCATATAGTTAAATGTGTCGTGTCTTTAGTTCCTCTTTTAGAAAAATGCCATTAAAATAGTTTTTTACATATATTAACCAATAGAATCTAACTAACCAGTTTATACCCGTATAAGGAATTTACCCAAACCACCCCTCTTTTTCAATGCATGTATAAATATTTATGAATGTAATAAACGGATGAGACAATCCTTTGAACCACATGCTGACTAGATCGATTTATTCCAGTGGCAAAGGGTTTCTCCCGGAAACTCCACCCTTGCACAGAACCAACTTGATTTGAGTGGTCAGGGACTACTAAGAAGTGGAGTTGAGCCAACCACTTTCAGCTGGGGGCTTCAGTCCGGGATTGGAAGGCCACTCCTAGTTACCCCCGGTAAGTGGATATCTTATTTTAACTATCTACCATCCGGGAGACCTGGACTCTGACCGTGGTTCCAATCCCTGAACCTGAATACGTTCCGGGAACTTATCGGGACAGTGTTTCAGGGAGACACAGGAATTGTCTTAAGAAAAGACAATACACAGGGGTTCAGGGAAGCCCAGGGGTTTAAGGAAAATCCCGTTCCTCTGGGAGGGACAAATAGATGTCGGTCGGTTCTGTGTAAAATCTTCTTTTGCTCATATCTTCCTATCGCATAGAGTTATAAGGATTAAAAGTATAAGATAATCTGTTTGTGTGACCCAGAGGTTCAGTTGGTGAGTGAATGAACCGGTTTGTCACTTAAGTGTAGAGATTTAAATTAATTTACTTTATGTCTGATGAGAGGAATTGAGTTGTCACGATTACTGGTTTGACATATATTGAAGCCGTATATAATTGTATATGACTTGTATAAATTGCGCCTGCGGACTGTTAATACAACATACCGAACCTGACAGCGACAGTCACATTATTACTGTAAAACCGATTTGTAACCCATGTGACTCAGATCTTTTTCTTTCTTTTGTTTATCTTTTCTGTCGCATAGAAGTGTTAAGAATTTATGTATATTGTTTTGTAAATCACAGGAAAAAGAGTTTTTTAGTCCGTCCGCATTCTCTTTCAGTAAATGTTTATTTGTAATATCTTTAGAATGAAGAAGAATCAAATCAAACAAATCCCATCCCCCGATCCAGGCGAGATGTGCAGGTCATATGTCGCCTTGGTCTCTGGTGGATGCACATGTATTAACCCTTGGATAGATAACCTAGCAGGATGGTCAGGAAAGATAGGGAATTGTAATATGAAGTACATGGAAAAGGCGGGGAGAATTGGTTTACTTATGCCCCGTATTAATACAATAGAATAGAAAAAAAGCTACTTAGAGCTATTAAAAGTGAAAGTGAAAGGTCTTTACCCACAGCAATTGCCTGTATACATCAGACAGGTGAAACTGTATCAGAGTTTTGGACTCATGAGGCTGAGGTTAAGTGTCACTACTGAGTAGCACAGTCTTATGATTCAAACATTTGTCGGTAATTTAAAGTCACAGTACATGTTAATTGTAAAACAGCAAGTTTCTTATTGGGCTACTAAAACCATGGAAGATTTTCATAAAGCCATAACAGAGAGAGATGCGGCTGGCTGTTTTGATCTGCCTAAAGAAAAACAGCCTGTCAGCGCGCATTTCCAAGGGCGTTATCAGAAGAGGCAGAGCAAAGAGTAGGACATTTTCAACATAGGCCCCCCTACAATAATAATAAACCACAATTGAACAGCCTTTCAACAGCCTGAGATAAATTTACCTGCCAACTGGCAACCACAACAACAACTGCCACATCAGGGTGGATTCACAGTGACATTGGAAAAAATGCTCATTTTTGTCCCGAGTTCAGAGAATTATTTCCTTTTAGATTCCATGCCCCCCTTAAGAGGAGGATGGAGTCAGGCCTATGTTAAACAGATATTTAAAGAAATAGTATTACCTTACAAATACCCCCGACCCTTGTCGCTCTGAACACCTGCATCCCACAGTTTCATTTCCCAAGGCAGATGTCGTTTTCTTCGCAGCCATTATATTATCTCAGACAAGCAGACATTTTTGTATGTGCTTCTCTGAGACCTTATCATATACACTTTAAGCTAGTACATTTCCTTCCGGGAGGGGAAAAGAGGGGGGGGGGTCACTTCTGCAATCGCAGCTAGCAGAAGTTTCTAATTCAAAAAGTTGTGGGACTAATGGTCCCAGCATTCCCACACATACAATTATTTTTATAGAATTTCCTTGAAGTTTTGCCATTTATACATTTGTGCCTATCTTGTATGAGCGTAGTAATAATGAATAAAAACACTATTTTATTAGGCAAAACATAAATTGCCGTAGTCGGCAGGATACTTTGAGGTTATTTTTTATAGAATTATAGATAATAAAAAATTATATTTTGCAAATGATTCCCTATGTGAAGGGGAGCCTTGCTGCAAAATTTTGAAAATTGGCTACGAAAGGGTTCAAATGTAAATATCTTTGTTCCTGTTATAGTTATGGAATTTATTTTTGGACAGAAAGGGCTACCACAATTAGTGTGACCATTGGACCCTGTTGGCACCGAGCCAAAACTTTCAAATTAACTTCTAGTTTTTGAGTGATATTTTTGGGGTATCCTCTATTAAAGGAGGGGAACCTCTGGCCAGATTTTTGTAAGATTGGCACTGAGCCAAAAAGTTTTTCGTTTTTTTATCTGATCATAACATGCAAGTGGTATCTGATGTGCCATCTCTACTGACAGCCATACCATTCGATGCTACCCAATTTACAGTGATTGGTTTAAGTAATGCATTTTTTTTTTTAGCGTCCTATTGGACGAGGAGACACAACCATCTTTGCTTTCTTGTTTTTCAGTCTGGGTAACTGACCTAGTGTAAAATGCCTCAGGGCTATGTGGACAGTTCAGTTGTCTGCTCTATAGTTCTCCAGACCACACAAGAGGGGATGGACACCTGCTCATGGGTCAGTCCCGCTACAATATGTGGATGACATATGTAGTCACTCTGTGGATGCCAGTCAGAGAGAGTGAGTTTATTGAGGAATGTGCATGTATGTAGACACAAAGTTTCACAGGAATAATGACTATGGTGTTGTTTACCTTGGTTTTGTTCTCACAGGGGGAGAAAGGAGAGTCAGTCACAAAAGAGCTGCGGCTCTAGTGGGTCTTGCCAGCCCACAGTGGGTCTTGCCCGCCCACAAACCAGGATCATTGATTGTTATGGATCCGGACTGCTCCTATCTATAATAACATTTTGAGACAAGCCACAGGTCCAGAAATGTCACAAGAAATGTTGAATGCATGTATGTATCTGAAAACTGCTATGGTGGTAGCGCCTGCACTGGGCCTCCCACATTATAGAAAAATGTTTTGTGTTTATGCAAGGGACAATTGTAAGACCATGACAGGTGCACTTGCCCAGGAGTATGGTGGTAAACTTTGCCCTATAGTTTTTTTTTTTAAAGATGGTCGCAGTCCAGGTCTAAGGTATGCCTGAAGTGACACCAAACATAGCATCTTGTGTGATGGTATTGGGGATGGCCACATCATTTACCCTATGTAGGCCCCAGTTCTATATGGGTTACTGGTAGTAAAGGGTGTGTTACACCACAATATGATTGTATAGACATAATATATCAAGACACGTCTCCAGCGGATGTGTCCTCCACAGCCATAGGGGGAGCAGATGTTTCTGTAGATGATTCCTGCTCCAGGCCAAAAGATAACACATTGTTCGAGCTATAAACACATGCTACAGAACAAGTTTTAAGGAATTGCGTGATGATTAAGAAAAAGTTGAGAATTTTTCTAAAAGAGGGGAGCTTTTGTGTGTATCCCCGCAGCTAGCGCCCCACTGTTTATTGCCTAGTATTATGGAATAGGACAAGGGGTGGGAAAGAACATATGAAGTATTACTAACAGTTTTTTAATATTTGCAGGCCCACCTAAGTTAGTGCAAGCATACAGTGGGGATCGAAAGTTTGGGCACCCCAGGTAAAAATGTGTATTAATGTGCATAAAGAAGCCAAGGAAAGATGGAAAAATCTCCAAAAGGCATCAAATTACAGATTAGACATTCTTATAATATGTCAAAAAAGTTAGATTTTATTTCCATCATTTACACTTTCAAAATAACAGAAAACAAAAAAATGGCGTCTGCAAAAGTTTGGGCACCCTGCAGAGTTAATATCTTGTACTGCCCCCTTTGGCAAGTATCACAGCTTGTAAATGCTTTTTGTAGCCAGCCAAGAGTCTTTCAATTCTTGTTTGAGGTATCTTTGCCCATTCTTCCTTACAAAAGTCTTCCAGTTCTTTGAGATTTCTGGGCTGTCTGTCACGCACTGCTCTTTTAAGGTCTATCCATAGATTTTCAATTATGTTGAGGTCAGGAGATTGTGAAGGCCATGGCAAAACCTTCAGTTTACGCCTCTTGATATAATCCCCCGTGGATTTCGAGGTGTGTTTAGGATCATTATCCATTTGTCGAAGCCTTCCTCTCTTTAACTTCAGCTTTTTCACAGATGGCATCAAGTTACCATCCAAAATGTGCTGAAATCTTATTGAATCCATTTTTCCTTCTACTCGTGAGATGTTCCCTGTGCCACTGGCTGCAAAACAACCCCAAAGTATGATTGATCCACCCCCATGCTTAACAGTTGGACAGAGGTTCTTTTCATTAAATTCTGTGCCCCTTCTTCTCCAAACGTACCTTTGCTCATTCCTCACTTTTAACCTCATCGGTCCCCAGAACTTGTTTTCAAAATGCATCAGGCTTGTCTATATGTTCATTTGCAAAGTTCAAACGCTGATTTTTGTGGTGAGCACGTAGAAGAGCTTTTCTTCTGATGACTCTTCCATGAAGACCATATTTGTACAAGCATCTCTTTATAGTGGAATAGTGTACCACAACTCCAGTGTCTGCCAGATCTTTCTGCAGGAATCATGCAGTCAAACATGGGTTTCGAATTGTTTTTCTCACAATCCTGTGAGCTGTTCTGTCTGATATTTTTCTTGGTCTTCCAGATCTTGCTTTAACTTCCACTGTTCCTGATGACTGCCATTTCTTAATTACATTCCGAACAGAGGATATTGACATCTGAAAACGCTTTGCTCTCTTCTTATATCCTTCTCAAGCTTTGTGAGTGTCAACTATTTTCAGTTTCAGTTTTCTAGGCAACTGCTTAGAAGAGCCAATGGTGCCGATTGTTGGGGCAAGGTCAGATGAGTCTGGGCATTTAAAACATTTGAGATTGACATCACCTGGTCTTCCCAGACGATGATTGAGAACAATCCATGACACTGGCAGGTCTCAGCCTTGCAAAGGGGGCAATGCATGCTATAAATTCTGCAGGGTGCCCAAACTTTTGCAGACACCATTTTTTTTTTGGTTTTCTGTAATTTTGAAAGTGTCAATGATGGAAATAAAATCTAATTTTTGTTGACATATTATAAGAATGTCTAATCTGTAATTTGATGCCTTTTGGAGATGTTTCCATCTTTCCTTGGCTTCTTTATGCACATTAATACAAATTTTTACCTGGGGTGCCCAAACTTTCGATCCCCACTGTATGTTGTTAGATGCATCACTTGTATTAGGAACAAACAATCCAAACATATAAGGCCAAACATGAGCGTCTCCAATACATATCAAACCCATTCACACATCTACAAATAGACGTCACATATAGGTCCAAAGCAGGGAAGAAATAAGAGTTTTTTTAGTCAATAGTGGACATGTTCAGCAGATAAGTGGAAGCTTTTAGGACCACAAAAGGGAGATGCCCACATGGTGGCACATATTCTCAGTCAGGAGATTATTCCTGGATGGGGGTGCCTGCTTTGAATTAGTTCTAATAATGGTCCAGCTTTCATATCAAAAAAATGCCAGGAACTAGTTAAAATCCTGAAAATATATTGGAAGTTCCACATTCCCTATTATCCACAGAGTTCAGGTATAGTGGAAAGGATGAATAGGACACGTAAAGACAAATTGAGAAAAGAGTAATTGAAACTTCGAATCAAGTTGAACGTAACGAAAAGTTGCTCGCCCCTTTCTTTTCTCTTCACAGGTACCAACCCATACCTTGAAGGAGGGAGATAAAGTAGTGATCAAGCTGTCGCCACATCACAAGGCCAAGGCTGGATTTCGTTTTGGACCAAATGACAAAGGTAGTTGCAGTGACCAGAATCGCTGTCCTTGTGGAATCGATGTCCTTGTGGAAGACCAACAAGCCCGGATCCATGCCAGTCGAGTAAAAGGGTCAAGGTGGATTGTGCGAGTGGATTGTGTGAAGCAAGACAAAGACAGATAAAGACACAGATAAAAGGAGGAGAAGCAGGTGTTGAAAATCCTCGAAGAGCGAATGAAGCAGGTGTTATAGTCTCTGAAAATTCGCAAAATTACTGTATTCATAGCAAAGAACTCTGGCAAGCTGTGGATTTTTTGGGAGGCACTAGTATTTCTAGTGTTCATCCCAACCTGGGTCATAATTAACTGTATATATCACCCAACGGATCTGGGGCCCCTTGGAGGAATTTGTGGAACCCCTAACGCCACCAGCCCAGACATAGTATCAGAGATACCTCAGAAAAGGAATTAAAGAACCCTGTCCATAGTTCACCCTCCCAGATAGCCATCACACAAACAAATGGCATGACACAATAAACTTTAGAATTCCTCTAACACACAAGTAGCTACTTTTATAGTACCTTATTATGAAGCGATACTCCCTGGTAGTGATGATACCATACGGTATAATGATAGGAGATTAGGCCAGGATTAGGATTAGGTCGCATTCTCTTTATGAAGGGGGTGCCACTAACAGTTTAATTTTATTTATAACCGATATATCAAGCTGCATAAGTTTATAGCAATGAGGATGTTCGGTTGCATTTCTGTTTAACCAACATATGTGGTCTATTTTGTTGGGCCATGGCGTTATGAGTCCCCTTTGCATATTCTGTTTGCAGCAGTATACGATTTGATTGGCACTTGCTTGTCTCTAGTTTTATTTTTTTTTGAGACCTAATTTTGTTTTTTTCATTATTGGCCTTTTTCCCATTGTTTAATGTAACCTCCGGGATTTGTGTTCCGGTTTGCGCTTCATTTGCAATGTTATGCGTTCCAGGGGGCACAGTTCCGGTTCCTCTGTTGGTGGATTGAGCCACTGTATTGGTAACCGAGTTCTTTGTGCTTCCTGTGGAGCGTGTATATAAATGACGTGCAGCAGGCCACTCCCCCCTGATGACGCGGCTTACTGCAAAACATGTAGGCGGAGTCTGCCATCAACCTGACGTCACAAGCCAGAAGAAGCCTGCTGCTGTATAGTGGTTTTAAATTGTAGCTTTGCTGTCTGTGCAGTGTATTATTTATGTGGTGAGTGAAATAAATCTTTTTACCCAAACGTCCTGTTCTGAAGTACTGCACCATTGGTCCTCTTATATTTTTTCTTTTGCCATCATACACCCTATGGAAGCCCACAGGGATTAGTGTCCACTACCTCTGGGAAGGATTTCGAGATCTACTAATTGTCCTTCAGTGGGATCTATCCTTGGGTGTTATTGTGGCTATCTGGATCACTGTGAGAGCAGTGATCAATTAGATCTGGTAAGAGCCTTATTACTGCATGTGGTGGAGGTTTACGCTGCTTTGATTGCCCACCATGGTTTTCCATCTATGTACAGCAAGGTGCTAACCAACGTGGACTGATCATACATTGTGGACTTTATTTCCATTTTTCATTATTAGCACTGCATTTATATTGTTTTACTGTTATCATTTACATGATTGATGCTGGCTGCTCTATTATAGTTGGAAGTGCATTTTTTTTCATTTTTACTTGTCAAATAAGGTGCAGGGAAAATAATGGTCTCCCTCAAACCATATATTCGACCTCTCCACTCGTGCTCGTCCAGTGAAATATATATGTGGGAAAACAAACAGGCACTTCCATAACATAATATGTAGAAACCCATTTAATAGGATAAGAAAGATTGCACTTACAATACAAACATCCAGGCAAAGTCTGCTCATATACAAAGTAAAAAGTCATGGCGGCGTCCCTCTAGATCTCCCTCCGGACTCCCTCATGCAAGCGACCAATCTGGGATGCGTACATGTCATGACCTCACCGTCGTAGGCCCCACCCTATGCGTTTCCTCACAAATAACGTCCTCTGCGGATGGCCTGAAATAACACATCATCACGTACGCCGGCTATACATAGAGCTCCATTTTTACTACTGGACTCCCAATGCTCAAGATAGACGATGTGCCAGCAAATAAATGCTGATTAATAGAAAGGCTTGCAAAGATTGAGAAACGGGACCCCTAACAAACTATAAAATGCCATCTAGAGGAAAAATAAAAAGAACTACCCATATAAATTTAAAAATCTAACGAGTCAGGAGAGAGCCAACCTGCAGGAGCACCACATTACATACAAGTCAGAAACAAATTAAATTAAAAATTAACAAAAAAAGGCGCATGCGCGGCAGCTTCCTGAATGGCTGCTTAGTCAGGGAGCTCCGTCCCACTGTGACCATATAGAGGGCCCCGCGGCGCACACCAGCCTACCACCACCTCCTCCGGGCACAGATCAACTCGGGAACACCCGGTATCCCTCACGGGACCCCCGATGCCCGGCTCCCTGGTCCGTAGGGACCTCTCATGGCAGCTCAATTCCGTGGCCTGCCACCCTGCCAGTCCCAAGATGGCGGCCGCTTCTCCTCACAGCGCGGGGCCGAGGGAGAGGAAGACATCACATCACAGGTCGGTTACCGACAGCCCAACCACCCCCCTGGACTTGCCCCAAATCCTGTCCCCTGCCTCCACAGTCTCCCTCCTGGAAAGAACCCTTTGAGGAATTAACACAGTCCCCGGCTGCGGCCTACCTGGCTGTCCAGAGCATATCACAGGGTCCCCTGCCTTTCCCTCAACCTCACCAGCAAGATCTTTCCTACCTTATGTCTACCTTCTCCCAGATGCTTTCACAGGGCCTGGTGCAGACTGCTTCCCAAACTACCTCTGCCATCCACAATGATCTCCAGAACCTGGGCTCCAGACTGAAGGCGATTGAACTTAAATCGGACCAGACTGTTCTTAAAGTCAACCAAAATTCAGCCAGGATGCAAGACTTACATGACCAATTGGACACTGCCTTATCCAAAATTGATGAGCTTGCGAATTGCTCCAGAAGATACAATTTCAGGATTAGAGGATTGCCTGAAAGTATTAAAGACGTTGATGATGCTGTTACCACTTTCATCCGGGACTTGATCCCTGACATACCGCCTCATCGCTTAGAACTGGATAGAGCACATAGGGCCCTCAGAGCCCCCCTCCCTGACGGTTCCCCACGGGGCGTTATCGTTAAGCCGCACTTTTATAAAGTGAAGGATACGATCATGAAGATCTCACGGCGCTCCAACCATTTGTCTATCCAAGGCCACCCCATTGAAATTTTTGCGGATCTATCGCCTACTACTATTCAGAAGAGGAGATCCCTCAAGCCGCTCCTTCAAGTCATGCAGCAAAAGGCGATCAGGTATTGGTGGTCCTTTCCTTTCCGCCTCACTTTTCTGCACCAACAATGAACCTATAGCTTCTGGGCTCTCCCTGATGGCGAACAGCTCCTCCTAAAACTCTTCTCATCACTCAAGACCCCATCACCTCCGCTCCTAACAGAAGCTCTGGCTCTTCCAAACGCCCTTCTCCTCAGAGCCCCCTGGTTCCGGCTTGGCAGAAGCAGCAATTCAAGAGGGCCAAAGATTCAAGACCTCCCTAGACGTTCTCCATGCCCTGGTTGTCTCTCCACTTTTTTCTCGCAGGACTCGCTCCTGTTTTATTACCTGTGAGGGGCTCGGCCCCACGGTTACAAATCCACAAGGTTCCCCCTATTGGGGGTGGTTTTTTCATAATTTTTAATTCCTGTTTCACCTTTTTAACCACTTACCGACCGCCGCACGACTATTTACTGCGGCGGTCACCCCCATACAGGTAAAGTGACGTAGTACTACATCGCTAGCCTGTGCGCCTCTAGGGGGCGAGGGCGCGCCGCCAGAGGCGCGCTCCCGCTGGTTCCCTAACAAGTCCGCGCGTGTGAACGGTGGACCCGATGTCCGCCGGTCACTCGCAATCTCCCCGTGGAGAGGGAGAAAAGCAGGCGGCTAATGTAAACAAAGCCGCCTGTCATTCTCCCTGATCTAACTGCAGAGATCATACGATCCTGCTATGTAGGATCGTATATCTCTGTGGTTACATCACTAGCCACACCCCTTTACAGTTATAAGCATGCCCCTAGAGACACACTTAACCCCTGCATCACCAATAAAGTTAACCCCTTCCCTGCCAGTGTCAATTTTACAGTAACAGTGCATATGTATAGCACTGATTACTGTAGTAATGTCACTGGTACCCCCAAAAGTGTCAAGAATGTCAGTCAAGGGTCCGATCTGTCCGCCGCAATGTCGCAGTCCCGCAAAAAATCGCAGATCGCCACCATTACTCGTTAAAAGAAAACACCAAAAATGACTGAAATCTTTCCCTTAGTTAGTAAACGCAATAACTTTTGCGCAAACCAATCAAAATATGCTTATTGTGATTTTTTTTTACCAAAAATATGTAGCAGAAAACAAATTGGCAAAAAATGTTAAAAAATTTTGATTTTTACATTTTTTGGGGGAATTTCACATAAAAAAATGTGAAAAAAATTGTTATTTTTTCAAAATGTACGCTCTTTTTTTGTTTATAACGCAAAAAGTAAAAATCGCACAGGTGATCAAATACCACCAAAAGAAAGCTCTGTTTGTGGGAAAAAATTTCATTTGGATACAGCGTCGCACGACCGCGCAATTGTCCGTTAAAGTCACGCAGTGCCGAATCGCAAAATAGGCCCTGGTCAGGAAGGGGGTAAAATCTTCCGGGGCTTAAGTGGTTAATTTTTTTTTTTTTTGATTCAAAGGTGTTGGACATTTTCTGATACAGTTTTTCTTTTATCCTATGCTGATTTTGATACATTTTTGGGGGTTACGCCCCCGTTTTCAGTTATTACTGTTGGACCTTTCAGGTGGTAAACTTTTGCTTTTTGGTATTTTTTGAAAATGAAAATTTTCTCTCTCGCTTTTTCCTTTTGTTTGGGTGTCTGGTCACAGCAGAATTCCTGCTGCACCTCACTCCACCTCTTCCTGGGACTTTTTCCCCAAATAGAATCGAGCTGATGCCTTCGCTCCTCAAAGACATCTACGGGATTCAGGGGTTGATGGGATCTGGCCTACCTCTCCTGCACTGGGTTGGGATTTTTTCTTACAGTGATTGTTGGCTAACTTTGAAGTATGTGTTGCTCTGTTCTCTTTCTTTTTTTTTCCCCTTGTCTTTCCCCTCTCCTCTCCTTCTCCCCCCCCCTCTGGTCACCGGGGGTCTCTCAAATTTTTCCCTACAGGACAGGCGCCATGTTGGAGCTTCGCTGCCCACCTTGAACAGCTCTGGACTCGTAGCTTTGCTCCACCCTCAGCTCCTTATGTACTGCTGAACCGATGACGACACCGGATACCGCTTCCCGTCCTTGGAAAATTGCTTCTCACAATGTCCAAGGGATTAATTCCCAGTCGAAGAGACGTAGGCTTTTTAATTTGTACCACTCTCTTGATATTGCATTCACTCAGGAGACTCACTTTCCAGGCATCTTACCCCAAATACCCACAATTTTATTTGGCCAACGCTACTGCTAAAACTAGGGGAGTAGCGATATTTTTTGCACGCCATGTTCACTTGGATCTTAACCGGAAAATAGAAGATCAGGAGGGGAGATATTTAATGCTCAGAGGTTCAATGGGAGGTATAACATACTCTCTCCATTCGTATTAAGCCCCCAATAAACGTCAGGACCTGTTTTTTTGCCACCTGGCCACCCACATCACTCCCCAGGCTGAAGGCATATTAATCATGGGGGGGGGACTCTAATGTAGCCTTAGACCAAAGTCTGGACAAATCCTGCCCGGATAACCCCTCTTTTTGCCCCCCTACCAGGCACAGCACCAGGATAGCCAGGCTGCTCTTCTCGGAAGGGCTAGTGGATATCTGGAGGGAACATAATCCCACTGCCAAGGACTATACACATTTTTCGGCCCCACACAACCTCTTATCAAGGATAGATCATATTTTTGTTTCTACGCGGGAGGTCCCATACACGCTTAAATCCTTCATTAAGGACTCTCCTATTTATGATCATGCCATGGTTATCTTATTGCTGAACCGCACTCACCCACCCAAGGGTGCGTTTCGGTGGCGTCTTAACGAAGCACTCTTGAGCGATCCAATACAATGCACGATTATAGTTAAAGCTATTGAGGAATACTTCTCTTCCAATGTCACTCCAGAAGTCTCCCCCGAGACTGTCTGGGCATCTCACAAGGCGGTTATCAGGGGGAAGCTGATTCAAATTTCTACCCGTCTCAAACGTCAGAGGCGGGCGGATCTCCTTAAACTGGAATCACACTTTCTTACTCTTAGTAAGGCCCACAAATGGAACCCTACCCAGACATCAAAAGCTCGCCTGGAAGAATCTAGGCTTCAATTGAATCTTGCATTGACGACTGAGGCAGAAAAACAACTCCGTTGGTCGGGAGCAAAATTTTATGCCTCCGACAAAATTTGCCCCAGACTCGCGGTTAAATTGTCCCCCAGACAGCGCTCGCTCATGATTCCCAAGATTAATACACCACAGGGGAAACTGTCCCAAAATCCTCAACAGGCTTTGCAATCCTTTCATTCCTTTTATTCAAAACTATACGATTTCCACTCTCTCTCACTCCTCCTGGGAAACGCAGTCCTTTCCAGACGGGCTTCCTCTCCCATGTCTCAGCCGACACAGGGATATTTTGGAGGACCCCATTTCTGATTCGGAAGTCTTGAAGGTGATCAAGACCTTAAAGACGGGGTCCGTCACTGGGCCTGATGGGTTTTCCTCGCTCTATTATAAATCTTTCGGGCTTACTTTGGCGCCCCACCTTTGTAGATTCTACAATGCTATGCAAAAGGGGGAGACTGTCATCCCCAAACCGGGCAAGGACCACAGTGATGTTAGCAACTATAGACCCATTTCTCTCATTAACATTGACCTGAAAATATTGACGAAGGTCCTCTCTAACAGGCTGTCAAGCTTCATCAGCACATATGTACACAAAGACCAATCGGGGTTTATCTCTGGGTGACAGGGATCTGACCAAATTAGGAGAGCTGTAGATCTGATCTCCCTAACTAACTCTAGATGAGATGGCGGCCCTCACCAAGATACTTTACTCCTTTCCCTCGACTTACATAAAGCGTTTGACTTTCCTCAATACCTTACGTGCCCTCTATTCATCGCCCTCTGCCTAGGTCCGGTTATTGGGACACTATTCTGATTCTATCCCTATTAGGATGGGCATCCGACAGGGTTGCCCCCTCTCACCCCTTAAATTTGCAATCGCCATGGAATCCCTAGCGATAGCGATCCGCCAACACCCGGACGTCTGCAGCGTGCGCTGTGGTCCAACAGCACTCAAATGCGCGCTTTTTGAAGATGATATCCTGCTTTTCCTGACAGCCCCTGTGGTTTCGATCCCTAACGTCATGCGCGTACTTCAGTCATTTTCTCTTGCCTCCGGCCTCACGGTGAATTTCTCCAAATCCATGGCACTCAACATAACGGTTCCCACTCCTGCTCTCGAGGCTTTGAAACCTTCCTTCCTATTCATATGGCGTTGTTCCTCGCTCCCTTACCTGGGGGACACCTTACACCGTCCATTGCCACCTTATACCAAGCTAATTACCCTTCCTTGTTCCAAAAGTTGAAAACTGATTTGTCGCGCTGGGATTATCACAATCTTTCCTGGCTGGGTAGGATAAATTCTGTCAAAATTACCCTTTTACCGAGGATACTGTAGTTCTTCCGTTCCCTTCCCATCCCCCTTCGTAAAAGCCATCTAAACATCTTGCAATCCAGCATAGTGAAACCTGTTTGGGGCAAAAAGGGTTACCGATGCTCACGCTCAATCTTATTCCAACAGAGGACACGCGATGGATTGGCCTTGCCCAATCTGTGGAAATATTATCAGGCGGCTCAGCTGGCCCAGTTCTCTACCTGCAATCTTAGCACCCACCCTTTCGCACCCCATAAGACTATGCAGATAGCTCTATCGACACCCTACTTTAGTCTCACCCATGAAGCCGTTAACTCACTTGTTCAATCATCCCCAATTCTTGCCCGGGCATGATGTCAAAGCATTTCACTGGTGGACAAACAAAGGTCTATACCACATAGGACATTTTCTATCACCCTCCGGCCCACTCTCCCTCCCCTCATTGCATTAACAAACCTAAGATGCCGGCGTCGGAAAAGTTCAGTTTTTTCCAAATTTCCCATTTCCTGCATGCAATGTGGTCAGACAAACAGGTACCTCCAAGATTGACCTCATACGAGCGGTGGTGTTCTGAATCAGCGGAGCTTAGGGGGGGGGGCATATCAACCATATATACTGCCCTGATGGAACCCTTGGATAAGCCTTCTTATGCCCTCAAATGGGAAAGTGATTTACAGACAGATTACTCTCTAGACGATTGGCACCGTATGTTTTGCAGATCCTTCAAAGGTGTCATAAACACGACTCTCATTGAAGCAAACTTTAAAATTCTGACCCGGTGGTACTTGGTGCCGACCCGTCTGGCGCTCATGTTCCCTAAAACTTGACCTTTGTGTTTCAGGGGGTGTGAACACCAGGGGTCCTTCATTCACATCTGGTGGTCATGCCCTAGAATCACATCCTTTTGGAATACATTTTTCAATTTGCTCCGACAAGTCACGAACCTCCCAGATTCCTCAAACACTGCATGTCACCTTCCTTCATGACTTCCCGCAGAAATATCCAAAGCACTTATCTGCCCTATTGTTTTTCATGCTCCTGGGAGCGAAGCTCACTGTGGCTATGTCCTGGAAACGGTCTCCCTTAATGCTGCTAAACACAAGATCTCTTGGATAATGGCACAGGAAAAAATGGTAGCGGTCTTCCAAGGCCGGGTAATTAAGTATGAAGCCGTTTGGGACCCTTGGGCTCAATATCTGTATGTATCATTGTAGGCTTCCCTGATTTACGGCACCTAACCTACCCCCGGTGACTCTCCCTCCCTCCTTTCCCCCCCTTCCCTATCATCCTCCCCTTTTCGCTATTGTTCCCCCTACCCCTTTCTTTTTACCCATCTTGTCTGATTTTTTATATCATTTTTAGGATTGGGGCTTCCCCTACTCCTCCTTGCGGAGCCTATTCCTATTGCACACTCCTCCATACCTGTTCAGGGATTCTTCGTCTGCTGAGAACCCTGTCACGACTTTGTGAGAGGCCTGGTCCCCAAATGTGTCACAACCCTCTTGGGTGCTTGGGGCCGGAGCTTCCCTCACCAATCTGTTATCTTTTACCTCTTCATCCCCACATTGATCTGCTTGGCTCCCGGGAGGACCTGGGGAGGTCTCAACACAACTGGTCACTGTTTATTTGCACACAGATCAGACCTCCGGTTTGGCCGTTGCACTTAGCTGGCCAGTGCATGCTCTTCTGCATATCTCATTGCTATTCCGCATTGTTCAGGTCGAACTTCTGTTTCATTGTGTTGTTACTAGTTTTTGAATTTGACAGTTTGTATTACTTTTATCTTCTTCAATAAAAACATTTGAAAGTAAAAAAAAATAACAAAAAAAAACATTGAGGTTAAAATAAAACAATTTAGGCATTATTAATAAAAGAATTGATGTCCCAATCAACGTTTAGGTCGTAGGGAACGTAAATTGTGCTTATCAACCTATTTTTCAACTTCTTTCAACAGACCACATTGTCCGGCAAAACTGTAAGTAAGAGGGTTGAAATAAACCACTTAAATCGGTGGTAAACCCTGCTTGGTCATTTTTACCTATAGGTAAGCCTATAATAAGTCTTACCTGTAGGTAAAAGGAATATCTCTGTTTAGGAGATAATCACCCTGGATGCAGCCAGTTACATAATACAGATACATGTGCTCTAAAGGTCTGGCATACTTTCTTGGTCCTTCAGAGCTTCGTACTGGAACGGAGGACTCCCACGTTCATGCGTGGGAGTGCCATCATCGTGGCTCTGGCTAATAACATAGCTGGAGAACGCAAATCCCAGAAGAAAGACCTGGGGAAGATTTCAACTGACTCAGCAGTGACAGTACAGCACTGGAAGGCTTCATTCCAGGGTGAGTATTTCATAATGTGCTAGTATGTGATGCATACTAGCACATTATGCCATTGCCTTGCAGGTGTTTTTTTTTTTTTTTTACAACAGCCTTGGTTTACAACCACTTTAAAACTGTCAGGGGTGCTTACAATGGCCAGCTTTTATTTATCAGTGTCAACTTTTATCCAACTACTTAAAAAGTTGTAGACGGAGATCAACTTTTACTTCTTATTCACTAATGTAAAGTCAATATAAATCTACTATTCCATCTAACAATACTTTATGCAGACACTGCTGCCATTCAAGGGTGTCTGATTTGCTCCTCCATCAATAGAGAACCCCCCCCTAGGACAGAAAGTATTTTACTGGTCAGATCGCCAAGTAAAAATAATGGAAAAAGCCTAAAAAACAGAAAACTAATGCAGACACCACATGTAAGGATTGGCAATCTACAATATATTACATTTTTGTGTTTGGATTTAGATACACATTAATATATTTATTAAAACACTCATGAAAAGGAAACATTATAATTTAGAATGCTAGGTAAATATTACAAATTATGGAATTTACTGATCAACTGGTAAAATCTGGCAATAAATCTTAAGTTGTTGATCATAACGTTTTTCTCTGGAAAAGTACTCCTTTCATAAATGTGTCTATAATATTAATATGAGCAGAAAAAGAAATTAGTGACTGCTTGATTTAAAGCACTTGTGATTAGCTGAGCAGCACAAAAAATATGAAACTACTCAGATAAAACTTTTATTATATGAAACTAAATTACATTAATTACAAAATCCTCAAAGACTGCAGTGTGTAATTTGATTTAGATGAACAGTGTATTATTCACTTCTTCTAAAGCACTGCTCCACATTGTTTGGTAATTTGCTATCTTACCATTATGCAATTACATTAATCTTTTTTTTTTTTTTTTTTATAATACAGCTTCAAAAATGGTAGAAAGGTGCATGATCTTTGATGAACAAGTAAATATAAAGCATTACTATAAAGATAGCACATACTTTCAGAAATTATAAAAAAAAAGATACTTGGTAGGATTGTATATTGTATAGTACTGTATTTCTCCCATTCCATTCAATGTCCTGTATGCATATATAAAAAACAAAGACCCAGTGGCCCACTTTCAAATAGATGTTCACTAAAACTTAAACAATTCAATGGTTATGCTAACTTATGTATGCTAACGTGTGTGATGGGTCATGAAATATATTTGTTTTTTATTATTGGCAAAAAAATGTTAACATTTTCATATTACATGGCTATCTTCCGTAACAGGCCCACAGCTTTCCCTTTTTCCCCAGGGTTGAGAGCAGTTAGTTTAATTGTAGTTGTGTAACAGTTAATAGTTTGGTGTCCATCTTCCTGAAGAGCTATCTGACATACTGTGATTTTCTTCAAAGATACACTATGTTACCAAAAGTTTTGGGATGTCTGCCTTTACACGCACATGAACTTTAATGGCATCCCAGTCTTAGTCCATAGAGGTCAATATTAGGTTGGCTCACCCTTTGCAGCTATAGCAGCTTAAACTCTTCTGGGAAGGCTGTCCACAAGGTTTAGGAGTGTGTCCATTGGAATGTTGGACCATTCTTCCAGAAGCGCATTTGTGAGGTTAGGCACTAATGTTGGAGAGACGGCCTGGCTCGCAGTCTGAGCTCCAATTCATCCCAAAGGTCTTCTATTGGGTTGAGGTCAGGACTCTGTGCAGACCAGTCAAGTTCCTCCACCCCAAACTCGCTTATCCATGTCTTTATGGACCTTGCTTTGTGCACTGGTCCAAATCATTTGGTGGAGGGGGGATTATGGTATGGTGTTTCAGGGGTTGGGCTTGGCCCCTTAGTTCCAGTGAAGGGAACTCTAAAGGGCATCAGCATACCAAGACATTTTGGACAACTTCATTCTCCCAACTTTGTGGGACCTGACCTCAACCTGATAGAACACCTTTGGGATGAATTAGAGCGCAGACTGAGAGCCAGGCTGTCTCTCCAACATCAGTGCCTGACCTTACAAATGCACTTCTGGAAGAATGGTTCAAATGTTCCCATAGACACACTCCTAAACCTTGTGGACAGCCTTCTCAGAAGAATCAAAGCTGTTATAGCTGCAAAGGGTGGGCCAACTCAATATTGAGCCTTGTGGACGAAGACTGGGATACCAATACTTTTGATAGAATAGTGTATGTTCAGCATGACTACTCCCTGCCAAGCTGCAGCATATCGGTAAAGACTTGAATAAGGATCCAGCTTTATTTACCTTTGTCACCCCAGACTAATTGAGAGGTAAGTTATTCCCAGCAAAATCAGAAATTCTAACAGTCAAACCAGCATTGGGAGAAAATAACTTTTTGTTAATATGTAGAGGAGTCGCCAACAAGAAGCGCTTTCTAATTTTCCTAACAATCCCTCTATAATACAACAATAGATCACAGTACCTTGTATCAAACAAAGGAGCGTACACAGACATTGTCACTCCCTACAGCAAATGCTAGTAGGCAAACAGCACATCTTGTTTACCTTTACTTCGAGAGGACATGAGATGATCTTTGCCCATCTTGCTGATTTTGGCTGGGTTTAGCAACAAGCCATGTGATGTGTTTGGGTTCTAGCAAAGCATGGCAGATAACCCCAGCTGACTAATTGTGAAAGGTATGCATGTTTTTTTTTTTTCATATACAGGCAGTCCCCGAGTTACAAACAAGGTAGGGTCTGTAGGTTTGTTCTTAAGTTGAATTTGTTTGGATTTGGAACAGGTAAATTTTTTAAGTGTAGCCCCAGGCAAAAAAAAATAATTTTTTGTATAGCATAGGGAAGAGTTGACACCCCTGTAATGTCTGGTTGGCTGTCTGTGCCCCTGTTCAGAAGATTTCACCTCACTTTCTGTCCCTATGGCAATTAGATTGTGATAATTTTGGGTTGTTGTGGAAACAAGGATTGGTGATAAAGCTTCAGTGGAGACACCTTTTTCCCGTGATAACTTTTACAGGAGTGAATTTTCCTTCCTAGGGGTAGATTTCTCCTCACTTCCTGTTGTCTTGCTCTGTTTGTAACTATGAGTCATTTGTAAGTCGGATGTTTGTAATCCGGGGACCGCCTGTGTACAGTCTTTATTTTTATGTTCTGGACTAATACATGTTTTTTATATTTTAGCCAGATAAATATGAAATAACACACATGAATATTTCATAATTATATTTCCAACCAGAAGGTGAGGCTCTATGCTAATATTCACTTGTTTAACTGTCTTTTTTTTTGTCTGTTGGGGGGAAAAAAAGCCTGTTTACAGATCTTCATAGGACAAGCTTAAACACACATACCTTGAATGAGTAATAGGACTAACCCATTTCCTTTTTGATGTGCTCTAATAGACCATCTGGAGATATAATAGGAGAGAAATTGAAGGCATACAGTTTATGCTGTACCCACTCTTTAAAATATCCAGCAAAGCTAACATTGGAGGTATCCTGGTAGCTTATCTCACTATGTATTAATAAATAATATAAAAATATGTCAAATAACTTATATGAGTGGTACTGGCTGGCTGCGTGGTACATTGCCGGTGTATAGGGTGAGTGGGTAGGTGTATATAGGGGTCAGTGGGCGTATAGGGGTCTGAGTCCTGAGTCCTCCTGTCCTGACTGTGACGGAGTCTGCGAGTAACCGTATTTTGGTACCTGTGTACTGCAGTGCTGTGCTGCCTGGCTGGCTGGTGGTGGTGGTGTGGTGGTGTGGCCTGCCCAGGCACACTGGGGTCCGTCTGGCTCCGTCCTCCAGGCCTGCCTGTCTGCCTGTGCTGCCTTTGCCTGTCTCAACTCTTCTGGCTGGCTGTGCCTGGGGACTGTGGCGGTGGTGGACTGGTGAGTGGTGACTATATGTTTAATTTTATATATTAAATTATGTGGCCTCCTCATGGCCTGGCGCGCTTTATTCCACTGGCTGTGCACTCTGCCACTCTCTCGCCTCTCGTCGACTGAGGCCAGTACCGCGGACAGTGCCGACACCCGGCAGGGTCATAGAGTAGAGGAGGAATTACACCAGGGGTTGACAAATTTTCTTTGAATCTAGGAGCCAGCTAAAAAAGTTAGGAGCCAGTTTTTCAAACTAGCTGCCCGGCGCCCAGAAAAAAAAGAAAGCAAGAAAGAAATAAAAGGGAAAGAAATGGAAAGAAGAGAAAAAAAAGAAAGAGAGAGGAAAAAGAGGAGAGGGAGGTAGAGAAGGGGAAATGGGAGTGGGGTTAGGGGAAGGTCAGAGGGGGGTGAGAGAGAGAGAAGGAAAGAGGGGAGGGAGGGAGATAGAGTGAAAGTCTCAGGCAGATGTGTATATGTACAGTGAGGTCCCCTCAGCTCTATGGTGTGTGCAGAAGAATTCTCCAGAAGTGTGGCACTCCCCCACCTCCACCTTCCTCCTATACACTTAGAAAATGGCCTGCTTTTCTCCCCCACACACGTGTCTATGGGGGGGGCTCCCACACCTGGCCAATTAAAGGTAAACTGTGCCCCCCAACTAATTGTAAGTTGTGCCCTTCCCTTAGCCACAGCATGATGGGCTCAGTCTGCATTCCCACCTCCCCCAGGGGCTGAGGATGCAGTGAAACACAGGCAGGCTGGAGCAGTGGGGATTGGGAGCAGCTGACACATGAAATTGCAGACCTGGTGCACCATTTCCCCACCTCTCACACTGCTCAGCCGTGGACCCAGCACTCTTACCTGATGCCTGATGTGTGTCCCGGGTGACCGCAACGAGGAGGGCTGACAGTGGCATTAGTCGAGCAGTGCGTCCTATGGATGTGCTGAAAGTGGAGAAGAGGCAGCCGATCGTGATTGGTCAGCACCATCCATGTGACGATGCTGACCAATTAAAATGTCTCTTGTTGGTACACAGTGAAGTGTGGATAGGAGCCACGGGGATTTCAAATCTCTGCATCACCGAAGCAGCGTCCCGATGCCTGACAGCAGATAGCAGTAGATGTAACTGCGGTAACGCCGCCCAAGTAATGGGAACGGCGTTACCATGAGGGGAAAGGTAATCAGTTAGATTACTAGTTACCCTCTGAAGTAACGGCGTTAAGTAACGCCGTTTACTTTAACGCAATTACTACCATCACTGACTGGGATGTGTGTTGGATTGCCAGCAGGACCAAGGCAAGAGTGGCTTGATTGCCAAAGAGAGTGAGCCACAAGGCTGAAGTATTTTTGTTGTGCAAGTTACAATAATGATGAAAACCCCTGTGTGGGCAACTGATATCTTTTGTTGAACTTTTTCTTTGCTGTTTTAAATAAAGGACGGCAGTAAAAGCCCTGAAAAGAGTTACTAAACTGGACTTGACTCACTATTATGCACTGCCATTGAGTTAAGTAACCCCCGAACTTGTCACAAGGACTAACAAGCATTGAGGCGGGGGGCTCAAGGATAACATCATTGGTGTGCTTGCTCCTTTATTGTCCAGTCAGAAGTTTGAAAAAGTAAAGGTGACCAAAGAAGCAGAACTTAGGTAGCCATTTTTCCTATTAAAAGGCAATAATATCCGCGCTAATTTTTCCTATTGCCCGGCATCAGGTGGGTAAGTAGCATTATTACAAATTCAGAGGGAGAGGGTTATTGAACTATGCACATACTGTAACTGAGATCATAGTTGTAAACCAATGGATTCCTTCTTATAGCATTGATTGTTTAGTAACATAGTCCAAGAAGTTATGTATTATCTTGTATTGTCATTAACACTTACATGCTTACAGTAGCATTTAACAATTAGCATGAGAAATTCCACATTTGATTTGTAAGACCGTTACACTGCAGAATCAGACAAATTAAACTAATTATTTAAATGCAAAAATTAAATTGCAAATTATACTTTCATCCTCAGGAGAGTTGATGACATTACAGTTGCTAGAAGGGATTGAATGTGACCTAGATATGTCTATTCTGAAACATGAGAGATGTGAGTGCAGCGCTGCTTTAAAATTATAAATCTATAAATATATATAAAAAATATTATAGAATTGTGCAATAACTTAATACATCTGTGGTGATCTTCAAAGGAATAATATAAAGTGTACAATCATAAAAATCTAATATTTATACACAATGTGTTCCAAATAGAAAAATATATAAATAATTGTCCATATATAAATCTTTCCAGAATGCTGTGACTTTTTCCGATATTCATAAAGTGCTTGAGTGTTCAAAATGTGCAATAAGCGGGGTTTCCCCCTTAAGATGTCTGCTTACCATCAACTGGATATAATCAGGCATGGAATAAAGGTTTTACACTCTGTTTTTCAATTGGTGAGGAATATTAGCTGGAACCTCAAGATTCATCGCCCCCGTATCCTCAAAAAGAGAAGCTTTTCATGGTGAAGTTTGTTTTAAACAACACATTTATTGGGTACATGGCGGGGATTTATACTCACAAACAACAAAGTAAAACAAGCATAGAGCGGCTCGGTGGTGTGCTGCTCCCGCAGCATACGATCCTCCGGCCGGGGATCACGTGGTACTCGCTCTACCTATCGCTAGACGCGTTTCGCTGTGACACACAGCTTCATCTGTAGCTGATTTGTGAGGGGTACCACTCGATTAAATATGCTACATTGCCACTCCTCCTTTCTTTCAAGTCCAGAGACTTGTTACATTACGTTTAATATGTTGCAACCCTTCGCTAATGGAATGGGTACATCGGAGTGTGTGCTATCTGAAAACATGCCATTTAAAAACAATGCTAATCTTTAATTGACTATTCGAAGTTTATTTAAAAACAATGGCTCAATTATCATGGGTCAATCAGGTGTGCAAACACACTCCCTATTCACTACTCATAATGAGTCTTATGTGTTTTTGCAATTACAATTGGTTGTAGCCCATACATCTTGCGATTGGTCATGAGCGATTCCATGTAAAAATATATTACATTACAATATAGCTTTCTAGTTCAGAAAATATATATATATATACTGTTTACAAGGCTGGAACTTAGTTTAATCCATAAAAAATATACATTGAGGCTTCTAAAACACTTTAAAATGTACTAAAATTTGATAAATACTATAAAATTATTAAAAATCATTAATAAAACAATTAATGTCTATTTCAACATTCAAACCTTTAGGTGTCATACTATCTAATTTATGGATCCACCATGTTTCATTTTGAGATATGGCTCTCCTCATATTGGTCCCTCTCCAATGTTTTTCTATCGTGTCTATCGCACAGAATTTTAATTTACTAGGGTCTTTATTATGTACAATTCTAAAATGATTGGACAAGCTGTGCTTTTTAAAACCTTTTTTGATATTCGCAATATGCTCTCTGAGCCTGATCCTTAGTTCTCTGGTGGTACGTCCTATGTACTGGAGTCCACATTCACACTCCAGTAAATAGGTAACGTGGGTGGTCCTGCATGTAATGAACTTTTCAATTTTATATTGTCGCTTGGTGACATTCGATTTAAAGTGCGTTTCTTTTTTAGATTTGTTGTTCTTTCTACATGTGCGGCAAATCACACAATTTCCGCATCTATAAAATCCTTTTTGATCTAGGAAAGTCACTGTTTTCTTCGGAGGGTCGGGTATGTTTTTAGCGATTTTGTCTTTCAAGATAGGTGGTCTTCTATAGATGAATTGAGGTTTTTTGGGTAAAATATTCTTAAAAACAGGGTCTCTCATTAAAATGGGCCAATGGGTTTTAAAAATGCTTTCTAATTGCTTGTACTGCTGGTTAAAATCTGTGCAGAAGGCGGTTTGATGGGTCTTTTTAGGTTTCTTGCTGGGTTTTAATAATTCTTTTCTGTCCATATTGACGATTTTTTGTTGAATCTGATTCAAATTTGCAGTTTTGTATCCTTTATCTTTAAATCTTTGCAGCAACATGTCAGACTGCTGCAAATAATCATTTTGGGATTGACAGTTTCTCCTTAGTCTCAACAATTGTCCTTTTGGGATTGCTGCTAACCAATTAGGATGGTGATTGCTATTAGTTGGTATGTAGCTGTTTCTGTCCGTACTTTTGAAGTACGTTTTTGTCGACATATGGTTATTTGATTTAAAAATAGTGAGATCTAAGTAATTAATTTCTTGTTCATTTATTGTTGCTGTAAAAGTAATTTGGTATCTGTTTGTATTCAAAGACTCTATATATTCAGATAAGGATTCTTGCGAACCCTCCCATATGATTAAAATATCGTCTATAAATCTTTTAAAAGCTTTTAATTGGGGGTGGGGTTTGTTAAAAATATATTCAGCTTCCCATTTATTCATGAATATGTTTGCTACTGTGGGGGCATACTTAGCCCCCATAGCTACGCCTTTGGTTTGCTTATAGAAGTGCTTGCAGTGCCAAAAATAATTATTGCACATGGCCCATTCTAAAATATCTAATAAAAACTCAATTTGGGATGGCGGTAATTTCTTATCTGCCTTCAAGGCCCATTTAACTGCTGTTAAGGCGTCTTTTTGATTTATGTTGGTATATAATGAATTTACATCCACACTCGCTAAAATTGTATTGTCATTTGTTTTAAAGTGCTCAATAAAATTTAGCACATCTCTGCTATCTTTGAGGTAGGATGTTGTTTTCTTCACTAGTGGTTGGAGGTGGAAATCTATATATTCGCCTACCCTTGCAAAAATCGATTCTATTCCATTTATAATCGGACGTCCGGGTGGCTTCTCCAAATTTTTGTGAATTTTGGGTACCTGATATATAATTGGCATTTTCGGTGCTTCAGGTATCAGGTATTTCATTTCCTTTTTATTCAAAATATCATTTTTGTACGCCTTTTTTATTTTTTTGGTTAGCATTGCTTTGAGTTTGTTTAGAGGGTTGGCTTTTAATTTCTCATAAGTCTCACTGTCATATACTATTTTATCCAATTCATCCATATATTGTTTCTTGTCTAGAATTACAATTCCTCCTCCTTTATCCGTAGGCCTTATCACTATATTTTTCTTTTTTTCCAGAGATTCTATACTTTTTTGTAATTTTTTACTTCCTGGGACTGGGTGGATTGAGATATTTTCTATATCTTGTTGTACCATAAGCTTTCACTGCAGCTAGCAGCTTGATGCACAGTATTTTATTTTATTTTAATATCCGTAAGCGCAGGGCCCCTTAGTTATACTATTCTGAAACATACTTTTGATTCTACGTGCAATTTAATTGAATAAAGGACAGTGTACAAAATGCGTTAGCATGCAACCAATGAAAAATAAAAATATTATATTAACTCACTTCTCTTCTTTAGATTGTTGTTTGTTAATAATATAGTTCATAATGTGTGCCTCTATCAAACTATAATTAGACAGCAAGTTTGTCTTGTCACTTGAGAAAGTATACCAAACTTTCATCATTACAATTTTTATTACCAGATATCACAGATTCATATCATTACATATGACTCAATCGATTATGACTGTACGTCCTGGTTGTATTTGGTTCCTCTTTTTAGATAATTTTATTTTAGCTTCCCCAAAGTGCCCCCCCCAACTATAGATCATGTCTGTTTAGCTTCCCCTCCTCCTGTTAACACCACTAATCCTAAACTGGCCATACATGAATCTAAATTTGACAGGCTTAGCATGCACCAGATGAATTTTGTTCCATGTATGGAGGTTGTATAGAAGTCGATCTACCAATAGCCTTCCACGCTGATTTGTGTATTCTGATGGTGGGGAAAGTATCCCCACTGGTAGAATACAATGACTCAATGGGGAGGATTCCCCTATCCCCATCAAGTGTGAGGATGGGGGAATCAAGTTTGTTTTTTCATTCAACCGCTGGATGAATGAAAAAACAAAAAAAAAAAAAGACTCATCTATGGGCTGCCTTAGGCATATGAATATAGATAAAACCTGGCATATTTTACTTCTATATAGATGCAAATCTTCACTTCAGGCACTAGATGGGGCTGTGCAAAATGCGATATCATAGGGATGTTGGGATTCTGAAAGTCATCTTCCCAGAGAGAAGCCAAGATTTATGTTCTGTCCCCGCTACATGTTTCCCTGTGTATAGCTCAACATGCAGCTAAACCCCCCAATTCTGCAATAAGCAAGACTGAGTGTAATTTTTAAGCTTTATTAAAAAAAAAAAGGGTGGGTCAAACTATTAAGAAAAAAGAAATACAGATACATATAGTCAGAAAATGAAGTATGCAGAAATACAATGATAAGCTACACTGCAGATGGCGATAAGTAATTCTCACCAGTGATGCTGCATTTAGGGGATGCAAACAGATGCAAGTTTTAGTCCAACATGTGCTCTGATAGCTGGTTCCTTCTTTCAGTCTCTAAGCTGGAGTCTGAGTTTCAAGGATGCATCTGTTTCTCTTACTTAGACTGAAGAATAATGGAAACGATTGGTAATGGTGAACAGTTTCTAGTTTCTGCAAAAACAGTACATTTACCACTGGCTCCATCCTGTAGCTAAATCTAATATTGCAAGCAAAACAACTTAATTGATATCCTCCTGGCGGCAGAACAATGTATACACTATGTTGCCAAAAGTATTGGGACGGCTGCCTTTACATGCACATGAACTTTAGTGGCATCCCAGTTTTAGTCCGTAGGGTTCAATATTGAGTTGGAATAATGCATTATTACATTTGTTATCTTTATTCTTTTTTTTGTCATTTCTTAATTAAATGTTAGATACAGTTTGATTTCAAAGTATTTGTGTGACCTCCCTCAGCACATCTCGAAAAAAAGTAAACTAGTGACAGTGACAGGTACTATTAGACCCCAGATGTCTCCCCTGTCCTCAAAGGTATTTGATCATGCCAAGATCGGTGTGCTCAAATGCTTTCCCTATTTAAAAATGGCGCTGTTTGCATCCAGGGAAACCGAAGGAGATAAGTGCTCATGGCTTCCAGTTTCCTATACTATAGGTAATCAGAGTAATTTGGTCTCCGATTACCTCTATGGTTAGCTGTTGGAATGGTAGAGCCAGTGGGAAGGGAGAACCTGAGAAAGCTGTGGAAGGCTACCAGGAAAAACCCACTGTTGGCTCTAAAAAGTAATACCGAGATGATGCCTGCAGCTGTAAGCATTATCCCAGTAAAACCACTCAAAGTCCAGCGACGTGCCCATACGTCGCTGGAGGAGAAGTGGATATATGTTTAGTTACTGTATATCTGACCCTCAACAATCCTTTTGGCCACCATGTTCAATACACTTGATTGAGTTTTCATAAAAAAATTTTAGTGAACCAAAGTTTTTCATCAATTCTCCCCGGTTGGGTTTGGGACTGGCATGTAGAGTATGGTGACCCATATGCATGACCAGTTTTTTATTCACATACTGGGACCAGTGCTCACAAAAGCCAATTAGCTCTCCTGAATGTCTTTGGAGTGTGGGAGGACACCAGAGTACACAGGGGAAATACACTCATTAAGTAGTTCTTACAATATTACAATCCTGTACCATATGAATAGTGTACCCATGTTTGGTATTGTTATACTAATAAGATGGGCCTATAGTTTGAGCCAGTTTAGTTTAGATGTTGAATAGTATAGAGTTCAGGTGGCAGATGGGTAATATAACAGCTACAATACTTCACTTATCAACAAAGAAAGCTGAGTTTCTTTGTTAGACCAGGCCACTACTGATCTTTGATTTACCTTATCAAAAATCTATGAGTTATATGTGCACTGTAGTTAATTATGAAATGTTGGAAGGACAGTTTGAGGGACACCTTCCTTGACATCAACCATAAGCATGTTGGAGGAGGAGAAACTCTTGACAGCAGCAACCATCTAAAAAGACTTTGCCATTTTATCGGCAGCTGAACTGTTTGTGCAAGCACCTGATTTGGGGGATTTTCATAAGCTTTTATGCATCTGAACTCCTGAAAAGGAAGGTTTAGTATTTATATCTGCTCCTATGCTTCTAAACTCTTACAAGATTGGTGTTCATATTTTGTTAGTCCAACATGTAGTTTTTATATATTTTAATTTTAGATATTTTTTATATTTTTAAAATAGTCACACATATGTTTAACATAGTCAGATAAGATTTTCTGTACAGGTAAATCAAACAGGGAAAGTAGGTAGACACACTAGATAGTTAAAACAAAATATTCCCTATTTCCCATTTGAGATAAATTTAAGCGGGGTGTTGAAAAGATGTAAAACGTGAATTACTCTTTTTTTTTTACTATATCTAGGGGCTTTCACTTCACTGTTGAGATGTTGCCTTTACGTACAGTTGGAGGCATTATTTTATATTATTTGTGAACCAGGGTGTGAAGTGATGGGAATTTTTTTTTTTTTTTTTTCATTGTGGTTCGATAATGTATAAGAATGCCTCTAAAACCTGGTTAAGGGGCCATAAAGGGATATAAGGATGATTTTACCGTAACTGATCTAATGCTATAGGAATGTCTTTATGAACTAACCAAATGACCAAGCTCTTTCAGGAATGTGTGCTATCTTCCTTAAAAGGTAAAATCACTTTCCAAAGGGTTACGATTGGTTACTTACTCACTAGTCCTGTATATATCACAGCCAAAACTGGAATAAACTAGTCCCGTGCTAGGGCAAGCACGTGTCTGGTTTGATCATCGTGCCAAGCTGTAAGGGCAACGGACTCCCTGGCAAAAGACATCTATAACTAAGTATTCTCATTACATTTTTTAATATTGTTACATTTGTTTTCTTTATTCTTTTCTGTCATTTCTTAATTAAATGTTATATACAGTTTGATTGTACCTACAAGTGTTTGTGTGATCTCTTTTTGCACATCTTGAAAAACCAAGAATAACCATGATAAAACACCTACTAAGTCATAATAAATCACCACAGTACTTGATTATGTAAGTTTTATATTAAAGTGATCCTTGCAATTTCCTATGCTTCAAAAATTAACTTTTGGTTAACTGCAATGCCAGTGAACAGAAAGTCTTTATTGATGCAATGACATCATCCCTCCTTTGCTTATTGCCTGAAATTATTATTTGTTTTAGCTCATGTGTGGCTGTTTAGTGGCATTTGTAAAGGTGGAGCTAGCACACTGCGTATGGAAGCAGTGAATCAGAGGTGCTGATCTCAATATGTAGAGAGAAAAATGTCTTTCTATAAAAACGTTATACATGAATTTGTAATAGGAAAAAAGCTTACAACACTGGTTTTTTTATGGTGAGCTAAAAAATGTAATGTGCTGAAAAATATTTTTACACAAAAAAGCTTTAAACCATGCATGAATGTAATGTTAAAAAAATATCTGCTAAAAGTGGCATTTTACAGTCTGAAGGTTTTCAGACTATTCACAAAAAAATATTAAAATGATACAACTTTAGCCTTTGAAAAGCCTACAATTCGTCAGCTACAATTCAAAGTCATAATCATAGCACAGTGATGCAGTATTCATTGTCATCTGTCAAAAGAGGGATAAGACCTTTTCTTACATAGTAATTTACTTTGGTATTAATGGGTAACATGACTGTAAAAGCATAAAAATCATATTAATTGTACATCACAGTATGTGAGTGTTATATTTTCGTAATTTTACATTTTAAAATCTTTTGAAAATGTGAGCTTGAGGTATGTCTAGTCACTTGTTTTGATTGTTTTGTTAGGTTTATTACTGTTTGGCTTCTTGTCAGTTAAAGAGTGTGGCAAAAGAATGTTTAGTTGCAAACATGGTCAACAGATAATGTTATAAACCATTTGATTTTACCTACACGTGGCTGCGTCTTGTATTAGATTTAGCTTATATAACATTTCTATAAATACTTAATGGTGTAGCAGTATATTTTATAATCTACTCAATCAACGATTGCTTTGTGTTAATACTTCCAGAACTGTGTTGATATTGCTCATGGGCACTGGTGACACAATATTCAAATGATCAAGGGCAGGTAAAGGAAGCGAAAACCAGAAAGCTAAGCTCTGTTTTTCTAAAAAAAAAAAAAAAAAGTTTTGAGAAGCAGTACTATCACCTTCTATTAAATTTGGTTGTGTCATTTTTGTACTTGAATTTAGCTATGAGTCTCAAAGCAAAGTGCATGCCCTTTAGAAAATACATTGGGGATAATATAATATTTCTGTTGGGTTATTAAATGTATGTGCCCCCACATTTATGAAGCTTTTGATGACTGTAGCTAGCCTGACATTTCATCTTGGTGTATGAATGCCAGAAGCAGTTTTCCAAAATCTGCCAGCCAGGTAGCATTGGTATTTGTATGCGGACCAGTTCATTTTCAAGCAGAAGTTTGTTGGCTATGCAGTTAGCAATGTAATACAATTTTTTTAAGCCCACATTGCTGTATTCTTTAGTCAGAAAACATGCTTAAAGTTCACTTTTTTTTCTTCAAAATTCCAGCTCCCCTATGTACCAATATACCAATATTGTACCTCTGCTGCAGAAAAATAAAAGCTTTCTTTAATTTTTAGAACGAGGCCTTACCTTAGCCCCTGGTGTGTTCCATAGAAAAGTGACTTCCTGGTATGTAGATTAAGGATGTAAAAACTATTTCCTGTATAATTTTCTTTATCCTGTAGCCAATCAAGCAGACCCTTGCACTAAATCAGGGGTGTCCATCCCACGGGCCACATGCGGCCCCAGAGAGTTTAGCATGTGGCCTGGGGCCATCTGGACGCTGGGGATGCTGTGCAAGCATAGCAGCTGTGGCAGCCTATATTGACAAGAAAGGCAAACGCACACCTGGAGAAATTTCTGGGGATGCCATGCAAACATAGTTGATGGGTGCAGGGTGTGTGTGAGATAATGAAGTCAGCTGGTAAAATGCTTCCTGTGTCTTACTGATTATTATGTCATAAACCTACATACCATGGAATGATAAACTTTTCGAAGGAACATAACAGCGGCTAATGTGTAAGGCCTTGGTCCAAAAATCAAAAAAAAACTTTCATTTTTCTGCAACAGATGTACATTAATTGTACATTGGTACATAGGGGAGCTGAGATTTAGGAAAAAAAACAAACAAAGGTGAACATAGCCTTTAACTGAATATGTGTACTGACTGAAAGAAAAATGGAATAGTGGACACGTGTGCATGGTAGTGAGGCAGTGACCTAACATTAGCTTTTTGTTATGCATTCTAGCTGTTTTTGTGACCACCACTGTGACCAACAAGGGTTTCTCCACCAAGTACTAAGTCATGTTTTTCTTGGGGATTGGATACTTATTTTACTTACTGAACTGCAAATTAATTTATAGCATCCGTGTTGTGTTTTTTCCAGATTTTTGGTTGATATTCTGTCTGTCATTTAAAATACTCCTATGATAAAAATTATAGACGCTTAATTTCTGTGTAAGTGGGCAAACTTACAAAATCTGCAGGTGATCAAATAATTATTTTCCCCACTGCAACAAAACAAAACTGGCCTACTTATCCTAAATGTCATAGATTCTCACACACCCTATAGGATTACATCCTCATTTTTGTAGCTACATCCAGAGGACAATGATGTAACCTAACCACATCTTCCACCAAACTGACCAAGGACAGGTGGGAGTTTTGTCAATATTTGGGAGCTAATAGCAATTCCAGGATTTGGCTTGGAGACCTATGATATCATACCCAGCTGAGCACTGATGATTACATAGGAGTGCTTTTTTGATTTTGAAGTACAAATCTACATTTAAAATGAATGTCAAGAAGACCAATATGTAGTTGTCGTTTGAAGTAGATTAAGGATTCTAACTCTTTCTGGCTAACAACGGCACATTTCTTATCACTTCCTGTTCTACTGTTTGGTTTTACCAGACAGAACACAGGACAAACAGCAATAAAAATCTTAACAGGGGCTCTGGCTTTCCCCCTAATTTGCTGAAAAATGTTGTTTTTTTCTCTGTTTGTGTTTCTATTGGAACGTTTCTTTCTTTTTCCTATGTTACATCATTGTCGACTAGACTTGAAAGTAATGAAGCCCCAGAGAAGAGGAAAAAACCACAGTGGTTCTAAGCCTTCTGCACTCTATCAAAAAACAAAAAACAAAAAACAAACATACACTTTAAGTATGGCTTGGTTTGAACATGCATAATTCTAAAATCAAGGGTGGTGGCATTTGCACAGAAATTGAAAATCCCACCTTGCTTCAATTTTAGGTATATAGATGTAGGGCCGCCATCAGGGGGGGGCAGCCTATACAGGTGTAGGGAGCCCGGGCCCCAACCAGGGCTACAGGGGCGGACTGATCATTAGTAGGGATTATCAAACTTTTCAAAAGTTCGGTTCGACCAGAACACCCGAACTTCCCGAAAGTTCGGCCCGTATTTCAGAACCCCATTGAAATCAATGGGACCCGAAATTCGGTAATTAAAAACACCATTCTGAAGCCCTAAAACCCAATAAATGCCCCTAAAAAGTGCCTAGGGTTCTGGGTCATGCCCCAGGGACTATTAATCACACAAAAAAAAGTTCTTAAAAATTGTCATTTTTGATAGAGAGACAATTATTGAAAAAAAAATGAGATTTCTTTGGATTTAGTGTCTGGGGGGTCTAAAAGGTGTACCTGTGAAGTTTCAGCTCTGTAGCATGTCCAGAACCAGAAAAAAAAAGTTCATTTCTGCTACTTTCACACCTATATATGTGTATGTGTATATATACATACATGTGTGTGTGTATATATACCCCTATACAGAATTCCAGATGTTTTGCCTGCCTCCAAAGACCCCCAAAAAATGCCCAAAAAAAACGCCTGCTGCAAAAACACACCTGGACATTTTTGTAGCTGGCGTTTTTTTGGGCATTTTTTGGGCGTCTTTGGAGGCAGGCATAACATCTGTACTTCTGTGTAGGGGTATATATACACACACACATGTATGTATATACACATACACATATATAGGTGTGAAAGTAGCAGAAACCTATGCTTGCGCTAATGAAATAATTAACAGGCATATGTCTCCGCTCCTATAACACCTATATGTGTGTATGTGTATAAATACATATAAGTGTGTGTGTATATATACCCCTATACAGAAGTACAGATGTTATGCCTGCCTCCAAAGACCCCCAAAAAAACGCTTGCGCCAAAAAAAAACGCCCAGGTGTGTTCTTGCAGGCGTTTTTTTTGGGCATTTTTTGGGGGTCTTTGGAGGCAGGCATAACATCTGAACTTCTGTATAGGGGTATATATACACACACACTTATATGTATTTATACACATACACATATATAGGTGTTATAGCAGAGAAGCCATATGGGTGTTAATTATTTCATTAGCGCAAGCATAGGTTTCTGCTACTTTCAGACCTATATATGTGTATATATTGTAAGGGATTAGCTCGGTGGTAGGCGTATGGGTGACCCCTTTGGGGGTGCGTTTTCACAGAGAGATAGCCGAGCAGAGGTTGAAAACAAGACTGATTTATTCATGCAATTTACTTCACACAATTGCAAGCGTCAAAACAGCCAAAATAAAATAAAAGACAAAATAAATCCTTGCCTCTGTGGGCGGCTACCTTCTCACGCTGGAACCTACCTAAGAAGTCTTCCCAACCTACTGTTGGGCTGACACTGCTGATCCTACAGCAGACACTCAAATGTCCATTTGTTTGCTTTTCACACAGCACAAACATTGTCCATTGAACATGTCCCTTTGTTTTCTTTCACACAGAAACACTTCGTCTTCTCACCTTTGAGACGTCTTCACTCGTTTTTACCCTCCTGAGCGCACACCGCTTCAGGAGGTCTTCCCCATGCTCACTCAGCTTTCAGGGGGCACACAGGACTGTCCTCTACCCACATGGCGTCAGGATGCAGCCGTTTGTCTGCCTTCCTCTCCCAGCCCACACGGCGACAGGAGGCAGCAATCAATAGGACTTTCTCTGAACAAATTATAGAGCCTTAACTCCCTCATTCTGAACAGGTGAAGGCCTTTCAACTTCCTGCTGGCTAGCTCTGTAGCCAACACCCTATAGTATCAGTGAACTTTCTAAATCAGGTGGAAATGTATCTCCTTCCTGTGACTACATTCCCAGATTTACCTGACTTCCTGTCACAATATACATACGTGTGTGTGTATATATACCCCTACACAGAAGTTCAGATGTCATGCCTGACTCCAAACATGTCCTCAAAAAAGCCCTATAAACGCCTGCAACAAAAAGCAGGGTGACAGGGTCGAAGCCACTATCCGGTTCTATAAGTGTTCTAAGAGAAACAATCTTTTCTCTATAGCGGTCACCCTGACATGGAAGGGTTTTGTCACCCTGCCATAGCAGTCAGAGTCAGTTAACCCTACACTACACTACGGTCCCCTTACACTTAACACTTTCCCTACAGAAACTAGATTATTAAATCTAACTATAGTGGAAAATAGTACCCTAACTACACTAGATATCCCTTTCCTCACACTAATAATTGCTAAATGACACTTTGAGAGCAGAAGTAACAGAACTGCTTCCACTCTCTTCCACAGCCCTGTATTAAAATGGTAGAGATTTGGCAGGGCTATCTTATATACTGGGGGGCGTATTCACTAATGATTAGCCTCTGGACCCCCTAGTCACTCCAATCACATTCCTAGCATTCTCCTGCCCCCTCAATTGGCTTTTACTGATGGTTCTGGTCCAATCACGGGCTTTTAAAGCCCAGTTCCTGTCCCATTGCATTTTGGTCGGTTCTGGTTACCGAATTCCAAACTTTTTCAGCAAAAAGTTAGGAATTCGGCCGAACCTCGAACAGTCAATGTTCGGGTCGAACCGATGGTCGACCCGAACCGTTCGATCATCCCTAATCATTAGGTCATTGGGCACTGCCCAGGGCCCCATGAGAGCCTTCGGGTACCTCTGTCCCAATAAATCTGTGCTAAATCCCAGAGCCCAGTGCCGGAACAAGTTCTGGCTGTGAGCTCCCGTAACTGACCTGACAGTTTGGTATCTTATGCAGGGTGCCCCAAGTCCCATATGCGAAGATCGCCCCTCTATGGCAGCTGACACCAGCATCTCTCCCCATTGACAGCCAGCGCACCTCTCAGAAGAGCTCACTGAGAATCCTCCTCCTCAACTCCAATGTTCTCATGTGCACAGACAGGAGGAGGAGGAACTGGGGAGGAGGGACATTGCACTGCAAGAGACATGCTGATTATCAGATGTCTATGTATAGTTAATGGATGGATACAGAGGAGGAGTACACAGTACCTGGGAATGGGGGGCGCAGGCAACAAGAATGCACACATGGAGGAGTGATGGGGGAGGGGGGTACGAGGATATGTGCTGGGAGTACTTTGGGAGGGGAGAGGACTTGTGAAAAAAGGTGGGATGAGGGATTTCAAATCTGACCCTCTCCTCCAAAGCTACCCCCAGCACCTAGCCTCTTACCCCCTCATCCCAAATCAAAGTGATGTCTCCTTCCACAGAGTGACAATGAGCATAGGACATGTGAGAAGATTCCCTATCTGACCTCATCCCACAGGTTTCTTTTTTTCCTACTTCCATGGTGCCCCTCTCTGTCCTTGTCCCAGGGTCCCTCTCTGTCCTCATTCCAGGGGTTCCTCTCTGTCCTTATCTCAAGAGTTCCTCTCTGTCCTCTTCCCAGGGGTCCTGTAAAAAGCAACTAAGATAAAAGACTCAGAACAGTAAGGACGTGTTTACATTTGCAGTATGGGAGTGGTAAATCCCCACAGTTGATCCCTGTTTTACCCCCTACTGCACATCTTTTACCTGCAGTGTATTTATTTATCACGTATTTAATTATTTAGTGATTGATCCATATATTTTGGTTAGCGCTGATTTTTTCCTCACCTCACTAGGGGTGTACACATGTTGCAGTGGCAGCAGGGATTTTACACCCTGTCACACTTAACAGCTTTAGCTCCTGCCAAGTGTGACCAATTCATGTGAATGGGGCCACTCTGTAAGTGCCCTGCAATTTTGCAACAGTGACCAAGGGGATTAAAGCAGGCGGTGAGGAGGCATTTACCACCTGTTTTAACCCCTTGGATCCCACACTAGTATGCATTGAACACAGTTGCAGGGTGTTTTCAGAGTGGCATCCACTTGATTGGGTAACACTTGGCAGGCGCTACACGTTGATACGTGCTGTTAAGTGTGACAGGGTGCATAATTCCTGCTGCAGCTGTGACAGGTTTACACCCCTGACCAGTGGGCGGATTCGGTGGAATGACCAGTGAGCGGGCCCTGAGTAATGTTGGTGGTAAAGACCAAGGTGTGGGGGGGGGGCAGGCTTAAAGCTGTGTAAAGGGCCCCAATATTTCTGGTGGTTGACATGCTAAGGACAGAGTTTTTGTGGAAAAATGGTGCTGAGATAGGAAATGCTTGTGTCTTGAAATGAGTGATAGAAATCAGAAAACTGAAAGTAGAAAGCAATTCAGTATTACAAACCTTTCAGGCAAATCTATGTCAAAGGTCCCTGGAAAAAAAAAAAAAAACATTACAAAGAAACCAAAGAGTCATATATTACACGAACAAAGAAAATCTTTGTAATATAAAGTAAATATACATATTCCAGCATTGGATGCAGAGGCACACATGGCTCAGAAACAGAATCCAGTGGGAGTTACCTTCTGCATATTTAAATCACCCAATTTGGTAACATTTAGAAGAATCAAACACATCATCATTAGTATACCTATATTTTCCCCTAGGCTTCTCTGCAGGGGAACGACACTCCTGCTGGTGTTGCTCTGTGAATCAAGGAAAGGTGACTGTGAGGAACTGTTGTGCATCAATATTAACCTAACTCACAAAATGCAAAAAATAAAAAAAAAATGATGCCCTTAACAGGAGGTCAATGAGTCTCCTTGTGAGTATGCATTGGCACCACATCCACAGGAAGTATTACTCTGCCCAGAGTCCACCAGACTGCACTCAGGGGTGGACAAGGTAAATTAAAATTAAAAGCATTTTGAAAAGAAAGGCAATTTAAACATTCTTATTCCCAATTCTGAAAAAATAAGTATGTTTCAATAAGACCATGACAGGTTACTGAATAAAAAAAAAAATCAAAAGGATAACAGCTGCCCTTTGTGTGGTTATTACTGAGTTACGAATTATTCATATCATCATGATAATCAACACTGGAAACTATTTCTGATTGGCAACATTGTTGGTTTGTACACTGCAGGAAATAAGATGAATAGTCTTCTCTATTTAAGGCCACAGGACAATATCTGAAGCATGCTTCTTACCCTGGTCAACAATCCATGGAAATTAGCTTGCTGCATTGCTCTTTCTTCAATTTTCTCCTAGAGCCTCTTCTTTACAGCTGAAGCGGTCTGGGAGTACGCTTTTGCCCAGTAGTAAACAAAGATCTTCATAAGCAAATTTTTCTTCTCGAAAGAGAAGCACGGGTTTTAGTTTTCTAGATTCCGTGGACCCACTTGACAGTTCCTTGGGCTCCAAGGAGAGATATTTTAAGGGCCCAGAGTTGGTGTTGTATTGTTACTTCCACCAGAAACCATCACTTGCTTGGAGGCGTCCTCCACTTGTTTAAATACTGGAGCATTCTCGGATAGAGATCTTTTGTGCCTCTGCCCTAAAGTCAGGGAACTATGAAGAGTGGTTGAAGTGCTCATTCTGGCTCTGTCACTGCTAGTCATTTTTTTTAAATGTTTTTGCTTGTTTTTTTTTTTAAATAAGTCAATCATTGTTATCTGTTCAGCTGCTATCAAGATAAAACGTGTAGTAAAGGGCTCTTATAGGGCCCATGCTGATTAGTCATCAGGGTCCAAGATAACTTCCAGCATCCTTTGTGTGTTAATTAGCTATGTTTGTTTAATGGTTTTAGATGATAATTTATTAACTTGCAGATATAATAGATTAAACAGTCACAGAGAATCTTCAAAAAGAAAATTGTGTAACTGTGGAATATAAGGATTTAGCAGTGTTTTGACAAATTTTGTATACCTGGAATTATTAAATATCTTGTCAGTTTCTTCTGAAAGCAAAGTAAATTAATTTCTGTGCCACTTTTGTCAAGTGTCTATAACAACACAATCATTTTTTACAAAAATGAATACAGATTAAACTCAGCATTTATGCCCTTTTGCTGTATTATATCTAATCTGTGTATCCTACTGGGCCTTATTCTGTTTCAGCATCGATTTTCTATCACCTCCTCTCTTAGATTTGGCTATATGGGATCTAGGACCATATATTTTAGCTGATCAACTGAAGAAAAATATTCCAAAAAAATGCCTAGCAACAGGTTTCTCGACTTTCATATCCTTTGTGGTGTACTTATGATGTGCTTTTTTGACATTTTAAGTTGTTTCACCCATATACAAGAAACCACAAGGGCATTTTATAATATAAATTATATAAGAAGTCCGACCTGTGTAATATTCATTGATATTAATAAGATAGTCCCCATGTCGGTGATAAATGGATCTTTCTCTAGTCATGTTCAGATAGTGAATATAATTTTAACAGCAGAAAGACAACTGTTTAAATTGTATCTACCAAAAGGGATGTAAGAGTTTGCAGTGTGGGAGGACTTATCAGAATCTGGGGCCCCCATTATAGTAAAGGGGACTCAAGATATCTGGCTAAAACTCTTAGGGAATGAGTAAGGAGTACTCTAGTACCCTTTATTACTCATTTTATAATCTATAGTGGCTAGAAAAATTGCACAAATTAAATTAACTGGTTTTCTGCAGTAAGTTGCCATTACATTTGATCTGACCCTAATCTAAAGCAGAGTAAACACTGGCTGAAAATAATCTGGTTCAGCAGGAACTGGACAACTTTCAATCAGTTTGTACAGCTGTCTTTCCAACAGAAGTTGGTCTATAAAATTATCAGATGTTTATCCACTTGCCGACCACCCTATAGCAGTTTTACTGCTACAGGGCAGCTGCGCTGCACAGGATCACTTATATATACGTAATCCTGCACTTCCAGATATTGGGCGCGAGTGCGCAGCGCTGGTGACTGGCTCCTGCTGTTATTCTACCAAGCAGGAGCTTATCAACAGGTCCCGTGGACCAGATGTCCACTGGCACCAGCTAATCATTTGGTACACAGGCAGAATGGCATTCTGCCTAAGTTAACAAGGCAGATTGCGGTTTTGTCATTAGGGAAGGCATTCATCCTGTGTTCCTGCAAAGCAGGAAAATGGATTAATGCCTTCCCCTAGTCAAAGCACCTCCCACACTGCTAGAAAACACTGGCTAGGCACACAGCTAACCGTTTGATCGCCCCTGATGTTTAACTCCTTCCCAGCCAGTGTCATTAGTACAGTGACAGTGCATATTTTTAGAACTGATCACTGTATTAGTGTCACTGATCCCCAAAAAATGTCAGTGTCCTGACTGTACGCGACAATATTGCAGTAAGTTGCTGATTGCCACCATTACTGGTAAAAATAAATAAAAATATCCCATAGTTTGTAGACACTATAACTTTTGCACAAACCAATCAATATATGTTTATTAAGTTTTTTTTTTACCAAAAATATGTAGCAGAATACATATTACTGAATGACCCAAGCGCTCACTCTTAACTGGAATTGTAGGCATGCCGCTCTCCTCAGATGGGGAAACTCCAAAGACTAAAAGCACAAACAAAAGGAGGCGCAAGCACCTATTGCATTACCCTTGGACACCTTTAAAAATGTATTTAGAATGTCAAAAACATACTCACAAACTTGTAGAGTAAAAATTGCATAAAATAAGTCCAAATAAGTGGAAAGGGCTTATCCCTTTGTTTGGACCTCTGACACATTTCGGAACAGGCCCGGACTGGCCATAGGGCAGACCGGGCATTGTCCCGGTGGGCAGCGGCGCTGCTCTCACTCAGGCTTTCTCATCACAGAGACAGTAGAAGTTCCCGCACTGTGGCCGCCGCCGGTGTACTTGCCAGGCCAGCTACACCGGCTCCACGGCCAATCAGCCTTCTGCTCAGGGGGGGGGGGGGTGTGAGTCACACCCCCCTGAGCAGAAGGCTGATTGGCCGCGGAGCCGGCCCGGAAGTCAAATATTCAGTGTGTTCTTTCCCGCGGCCGTCGATGTCCAGCCCGGCGCGGCCAGCTCACAGATCAGCAAGCATTGGCATGAAGCTGCAGATGGGACTGGGAGCTCCTTCAGTCCGACTCCGGGCAGCTCGCGGGGGTTGGCGGCGGGGAGAGAAGGTAAGTGCCTGCAGTGCAGCCTAGGGTTTTTTCACGGAATACCGGCCATGTGTGCTGAAGAGGAGGGGGACGGGGGCGGCTCGGCTGCATATAGACTATGCTGAATAGGAGGGGGATGGGGCAGCTCGGCTGCTTATAGACTATGCTGAATAGGAGGGGGATGGGGCGGCTCGGCTGCATATAGACTATTGATCTTGACGTTTCCCTATTCTGGCTCCTGCTGCCGCTGGATGGATGGATGGATGGTTCTCCTCCCTTCTGCAGGCATTCTGCGGCTGCAGGAGAAATATGGAAATATCAATTTCTCTATATGCAGCTGAGCTGTCCCATCCCCCTCCTATTCAACTAATTTTACTGCCCCCCAGTGATCTTGCCCCCCCCCCAGTGATCTTGGCTCCCCCCCAGTGATCTTGCCCCCCCCAGTGATCTTGGCCCCCCCCAGTGATCTTGGCTCTCCCCCCTAGTGATCTTGGCTCTCCCCCCCAGTGATCTTGGCTCTCCCTCCAGTGATTTTGGCTCTCCCCCCCCAGTGATCTTGGCTCTCCCCCCCCCCAGTGATCTTGGCTCTCCCCCCCCCCAGTGATCTTGGCTCTCACCCCCCCAGTGATCTTGGTTCCCCCCCAGTGATCTTGGTTCCCCCCCAGTGATCTTGGTTCCCCCCCAGTGATCTTGGCCCCCCCAGTGATCTTGGCCCCCCCAGTGATCTTGCCTCCCCCCCAGTGATCTTGGCCCCCCCCAGTGATCTTGCCCCCCCCCCAGTGATCTTGGCCCCCCCAGTGATCTTGGCTCCCCCCCAGTGATCTTAGCTCCCCCCAGTGATCTTAGCTCCCCCCTGCGCTCTTTAGCCCCCCCCTGCGCTCTTTAGCCCCCCCCTGCGCTCTTTAACCCCCCCTGCGCTTTAAGTCCCCACAGTGCTTTTCATCTCCCCCTATGCTCTCTGGCTCCCAAAGTGCTCTGCACCCCTTGTGCTCCCCCTAAGGGATTTCCAGTCCCACCCACAGTGCTCTCCAATTCCCCCCCATGCTCTCCATCCCCCTGGTTTTCCCTGCCCACCCCCCCCCCCCCCAGTGCTATCCCCACCCTGCGCCTTCCAACCCCCCTGCAATGCTTTCCAAACCCCCCCCCCCCTTAATTCTCTCCAGTCCCCCCCTTGACCTTCAGCTCCTCCAGTGCTATCTGCTTTCCCTGTGCTCTCCGGCCCCCCCTAGTGTCCTTCTATCTTCTATCATGTCTGCAGTCTCTGACCTTCTCTTGTATCACATCCGCAGTCTCTTGACCATCTCCTGTACTATGTCTGCAGTCTCTGACCATCTCCTGTATCATGTCTGCAGTCTCTGACCATCTCCTGTATCATGTCTGCAGTCTCTGACCATCTCCTGTAACCTCTCTGCAGTCTCTGACCATCTCCTGTATCATGCCTGCAGTCTCTGACCATCTCTTGTATCATGCCTGCAGTCTCTGACCATCTCTTGTATCATGTCTGCAGTCTCTGACCATCTCTTGTATCATGTCTGCAGTCTCTGACCATCTCTTGTATCATGTCTGCAGTCTCTGACCATCTCTTGTATCATGTCTGCAGTCTGACCATCTCTTGTATCGTCTCTGACCATCTCTTGTATCACGTCTGCAGTCTCTGACCATCTCTTGTACCACGTCTGCAGTCTCTGACCCTTTCTTGTACCACATCTGCATTCTCTGACCATCTCTTGTATCACGTCAGTAGTCTCTGACCATCTACTGTATCACGTCCGCAGTCTCTGACCATCTACTGTATCACGTCCGCAGTCTCTGACCATCTCCTGTATCACGTCCTCAGTCTCTGACCATCTCCTGTATCACGTCCTCAGTCTCTGACCATCTCCTGTATCACGTCCTCAGTCTCTGACCATCTCCTGTATCACGTCCTCAGTCTCTGACCATCTCCTGTATCACGTCCGCAGTCTCTAACCATCTCCTGTATCACGTCCGCAGTCTCTGACCATCTCCTGTATCATGTCCGCAGTCTCTGACCATCTCCTGTATCATGTCCGCAGTCTCTGACCATCTCTTGTATCATGTCTGCAGTCTCTGACCATCTCTTGTATCATGTCCGCAGTCTCAGACCATCTCTTGTATCATGTCTGCAGTCTCTTACCATCTCTTGTATTGTCTCTGACCATCTCTTGTATCATGTCTGCAGTCTCTTACCATCTCTTGTATCGTCTCTCACCATCTCTTGTATCACGTCTGCAGTCCCTGACCATCTACTGTATCATGTCCTCAGTCTAAAACTAAAAAAGGAACCGTAATCGAATCCACACACCCTGGAACATTAAATCCTGTCATCAACCATCCCGACGAACGCCATGCCCCGCCATGCCACGCCACGCCCTGCCCCCCCCCCCTCGCGGGCTGCTCAGTCCAAAATGCCCGGGCCTATTTTTTGTCCCAGTCCGGGCCTGTTTCGGAAGACATGCTCCCTTCCTCAGAGCTGTGATATTAGCCTAAATTAATGAAGAAATTTGATTTTTTTTTTTCTTTTTTTTTTCTTTTTTTTTTTGGATATGTTTTATAGCAGAAAGTAAAAAATTTATTTTTTTTTTTTTTTTTTAATTCGTCTTTTTTGTTTATAGCTTAAACAATAAAAACTGTAGTGGTGATCAAGTAATTAGGTAGGGGGGGGGACTCTAATCAAAATGCCTGCCACTATCTCCCTATAAGTGGATACACTGGAAAAAAGGTCCCCATGTCTCTCCCATTTAGAAGAGATAGTGGTAAAGGGGGGATTTGTAAGTGCCAAAGAACAGGATACTACATGAATACTCTCTATTCTAAAAAATGATACGTTTTATTAGTACGAAAATCATTAAAACATATATATATATATCATCAAAACATAATAAATAGTGCATCAAACATGTTTTATGACCATCCAGTGCAGACAATGCGTGGACTGATACATATGAATCAACGCGTTTCCACCCCAATCGAGGGCTTCCTCAGGATCCACATTTCAATTTTGATATGCTCCAATGCAGATCACCAAAAATGTGATCTATTCGCTGCACCTTAAAAGACCATAGTCAAAGCAGAGAAATATGTATGTACGAACATGTAAATGCTCCTTAAAACCAAAGGAAAAATAGCCAGTAGCTGACCACCATCAATCAGATCGGAGTATAGAAGAGATTCGACCAGAAACAGTGGGATTAAACAGAGATGAGGATTAACAACCAAGAACAAACCAAGGTGTGTGATATCAACACCACAGATTTAAATAATTTGACCAATTGGGAACCAAAAAGGAAAAAACATCCCGGTTCCACTATGACCAAAGAAGAGCAATCCACCACTGTGTTAGTCAGACCGACACCGCTATGCAGTGGTGATCAAATACTACCAAAAGTAAGCTCTATAAAAAGGACATACATTTTGTTTAGGTACAGTGTCGCACGACCAGGCAAATGTCAGTTAAAGTATATTGTAAAAATACTTATGCGCTGTTATGTAAACCCCACCTATGCTATCAGTGAACAGCTGCAACCATTAATTAGTGAATCAACCACTATAAATCAAAATATCAGTTGTGTGTAAATGGTGTGCTTAGTCGAACCACTAAAACATGTGTATATAACCTGTTCATAACATAACTTATACAGATTGAAAAAATCAAAAATGTTAAATTAATAAACACATTCCACCTATCCTATATAAATTCATAGTTTCCACATCCACTGTGATGTTGCAAAATAATCAGTTGGAAAATATGGAATCTAAAGACTTTAAAAAAAGGCGTTTTCTGACCGTTTGGTCATATCCAAAGGTGAGCTGCCAATTCACTTAATGGTGGCTGGTGGTGGTTATTCGTTCAGCAATAAAGGATCACTTTGGCATGGTTATTAGCATGGTTATTAGCAAAGAGTTTTTTGTGGATGGATTTTCTGCACACATTTTTGAAAGTCACAAAACTTTCTTATTTTAGATTATTTTCTGGTTTTGATTGTTCTTTTTTTAACATCACGGTGGATGTGGACACTCTATGGATTTATATATGATTGGTGAAATGTGTTTATTAATTTAACATTTATTTACTTTTTTCAATCTGTATAAGTTACGTTGTGAACAGGTGATATACACTTTTCAGTGATTTGAATAAGCGCACCATTTACACACAACTGATTTCAGTTAAAGTAACAGTGCCGTATTGCAAAAAATGGCCTGGTCATGAAGGGGGTTAAATCTTTCAGAGGGCAAGTGGTTAAAGGATCTCATCAATGATAATCTTTACAATATTGATAAGTGACATTCTACCAGTGTCACTTGACAGTTATGTAAATCCCAGTCTGGGGTTCTTTCTGCTCTGTTAATTTAGATTTTGATGTGTGATCTAAGTGAGGTGCAGATGTGTTCCGCCTCCTACGTAGGAGGGATGTTTATTGGATATTTCATCTTCAAACCCATAAATTAGATGGACTCAATTGAGGGAGATGTCACCCATTTTTATGACTCGGGGTTGGATCTCCCACCTAAATGGGATGGGGTTTTTCTTTATTTTCCCCCTGTTTACATTTCTTTTTGCTTTCCCTGCATTTATTTATTTTTTTTACTTGTATTTGTTTTCCTGTCCAGTTTCGGCCCATAGGTTTTGCATGTTCTTATAAATTTCATGTGTCTTTTTTATAAAGTGGTACATTTAGGGGGTTAACCCACTGATAGTCAGGTTGCACTTGTTATGTGTGTGTATTTAAGATGCAGTACTCTCAGCTGACCTGTCCTATGAGTAAGCACTATCCTACGTGAAATGCATCCACTGCAACTCTCTGTGTTTTTGGTGCTGTTATGTTTTTAGTTTTTGATATTTAACAAAAAGGGATTTGGAAGTGTCCCTTTAGAGTGTGCGGCCATCCACTCTTCTTTATCCAAAAAAACCCCATAAATGTCCCTTGCTGTAAATCCATCATAAATGACTTTGTCCAGATATGCAGAACCACATTTATTATAAAGCTGATAACTGCTGACCCACCCAAAAAAAAAATGCTGCTGCTGAGAGACATCCTGCACCCTTGCTTGTCACCCACAAAAAGTCCAGTGGATGACAGCTGTTATATGTATACAAGGGGCAGGGTGACATCATTGACCATATATTGGCATGACCATACAGTGGAGAAAATATTTATTTAATCCCCTGATGATTTTGTCCACCCACAAAGAAATGAAGGATCTATAATTATTATCAAAGGTGTATTTTAAATAAACCAAGAGTATTAACCAACAATCCAGGAAAAACAGATGATACAAATGTTATAAATTGAGTTGCAGTTCAGTGAGTAAAATAAGAATTTGATTCCCAAGCAAAACATAACTTAGTACTTGGTGGAGAAACCCTTGTTGGCAAGCACAGAGGTAAGACGTTTCTTGTAGATGATTACCAGGTTTTCACATATCTCAGGAGGGATTAAGGTCCACTCTTATTTACAGATCTTCTCTAAATCCTTAAGATTTCTTGGCTGTCGCTGGGCAATTTGAAGTTTCAGCTCCCTCCATACATTTTCTAAAGAATTAAGGTCTGAAGATTGGCTAGGCCATTCCATGACCTTAATGTGATTTTTCTTGAGCCACTCCTTTGTTGCCTTGACGGTAGGTTCTCATCCAGGACTTTACAATACATAGCCCCATCCATTGGCCCCTCAATGCGGCAAAGCCAGCCTGTACCTTTAGCAGAGAAACGGCTCCAAAGGATAATGTTACTACCTCCCTGCTTCACTGTAGGGGTGGTACTTAGGGTTATAGTCCTCATTTTTATTCCTCCAAACATGGCAAGTGGAGGTAATGCCAAAGAGCTCAATTTGGCCTTATCTGACCACAGCACTTTCTCCCAATCCTTCTCTGAATCATTTAGATGTTCAATGGAAAACTTCAGATGGGCCTGTACATGTGCCTTCTTGCGGGCGCTGCAGGATTTCAATCCATGGCCATGTATTGTGTTACCAATGGTTTGTTTGGTGACTGTGTTTCCAACTGCCTTGAGATCATTCCTAAGCTCCTCTTGTGGTAGTTCTGGGCTGATCCCTCACTTTTATCATAATCATCCTTTCCCCATATGGCGAAATCTTGCATCAAGCTCCAGACTGAGGGCGATTGATGGTTATTTTGTATTTTTTCCATTTGTGAACAATCGCTCCAACAGTTGTCTCCTCTTCACCAAGCTTCTTGCTGTGGTCTTGTAGTCCATTCAAGCCTTGTGCAGGTCTACAATCGTGTCCCTGATGTCCTTTGACAGTTCTTTGGTCTTGCCCATGATAGTGAGGTTTGAATGGAAGAAAGAGGTCCTGTGGGCAGGTGTATTATATACACCTAACGAGTTGTTGTTAGGGGCACCTACTTAAATTGACATAACTTATCTGTGTACCACATGAACACATACTGTAGCCAGTCTGCGGCCAGTCTGTGGGAGCCAGAATTACTGTTGGTTGGTAGGGGATCAAATACTTATTTTACTCATGGAACTGCAAGTCAATTTATAACATTTGTATCATGTGTTTTTCTGGATTTTTGGTTGATATTATCTCATCTCTTAACTCTCATCTGTCTATTATTTAAAATACACCTATGCTAAAAATTATATTTTCATATTTCATTTCTTTGTAAATGGGCAAACTTACAAAATCTGCAGGGGATCAAAAATGTATTTTCCTGTTTTTCCTGTTTTCCTGTATTTTCCTATTTTCCTAACTGTATATGTTCAATGACATCACTGCCTCACCGAACCCAGGACAGTTTGGCTCATCATTATTTTAAACCAGTCCAATTGAAAAGAACTCGTAAGACAATAGCAAACGTTTAGTGCATATTATCCCTGCATATATAACAGTAGGTTATCTTTCACATTTATAATAAGCTTGTGTTTTACTAGAAGTTGTGCGCACCTGCGGTATATCGCAGCACCTGCAAATTTTTCAAACACGACTGTTATCCACCACTCCTGCTGTACTGTCATGGGATAATTACCTCCAGGCAGCATGTTGATGCATTGTCTTAAGTGTTTGCATTTAAGTCTGCTAAAAAAAAATTACAGCACAACACAAGACAACCCTTGTTATGTGGTCTTCAAACTGTGAACAAGCCCTTAATGGTAATTGCATACCTATATTACAATTGCTTTGAAACTAAATAGCGCTAATAGTCTTGAATTGCCTTGAGTTATTTCCCCCCCCCCGATATTGTAGTCTGGTAAGTATTTTCGGGGGACCTTTGGGGTCCCCCATGGCATTTTAATAAAAATAAAAAAAGCCAGAAGTGTAATGTAATTTACTGACAATTTAAAAGTGTTTGGTTTTCTTTCTTTGTAAATGTCACTTTTGCAAGAATGCACCAAAGAAATAAAACCTGTGTGGCGGTTCCCCCAAAAAATTGTACCAGCCCTTATTCCAGAAATGCAGCCTGGTGGGCAGAAAAGGGGGGGGCAGTCATGTGACCCCGCCTTCTGAACCATACCATGCCATTTGCCCTCAACATAAGGGGATACCTTGCCAGAGGCGTCCCCCCAACTAGCAAAGCACCTTGTCCTCATGTTAGGGGGGGACAAGAGCCTCCTCCCTTTAACTATGGCCTAGTGGTTTTGGGGGTCTGTGAGCAAGGAGGCATATCACAATCTGAGCACCCAGATACAATCCTCATAAAAATAAGTAAAAGTAAATTAGTGATATAAGTAAAAGGATTCTCGTCCTTGTAAGCAAATGGGGCTGTGTGACATCAGTGGGTGCCTGCTTGACAAACTAACATTTCCAGCTTCCTGTTGTCAATGATTGCAAAGGAAGCAGAGGGTGCTTGCAACCACAGTGTCCTTAGAAGCCACTGTCATCATCCCAGGTTGAAGCATTCTGTCAGCTGACATCATTTAGCCAGTCCAGGCTCTGGAAAGGTTCTGACTTTATAGTCGTTATTCACCCAGATACCTGAAGGAGCAGAGCAGAAAGCAGGTGACAGTCACCTTTTGATCTCTCAGTTCTCAGTCTTAGAAGTGGCAGGGGACAGGTGCAGCATCGCATCCAACTAGGTGAGTATACAGTATGTGTGTGTGTATATATATATATATATAAAATATATATATATATATATATATATATATATATATATATATATAATATTTTATTTTTTTCTGAAACCCATAGTTTTCTCTGAAGAAAATGTTATTTGTGGGTTATCAGGATATTATAAATTAGCTTTACCAATGAGCTATACTATAGAAAACCTATGGGACAAAATACATGTAGTAATTTGTCCCATATTTCTTTCCTGGTCTAGGGAAAGTGTTCACAGCCAGTTAAAAAGCACTTCGAAACATGGGACAAAATACTACCTATGTGTACTTTGTCCCATAGCAGTAAGAAATGGAAAGTAAAAAATCTTATGATAGATGACTGTTAAAGGTTTGTATTTTTTAGACTTTATTCAATGTATGCATGATCCAGTTTAAAACCTTCATTTTATTTTATTTTTTTACATTCATTTTTTACTGAAGGTAGATTTTTATATATTTTTTCATTATATGTTTAGTTTGAATTGATTAGGGTTGTAAAATGTGTAGAATAATAATGATATACAGTGTAATATTAGGTAAAGCTTTTTTAATTGTATGTACTGTTTAGCTCTTGTGCTTAAATTATAAAAGTAAATATAGCTTATATTGCATAAAACACAATTGCTCCTGAGACCTTTGGCGAAAAATGGGAAACCTGAACCAGTAGCATTTAATCAGTCTAGTAGCGAGACAGCCTTTACGGACACATGATCTCCTAGGAGGATGACAAAATCAGTGGAGAGGGACATCAATTGCTGATGTTAAAGACAAACAATTATTGTTACCATGTAATGCTTACATTTAACATCTAATCTATCGTCTGTAAACTGGCAATTATCTATGGCAGTGTTTCTCAACTCCGGTCCTCGGGGCACACTAACAGGCCAGATTTTCAGTATTACCTTGGGGAGATGCAGACTAGAATACTGCAATCACTGAGCAGCAAATGATATCACCTGGGATGTATTTCAGTTTTCTTGCAAACCTGGCCTGTTAGTGTGCCCTGAGAACCGGAGTTGAGAAACACTGATCTATGGTATTGTTTCTAACTACAAATGAAATGCTAATTGTACAGTTACTTAACATTAATGCAGCAGAGGCAACATTTTTATTTGATGGTTTATGATAACATAACCAGACTTTTATTATTATTGTATATATTATTTTCAAATTATATGTAATATTAATAAATTCTGGTTTTATCATCTGACCCCTACATCACTACCGGGCACAGCAGAGACGTAGGAGTCAAAGGATGGAACCACAGTGTGCAGCAAGGGTCACAGGAATCTGTCACTCCCAAAACTGTGAAAGTTGGAAAGCAGCTGCAGTGCAGAGTAAAGGTATGGGACTGTGGCGACCATAAAGGTAGGTATAGAAGTGATTGGGCAGATTTAAAGGTTTCCAAATTAATTCTACCAAAAAGTCGGTTAAAATCTGTAAACAAACTCATGGGTGCTATTGCTGCTATAAGCTTGTTTACAGCCATTTCCTGCCATTACTGCCTCCGTCTGTCATAGTATACACCTTACAGACTGTATTGCAGTTTGGCAATTTTGTCACATGTTTGTAAAACTGGCCTAAAACTGTAGAAAAAAACTTTCAACTTTTTTGTAAATTTAACTGTACATTTCTTGACATAACCATGACCTACCATCACAAAATCCAAAGTAAATTCTCCTACTCCTATGGTAGTATTGTTGTTTTCATCTATAGTAGAGTCAAAAAACAATAAGGTCCATTTTTTTTATTTTTTTTTTTATGATACCTACACATTGTATATACACACTAAACAACTAGCTAAAACATACTCACTCTAATCTTTGGCCATGGCTTTTGACCTCCAACATTTGACGCCAACTCTAACACTTACCTAGATCAAGCCCTGATCTAGTTATTTTTTATATTATTATTGTTATTAATATTATATATTTTTTGATTACATTCTTCTCTGACTAGGAAAAAAAGCTACCATGTATTTTTTTCTACATGCAGAGAAGAAAGAGAGTCAGGGCCAAGTTTTACTGTGGTAGCCTATCACAGTAATCACACAATCGGCTCGTTAGCAAAAGACCCAGAGCTGTCAGTGATAGCTCAGCGGTCTTCATGCTGGGAGCGCACTACGAAGCACCCTTCCAATACAAACGCTAGTGCATATAAATGCAGCATCTCAGAAGAAGGCCTACTCCCACTATGCCACATATACAGTATATGAAATACCAGTAGCAATGGTATAAGGCAGCAGCAGTAGTAAATGGGTTCATCTGAGTTCTGTATGATGCCCCACAGAAAAAAAAAACAATCACATCTCTATAGTCAGCAGGAGACAGTAGGAAAGTATTTAATGAACGCTGTGATGTGTAATTTCCCCTCTCATTGCACCCTGCATCACCAATCACAGTCTGACTTCCAAACATAATTTGAATCTGATTGGTGGCTTACAGAAACTTCCTAATACGACCATTTTTTTTTTTTTAAGGTTTAAAAAACAAAAAGGAGTGGAGTGGCAAAAATGAAACTATGAAAGAAAATAAGATAAACCCTGAAAACAAAATTATGCAGAAACAAATGAAGCAAAGTTCTGACTCCAAGTATTAACCACTTAAGCCCCGGAAGATTTTACCCCCATTCCGACCAGGGGGTATTTTGCGATTCGGCACTGCGTGAATTTAACGCACAATTGCGCGGTCGTGCGACGCTGTACCTAAACGAATTTGACGTCCTTTTTTTCCCACAAACAGAGCTTTCTTTTGGTGGTATTTGATCACCTGTGCGATTTTTTGATCACGCGCTATAAACAAAAAAAGCGTCAATTTTGCAAAAATAGCAATATTTTTCACATTTTTTTATATGAAATTCCCCCCAAAAAAAATGTAAAAATCAAAATTTTTAAAAATTTTCGGCCAATTTATTTTATGCTACCTATGTTTGGTAAAAAAAATCGCAAAAAGCGTATTTTGATTGGTTTGCGCAAAAGTTATCGCGTTTACTAACAAAGGGAAAGATTTTTGTCATTTTTGTTGTTTTTTTTTTTAACGCGTAATGGCGGCGATCTGCGATTTTTTTTGCGGTACTGCGACATTGCGGCGGACAGATCGGACCCTTGACTGACATTTTTGACACTTTTGGGGTTACCAGTGACATTTCTACAGTAATCAGTGCTATACATATGCACTGTTACTGTAAAAATACACTGGTAGTGAAGGGGTTAACTTTATTTGGAAGGGAGGGGCTGTGTGTGTCCCTAGGGGCGTGGTTTCTACTGTGATTGGCTGTGGCTCTAGCTGTAAGGACACTGATCAACGGATCTACATACCAGATCCGTTTTATCAGTGTCTTTGCAGCGAGGAGAATGACAGGCAGTTTGTTTACACAAGTTGCCTGACATTCTCCCTCTCCCCCGCCGATCGCCGAGTGACCGGCGGACATCGGGTCCGCTGGTCACACGCGCGGGGGGGTCCGTGACCACGCGGGAGCGGGAGCGCGCCCCGGGGGGCGCGCGCTCGCTCCCTAGACCCTCACAAGCAAGCAACGTAGCCCTACGTTAGTTTGCCTGTGAGGGGCTGACCGCCGACGTAGATAGTCGTGCGGCGGTCGGCAAGTGGTTAATAGAAGATCTAAAAAATAAACAGCTCATAGATAAGCTATGCTCTCTGTATGCATGCAATCACATTGTATTGAAGAGAGTGAAAACTTGTATCAAGACTAAAAGTGATGGAAAAAAGTTGTCCACAGAGCAAGTCAGAATATATTCCAGTAGGGACACTAGTTTCAGAGAGAATCTTTCTTACTTTGGAGAGATTTCCTTTAACATCCTGTTGCATTTTCAGGCAGCATATGAAAAGAAAATATCCCCAATGAGACACAGATTAAAAAAAAAAAAAAAAAAAAAAAAAAAAGAAAATACACAAGGGTTTAGCCATTCTCTATTTTATCCAAAATTAAAAAAAATGTCATCTTCAAAAACATTGTTAGGGCTCTTTCACACGGGCGATCCGATCAGATGCGTCTGTCAGTTTTTTAGGCGGATCTGATTGGATCCTCCTTGCAGCTCTATGGGGCAGCGGATGTCAGCGGAGACACCTCCGCTGACATCCGTGTCCGATCCGGTCCGTGAAATCTGGACGGATGGAAACCCTATTTTTCCATCCGTTCAGGGATCGGATGAGAGCGGACAGACGTTCCGCTCTCATCCGATCCCCATAGAGAGCAGCAGGGGCTGTGACACCTCCCTCTCTGCACTGCAAGCGGAGACAGAGCTGTCATCCGCCGGCTCAGCGGGGATCGGCGGATCGATCCCCGCTGAGCAGCACGGATCCACCTACGCAGGCGGACCGTGTAAAAAGAGCCCTTAGTAATATTTGTCAGTTGATAAGTTTAAACTAATATTTATCCGTTTACTTATTGTTGTTAAATAATGGAGCACATGTTGTTCAGTAACCCATGGCAATGGTGACTATATTTCAGAGCCACATAATGAAATCATACGAGGATTTGCCTGGAATTGTTAGCCTGGCAGAAAAAAGGATTTCACTAAAAATATTTCTGTAGTCATATATTTTGTTAACTTATATTGTATTAATTGTACATGTTTAGTTATTAATGTTTCCAGTAGCCTAATCTAAATTATACGCTTAACATTATAGTTATATATTCAATCTAAGTTTATTGAATAGCATTTTTACATACATAATTTCATACATAGATGGTATTAGCGTACCACCAGGCACAATACAATACAAAAAATGTACAATCAACAATACTTATTGGAATAACTTTGGCATAGAGGAACTTGTATGTAATACAAGAATATCACACAAAAAAAGAAGAAATAAATAGGACATGTGTTATATGGCCCTACTGTATATTACTAAATAAAAGGATCAATTTACATATCGCTTAACCACTTTAGCCCCGGAGTATTTGGCTGCTCAAAGACCAGGCCCTATTTTTCGATTCGGGACTGCGTGACTTTAACGGACAATTGCGCGGTCGTGCGACGCTGTACCCAAACGAAATTGACGTCCTTTTTTCCCACAAACAGAGCTTTCTTTTGGTGGTATTTGATCACCTGTGAAATTTTTATTTTTTTGTGCTATAAACGAAAAAAGAGCGACAATTTTGAAAAAATATTTTTCAAATGTTTTTTAATATGAAATGCTAAAAAAAAATGTAAAAATCAAAATGTTTTAACATTTTAGGCCAATTTGTTTTCTGCGACATATTTTTGGTAAAAAAAAATCACAATAAGTGTATTTTGATTGGTTTGTGCAAAAGTTATTGCGTTTACTATCTACGGAAAAGATTTATGTCATTTTTATTGTTTTTTTTTTTTTAACTAGTAATGGCGGCGATCTACGATTTGTTTTGCGGGACTGTGACATTGCGGCAGACAGGTTGGACCCCTAACTGACATTTTTGACACTTATGGGGGTACCAGTGACATTACTACAGTAATCAGTGCTATAAATATGCACTTTTACTGTAAAAATGACACTGGCAGGGAAGGGGTTAACTTTACTGGTGATCAAGGGGCTAACTGTGTCCCTAGGGGTGTGATTCTAACTGTCAGGGGGCATGGCTTGTGAAGTAATCACAGAGACATGCAATCCTATACAGCAGGATCACATAGCCTGTGTTTACATCAGCCGTCTGTCCTTCTCTCACTGCTGCGGGAGATTGCGAGTGGCCGATGGCCATCGGAGCCGGCAGTCACATGCGCTGGCTCCCCAGCTGATGAGCGGGGGCGGGAGCACGCCTCCGGTGGCGCACGATCACCCCCTAGCTCCTCCCAGGCGAGCGCCATTACATGTACGATGCTTTGCCTGGGAGCACCAGACTGCCACCGTACAACTGCGGCGGGCGGTTGGCAAGCAGTTAAAGGGGTGCTAAGCACCAATGAATATTGGAGCACAGTGGACCACTACCCCTCAATACTGTTAATAGTTATGTTCTGTAGTATTCTGGTCCTTAATATTCAACAGCAACTCAGAAAAAGTGAAATAAGAAAAGAAAGAAAGAAAAGAAAAAAGGAGGAAGGTAGTGAAAAGGGGGAATTAAGTGAAAGCCGTCCATAAAGATAGGCATCCATAAAGAAACTTAATCGTATTTGGGACCTACTATGATTCCATAGAAAGATTCTGGATTTCTGTTGACACCCTAAATGTACTCCATGGGGGCCCATATCTGACGGCATTGTCCATGGGTATACAATTCATGCGCCATGAGGGACTCCATCCTTTCATTATAATCCATCTCTGTGACTCACTCATTCACAGAGGGGGATTGTGTTGACCACCAATGTCGTGGTATAACTGATTTCATCATTTGATGTTTTTAAAGGAACCTGGTAAAATGGAAAGCAAGGTGGTTGTTGTAGAATACAGCCACCTAAATAGGTCCTAGAAATCGTAGATTTGAGGGCATTCCCACCAAATATGCAAGAGCGAGCCCTAAACAGAATGTCAACGCCTACATATATCATATGCATCTGGGTATGTACAATGCAGCGACGTTGGGCAAGTATACCAGTGGGAGAGCAGCTTTAAGTTCGTCTCTTGGGATTTAGTCACCAAAGACAAACAATTTGTAAGAGTGAACAACTTCTCCCACTCTTCTGCTCTAATTTGGACATTGAGATTCCTATACCCATTTGTTTGTGAATTCATCATTCATTCATAACATTATAGTTAAAACATTATGGTAGGGCTTAAAAATATGGGAAATTTAGTGATTTTATTCCTGCCCTTGAGGGTGATGAAAACTTTGCGAAGAGAAAGTTGGGGCATTTTGGACTTGGAAGCAACAAGTTTGTGCAAATTGGAGCTACAGTTTATTTTATAAAGGATATTTTATAAAGGATATTTACTGCAAAGAAAAGAAGAATTTCACTACATACTAAATTCACTGAAAATAAGATGTAGCTGTGTTCATTTCAATCCTCCAAGCTTTGCTTATGAATAAATATTTAAAATGATCAGATCTTTACCTTATTTTCTGAGCTCAATGAACATTCATAAGTAAACCCTTTCTATTTATTTTAACAAGGTAACTAGAGTTGAGCGGACACCTGGATGTCCGTGTTCGGCGGGTTCGGCCGAACTTGAAAAAAAAGTCAGGGTCCATGTCCCGGACTTTTTCCGAACTTTACCCGGACACCGAACCCCATTGAAGTCAATGGGGACCCAAACTTTCAGGCACTAAAATGGCTCTAAAACACCAATGGAAAGGACTAGAGTGCTGCAAATGGCAACAAAATGTAGTTAAGAGCATGGCAAGTGCTCTGCAAACAAATGTGGATAGGGAAATAACTTAAAACAACAAAAAAAACAGAAAAATAAAAAAATGTCTTCATCTGTGACGGACGAGGCCCATATGGAGTAGGAGGGAGGTTGAGGTGGTGGTGGATGTGGCGGTGTCATAGGCGTGCGCACAGGGTGTGCCGGGTGTGCCTGGGCAAACCCTAATCACCTAGGGCACATTAGCATTATCTCTCTGTTTGCCAGTGAGGAGATGGGAAAGATCTCCCTCGGACCTGCTCTGCCATAAGAGAAGTGCCACACACTTCTATTTCACTTTGCCAGCAGGGAGAGTAATGTACCGGGGCCATATACATGTAGGCAAACACATGCATGTGTATTTTAACTTTGGGGTGCACACCCTAATGCAATAGGCTGAGCACACCTATGGGCGGTGTAGGTGGAAGCGGCGGTGGAGGAGGATGAGGTAGCCAACACTGCTTTTTTTCAGTCATTTTAAATGAGGGTACACCCCAAAAGAGTGAGAAAGATCAAAAATAGAACAATGGCTGGGTAAGGTCGGTATCCATCTCTATTCTGCACAAGGTACGGAAAAGTCCTGTGGGATCCATGCCTGGTTCATTTTAATGAACGTGAGCTTGTCCACATTGTCTCTGGACAGGCGGCTGCGCTTGTCTGTGATAACGCCCCCAGCCGTGCTAAATACACGTTCAGATAATACACTGGCTGCAGGGCACGCCAGCACCTCCAAGGCGTAAAGGGAAAGCTCAGGCCATGTGCCCAATTTGGAGACCCAGAAGTTGAAGGGGGCAGACCCCTCATTCAGTACGTCTAGACGTGTGCACACATACTGCTCCACCATGTTGGTGAAATGCTGCCTCCTGCTAAGACGTTCCATATGAGCTGCTGGTTCTGCTGTTTGTTGTGGCGTGCTGACAAAGCTTTTCCACATTTCGGCCATGCTAACCCTGCCTTCTGAGGTGCTGGCGGTGCCCTGGTTGTGTTGGCGACCTCTTCCTCCTCCTCCTCCTCTGCCTTGGCCTTGTGCTTCCACTGTGGCCCCGCTGTCAGGTGGGAATGCCAGCAGCATCGCGTCTACCAGCGTGCGCTTGTACTCGCGCATCTTGCGATCGCGCTCCAGTGAGTGAATTAAGGACGGTACGTTGTCCTTGTAACGGGGATCCAGCAGCGTGGCCACCCAGTAATCAGCACAAGAATAGAATGTGGGCAACTCGTCGGTCGTTGTGGAGACACTGCAGCATGTAATCGCTCATGTGTGCCAGGCTGCCCAGAGGCAACAAAAGGCTGTCCTCTGTGGGAGGTGTATCGTCTGTGTCCTCTGTATCCCCCCAGCCACGCACCAGTGATGGCCATGAGCTGGCCTGGGTGCCACCCTGCTGTGAACATGGTTCCATCTCCTCCTCCATCTCCTCCTCCTCCTCATCCTCCAGAACTGTGCCCCTGCTGGACAATTGTGTCCCTGGCGTTTGTGGGTGCAGGAACCCACCCTCGGAGCCACTTGCGAATGACTGCCCTGAAAGCCATGGAAATGTTACCTCTTCATCCTCCTCCTCCTCCTCATCCTGTGCAACATCCTCTTCCATCATTGCCCGAATCGTTTTTTGAAGGAGGCATAAAAGTGGGATAGTTAAGCTGACAACGGCGTCATCGGCACTGGCCATGTTGGTGGAGTACTCAAAACAGCGCAACAAGGCACACAGGTCTCGCATGGAGGCCCAGTTATTGGTGGGGAAGTGGTGCTGTTCCGCAGATCGACTCACGCGTGCGTGCTGCAGCTGAAACTCAACTATGGCCTGCTGCTGCTCGCACAGTCTTTCCAGCATGTGCAAGGTGGAGTTCCACCTTGTGGGCACGTCACATATGAGGCGATGAGCGGGAAGGCCGAAGTTACGCTGCAGCGCTGACAGGCGAGCAGCAGCAGGGTGAGAACGCCGAAAGTGCGCACAGACGGCCCGCACTTTCTGCAGCAGCTCTGACATATCGGGGTAATTTTTAAGGAACCTCTGCACCACCAAATTCAGCACATGCGCCAGGCAAGGGATGTGCGTCAAACCGGCTAGGCCCAGAGCTGCTATGAGATTTCGCCCGTTATCGCACACCACCATGCCGGGCTTGAGGCTCGCTGGCAGCAACCACTCATTTGTCTGCTGTTCCATGCTCCTCCACAACTCCTGCGCTGTGTGGTTTTTCCCCCAAACAGGCAAGTTTTAAAACTGCCTGCTGTCGTTTACCCCTGGCTGTGCTGAAGTTGGTGGTGAAGGTGTTACGCTGACCGGATGAGGAGGCGGTAGAGGATGAGGAAGCGGAGTAGGAGGAGTTAGGAACAGGAGGGAAACTGAAGCGCCCTGCAATCCTCGGTGGTGGAAGGACATGCGCCAAATTGCTTTACCCAGTGTGCCGTTAGGGAGATATAACGCCCCTGACCGTGCTTACTGATCCACATATCGGTAGTTAGGTGGACCTTGGCACAGATGGCGTTGTGCAGTGCACACCTGATTTTTTCCCCCCACTTGGTTGTGCAGGGAAGGGATGGCTTGCCTGGAAAAGTAGTGGCGGAAAAGTAGTGGCGGCTAAGCACGACGTACTGTGGAACAGCCACCGACATAAGGCTTTTAAAACTGTGCATCTCCACCAGACGGAATGACAGCATTTCAAAGGCCAAGAATTTTGAAATGCTGGCATTCAGGGCCAGGGATCGCGGGTGGGTAGGGGGGTACTTCCTCTTCCTCTGAAGTGTTTTGGAGATGGAAAGCTGAACGCTTCCACGGGACATTGTGGAGATGGTTGTTGGTGACCCAGGTGGTGGTGTTGCTGACAGATCGTCTGTTTGCGGGGTGGCAGGTGCCGGTATCACTACAGAGTTTGATGGAGAGGCCGAGACTGCAGCAGAAGAGGAAGCAGGAGGAGCCAGAGACCTTTCTTGGTTTTGAAGGTGTCTACTCCACTGCAGCTCGTGCTTTGCACTTAGATGCCTGATCATGCAGGTTGTGCTCAGGTTGAGAAGGTTTATGCCTCGCTTCAGGCTCTGATTGCACAGGGTTGCAAACCACTCATGTCCTGTCATCAGCACATTTTCTGAAGAACTTCCACGCTAGAGAACTCCTTTGAGCTGGCTTTGGTGCGCTCGTTCCCTTGCTGCGTTGGGCAGTAGCAGGCGTAGTGTCTAGGGCACGGCCGCTCCGCTTCTGCACCCTGCTCCCTTTTCTGCTGTGCTGGTGACTCTGTGCGACCACCGCCTCTTCCTCCAAACTACTCAGGTCACCTGCATGACCTTCATTCCATGTGGGGTCGAGGACCTCATCGTCCTCCACATCATCTGCCACCCAGTCTTCACCCCTGCCCTCCTTGTCGGTCTCCAAAATTCTGAGTGCCGCAGCAGTTGGCACCTGCGTTTCGTCATCATCGGAGACGTGCTGCGATGGTCCTTCCATGTACTCATCTTGAGAAATAAGTGGTTGGGCATCGCTGCACTCAATCTCTTCCACTTCTGGGGCAGGGCTAGGTGGATGGCCCTGGGAAACCCTGCTGACAGAGTCATCAAAAAGAAGAAGAGACTGCTGCATGACTTGGGGCTCAGACTGCTTGCCTGATTTGCAAGGGGGTGAGGTGAAAGACGGTTGGACATTGGCTGCAGGTGCCAACTCTGATCTTTCTGCAGTAGACTGGGTGGGAGACAATGTGAAGGAACTGGAGCAGCAAACCAATCTACTATTGCCTCTACTTGTTCTGGCCTCATCACTTCTAGAGGCGCATGACTCCCTACCAAATACTGCTGCAGGTTCTGTCGCCTACTCACACTTGAGGAAGGTGTTTCACTTGTGCGTGTAGCTGGCACAGATCGACCACGTCCTCTCCTTGCAACAGGAGCTCTACCAGCAGCACAAAGACCCAGGCCACGGCCCCTATTTGACGGTCTCCTCATATTTCTGTAATTTATGATCTTGCCCTAGAAAGGTGTTTATTGAATAGCGGAACAAAACAACAACAGTATCGCACGGGTGTATCTCACAGTCAAATATGCAAACTATGCCGCAATTTAATTTTTTTTACCCCAAAAGGGTGTTTATTAAATAGCGGAATAGAAAAACAGTATACAAATACAACGGGTGTATCTCACAGTCAAATATGCAAAATATGACGCAAATTAAATTTTTTTCACCCCCAAAAGGGTGTATATTGAATAGCGGAATATAAAAAAGGATATAAAACGGTGTCTATCCCCGATTACAATTTTTTGTACCCTAAAGGGAGGATGAGGAAGAGGAGTAGGAGGAGTTTGGAACAGGAGGCAAACTGAAGCGCCCTGCAATCCTTGGCAGTGGAAGGAGATGCGCCAAACAAATTTAAAAGGTGTATCTCACACGTACCGATACAGACTATGCCGTAATTCAATTTTTTACACTCCAAAAGGGTGTATATTGAATAGCGGAATAGGAAAAATTTGATAAAACGGTGTATCTCACACGTACAAACACAGACTAGGACCCGATTACAATTTTTTGTACCCTAAAGGCAGGATGAGGATGAGGAAGAGGAGTAGGAGGAGTTCGGAACAGGAGGCAAACTGAAGCGCCCTGCAATCCTCGGCGGTGGAAGGAGATGCTCCAAACAAATTTGAAAAGGTGTATCTCACATGTACCGATACAGACTATGCCATAATTTAATTTTTTACACTCCAAAAGGGTGTATATTGAATAGCGGAATAGAAAAAATTTTATAAAACGGTGTATCTCACACGTACAAACACAGACTAGGCCCCGATTACAGTTTTTTGTACCCTAAAGGCAGGATGAGGAGTAGGAGGAGGTCCAAACAGGAGGCAAACTGAAGCACCCTGCAATCCTCAGCGGTGGAAGATGCGCCCCAAAAATTTGGAAGGTGTATCTCACACGCACCGATACAGACTATCCTGCAATCTAATTGTTTTTACCCCAAGGGTGTAGATGTAATGTTCTGGTACCTATGGTACCCTTATTTCCACATTTCTCTCTTAATATTGCGTCCCATCTTGCTATCCAAATGGAACGCATACACCTTTAAGGGCAATGACGTCATCGCCGGGCGCCACTATGAGCGGCTATTTCAATCGCCGGCTTTCTCTCACTCATTGCTCGTTCAAACCGCATGTTGCCTTGTCTTGTCCAATGCTCCCGGAGCTTCAAGCTATTCCCCTTGCCTGAACAAGACCGGAACCTCGCTACCGATCCCGTATCTCGCTACCGGATTACTCCATTACTCTTGGACCTTGCTACTACGAACCCATCTAGCGATAAGTACCCCGCAGGGGATTCCTTCCTAAATCTAACTTCACTATCTACTACTGCATACTAAAGGGATTATTACTATCTAAGCTATTTCTATCATCTGCATAGATTGCCAGCTCTTGGGACTACCATCATCTATCATTGCACTAGGTTACTCTCTCTTGCATACTTCATCTGCTGTCCCCTACCACCTGTTACTATACATGATTGCTAAAACCTATCTGCATACTATCATCACCTACCACTCTCCTGAATACTACTACTAAGTGCTCACCATTCTATTGCCTGTCTCTCACCTCTATACTATCATATACATTCTATCACTCCAGGAACATCATATTGAGTGTATGTATATTTGCATAACAGGCTGTACACAGTGATGAAGTCCTGAGAGTTGGATATGTTGTTCAACACATTCTCTACATGACTACTGAGTGTAATAATTCTGCAGCTGCAAATCCATTCACTAACAAAAAACGCAGGAGCGTTACAGTAGATTGAATAGCGGAATAGAAAATATGATATCAAAAGGTGTATGTATCTCACACGTACAGACCCAGACTAGGCCCGATTACTATTTTTTGTACCCCAAAGGCAGGATGAGGAGTAGGAGGAGTTCGGAACAGGCAGGAGGCAAACTGAAGCACCCTGCAATCCTCGGCGGTATGAGATGCGCCCCAAAAATTGGAAAGGTGTATCTCACATGTACCGATACAGACTATTCCGCAATTTAATCGTTTTTACCCCAAGGGTGTAGATTGAATAGCGGAATAGAAAATATGATATCAAAAGGTGTATGTATCTCACACGTACAGACCCAGACTAGGCCCCGATTACTATTTTTTGTACCCCAAAGGCAGGATGAGGAGTAGGAGGAGTTCGGAACAGGCAGGAGGCAAACTGAAGCACCCTGCAATCCTCAGTGGTATGAGATGCGCCCCAAAAATTGGAAAGGTGTATCTCACACGTACCGATACAGACTATCCCGCAATTTAATTGTTTTTACCCCAAGGGTGTAGATTGAATAGCGGAATAGAAAATATGATATCAAAAGGTGTATGTATCTCACACGTACAGACCCAGACTAGGCCCCGATTACTATTTTTTGTACCCCAAAGGCAGGATGAGGAGTAGGAGGAGTTCGGAACAGGCAGAAGGCAAACTGAAGCACCCTGCAATCCTCGGCGGTATGAGATGCGCCCCAAAAATTGGAAAGGTGTATCTCACACGTACCGATACAGACTATCCCTCAATTTAATTCTTTTTACCCCAAAGGGTGTAGATTGAATAGAGGAATAGGAAATATGATATAAAATTGGTGATTTTTCAATAGCACATGTAAACACAGCAGAACATTGAATCCACATGCACCAATATCAGCAAGCCACCCAAGAGCGTATAAAGCCTCTTACCAGACCATAAGAAAAATGCTCGATAACACTTGGTATATTTTCCCAATGGAGAGGTAACCTCAGGGTCCCAATGACAATCCGGGCAAATCACTGATAAGTACCACGATGTACCGCTTAATGTGCCTAGGTGGCCTCTCGGACCCCCTATGCCACAAGCTGAGCCACTGTGTTTCTCAGGGTTGCAACGCCAGACCAGCCGATAAAGGAAAGAGAAGGCGCCAATAGTGTAAAAACTTCCAACAGATTTATTCACATAAGGTATTGTACTTACAAACAAAGAAGAAAAATTAGCGAAGGATGTAGAGCCGCCGGACGGACGGCAAGGCGCATCCGTTCCCTCGATAAGCTTCCGGAGATGACGTCAGCACGCCGTGACCTAACGGCGTTTCGTCCGAGGAGACGTTATCAAAGGTACGGACGGCGTGCTGACGCCATCTCTTATAGTCCGATCAACCGGATATCCGGATAGAGGTAAACAACTCCGCCATAGAGTCGGTGACCAGAGGACCGGAAGTCCGGGAATGGTTGAAATTACTCAACATAATCCAAAAGACATAATCATATATTGTAATACAATTACATTATTATTCTGTGCGTCAGTCTCCACTATATCATCGCACAAAAAAGAAAGTTAAATTAAATGCACTTCAGTGGTTTTAGCCCATCCAGAACCCAGCGCCATCTAGTGTTCCTATAAAGGAAACACAACGGATCGAGCCACCATAAGAATCCTCCGGGTGCTAGAAGGGCCACTTCACCAGAAATGCATACAATATATATTATACTTAAAAAAGGAAACTTTTAATTCATCAAAAAATCAAATTCGAAATTAAACCCACATATTCCATAATAAATAGGTAAATGTGGACATCATACAATCCAAAAACTCTCTGCTCCCATTCTGAGTACATTAAAGGATAAACTCCCCAAACTATGACAACTCAAATGAACTATAATTGGCCACCTATGTGGGTGACCAAATCATAGTCTTATTTAATGTTAAAACAATGTCAAACATAGATCCAAAACAAATTGGATCCATATTGGTGATCTATATATGAAATATAATAAAAACTAAATAAAAATAATAAAAATTGTGGCATCTATAAAATTTAGAGAGTATGGACAGATATCATTCAAATAAAATAAAATAAATAAAAACTTTGCCCGCGGAAGCACCCCAAAGGGATCCCCCAGTATATGATCCACATGAAGTGCGTCCATCGGCAATCTTTCTAAAATCATTAAGGGTAGATAAACCTATGAATTATCAAGGAATGCATTAAGCTCAACATCTACATTAAGGCCATGAGGTACATAACATTTCACACGATGTATCCAGGACATCTCAATACCAGAACCGTGAGTATTATGGTGGCCCTAGCTACCATTCTGGTGGCTATACCCAGCCCCCCTATAATAACACACCCCAATGGAGACGTGGACCGGATCAATATTTTGATTCCCGTCATCCACAAAGAAACCAAGGTACAGACTATGGCCCTCAGAGACAGGTTCAGGGCCGTTTTGACTATAGTCCACCTAGGTCTGGCCCCCAGTGGTATGACCCTCCCTTGGAATCTATGCGAGGTAGAGGTAATGATCGCCAATGGCCAGATAGAGACCGCTCAATGAACAGGGCAGATGGTCGCCAATATAATGTTCCAGTTCAGAACAGATTTTATCCGCTTAAGGATAATGAGGCTACTAACATCACACAACCCCCCCTCAAAACCAACATAGTGGGTTTACATAATAACCCTAGTTCCCACCCTTGAAGGGATGTAGGGGACGCCAACACAGATTCCCAGAGACCTAACAACTCAGGCTCTGGATATCCAGGTTGGGGTTTTCCCAGGGCCCTACAAGGGGTAAAACGCCCGGCAGAACTACAAGAGGAACAAGAGGAGGTAGGAGGTGCCAATTCAAAAAAAGCAAAAAGTTAGCAGGCGCTGGAATTTTTAATTTAAGTAAAGTAGAATTATCGGATGCTGAAAAATTGATTTTAGACAAAGGCTTAAAATTTGCTCCACCCAAACGTCTGGATAAATTCCAGACGTACATGGACATTCACAAATTTGTTCGTAAAGTTAATATAAAACGTTATGTTTTGAGTAACCCCATTAAAGAGAACCGAGTGGTTAGCACCGAGTTTCAACACTCAGGATTTGCTAACGCGTCCCTTTTTAATCCACCAGGTGGTTTAGCCCCTTCATTAAGGGTATTTAGGGACGTCATGCTAAGGGATTTGGATAACATACAAATTCACAAATCCTCTCTGTCTAATGATCTACAGAAAGGTCTGGATTCTTTGTGTGCCCGTAAAGATCTGGTAATAAGGCCAGCAGATAAGGGGGGTGGGATAGCCGTATTAGACAGGACAGATTATGAAGTTGAAATGCAACGGATCCTAGGTGTCACAAGGCTTACCTTTGTCGGAGTCTGTAACGCAGAGATGTACGCTCACCCTTGCAGATATCCACAGTCCAAGGTGACCAGGTAAGAAAGCCACCTGGCCTGTGAATTTGTGCACGGGGGCTTGGCAGGGACAATGCTCCAATAGGCAGGACCGGCAGGAATGCAATGGAAAGGGAAGTCCAGGAATAACAGAAGTCACTGGAAGACAGGAGTCCGGATAAGGATCACAGGAACAACAAGGTAAGGATGGAAGCCGGAGTCAGTCTGGAACACACGCTTGGGAAACAGGAACACAGGAACAATGTCTGTCAACAGGAACAAGGTCTGGAACATAGATCAGCAACACAGGCACAAGGAAGGATCAGCAATGAACTGACAATGCTCTCAGTGAGAGACAGTGTTTTATAGCTTGCTTAATTGAGCAATTAGTTTCAGGTGGACATTGATAGACAAGAGCACACTCAGGTGAAGTCCAGCCCCCTAGTGCTGAAGGGAATACCAGATTAACAAGACTGGATCCATATGAGCTGAAGTGTGGCTCAGAGGCAGGTTAACAGGACAGAATGTCAAAGTACACAGGTTCAAATCCGATGTCAGGCACTCAACGGTGACCACGCCTGACTGTCTGAAAGCCACGGCGAGAACCGTGACACTAGGTGATAAAAAAACATATGCATTATTACCCAGAGATCCAAAAATCTCATATAAAAAGAATTTACAATTAATTGTAGAAAGAGGCTATAACTCAAATATTCTCACTAATAAAGAGAAAGCCTTTTTGATCCCTAAATGCCCCCGCACGCCAGTGATCTACTATCTGCCAAAATTGCATAAGAGTCTGGTTTGCCCCCCGGGTCGCCCCATAGTCAGCGGCATTGACTCTGTGACGTCCCGGGTGGGGAAATATATAGACTCTTATTTGCAACCATTGGTCCAAGCTACACCGTCATTCATTAAAGACACTAGACATGTCATAAATCTTTTATCTGACCTTAGACCTACTGAACATCTTTGGTTGGTCACAGCGGATGTCTCGTCTCTCTATACGGTAATACCGCATGAGATTGGACTGAATGCCGTTAACATGTTTTTGACCAGAGACTCCCATTTGCCAGAAACCCAGATTTCATTTATTATGGAGTTGCTTAATTTTGCAACCCAGCATAATTATTTCTGGTACAACGGCCAGTTTTTCCGTCAGATCACTGGCGTTGCTATGGGGGCAAAATATGCTCCGTCCCTGGCCAACCTGTTCATGGCCCAGTGGGAGGAGGACGTCATCTATGCTTGCCGCCGCCCACAGATTCTTTTGTGGGCTAGGTATATTGATGACGTCCTCCTCCTATGGGACGGCACATACGACGATTTAACCCTGTTCTTGGAAGATCTCAATTCCAACAATAGAGGAATACATCTGAACTATGAATGTAGCCAATTGAGCATCAGCTTCTTGGATTTGAACATATCCATTAAGGATGGGCAATTTGTCACCTCTACCCATTTTAAACCAACAGACAGGAATTCCTATATTCCTGTCGACAGTTGTCACCATGCCCCTTGGTTGCGAGCCATCCCGAAAGGACATTATCTCCGCATTAGACGGAATTGTTCTGACATTCGGGAATTCGAAACACAGGCACAAACCTTAACCACCAGATTTCTGGATAAAGGGTACAATGAGGGATTCCTCCAACATACTTTGTCTGAAGTAAGAACAATGGACAGACAACTGCTTTTGAATAAGTCCAAAAAACAACAGCAAGCTGACTCCTTTGCTTTACCTTTTGTGACCACATTTTCCAGTCAACATATGAGTATAAAAAATCTAATTACACGCCATTGGCACATTCTAAATAATGATCCAGTACTTCGGAATAACCTACCCGAAAGACCAAGGGTGGTTTTTAAAGGGGTCCCTTCGTTGAGAGATAAAGTTTCCCCTAACGTCCTTGAACCCCCTACACCTAAACCAAGTTTCTTACAGCAACTCACTGGCTACTATAGGTGCAACAGATGCCAAATCTGCACTCTAAGTTCCAACAAAAAAAGAAGAGTGCAGGAATTTGTTTCTAGGAGCACAGGACGTAAACATATTATTGCACCATTCATCTCTTGTACAACTACTGGGGTTGTCTACCTTCTTCAATGTTCTTGCGGGCACCAGTATATAGGCCGAACCAAGCGCCCCCTTAATGTGAGATTGAATGAACACGTGGCAAACATTAGGAAGGGTTTTGCTAACCATTCCGTTTCTAAACATTATGCCGCTGTTCATAATAAAGATCCGAGACATACACTCTTTCTAGGTATAGACAGATTTGTACCACATTGGAGAGGAGAACCTCTCGTAAGGGGCATCTCGAAACTTGAGATGTCCTGGATACATCGTGTGAAATGTTATGTACCTCATGGCCTTAATGTAGATGTTGAGCTTAATGCATTCCTTGATAATTCATAGGTTTATCTACCCTTAATGATTTTAGAAAGATTGCCGATGGACGCACTTCATGTGGATCATATACTGGGGGATCCCTTTGGGGTGCTTCCGCGGGCAAAGTTTTTATTTATTTTATTTTATTTGAATGATATCTGTCCATACTCTCTAAATTTTATAGATGCCACAATTTTTATTATTTTTATTTAGTTTTTATTATATTTCATATATAGATCACCAATATGGATCCAATTTGTTTTGGATCTATGTTTGACATTGTTTTAACATTAGATAAGACTATGATTTGGTCACCCACATAGGTGGCCAATTATAGTTCATTTGAGTTGTCATAGTTTGGGGAGTTTATCCTTTAATGTACTCAGAATGGGAGCAGAGAGTTTTTGGATTGTATGATGTCCACATTTACCTATTTATTATGGAATATGTGGGTTTAATTTCGAATTTGATTTTTTGATGAATTAAAAGTTTCCTTTTTTAAGTATAATATATATTGTATGCATTTCTGGTGAAGTGGCCCTTCTAGCACCCGGAGGATTCTTATGGTGGCTCGATCCGTTGTGTTTCCTTTATAGGAACACTAGATGGCGCTGGGTTCTGGATGGGCTAAAACCACTGAAGTGCATTTAATTTAACTTTCTTTTTTGTGCGATGATATAGTGGAGACTGACGCACAGAATAATAATGTAATTGTATTACAATATATGATTATGTCTTTTGGATTATGTTGAGTAATTTCAACCATTCCCGGACTTCCGGTCCTCTGGTCACCGACTCTATGGCGGAGTTGTTTACCTCTATCCGGATATCCGGTTGATCGGACTATAAGAGATGGCGTCAGCACGCCGTCCGTACCTTTGATAACGTCTTCTCGGACGAAACGCCGTTAGGTCACGGCGTGCTGACGTCATCTCCGGAAGCTTATCGAGGGAACGGATGCGCCTTGCCGTCCGTCCGGCGGCTCTACATCCTTCGCTAATTTTTCTTCTTTGTTTGTAAGTACAATACCTTATGTGAATAAATCTGTTGGAAGTTTTTACACTATTGGCGCCTTCTCTTTCCTTTATCGGCTGGTCTGGCGTTGCAACCCTGAGAAACACAGTGGCTCAGCTTGTGGCATAGGGGGTCCGAGAGGCCACCTAGGCACATTAAGCGGTACATCGTGGTACTTATCAGTGATTTGCCCGGATTGTCATTGGGACCCTGAGGTTACCTCTCCATTGGGAAAATATACCAAGTGTTATCGAGCATTTTTCTTATGGTCTGGTAAGAGGCTTTATACGCTCTTGGGTGGCTTGCTGATATTGGTGCATGTGGATTCAATGTTCTGCTGGCTTTTCATTTCCATCTGGTAAGAGGCCTTATGTCTGGTGGTGGTTCACCTTTTCTATACTTGGATAGAATACACCTATACAGATCTATCTGGTAAGAGGCTCTACGTTTGGTGGCGGTCCTTTTTTCTTCTGATTTGATTACATGCCTTTTTTCTAGTCATTTTGGTAAGCGGCTGCACAATTGGTGAAGGATTCACAATATTTGTAGTCCTACACAGTTTTAATATTGACAATTTTTTACGGTATCATGCTATGGATTATTATTTTTCCTTCACATGATACACGACCACAATATTGGGAGTTCCTTGCGCTAGAATTCCATTGGATCACCTGGGCACGTGAACTCATCTCATCACATGAATTCTGCAATTTAAAATTGCCGTTCTGGTAAGCACAATTCCTACGGGATCTTTTGGAAGCAGCACAAGACTTCATACATCACTAGTCACTTTGTGATATTTGGGACTTTAAACAGTTGGACATTCATTTGTTTATTTTTCAATTTAGCGCGACTTATACAATATATAATTTTTTAGGGGTGTGGTCACACTTGAAGTCGCAGCTCACTATCTGTTACCTTTAGCGCGGTTATAACCTTCTTTTTACATGTAAACACAGCAGTGTCTTATATCAGTCAGCTCTGCTGCAGGCTATGAAGGGAAAAAAAAAAGAAAATTCCCCTTTAAGTCTGTAATTTTTAAATAGATTAGTACAGACTATGCCACAATTTAATTTTTTTAACCCAAAAGGGTGTATATTGAATAGTGGAATAGAAAAAAGTGTATACATTTTAAAATCACTCAATAATAGCACATGTGAACACAGCAGTGTATTATCACAGTCAGCAGCACTGAAGGAAAAACGCTGCACACAACTGACTGATAAAAAAGATTTTTTTCTCCCTCCTCCTCAGCGGGCAAAAAGATTGTGTTCACTGCACCACCCCACACACAGCAAAATCGATGTAGAACACTGACCCTGCCTATTCTCCAGCCTCGCCCTAAAATGATCGATAAGATCGGTCACTGGCACTGCAAAACCCCCACACAGCAAAATCGATGTAGAACACTGACTCTGCCTATTCTCCAGCCTCGCCCTAAAATACCCTAATAACTCGCCCTGTCTGCACTCCGACCTGACCCTGAATTCTTTTCGGACACAATATAATTTTTCACTGTCTGTCCCTAATCAGCAGCCAGCACGTATGATGTGTGCTCTCTCCCTAAACTACAGCAGTACGAAGCAGCGCGCTGGGGCTCTAGAACTTATAAAGACATGGTCACATGCTTCAGATGGCCAATCACAGCTACTAATACATTAGTAGGCATGGCTGGGATGGCTTAAGGCACACCAGTTAAATGCTTGTTGATTGGCTGTTGAAAGCCCGCCATTAAAAGCGCGCCATTACATACAAACCCGGAAATAAAATGACCGAACACGGATTTTAAACCCGAACATACAGTAAAGTTTTCGGGTCCGTGTTAGGGTAACAAAAATCCAATTATTCGGTACGAACATGAATAATACAGTCCGTGTTCGCTCAACACCAAAGGTAACCCCTTTATTAAAGATTGTCCTTACTATGAGAATTAAACATTTTCTATGCAAATTATAATGGAGCAAATTAATATTTGCACAATTGTAATGGTACCGTAGTTTTTACACAGATCAGATTTTGGGAAATTGAAAAGATGGAGTGACTATCCAATGTGGTTCTTGAAATTGTGTAACATACTGAACATTGGCCCTTCCTTTTGAGTACTGTGCGGTGACTGCTGCTGTGCTGAATTCTACTAAGGTCATCCTTAAGAGTGTGCAAATTACCTAGTGGAAAGCTAATACATATCCTGCTATTTTCTATATGACATAGTAAGCTTGTGCACTTCTTGGAAGCATTTGGTACAACTCCCGTGCTTTGTAGTCCAGCAGTTTTACTATTGAACTTGGAGTTCATGTTTACAATCTTTATCTGGAAAATGCGTTGTGCCTCTTGGAAAGATAACCAGCTGTGTATTAAAAAAATGATATGTATATATATATATATATATATATAGAGAGAGAGAGAGAATCATAGGATTATTCCTAATATTGAATTTACAGAGATTCAGTCTAATAATCTTAGTGGTAATACTAAATATTTATTTATTATAATAAAGATTAAGAAAAAAATAAAAAACATACACGTGACCATGTCCACATATTACAGGACACAGTTGACACATCCATTATACAAACCCAATTCCAAAAAAGTTGGGACACTGTACAAATTGTGAGTAAAAAAGGAATGGACTAATTTACAAATCTCATAAACTTATATTGTATTCACTATATAATATAGATAACATATCAAAAGTTGAAAGTGAGACATTTTGAAATGTCATGCCAAATATTGACTCGTTTTGGATTTCATGAGAGCTACACATTCCAAAAAAGTTGGGACAGGTAGCAATAGGAGGCCAGAAAAGTTAAATGTACATATAAGGAACAGCTGGAAGACCAGATTGCAACTTGTTAGGTCAATTGGCAACATAATTGGGTAAAAAAAGAGCCTCTCAGAGTGGCAGTGTCTCTCAGAAGTCAAGATGGGCAGAGGATCACCAATTCCCCCAATGCTGCGGTGAAAAATAGTGGAGCAATATCAGAAAGGAGTTTCTCTGAGAAAAATTGCAAAGAGTTTGAAGTTATCATCATCTACAGTGCATAATATCATCCAAAGATTCAGAGAATCTGGAACAATTTCTGTGCGTAAGGGTCAAGGCTGGAAAACCATACTGGATGCCCGTGATCTTCGGGCCCTTAGACGGCACTGCATCACATACAGGAATGCTACTGTAATGCAAATCACAACATGGGCTCAGGAATACTTCCAGAAAACATTGTCGTGAACACAATCCAACGTGACATTTGCCGTTGCCAGCTAAAACTCTATAGGCCAAAAAAGAAGCCATATCTAAACATGATCCAGAAGCGCAGGCATTTTCTCTGGGCCAAGTCTCATTTAAAATGGACTGTGGCAAAGTGGAAAACTGTTCTGTGGTCAGACGAATAAAAATTTGAAGTTCTTTTTGGAAAACTGGGACGCCATGTCACCCGGACTAAAGAGGACAAGGACAACCCAAGTTGTTATCAGCGCTCAGTTCAGAAGACTGTATCTCTGATGGTATTGGGTTGCATGAGTGCATGTGGCATGGGCAGCCCACACATCTGGAAAGGCACCATCAATGCTGAAAGGTTTATCCAAGTTCTAGAACAACATATGCTCCCATCCAGACGTCGTCTCTTTCAGGGAAGACCTTGCATTTTCCAACATGACAATGCCAGACCCATACTGCATCAATTACATCATGGCTGCGTAGAAGAAGCATCCGGGTACTGAAATGGCCAGCCTGCAGTCCAGATCTTTCACCCATAGAAAACATTTGGCGCATCATAAAGAGGAAGGTGCGATAAAGAAGACCTAAGACTAGGGTTGAGCGGACACCTAGATGTCCGTGTTCGACGGGTTCGGCCGAACTTTAAAAAAAAGTCCGGGTCCGTGTCCCGGACTTTTACCGAACTTTTCCCGGACACCGAACCCCATTGAAGTCAATGGGGACCCGAACTTTAAGGCACTAAAATGGCTCTAAAACACCAAAGGAAAGGGCTAGAGTGCTGCAAATGGCAGCAAAACGTAATTAAGAGCATGGCAAGTGCTCTGCAAACAAATGTGGATAGGGAAATAACTTAAAACAACAAAAAAAAACAGAAAAATAAAACAATGTTCTTCTTCATCTCTGAAGGACGAGGCCCATATGGAGTAGGAGGGAGGTTGAGGTGGTGGTGGATGTGGCGGTGACATAGGCGTGCGCACAGGGTGTGCTGGGTGTGCCTGGGCACACCCTAATCACCTAGGGCACATAGCATTGCCAGTGAGGAGATGGGAAAGATCTCCCTGGGACCTGCTCTGCTCTATTTCTCCTTGCCTACAGGTACATGGCCCCGATACATTACTCTCCCTGCTGGCAAACACATGCATGTGTATTTCAACTTTGGGGTGCACACCTTAATGCAATAGGCTGCGCACACCTATGGGCGGTGTAGGTGGAAGCGGCGGTGGAGGAGGACCAGGGCCGGATTAACAGCATCATGGGCTTGGTGCTGAGGATTTTGAAGGGCCTTAGGGCCGTGCCTTGCCATGCACCCAGAGGAGGAAGGGTGCAGCCATGCATGCCTAATTCAACATGGGATGCTGTCTCTGAAGCCCATAAACACATCCATGCATCGCCAACTGTCCCTCCTTGTCCGGCCTTCACGCTGTGTGGGGAGGTTCTGAGGGTGCTGCCTGGGGAAGCGAGCATAGAAGCCAGACTTCTGTGTTTACAAGTGACAGAAGAGCGGTAACAGTGAATATGGCCAACCCGGGGCCTATATAAAAGGTAGGGGCCTGGAGCTGCAGCTCCAATAGCCCCTACATTAATCTGGCCCTGAGGAGGAGGACGAGGTAGCCAACACTGCTTCTTTTCACAAATTTTAAATGAGGGTACACCCCAAAAGAGTGAGAAAGAGCAAAAATGGAACAATGGGTGGGTAAGGTCGGTATCCATTGCTATTCTGCATAAGGTACGGAAAAGTCCCGTGGGATCCATGCCTGGTTCATTTTAATGAACGTGAGCTTGTCCACATTGTCTCTGGACAGGCGGCTGCGCTTGTCTGTTATAACGCCCCCAGCCGTGCTAAATACCCGTTCAGATAATACACTGGCTGCAGGGCACGCCAGCACCTCCAAGGCGTAAAGGGCAAGCTCAGGCCATGTGCCCAATTTGGAGACCCAGAAGTTGAAGGGGGCAGACCCGTCATTCACTACATGTAGGCGTGTGCACACATACTGCTCCACCATGTTGGTAAAATGCTGCCTCCTGCTAAGACGTTCCATCTGAGCTGCTGGTGCTGCTGTTTGTTGTGGCGTGCTGACAAAGCTTTTCCACATTTCGGCCATGCTAACCCTGCCTTCTGAGGTGCTGGCGGTGCCCTGGTTGCGTTGGCGACCTCCTCCTCCTCCTCCTCTGCCTTGTGCTTCCACTGTGGCCCCGCTGTCAGATGGGAATGCCAGCAGCATGGCGTCTACCAGCGTGCGCTTGTACTCGCGCATCTTGCGATCGCGCTCCAGTGAGTGAATTAAGGACGGTACGTTGTCCTTGTAACGGGGATCCAGCAGCGTGGCCACCCAGTAATCAGCACAAGTTAGAATGTGGGCAACTCGGCGGTCGTTGTGGAGACACTGCAGCATGTAATCGCTCATGTGTGCCAGGCTGCCCAGAGGCAACGAAAGGCTGTCCTCTGTGGGAGGTGTATGGTCCGTGTCCTCTGTATCCCCCCAGCCACGCACCAGTGATGGCCATGAGCTGGCCTGGGTGCCACCCTGCTGTGAACATGGTTCCATCTCCTCCTCCAGCTCCTCCTCCTCCTCATCCTCCTCATCCTCCAGAACTGTGCCCCTGCTGGACAATTGCGTCCCTGGCGTTTGCGTGTGCAGGAACCCACCCTCGGAGCCCCTTGCGAATGACTGCCCTGAAAGCCTTGGAAATGTTACCTCTTCATCCTCCTCCTCCTCCTCATCCTGTGCCACATCCTCTTCCATCATCGCCCGAATTGTTTTTTCAAGGAGGCATAGAAGTGGGATAGTTAAGCTGAGAACGGCGTCATTGCCACTGGCCATGTTGGTGGAGTACTCAAAACAGCGCAACAAGGCACACAGGTCTCGCATGGAGGCCCAGTTATTGGTGGTGAAGTGGTGCTGTTCCGCAGAGCGACTCACGCGTGCGTGCTGCAGCTGAAACTCCACTATGGCCTGCTGCTGCTCGCACAGTCTTTCCAGCATGTGCAAGGTGGAGTTCCACCTTGTGGGCACGTCACATATGAGGCGGTGAGCGGGAAGGCCGAAGTTACGCTGCAGCGCTGCCAGGCGAGCAGCAGCAGGGTGAGAACGCCGAAAGTGCGCACAAACGGCCCGCACTTTCTGCAGCAGCTCTGACATATCGGGGTAGTTTTTAAGGAACCTCTGCACCACCAAATTCAGCACATGCGCCAGGCAAGGGATGTGCGTCAAACCGGCTAGGCCCAGAGCTGCTATGAGATTTCGCCCGTTATCGCACACCACCAGGCCGGGCTTGAGGCTCGCTGGCAGCAACCACTCATTTGTCTGCTGTTCCATGCTCCTCCACAACTCCTGCGCGGTGTGTGGTTTGTCCCCCAAACAGGCAAGTTGTAAAACTGCCTGCTGTCGTTTACCCCTGGCCGTGCTGAAGTTGGTGGTGAAGGTGTTACGCTGTCCGGATGAGGAGGCGGTAGAGGATGAGGAAGCGGAGTAGGAGGAGTTAGGAACAGGAGGCAAACTGAAGCGCCCTGCAATCCTCGGTGGTGGAAGGACATGCGCCAAATTGCTATCCGCCTCAGGCCCATCCGCCACTGCATTTACCCAGTGTGCCGTTAGGGAGATATAACGCCCCTGACCGTGCTTACTGGTCCACGTATCCGTAGTTAGGTGGACCTTGGCACAGATGGCGTTGCGCAGTGCACACCTGATTTTTTCCCCCACTTGGTTGTGCAGGGAAGGGATGGCTTGCCTGGAAAAGTAGTGGCGGCTGGGCACGACGTACTGTGGGACAGCCACCGACATAAGGTTTTTAAAACTGTGCGTCTCCACCAGACGGAATGACAGCATTTCAAAGGCCAATAATTTTGAAATGCTGGCATTCAGGGCCAGGGATCGCGGGTGGGTAGGGGGGTACTTCCTCTTCCTCTCAAGTGTTTGGGAGATGGAAAGCTGAACGCTTCCACGGGACATTGTGGAGATGGTTGTTGGTGACCCAGGTGGTGGTGTTGCTGACAGATCGTCTGTTTGCGGGGTGGCAGGTGCCGGTATCACTACAGATGTGGCTGGAGCGGCCGAGACTGCAGCAGAAGAGGAAGCAGGATGAGCCAGAGACGTTTCTTGGTTTTGAAGGTGTGTACTCCACTGCAGCTCGTGCTTTGCACTTAGATGCCTGATCATGCAGGTTGTGCTCAGGTTGAGAAGGTTCATGCCTCGCTTCAAGCTCTGATTGCACAGGGTGCAAACCACTCGTGTCCTGTCATCAGCACATTTTCTAAAGAACTTCCACGCTAGAGAACTCCTTTGAGCTGACTTTGGTGCGCTCGTTCCCTTGCTGCGTTGGGCAGTAGCGGGCGTAGTGTCTAGGGCACGGCCGCTCCGCTTCTGCACCCTGCTCCCTCTTCTGCTGTGCTGGTGGCTCTGTGCGACCACCGCCTCTTCCTCCAAACTACTCAGTTCACCTGCATGACGTTCATTCCATGTGGGGTCGAGGACCTCATCGTCCTCCACATCATCTTCCACCCAGTCTTCACCCCTGCCCTCCTTGTCGGTCTCCACAATGCTGAACGCCGCAGCAGTTGGCACCTGCGTTTCGTCATCATCGGAGACGTGCTGCGATGATCCTTGCATGTACTCATCTTGAGAAATAAGTGGTTGGGCATCGCTGCACTCAATCTCTTCCACTTCTGGGGCAGGGCTAGGTGGATGGCCCTGGGAAACCCTGCTGACAGAGTCCTCAAAAAGAATAAGAGACTGCTGTATGGCTTGGGGCTCAGACTGCTGGCCTGATTTGCAAGGGGGTGAGGTGAAAGACGGTTGGACATTGGCTGCAGGTGCCAACTCTGACCTTTCTGCAGTAGACTGGGTGGGAGACAATGTGAAGGAACTGGAGGCACTGTCAGCAGCAAACCAATCTACTATCGCCTCAACTTGTTCTGGCCTCATCACTTCTAGGGGCGTTTGATGCCCTACCAAATACTGATGCAGGTTCTGTCGCCTACTCACACTTGAGGAAGGTGTTTCACTTGTGCGTGTAGCTGGCACAGATCGACCATGTCCTCTCCTTGCAACAGGAGCTCTACCAGCAGCACCACGACCCAGGCCACGGCCCTTATTTGACGGTCTCCTCATATTTCTGTAATTTAAGATCTTGCCCTAGAAAGGTTTTTATTGAATAGCGGAATAGAAAATATGATCCAAAAAAAGTGTATGTATATCACACGTACACAACCACACTAGGCCCCAATTACTATTGTTTGTACCCCTAAAAGGCTAGATGAGGAGTAGGGGGAGTATGGAACAGGCAGCACCCTCAAACCTTCAGAAGTATGAGATGAACCCCAACAACTTGGAAAGGTGGATCTCTCTCACACGTACCGACACAGACTATCCCGCAATTCAATTGATCCTCAAAGGTTTTTATTGAATAGCGGAATAGGAAATATGATCAAAAAAAGTGTATGTATCTCGCACGTACACAACCACACTAGGCCCCAATTACTATTGTTTGTACCCCTAAAAGGCTAGATGAGGAGTAGGGGGGGTATGGAACAGGCAGCACCCTCAAACCTTCAGAAGTATGAGATGAACCCCAACAACTTGGAAAGGTGGATCTCTCTCACACGTACCGACACAGACTATCCCGCAATTCAATTGATCCTCAAAGGTTTTTATTGAATAGCGGAATAGGAAATATGATCAAAAAAAGTGTATGTATCTCGCACGTACACAACCACACTAGGCCCCAATTACTATTGTTTGTACCCCTAAAAGGCTAGATGAGGAGTAGGGGGGGTATGGAACAGGCAGCACCCTCAAACCTTCAGAAGTATGAGATGAACCCCAACAACTTGGAAAGGTGGATCTCTCTCACACGTACCGACACAGACTATCCCGCAATTCAATTGATCCTCAAAGGTTTTTATTGAATAGCGGAATAGGAAATATGATCAAAAAAAGTGTATGTATCTCGCACGTACACAACCACACTAGGCCCCAATTACTATTGTTTGTACCCCTAAAAGGCTAGATGAGGAGTAGGGGGGGTATGGAACAGGCAGCACCCTCAAACCTTCAGAAGTATGAGATGAACCCCAACAACTTGGAAAGGTGGATCTCTCTCACACGTACCGACACAGACTATCCCGCAATTCAATTGATCCTCAAAGGTTTTTATTGAATAGCGGAATAGGAAATATGATCAAAAAAAGTGTATGTATCTCGCACGTACACAACCACACTAGGCCCCAATTACTATTGTTTGTACCCCTAAAAGGCTAGATGAGGAGTAGGGGGGGTATGGAACAGGCAGCACCCTCAAACCTTCAGAAGTATGAGATGAACCCCAACAACTTGGAAAGGTGGATCTCTCTCACACGTACCGACACAGACTATCCCGCAATTCAATTGATCCTCAAAGGTTTTTATTGAATAGCGGAATAGGAAATATGATCAAAAAAAGTGTATGTATCTCGCACGTACACAACCACACTAGGCCCCAATTACTATTGTTTGTACCCCTAAAAGGCTAGATGAGGAGTAGGGGGGGTATGGAACAGGCAGCACCCTCAAACCTTCAGAAGTATGAGATGAACCCCAACAACTTGGAAAGGTGGATCTCTCTCACACGTACCGACACAGACTATCCCGCAATTCAATTGATCCTCAAAGGTTTTTATTGAATAGCGGAATAGGAAATATGATCAAAAAAAGTGTATGTATCTCGCACGTACACAACCACACTAGGCCCCAATTACTATTGTTTGTACCCCTAAAAGGCTAGATGAGGAGTAGGGGGGGTATGGAACAGGCAGCACCCTCAAACCTTCAGAAGTATGAGATGAACCCCAACAACTTGGAAAGGTGGATCTCTCTCACACGTACCGACACAGACTATCCCGCAATTCAATTGATCCTCAAAGGTTTTTATTGAATAGCGGAATAGGAAATATGATCAAAAAAAGTGTATGTATCTCGCACGTACACAACCACACTAGGCCCCAATTACTATTGTTTGTACCCCTAAAAGGCTAGATGAGGAGTAGGGGGGGTATGGAACAGGCAGCACCCTCAAACCTTCAGAAGTATGAGATGAACCCCAACAACTTGGAAAGGTGGATCTCTCTCACACGTACCGACACAGACTATCCCGCAATTCAATTGATCCTCAAAGGTTTTTATTGAATAGCGGAATAGGAAATATGATCAAAAAAAGTGTATGTATCTCGCACGTACACAACCACACTAGGCCCCAATTACTATTGTTTGTACCCCTAAAAGGCTAGATGAGGAGTAGGGGGGGTATGGAACAGGCAGCACCCTCAAACCTTCAGAAGTATGAGATGAACCTCAAAAACTTGGAAAGGTGGATCTCACACGTACCAACACAGACTATCCCCCAATTTAACTGATCCCCAAAGGTTTTTGATTAAATAGCGGAATAGAAAATATGATCCCAAAAAAGTGTATGTATATCACACGTACACAACCACACTAGGCCCCAATTACTATTGTTTGTACACCTAAAAGGCTAGGAGTAGGGGGAGTATGGAACAGGCAGCACCCTCAAACCTTCAGAAGTATGAGATGAACCCCAACAACTTGGAAAGGTGGATCTCTCTCACACGTACCAACACAGACTATCCCCCAATTTAACTGATCCCCAAAGGTTTTTGATTAAATAGCGGAATAGAAAATATGATCCCAAAAAAGTGTATGTATATCACACGTACACAACCACACTAGGCCCCAATTACTATTGTTTGTACCCCTAAAAGGCTAGGAGTAGGGGGAGTATGGAACAGGCAGCACCCTCAAACCTTCAGAAGTATGAGATGAACCTCAACAACTTGGAAAGGTGGATCTCTCTCACACGTACCAACACAGACTATCCCCCAATTTAACTGATCCCCAAAGGTTTTTGATTAAATAGCGGAATAGAAAATATGATCCCAAAAAAGTGTATGTATATCACACGTACACAACCACACTAGGCCCCAATTACTATTGTTTGTACCCCTAAAAGGCTAGGAGTAGGGGGAGTATGGAACAGGCAGCACCCTCAAACCTTCAGAAGTATGAGATGAACCCCAACAACTTGGAAAGGTGGATCTCTCTCACACGTACCAACACAGACTATCCCCCAATTTAACTGATCCCCAAAGGTTTTTGATTAAATAGCGGAATAGAAAATATGATCCCAAAAAAGTGTATGTATATCACACGTACACAACCACACTAGGCCCCAATTACTATTGTTTGTACCCCTAAAAGGCTAGGAGTAGGGGGAGTATGGAACAGGCAGCACCCTCAAACCTTCAGAAGTATGAGATGAACCCCAACAACTTGGAAAGGTGGATCTCTCTCACACGTACCAACACAGACTATCCCCCAATTTAACTGATCCCCAAAGGTTTTTGATTAAATAGCGGAATAGAAAATATGATCCCAAAAAAGTGTATGTATATCACACGTACACAACCACACTAGGCCCCAATTACTATTGTTTGTACCCCTAAAAGGCTAGGAGTAGGGGGAGTATGGAACAGGCAGCACCCTCAAACCTTCAGAAGTATGAGATGAACCTCAACAACTTGGAAAGGTGGATCTCTCTCACACGTACCAACACAGACTATCCCCCAATTTAACTGATCCCCAAAGGTTTTTGATTAAATAGCGGAATAGAAAATATGATCCCAAAAAAGTGTATGTATATCACACGTACACAACCACACTAGGCCCCAATTACTATTGTTTGTACCCCTAAAAGGCTAGGAGTAGGGGGAGTATGGAACAGGCAGCACCCTCAAACCTTCAGAAGTATGAGATGAACCCCAACAACTTGGAAAGGTGGATCTCTCTCACACGTACCAACACAGACTATCCCCCAATTTAACTGATCCCCAAAGGTTTTTGATTAAATAGCGGAATAGAAAATATGATCCCAAAAAAGTGTATGTATATCACACGTACACAACCACACTAGGCCCCAATTACTATTGTTTGTACCCCTAAAAGGCTAGGAGTAGGGGGAGTATGGAACAGGCAGCACCCTCAAACCTTCAGAAGTATGAGATGAACCCCAACAACTTGGAAAGGTGGATCTCTCTCACACGTACCAACACAGACTATCCCCCAATGTAACTGATCCCCAAAGGTTTTTGATTAAATAGCGGAATAGAAAATATGATCCCAAAAAAGTGTATGTATATCACACGTACACAACCACACTAGGCCCCAATTACTATTGTTTGTACCCCTAAAAGGCTAGGAGTAGGGGGAGTATGGAACAGGCAGCACCCTCAAACCTTCAGAAGTATGAGATGAACCTCAACAACTTGGAAAGGTGGATCTCTCTCACACGTACCAACACAGACTATCCCCCAATTTAACTGATCCCCAAAGGTTTTTGATTAAATAGCGGAATAGAAAATATGATCCCAAAAAAGTGTATGTATATCACACGTACACAACCACACTAGGCCCCAATTACTATTGTTTGTACCCCTAAAAGGCTAGGAGTAGGGGGAGTATGGAACAGGCAGCACCCTCAAACCTTCAGAAGTATGAGATGAACCCCAACAACTTGGAAAGGTGGATCTCTCTCACACGTACCAACACAGACTATCCCCCAATTTAACTGATCCCCAAAGGTTTTTGATTAAATAGCGGAATAGAAAATATGATCCCAAAAAAGTGTATGTATATCACACGTACACAACCACACTAGGCCCCAATTACTATTGTTTGTACCCCTAAAAGGCTAGGAGTAGGGGGAGTATGGAACAGGCAGCACCCTCAAACCTTCAGAAGTATGAGATGAACCCCAACAACTTGGAAAGGTGGATCTCTCTCACACGTACCAACACAGACTATCCCCCAATTTAACTGATCCCCAAAGGTTTTTGATTAAATAGCGGAATAGAAAATATGATCCCAAAAAAGTGTATGTATATCACACGTACACAACCACACTAGGCCCCAATTACTATTGTTTGTACCCCTAAAAGGCTAGGAGTAGGGGGAGTATGGAACAGGCAGCACCCTCAAACCTTCAGAAGTATGAGATGAACCCCAACAACTTGGAAAGGTGGATCTCTCTCACACGTACCAACACAGACTATCCCCCAATTTAACTGATCCCCAAAGGTTTTTGATTAAATAGCGGAATAGAAAATATGATCCCAAAAAAGTGTATGTATATCACACGTACACAACCACACTAGGCCCCAATTACTATGGTTTGTACCCCTAAAAGGCTAGGAGTAGGGGGAGTATGGAACAGGCAGCACCCTCAAACCTTCAGAAGTATGAGATGAACCCCAACAACTTGGAAAGGTGGATCTCTCTCACACGTACCAACACAGACTATCCCCCAATTTAACTGATCCCCAAAGGTTTTTGATTAAATAGCGGAATAGAAAATATGATCCCAAAAAAGTGTATGTATATCACACGTACACAACCACACTAGGCCCCAATTACTATTGTTTGTACCCCTAAAAGGCTAGATGAGGAGTAGGGGGAGTATGGAACAGGCAGCACCCTCAAACCTTCAGTATGAGATTGTGTTCACTGTACCCCACAAAGATTGAGTTCACTGCACCCCACAATGATTGTGTTCACTGCACCCCACAAAGATTGTGTTCACTGCACCTCACAAAGATTGTGTTCACTGTACCCCCCAAAGATTGTGTTCACTGCACCCCACAAAGATTCTGTTCACTGTACCCCACAAAGATTGTGTTCACTGCACCCCAAAAAGATTGTGTTCACTGCACCCCAAAAAGGATGTTGTTCACTGCACCCCAAAAAGGATGTTGTTCACTCCACCCCAAAAAGATTGTGTTCACTGCACCCCACAAAGATTGTGTTCACTGCACCCCAAAAAGATTGTGTTCACTGCACCCCAAAAATGATTTTGTTCACTGCACCCCAAAAAGGATTTTGTTCACTGCACCCCAAAAAGGATGTTGTTCACTCCACCCCAAAAAGATTGTGTTCACTGCACCCCAAAAAGATTGTGTTCACTGCACCCCACAAAGGATTTTGTTCACTGCACCCCAAAAAGATTGTGTTCACTGCACCCCAAAAAGGATGTTGTTCACTGCACCCCAAAAAGGATTTTGTTCACTGCACCCCAAAAAGATTGTGTTCACTGCACCCCACAAAGGATTTTGTTCACTGCACCCCACAAAGATTGTGTTCACTGCACACCAAAAAGGATTGTGTTCACTGCACCCCAAAAAGATTTTGTTCACTGCACCCCAAAAAGATTGTGTTCACTGCAGCCCAAAAAGATTGTGTTCACTGCAGCCCAAAAAGATTGTGTTCACTGCAGCCCAAAAAGATTGTGTTCACTGCAGCTCACACACAGAAAAATGGATGTGGATCACTGACACCTGCCTATCTCCAATCCCACACCACACAGCAATATCGATTGTAGTTTGTAGAACACAGTTTCCCTAAAATTCAGCAGACTCTGTCCCTAACAGGATTGAGAAGAGATCGTAGATCAGGATTGAGTGCAGACCCCACCCCCCACACAGCAATATCGATTGTAGTTTGTAGAAGACACTGACCCTATATAATTCAGCAGACTCTATCCCTAAAATGCCTACAACTCGCCCTGCCTAAACACTCCGACCTGTCCCTCAATTCTATCCGGACACAAATGGTTTTTTCCTGCCTATCTTTCCCTAATCAGCAGCCAGCACGTTGATGTGTGCTCTGTCCCTGAATCTAAGCAGCATAATGACGCCGCTGCGGCTGCCTCGAACTTATAAAGACTTGGTCACATGCTTCAGACGGCCAATCACAGCTACTGAGACATTTGCAGGCATGGCTGGGATGGCTTAAGGCACACCAGTTAAACGATTGTTGATTGGCTGTTGAAAGCCCGCCATGAAAAGAGCGCCAAAGCATGCAAAACCCGGAAATAAAACGACCGAACACGGATTTTTACCCGAACATACAGTAAAGTGTCCGTGTCCGTGTTCGGGTACAAAAAATCCAATTATTCGGTACGAACACGAATAATACAGTCCGTGTTCGCTCAACACTACCTAAGACAGTTGAGCAACTAGAAGCCTGTATTAGACAAGAATGGGACAACATTCCTATTTCTAAACTTGAGCAACGTGTCTCCTCAGTCCTCAGATGTTTGCAGACTGTTATAAAAAGAAGAGGGGATGCCACACAGTGGTAAACATGGCCTTGTCGCAACTTTTTTGAGATATGTTGATGCCATGAAATTTAAAATCAATATATTTTTCCCTTAAAATGATACATTTTCACAGTTTAAACATTTGATATGTCATCTATGTTGTATTATGAATAAAATATGGAAATTTTGAAACTTCCACATCATTGCATTCTGTTTTTACAAGTTTTTTGAAATCGGGTTTGTACATGGTGCACATTAAAGAATATACAATTCCACATAAGAAATTCAACGCGTTTCAAACACATCTGTCTTGTTCAGGAGCACATGTGGACAAAATATTCACATTTGTGCTGTTACCATCACTATCAGTCTTAATCTTTTAAAATTGTAGTTTATATGACTCTCTGTGAAGAGAAGTCAGAAAGCACTTGTGTGAGTAAACCTTCACTAGGTTACCCAGGATCCTCTGCTTGGTCTCTACTAACAGACATTCCACCGTTTAAAATTCCAAAAATAGAAAGACGCAGGGCACAAGGCTCATATAGTGTAAAATCCCCAAGAAGACTTCATTAAAAAGCATACAAAACAAATAAAAAACACTTTGCATCACACCAGGAAACAAACTATGAATCCCATAATACAATGCGGGATCACGCATTCATGGTGACAACACGCCATCTGGTTACACCCTACATACTTTTCGTCAAAAATTACATCATCAGGAGCCCAGGCTTTCATCCAGGCTCCTAATGATGTCATTCTTGACAAAATGTATGTAGAAAGTGAGAAGTCAGAAATGAAGCGTTACCGATTTAACATTAAAGATGGTTGAATTGTAAAGAACACAGTTTCATTTTTTGAGGGTTTGTAGGAGCCATATAAGTCAGGTCAATTGTGTTTGAGAGAGTTTAAGATATAGTTTCAAAAAGCAGTATGCCTGTATATTATGATCTGCATTAAGGGTTTTGTAAAACAATCAATCACAGCACAGCTTCTTAAACAGAAGAACATCACATAATCACCAAAGATCTAACACAGATTTTAATATGTTTAAAGTGAAAGAAAATGTGTCACACTAACTCACCAGTTAAATGTTGATCCTCTTTGCTCTGATCCACCCTCTATAAGTTTTCATAAGAAATCACTTCCCAAATACATTTTTTGTTTTGTTTTGTTTTTTTGAAGCAGTCATGTGATAACACAGTCGTCAAAAATGTGGTTGTTTGGGGTAGGTATTATGGACCTATGATAAAATACCTGTGTCTATGTATACATCTAAGTGTATTTAGTAAGTATTGTATTCACCGTCTGAACCAAAATAGCATACATGGGAAAAGTGTTCTGCATAGGTCGCAGAAAAAAGTTGGTTGTGTGGAGGGTGGATAATACACAAGGTAACACATGAATGATGTGATAATAGGTCAATTTATTGTTGTTATATTGTGTGAAATGCACACTATGCAGTACAGGTTATAATGATTCAACGATAAACAGAAAACAAGACAGACATACATGTAACAAAAAATATACAAGAACCGGCCGGTGCAAAAAAAATGGTATCTTATCAGGATGGAAAATTGGGGATGTAGGAAGTTCACATGTAGTATCTCAGGGTTGAGCTTATTCCTCTCACATAAATATGTGTGTCCTGGTAAGTTCCTTGTGGAAACTCAGGTGCGTTATCGCTCATTGTATGGTGCAGAGGTGCTGATCCGGTAAAATAGGGGTTAACTGGAGAGGAGTTGGATCCGGATGGGGGATATGCTGGAGGGATGGTTAATCCTATTGCATATTCCTCTGCATTGCCAACCAGGGCTGGGCTGTCCTGGTATGTGGGGAATGCCTAGAGGGTGTATGCGTGCATCGCGGTGACGATGGGCAGCTGAATGGCTGGTGTGTGTGCAATCGCACTGGTATGGTGCCAGGGTTTCTGGGGGACTTGTGAGGTACAAAGATCCTGCTGACGGTATTGATCACACCGCTTTAGCATTTCTCTATATAGCAGTGAGTCCAACAATGGTGCGGAACCCTCTGTAGGTGGGACATCATCCTGTCAGTGCTCAAAGCCATCAGGGTTGTCAAGGAGTTATCGCGCTGGGAGACGAGTACCCACCCAGCATGCTGGTGGGGGAGAGAACATAGCTCTGTGACTGATAGGTCACTGTTGTCAGCAATTTAATATGTTCGACTACAATTCTGACTTGCAGAGTTCTTTCTTCTCCCAACTATCCTTTAGTTGGGACTATCAGCACTGCAGTCTATTTTAAAGTGTAAAAAAAAAAGCTAAACTTTTTTTTTTTATTCATTTTGGATAGAGTTGAGAAAGATTAGAACACCTTATGATGTTATCATCGGAAGTGAAAGTTACAGAAGATTCAAAATTTTAGGTTGACACCAGAACAGTAATAGTGGAAAACTTCCAATGGGGACACTAGTTCTGGTGTCCCTGGTGACAGTTAGGGATTCCCTCACTTTAGAGGGATTTCTTTTCACTTCCTGTTTTGGCTACAGGACAGGAAGTGAAGAGAAATCTCCCCAATGGGGCAAAGGTGGCAAAAATAAGTATGCTTTTAGTTACACTTTAAGCTGACAGAAGCATTCAAGGTCCACATTCTGAACAATCGGATAATGGTAATTTGTGGAGATGGATCATAAAAAAAGCCTGTTTTAAATACTAGGGCTTGTTCTCATTATGTCTGTTGCGTGCAGTTTTCTGCACACTACCATACATGTATGTAAATCAATTATTTTCTAGGTGCACTGTTTAAATCATACATGTGCAGAGAAACATAACTCAATGAACATAGTGTGAACAGCTGGAGCATCAGAATGAAAGCCCAGTGATTTAAAAATACACTTTAGCCCACCTGACAAGGGGCTAGATGTTGGATTGACTTCTTAGGTACTTGTTATTGAGCTTTAGTTCTTATAGACAATCAACAGTATCAGTGAGATTTTGCATTAAAGTACTTGCAATAAAATGAAATAACTACAAAAATGCTCTGGTGATACAGTCAGCAAAATCATTAATCAGTGTTGTGTTTTTCTATATCTCTAGTAATTTTATTGTTCTTTGTTTTTTTTTTTATTTAGTGTGAACAACAGCATGCAAAATCATCCATGGTTTGTACAAAGTCAAATCGTATTTATGAGCCTGATTATCTTGAACCTAACATTTTGTGTTGATTGTACATTGTTTTCTTGGCTATTTTCAGTTGCAGGCAGCTGTAATTTAACATGCTTTCAAGCAGAGCACCTGGCGACTAAAAATGTAAAAGTTCTTGATTACGTACACAGAAACCAAACATCCAGTGCAAGATATACCCATAGAAGAATTTAGAATGGTTTGATATTTAATGGCATATTAAGTCTAATAGGACATTAATAACCAATGACCTTTTCATTAATTTACATAAGAGAGAAATTAAATTAATGACATATAGTTTATCTAAGAGAGAAATTACATTTTTCTCTTACAGCTATTAACGGCTTACACAGAGTGTGCCCTTTTTACTGTGCTCTCCATGACAACCTGTACAAAAAAATCCATACAGTACATCAATGGCATTGTTGCCATTACAGCCCTAGGGTAGGTCACTCCATTTAGTTGCGTACATGTAATACAAGAGAATGGGAAAAAAATTGTAAAATAGCTTTTTTGATAGGATTTATTTCTTCTAAAGCTGCTTAATGCCTTAACAAAGTATTATATCTGTATTTGGCACACATGTACCAAGTTCTTTTTAATGCATGTCTCCAGTGTGCTCCATTTTCCATACTGTGTGCGCCTCTAGCAAATGCCTTTTCCAATAAAAAGATACATATTGCCCATATTTCTTTTGCCTTGTGCTGCCGTATGCACCTCTCGTGATTATGATCCTTCCTCCCAACACTTAACAACACTGCAATATTTCAGATTATTTTCACCCTTGTGGCACAATTTTTCCACGCCCTGAATGTTTGTTACTCTTTTTTATGTATCATGTTTCCTGGCAGTCTCCATGGCAGCCTACGTGTGGGTTAACCCCGCCTCCTCTCCAATGGTATAGGACCCCCCTCTATAAATTTCAGCTTGCAGGCACAGCCAGTGTTCCTTTTTTGTCCTCCTCCAAGGATCAACTATTTGGATTATTTCCTGTTGGAATTTGGTCGGCTTACCTCAGAATGAAAAGTCGGTGTCTATGTCCAGGGCCCAGCCACGGGCGGGTGAGTGACATTTCAAAATCCCCTTTGGCTGATAACTGTGCGGTGCTTCGGATGGCCGACGGATATCCTGACAGGGTCTGAAGATTTGTCTCCTCCATGGCAGTGTTTTTGTTATGTTTGTTTGTCTCCAAACTATCTTTCTTTGCTATCCCTGGTGGCCCAATGGCGGCTGGAACGCTCCGTGCGTTCCAGCCATCTCCTTCCTGCTTCCCCTCCGCTCAGTCCGGCGGACGCATGCGCTGTATGGTAATGGAGCTCCGCTCGCTGCCTGCGCATGCGCACTTCGCCGCGTTCGGAAGCGAGGCCTGGTCCGCGCATGCGCACTTGCGATCACGGCCGGCCATCGCTGACGTCATCCTGGCGCGAAAATTTAAACGCCTGTCAGCTCCAGAGCATTTGGGAATGCACTGTGGGCATAGCGACGTCTTCCCGGTACCTTGTCCGTTTGTTTACCAGGTATGTGGGGACCGGATGCTGCATACCTTTTTGTGGTATGCAGGGGGGGGGGAGAGCGGTTGGATGCATATTAGGACAACACCTGAATGTTCCTTATTGCTTTGTAGTGATCCCTGTATGCTCTACTTCCTAGTGAGTTTGTGGTTTTGCCTGAAACATGGATCCTGCTTCACCGCCCTCTTGTGGCCAGCCCTCTCACAACAGGTGAGTGCTGGTACATTTAGAGGGATATGAAGGGAGGGATGCTGGCTCATGATTCATGGCTAAATCCTGTGTCTCCCTGGATTTCTCTTTCTCCCAGCTCCTCCAGGTCTGGTCAAGAAAGAGACCCTGTCAGGCCACGAAGAGAATCATCTTCAAGGTCAAGACGCCGTGAGTCTCCATCAGGGAGCAGACATGAGAGGAGACGCTCACATTCCTCCTCCAGACACCGCACACACCGCCACAGTAGCCATATGGCCCAGAGAGCCTGTTGGGGTTGTGGGGCGCATGTCCCGGAGGACAAGTCCCTTTGCGAGCCCTGTTTCGCTCATGCAGCTGGTGAAAGAGAGTCTGAAGATCAGAGATTGGAATCCCTGGTGAAACGGATTGTCCAACAATCCATGAAAGAGTGGAATGCTAGTCCCACACCTGGATCTGCTACTCCCAGCTCTCCTGCTGATGCTCCTGAAGAGCAAGGTCCCTCTCAGCCAAGCTTCACTTCCGGGAAATCCTCAGAGAGCGATTCGGAAGAAGAGGAAGGTGCAGTTGGGGGTTTTGATTTTGCCCTTGTTGCACCTCTCATAAGAGCAGTCAAAGAGGCTCTGAAATGGGAAGATCCCAGTACCCCACAAGTAAAACAGAGAAGGTTTTTCAAACATTTGGGGAAAGAGCGGCTAAACTTTCCGCTCCTGTCAGAATTGAAGGATGTCATCCTAGAAGAGTGGAGTAAAGGGGACAGCAAGACCTCCTTATCCTCCAAACTGTCCAAGTTGTATCCTTTTAAATCGGAAGAAGTCAGTCACCTGGAATCAGCTCCTCTGGTTGATGCTGCAGTTTCCAGACTGGCTAAACACGTTACACTCCCGCTGGATAATGCGGTGTCCTTTAAAGACCCTCTGGATAGGAAGATGGACTTGGATTTAAAAAGAATTTATGTCACAGCCGGTGCGGCTTGTAAACCTGTGCTAGCACTAGCAGCCATGTCTAAGGCCATGGAAACCTGGGTTTCTGATGTTGAACTAAAATTAAGAAGTGTGTCTGAAGATGCAGTAGAGAACTCTCCTGTTCAGGAACTGAAGTTAGCTTCTGTGTTTCTTGGAGAAGCATCCATTGATGTGTTACGTCTCTTATCCAGATCCATGTTGGCTTCTGTCACAGCCAAACGGGCCCTGTGGTTGCGTCCCTGGCTGGCAGACCCAGCCTCTAAACAGGCTTGGTGCAAAATCCCTTTTGAAGGTTCCTCTTTATTTGGAAACAAATTGGATAATGCAATTACTAAAGTGACGGGTGGAAAGTCAGGTCTCCTTCCCCAAGATAGGCGCCTCTTTGGCCCTAAGAAGCAGCAACCAAGAAAGCAGTTTGCAGAGCGATCAAAGGATGCCCGCTCATATAGGCCTGGGCGAGATTACAGGAGAAATTGGAAGAGCAGCCAAGCATCCTCTCGTAAGCCGGTCAGAGGCTCAGCACCTTCCGGTCAAGAAACCTCGAAGTCCTTTTGAGATTGGGCCCGTTCAGACATGCCAGGTGGGGGCACGCCTGCTCCACTTTCAGCGTGTCTGGGCGGCCTCAATCTCAGACTTCTGGACCATCAGGACAGTGTCCACAGGACATACATGGACTTTCTCAACAGATCCCGTGTCCAGATTTATTCCCACTCGCTTGCCTTCTCAGGACGAGAAAAGAAACGTTTTGCTCGACTATGTAAGCACTTTGGTAGCTCAGGGCGCAATAATTCCGGTGCCCGTGCAGGAAAGATTCCAAGGCGTGTACTCGCCCCTCTTTCTAGTACAGAAGAAGAATGGATCCTGGCGCCCTGTGATAGATCTCACCTATCTCAACAGGTTCATCAAGAACGAAAAGTTCAAAATGGAAACCTTATCTACTATCCAGAAAGCAGTACTTCCAGGAGACTGGCTAGTGTCAATAGATCTCAAAGACGCGTATTTCCATGTGCCTATAGCAGTAAACTTCCACAAGTACCTTCGTTTCGCGGTAGAACATCAACACTTCCAGTTCATCTGCCTTCCTTTTGGCCTGTCCACATCCCCAAGGGTGTTTTCCAAGGTCCTTCTAGCTGTGGTGGCTCTAATCAGAACAAAGGGTGTACGTCTACATCACTACTTGGACGATCTTCTACTGTTGTCACAAGACCGGGATCAACTTTTGTTCCACAGGGACCTGGTCACTACAACTCTCATGGAGTTCGGGTGGTTGTTGAATCTTCAAAAAAGTCATCTGGAGCCCTCTCAACATCTGGTCTATCTAGGGGCTCAATTCAACACCGTTCAGAATACACTTTCTCTGCCTCTAGAGAAAATCCCGGTGGTTCGGGAGAGGATCCTTCCAGCCCTCTCATCCTCTTTTCTGACGGCATCCCAGTGTCTCAAGATCATCGGCACAATGGTTTCGACGGCCCCTATGGTCAAGTGGGCACTGTGGCGAATGCGGCCCTTTCAGAGGGGCTTCCTTCGGCAGTGGAATCCGGAAGATCACGATCAGCATATCTTTATTTCCCACAGCATGAGGAGCAGCTTATTTTGGTGGCTCCAACGCAAGAACCTGCTCAATTGCCATTCTCTAGTCCCCATCACATGGGTCATCATTACAACCGACGCCAGCAACTCTGGCTGGGGAGCCCATTGCATGACAGAGGTGGCTCAAGGGAAATGGCCCCCGCAAGCCCACTCCCCGGTTTCCAACGTCCTGGAGCTTCGTGCGGCTTTTCTAGCTCTTCAAGCTTTCCATCATCTAATAGAAGGCAAATCCGTACTTCTTCGAATGGACAACACCACGGCAGTGGCTTATGTGAAAAGACAGGGCGGTACCAGGAGTCTCTCCCTTCTTCAAGAAGTAGACCCAATCATGACATGGGCCCAAGCCCATCTGTCCAACATCTCGGCGGCCTACATTCCGGGGCCACAGAATGTTCAGGCAGATTTCCTTTCCAGAGTTCAGTTGAATCACAACGAGTGGTCTCTCCACATAGACTCATTCAAGTGGATTCTGTCCCTAGGGGTCTCACCAGAAGTAGACCTGTTTGCATCTCCATGCAACCACAAGCTAGTCCGGTACTTCACACGCAGCAAGTGTCACCAAGCATGCGGAACGGATGCTCTGACCGACAGATGGGAATTCAGCAGGGCATATGCTTTTCCCCCATTTCCCATCATCCTCAGATTTCTTCAGAGACTCCAAGCGGAAGATGTGGAGATCGTCATGGTAGCCCCTCACTGGCCGAACAGGCCCTGGTTCCCACTTCTCCTGCAACTCAGCTATCGGAGCCCGATTCCCCTGCCCATCAAACCAAACCTTCTCTCGCAGGGAACAACATTACACCCCTGCCCCGCCTTGCTCAGGTTAACGGTCTGGTTCTTGAGAGGGAGAGGTTGGAGTCACTCGGATGCCCTCCTGGGGCAATCCCTACTTTAATGAACTCTAGGAGACCTAGCACGAACAGAGTTTACTGTAGAGTCTGGTCTAGATTCTTGGAATTCACGTACCCGGAGGGAAATCATTCCCTGAATTTCGGAGTTCAAGAAGTCCTGAAGTTCCTTCAAGCAGGTCTGGATAAGTCCCTATCAGTTGGGACTCTCAGGGTGCAAATATCAGCCTTATCGGTGTTCTCAGGGTTCTCCTGGGCCAAGCATATACTCATACAACAATTCTTCAAAGGTGCGGTCAGACTCAGACCTCAGAGGAAGCCAAGGTTCCCAAAATGGGACCTTCCCCTTGTCCTTAACGTCCTTTCAAGATCTAGTTTGTCGGACTCCATTAAAGATCTTACCATTAAAACAGCCTTTTTAGTAGCAATCACTTCAGCTAAAAGAGTTTCTGAGATTAGCTCTCTTGGTTATAAAGAACCTTTTCTCACGTTTTTCCCGGACCGAGTAGTCCTAATTCCGATGCTCAATTCCAATCCGAAGGTATCATCGGTTTTTCATGAGAACCAGGAGATTGTACTTCCTACCTTTCGTTCTTCAGAGGATAATGAACCTCATCCCTTGGATGTAGGGAAAACTCTTATGGAATATCTCCAGTCAACGTCTTCTTTCAGACAATCGGATAATCTCTTCGTCCTTTTCTCAGGCAAGAATAGAGGGAAACGGGCCTCGTCAAGGTCCATTGCGGCCTGGATTGTGTCTGCCATTCAGCGAGCTTACTGTGTAGAGGGTTTGGCTCCTCCGGAGGCGGTGACAGCCCACTCGACGAGAAGCATCTCAACGTCCTGGGCGGCTTCACATCATGTTGCACCAGAAGTAGTCTGCAGAGCAGCTTCATGGTCTTCTGTAAATACGTTCATGACACATTATTGTGTGGAGCCAGCCTCCTTATCTTCAGTTAATTTTGGCTTGACTGTTTTGTCTGCTAATAATTTGAAGTAAAATTTGATTTGAAACATTCCCACCCGTGTGGTTTGGGCTAGTTATTTCCCACACGTAGGCTGCCATGGAGACTGCCAGGAAAACGGAAAATTCCTATCATACTTACCGTAATTTTCCTTTCCTGGTGGTCTCCATGGCAGCCGGAGTTCCCACCCTCTGGTCTTGGATTCGGCTAAGATATGGAACACTGGCTGTGCCTGCAAGCTGAAATTTATAGAGGGGGGTCCTATACCATTGGAGAGGAGGCGGGGTTAACCCACACGTAGGCTGCCATGGAGACCACCAGGAAAGGAAAATTACGGTAAGTATGATAGGAATTTTCCGTTTTCTTTAATATTTGTTGTACCAGTTCTTTATTATCTTACATGTGCTTCATATTTTTGCTCATCTACAGTGAGGGAAAAAAAGTATTTGATCCCCTGATGATTTTGTACACTTGCCCACTGACAAAGAAATAATCAGTCTATAATTTTAATGGTAGGTTTATTTTAATAGTGAGAGACAGAATAACAACAAAAATATCCAGAAAAACACATTAAAAAAAAAAAAAAAAAGCTATAAATTGATGATTTGCATTTTGTTTGTTTATGAGTGAAATAGGTATTTGATCCCCTATCAATCAGCAAGATTTCTGGCTCCCAGGTGTCTTCTATACTAGTAACAAACTGGAATTAGGAGCACTCTCTTAGAGGGAGTGCTCCTAATCTTAGCTTGTTACCTGTATAAAAGACAACTGTCCACAGAAGCAATCGATTAATCAGATTCCAATCTCTCCACCATGGCCAAGGCCAAAGAGCTGTCCGAGGGTCAGGGACAAGATTGTAGACCTACACAATGCTGGAAAGGGTTAAAAGACCATCCCCAAGCAGCTTGGTGAGAGGGTGACAACAGTTTGTGCTATTATTCGCAAATGGAAGAAACACAAAATAACTCTCAATCTCCCTCGGTCTGGAGCTTCATGCAAGATCTCACCTCGTGGAGTTTCAATGATCATGAGAGCGGTGATAAAACAGCCATAACTACACGGGAGAACCTTTTCAATGATCTCAAGGCAGCTGGGACCATGGTCACCAAAAAAACAATTTGCAACACACTACGCCGTGAAGAATTTAAATACTGCAGTGCCTGCAAGGTCCCCCTGCTCAAGAAACCACATGTGAAGTTTACTAATGAACATCTGAATGATTCAGAAAGGAGAACTGGGTGAAAGTGCTGTAGTCAGATGAGACCAAAATCAAGCTCTTTGGCATCAATTCAACTCGCTGTGTTTGGAGGAGGAGGAATGTTGCCCATGACCCCAAGCACCTTATCCCCACTGTCAAACATGGAGATGGAAACATTATTAATTGGGGGTGTTTTTCTGCTAAGGTAACTGGAAAACTTCACCACATCAAAGGAACGATGGACAGGGCCATGTGCTGTCAAATCTTGGGTGAGAACCTCCTTCCCTCAGCCAGGGCAATAGAAATGGGTTGTGGACGGGTATTCCAGAATGACAATGACCCAAAACACACGGCCAAGGCAACAAAGGAGTGGCTCAAGAAGAAGCACATTAAGGTCCTGAAGTGGCCTAGCCAGTCTCCAGACCTTAATCCCATAGAAAATATGTGGAGGGAGCTGAAGATTTGAGTTACCAAATGTCAGTTTCGAAAGCCTAAAGACTTGGAGAGGATTTGCAAAGAGGAGTAGAACAAAATCCCTCCTGAGATGTGTGTAAACCTGGTGGCCAGCTACAGGAAACGTCTGACCTCTGTAAATGCCAACAAGAGTTTTGCCACCAAGTATCAAGTCATGTTTTGTGAACAGGTCAAATACTTATTTCACTCATTAAAATGCAAATCAATTTATACATTTTTTGAAATGTGTTTTTCTGGATTTTTTTTTTTGTTGTTATTCTCGTCTTGCTGTTAAAATTAACCTACCATTAAAATTATAGACTTATCATTTCTTTGTCAGTGGGCAAACGTACAAAATCATCAGGGGATCAAATACTTTTTCCCACACTGTAAATGGTATAGTGTCCGGGTGTCATAACTAAAATATGTCATTGCATTCACAAAGCCACCAATTAGATTAAAACTTAAAAATAAGAAAATAAGAGAACCATTGCAAATATGGCTACTAGTGGATAACTTCCAATCAATGTTGAATATAAATTAATTGTTTTATGATATGGAATACCTAAGGGGTACTTAAAAATAATACAATGTTTGGCAAAAAAAGTAGCACCCCTTGAAAGTTCAGGTGTTTCCTGTGAAGAGTACTGTAAATGTTACACTATATAAGGACATTTTAGTCAATTTATGCACTTCAAGGCTTGTGACAACAGTTTGGGGAAAGCCCTTTCCAGCATCAGTGTACTTCTGTGCACAATGCCAGCTACATAAAGACATGGTTTATTGAGTTTGGTATTTAGCAAAAAAACAAGGTCAGAGCATGTTGCACACATAATTAATGATGAGGGGAGGATGGTTACAGAGGACACTGAGAAGGCAACCGTGCTTAATGCTTTCTTCTCCTCAGTCTTTACACATGAAAAGGAGGGGTACACTGACCATGACTGTATGATTAGCAATACTTCACTGGACTTGCCACTATGGCTAACAGAGGGTGAAATCAGGAAAAGGCTGGATAAAATTAACACAAGTAAATCACCAGGCCCGGATGGCGTACATCCGAGAGTACTCAAAGAACTCAGTAAGGTTATATTTAGACCACTGTTCCTGATCTTTGCTGATAATATTTTGATAGGAACTGTACCAGGTGACTGGAGGAAAACTAACGTGATACCAATATTCAAAAAAGGGCAGAGGCATATCCTGGGAAATTATAGGCCGGTCAGCCTTACATCAATAGTATGTAAACTTCTGGAAGGGATGATAAGGGACTATATCCAAGTGTTTGCTAAAGATAACAACATCATCAACAGTAATCGGCACGGGTTTACAAAAGGGCATTCTTGTCAATCCAATCTATTAACATTCTATGAGGAGGTGAGCTGTGAACTAGATAGGGGGAGGCCAGTGGATGTGGTGTACCTGGATTTTGCTAAGGCATTTGATACAGTTCCCCATAAATGCTTAATTTATAAAATAAGGCCTGCAGGATACAGAACTGGTTAAAGGGGCATGTCCAAAGGGTGGTAATAACGCAAACTCAGACTGGTCTGGGGTGGGGAGTGGGGTCCCCCAAGGCTCAGCCCTGGGACCAATTTTGTTCAATTTATTCATAAATCGCATTGAGGATGGGATCACTAGCTGGATCTCAGTTTTGGCAGATGACACAAATTTAGGCAGGGACTTCACATTGGGAGGCAGAAATCTTACAGAATGACCTGAAAAAAAAAATAACAGAGTGGGCAACTACATGGCAAATGAGGTTTAATGTGGAGAAGTGTAAGGTATTGCGCTTCTGGACTAAAAACATAAAAGCACAATGCTCTTTAGGGGGGAACCTCTGGGGGAATCAAAAATGGAGAAAGATCTGGGAGTTTTAGTAGAAGATAGACTTAGCAATAGCATGCAATGTCAAGCTGCAGCTGCCAAAACCAGCAGAATATTAGCATGCATAAGGAAGGGGATGTATTCCAGAGATAAACTATAATTCTACCACTTTATAAAACACTGGTCCGACCGCATCTGGAGTATTCTGTCTAGTTCTGGTCGCCAGTCCTTTAGAAGGGATGTGTTGGAGCTGGAGAGAGTTCAGAGAAGGACAACTAAACTAATTAGGGGATTGGAGGACCTTAATTATGAAGAGCGCTTACAAGCACTTGATTTATTCTCCCTGGAGAGGAGACGCCTGAGAGGGTACATGATAGCGATTTACAAATACCTCAATGGTGATCTCCACATAAAAAAAACGATGCAGTCGCAAGGAATGCTTGAGGACACAAGGCCATACAATGGGATTAGAGGAGAAGCATTTTAACCTCAGGCTACACAGGGGGTTCTTTCCAGTAAGGGCTACAAGACTGTGGAATTCTCTGCCACAAATGGTAGTAACTGCGGCAAGTATGCCTACTTTTAAAAGACTCTTGGACATACATCTCAGGGATCAAAACATTGAGGGGTATGTGAAATGATTATCGCCACACACCTACACAGGTTTAACTGGATGGACTATTGTCTTTATTCAACCTCAAATACTATGTAACTATGTATTGAGAAACTTGATGGGGAAATCCCTCCTGGGATGCAGTCCCTGTCAGGAAAACACACTGATTATTGCTAGCGGCTCTAGCCATTGGCAATAATTGCATGTAAAAATCCTTCATGCCAGTTGTACCCAAGGCCCATATGGGTTGAATCTCAGCGGGTCCTTGCTGAATCTATGGATGGCTTTAAGTGACCTACACAGAGCCCTGGCATTAAAACCTTTGGGATCATTTGCCAGGTCTTCTTTCCAACATTAATTCCTGACCTTACAAATGGTTTTTGTGACAATAGGTACCTTTTCACACATACAGTACATGCTCCAAATGCTTGTGGAAACCCTTCAGAGTAGAGCGATGGCTATTATAGCTAAAAAGTGGCAACCAACTTCATATTGTAGCCCATAGTTTTGGACAATGGACATATAGTTGTGAAGGTTCTTCAAGGACCATTGCTGCCTGTTTTTTAAAAGGTGCCGAGTCATTGATCTGGCAAAAGCATGCAAGTTCATGCAAAAGCATGAGTGTTTTCAGACATTGCTTACATCATATTTTTTCTAAGTCTTTGGATTTACTAAAGGCGTACAAAATGTTCACTTAGCAAACAAAGTGTTGACTTTACAAAGCTGCCTGCTTAGTTTGCAAAGTGAATGTTAGTAAATAAGCTGAATCTTTGTTTAATAGGAAAAACAGATCATGTGGGAGATTTCCCTTTACTTCCTGTCCCATAGCCAAAACGGAAAGTGGGGGAAAATGCCTCCAAAGTGATGGAATTCCAGGGTGTCACCTGTGTCACTAGAACTAATGTCCTAATTAGAAGATTTTTATTCTAATTTTTTTAAGGTGTCAACCCAAAATTATGGGATTTTCTTATACTTTAACTTCCCATGATAACTGTAAATAGGACAAATAGGGAGAGTGAATCTCCCTAATGGGGGCACACACAGCAAACAAAATTGACAGGTTCCCCCTATTTACTAAGGTCAGTGAAGAAATGAGCATTCTCATATTAACATGTTGGAGGAGCTCACAAAACATTTAATTGCCATGGTATCTTGGGGAAAGGATGCCCATAGAAGCCATCTCTGGTGTTGCTTGCTTAGTGATGACTCACAAACCTTTAGTAGCCTACCTGGAAGCAGACAGAGGGTGTCTGTATTTATTTTCCCCTTCTAGACATAATTAAAATGTTCTCTTTTTGCTTCTTTTCTCTTTGTTTTATGACTTATTGTAACTGTATATAGTATGTTCTTTGATTTTATAACATGCATATTTTCCTTGCAACTGGCATTTTAATAAAGCAAATATAAGGAGTGATTGTGTATATGTTTTCTATCTTTGTTATTTTTTTTAAATCAGGTAGATATAAAATATTGCACATAAATGTTTTGTATTTTCATATCCAGCCAGCCGGTGAAGCTGTTGGCTCTTATTCACATTTCCCAATTTCTTTTTACTCCTTACATTATGGCAAGAGCCCACCCACCACGATGCAGACTTTACATACCACTAAATATAAAGAAAAGCAATGCACCTCACATCTGTTCATAAGGATCCATCTTTTATTCCTAATTGTGACACAGTTGTCCAAGTTCTTGACAAAAAAGAGAAAGAGGCACCTCTAAGTGCAGACTGTTAAAACACATTTATTTAATAAAATTATACACTCACATCTGTGCGTGTCAAAAAGGCAAATGACCTAAACCCTCCTGGGAAATTCCAAGATCGGTCAGTGGAAAAGAAGTCATCCGGTCTATGCTGCCATCCCTCGGGGACTAGTCTCCTCTTCACCGTAGCCGGCAGTAACGGCAGAGCAGGAGCGGGAGCGAGGCTCTGAAGTCCTTAGGTTGAAAATGAGGCTTGGTCAGCAGTAGCATATGGATGACGTCACAAGGATGCGACGCGTTTCTGAGCGTGCGTGCTGCCGAGGGGCAGGCAGCCACGCTCCTTCTTCATAGCAGCAGAAAAAACGTTTTATAACTTTTGCGCAAACCAATCAAAATACGCTTTTTGTGATTTTTTTTTACCAAACATATGTAGCAGAAAACAAATTGGCCTAAAATGTTAAAACATTTTGATTTTTACATTTTTTGGGGGGGAATTTCATATAAAAAAATGTGAAAAATATTGTTATTTTTGCAAAATTGTCGCTCTTTTTTTGTTTATAGCGCATGATCAAAAAATTGCACTGGTGATCAAATACCACCAAAAGAAAGCTCTGTTTGTGGGGAAAAAAAGGACGTCAATTTTATTTGGGTACAGCGTCGCACGACCGCGCAATTGTCCGTTAAAGTCACGCAGTGCCGAATCGCAAAATAGGCCCTGGTCAGGAAGGGGGTAAAATCTTCCGGGGCTGAAGTGGTTAATGTACAGGAATGGTCCAACATAGGTCTTGGCCTAGAGCATTAAATGTATCTAAACCTATAAACAATATACTGCAGCTTATCAATCCTTAGAGATGCTGATTGCCTTTTTTTTCTTTTTTATAGGCTTTTTTTGCTTATTTTCACTAGTGATCTTGCCAGTAGGTCTGTTATTTTTTTCAACTTTCTATAACAGACAATGTTGTCCAGCAAAAGTGGCCGATAGAAGGTTGAGACAAACCATTTAACACTGACAGAGGAACTTTTAATGATCAGCCATGTTCATTTAGTTTAAAAATGTATCCCAAAAAAAAAAACCTGTTTCTATACCTGAGTAACTACCTTGGTACCAGGCACTTTCCCCTCCTTCCTGCCCAGGCCAATTTTCAGCTTTCAACACTGTCACACTTTGACAATTGCGCGGTCATCCAACACTGTACCCAAATGACTTTTTTTAGATAGATCTTTCTTTTGGGGGTATTTAATCACCACTGGAGTTTTATTTTTGCTAAGTAAATGAAAAAAGACCAAAAATTTTGAAAAAAAATGTTTTGCTTAGTTTCTGTTTTTTTTTTGTTTCTTCAATGATTGCCACTGGTGAGGCTGCACTGGTGGAGCTGCTCTAATGGGCACTTATGAGGCTGCACTGATGGGGATTCCCTGATTGGGACTGATGAGGAGGCACTGACGAGGCTGCACTGATGCGGCAGCACTGATAGGCGGCAGTGATAAGCTGCATTGATGGGCACTAATTATCAGTGTAAATGCTGTACTCACTGTACCCTGATAGATCAGCTCTCCTTTCCTCACATGCTGTCTCTGGAGCAACCGGCAAGTCTGTTTACATGTTACCAGCCTTGACTGGACACAGCTGATCATTTGGTAAAAGGCCACAGTGATTACCCCGAAACATGTTCAAGGGAGGACACGCTGTAGTTACTTATGTAAAGTCCATCTAAATCTGCTAGTCCATCTAACAAACCCCACAACAAATTTTGACAATGCAGAATGCAGCTGTCCAGGGGTGGCTACTTGCTCCTCCACAAATAGACTGAAATAGTGAATGTAGCCCAGCTAAGACTCGTGTTACTGGCAGGATGACCAGGTGAAATTAAAAGGCAAAAAGCCTTAAAAACCCCAGAAAGTGAATGCAGTCACCACATCTAGGAATTGCAATGCAATGCATTACATTTTTTGTTTTTGGGTTTAGTTATGCTAGAGGGTCCCAGGGACAGCAAGCAGCCACACTCACTTGCTTGTTCAATCTTCTTAGATTGACCAAAACTATGTAATAGGGGAAAAAACCTAAAGTAGTATAAAATAAGACAGGACCTTGTACTACATAGTTAATAATAGATCTAAAAGAGATGGTACACTTAGATTGCATTGTTTGTGGTCAGCCTAACACATGTGTATAACCACATTGCCATCCTGCCTGCCAGTGCAGTTTGGCTTAGTCCTTATTGTTGCTTTTATTTCATTTGTGTTCATTGTATAGTACACTGTGCACAGTTCATTCGCTCTGGGCCCATGCATCTAGACCAAACTACTAGCATAGTAACAATTTGCCCTACTCTTTTAGCTTCTGTTTACACTATAAATTACATTTGAATCGTACAGGAACTGCTCCTCATTCCTGTTCAATTCACATGCGTTTCAGTATGGTGCGATTTAATCCGACTCATTTTGAATGGGCTCAAATCGCACCTCAGCGCACAAAAGTCATGCATGCAGCAATTTTGAAACCGTATTGCAACCAAATTGCATATTATTTTTGTACCATACCATCTGGTTTTGACAGCGGATACCACAAAAAAATACTGTAAACTATGATTCACACACATACATAAAAAAGGCCAAGAGGGGCGTGGCATGGCCGCTCTGCTGAATGGCCGTGTGAATCGGAGCTCTGGCGGAGGAAAGCCGACACAGCGGTTACCTAGCAACACTGGCCCGTTCTGTACTACCGCCTGACACTTCAAAGAACCAAGAAGAGCAGGGGAGCCATCTCCCGCCGTTCCACCAGCCTAAAAAACTGTCTTCTTCCTGGGTAGAGGCAGGGAAGACTCCCAAGATGGCGCTGGGCACAATACAAGGGGAGTTCCTCGTGTCTCTGCAGCGCCGACAACTCCCAGCATAACAGAAGCTGAAGTTCAAGACATAGAGCAGGAGGAGAAACAATCCAACAAAAGATCAACTTCCTCTCCATTCACTTCACCCCAATCAAAAGGGCACGTGAGTAAAAAAAATATAGCTCATCTCCAGAGCACCACATTACAGATCAGGATATTGCCGCTGACACATTATCCACATTTCCAGCTTCTGACCAACCTGCATCTGAGCAGGCATTAAACCCTATGCCCATGTCACTAAAACAAGACCTGCAGACAGAACTATGTAAAAATATCAAAACTCTACAAGTAAAAATGGATCAAATTCAGGAAAGAGTGGAAAAGGTAGAAAGTATACTAAGTGATTCTGTGGCTGCACACAATGATTTAGTAGATTGCTACCAGGAACACAACACTGACATCCAGTGGTTGAAAACCAAATTTACAGACCTGGAAGATAGGTCAAGGAGGAACAACCTCAAATTTAGAGGTATACCAGAATCAATCTCTCCCTCGGAGATCACTCTGTACCTCCACCAACTGCTTAAAACCTTAATGCCGATGAAACATCCCCGCGATTTGGTCATAGACAGAGCTCACTGATTTGCAAAACCCAGCTCGCTCCCTGACACAATCCCAAGAATCCATTTTTTTCATGTCAAGGATAGAGCCATGGCGGCTGCACACATGGCAGGCAAACTTCCTGAACCTTTCTCTCATATATCCATTTACGCTGATCTCTCAGCTGCAACGTTATTGAAACTGAGACAATTCTCTTCAATCACAGAAGTTCTAAGACACAAAAAATTAATCTACAAGTGGCTTTTTCCAGCCACCCTCCAAATGCATCAGGGTCACAAATATATCACATTCCAGACCTCCGGATCCCCTTCCTGGAACGGAAAATAAACCTATGGCTCAAAGTTAGATCTATCTATACACAAGGTCCTAAACTCTAACTTGGACATTCCACAGTTGGCTTCCTCCTCCTAATTGGACCTCCTGTTTGTCATGTACCGATTCACGTTAGTATTTTTTTTTTTTCTCACCAGCTTGATCAACCTTAAATTTGCTCACTTCAGCATTGTTCGTGCTTAAATACTACGTGTATACACATCTCTTTGTCTACAAGTCATTACTACTGTTATTTTATTGTACCATGTTCTTCTTGTTTTTCTTATAAAGTCTATTAACTTCATTCAAAGCCGCTGATACATAACTAATCATTTTATCTCTTGCTGACAAACTAGCTTTGGTAAACCCTCTCCCAGCCAGATTTTACAGCTCAACAACAGTATACTATTGCCTCAACCCCCACCCCTTGTATCATAACCTAACCGCTTACCCAACCAATATAAACGCAATGCCACCAACAACATAGATGGCATTAAAAATAGTCTCCTTGAATGTCAAGGGTCTTAATAGCCCATTTAAAAGATCTATGCTATGGAGAGAGGCCATCTCGCAGAAATGCAACATAATTTGCTTGCAGGAAATCCATCTATCTACACATAACCCACCCAAAATTTCCCATCACAGGTTTCCACATTGCTTCTTTGCAAGTTCAGACAAAAAAAAAACCAAAGGCGTGATGATCGTTAGTAAAGATACAGTCACCTTCTCCCAAGAATACCTAGAATGTGACGCCAAAGGCAGATATATCATTTTAGGTGCCAAAATTAACCACCAACCTCTTACACTAGTATCAGTCTAATCCCTGAACACTAAACAGAAAAAATTCCTATGCTCTCGTTTTAAACGGATTCGCTCAGTGCAATATGGCAAACTAATACTATGCGGAGACCTTAACACTGTCTCCGACTCCGTCATTGACTCTACCAGTTTAAAGAGAAGGCGCTCTAACGACCTACACTCACTGATTAAATAAGAAGGTCTTCATGACATCTGGAGAAACATAAATGGTATGGAGAGACTTCACATTCTACTCAAATGCGCTTCATGTATACTCCAGGATTGACATGTTTCTTGAGGACCAGTCTACACTCCTCCACACATGTTCAGCGGAAATAGGCACAATCCTATGGTCGGATCACGCTCAATCTCAATCACAATCCGTCCTGATAAACAAAATCCCTTCGCTAACCTGAGGAGATTAAATGTATGCCTTATCCATAACCCTGTCCACAAGCAGCATGTCAAGAAAGAACTGGAGGAATTCTTCTCTCTTAACACCAACTCCGTGTCAAATGTGCACTCTATGTGGGCCTCTCATAAGGCTTTTATGAGGGGTTTGTTTATAAAATTGGGAGCTCAGGAGAAACGTAAGAGGATGCAAGAGATTAACGACCTTATCAAATTTAATAAGTACTCTAGAGTCCCATAACTCAATACTCCCCAGATAGAGACAAACAATTGACAGGCCTCCGCCACCAACTTTCCCAATGCTTTATATCACAATATGACATCCTTTTACAACGCCTCAAACTACATTTTTACACCTCTAACAACAAAATAGGTTCACACCTAGCCAACCAGATCAAGCACAAGATCAACAGAAGGATAGAATTTTTATTGGACAACCAACAGAAAAAACTCACCAACCCAATACATATAGCAAATAGGTTCGCAGAATATTATAGAGACCTGTACAACTTAATCCAATCACAAGACACCCCAACCCCTACCACTTTAAAAACTCAATCATTTCTATCAACTCTACAATTCCCAAAAATCTCCCAAAATCAATTAAATGAACTATCCGCCAAATTCACAACACAAGAGATCTCTACAGCAATCACCAAACTACCCCAGCATAAAGCCCCAGGACCAGATGTTTTCAGCAATGAATATTATAAAAAATTCAGCCCAATCCTAGTCCCACACATGCAAACCATTTTCAATGCAGCTACGAATGGCATCACATTCCCTAAAGAAGCTTTAGAAGCAATTATCATTACCCTATGAAAGCCCGGGAAACCTCCACATTCCCCAACTAACTTCTGACCTATTTCCCTTCTCAATACTGATATTAAAATTTATGTGAAGATCATTGCCACCAGACAAGAAAATATTATCCCTTCCCTTGTGCATCCAGATCAAGTGGGCTTTGTGAAGGGCTGTCAAGCCCCAGACGGCACAAGGCGCATCCTAAACATACTCCAATGGTTGGAGTCCCATCGTACGCCTTCTCTGCATCTATCTTTGGTTGAATGCTGAGAAGGCGTTCGATCGGGTCTATCTACCTTACCTTAGGGAGGTTCTAAACAAATTCGGCCTCACAGGGTTCTTAAACTCAGCTATCAATGCATTATACTCTTCTCCCAGTGCAAAAGTATTCACCAATGGTATTTTATCGCAGCCCTTCGATATCACCAATGGCACAAGGCAAGGCTGCCCCTTTTCACCAATTATATTTGCTTTAATCATAGAACCTCTCGCCCAAGCTATAAGAACCCACCCTGGTATCTCAGGAGTAACAATAGGCCCCACAGAATACAAGATAGGACTGTATGCAGAAAATATAATTCTATTTTTAACCAACCCTATCTCGTCTCTGCCACAAATAATTAATCTCCTACAAGAATTTGGTCACGTATCTCTGTACAAAGTGAATATAGCGAAATCACAAATGCTCTGCCCAACAAAAAGAAAGAACACATCTCAAAAGCCTCCGGTTTCTCCTGGGCTCCAAACTCCTCTTTACAATACCTAGGTATCAAATTAATGTCCCTCGGCTCTCTGATGTTTAAAGATAATTACGAACCACTTCTGAGCAATATCCATCAACAAACAAATCATACCTTAACCACCAAATCTCATGGGCAGGCAGAGCAGCTGTCACAAAAATGTCAATCCTACCTACAATACTTTACTACTTCAGGACGCTGCCGGTTCAACTTCCAGCTTCCTACCTTCAAAAGCTTCAATCCACACTAAATACCTATATCTGGGGCAAGCAGCGATTGCGCTTCAAAAATAAGCTGTTATACAGACCCAGATCGGCAACAGGACTCGGAGTGCCTAACCTAAAATTCTATCATCACTCTGCTGTATTACACCAAATTAGACCAAATTAAAGCGTGGTTGCTCCCACCTTCTGACAAGGAATGGGTTCATATAGAACAAACTATCTTGGGTCATCCATTGAAGGGTCTACTGGGAGCTTTGACATTGGGCCTCTATCCCACAATATCTAATTATTACTCAATTACAGCTGCCATAAAATCCTGGATGTTCTGCATCTCCTCAAAAGTGCATCAACTCTCTGCAGATTTCAAAATACTACCTCTCAACAACCTAAAACTCTTTACAAAGGATCTCTCTCAGTAATTGGATAAACTCGGGAATCACAACTATTGGTCACCTTTATGAAGGAACAGCTCTAAAATCTTTCTCTGAATTACAAGCACTCTTTACAATCCCACACAGAGACTTCTTCAAATACCTACGCATCAGACACATCATCGATTCCACCAGCAGGGATAAGATCAATGTTCCAACAGATCTTCTAACCTTTATCTAAGATCATACCACCAAACATAAAGGAATATCGTATTTCTACCAATAGTTTCTCCGCCCTTCCTCACAAGAGAAGTATCATTACATGAAGCTATAGGAAAAAGACCTATCCCAAACATTTCACACTCTCCAGTGGTATAACGCAACGGATAAAGTGCTCAAACACTCCAAATGTACCACCCATTGGGAATCCCAATTCAAACTAATACACCAGTGGTACTATACCCCAATGCGCCTGTCAAAAATCGCCCCATCATACTCCTCACTTTGCTGGAGGCAATGTAGTGAACAAGGCTCTTTGTTACACACATGGTGGCAATGCCCAAAATTACTCCCATTCTGGAGCAATGTCTTCCAATTCACATCCTCAGTAATAAACATGCAAATGCAAACTGACCCAGCTTTTGTACTTCTTCTCCTGAACTCTGAAAAGTGGCCCAAATGCCACCTCCCCTTCATTACTCATTGCATGAATGCAGCCAGGAAATTCATAGCAGCCAGCTGGAAACAGTCTGACCCACCAGTCCTCTCCTCCTTCATAGCCAACTTGAGCACTCAGACCCAATTTGAACTGACTTTCTCCCTCAAGAATGGAGTCGGCAAAGTCATTCATTCCCAATGGTCACCATGGCTACGGCATTGTGTACTGTGCATAAGTAACGATGGCATTAACTCTCCCAAAGTTCCACTGGGAAGCCATCCTTTAATAATTTCCAACTCTCCTCTTGACATGCCTCCTCCACTCCCCCCCCTTTCCTCATCCTCATACTCCTGCAGAAGTACCCAGCCGGGTCCTTCTCTCTCAAGACATTGATCTCTATATACATGATTATATGATTGTTTATACGACCTACTGCGTATTAGTACTTTCTTTGGTATTCTTCCTGCTCGGCCCTCTACCCCTTGACACAGTTTGCTCCCATACTGGGTGTCCAGGGATGATGGCTGTAGCCCCCATCTTAATGATATCTTAATGCTATGTTCATTGTCTGACTACACAACTAATTCCAGCTGTGTTTGTTCTTTCAGGCAAACCATATGCTATGCTATGTTACTTAAATTCAGTGATTTGTTACATAGTTTATCCAGACACACTGTTTCATTAAATAATGTTCATCTGTATTCTCATGTTAAAATTTAATAAAAAAAAACTATTGATTACAAAAAAAAAAAGGCCAAGAATTGCTAGTGATTGTAATTTCCAAAGAATTTTAAGCCAATTATATCTTTTTTCTTCATCATGCAACATTTCATGTCCTCAACCTAAAAATTAATTAATCATTTGGATTTAAACAAATATGTCTGCACACCTCTAAATGACATTAGCGAGTAATTATTCTGACTTTTATCCTAGCAGTTAATTAGTGAAAATCTTAAATGTTTTTCAAAGTCTAAAATTAACCAAGTTTTCTTAAAAAAAAGCTCAGAAGAGAATCTGTGAATTGAATCATCTGGCAGCTTGGTTTCATTTCACTGCTGAGAGATTAAATAAACTGCAAGTGTACCTGTGCCTTTTTATAAAAAACTGAATGTATCACTAAGGTATCTTCAAATGAATGAGCTTTATAAGTCAAAAGAGTCTTTGTTGCTTGAAACAAACAGATTCATTCTTCCAGTTTGCCCTGGAAAGCTAATTCTGGGCATTGAAGACTTCTAATGCTGAATTCCAGGGAAAGTAAAAATCCTCCCTTGCAGTGGGGTTGCCTTGGCACTGCAATGGTTAAAATGGCTAAAATAGGCCTCCCTGGAGGATATACTAGATCCTTGAGGTTTTTTAGGTATTATATAAAAATAAGGGGTTTTAAAAATATTTTTAAATAGAATTTCCCATTCTTTCTTATTATTGACCTTGTTAGTCTTAGCTTTGTTTAATAAGGATTTTATCTCTAATCTGTATTGATCCAAGGGGTCTCGGGGGAGTCACAAGTACGTTTTTTTGTCCTTGTAGCCTTCTTTATGTGGGCCCTACCATATGCACCGACAGTGCCAGATTTTGAGACCACAGGAGGCTGATCGAGGAGGGTGACGTGTACCATAGTGTCCCAAGACCCTTCACTCTGCACTACGGTCAGTTTACCAAGGGTCTTTGATTCTGAGTCATGAAGCAAATTCTCAGTGGCCTTTTTACAGAGAGGTTTCAAAATCTCTGTTTGCATGAGACTTTTTGGATCTTCACCCTCAACACCTTGGCCCCCAAAGGGCTCAACGAGGAGTTGGTAATCCACACTATACTATAGTCCAAGTAGCTAATTTCTGGTCTTTGGCCCCCTTAGGGATTTCTCTGTCTAATCCCTACAGAAATACATACAAAATAAATCATCTATTTAAAATTCATTATTTACCTACACACTGTTCACAATAAACAAGATTATTATTATTCAGGATTTCTATAGCGCCAGCAGTTTACGCAGCACTTTACAATGTTAGAGGGATACAATACAGTTACAATACAATAAAATACAAGAGGATTAAGAGGGCCCTGCTCAGAAGAGCAATCTAATGGGGTGGGGCAGGTGTTACAAGAGGTTGTAACAGCAGGGAATGAGCTGATGGAAGATTAGTTGGTGGTGTGATAGGCTTCCCTGAAGAGATTAGTTTTCAGGGATCGCATGAAAGCAGCTAGAGTAGGAGATAGCCGTACAGGTTGAGGTAGAGCATTCCAGAGGATGGGAGAGGCCCTGGAGAAATCCTGGAGATGAGCATGGGAGGAGGAGACAAGGGAGCTTGAGAGTAGGAGGTCTTGAGAGGAGCGGAGAGGACGGTTTAGGTGATATTTGGAGACAAGTTTGGTGATGTAGCTTGGGGCAGAGTTGTGAATGTCTTTGTATGTTATGGTTAGTATTTTGAATTTAATTTGCATTGGCAATCGGGAGCCAGTGTAGGGATTGGCAGAGAGGGGAGGCAGACACTGAGCGGTTGGTAAGGTGGATAAGCCTGGCAGCAGCATTTATGAGGGACTGAAGAGGGGATTGCCTATGAAGTGGTAGGCCTATGAGAAGGGAGTTGCAGTAGTCGAGGCCAGAAATAACAAGGGAGTGAATGAGTAGCTTGGTGGTTTCAGTTGTTAAAAAGGGCTAATTTTAGAGATGTTGCGGAGGTGAAGTCTACAAGTTTTTGTCAATGATTGGATTTGGGGCTGAAAGGACAGGTCAGAGTCTAGGATTACGCCTAGTACCCTGGTATGAGGGGAGGGATTGATGGTTGCACAATTAGTTTTGATGGAAAAGTCATGGAGGGGGGCACGGGCGGGGGGGGGGGGGAATTACCAGCTCAGTTTTAGAGAGATTTAGTTTGAGGAAGTGGTGCAACATCCATGTTGATATGTCAGTAAGTAAGTTAGCAATGCGAGAGGAGACTGAACGAGTGAGGTGAGGAGTAGACAGATAGATTTGAGTGTCATCGGCGTAGAGATGGTATTGGAAACCGTGGGCGGTTATCAAGTGACCGAGGGAGGCTGTGTAGATAGAGAAGAGGAGGGGTCCAAGAACAGAGCCTTGGGGAACCCCCACAGAAAGGGGCAATGGGGAGGAGGAGGTGGAGTTGGGGGTAACACTGAAAAAGCGCTGCAATAGGTAGGAGGAGAACCAAGATAGAGCAGAATCTTGGAGGCCAAGGGAACAGAGTTTATTAAGAAGGAGCTGGTGGTCAACAGTGTCAAAGGCTGCAGAGAGGTCAAGCAATAAGAGTATGGAGTAGTGGCCATTGGTTTTGGCAGTTAGTAGATCATTGGTGAGTTTTAGTAAGGCAGTTTCTGTGGAGTGCTGTGAGCGACTAGATGACACAGAAAATCCTTCCTTTTTATGTGCTGATCGGTTGACTCCCATCCTTTGGTCCCCACTCACTTCCATTACCCCTCATTCCCTGCCGTAATAGTTTTGTTGTCCTCCCCCCTCCCCACCTTTTTTTTTCTCTCCTCTCCCTCTTTCTCTCCCCCCTTAATCTTTACCCTGCACTACCTACCTTTCCTTTTACTGTTCTTTATCTCTCACTTCCTTTCTCTCCCTGATTCCTCTCACACTCCAAGAAATACATTTTATGCTCACGTTAATACTGCAATTTTTGATGTGGCTGGTGTTGTGCTCCGCTGTGGGCTGCGGGTGTACTACTCCGGTCACGAATTAGGCTAACTAGTTATATTGTGAGCCAGTTAATACACTCCATTCATTTATTTAGATTGTTGTATTTGTTAAAATTCACTTGCAACTTGTTTGCGATATTCAAGAGTCCTCTTTGTTTACATATTGTTCATGCCATTTACATTCACGCTGTACTTTTGTTTATTGTACTATCTACTATTTGCAATAAAATATTATGGAAGAAAAAAAAAAACAAGATGACACAAACCACTATGCATATTAATTAATTTATTTCTTACTTTTTAGACAATGTTTTAATCCATCAACAAAAAAAGAGATGAGCTATTGCCTCTTGTCTAGTCTACAAATCATTCAGTAAGTTTACATATAAACATATTATTGATGTTCTATTGCTTTAAAATATCCTTTTAAGGTCAAAGCCTTTAACTATATTCATTGATATCCTTTTCCTATAAATACCTACAGTGGGTACGGAAAGTATTCAGACCCCCTTAAATTTTTCACTCTTTGTTATATTGCAGCCATTTGCTAAAATCATTTAAGTTCATTCTTCTTCCTCATGAATGTACACATAGCACCCCATACTGACAGAAAAACACAGAATTGTTGACATTGTTGCAGATTTATTAAAAAAGAAAAACTGAAATATCACATGGTCCTAAGTATTCAGACCCTTTGCTGTGACACTCATATATTTAACTCAGGTGCTTTCCATTTCTTCTGATCATCATTGAGATGGTTCTACACCTTCATTTGAGTCCAGCTGTGTTTGATTATACTGATTGGACTTGATTAGGAAAGCCACACACCTGTCTATATAAGACCTTCCAGATCACAATGCATGCCAGAGCAAATGAGAATCATGAGGTCAAAGGAACTGCCTGAAGAGCTCAGAGACAGAATTGTGGCAAGGCACAGATCTGGCCAAGGTTACAAAAAGATTTCTGCTGCACTTAAGGTTCCTAAGAGCACAGTGGCCTCCATAATCCTCAAATGGAAGACGTTTGGGACGACCAGAACCCTTCCTAGAGCTGGCCGTCCGGCCAAACTGAGCTATCGGGGGAGAAGAGCCTTGGTGAGAGAGGTAAAGAAGAACCCAAAGATCACTGTGGCTGAGCTCCAGAGATGCAGTCAGGAGATGGGAGAAAGTTGCAGAAAGTCAAACATCACTGCAGCCCTCCACCAGTCGGGGCTTTATGGCAGAGTGGCCCGACTGAAGCCTCTCCTCAGTGTAAGACACATGAAAGCCCGCATGGAGTTTGCTAAAAAAAACACCTGAAGGACTCCAAGATGGTGAGAAATAAGATTCTCTGGTCTGATGAGACCAAAATAGAACTTTTTGGCCTTAATTCTAAGCGGTATGTGTGGAGAAAACCAGGCACTGCTCATCACCTGTCCAATACAGTCCCAACAGTGAAGCATGGTGGTGGCAGCATCATGCTGTGGGGGTGTTTTTCAGGTGCAGGGACAGGACGACTGGTTGCAATCGAGGGAAAGATGAATGCGGCCAAGTACAGGGATATCCTGGACAAAAACCTTCTCCAGAGTGCTCTGGACCTCAGACTGGGCCGAAGGTTTACCTTCCAACAAGACAATGACCCTAAGCACACAGCTAAAATAACGAAGGAGTGGCTTCACAACAACTCCGTGACTGTTCTTGAATGGCCCAGCCAGAGCCCTGACTTAAACCCAATTGAGCATCTCTGGAGAGACCTAAAAATGGCTGTCCACCAACGTTTACCATCCAACCTGACAGAACTGGAGAGGATCTGCAAGGAGGAATGGCAGAGGATCCCCAAATCCAGGTGTGAAAGACTTGTTGCATCTTTCCCAAAAAGACTCCTGGCTGTATTAGATCAAAAGGGGGCTTCTACTAAATACTGAGCAAAGGGTCTGAATACTTAGGACCATGTGATATTTCAGTTTTTCTTTTTTAATAAATCTGCAACAATGTCAACAATTCTGTGTTTTTCTGTCAGTATGGGGTGCTATGTGTACATTCATGAGGAAGAAGAATGAACTTAAATGATTTTAGCAAATGGCTGCAATATAACAAAGAGTGAAAAATTTAAGGGGGTCTGAATACTTTCCGTACCCACTGTATCTATACTCATAATTCAATATATGTTCTTTTATTATATGAGTTTTATCATACACCTGTATTATACTGTATGAATTCATTTGTTTTCAAAATATCCTGTACAAATAGTTTGAGATAATAATCCTGTTGCTAGTTATTGTAGTGGGGTATCATCCTGAGATGGCTGATGGCAGCCAATCTATTGCATTTTTTGTTTTCTTCCCTTGGCAGATTTTGCAGGCTATATATGTATTTTTGATTACCTCCCTATTCAGTTCATAATTATCTTTTGTTTCTGTTTTTATTTTTATTTTAAAAATTTTAAGTCTAGATATGTATTGTGCAATAAACTTTGTAACATTTTATTGATGCAGCTCCTGGCAATTTTGTTTCTATTGCATGTTCCACAAATCTCCCCTCACATCTGTCACCACCAAGAGCTGCGGATCTTAGCCTATGTCATGTGCTCCCCTTGTTGGATTCATCACTGTTCTGGCTTCCAGCTTCTCCTTGCGGTCTGAGTTGTCAGTTGCAGATCCCCTACTGTCTTTTCACCACTACTTCATTGCTATGATATGGACACATGAACTTTACACTAGCAATTTATTGTGAGCACTTGCCAAATGTACTTTCAAACATGTGATATTTATTATTAAATACGGTAACTGGATTAAGCAAAGCTGTGGTCCACCAAACCACCAACAGTGGTCATGGAAGGTGGTCTTCAGGTAGAGTTTGAAGCTGCCATCAAACAATCTGCTAAAAAGCAAGACAGGTGGTGGAGAAATGTAATTTCCAAGACAGATCAGGAACTAAAAATCTAATTGCTGTATACCTAAAAATCCCATGTTATTTAAAGCTGGGCAGATAAAAATAGCAATTCAAGCAGGGATTTGTTTATTTAAGCATTTGCTTATTTTTAAAGCAACTGGTGTACTGTAGGTGCTTAAAATTGACAAAGAGAACTGAGTATTCTCAAATGCTACTTACTGAAAGTACCTGGCTTTAACAACAATAACTGTCAGAATACAAAGAGGCAGTCGGGAGAACTCCACACATTCAAGGTTTGTTTTTGTTTTTTTATTAATCAACCCATTGGTTAAACAAAAAAACGGACTCATCTTTTGTTAGCTTTTGACTCCATTCACACTGCTGCGACTTGTCAGGCGACTTGCGTGCCCTCAAGTCGCCCCAAGTCGCTTGACATAACAAATGCCATGTAAATCAATGAGAGCCGTCTTAATATGCACTACTGAAGTCGCTCCGACTTCAGAAAAGGGTCCTGTACTACTTTGAGGCGACTTGTATTCGACTTGTGCCAATAGACTTCAATGTGAGTCGCCTCCAAGTCGGATCCTTATCTTATTTGAAGCGACTTGTGATCCGACTTTCCAGGAAGAAGAAGCAAAATTAGCCAGGCATTCCCCACATTGCAGCCATGCCTACAGTTCCTATATACCATTATCTTTGCCTGGTCTGTGTGAGTGGCACTGGCGGACACAGATAAGTGGCACTGGTGGGCAGTGGCACTGGTGGACACTGATACGTGGCACTGGTGGACACTGATTGTTGGCACTGATATGTGGCACTGGTGGACACTGATTGGTGGCACTGATACATGGCACTGGTGGACACTGATTCGTGGCACTGATATGTGGCACTGGTGGACACTGATTCGTGGTAGTTATACGTGGCACTGGTGGACAGTGATTTGTGGCACTGATATGTGGCACTGGTGGACACTGATTCGTGGCACTGATACATGGCACTGATATGTGGCACTGGTGGACACTGATTCGTGGCACTGATACGTGGCACTGATACGTGGCACTGGTGGACACTGATTTGTGGCACTGATACGTGGCACTGGTGGGCAGTGGCACTGGTGGACACTGATTCGTGGCACTAAAACGTGGCACTGATACGTGGCACTGGTGGACACTTGTGTGTGTGAGGAAAGGGATATGCAGTGTAGTTAGGGTACTATATACCACTATAGTTAGATTCAATAATCTAGTTTCTGTAGGGAAAGTGTTAAGTGTCAGGGTGACCGTAGTGTAGTTTAGGGTGAACTGACTCTGACTGCTATGCCAGGGTGACAGAACTCATCCATGTCATTGTGACCGCCATAAGACAAAGATCATTTTTCTCAGAATTATTAGTAGAGCAGGGATGGGGCTCCGCTCCTTTTATGCCAGGGTGACAGAACTCATCCATGTCAGGGTGACGGCCATAAGAAAAAGATCATTTTTCTTAGAATTATTAGTAGAGAAGGGATGGGGCTCCACTCCTTTTATGCCAGGGTGACAGAACTCATCCATGTCAGGGTGACGGCCATAAGAAAAAGATAATTTTTCTTAGAATTATTAGTAGAGCAGGGATGGGGCTCCGCTCCTTTTACACCTGGGGGTTTTTGTTTCAGGCGTTTATTGGGCTTTTTTGTGGACGTCTTTGGAGGCAGGCATGACATCTGAACTTCTGTGTAGGGGTATATATACACACACACATATATGTATATATACACATACACACATATAGGTGTGAAAGGAGCGGAACCCTATCCCTGCGCTACTGAAATTATTTGCAGGGAGTGTTACCCTCCTTTCACACCTATATGTGTGTATGTGTATGTGTATATATATATATATATATATATGTGTGTGTATATATACCCCTATACAGAAGTTCAGATGTCATGCCTGCCTCCAAAGACACCCAAAAAATGCCCAATAAACGCCTGAAACAAAAACGCCCAGGTGTGACAGGAACGGAACCCCATCCCTGCGCTAATAAAAATTCTAAGAAAAATGATCTTTTTTTCTGGTTCTGGACATGCTACAGAGCTGAAACTTCACAGGTACACTTTTTAGACCCCCCAGACACTAAATCCAAAGAAATCTCATTTTGTTTTAAAATAATTTTTTCAATAATTGGCTCTCTATCAAAAACGACAATTTTTAAAAACTTTTTTTTGGTGGGCAATGAGGAAATGAGTAAAAAAAAAATCAGAAAAGGGGAATTATGGCACAACACATCATGTTCTGATTGGCCAAATACAAAGTCATACAAAGTCGTCTATCAAATAAGTCGCATAAAATAATTCACAAGTCGCGCTGAAGTCGTGCAAAATCGCGCTAACAAGTCGCCCCTTATGAGGCGACTTTCTGGTTGCGGTAGTGTGAACCGGCTCTTAGATGCCCTGGTGCTCTAAGCTGGTGCAACATATAAAATAAGAAAATAAATAGTTCATCAAATAGTTAATCAAATAAATAGTTCATCCTAAAACCTGGAATGCAACATACAATGCGCATTGAGAAAAATCTGAACTATTGTCTTGTTGAGTGTCTGGTGGCTTAATTTATTGTCAGTAGAATAGTAATCCCAAAAGTGGCAGCATAGCCACCATTGTAATGTGGTGCACCACAGAGAGGCATGCAGACTGTTGGACTGCATAGATCAGACAAGTAGGGGCTATTTAAAACATGTTCAGCCACAAAAAGAAATATGGAAAGGAATGTCATATTGAGAAAATTAACTATGCATCAAAATTTTTGTTCTACTTAAAGAGAAATTTTATCCCCGGTTGTTTTTGTTTTAATCTCCCTTACTTTTTTGCTGGGGTAGACTCTTTGAACCTACTCCCAAAACCAGTGAATCCAGCATTGATCTGCTGTGATTTCCTGCTTCAGTTGCTGCAAGCCAGGTAAAGAGACACCATCGCCATTTCCTACATCATATGGGGCAAGCTGGTTTAGGCAGCTGGCCCTCAATGCCAAGTCTATCCATATTTCAGGTGTTGGATGGATGTCTACACCTCCTGGCATATCTGACGCGCATATCCCAGGAGGCTGCTGGAGCAGGATGCACATCATTCTTGCCTAGGTGAGATTGGAGGAAGGGGTGGGTTGGAGTCTGCACAAAAATAAAATGTTTTAAACAACAATTGGATAGTGAGGGAAAGGGTTTTAATAGTGCAAAGTCATTTTTTGGAGTGAGGGTCTGCTTTAAATAATATAATTATATACTGGTTATCATAGTGGGTATGCTTAGTAACAACATTATTATACACTAGGAAATAGCTGTTAAATATTTTATTATCTGGGGACAGCCCCTTTGGGTGAGAATAATTCATTTGCAAAGCAAAAATCTGTCTGTTAGCATATTTGGTGTACACCAGTGATGTAAAGTTGTCTCTAAGTAAAATATACTGGTCGGAGTCTGAAATGCTTAATTTTCATAAAGCTATGCATACAAACTGCCTGGACGCAAATGAATGACCTTGTTAGGCAGGATTTGCATAGTTTTGCTGAAATTGATTGACAAGATAAAGTTTTAGGAAGAAAGTTTAGACTCTGTGCTTTTGTAACAGTTTATGCTTTATGTAAACTATAAATAGGATTATAGATTTAAAGTGAAACAATTTCTTTAAGAGATAAAAAATAAAAATCCTTGCCCCACGTGGTCATACCATCGATGTAAATATATATTACTATTTAAATTAACCTCACATATTTATATATATTTTTTTAATATATTCTTTATTGTAATGAATAAAACAATACAAGATATACATACAAAATAGTAATAAAGATGCTAACAAACTAAAACATACAAGTGTTATTGAGATGCATTATCGTCTGACTTGGCAATACAAATGCAATGACTATGTAGTTCAGACCTTGTAGCTAAAACCAATGGTGTTAAAAAAAAAAAAAAACAATGGTGTTAACAAGAAAGAGCAAAGGCAGAGGTCAGGTAAACTGAATGATTCAATACCAAAATATACATTAATAAAGGTGACCTGTAAAGATCAGTATTTCAGAGACTGAAGGAAACTGGGGTTTTAGAAATTGATCCAGGGGCCCCATATATGTTTTATACCTCTCTTTGAAGTTTTAAATTATGTTCTAAATACAAAAAAATGTTAATTTGTTATTGTTTACAAAAGATTTTATTAGAAAGTCATAAAACATAACATAATCCATACAGTACAGAAATAATTAAAATAATGTGTGTACCATAATAGAGCATAAAACAAATAAGAGTAATCATGATATGCATACACTTCAAAAAAAAAAATTTGCGACATAACTAGTGGGTCTAGAGCATTATCGAGATCAGGAATAACAGAAAATAACATGGTATAACTTAAGAGCATTTCTCCCAGATATCCCATTTAGCATGAAAAGCAGACATGGGACCATGTAAAGAATGAAAGACCTGTTCTGAGAGCTTGAGGTCCTCCATTCTTGTCATAACCTGGGACCAAACTAGGTTCTGTGTCCTCCAATAGAGGGCAATCATCCATTGGATGGAGCTCATCAAAGTGTGTATTAACCTGGAAAGGGGGGGGGTGGGGGGTTTCCGGGACGTGTGCAAAAAGAAGGCAGATTTTTGGAGTAATGGTAATATTTGTCCCAGTCAATTGTGACAATTTAAGTCTGGTCATATCCCAGATCACTTGCAAATGATCACAGCTCCAGAACAGATGCAGAAGAGTGCCCTCCTCTACACATCCTCTAAAGCATGATGGAGACACCAAATGATATGAATTACTCCAAAGAAGAGAATGTAAAAAATAAGGAGATATAGAAATCTGCTCGAAACCAAGGAATATCCTTTTCCTCTGAGTGCCACTGGGCTATTTGAGTAAATTTAGCAGAAAGGTAATAAGACCACAGATCAGGAAGTCCCAGTCCACCAAGGGACTGTGGAGCATGGAGCATCTGGGCTTCTTACCATTCCAGACAAATCTAGACAAATCCCTTTGGAGCTTGATGATGTGAGACTTGGGGACATTGATGGGGAGAGCTCTGAAAAAAAATAATATTTTAGGAAGAATAACCATCTTTACTGCCATAATTCTTCCCAAGAAGGAAATAAAATAAGATGACCATGTATTCAATAACGACCTTATTTGTTTAAACAATGGGGGGAAATTTAGCAGAAACAAGGATTCATAATGGGGGGTGATGGAGACCCCTAGGTATCTAAATGATTTTGAGCACCAAGAAAACGAGAAGCTTTCCCTAAGGGAGACCTGTAACCAGTTTGGTAGGTTAATGGGCATAAGGGAACATTTAGAAATGTTGACTCCAAGACCTGAGACAGCATGGAAGGAATCCAGCTCTATAAGCAGTTGGGGAATAGATATATGCGGGTCAGATAAATATAGCAATACATCATCAGCATAAAGGCTAAGTTTAAATTCTCTACCTTCTTTATGATAACCACTAAGCTTAGTATTATTTCTAATGGAGCATGCAAGGGGTTCAATGGCCAGAGCGAATAATAAATGGGTGAGAGGACATCCCTGTCTGGTACCTCTTTTAAGATGGAAAAAATCAGAGTTACATCCCGGTAAGCGCACCCTTGTTTGGGGTGATTTATACAAGGCCTTAAAACCATGAATAAAACCCTCCCCCAAACCATACCTAGGTAATAAAAGTTAAAGGTATGACCAACTGACACTGTCAAATGCTTTGTGAATATTTAAACTAACTAAGCATGTTGGGTGTTTATGAAAATTAGCATCTTGAACGATATTGGTAACTAGTCTAATGTTATCCGTGAGTTGTCTGCCGGGGATAAAGCCCGTTTGATCGGGGTTTATTAACTGGGTGATGTCTCTGGCCAGCCTGTTGGCTAAAAAGCGTCCAAACAACTTCAAATCATTATTCATGACCGAAATGGGTCTGAAATTTTGAGGGAGGGAGTGATCTTTATTGGGTTTTGGTAGTAGAGATATGTTGGCGAGAAGCATCTTCTCTGGGAAGCTTTTACCCTGGAGGACATAGTTAAAAAGTTTAGTCAAACGAGGAACCAGTATGGAGGAGGTCTTGTAATAAGATGTGGAGAAACCATCAGGGCCAGGAGCCGTGGATGATTTCAATGATTTATTATATCCAAAACCTCCGCCTCCGTACCAGGAGCATCTAATGCCTCCTTCTGCTCAAGAGTGAGGGATGGGATGGGATACCCCTCTATCCAAGAGTCAAATTTAGCCGTAGATACAGTCGAGGAATCTGAGAGCAGAGATTTATAGAAATCTGTAAAGACCTTCAAAACTTCCTTAGGATGTGAAACCATTCTGCCATCAGGTCTCCTGAGTTTGTAAACGTGGGTGTGCTTAACCGACTGTGTAAGTTTTCTGGCAAACATCGTGGATGATGCGTTACTATTAAGTATAAACTTAGACCATCTAAGTGCTTTTTCAGTGTTATTGGACAGAATCTCGTCCAAGGCCCTGCGCTTGGAGGAAATCTGATCCAAAAGGAGCAGAGAAGGGGAGATGTTGTGTAAATTATAAAGACGGTCCAGGTCTCTGGTCAGGGTTCTAATGTCCACCAATCTAGACCTATTTCTTGATGAAGCTAGACCTATGAATTTACCTCTAATGACTGCCTTATGAGCAGTCCAAACAGTAGATGTGGGCATATCTTCGTTCTCATTCAAGGCAAAGTATTCCTCCAGAGAGGAAGAGACTTGGGATACAAGTGTGGGGTCATTAAGCATGGAATCATTCAATCTCCAGCTATATGATGATCTCTCCATTCCTATGCTAGAAGTGCTAAAAGTGACAATCTGATGATCAGACCAAGGGCAATCATGGATTTTAGCGTCAGATGAGTTGGTCAATAGAATAGGAGTGCAAAATACATAGTCTAATCTGGCAAAACTATCATGGGGGTGCGAATTATAAGTATATGCTCTCAATCCGATGTTATGGGCTCGCCAGGCATCCACCAACTGCAAGTCGCTAAGCGCGCGAGTTAAGCATTTGGGGAAGGCCTTCGAAGAGGCCATAACCCTACTTCTGTCTAAAAGGGGTTGGGCAGTCAGATTAAAGTCTCCACCAACAATCATATGGGGGGATTGGAATCTATTTAGGGTTTCAAAAAAAATGTTTAAAAAAAGAGGATTGTGCATCGTTTAGTGCATAGAGAGGAGCTATCGTAATCAATTTACCACAAATACTACCTTTAAGGATTAGAAATTTACTCTTGGGGTCGCAGTACGTAGAGGAAACATCAAAAATAATATTGTTACGGATGAAAATAGCTACACCCCTCTTTTGGTTATTAAATGTAGAGCATCTAAATTGTTGGAAGGATTTATTAAAATATTTTGGGTGTTTATCTGTAGCAAAGTGGGTTTCTTGCAGAAGGATTATATCAGCGCCTTATTGTTTATATTGCTTAAAGGCTTTGTGTCTTTTGTTAGGGGAGTTAAACCCCTGCACATTATGAGAAAGGATTTTAAGCCCCATAATTAGCGGTAAAAACAGGTATATTATATAAAGTGATAAACTGATAGACCGCAAGGCAAGAGAGAGTCCACAGATACCCAAAAGATTTCAAAATACTAAAAGAAAAAACCTGTGCTGTCTGGAATGTGCACGCTAACTGGCCAGGTAACTCAAGGTATGTAAATGCATCATATGGACCAAGCCCCAACTGAGTACTCTGAGAGTAATGGCATATCCATAATATGAAAAATAGTACTACATGAATTAGAATGTATGACCTTCTTTCTTTTGAAATAAAAAATAAAAAAAAAAATAGAAACTTCTTGGGGGATGGGCAGAAAACAAAAACCCATCCAACTAACAACCATCCCATGGACAACAAAGTCCAAGAGCCAATCGCGAGGACCCACGCACCGCTCAAAAAGGGACAAGAGCGTCCTAAGAAGCAGATGTAGGGAAAGGGTGCGAATCATCACGAACCGGCCAAAGGGGGACAAACCAACGGGAGAGGAGAGAGAAAAGCCTGAAACATTCAAATATAAGGCAAGCCGTGTAAAATAGAAGTCATAATGTCTTGCTTGAATTAAATGAAAAACAAACCAGAGGGGGAAAAAATAAACCCTCAGACTTGAGCAGCTAATGGAAAGAGTGCAACCATCACCACATTCTCCCATATCTTAAACTGTAGAGGGGCTATGCAGCAATGGGGGCTCATTCAAAAGTACCAAACAACTTGAATAGGTAGAGTGCAGTAGATTTGTAGCAGACATATAAGATCCAGAGACTAGGAAATCGTGAAGAGCCTTCTCTAAAAGGTTGTCTCCATCTGCGTTGGTCTCGTCTAGAGGCGGGTGTAGCCCAGATGGGTGACGGTCCGGGGGTGACTTGCTGACGGATGTTCGGTTCAGCCTCCAGCAGGCCAAGCTTGATCAGTAGATCTTTGCCCTCATTAACGTTATAGACCACATAAACTGAACCATTATGAGGCACTGTAAGCTTAAAAGGGAAACCCCATCTATATCTGATGCAAGCTGCTTGCAGCACGCAGGTGACCTCCTTCATCCTGTGGCGCTTTTCCAGTGTGGCCTGGGATATATCAGGGAAAATCTGGATCTTAGTGCCCTTTAAAAGAATATTTGAGGTGTTTCTGGAGGCACGCAGGATATCTTCTTTAACTAGGAAGTCTTTAAGGCACAGAATCACATCCCTGGGGGGCTTATCTGGTGGTGGTTTGGGGCACAGGGCTCTGTGAATCCTGTCACAAATGAAGGCAGAATCAGGTTTCTCAGGTAATAAGTCCCTGAAAAGCTTAGACACAGCAGGAGTGAGCTCTACAATGGACTCTGGGATACTTCTGAGACGCAGATTATTCCTGTGGTTTCTGTTATCCAAATCCTCAACCTGAGACTGTAGCATACTGTAGTTATCAGCCAAAAGCTAAAAGTCTTTCCTTAGATCATTATGGGCCATGGAGAGCTCATCATGTTTTGTCTCAAGTATATCTGTGCGCCCCCCCCCCCCCCCCCCCCAGCGCTGCAATCTCCTGTGTCAGGGTATTAGTGGATTTGTGTATCTCAGACTGAATCTTATCAGCCAACTTTCATCCAGATAAGCTTTGGTGATTTGCTGTGTGTAATCACGTTCCCCAGCTGGTTTTGTAGAGGAAGAAGGTGGTGTGGAAGTCTCTGCAAGCAGCGTGGGCTGGGACTGGGTGCCATCTTTAGTCATCTTAGTAGTTTCCTTAGTGCGCAGTAAATAGGTAGTTAGAGAGTGTTGCGGCGGGCGGCCCCGGTTTTTTTTTGGCTGACGGCATGCACGGGATGTTTCTCCAGGTGTGCGTTAAGAAAGTGGCTGTTTAAATGTTGATCTGGCCCCGTGGAGTCAGCTTGTCTCTCTCCCCTCCGATGGAGCTGTGACTACGAGCAGCCGTCCAGCGCCGCGCATGCGCCCCCAAAAAATTTTAATTTTTTAATATATATATATCTGTCTTTCTTATCATTGATGCCTTAAAGTCCCACCTATTTTGCTTTTGTTGTATACTCTCTTCCAGTAACTTGTTAAGTGGGGACATTCCAAGAGCGTGTGAATCAAGGTTCCAACCTGTGGACAGCCATGTCAACATAAGTTGTCATCAAGGTTCAAGAACTTAACCAAGTGGCTGGGAGTTAGATACCATCTATGGTGTATCTTTTGGGCTATTTCCCAATAGTTAATGCACTTAAACGACCTAGCTTTGTAGTGAATCAGTGACAACCATTGTGTGTCTGAATAGGTGGACCTCAGTTCCCGCTCCCATTGCACCAGAGAGGAAGGCTTAGGAAATGTAGCTTTGGCTTGCAGAATGTTATAAAATGTGGATACCTCTCTTTTAGGGAAAAGGAGAGGACCAGAAGAACCAAGCCATCCAAGGTACTTCATTAAAAAGGGGAGATGTTTCCTTATATAGGAGGCAATTTGCATATACAGATAGAGATTAAGGAGAATTAAATTGTATTGGCTTTGGTGAACATTAACAGGAATAATCCTGTTATTTGTAAAAATGTCTTGCAAATAGGTCAAACCTTGTGATTTCCACCCTGTAAGAGAGATAGTGAGGACCAGAAATTGAAAAATATCTAATGGTATTGGAATTGATGATTTGGGAGGGGAGGCAGGGGAAGAGCTGAGAAAATACCGCCAAGCATATAGCGCTGCGGAGATGGTAGAAGGAGCAATTTTTTAGATCTGAGATAAGATTGAGCTAAAAAGGAGTGATTTTAACTGGCCTATAGGCATAAAAAATTGTTTTATATCACTATATTGTTTCTCGGGAGAGGAGGTGAACCAGAATTTAAGTTGGTCCTGCACTACTGCTACATAATAACATAATAATCATGTAAGTCTGGAAGCCCCATTCCTCCGACTGATTTGTGCCTAATGAGTGTGGCATGAGGGCATCTCTTGTGTGAATAAGAGTGGCTGGGGAGCAGCACAGGTCATTCACAAAAACACAAGCCCAAAGCAGCATACGCCAGCAGCTACTACACTGTTCTATCTTGAACAACTTCCTGCGTGTACTAAGTCTAGTCTTTGAGAGCCTCCATGTCAGAGCATACGTATATATAGGAATGGATAATTTGAGGGCAGGTATGCTTGGAAGGAGTTTGAATAAGGTAATGCTCGCTTACCAGCTGACCGCAGGCAAGCTGCATGATAAACCCGGTTTTGTCAATGTGTGGAGTCCAATGCCTCTGCTGACTCCACACATTGAGAAAACCGGGATTATCATACTGCTTGCCTGCGGTCAGCTGGTAAGCGAGTATTACCTTTTTCAAACATTGCGTTGAAATATCATTGGTTTATGCCCATCTACTTTTGGGAGTCCCTTGTATGACTCCAATCCTGTGTATTTTGAAGGACTACCTTTTTAATTTTCATATACCGAATGTATAGGACTTCACTGCCAATTGACCCTTTACTTGTGGAAGCATTTTATTCTCAGTACCGCAGGTTGAGTATACAGGACTTGTAAACTTCAGCATTTATTTGGTCTTTTATGGACATTCCAATTGAGGAGATTATTGTTGTTTTTTTTTTTTTATAAGTCAGCATTGTATACATTTTCCACCTAATTAGTGATTTTATGGTCACACATTTTTTAGGATAGCGCACTTATTTTGACTTCACTTTCAATTTTCCAATATTCAGGAATATTAGTGCAGCAATCCCCATATTTTGACCAGCACATCTTCACATTACAACATATGCCTGGAAGGAGCCCATTCCTCCTTTAAGGTGCAGGGACACACCAGAAGCCCAGCAAAACTAAATAGCAGCTGAAGAAATGCAATGTGGCCATTTATGTACTTTCCTCCCTTTATCTAAAACTAAAACAAAAGCACTGACTGGAGTTAGGCCTTTTACGTATATTTATAGGAAATGTTAGAAAATGTACAAAAAGTGATTTTACAGTTTCAGTGTGTCACATAGCATATTGCCAAATAAAGGTAACCCCAAACACATCATTCATTGTACCATATTGTTATATCCTCTGCCATTGACAAAAAAAAAAAAGTCTGTAAAAACATACAACATCAACACAGTGCCATGGTAAATATTTAAAGCCAATCTCCCCTCATATTCAACTTTCTTAAATCAGAAGCGAATTTGATCAATTGACAAACGCTTGCCTGCTCCATCTCCGTATAATTTTTTTTTTTTTTTACAATTCAAACGGTTCCTTTATTGAAAAACTTGGAAAAACACATTAAAAAAGTTGGACATCAAATACACAGTATAAACAGCCAGCAGATTACATGAACAGTAACGACAGCAAGGACAGCAATAGCATCATAAAACAGGTTATATTAAGCAAACCTTCCCATGCCCCCAGGCCCAGAAGCACCAATAATAAAAGCGGGCGGCCAGTCCCGGTTAGCCCGATGGGGCCAACCACGGCTGCCATACCCGATCAAACTTCTTAGGGCAATTGCGCAGCATGTACAGTAAGTCATCTTGTATAATGGTAAAACCTCATCAATAGAGTGCTCCCAGGAAACCACCGAGGGGGGGGGAAGGAGCAATCCACTTGAGAACGATTTCCCGCTTAGCATAGTACAGCAAATATGTGATCAATAGTTTAGTGGGTCTGGGTCTCTGGTCGTCATCCATAATGCCCAGCAGGGCCAGGATCGGCAAGACCTGGAGAGTCAAGCCCAACCTATGGTTGATGGTATCAAACAATTGTAACCAGAATTCGGCCACCTTGGGGCAGTCCCAAAACATATGCAAAAAGGTACCCACACTGATAAGGCATCGCGGACAGTTCGGAGATCTCTGAGGGAAAATCCTGTGTAGCTTCTGGGGGGTATAGTAGACTCTGTGTAGAAATTTGGTCTGGATCAGACGGTCTCTGGCAGAGATCATCATCTTAGTGCCAGCCTCAAAACAGTCCTCCTAATCGTCCCTTTCAAGGCCAGACAGGTCCTCCTTCCACATGTCCCACAACTTATCCATTCTAGGGGAATGGGAGCACTGTAGAGTAAGATACAGAGAAGAGAGCGGCTGGCCAACAGTTCATGGGCAAGCAGCTCCTCCACAGGGTCCATCTCCAGAGTGATGGCCACAGGGAATTGAGCCCAGAGTGCATGTCACAACTGCAGGTATCTGAAATACATCCATCCAGGTAGGCCCCTCGCCCCGAAGGTCAGGAAAGGGGAGAGCGGAGCCCCCGGGGCACACATCCCGGAGGGTCCGCACGCCATACTGCGCCCACAACTGAGGATCTGGCAAGGACACCAGATGCCCCAGATTAGGATTTCCCCATAAGGGGCACACCGGCGACCACTGGGTGGGAGACAGAAACCTGCGTCTTGCCGCCCCCCAGGCCCGGATTGGCTAATCGGGAGCATCTGGAGAATTCCAGATGGGCTGGTCCATTTGGGGTGCAGGCAGGGCCGGTGTAATGCCGAAAGTTACAAGTATCATCTGCCCTGAACATGTCCATATCTGCGATGAAGGGGGGGGGGGCGCACTGGGAGCTTTTGCCTTCTCCTGCCTGACAGGGGTTAATATCATTCTCCCTCCTGTCACTGTACAATGTATGATCCTCTGACTTGTTCATTCCATTCACTTCACCTCTGCCTTATCTTTCCTTCAGCTGTTTATCACTCTACTCTTTACAAGCTCCCCTCCCCCCTGTCAGCTTCTTCTATTTCCCCGTTCCCGGCCAGGTCACTTGAGTCTTCCTTGTTGGTCACTTTCACTTTGTCCGCAGCATGTCGTCTCTTTACCTTCCCTGCACCGAGTCTTCTGCTCCTCTCTCCTGTTCACATTAACCCTTCACCTTCTTCTTTCAGCTCTCCACTCCATAAATCTGCACTGTATGTCCTGAAGCCTCTGGTCCCAGCTCTGGGCTATCCAAGCAGCCATTTATCTGACCCTGTCCTGTCCTAAAATGCAGCATTAGCACTTTCTTTACAGCCCTTCACTCTGTTCTTCATTAACACATGTTCTTATTACCCAGACCTGCCCCCCCCCATCCCTATCCCCCCCCTATACCTATCCCCCCTATACCTATTCCCCCCCATCCCTATCCCCACCTATCCCTATCCCCCCCCCATACCTATACCTATCCCTAATAACCTGTGCGCTGCGGTTTGGTCACAGTGTGATTGTGTGTGCGTTTTACCTGGATTTTAGGTGGACTTCTATTGAATTTCTATTATAAAGTGCGTTTACATCAAAGTCCTGCATGTTGCATCTTTGATGTGGTTTCAGAAAACGCACTGTGTAATGGAATTCAATAGAAGTGCACCTAAAATCCAGGTAAAACGCACACACAATCACACTGTGACCAAACCGCAGTGCACCGGTGTGACCCCACTATAAGGCAAACTTCACACATTTGAATGTCAGTCACAAGATTGTGGCTTTCCTGACACACACACAAACAAATCGTCCATTAGTAGACTTGCGACAGTGCCATTTATTGGTAATGGCACCCCACACATCTGCTATCACATGCACCAAACCACATGGTATCTCAAAAGTGAAACATCTGGGGTCTGTTTAGAGCCCTGATATTTCATAAAAGCCCCCCAACAGGGCAGTTAAAAATGTAAAAAGTAGATATAAATTCTCAACACAATATAAATAATGTAAAACATTTGTAAAAAATAAATAATTAAGGGCTTGTTCACATGTGTTTTGGTCTCTGAAAAGCAACCATCATGCAGATTGCTCTTCAGAGAGCATTTGGCAGGAGGTAAGGAGCCGTTGTATCGCCTCCCTACTGCCTGAAACAAACCTTCTACCATTATTAGCCTTATGGGGTGGGGGGGCACAGCTTGCCATGTTTGCCCTGGTCACTGAATGACCTTGTCTCGGCACTCGGTGCAGGGGGTCCGGCCGCACCGGGCGCAACATCTGAGTGTTGTGTAGCATGACAGTGAAGGCAGTTTTATTCCAGGACAAAGCAGTGTCCCAAAATGAAACACACACTGTGTGATTCCTGAACTGGTGATTCCAGTGACATCAGGCACACACAGGCAGAAGCCCAGCATTCATAGCGGAAGAGGGTTTAAATTCCTCCTCCTCCGCGCCAAGAAAGTAGCTCCACCCACCTCCTCCTCGCTGCAGGTAAGAGGATTGTTCATTTTGTCCTCGCTCTGGCTCTGCTCTTCTTCCTGCTAAAAATCACTGCCCTTGCCACAGTGTAGGATTGTCTTCTCATGAGCTTTGCATTACTCAATATTCCCCAGGATCTCAATAGGAGGAGATGATGTCCTCCTTGGTTAGCTACCTCTGGAGGAGGCTCATTCCCCCCCCCCCCCCCCTACAGGTATTTAGGGGATTTTTTTTTTTTTTGCAGTTTTAACTAGCATTTTATGGAGGGTGAGGTGAAGGATGGCCTTGAATAAGGAGATATTGCCCCTGAGTTGCAAGGTCCTCTTGTTGCCATCATTCATTTTGGTGTCCCTGAGACAACTGCACAGTACAAGAACAAGAAGCAGGCGTTCCATGTGGGAGCTTGCATGAATCTTAGATTTTTGCATAATTCTTAGAAATACATAAAATTCAGATTAAGGTGAAGTAAATTAATTTCTGACTGCAGCACAGTTGCAGGGTTTGGTAGTTTACTGAAGCAAAATTGGAAAAAAGCCTCCAATGGACGCAGCTTAGGTGCTTTTGAGGTCCTTGAACAAATGCACATAGACCATACATGACCGAATGTAACCGTCACCTTTCACCAAACTTAATGTGGTCTGTGGATTCTACATCGTTGCATGTCTGTGTATTTCTCTAGAAATTGGTACAGGGTAGAGGTTTTATTTGAGCTATAGCCGGAGAACAGATTACAAAAGTTCCCTACTTTATATCACTGCAATGTTTAATCTCATTTTTAATACTAAGCTAAAACATGGAATAGGCTGCATTGGCAGCACTATGAATTAGTGATTGACCAATATCGTTTTTTTTATTGCCGATACCAATATTTTGGCCATTGAATATCGGCTTTTGCCAATATTGGCCGATATTTTCGTACATTTAAAAAAAACGATGTGGCAAATGAGGTTTAATGTTGATAAATGTAAAGTTATGCACTTGGGGGCTAAGAATATGCATGCATCATACATACTAGGGGGGGAAGGATCTGGGGGAATCCATGGTGGAGAAGGCTACTGTATTTGCACTGAATTGTAAATGATGATATTTTTTGAAAAATACAATGAATTACAAGGCTGTAGAGAACAGTGCACCATTGCAAACTTATATTCTGAGGTTTTAATTACATTATTTTAATATAGTCAGTCGTGAACTAAAGTGGGCCGGTCTAAGGCATGAAACTCCAGGGCTGAAAATGAGTCCCACTCCGGCCCTGCCGCCCCCCATACCCGCAGTGTCACCCTGGTAGATTGTAGGGCAGGAGGACAAGCCCAAAGACCTATAAGATTCTGGTACCTCTGGTACCCTTATTTTCTCATTTTCTTTTCAAATATGCGTCCCACCTTTCTAATTAGGTGGTACGCATACACCTTTAAGACGGATGACGTCATCGCCGAGCGCCGCAGAGCGGCTATTTCAACCGCCAGCGTTCTCTCTCACATTGTTCGTTCAACCTGCCTGTGTGTCCACATGCTTACAAGCTTGTCTTGCTACCGGAACCTCCAGCTATTCTCTTCTACTTGGAAACAGACCGGAACCTCGCTACTGATCCCTGTATCTCGCTACTGGATCACTCCCTCACTACTGGACCCTTCTACTACTAACCTTACTAGTGATAAGTACCCCACAGGGGAATCCTCCATAACCTTACTTACACTATCTACCTCTGCACATTAAGGACTGTTACTATCTATGCATACTAATTCTATCATCTGCACTGTTACATAGATTGCTAGCTCTTGAGTCTACTACCATCTATCCTTGCACTGGGTTAGTCTATCCTGTATTTGTCATCTGCTGTCCTTACCACCTGTTACCATACTCGATTACTAACCTATCTGCATTCTACCTAATACCATCTAATACTCTCCTGAACATTTCTATCAAGTGCTTACCATCTCTGTCACTGTTCACACCTGTCCCTTCAGCACATCATCTTCATACTAACGTATACATCCTATCACTCCAGGAACATCTTATTGAGTGTGTATATCTGTATGCTGAAGCTGACAGGCCCACAGTGATGAGTCTGGAGAGTTGGATCTGGTTATTCAACACATCTCTACATGACTACTGAGTGGAGATTCTGCAGCTGCAAATCCAGCCTACTACGAAAACGCAGGAGCGTTACAGATTGAACGAACCTAAAAAATGGATTCAGCAGAATTACCCACTCAAGTGACACAATTAACACCACAAGTAAATGCATTAATGCTTGCTCTTACTGAAGTAAAAGAAGAAAATCAGACTCTGATACAGCAGGTAACCCGTCTTTCACGGCTCACTGCTGCTCAACCCCCTGAACCTAAAATAAACCCTCCTCTAGTGTTTACAGGTGATCGGAAAAAATTTTGTGAATTCAAAAACGCATGTCAATTGCTTTTTTTGTTAAAACCTCGTACATACCCTACTGATCAAATTAAAGTCTGTACCGTTATCTCATACTTAACGGGTGATCCACGGGCCTGGGCAGACTCTCTCTTTGAGAAAAATGATCAGCTTCTCAACTCCTATTCTTTATTTCTAGCGGAACTCGCTAGTTTATATGATGACCCCAACAGGCAGAGTACTGTTGATATTCAATTGAGGGCTTTAAAACAAGGAAGGAGACCTGTAGAAGACTTTGTAGCTGAGTTCAAAAGATGGACCCTTGATTCAGGGTGGAATGATACATCTCTGCGAACTCAATTCAGACTCGGGTTGTCAGAAGCTGTTAAAGACGAGCTCGCCCGAGCGGATTTACCTGGCACCTTGGATGCCTTAATACAACTCAGTATCAACATCGACAGGCGACTGTGTGAAAGAAAGGCTGAGAAAATGGGAATGCCATTGTCTAGTCCTTCTCGGATTTCGGCCGTTGACCCTACTCCCATGGAGGTAGGAACCATACGCCCACCTTTATCAACTACTGAACGAGCCAGAAGAAGATCCAGAAACCTCTGCATGTACTGCGCATCCCCGGATCATTTGATAAGCGTCTGTCCTCTTGTCCGCAAAAAAGAGGGTGAGTGTTAACATGTCTTGCTAGGAGGATTAACGACTTCCTTTTCTAACCCCTATCTCTTTGTTCATTTGACATTACAGTGGGACCAGACTAGGATTACCACCAAGGCTATGATCGACACCGGATCTTGTGGAAACTATATTGATACATGTTTTGTTACCTTAAATAAAATACCTATTATTTCACAACCTAAACCTGTTTCTGTTAGTTTCATTAATGGTATCCCACTATCTTCTGGTCCAATCACCAACCAGACACAAGCACTCCTCGTCACTACTAACGAGTCTCATATGGAGACCACCACTTTTGATATACTATCTTCACCCCATTTTTCTATTATTTTGGGACTCCCCTGGTTACACACACATCAACCAATCATAGATTGGAAAAGACGGACTTTGTCTTTCCCTTCTCACTATTGTGAGATTACGTGTAACCTCCCATCTTATGGAAAGATCCTGTCTGTGGTGTCAGATGAGATTGCACCACTATGCTATCAGGATCTGTCCGAAGTATTCCTTGAAAAAAATGCTCAAATGTTGCCTCCCCATAGGGATTATGATTGCACTATCGATCTACTCCCTAACAGCAAATTGCCTTTCGGTCATGTTTATCCTCTTTCACAGGATGAACTTTCTCATCTCAAGGAATACTTGGATGAGAATTTGACAAAAGGTTTCATCAGACCCTCTACTTCTTCCACAGCTGCAGGACTTTTTTTTGTCCGCAATAAGGATTCAAGTCTTAGGCCTATTATCGATTATAGGCAATTAAATACGATTACAATAAAGGATCGCTATCCTTTACCGCTCATCCCTGAACTCATTGAACAAGTGCGTGGGGCTACTTACTTCTCTAAATTAGACCTGAAAGGGGCATACAACCTAATCCGAATCCGTGACGGACATGAGTGGAAAACAGCATTCAGAACCAGATACGGATTATTCGAATATCTTGTGATGCCATTCGGGTTGTGTAATGCTCCCGCAGCCTTCCAAAGGTTCATAAACGACATCTTTAGAGACTTACTTGATGTCTGTGTTGTAGTATATCTGGACAATATACTTATCTATTCTCGATCTCTCTCTGAACATATAAAACATGTAAGACTTGTGTTATCCAGATTACTCGCACACAATCTATACGTGAAATTAAAAAAATGCCTATTTCATAAAGAAGAAATATTATTCCTAGGATACATCATATCCAAAACCGGAATTAAGATGGATATGAGCAAGATATCCTGTATTCTGGACTGGCCTATACCAACAACTCGTAAGGCATTACAGCGATTCCTTGGATTTTCAAACTTCTATAGGAAGTTCATCAAGAACTTCTCTGCTATTGTGAGACCTCTCACACAACTTACAAGTATAAAGAAACCATTCAAATGGTCAGAAGAAGCAAATCAAGCTTTCTGCTTGTTAAAATCAAGCTTTACTTCTGCTCCCATACTACGCCATCCAGACCCATCCCTCCAATATATTCTGGAGGTAGATGCGTCAAATATGGCAGTAGGAGCAGTTCTCTCCCAACGACCAACAAATACTTCACCAATCCACCCAGTTGCTTTCTTTTCAAAATCATTAAGCAGCCCAGAGGTGAATTACCCAGTGGGTGAAAAGGAGTTGCTTGCCATAAAACTGGCACTGGAGAATTGGCGACATCTACTTGAGGGTACCCGGTTACCAATACTTATATATACAGATCACAAAAACCTTCAATACCTCCAGACTAACAAAACTCTCTCCCACCGGCAGGTACGATGGTCATTATTTTTCCTAAGATTCAACTTCTTAGTGACCTACACGCCTGCAGACAAAAATAAAAAAGCGGATGCGCTATCACGATTAACCGATAACTGCGCTGAAATCCCTTCTATTCCTATAATACCCTATGAACGTATTATTGGGGTTGTTCGTTCCCTGAAGGAAGAGATTTTGCACAGTATAAGATTGGATTCACCTCCACCACAACTAAGTACTGATGCAGAAGGCTTCCTCTACTACAACGACAAACTCTACATACCCCCTACTAGACCAAGATCTTAGAGTTATCACATGATGTGCCCATGGCAGGAGATATGGGTATGACGAAAACCTTTAATTTGCTTACTAGGCAGTTTTGGTGGCCTGATATGAAGACGTCTGTACAAAAATTTGTATCTTCATGTGACATCTGTGCAAGGTCCAAAATTGACACTACAAAACCATCTGGTCTACTCTGCAGTCTACCAATACCCCAGGTTCCATGGGAAGTTATGTCCTTAGACTTTATAGTAGAACTACCACCTTCTAAAGGATTTAATACCATTCTAGTGTCAGTGGACCACCTGACAAAGATGGCACATTTCATCGCTATCCGTAGACTACCTTCATCTAAACAAACAGCGGAACTACTGATGAAACATGTGTTCAAGTTACACGGAATTCCAAAGACTCTTTTATCCGACCGTGGTTCACAGTTCATCTCCAAATTTTGGCAAGCTCTTTGTCAAATACTACGGATTGAGCGAAAGCTCACTTCTCCCTACCACCCTCAGACCAACGGACAGACTGAAAGAGTCAACCAGTGTACAGAACAATATCTGCGTTGCTACACATCATACCTACAGGATGATTGGGTGGACCTTCTCCCTCTGGCGGAATTTGCTTATAACAACGCAACCCACAGTACTACTAAGCAAAGTCCGTTCTACTTGAACTATGGGTTTCATCCCACACTTCTTCCACCACGCATCCTACCATCAAGTAACCCAGTAGCCTCAGACTATCTTACCCAAATAAAGGACTCTCTGGGTTTACTTAATACCACTATCTCACACGCCCACAGCCAACAAAAAAGGTACTACGACCTACGTAGAAGACTTTCTCCTCAGTATGCTATTGGGGGACCTCGTTTGGCTATCGACAAGAAATTTAAGATTAAAGATCCCTAGCAAAAAGCTTGGACCTTTATTTCTGGGACCCTTCCCAATTAAGAAACTTATTGGAAAAGCTGCAGTACAGCTCACCTTACCAGCAGATCTCAAGATCCATACCATCTTCCATGTGTCGCTACTGAAACCCCATGTTCCTAATCAAGGAATAAGGCCTACCATCTTGCCTCCACCTCCAGTACAAGTTGAAGGCGGAGAAGAATATGAGATTAAGGAGATTTTGGATTCTCGTATCCACAGAGGAAGACTCCAGTATCTCATAAGATGGAAGAACTATGGACCCCAAGACGACACCTGGTTGGATACCACTGATGTTCACGCACCTAGGCTTATACAAAGGTTTCACTTGAAATACCCGGAGAAACCAGTGCTATAGGCCTTCCGGAGCCGGCCTTAAGGGGGGGAGGTACTGTAAGATTCTGGTACCTCTGGTACCCTTATTTTCCATTTTCTTTTCAAATATGCGTCCCACCTTTCTAATTAGGTGGTACGCATACACCTTTAAGACGGATGACGTCATCGCCGAGCGCCGCAGAGCGGCTATTTCAACCGCCGGCGTTGTCTCTCACATTGTTCGTTCAACCTGCCTGTGTGTCCACATGCTTACAAGCTTGTCTAGCTACCGGAACCTCCAGCTATTCTCTTCTACTTGGAAACAGACCGGAACCTCGCTACTGATCCCTGTATCTCGCTACTGGATCACTCCCTCACTACTGGACCCTTCTACTACTAACCTTACTAGTGATAAGTACCCCACAGGGGAATCCTCCATAACCTTACTTACACTATCTACCTCTGCACATTAAGGACTGTTACTATCTATGCATACTAATTCTATCATCTGCACTGTTACATAGATTGCTAGCTCTTGAGTCTACTACCATCTATCCTTGCACTGGGTTAGTCTATCCTGTATTTGTCATCTGCTGTCCTTACCACCTGTTACCATACTCGATTACTAACCTATCTGCATTCTACCTAATACCATCTAATACTCTCCTGAACATTTCTATCAAGTGCTTACCATCTCTGTCACTGTTCACACCTGTCCCTTCAGCACATCATCTTCATACTAACATATACATCCTATCACTCCAGGAACATCTTATTGAGTGTGTATATCTGTATGCTGAAGCTGACAGGCCCACAGTGATGCGTCTGGAGAGTTGGATCTGGTTATTCAACACCTCTCTACATGACTACTGAGTGGAGATTCTGCAGCTGCAAATCCAGCCTACTACGAAAACACAGGAGCGTTACAAGACCCCGATAAACCAGGTTACTAAGGCCCTGCAATGAACCCACTAGAGCAGCCTCCAGGCAGACCGCCGTATTATCCCGAGACTGCGCGTACCACCAGCCAACGGTGACCAGCACCGCCGCCCAGTAGTATGTTTGGTAATCAGGCATCGCAAGACCACCACAGCTCGACGGCAGGCACAGAGTAGATCTAGCCAAACGAGGAGACTTACCCGCCCAGATAAAGGAACTCACACAGCCATTGATAGCCTTGAAAAAGGAAACAGGTAACCAGACAGGGCAGTTGCGAAAAAAATATAAACATTTAGGCAGAAAAATCATCTTAAGCAAATTAATTCTACCCATGAGATTCAAAGGTAACGTGGCCCAGAGGGCACACCTATCCCGAAGGTGAGTTACAAGGGGATCAAGGTTCAGAGATCTAAAGGAGGTCGGGTCCCGTCGCACCTCGATACCCAGATATCGAAATTGGTCCACCCAGCGCAGGGGGGTCAGGGCTGCCGCCACCTTAGCCCCCGGGTCCAGAGGGAACAAGATCGATTTTGACCAATTAATACGCACCCCGGAAAAACGACCAAACTCATCGAAGATTTCAAGGGCCGCCCGCAGAGAACCATTAGCATCATGCAGATACAACAACGCATCGTCCACGTAAAGGGAAATTTTTTCCTCAAGGGGACCCACCCGCAGACCCACCACAGAGGGGGAACCCCGGAGCAGAATCGCCAAAGGCTCTAGAGCCAGGGCAAATAAGGATGGCGAAAGGGGGCAACCCTGGCGGGTGCCCCTCTGCAGGGGGAAGGAATCCGAGAGGTGCGAACTCGAGCAGTGGGCAGATGATAAAGCATGGTCAGCGAAGTGAGAAATTTGGGGCCGAAGCCAAACCGCCGGAGAACCTCCCACAATAACCCCCACTCGACTGAGTCAAAAGCCTTCTCGGCGTCGAGAGAGGCTATGACTCGCTGCCCAGGGTCAACATGGTCCGCCACCAAGTTCAGGAAAAGCCTCCGCAAGTTAATATCAGTTCCCTTACCTGGCATAAACCCCGTCTGATCCGCCTGCACCAGCACATCCAGTACTCCCGCCACCCTGCGGGCCAACACCTTAGCCAGAATTTTGGCATCGACATTTATTAAGGAGATCGGCCTGTACGAGGCACAATCCTCCGGGTCCTTCCCGGGCTTGGGGACCAATACGATCACTGCCTCCCGCATAGACTCCGGGAGAGAGCCCTGGGCAAAACTATGCTCAAACAGGGAGACCAGACGGGGGGCCAGAATATCTTGATAATCCACATAGACCTCCAAGGGGATGCCATCAGCTCCAGGGGTCTTACCACCCTGCAGGAGGCCAAGAGCCTCCTGCACCTCCTCCAACTTAATATCAGCCTCCAGGGCATTCCCAACCTCGGCATCTAGCACCGGGAAATCTACGCGATCCAGATAGGAGCCCAGCTCAACAGCTGTGTAGTCCACCCTGGAGGAGTAGAGCATTTCATAAAAAGACCGAAATCGGGCAGTTATTTCCCCCGGAGATCGAAGGAGTCCCCCATCCAGAGCTCTAATTCCACTAATATGAACCAACGGGGTAAACCCTTTAGCCAGCCAAGCCAGAAGCTTCCCATTCTTATTACCATATTCATAAACCCGTTGGGCCGAGGATAGCATCGATTTACGGGTCAACTCAGCCCGCACAAGGTGGACCTCTCGAAGGGCACACTGCCAGAGACCATAAGTGGTGGAAGAGGGGTTAGCCACATAGGCCTCCTCCCTCACCCGCACCTCCTCCTCTCGTTCCCTCAGAGATCTCTGAGTCCCTACGCACCTCAGCTATGCGCATGCCATATTCCCCCCGAAGCCAGGCTTTGAATGAGTCCCAAAGGATATGCGGGTCAGCCGTGTCCTCGTTAGTTTGCCAGAACTGACCAATCCCCTCTTGGACACGCTCCTGCACCACCTTGTGCATGGCCCAGTACAGGGAAAGTCGCCACAAACCCCCGCCCGAAGGACCCCTCCGCAGCACCACCCGCAGCGGAACATGATCAGAGATCCCCCTGGCCAGGATAGATACCTCAGACACTTTGCGCAGGGCCGAGTGGGACGCAAACGCCAGGTCTATCCTGGACAGGGACCGATGAGACGCTGAGTGGCAGGTGTATGCCTGGGTTGAGGGATGAAAGTGACGCCAGACATCCGTCAGTGCAAAAGCTTCCGCCCATTGGGCCAGGCGAGGGGTCCCAGAGGCAGTGGCATGCAGCCTATCCCACTCCGGGTACATCACCAAGTTAAAATCCCCCAATACAAGGACATCATCCACACCGTACCGAAGGGCCACCTCCATAATCTGAGTAAGGAGGGGGACCTCCGCAGGGGGAGGAAGATACAGCCCCACCACCAAAGGAGTCCCAGCAACCAAAGCATTTATAATTACATAACGACCTAGGGGGTCAGTGCACAAGTCCACTAAAGTAAAAGGCAGTGACCTATGAACTAGGACACTGACCCCTCTGGCATAACTGGAGTACACCGAGTGATAATGTGCTCCAACCCAGGCCCTCCGCAGACCCAACACCTTAGATCCCAGAAGATGGGTCTCTTGCAGTACACATATGTGTGGAGAGGCCTTACGTAGGAAATTAGAGACAAGAGAACGTTTCACAGCTGAGCCAAGGCCCCTCACATTCCAAGAGAGGACAGAGATATCAGACATCACAGGGGAAGGGAAGGAAAAGCAGGGTGACAAACATGGGGAGGGTAGAGAGGGAAATGAGACATATAATGCAGCATAGGAGTACCAGAAGAGACCCATGCATCCCACCCCCCCGGGCCGGAGGAGCTCATGAAACCCACCGACCAACATAGATGTGTCAAAGCCATACGGTAAATGAACCTGTACAAGGAAAAATACATTAACAATAGAAACCCAAAAAACCAAATCGAAGTCCAACGGGACCTCTAGCAGGCCAAAACAAGCCAAAAACCCCTTCCCCCCACCCCGCGGACCCCAGAAAACACAGGGCCGCATGGATCCCAAACCAGTAGCCCAAGGGCAAAAAAAAAACAGTTAGGAGGCACATGGCTAACTGGACCGTCTCAAGGAACCCCGGACCCCAGGATCCCAGATGGTATAGACGGCCCGGAATAACTGAGGCAGTCTATCCCAGGGGAGATGCCGACCGGGAACAGTCCACAGTGTTCAGTAAAAAATCACCTGGACAAGCCAGGGGCACATACTTGAGGTAGATCACAGTCCCATAATGAAAAAAACAACTTGGGGAGAAGAAAAAACAAAAAGGAAGGGGAAAAATTGCCAAGTTCAAAATCCACATATAGTAGAGTGTAAACAGAAAGACAGCGGTATCCAGAACCGGGCAGGAACCAGGACATCTCATCCGAAGGAACCAGTTTCATTCCCCGGCCCCCAGGAAAAATAACGGCCCAGCTCCACAACAGGTGAGTATCCAACAGGGACCGTGGAGAATCAAAGGGGGTTAGTCAGACCGAGGGATAAGTAACAGTTACAGATACCTGGACAGTACATCAAGGGAGTCCGAGGATCTATAGAACACCCAGGCAAAGGAAGAAAGGAGAAATCCAATGGCACAGCCAGGGAGCCAGGAACATCCATCAGCCCCTATCCTGAGGGGGAAGGGTATCTACCCAGGCCGCAGCATCCTTAGGAGATTGGAAGAACCGCACCAACTCCCCATCCACCACCCTCAGCTTAGCAGGGAAGAGGACACTATACTTAATTCCACGAGAGCGCAGAGAAGCTTTCACAGCATCGTAGGACTTGCGCATTTTCTGTGTGTCCACCGAGTAATCCGGGAACAGCATCAGGCGAGAGTTCTGGAACCGAAGCTTCCCCAGGGCCCTAGCCGCCCGGAGGATTTCATCCCGGTCGCGGAAGTTAAGCAGCCGCAGGATTAAGGTGCGTGGGGGGGATCCCGGTGGGCCAGGTTTGGGCGGGACCCGATGTGCACGTTCCACCGAGAAGTGCTGGGACAGGTGGGCCTCGGGCAGTAGGCCCCAGAACAAATCCTCCACAATCGCCGTTGCGTCCCTGCCCTCCGCCCCCTCCGCCAAGCCGATAATGCGGATGTTGTTCCGCCGACAACGATTTTCGGCGTCCTCGGCCCGATATTCCAAAGTTTTTACCTTGGTCTGCAGGGTGCGGATGGCCGCTAAATGGTCAGCCACCGTGTCCTCCACCTGTCCCACGCGCCCCTCCACCTCAGCCACCCGTGATCTGATCTTGTCCATGTCCTGTCGGATCAAACTAACGTCCAGCTGCAATGGAAAGTGTGAAACCGCACACAGGGTAGATGAAAGCAAAATTGTTTCTTTATTCCTCAAAGTTCATAAACAGACAGACAGTGTAAGGAACAGACAAGTCCAAAGGTTGAGGCCTTTCACGGCACGAACAGCCGCTTACTCATAACCACAGTGAAGGATGGCGGAAATCGGTTGGTATTAGTAGATGGACAAACAATGGTTGATTGATGCGATTGCTCACAGGTTTGTGCCATTGGCTTAATTATCCTCCAGAAGGAGCCGATTAATCCGCGATCCAACACCTGGGACATTTTAGTGCACACATAGAAAAACTTCACAGAGAAGCGCAAAAACAAATACAAGTGTTAAAAGTGACACACTCACTCGAAACTAAAAAAGTTGCGAGTGGATGTGTTAATAAAATCATGTAAGCACGAAATGGAGTAATATGTCGGCAGGATGTGAAAGAAATACACAATTTAAAATAGTGCATATTATATTTTAATGTGCTATAGCACAATGTGTATTTTAAAATTAGGACCATCCAAAATTCAAAAGACAAAAAACAAAAAACACACAGAGCGTCCTTATGTGGCAAAAAATGTGTATGTGCCGTGAAGTTAAGAATATACATTGTTGAAACAATGTGGTATAATCATGTATGTATATAATAAGGATGCAAAGTGTGAAAATGTAAAAAATATGTATAAAAAAAAGGGGGGGTGTGAAAAAATATATATACTAAAAAATATATATAAAAAGTACAATAAAAAATAAAAAATAGAAAGTAAAAATCATAATGTAATATGATATAACTATCAGCGTAAACCAAAGTGATAATTGATGAATAATAATAATGTTGATGAAACATGTGCTAATGCGGTATTTATGATTTAATTGTGACATATATGGGAGTTAATGTGGTAAAATTACTCAAAGCAGTGTGCAAATATAATTGCATGTTGAACATCATATATACATATCAGTATCAAAAATGAGTGAATGTGCATATACATCAGACACTGACTGTAATACAAAAATGAATATTGGGGTCAACCAGAAAATGGAAGAACTATACACATGCCGACATATATATACTCCATAGGTGCAGTGTGTCTAAACTCGTAAGGAATGGGTCCCAAATTCGATCGGTCAAAAGTAAATCTGAATAAATTGGAAGAATGATCGATCATTATCGGTGACTGAAGATGTTGGTCATTGATTATAAATCACAGACTAAGTCCAGGGTGTTTTGGAACATATATGAAAACTATATAAGAACTCGTACTTGATGTGGCATATCAAAACGGGTCCTACTAATTGAGACATGAACAAGACCAATTACACTCACATTGGTAAGACTGTCTAGAGCTGGGAACTATCCCTGCCTAGATGTGAGCAATAGACGATATAATAATGTGTATAAACTCAGTCACAGAAGATTATAAGAATGTGGGGCCGAAAATCCAAAACGAGAAAAACAATGAATGACCCTCTTCAATACGATCAAGAACAACAATATAAATTTAAGCAACAAAGAGTGGTGCAATAAATATCGCACCAACCATAAATACAAATGTATGATCATTTTTTTGCAATACAAATGTTTCATATAGCTAATGGATGCAAGAAACAAGCAAAAAATAGACAAAAGCACCCGAAAAAAGAAAGAAGACACAACAGGACTCGAATGAAAACTACAGGGAAGGACTTGGAACCATTGGGGAGACCTCACTCATAAAAATGAGTGACGTCCCATTCCCAGTTTAGACCATGAGGTATCCGAGTATGGAGCCTAAAGATCCACAGAACTTCCCTTTTGCAAAGTAGTCTAAAGACATCTCCACCTCTGGTGGGCCTGGTGATATGGTCTATAATCTGGACTTGTACCAGGGATGTATCCCCTCCGTGAGCACTATTAAAATGTTTTGCTATGTTGGTGGATTTGAGAGTACGTATATCACTAAGGTGCTCCCTGAATCGGTCTTTTAATTTACGGGTAGTTCTACCTACATACTGGATGGAGCATGCTTTACATGTAATTAAATAGATCAGATATTTAGTGTTGCAATTAAAAAAGTCTTTTATGTTGTATATTTTGTTATCATAAGTTGAGACAAATTTGTCCCTAGGAATGATGTGGGGGCAAGTGATGCAATCTGTCATGCCGCACTTGAAATTGCCTTTACAATACAGCCAAGTTCTTGATGCATTTGGTTTTTTAGAGGTGTATAAACTAGGGGATAAAGAATTACCCAAAGTAGTAGCCCTCTTAGCCACTATATTCACTCCATCATCGAGGATGTTTGCACAGATGTCATCTGTGTACAGAGTTGGTAAGTGTTTTTGAATAATCTTTTTTATTTTATTGAATTCTAGGCTGTAAGGCAAGGACAGTGTGACAGAAGAAGGCAGCTTGTTAGAATTTTTGGGAGTGGTATTGTTGCTACGTTTAAATCTTTTTCTGTAACTATTTTTGTTGGTGTGTTTGATACTGGTATCCCGGATATCATCGGAAGTCACATCTTCCTCTATGTTAGGCATGTCGCATGAAACTTCCGATGATAAGAGGTCCGAGCGATTTTTATTTAGGGCTATAAGATAGGCTCTGTCTAACATCCATTTGGGGTATCTTCTTTCAAGGAAGCGATGGTATAATGAAAATGCCTGTGCATTAAAATCCAGTAAATTACTGCATATCCTCCGTAATCTGAGGAATTGCCCAACGGGGATACCTTTTATTGTGTGTACAGGGTGACTGGAACCTGCATGCAATAAACTATTGCCGGATAGTGGTTTCCTATAAAGGTTTGATGTGACCTTGTTACCAGTATGGCCCAAAGCAACATCCAAAAATTCAATTTTGTCTGTATTCCTTGTACCTGTAAATTTTAGATTAAGTGAATTGCAGTTCAAATACGACAAAAAATTGTCCAAACCCACATTTCGATGACAAACGAAGATCAGATCGTCAATATAGCGATAGTATGGAGCGATCTGATCTCTATATGGGTTACTACCTCCAAAGATGTGGGGTCTCTCCCACCAACCCATGTAGAGGTTGGCGAGAGAGGGGGAAAACTGCCCCACATCTTTGGAGGTAGAAGCTGCCATCAAATGAGAAAAAATTGTGTGTTAAAAGAAATTGCAACACTTCCAGAATGTAAGACTGCAGTTCAGCATTGAGGTTGGTGTGCTGTTTTAGAAAAGTTTCTACGGCTATTATAGCCAAGTTGTGAGGTATTGAAGAATATAAGCTGGATACATCACATGTAATCCAGGTAAATTCCTCTGACCATGTGAATGCATCCATGATGTTAAAAAGATGTTTAGTATCCCTTAAATAACTGGGAAGCTGTAATACAAGATCCTGTAGTTGACCATCTAGCCATTCCCCAAGTTTCTCACAAAGAGACCCGATCCCAGAGACGATCGGTCTCCCTAAGACAGGGTCCAAGCCCTTGTGGACCTTGGGGAGATGATGAAATATGGGTGTAATGGGATGGTCTGGAATGAGTTTCTCAGCCTCTTTTATAGAGAAAGCACCAGGGGTTAAACCTTTGTTAACTAAAGCGTAAAGTTCTAATTTATATCTATTGGTAGGGTCACTTTTCAGAGGTTGATAGGTGTAGGAATCATTGAGTTGTCTAAAGGCCTCATTTTTATAGGCTTCACTGTCAAGTACGACTATTGCACCTCCCTTGTCTGCGTTTCTAATTGTAATAGATGCATCCTCTTTTAAAGATTTTAATGAAGCTCTTTCTCGGATGGTCAAATTATCAAAGGACCTGGATACAGAGGACGGTGTATCAGCGGCCAAATTGAATATGTCTCTCTCCACTAGTTTCTGAAAAAGATCCATATTTGATGATCGTGATTGAATGGGGTAAAAACTAGAGAAAGTGGAGAGTGGAATTCTTTTAACCCCTTCTTCACTATGTTCAGGTGAAGGGCTCATATTCTCCATGGCCAGATCTTCTAATTCCACCACAGCACATGACTCACGAAAGGTGAGTGTAGATTTGTCCGAACTGAAAGGTATAATTGAATCGGTATCGTCAGACACTGTGTCAACTTCATTGTAAAAATTTATTTTTAGAGTCAAGTTACGGACAAACTTGTTAACCTGTAAAACGGTCTGAAACAGATCAAAATGAGCGTGTGGGCAAAAGTTTAGACCTTTTGTTAGGAGACTTTGAGGAATAAAGAAACAATTTTGCTTTCATCTACCCTGTGTGCGGTTTCACACTTTCCATTGCACATTTCCGGATGGCGGATCTAACCAGCACCAGGTTGGGCCAATACACCTGAGCGGCTTCCCTTCTCTTCAGTTTCTACGATCTCCGCGATTTACAGCCAGCCCGGTGAGTCCTCTTCATATTTCCTTTTATTTCCTCAACCATACGGACGTTTATATTTACTTCAGACAGACAGTGTCTACACCATACACGGAACAGACATGGAATTACCCTCTACCAGTCGTACACTTAGATTATTAAGCAACAACCCGCTCAGACAAGACGCACAGGCTACTCTAAAGAAAGCAAAGGATGATTCCTCATCCTCGGTTAAAACCAATTTCCATAAGCTGGAGAAACTCATGACTAGGGTTGAGCGGACACCTAGATGTCCGTGTTCGACGGGTTCGGCCGAACTTTAAAAAAAAGTCCGGGTCCGTGTCCCGGACTTTTACCGAACTTTTCCCGGACACCGAACCCCATTGAAGTCAATGGGGACCCGAACTTTAAGGCACTAAAATGGCTCTAAAACACCAAAGGAAAGGGCTAGAGTGCTGCAAATGGCAGCAAAACGTAATTAAGAGCATGGCAAGTGCTCTGCAAACAAATGTGGATAGGGAAATAACTTAAAACAACAAAAAAAAACAGAAAAATAAAACAATGTTCTTCTTCATCTCTGAAGGACGAGGCCCATATGGAGTAGGAGGGAGGTTGAGGTGGTGGTGGATGTGGCGGTGACATAGGCGTGCGCACAGGGTGTGCTGGGTGTGCCTGGGCACACCCTAATCACCTAGGGCACATAGCATTGCCAGTGAGGAGATGGGAAAGATCTCCCTGGGACCTGCTCTGCTCTATTTCTCCTTGCCTACAGGTACATGGCCCCGATACATTACTCTCCCTGCTGGCAAACACATGCATGTGTATTTCAACTTTGGGGTGCACACCTTAATGCAATAGGCTGCGCACACCTATGGGCGGTGTAGGTGGAAGCGGCGGTGGAGGAGGACCAGGGCCGGATTAACAGCATCATGGGCTTGGTGCTGAGGATTTTGAAGGGCCTTAAGGGCCGTGCCTTGCCATGCACCCAGAGGAGGAAGGGTGCAGCCATGCATGCCTAATTCAACATGGGATGCTGTCTCTGAAGCCCATAAACACATCCATGCATCGCCAACTGTCCCTCCTTGTCCGGCCTTCACGCTGTGTGGGGAGGTTCTGAGGGTGCTGCCTGGGGAAGCGAGCATAGAAGCCAGACTTCTGTGTTTACAAGTGACAGAAGAGCGGTAACAGTGAATATGGCCAACCCGGGGCCTATATAAAAGGTAGGGGCCTGGAGCTGCAGCTCCAATAGCCCCTACATTAATCTGGCCCTGAGGAGGAGGACGAGGTAGCCAACACTGCTTCTTTTCAAAAATTTTAAATGAGGGTACACCCCAAAAGAGTGAGAAAGAGCAAAAATGGAACAATGGGTGGGTAAGGTCGGTATCCATTGCTATTCTGCATAAGGTACGGAAAAGTCCCGTGGGATCCATGCCTGGTTCATTTTAATGAACGTGAGCTTGTCCACATTGTCTCTGGACAGGCGGCTGCGCTTGTCTGTTATAACGCCCCCAGCCGTGCTAAATACCCGTTCAGATAATACACTGGCTGCAGGGCACGCCAGCACCTCCAAGGCGTAAAGGGCAAGCTCAGGCCATGTGCCCAATTTGGAGACCCAGAAGTTGAAGGGGGCAGACCCGTCATTCACTACATGTAGGCGTGTGCACACATACTGCTCCACCATGTTGGTAAAATGCTGCCTCCTGCTAAGACGTTCCATCTGAGCTGCTGGTGCTGCTGTTTGTTGTGGCGTGCTGACAAAGCTTTTCCACATTTCGGCCATGCTAACCCTGCCTTCTGAGGTGCTGGCGGTGCCCTGGTTGCGTTGGCGACCTCCTCCTCCTCCTCCTCTGCCTTGTGCTTCCACTGTGGCCCCGCTGTCAGATGGGAATGCCAGCAGCATGGCGTCTACCAGCGTGCGCTTGTACTCGCGCATCTTGCGATCGCGCTCCAGTGAGTGAATTAAGGACGGTACGTTGTCCTTGTAACGGGGATCCAGCAGCGTGGCCACCCAGTAATCAGCACAAGTTAGAATGTGGGCAACTCGGCGGTCGTTGTGGAGACACTGCAGCATGTAATCGCTCATGTGTGCCAGGCTGCCCAGAGGCAACGAAAGGCTGTCCTCTGTGGGAGGTGTATCGTCCGTGTCCTCTGTATCCCCCCAGCCACGCACCAGTGATGGCCATGAGCTGGCCTGGGTGCCACCCTGCTGTGAACATGGTTCCATCTCCTCCTCCAGCTCCTCCTCCTCCTCATCCTCCTCATCCTCCAGAACTGTGCCCCTGCTGGACAATTGCGTCCCTGGCGTTTGCGTGTGCAGGAACCCACCCTCGGAGCCCCTTGCGAATGACTGCCCTGAAAGCCTTGGAAATGTTACCTCTTCATCCTCCTCCTCCTCCTCATCCTGTGCCACATCCTCTTCCATCATCGCCCGAATTGTTTTTTCAAGGAGGCATAGAAGTGGGATAGTTAAGCTGAGAACGGCGTCATTGCCACTGGCCATGTTGGTGGAGTACTCAAAACAGCGCAACAAGGCACACAGGTCTCGCATGGAGGCCCAGTTATTGGTGGTGAAGTGGTGCTGTTCCGCAGAGCGACTCACGCGTGCATGCTGCAGCTGAAACTCCACTATGGCCTGCTGCTGCTCGCACAGTCTTTCCAGCATGTGCAAGGTGGAGTTCCACCTTGTGGGCACGTCACATATGAGGCGGTGAGCGGGAAGGCCGAAGTTACGCTGCAGCGCTGCCAGGCGAGCAGCAGCAGGGTGAGAACGCCGAAAGTGCGCACAAACGGCCCGCACTTTCTGCAGCAGCTCTGACATATCGGGGTAGTTTTTAAGGAACCTCTGCACCACCAAATTCAGCACATGCGCCAGGCAAGGGATGTGCGTCAAACCGGCTAGGCCCAGAGCTGCTATGAGATTTCGCCCGTTATCGCACACCACCAGGCCGGGCTTGAGGCTCGCTGGCAGCAACCACTCATTTGTCTGCTGTTCCATGCTCCTCCACAACTCCTGCGCGGTGTGTGGTTTGTCCCCCAAACAGGCAAGTTGTAAAACTGCCTGCTGTCGTTTACCCCTGGCCGTGCTGAAGTTGGTGGTGAAGGTGTTACGCTGTCCGGATGAGGAGGCGGTAGAGGATGAGGAAGCGGAGTAGGAGGAGTTAGGAACAGGAGGCAAACTGAAGCGCCCTGCAATCCTCGGTGGTGGAAGGACATGCGCCAAATTGCTATCCGCCTCAGGCCCATCCGCCACTGCATTTACCCAGTGTGCCGTTAGGGAGATATAACGCCCCTGACCGTGCTTACTGGTCCACGTATCCGTAGTTAGGTGGACCTTGGCACAGATGGCGTTGCGCAGTGCACACCTGATATTTTCCCCCACTTGGTTGTGCAGGGAAGGGATGGCTTGCCTGGAAAAGTAGTGGCGGCTGGGCACGACGTACTGTGGGACAGCCACCGACATAAGGTTTTTAAAACTGTGCGTCTCCACCAGACGGAATGACAGCATTTCAAAGGCCAATAATTTTGAAATGCTGGCATTCAGGGCCAGGGATCGCGGGTGGGTAGGGGGGTACTTCCTCTTCCTCTCAAGTGTTTGGGAGATGGAAAGCTGAACGCTTCCACGGGACATTGTGGAGATGGTTGTTGGTGACCCAGGTGGTGGTGTTGCTGACAGATCGTCTGTTTGCGGGGTGGCAGGTGCCGGTATCACTACAGATGTGGCTGGAGCGGCCGAGACTGCAGCAGAAGAGGAAGCAGGATGAGCCAGAGACGTTTCTTGGTTTTGAAGGTGTGTACTCCACTGCAGCTCGTGCTTTGCACTTAGATGCCTGATCATGCAGGTTGTGCTCAGGTTGAGAAGGTTTATGCCTCGCTTCAAGCTCTGATTGCACAGGGTGCAAACCACTCGTGTCCTGTCATCAGCACATTTTCTAAAGAACTTCCACGCTAGAGAACTCCTTTGAGCTGACTTTGGTGCGCTCGTTCCCTTGCTGCGTTGGGCAGTAGCGGGCGTAGTGTCTAGGGCACGGCCGCTCCGCTTCTGCACCCTGCTCCCTCTTCTGCTGTGCTGGTGGCTCTGTGCGACCACCGCCTCTTCCTCCAAACTACTCAGGTCACCTGCATGACGTTCATTCCATGTGGGGTCGAGGACCTCATCGTCCTCCACATCATCTTCCACCCAGTCTTCACCCCTGCCCTCCTTGTCGGTCTCCACAATGCTGAACGCCGCAGCAGTTGGCACCTGCGTTTCGTCATCATCGGAGACGTGCTGCGATGATCCTTGCATGTACTCATCTTGAGAAATAAGTGGTTGGGCATCGCTGCACTCAATCTCTTCCACTTCTGGGGCAGGGCTAGGTGGATGGCCCTGGGAAACCCTGCTGACAGAGTCCTCAAAAAGAATAAGAGACTGCTGTATGGCTTGGGGCTCAGACTGCTGGCCTGATTTGCAAGGGGGTGAGGTGAAAGACGGTTGGACATTGGCTGCAGGTGCCAACTCTGACCTTTCTGCAGTAGACTGGGTGGGAGACAATGTGAAGGAACTGGAGGCACTGTCAGCAGCAAACCAATCTACTATCGCCTCAACTTGTTCTGGCCTCATCACTTCTAGGGGCGTTTGATGCCCTACCAAATACTGATGCAGGTTCTGTCGCCTACTCACACTTGAGGAAGGTGTTTCACTTGTGCGTGTAGCTGGCACAGATCGACCACGTCCTCTCCTTGCAACAGGAGCTCTACCAGCAGCACCACGACCCAGGCCACGGCCCTTATTTGACGGTCTCCTCATATTTCTGTAATTTAAGATCTTGCCCTAGAAAGGTTTTTATTGAATAGCGGAATAGGAAATATGATCCAAAAAAGTGTATGTATCTCGCACGTACAAAACCACACTAGGCCCCAATTACTATTGTTTCTACCCCTAAAAGGATGGATGAGGAGTAGGAGGAGTATGGAACAGACAGCACCCTCAAATCTTCAGAAGTATGAGATGAACCCCAAAAACTTGGAAAGGTGGATCTCACACGTACCGACACAGACTATCCCGCAATTCAATTGATCCTCAAAGGTTTTTATTGAATAGCGGAATAGGAAATATGATCAAAAAAAGTGTATGTATCTCGCACGTACACAACCACACTAGGCCCCAATTACTATTGTTTGTACCCCTAAAAGGATGGATGAGGAGTAGGAGGAGGAGTATGGAACAGGCAGCACCCTCAAATCTTCAGAAGTATGAGATGAACCCCAAAAACTTGGAAAGGTGGATCTCACACGTACCGACACAGACTATCCCGCAATTCAATTGATCCTCAAAGGTTTTTATTGAATAGCGGAATAGGAAATATGATCAAAAAAAGTGTATGTATCTCGCACGTACACAACCACACTAGGCCCCAATTACTATTGTTTGTACCCCTAAAAGGATGGATGAGGAGTAGGAGGAGGAGTATGGAACAGGCAGCACCCTCAAATCTTCAGAAGTATGAGATGAACCCCAAAAACTTGGAAAGGTGGATCTCACACGTACCGACACAGACTATCCCGCAATTCAATTGATCCTCAAAGGTTTTTATTGAATAGCGGAATAGGAAATATGATCAAAAAAAGTGTATGTATCTCGCACGTACACAACCACACTAGGCCCCAATTACTATTGTTTGTACCCCTAAAAGGATGGTTGAGCAGTAGGAGCAGGAGTATGGAACAGGCAGCACCCTCAAATCTTCAGAAGTATGAGATGAACCCCAACAACTTGGAAAGGTGGATCTCACACGTACCGACACAGACTATCTCGCAATTGAATTGATCCCCAAAGGTTTTAATTGAATAGCGGAATAGAAAATATGATCAAAAAGAAAGTGTATGTATCTCGCACGTACACCACCACACTAGGCCCCAACTACTATTGTTTGTACCCCTAAAAGGATGGTTGAGCAGTAGGAGGAGGAGTATGGAACAGGCAGCACCCTCAAATCTTCAGAAGTATGAGATGAACCCCAAAAACTTGGAAAGGTGGATCTCTCTCACACGTACCAACACAGACTATCCCCCAATTTAACTGATCCCCAAAGGTTTTTGATTAAATAGCGGAATAGAAAATATGATCCAAAAAAAGTGTATGTATATCACACGTACACAACCACACTAGGCCCCAATTACTATTGTTTGTACCCCTAAAAGGCTAGATGAGGAGTAGGGGGGGTATGGAACAGGCAGCACCCTCAAATCTTCAGAAGTATGAGATGAACCCCAAAAACTTGGAAAGGTGGATCTCTCTCACACGTACCAACACAGACTATCCCCCAATTTAACTGATCCCCAAAGGTTTTTGATTAAATAGCGGAATAGAAAATATGATCCAAAAAAAGTGTATGTATATCACACGTACACAACCACACTAGGCCCCAATTACTATTGTTTGTACCCCTAAAAGGCTAGATGAGGAGTAGGGGGGGTATGGAACAGGAAGCACCCTCAAATCTTCAGAAGTATGAGATGAACCCCAAAAACTTGGAAAGGTGGATCTCTCTCACACGTACCAACACAGACTATCCCCCAATTTAACTGATCCCCAAAGGTTTTTGATTAAATAGCGGAATAGAAAATATGATCCAAAAAAAGTGTATGTATATCACACGTACACAACCACACTAGGCCCCAATTACTATTGTTTGTACCCCTAAAAGGCTAGATGAGGAGTAGGGGGGGTATGGAACAGGCAGCACCCTCAAACCTTCAGAAGTATGAGATGAACCCCAACAACTTGGAAAGGTGGATCTCTCTCACACGTACCAACACAGACTATCCCCCAATTTAACTGATCCCCAAAGGTTTTTGATTAAATAGCGGAATAGAAAATATGATCCAAAAAAAGTGTATGTATATCACACGTACACAACCACACTGGGCCCCAATTACTATTGTTTGTACCCCTAAAAGGCTAGATGAGGAGTAGGGGGAGTATGGAACAGGCAGCACCCTCAAACCTTCAGAAGTATGAGATGAACCCCAACAACTTGGAAAGGTGGATCTCTCTCACACGTACCAACACAGACTATCCCCCAATTTAACTGATCCCCAAAGGTTTTTGATTAAATAGCGGAATAGAAAATATGATCCAAAAAAAGTGTATGTATATCACACGTACACAACCACACTAGGCCCCAATTACTATTGTTTGTACCCCTAAAAGGCTAGGAGTAGGGGGAGTATGGAACAGGCAGCACCCTCAAACCTTCAGAAGTATGAGATGAACCCCAACAACTTGGAAAGGTGGATCTCTCTCACACGTACCAACACAGACTATCCCCCAATTTAACTGATCCCCAAAGGTTTTTGATTAAATAGCGGAATAGAAAATATGATCCAAAAAAAGTGTATGTATATCACACGTACACAACCACACTAGGCCCCAATTACTATTGTTTGTACCCCTAAAAGGCTAGATGAGGAGTAGGGGGAGTATGGAACAGGCAGCACCCTCAAACCTTCAGAAGTATGAGATGAACCCCAACAACTTGGAAAGGTGGATCTCTCTCACACGTACCAACACAGACTATCCCCCAATTTAACTGATCCCCAAAGGTTTTTGATTAAATAGCGGAATAGAAAATATGATCCAAAAAAAGTGTATGTATATCACACGTACACAACCACACTAGGCCCCAATTACTATTGTTTGTACCCCTAAAAGGCTAGATGAGGAGTAGGGGGGGTATGGAACAGGCAGCACCCTCAAACCTTCAGAAGTATGAGATGAACCCCAACAACTTGGAAAGGTGGATCTCTCTCACACGTACCAACACAGACTATCCCCCAATTTAACTGATACCCAAAGGTTTTTGATTAAATAGCGGAATAGAAAATATGATCCAAAAAAAGTGTATGTATATCACACGTACACAACCACACTGGGCCCCAATTACTATTGTTTGTACCCCTAAAAGGCTAGATGAGGAGTAGGGGGAGTATGGAACAGGCAGCACCCTCAAACCTTCAGAAGTATGAGATGAACCCCAACAACTTGGAAAGGTGGATCTCTCTCACACGTACCAACACAGACTATCCCCCAATTTAACTGATCCCCAAAGGTTTTTGATTAAATAGCGGAATAGAAAATATGATCCAAAAAAAGTGTATGTATATCACACGTACACAACCACACTAGGCCCCAATTACTATTGTTTGTACCCCTAAAAGGCTAGATGAGGAGTAGGGGGAGTATGGAACAGGCAGCACCCTCAAACCTTCAGAAGTATGAGATGAACCCCAACAACTTGGAAAGGTGGATCTCTCTCACACGTACCAACACAGACTATCCCCCAATTTAACTGATCCCCAAAGGTTTTTGATTAAATAGCGGAATAGAAAATATGATCCAAAAAAAGTGTATGTATATCACACGTACACAACCACACTAGGCCCCAATTACTATTGTTTGTACCCCTAAAAGGCTAGATGAGGAGTAGGGGGGGTATGGAACAGGCAGCACCCTCAAACCTTCAGAAGTATCAGATGAACCCCAACAACTTGGAAAGGTGGATCTCTCTCACACGTACCAACACAGACTATCCCCCAATTTAACTGATCCCCAAAGGTTTTTGATTAAATAGCGGAATAGAAAATATGATCCAAAAAAAGTGTATGTATACAGTGGGTACGGAAAGTATTCAGACCCCCTTAAATTTTTCACTCTTTGTTATATTGCAGCCATTTGATAAAATCATTTAAGTTCATTCTTCTTCCTCATGAATGTACACATAGCACCCCATACTGACAGAAAAACACAGAATTGTTGACATTGTTGCAGATTTATTAAAAAAGAAAAACTGAAATATCACATGGTCCTAAGTATTCAGACACTTTGCTCAGTATTTAGTAGAAGCCCCCTTTTGATCTAATACAGCCAGGAGTCTTTTTGGGAAAGATGCAACAAGTCTTTCACACCTGGATTTGGGGATCCTCTGCCATTCCTCCTTGCAGATCCTCTCCAGTTCTGTCAGGTTGGATGGTAAACGTTGGTGGACAGCCATTTTTAGGTCTCTCCAGAGATGCTCAATTGGGTTTAAGTCAGGGCTCTGGCTGGGCCATTTAAGAACAGTCACGGAGTTGTTGTGAAGCCACTCCTTCGTTATTTTAGCTGTGTGCTTAGGGTCATTGTCTTGTTGGAAGGTAAACCTTCGGCCCAGTCTGAGGTCCAGAGCACTCTGGAGAAGGTTTTTGTCCAGGATATCCCTGTACTTGGCCGCATTCATCTTTCCCTCGATTTCAACCAGTCGTCCTGTCCCTGCAGCTGAAAAACACCCCCACAGCATGATGCTGCCACCACCATGCTTCACTGTTGGGACTGTATTGGACAGGTGATGAGCAGTGCCTGGTTTTCTCTACACATACCGCTTAGAATTAAGGCCAAAAAGTTCTATTTTGGTCTCATCAGACCAGAGAATCTTATTTCTCACCATCTTGGAGTCCTTCAGGTGTTTTTTTTAGCAAACTCCATGCGGGCTTTCATGTGTCTTACACTGAGGAGAGGCTTCCGTCGGGCCACTCTGCCATAAAGCCCCGACTGGTGGAGGGCTGCAGTGATGGTTGACTTTCTACAACTTTCTCCCATCTCCTGACTGCATCTCTGGAGCTCAGCCACAGTGATCTTTGGGTTCTTCTTTACCTCTCTCACCAAGGCTCTTCTCCCCCGATAGCTCAGTTTGGCCGGAAGGCCAGCTCTAGGAAGGGTTCTGGTCGTCCCAAACGTCTTCCATTTGAGGATTATGGAGGCCACTGTGCTCTTAGGAACCTTAAGTGCAGCAGAAATCTTTTTGTAACCTTGGCCAGATCTGTGCCTTGCCACAATTCTGTCTCTGAGCTCTTCAGGCAGTTCCTTTGACCTCATGATTCTCATTTGCTCTGACATGCATTGTGATCTGGAAGGTCTTATATAGACAGGTGTGTGGCTTTCCTAATCAAGTCCAATCAGTATAATCAAACACAGCTGGACTCAAATGAAGGTGTAGAACCATCTCAAGGATGATCAGAAGAAATGGAAAGCACCTGAGTTAAATATATGAATGTCACAGCAAAGGGTCTGAATACTTAGGACCATGTGATATTTCAGTTTTTCTTTTTTAATAAATCTGCAACAATGTCAACAATTCTGTGTTTTTCTGTCAGTATGGGGTGCTATGTGTACATTCATGAGGAAGAAGAATGAACTTAAATGATTTTATCAAATGGCTGCAATATAACAAAGAGTGAAAAATTTAAGGGGGTCTGAATACTTTCCGTACCCACTGAATCACACGTACACAACCACACTGGGCCCCAATTACTATTGTTTGTACCCCTAAAAGGCTAGATGAGGAGTAGGGGGAGTATGGAACAGGCAGCACCCTCAAACCTTCAGAAGTATGAGATGAACCCCAACAACTTGGAAAGGTGGATCTCTCTCACACGTACCAACACAGACTATCCCCCAATTTAACTGATCCCCAAAGGTTTTTGATTAAATAGCGGAATAGAAAATATGATCCAAAAAAAGTGTATGTATATCACACGTACACAACCACACTAGGCCCCAATTACTATTGTTTGTACCCCTAAAAGGCTAGGAGTAGGGGGGATATGGAACAGGCAGCACCCTCAAACCTTCAGAAGTATGAGATGAACCCCAACAACTTGGAAAGGTGGATCTCTCTCACACGTACCAACACAGACTATCCCCCAATTTAACTGATCCCCAAAGGTTTTTGATTAAATAGCGGAATAGAAAATATGATCCAAAAAAAGTGTATGTATATCACACGTACACAACCACACTAGGCCCCAATTACTATTGTTTGTACCCCTAAAAGGCTAGGAGTAGGGGGAGTATGGAACAGGCAGCACCCTCAAACCTTCAGAAGTATGAGATGAACCCCAACAACTTGGAAAGGTGGATCTCTCTCACACGTACCAACACAGACTATCCCCCAATTTAACTGATCCCCAAAGGTTTTTGATTAAATAGCGGAATAGAAAATATGATCCAAAAAAAGTGTATGTATATCACACGTACACAACCACACTGGGCCCCAATTACTATTGTTTGTACCCCTAAAAGGCTAGATGAGGAGTAGGGGGAGTATGGAACAGGCAGCACCCTCAAACCTTCAGAAGTATGAGATGAACCCCAACAACTTGGAAAGGTGGATCTCTCTCACACGTACCAACACAGACTATCCCCCAATTTAACTGATCCCCAAAGGTTTTTGATTAAATAGCGGAATAGAAAATATGATCCAAAAAAAGTGTATGTATATCACACGTACACAACCACACTAGGCCCCAATTACTATTGTTTGTACCCCTAAAAGGCTAGGAGTAGGGGGAGTATGGAACAGGCAGCACCCTCAAACCTTCAGAAGTATGAGATGAACCCCAACAACTTGGAAAGGTGGATCTCTCTCACACGTACCAACACAGACTATCCCCCAATTTAACTGATCCCCAAAGGTTTTTGATTAAATAGCGGAATAGAAAATATGATCCAAAAAAAGTGTATGTATATCACACGTACACAACCACACTAGGCCCCAATTACTATTGTTTGTACCCCTAAAAGGCTAGATGAGGAGTAGGGGGAGTATGGAACAGGCAGCACCCTCAAACCTTCAGAAGTATGAGATGAACCCCAACAACTTGGAAAGGTGGATCTCTCTCACACGTACCAACACAGACTATCCCCCAATTTAACTGATCCCCAAAGGTTTTTGATTAAATAGCGGAATAGAAAATATGATCCAAAAAAAGTGTATGTATATCACACGTACACAACCACACTAGGCCCCAATTACTATTGTTTGTACCCCTAAAAGGCTAGATGAGGAGTAGTGGGGGGGAATGGAACAGGCAGCACCCTCAAACCTTCAGAAGTATGAGATGAACCCCAACAACTTGGAAAGGTGGATCTCTCTCACACGTACCAACACAGACTATCCCCCAATTTAACTGATCCCCAAAGGTTTTTGATTAAATAGCGGAATAGAAAATATGATCCAAAAAAAGTGTATGTATATCACACGTACACAACCACACTGGGCCCCAATTACTATTGTTTGTACCCCTAAAAGGCTAGATGAGGAGTAGGGGGAGTATGGAACAGGCAGCACCCTCAAACCTTCAGAAGTATGAGATGAACCCCAACAACTTGGAAAGGTGGATCTCTCTCACACGTACCAACACAGACTATCCCCCAATTTAACTGATCCCCAAAGGTTTTTGATTAAATAGCGGAATAGAAAATATGATCCAAAAAAAGTGTATGTATATCACACGTACACAACCACACTAGGCCCCAATTACTATTGTTTGTACCCCTAAAAGGCTAGATGAGGAGTAGGGGGAGTATGGAACAGGCAGCACCCTCAAACCTTCAGAAGTATGAGATGAACCCCAACAACTTGGAAAGGTGGATCTCTCTCACACGTACCAACACAGACTATCCCCCAATTTAACTGATCCCCAAAGGTTTTTGATTAAATAGCGGAATAGAAAATATGATCCAAAAAAAGTGTATGTATATCACACGTACACAACCACACTAGGCCCCAATTACTATTGTTTGTACCCCTAAAAGGCTAGATGAGGAGTAGGGGGAGTATGGAACAGGCAGCACCCTCAAACCTTCAGAAGTATGAGATGAACCCCAACAACTTGGAAAGGTGGATCTCTCTCACACGTACCAACACAGACTATCCCCCAATTTAACTGATCCCCAAAGGTTTTTGATTAAATAGCGGAATAGAAAATATGATCCAAAAAAAGTGTATGTATATCACACGTACACAACCACACTAGGCCCCAATTACTATTGTTTGTACCCCTAAAAGGCTAGGAGTAGGGGGGATATGGAACAGGCAGCACCCTCAAACCTTCAGAAGTATGAGATGAACCCCAACAACTTGGAAAGGTGGATCTCTCTCACACGTACCAACACAGACTATCCCCCAATTTAACTGATCCCCAAAGGTTTTTGATTAAATAGCGGAATAGAAAATATGATCCAAAAAAAGTGTATGTATATCACACGTACACAACCACACTAGGCCCCAATTACTATTGTTTGTACCCCTAAAAGGCTAGGAGTAGGGGGAGTATGGAACAGGCAGCACCCTCAAACCTTCAGAAGTATGAGATGAACCCCAACAACTTGGAAAGGTGGATCTCTCTCACACGTACCAACACAGACTATCCCCCAATTTAACTGATCCCCAAAGGTTTTTGATTAAATAGCGGAATAGAAAATATGATCCAAAAAAAGTGTATGTATATCACACGTACACAACCACACTGGGCCCCAATTACTATTGTTTGTACCCCTAAAAGGCTAGATGAGGAGTAGGGGGAGTATGGAACAGGCAGCACCCTCAAACCTTCAGAAGTATGAGATGAACCCCAACAACTTGGAAAGGTGGATCTCTCTCACACGTACCAACACAGACTATCCCCCAATTTAACTGATCCCCAAAGGTTTTTGATTAAATAGCGGAATAGAAAATATGATCCAAAAAAAGTGTATGTATATCACACGTACACAACCACACTAGGCCCCAATTACTATTGTTTGTACCCCTAAAAGGCTAGGAGTAGGGGGAGTATGGAACAGGCAGCACCCTCAAACCTTCAGAAGTATGAGATGAACCCCAACAACTTGGAAAGGTGGATCTCTCTCACACGTACCAACACAGACTATCCCCCAATTTAACTGATCCCCAAAGGTTTTTGATTAAATAGCGGAATAGAAAATATGATCCAAAAAAAGTGTATGTATATCACACGTACACAACCACACTAGGCCCCAATTACTATTGTTTGTACCCCTAAAAGGCTAGATGAGGAGTAGGGGGAGTATGGAACAGGCAGCACCCTCAAACCTTCAGAAGTATGAGATGAACCCCAACAACTTGGAAAGGTGGATCTCTCTCACACGTACCAACACAGACTATCCCCCAATTTAACTGATCCCCAAAGGTTTTTGATTAAATAGCGGAATAGAAAATATGATCCAAAAAAAGTGTATGTATATCACACGTACACAACCACACTAGGCCCCAATTACTATTGTTTGTACCCCTAAAAGGCTAGATGAGGAGTAGTGGGGGGGAATGGAACAGGCAGCACCCTCAAACCTTCAGAAGTATGAGATGAACCCCAACAACTTGGAAAGGTGGATCTCTCTCACACGTACCAACACAGACTATCCCCCAATTTAACTGATCCCCAAAGGTTTTTGATTAAATAGCGGAATAGAAAATATGATCCAAAAAAAGTGTATGTATATCACACGTACACAACCACACTGGGCCCCAATTACTATTGTTTGTACCCCTAAAAGGCTAGATGAGGAGTAGGGGGAGTATGGAACAGGCAGCACCCTCAAACCTTCAGAAGTATGAGATGAACCCCAACAACTTGGAAAGGTGGATCTCTCTCACACGTACCAACACAGACTATCCCCCAATTTAACTGATCCCCAAAGGTTTTTGATTAAATAGCGGAATAGAAAATATGATCCAAAAAAAGTGTATGTATATCACACGTACACAACCACACTAGGCCCCAATTACTATTGTTTGTACCCCTAAAAGGCTAGATGAGGAGTAGGGGGAGTATGGAACAGGCAGCACCCTCAAACCTTCAGAAGTATGAGATGAACCCCAACAACTTGGAAAGGTGGATCTCTCTCACACGTACCAACACAGACTATCCCCCAATTTAACTGATCCCCAAAGGTTTTTGATTAAATAGCGGAATAGAAAATATGATCCAAAAAAAGTGTATGTATATCACACGTACACAACCACACTAGGCCCCAATTACTATTGTTTGTACCCCTAAAAGGCTAGGAGTAGGGGGGGTATGGAACAGGCAGCACCCTCAAACCTTCAGAAGTATGAGATGAACCCCAACAACTTGGAAAGGTGGATCTCTCTCACACGTACCAACACAGACTATCCCCCAATTTAACTGATCCCCAAAGGTTTTTGATTAAATAGCGGAATAGAAAATATGATCCAAAAAAAGTGTATGTATATCACACGTACACAACCACACTAGGCCCCAATTACTATTGTTTGTACCCCTAAAAGGCTAGGAGTAGGGGGAGTATGGAACAGGCAGCACCCTCAAACCTTCAGAAGTATGAGATGAACCCCAACAACTTGGAAAGGTGGATCTCTCTCACACGTACCAACACAGACTATCCCCCAATTTAACTGATCCCCAAAGGTTTTTGATTAAATAGCGGAATAGAAAATATGATCCAAAAAAAGTGTATGTATATCACACGTACACAACCACACTAGGCCCCAATTACTATTGTTTGTACCCCTAAAAGGCTAGATGAGGAGTAGGGGGAGTATGGAACAGGCAGCACCCTCAAACCTTCAGAAGTATGAGATGAACCCCAACAACTTGGAAAGGTGGATCTCTCTCACACGTACCAACACAGACTATCCCCCAATTTAACTGATCCCCAAAGGTTTTTGATTAAATAGCGGAATAGAAAATATGATCCAAAAAAAGTGTATGTATATCACACGTACACAACCACACTGGGCCCCAATTACTATTGTTTGTACCCCTAAAAGGCTAGATGAGGAGTAGGGGGAGTATGAAACAGGCAGCACCCTCAAACCTTCAGAAGTATGAGATGAACCCCAACAACTTGGAAAGGTGGATCTCTCTCACACGTACCAACACAGACTATCCCCCAATTTAACTGATCCCCAAAGGTTTTTGATTAAATAGCGGAATAGAAAATATGATCCAAAAAAAGTGTATGTATATCACACGTACACAACCACACTAGGCCCCAATTACTATTGTTTGTACCCCTAAAAGGCTAGATGAGGAGTAGGGGGAGTATGGAACAGGCAGCACCCTCAAACCTTCAGAAGTATGAGATGAACCCCAACAACTTGGAAAGGTGGATCTCTCTCACACGTACCAACACAGACTATCCCCCAATTTAACTGATCCCCAAAGGTTTTTGATTAAATAGCGGAATAGAAAATATGATCCAAAAAAAGTGTATGTATATCACACGTACACAACCACACTAGGCCCCAATTACTATTGTTTGTACCCCTAAAAGGCTAGATGAGGAGTAGGGGGGGTATGGAACAGGCAGCACCCTCAAACCTTCAGAAGTATGAGATGAACCCCAACAACTTGGAAAGGTGGATCTCTCTCACACGTACCAACACAGACTATCCCCCAATTTAACTGATCCCCAAAGGTTTTTGATTAAATAGCGGAATAGAAAATATGATCCAAAAAAAGTGTATGTATATCACACGTACACAACCACACTGGGCCCCAATTACTATTGTTTGTACCCCTAAAAGGCTAGATGAGGAGTAGGGGGAGTATGGAACAGGCAGCACCCTCAAACCTTCAGAAGTATGAGATGAACCCCAACAACTTGGAAAGGTGGATCTCTCTCACACGTACCAACACAGACTATCCCCCAATTTAACTGATCCCCAAAGGTTTTTGATTAAATAGCGGAATAGAAAATATGATCCAAAAAAAGTGTATGTATATCACACGTACACAACCACACTAGGCCCCAATTACTATTGTTTGTACCCCTAAAAGGCTAGGAGTAGGGGGGGTATGGAACAGGCAGCACCCTCAAACCTTCAGAAGTATGAGATGAACCCCAACAACTTGGAAAGGTGGATCTCTCTCACACGTACCAACACAGACTATCCCCCAATTTAACTGATCCCCAAAGGTTTTTGATTAAATAGCGGAATAGAAAATATGATCCAAAAAAAGTGTATGTATATCACACGTACACAACCACACTAGGCCCCAATTACTATTGTTTGTACCCCTAAAAGGCTAGGAGTAGGGGGAGTATGGAACAGGCAGCACCCTCAAACCTTCAGAAGTATGAGATGAACCCCAACAACTTGGAAAGGTGGATCTCTCTCACACGTACCAACACAGACTATCCCCCAATTTAACTGATCCCCAAAGGTTTTTGATTAAATAGCGGAATAGAAAATATGATCCAAAAAAAGTGTATGTATATCACACGTACACAACCACACTAGGCCCCAATTACTATTGTTTGTACCCCTAAAAGGCTAGATGAGGAGTAGGGGGAGTATGGAACAGGCAGCACCCTCAAACCTTCAGAAGTATGAGATGAACCCCAACAACTTGGAAAGGTGGATCTCTCTCACACGTACCAACACAGACTATCCCCCAATTTAACTGATCCCCAAAGGTTTTTGATTAAATAGCGGAATAGAAAATATGATCCAAAAAAAGTGTATGTATATCACACGTACACAACCACACTAGGCCCCAATTACTATTGTTTGTACCCCTAAAAGGCTAGATGAGGAGTAGGGGGGGTATGGAACAGGCAGCACCCTCAAATCTTCAGAAGTATGAGATGAACCCCAAAAACTTGGAAAGGTGGATCTCTCTCACACGTACCAACACAGACTATCCCCCAATTTAACTGATCCCCAAAGGTTTTTGATTAAATAGCGGAATAGAAAATATGATCCAAAAAAAGTGTATGTATATCACACGTACACAACCACACTAGGCCCCAATTACTATTGTTTGTACCCCTAAAAGGCTAGGAGTAGGGGGAGTATGGAACAGGCAGCACCCTCAAACCTTCAGAAGTATGAGATGAACCCCAACAACTTGGAAAGGTGGATCTCTCTCACACGTACCAACACAGACTATCCCCCAATTTAACTGATCCCCAAAGGTTTTTGATTAAATAGCGGAATAGAAAATATGATCCAAAAAAAGTGTATGTATATCACACGTACACAACCACACTAGGCCCCAATTACTATTGTTTGTACCCCTAAAAGGCTAGGAGTAGGGGGAGTATGGAACAGGCAGCACCCTCAAACCTTCAGAAGTATGAGATGAACCCCAACAACTTGGAAAGGTGGATCTCTCTCACACGTACCAACACAGACTATCCCCCAATTTAACTGATCCCCAAAGGTTTTTGATTAAATAGCGGAATAGAAAATATGATCCAAAAAAAGTGTATGTATATCACACGTACACAACCACACTAGGCCCCAATTACTATTGTTTGTACCCCTAAAAGGCTAGATGAGGAGTAGGGGGGGTATGGAACAGGCAGCACCCTCAAATCTTCAGAAGTATGAGATGAACCCCAAAAACTTGGAAAGGTGGATCTCTCTCACACGTACCAACACAGACTATCCCCCAATTTAACTGATCCCCAAAGGTTTTTGATTAAATAGCGGAATAGAAAATATGATCCAAAAAAAGTGTATGTATATCACACGTACACAACCACACTAGGCCCCAATTACTATTGTTTGTACCCCTAAAAGGCTAGATGAGGAGTAGGGGGGGTATGGAACAGGCAGCACCCTCAAATCTTCAGAAGTATGAGATGAACCCCAAAAACTTGGAAAGGTGGATCTCTCTCACACGTACCAACACAGACTATCCCCCAATTTAACTGATCCCCAAAGGTTTTTGATTAAATAGCGGAATAGAAAATATGATCCAAAAAAAGTGTATGTATATCACACGTACACAACCACACTAGGCCCCAATTACTATTGTTTGTACCCCTAAAAGGCTAGATGAGGAGTAGGGGGGGTATGGAACAGGCAGCACCCTCAAACCTTCAGAAGTATGAGATGAACCCCAACAACTTGGAAAGGTGGATCTCTCTCACACGTACCAACACAGACTATCCCCCAATTTAACTGATCCCCAAAGGTTTTTGATTAAATAGCGGAATAGAAAATATGATCCAAAAAAAGTGTATGTATATCACACGTACACAACCACACTAGGCCCCAATTACTATTGTTTGTACCCCTAAAAGGCTAGATGAGGAGTAGGGGGGGTATGGAACAGGCAGCACCCTCAAACCTTCAGAAGTATGAGATGAACCCCAACAACTTGGAAAGGTGGATCTCTCTCACACGTACCAACACAGACTATCCCCCAATTTAACTGATCCCCAAAGGTTTTTGATTAAATAGCGGAATAGAAAATATGATCCAAAAAAAGTGTATGTATATCACACGTACACAACCACACTAGGCCCCAATTACTATTGTTTGTACCCCTAAAAGGCTAGATGAGGAGTAGGGGGGGTATGGAACAGGCAGCACCCTCAAACCTTCAGAAGTATGAGATGAACCCCAACAACTTGGAAAGGTGGATCTCTCTCACACGTACCAACACAGACTATCCCCCAATTTAACTGATCCCCAAAGGTTTTTGATTAAATAGCGGAATAGAAAATATGATCCAAAAAAAGTGTATGTATATCACACGTACACAACCACACTAGGCCCCAATTACTATTGTTTGTACCCCTAAAAGGCTAGGAGTAGGGGGAGTATGGAACAGGCAGCACCCTCAAACCTTCAGAAGTATGAGATGAACCCCAACAACTTGGAAAGGTGGATCTCTCTCACACGTACCAACACAGACTATCCCCCAATTTAACTGATCCCCAAAGGTTTTTGATTAAATAGCGGAATAGAAAATATGATCCAAAAAAAGTGTATGTATATCACACGTACACAACCACACTAGGCCCCAATTACTATTGTTTGTACCCCTAAAAGGCTAGATGAGGAGTAGGGGGAGTATGGAACAGGCAGCACCCTCAAATCTTCAGAAGTATGAGATTGTGTTCACTGTACCCCACAAAGATTGAGTTCACTGCACCCCACAATGATTGTGTTCACTGCACCCCACAAAGATTGTGTTCACTGCACCTCACAAAGATTGTGTTCACTGTACCCCCCAAAGATTGTGTTCACTGCACCCCACAAAGATTCTGTTCACTGTACCCCACAAAGATTGTGTTCACTGCACCCTAAAAGGATGTTGTTCACTGCACCCCACAAAGATTGTGTTCACTGCACCCTAAAAGGATGTTGTTCACTGCACCCCAAAAAGATTGTGTTCACTGTACCCCCCCAAAGATTGTGTTCACTGCACCCCACAAAGATTGTGTTCACTGCACCCCAAAAAGATTGTGTTCACTGTACCCCCCAAAGATTGTGTTCACTGCACCCCAAAAAGATTGTGTTCACTGTACCCCCCAAAGATTGTGTTCACTGCACCCCACAAAGATTCTGTTCACTGTACCCCACAAAGATTGTGTTCACTGCACCCCAAAAAGATTGTGTTCACTGTACCCCCCCAAAGATTGTGTTCACTGCACCCCACAAAGATTCTGTTCACTGCACCCCACAAAGGATTTTGTTCACTGCACCCCAAAAAGATTGTGTTCACTGCACCCCAAAAAGGATTTTGATCACTGCACCCCAAAAAGGATGTTGTTCACTGCACCCCAAAAATGATTTTGTTCACTCCACCCCAAAAAGATTGTGTTCACTGCACCCCACAAAGATTGTGTTCACTGCACCCCAAAAAGATTGTGTTCACTGTACCCCCCAAAGATTGTGTTCACTGCACCCCACAAAGATTCTGTTCACTGTACCCCACAAAGATTGTGTTCACTGCACCCCAAAAAGATTGTGTTCACTGCACCCCAAAAAGGATGTTGTTCACTGCACCCCAAAAAGGATGTTGTTCACTCCACCCCAAAAAGATTGTGTTCACTGCACCCCACAAAGATTGTGTTCACTGCACCCCAAAAAGATTGTGTTCACTGCACCCCAAAAATGATTTTGTTCACTGCACCCCAAAAAGGATTTTGTTCACTGCACCCCAAAAAGGATGTTGTTCACTCCACCCCAAAAAGATTGTGTTCACTGCACCCCAAAAAGATTGTGTTCACTGCACCCCACAAAGGATTTTGTTCACTGCACCCCAAAAAGATTGTGTTCACTGCACCCCAAAAAGGATGTTGTTCACTGCACCCCAAAAAGGATTTTGTTCACTGCACCCCAAAAAGATTGTGTTCACTGTACCCCACAAAGGATTTTGTTTACTGCACCCCACAAAGATTGTGTTCACTGCACACCAAAAAGGATTGTGTTCACTGCACCCCAAAAAGATTTTGTTCACTGCACCCCAAAAAGATTGTGTTCACTGCAGCCCAAAAAGATTGTGTTCACTGCAGCCCAAAAAGATTGTGTTCACTGCAGCCCAAAAAGATTGTGTTCACTGCAGCTCACACACAGAAAAATGGATGTGGATCACTGACACCTGCCTATCTCCAATCCCACACCACACAGCAATATCGATTGTAGTTTGTAGAACACAGTTTCCCTAAAATTCAGCAGACTCTGTCCCTAACAGGATTGAGAAGAGATCGTAGATCAGGATTGAGTGCAGATTCACCCCACCCCCCACACAGCAATATCGATTGTAGTTTGTAGAAGACACTGACCCTATAATTCAGCAGACTCTATCCCTAAAATGCCTACAACTCGCCCTGCCTAAACACTCCGACCTGTCCCTCAATTCTATCCGGACACAAATGGTTTTTTCCTGCCTATCTTTCCCTAATCAGCAGCCAGCACGTTGATGTGTGCTCTGTCCCTGATATAAGCAGCATAATGACGCCGCTGCGGCTGCCTCGAACTTATAAAGACTTGGTCACATGCTTCAGACGGCCAATCACAGCTACTAAGACATTTGCAGGCATGGCTGGGATGGCTTAAGGCACACCAGTTAAACGATTGTTGATTGGCTGTTGAAAGCCCGCCATGAAAAGAGCGCCAAAGCATGCAAAACCCGGAAATAAAACGACCGAACACGGATTTTTACCCGAACATACAGTAAAGTGTCCGTGTCCGTGTTCGGGTACAAAAAATCCAATTATTCGGTACGAACACGAATAATACAGTCCGTGTTCGCTCAACACTACTCATGACTAAGGAGGTTAAAGCCTATTGGGAAAAAACAACAATGAATGAATATATTGACGTTGCAAGAATCCCCAGAGGTCTCCGTATTAAAAAGTTCCAGACTTTTGAACTTTATAATGAGGATCTCAAACAGCAATGGACGGACACGCTTTCCCAATGTTCCTTCGATCTCATGAAATTAATTGTAGATTCCAAATCTCTGGAATTAGACAAACTGCAGGAAGATATTTCCACACTACAAATGGAGCTTTCACCGTTCAAAGAAACTTCCTTATTTGCAGACTTGGACCAAAATTTAAATGACAAGATTGATAAACTTGAAATGGACATTATTAAAGGAAAGCAGGAGAAACTGCTCAGGGATGAGATCGACTATGACACCAAAAATGTCTATACATGGAAGAAAACCAATCCATGGCATCGTCAACATCCTAACAAAAAACGAGTTAGTTTCTCTGATCCAGATACGGGAGCCACAGACACATTGATGGCCCCCACATCGGATACATCAATGGAATCGAGATCCAGAAATACATCTAACATATCATCGGCATCAAAAAACGGTTTGACCAAACGGAGCAGGCGATACACAAAGAAAAAAGGCAAAAACGCACAAGGAGGGGAGGAAGAAGACACCACCGGCCATACAAATGGCAAATATCGTCTCAGGCCCTACTGCAAATAGAGATGGGAGATCTTAATGTTGATACAGACATTGTGAAAAGCAATGTCATTAATTTATCCAAGAGAACCTTTACAGCTGAGGACATAAGTCTCCTATCAAAAGGTCTAAACTTTTGCTCACACGCTCATTTTGATCCGTTTCAGACCGTTTTACAGGTTAACAAGTTTGTCTGTAACTTGACTCTAAAAAGACATTTTTACAATGAAGTTGACGCAGTGTCTGACGATACCGATTCAATTATACCTTTCAGTTCGGACAAATCTACACTCACCTTTCGTGAGTCATGTGCTGTGGTGGAATTAGAAGATCTGGCCATGGAGAATATGAGCCCTTCACCTGAACATAGTGAAGAAGGGGTTAAAAGAATTCCACTCTCCACTTTCTCTAGTTTTTACCCCATTCAATCACGATCATCAAATATGGATCTTTTTCAGAAACTAGTGGAGAGAGACATATTCAATTTGGCCGCTGATACACCGTCCTCTGTATCCAGGTCCTTTGATAATTTGACCATCCGAGAAAGAGCTTCATTAAAATCTTTAAAAGAGGATGCATCTATTACAATTAGAAACGCAGACAAGGGAGGTGCAATAGTCTTACTTGACAGTGAAGCCTATAAAAATGAGGCCTTTAGACAACTCAATGATTCCTACACCTATCAACCTCTGAAAAGTGACCCTACCAATAGATATAAATTAGAACTTTACGCTTTAGTTAACAAAGGTTTAACCCTTGGTGCTTTCTCTATAAAAGAGGCTGAGAAACTCATTCCAGACCATCCCATTACACCCATATTTCATCATCTCCCCAAGGTCCACAAGGGCTTGGACCCTGTCTTAGGGAGACCGATCGTCTCTGGGATCGGGTCTCTTTGTGAGAAACTTGGGGAATGGCTAGATGGTCAACTACAGGATCTGGTATTACAGCTTCCCAGTTATTTAAGGGATACTAAACATCTTTTGAACATCATGGATGCATTCACATGGTCAGAGGAATTTACCTGGATTACATGTGATGTATCCAGCTTATATTCTTCAATACCTCACAACTTGGCTATAATAGCCGTAGAAACTTTTCTAAAACAGCACACCAACCTCAATGCTGAACTGCAGTCTTACATTCTGGAAGTGTTGCAATTTCTTTTAACACACAATTTTTTCTCATTTGATGGCAGCTTCTACCTCCAAAGATGTGGGGCAGCGATGGGGGCCAAGTTTTCCCCCTCTCTCGCCAACCTCTACATGGGTTGGTGGGAGAGACCCCACATCTTTGGAGGTAGTAACCCATATAGAGATCAGATCGCTCCATACTATCGCTATATTGACGATCTGATCTTCGTTTGTCATCGAGATGTGGGTTTGGACAATTTTTTGTCGTATTTGAACTGCAATTCACTTAATCTAAAATTTACAGGTACAAGGAATACAGACAAAATTGAATTTTTGGATGTTGCTTTGGGCCATACTGGTAACAAGGTCACATCAAACCTTTATAGGAAACCACTATCCGGCAATAGTTTATTGCATGCAGGTTCCAGTCACCCTGTACACACAATAAAAGGTATCCCCGTTGGGCAATTCCTCAGATTACAGAGGATATGCAGTAATTTACCGGATTTTAATGCACAGGCATTTTCATTATACCATCGCTTCCTTGAAAGAAGATACTCCAAATGGATGTTAGACAGAGCCTATCTTATAGCCCTAAATAAAAATCGCTCGGACCTCTTATCATCGGAAGTTTCATGCGACATGCCTAACATAGAGGAAGATGTGACTTCCGATGATATCCGGGATACCAGTATCAAACACACCAACAAAAATAGTTACAGAAAAAGATTTAAACGTAGCAACAATACCACTCCCAAAAATTCTAACAAGCTGCCTTCTTCTGTCACACTGTCCTTGCCTTACAGCCTAGAATTCAATAAAATAAAAAAGATTATTCAAAAACACTTACCAACTCTGTACACAGATGACATCTGTGCAAACATCCTCGATGATGGAGTGAATATAGTGGCTAAGAGGGCTACTACTTTGGGTAATTCTTTATCCCCTAGTTTATACACCTCTAAAAAACCAAATGCATCAAGAACTTGGCTGTATTGTAAAGGCAATTTCAAGTGCGGCATGACAGATTGCATCACTTGCCCCCACATCATTCCTAGGGACAAATTTGTCTCAACTTATGATAACAAAATATACAACATAAAAGACTTTTTTAATTGCAACACTAAATATCTGATCTATTTAATTACATGTAAAGCATGCTCCATCCAGTATGTAGGTAGAACTACCCGTAAATTAAAAGACCGATTCAGGGAGCACCTTAGTGATATACGTACTCTCAAATCCACCAACATAGCAAAACATTTTAATAGTGCTCACGGAGGTGATACATCCCTGGTACAAGTCCAGATTATAGACCATATCACCAGGCCCACCAGAGGTGGAGATGTCTTTAGACTACTTTGCAAAAGGGAAGTTCTGTGGATCTTTAGGCTCCATACTCGGATACCTCATGGTCTAAACTGGGAATGGGACGTCACTCATTTTTATGAGTGAGGTCTCCCCAATGGATCCAAGTCCTTCCCTGTAGTTTTCATTCGAGTCCTGTTGTGTCTTCTTTCTTTTTTCGGGTGCTTTTGTCTATTTTTTGCTTGTTTCTTGCATCCATTAGCTATATGAAACATTTGTATTGCAAAAAAATGATCATACATTTGTATTTATGGTTGGTGCGATATTTATTGCACCACTCTTTGTTGCTTAAATTTATATTGTTGTTCTTGATCGTATTGAAGAGGGTCATTCATTGTTTTTCTCGTTTTGGATTTTCGGCCCACATTCTTATAATCTTCTGTGACTGAGTTTATACACATTATTATATTGTCTATTGCTCACATCTAGGCAGGGATAGTTCCCAGCTCTAGACAGTCTTACCAATGTGAGAGTAATTGGTCTTGTTCATGTCTCAATTAGTAGGACCCGTTTTGATATGCCACATCAAGTACGAGTTCTTATATAGTTTTCATATATGTTCCAAAACACCCTGGATTTATAATCAATGACCAACATCTTCAGTCACCGATAATGATCGATCATTCTTCCAATTTATTCAGATTTACTTTTGACCGATCGAATTTGGGACCCATTCCTTACGAGTTTAGACTCACTGCACCTATGGAGTATATATATGTCGGCATGTGTATAGTTCTTCCATTTTCTAGTTGACCCCAATATTCATTTTTGTATTACAGTCAGTGTCTGATGTATATGCACATTCACTCATTTTTGACACTGATATGTATATATGATGTTCAACATGCAATTATATTTGCACACTGCTTTGAGTAATTTTACCACATTCACTCCCATATATGTCACAATTAAATCATAAATACCGCATTATCACATGTTTCATCAACATTATTATTATTCATCAATTATCACTTTGGTTTACACTGATAGTTATATCATATTACATTATGATTTTTACTTTCTATTTTTTATTTTTTATTTTTTATTTTACTTTTTTATATGTTTACATATATATATTTTTTAGTATATATATTTTTTCACACCCCCCCCCCCCTTTTTTTTATACATTTTTTATACATTTTCACACTTTGCATTCTTATTATATACATACATGATTATACCACATTGTTTCAACAATGTATATTCTTAACTTCACGGCACATACACATTTTTTGCCACATAAGGACGCTCTGTGTGTTTTTTGTCTTTTGAATTTTGGATGCTCCTAATTTTAAAATACACATTGTGCTATAGCACATTAAAATATAATATGCACTATTTTAAATTGTGTATTTCTTTCACATCCTGCCGACATATTACTCCATTTCGTGCTTACATGATTTTATTAACACATCCACTCGCAACTTTTTTAGTTTCGAGTGAGTGTGTCACTTTTAACACTTGTATTTGTTTTTGCGCTTCTCTGTGAAGTTTTTCTATGTGTGCACTAAAATGTCCCAGGTGTTGGATCGCGGATTAATCGGCTCCTTCTGGAGGATAATTAAGCCAATGGCACAAACCTGCGAGCAATCGCATCAATCAACCATTGTTTGTCCATCTACTAATACCAACCGATTTCCGCCATCCTTCACTGTGGTTATGAGTAAGCGGCTGTTCGTGCCGTGAAACGCGTCAACCTTTGGACTTGTCTGTTCCTTACACTGTCTGTCTGTTTATGAACTTTGAGGAATAAAGAAACAATTTTGCTTTCATCTACCCTGTGTGCGGTTTCACACTTTCCATTGCACATTTCCGGATGGCGGATCTAACCAGCACCAGGTTGGGCCAATACACCTGAGCGGCTTCCCTTCTCTTCAGTTTCAACGTCCAGCTGCACCGCCTCAATTTTGTTAGTGAGAGCCGCTTGGCACGCCGAGATAGCCGAAATCCAAGGGAGAAAAAGACCGCTCAGGTGAGACAGGTGTCAGGTGCTGGTCGGATCCGTTAATCCAGAATCACTTGAAGCAAAAAGAAAATGACCGCACTCCGATGTAAATCAAAAATTGGAGTAAAATTTATTCCACATCAAAACAAATGGGCAAACTGGAACAACACACTGTGGATGCAGGACACAAAGGCAGACGCGTTTCACGACTTAGAGATGTCGCTTACTCATTGCCAACTCCATTCTGTGTGTGCAGCTACCACAAATAAACCCATACAAACAGCTGTAAACGTTCAAGTTCATTAACTGAATTGATTATCTGAATAGATGTCGGCTGCAAGTCTGTGGATTTAAAGTGCACAAACAGAATGGCCCCAAACCAAAACACATGCAAATTCAAATACATGATAATAATAATATGTGTATAAAAATACATCAATAACAAAGTATTCAAAATATTCATTTAAAACAAAAAATGTGCATTTGTGTTGAACAAACTCAATGTTATTTAAATACATAAATATAATCGTGCTAAAATAAATAAACTCATATACAATATATGTATATGTATATTTATTTAAATAGACTATGAAATAAAAATGTGAGTATGTGTCAACCGATCAATACTCGATCAAAAAGGTTTTCTAACCGATACGAATAAATCAATCCCCAATATGGTGATGTAAAAACACAATAAATGTGCCCAATATGAAAAGTGTATATGAAAAGTATATAGTGCTGGACAGACTTCATATATAAAAACACTATTTAAAGTGAAAAATTATTGAAAAAGTATAAATATATATGTGTATAATATACACATATGTATTTCTATACATGTGATGTTACATAGTTCAAGTAAAAATAAATAAATATGAAAATCAAACTTTGAAATATGTGAATGTGTAGAAATTATATAGAAAAATCATAAGATGTGTACAAGAAATAATTTGACAAAATAAATGTGCGTATGTAATAAAAATATCTATCTTGAAATGTCTATTTTAACCGATTAGATGTAAAATATACATACACATATATATGTCATATTCCAGTATTTCACAATTATAAAGACAACATAGAATGTCCTGCGTATCAACACACGGTATACTCTTTCAATTCATTCCATAAACAATATTTAAAACCATAATAAAGAAAAAATATATATAGAATTCACAGTATTTCAAATGTTGTAGGAGCTAATTAGCAACCCAACAACATATGATTCTGTGAAAAAGGAAAGGGGATAGAAACAAGGGAAGATTGGCCCATTGGAATAGATAGCTGACTGCTATCCAACCCATTTAACCCATACTTGGAAGGCCAAAAAAATCCCAAATGTTCGAAATCGGTTTGTGTATGGGAAATGGTAGAGAAAAGTATCCAATTTAATTCAATTCTGACAAAAAGCACAGATTCTGAATAGAACCATAAAACATATCGATACATATAGATAAGTTCTACACGTAACTAATCAGATTGTAAATTATGGATGAAAAAAGTCATAACATTGCCATAAGCTCAATTACTGAGAATTTATGTATTGAACAAGCTACCATTTCCCATTCCACAAGGGGAAAGAAGGGAAAAGATTATAAAAATCTTCTCGGATGAACCCATATTGGAGTAGAAACAAACTAGCTGGCTAATTATATTATATTAGGGATATGTATATATTCAATTATGTGTTAAATTATTATTACTCTGAACAGCATACCTATACAATATAATGTAGGCCTATCATTTATATTAGCACAGCAACTTTTCTTATATATAAATGGCTCTTTTTGAAGCTATATATTTTCAAGATGGATATAAAGAATATAAAGAGTATAAAATACATAAAATATATAGAAGAAGACATGGGACGTGGCCACTTAATTTGTATGTATAAACACACAGATGCACATATATATGTACACCATATGTCTAAACATAATACTTTTTAGGAATTTCTATAGTGGTTATTAGCTTTAAATATCACCTACCTCAATATGTAATATGGATATTTATTTTAACATATATGATATATAATTGGAACGTATATAGCTTTCAATATTATGTGTAAAAATGTGTCACATCCCACTCGAAGTTCAAGCCTTCGGGTATTCGTGTACGAAGCATAAATATCCAGAAAACCTCCCTTTTACAGAGGATCTGGAATAAATCTCCTCCTCTCTTGGGTTTCAAAACTTTTTCTATGATTTGAATCATTACTAGTGAAGTGTCACCTCCATGAAGGTCATTAAAGTGGCGGGCCACATTTGTTGATTTTACACATCGGATGTCACTTAAATGCTCCCTGAACCTGTCTTTCAGTTTCCTAGTAGTTCTACCTACATATTGTTTCAAACAGCCTTTGCAGGTGATCAAATATATAATGTATTCTGTGTTACAATTAAAGAATTTATTAAGTTTAAACTTCCTCCCACTGCTTGAAGACTGAAAATTCGGGCTTTTCAGAATGTGGGGACAGGTCACACAATCCTGCATTCCACACTTGAAATTGCCCTTACAGTGTAACCATGTCGATGATGAGGAGGTGGTTTTTGTAGAGAAGAGGCTGGGAGACAATGTATTTCCCAGTGTAACCGCTCTCTTCGCTACAATATTAACACCCTTATTTAAAATATTGTCACATATTTGATCCACATGTAAAATTGGCAGATGTTTTTTAATAATGTGTTTTATCTCATTAAACTCCAAGCTATAGGGAAGCGCTAGAGTAACAGAAAATGTATTATTATTTTTATTTTTATTTCTGATGTTTTTGTTTTTATTTTTAGTTGGCACCCTTAAGCTATTAGGATTAGACTGATCATCTACCGCTGTTTGATCGGTTGCAGATAATAAATCAGTACGGTTCTTCTGGAGGGCCAGATGGTATGCTCTGTCCAGCATCCATCTGGGATATCCCCTCTGGAGAAACCGTTGGTACAAATGGACCGATTCTTTCTTAAAGGTATCCATGTCACTACAAATTCTTCTAAGTCTAAAGAACTGTCCTACCGGTATACCCTTAATTGTGTGGAGAGGATGTCCCGACTTAGCGTGCAATAGGCTGTTACCCGCCTGGGGTTTTCTGTATAAGGTGGAAGTAACCTTATTATCTTCATGTTGTAGGGTCACATCAAGAAACTCTATTTTGTCTGGGTTAGAAAAACCCGTGAAAGTAAGATTTAAATTGTTATCGTTCAAAAAGCACAAAAATGTATCGAGGTCAATGGATCTATGGCATATAAATAGTAGATCGTCAATATAGCGAAAGTATAAATATGTCAGTTCCCTGTATGGATTATTACCTCCAAAGATGCGGGACCTCTCCCACCAACCCATATAGAGATTGGCTAGGGAGGGTGAGAACTTAGCTCCCATCGCCGCCCCGCATCTTTGGAGGTAAAAGACATCATCAAAGGCAAAATAATTATGTGTAAGTAAATACTCGAGAACTTCCACAACAAAATTCTGTAAAACAATAGACATCTCTGTAAAGGTTTCTAAACTATATCTCACCGCTTCCAAGCATGTGGGATAGACGAGTACAAGCTGGACACATCGCATGTGATCCAGCTGTAGTCGTCCAACCACACAAAGGAATCCATAATACTTAGCAAATGATTGGTGTCCTTTAAATAGCTAGGAAGTAATTGTACTATGTGTTGGAGTTGTCCATCCAACCATTCTCCCAATCGCTCGTTCAAAGATCCAATGCCTGCTACTATTGGTCGACCTTGTACTGGGTCCAGTCCCTTATGGATCTTTGGTAAATGATGGAATATCGGTGTCACTGGAAACTCCGGGATCATGTTATCAGACTCTCTGATGGAAAAAGCTCCTATACTGGCCCCCTTTTTTACCAATTTGTTTAGGACAATTTTATATTTACTGGTAGGGTCACTCTTGAGGGTTTGGTAGGTTTTAGAATCCGATAATTGTCTCAAGGCTTCCGCTTTATATTGTGCTTTATCTAAAACCACAACGGCTCCTCCCTTATCTGCATTTTTTATGATGATTGAAGCATCTTTCTGCAGAAGTTTTAGAGACTTCCTTTCTTCTGTGGTCAAATTATCCATATTAGATTTAACATATGGAGGTAAATCAGATGCCAATTTAAAGATGTCGGTTTCAATCAACTTTTGGAATTAAATGAATATTTTGAATACTTTGTTATTGATGTATTTTTATACACATATTATTATTATCATGTATTTGAATTTGCATGTGTTTTGGTTTGGGGCCATTCTGTTTGTGCACTTTAAATCCACAGACTTGCAGCCGACATCTATTCAGATAATCAATTCAGTTAATGAACTTGAACGTTTACAGCTGTTTGTATGGGTTTATTTGTGGTAGCTGCACACACAGAATGGAGTTGGCAATGAGTAAGCGACATCTCTAAGTCGTGAAACGCGTCTGCCTTTGTGTCCTGCATCCACAGTGTGTTGTTCCAGTTTGCCCATTTGTTTTGATGTGGAATAAACGCCGAGATAGCCGCCATCACCTCCGGGATGCCTGGGGGCTGTGCCGGCTGGGTCTCCTGTTCCTCCATCCGAGACGCCATCTTGGCCCTCAGCACCGGCCCGCCACCCCTCGAGGCTGCCGCGGGAGCAAGATCCGGGATTAGTGGGGGAAAACAAAGTTTCTTCCCGCCCTTCATCCGTCCCGAGGTTCTGGACGGCATCCGCAGTTAGAAAAGTCCCAATCAGAGTGGATCCACAGGATTATTCAGGAGAAAAGAGCCAGATTTTAGCAGAGCTCCCGGGAAGACGTCTGCTCACGCCGCCATCTTAGCCACGCCTCCCATCTCCGTATAAATTTAGTTCAGCTTATGGGGAAGTCACAGACAGGGGTCAGTCATGGACATCATGTTTCTTTCCTGAGTGTTTCTTCAATGAGTGTTGTAGCAGTTTCAACACAGCAGTTTAACTAAAGCAGGAAAACTAAAGCTGTATGAAGACACAACAAGAACACTGCTCCACTCTGGAAAGATGGCAAGTAGAGTTGAGCGGACACCTGGATGTCCGTGTTCGGCGGGTTCGGCCAAACTTTAAAAAAAAGTCCGGGTCCGTGTCCCGGACTTTTTCCGAACTTTACCCGGACACCGAACCCCATTGAAGTCAATGGGGACCTGAACTTTCAGGCACTAAAATGGCTCTAAAACACCAATGGAAAGGGCTAGAGTGCTGCAAATGGCAGCAAAACGTAGTTAAGAGCATGGCAAGTGCTCTGCAAACAAATGTGGATAGGGAAATAACTTAAAACAACAAAAAAAAACAGAAAAATAAAACAATTTTCTTCATCTGTGAAGGACGAGGCCCATATGGAGTAGGAGGGAGGTTGAGGTGGCAGTGGATGTGGCGGTGTAGGTGGAAGCGGCGGTGGAGGGGGACGAGGTAGCCAACACTGCTTTTTTTCAGTCATTTTAAATTAGGGTACACCCCAAAAGAGTGAGAAAGATCAAAAATATAACAATGGCTGGGTAAGGTCGGTATCCATCTCTATTCTGCACAAGGTACGGAAAAGTCCTGCTCCCCAAAAATTTGGAAGGTGTATCTCACACGTACCGATACAGACTATGCCGCAATTTAATTGTTTTTACCCCAAAGGGTGTAGATTGAATAGCGGAATAGAAAATATGATATCAAAAGGTGTATCTATCTCACACGTACAGACCCAGACTAGGCCCCGATTACTATTTTTTGTACCCTAAAGGCAGGATGAGGAGTAGGAGGAGTTCGGAACAGGCAGGAGGCAAACTGAAGCACCCTGCAATCCTCGGCGGTGGAAGATGCGCCCCAAAAATTGGAAAGGTGTATCTCACACGTACCGATACAGACTATGCCGCAATTTAATTCTTTTTACCCCAAGGGTGTAGATTGAATAGCGGAATAGAAAATATGATATCAAAAGGTGTCTCTATCTCACACGTACAGACCCAGACTAGGCCCCGATTACTATTTTTTGTACCCTAAAGGCAGGATGAGGAGTAGGAGGAGTTCGGAACAGGCAGGAGGCAAACTGAAGCACCCTGCAATCCTCGGCGGTGGAAGGTGCGCCCCAAAAATTGGAAAGGTGTATCTCACACGTACCGATACAGACTATGCCGCAATTTAATTATTTTTACCCCAAAGGGTGTAGATTGAATAGCATAATAGAAAATATGATATAAAATTGGTGATTTTTCAATAGCACATGTGAACACAGCAGTGTCTTATGTTTTATGTCACGGTCAGTTCTGCAGCAGGCTATGAAGGGAAAAAAAAGAAAATTCCCCTTTAAGTTTGTAATTTTTAAATAGATTAGTACAGACTATGCCACAATTTAATTTTTTTTTAACCCAAAAGGGTGTATATTGAATAGTGGAATAGAAAAAAGTGTATAAAATTGAAAATCACTCAATAGCACATGTGAACAACACAGCAGTGTCTTATGTCATGGTCAGCTCAGAGAGAGTCAGCAGCAAGCAGGCTATGAAGGGGAAAAAAAAAATCCCCTTTAACTTGTAGTAAAATATAGCTGATGAACACTGCACACAACTGACTGATAAAAATAGATTTTTTTCTCCCTCCTCCTCCTCAGTGGGCTCAAGTGAGGGCAAAAAGATCGCTCACTGCACCACCCCCCACACAGCAAAATCGATGTAGATCACTAACGGACGATTGTTCTGTCCCTGCCTACTCGCTCCAGCCTGTCCCTAATATGCTCAAATAACTGTCCCTGCCTACACTCCGACCTGTCCCTGCATTCTTTTCGGACACAATACAATTTTTCACTGTCTGTCCCTAATCAGCAGCCAGCACGTATGATGTGTGCTCTCTCCCTAATCTACAGCAGAATGACGCAGCGCGCTGGGGCTCTCAAACTTATAAAGACATGGTCACATGCTTCAGATGGCCAATCACAGCTACTAATATATTAGTAGGCATGGCTGGGATGGCTTAAGGCACACCAGTTAAACGCTTGTTGATTGGCTGTTGAAAGCCCGCCATTAAAAGCGCGCCATTACATACAAAACAGGAAATAAAATGACGGATCACGGATTTTAAACCCGAACATACAGTAAAGTTTTCGGGTCTGTGTTCGGGTAACAAAAATCCAATTATTCGGTACGAACACGAATAATACAGTCCGTGTTCGCTCAACACTAATGGCAAGCAAACCAACATTTGATATTTAAAGTCTGATTCTCACTCTCTTCCCACTAATTTGCTTCCTCTACTCACATTAGTGTTACCTGTTGTCAAACGGGCCTTACGTTACCTCTCCTCTTTACCCCACAGCTTACACATATCACCCTCACTCCCACCCTCTTGCAATAACTGCACCCATCACCTCCTGCAAATACTGAAACTAAACTCCAGGACAGTAATGTATATGTGCTCATATACATCCTGCTCCCATCTTACTTTCCTCACCCTCCTTCTTCTCCTAATCTCTGGGGAAATTTCCCCCAATCCTCTCCCTCCATTTTCTAACTGCAATCCCCATATCCAGCAACCTTCCTCCTTAGGCAACAGTCGCAATCCACTTAGTTTAACTCTGAAGCTACATTGTCTCCTCCTCCCATGCTCATCCCTAGGACCTCTCCAGAGCCTATCCCATCCTCTGGAACTCTCTACCTCAATCTGCCTGGCTATCTCCTACTCTGGCTTCCTTTAGGTGATCCCTCAAAACTCATCTATTCAGGAAAGCCTATAACACTTCTAAGTAACTGAACTTGTATCACTTCCATCAGCTCATCCCCCCCAGTTATAACCTTTTGTACCACTTGCCCCACCCTATTAGACTGTAAACCCTTATGAGCGGGGCCCTCTCAACCCTCTTGTATTATATTGTATTGTAACTGCACTGTCTACCTTTATATGGTAAAAAGCTGCGCAAACTGTTGGCTCTATAAAATTCTTGTATAATAATAATAAAAAATATATACTATATTTTTCCAAGTGTTAGTATTTTAAATAGGGCAAAAATAATACATGCACAATGTCCCTGTTGTATGGGTATACTACCATTTTGAGATGCATTAACAAATAAAATGCCATTGTTTAAAGTTAGCAAATACACTGACCCCTTCTGGTGTAGTGTATATTATAAGCTTGTGAATTTTGAGAAAGTATATTGTCAGCTTTTTAGGACTATTATGGTGTCTATAAATGTATAATGCAACAGTCCTTTTCTTAGAGAAATATAAAGCAAACGTGCTACTGGTGTATCCCAGCAGTGACTGCTGAAAATAGAAAACCCCTAGAATATGAGCTAGGATTGCTGGGGTCTTAATGTCTTTAGGGCCGATGGCAAAATCTCTACTTGCCTTGGCTTGAGTCAGCCTGTAAACAAAGGCATTCTATTGATTCTAGTTTATTAACACTTTTATTTTTTCATCCATTATGGTCATCAGGATATCACAGTATTCAATTTAGAGTACTGTAAATGTGACTATAAACGGCCATATGCTTCTCCGAGAACTATGTGGAGAGACAGATGATATTAAGTAAAAAATCTTATTTAAAGTCTCTCAAGAAAAAACATCCTTTCACTTCCTCTCTGACAGGAATGTTGAAAATCAATTACATTTTTACCACTAAGTACAAAGCAAGTCACAAGAGGCTGGTTTCTGCTTCATCTATTTAATGAAATTCAAATTATCATCCCTTTGGAGTGGTTTATTTTATGTGCATAAATCCATTTTAAGTAAAACATTACTTCTTGAACTTAATGCGAACAGTAACAATTAAAAATATGTATTCAAAGAGATTCTAGAGAAAATACATGCAAATATTACAGTTTATGTGTGCATGATTTGTTTTCCGCTTCTCTATTATCTGTATTATAAAGTTAAAGCCCAATTGAAGTCAAATGAATTGAAAGTCAGTCAGATAGACGTTTTGCAAACAACCTTCATATTAATTAACTTGCCTTTACTATCCTGTTTTAGCAGTTGTACAGTGTAGTCTAAATATGTCTGAACAGTGTAATAGGCACCAATGTTTGACCCCCCTGCCCAGGGCACTGTACAATCTAACAGACATGGTCAACTCTTTTCCTCAGTGTTACATACGTTATCTGTGTGAGGTCAACTGTGATGAGGTTGTTATTAATCTATGCCAGCATAGGGCACTGATGTTTGAGGGCAGGAAACATATTTCCACTTGGAGAAAATTTTATTTTAATGCAATGTTAAGAGAAATAAAGTGTGACACTTCAAGGCTTTACTGTAGCTAGGAAACCAAGATTTATTAGAAGAGGTCAGCTAACCCCACACTCATTCGCCATATTTCAGAAAACCTGAAGTACATGTAAAGCCTTGCAAAAAGACATTGAGTTTGCCAAAGCATGTACATAATTCCATTTTTATGACTGTGTTAATATGGTGGTGTTCCTCTTAAAATATACAGGAAAAGGAGGGTGCGAACTTCAAAAGTTTAATTAAAGATTAATTAATTAAAGAAATTAGAGAGATGCGCGAGCCCTTATAGTGCAGTATGTAGAGTGCACATGTAGAGAATACCTCTGTCTCCATGCAGCGAAAGGGTAGGTCACCCTTGATGCCTCAGGATACCATCATGGGCAATATCAGGGGGTGGCAGGACAGGTTTTTAGAAGAGAAAAAAAAATCCTGTCAACTATTTGAATGGCAGAGGTGTCTTGGTGTCGTGTGCTAATGTTTAGGAATGGGTCACTTTAAATTCAGATATAAAATGTATTTTATTTTTTTCTTAAAGCAAAAGCACATTTTGTAGCTAAAATATGTCCGTCTTAGTTTCTGTGAGCTCAGCTCTGTGGATGTGTGTGAAGCTCAGAAACCAGGTACACCATTTTTGTGTGAACACCACTAAATTGAAGAAGTGTCATATTTTAGCTACAAAACCTGTGCTCGGTGTAAAAAACAAATACATTTAATGTCTTAATTTAAACCAACGACTTTGACCCATTCCTAAACATTAACAGATTACACCCCGTGTCTATATGACAGGAATGGTTGCTTGACATTTTTCAGGGTGGGTTTCCTGATGGTGACAACAGTAGACCATGTCAGCTACTTTTGGTTACATGGGAAGTCTGTATGGCAGGATGAGGATGTGCAACTGGAAGACAGGCACAGAGCATTATTACCATATAACAGTTGCCCAAACAAGGAAACACACTGTGCAGGGCAGTATTACTCAAACAAAAAAAAAAATATTGAAAGCTGCAGATTCAAAAAGATATTAAAAATTATGTTTGAAGTTACAATAACATGGATAAGCAAATGTAGAATTCTTAGTGTTTGGGTTTACATAGTCCAGCATGTACTTTCAAGTATTTAAATAATTTTTTGGGGGAAGGGATAAAACCCCTGTGAAAATGTTATTGCTGTCTTTTTACACTAGGTAGATTCACACTCTCTTTTTGTCCTTGTGACTTCACCAAAAAAATGACCATTTTCAGGAACAATTTTCTGGGTGCCTGTTCCAAAAAAATGATTTTATTCAAAATTATTTGTTGGATCAACTTCTCTCTCCAGCAGCAATGGCCATAGCAAAATTCCTTCAGTCCTGCTGACCCAGGTGAATTTTGGTTCATCTATGGCCACCTTTAGCTATGTCCCTTATGTAGCAAAATGCTGAGTATTTTGGGAAATTTGGGGGTGGGCATAGGTAACAGTTTTAACATCTGATGCTTAACAATGCTAATGATGTCCTGCAGCTTCTTACTGGCTGTTCCTCTCCAGCGAGGGTTCCCTTGATTAGCTGCTAGTGGGCAGCCCCATTAAAAGAAATGCGATGCTGCCTAATCTCACAGCTAATCACGCCCACTCGTATGCAATCTATCATGCTGCAATCACATGCAAATGATCTACCCTGGACACAGCCAACAGGCAAGTAATACATACTAGGGATTATTTATCTAGCCTAGATAACAACAGGTCCCTGTGCTAAGCCAACAATTCTGCACATTACATCTAATTGAACCCCCCAAAATCAGATGAAATTAGCATGTTGAACTTCGCTTTAAACTTTCTCTTCTGTCTTTTTATTCAGGAATTACATCTTACTATCAATAGCGTCCCGCCTGTCTTTTCCTGTTTTTTTAGGTTTCTTCCCCGCCATAACTTAAACAACCAAACGGTTATCTAATGGTATACAAACACTATTGTTGAATATGTGCTGTTACTACTCATAGTACATTGACTGCACTACAAGTTTTCAGGGTGCCAGCCATTTACAGTGGTAAAGCTTCTCAGCCTTTTGGCTGCGATCTTGTGTTGCAGTTGAAGGGTATTCAAAGGCACCAGTCCCACTCGGCCTGGGGATGTTTCCTGCGGGTGCACCCCCTGCTGCTATTGGGTGGGACGCTGCCTAAGATTTGTGAGAAGGCGATTGTGGTGATGCATTTTTGTGCATTACCATGGCGGGTCGCAGTCTACGTGATTCTTTGCGTTTCCTGGCCAAGCAAGAAGCCAAATTGATGGTGTCATTGAAGATGGTCATCATGGATCTGCTGTTGGACGTTTTCAATGTTAAGGTAAAAGACATCTTGTGTCTGCAGGATTTTCTTTTTTACAACATTACCTTTGAATCTTCCAAGGTGTGCTGGAGAATCTTTGAGGAAGCAAAGGTGAAGGAAAGTCCTATCTTGGAACTATTTGAGGTCCAGCCCCTGTTTATGCAGGATGAGAAAGTTATCACCGTCCATCTCTACAATCCCTTTGCAGACCCAGCTCTGGTATGGGCATTTTTGGCTAATTATTGTGAGGATCTGAGAGGGGGTGATAAGGTACATAATAGGTTCGGTATCTGGTCCGGGAAGTATCGATTTTTTGGAAATTTAGAAAGGATGATGAATGTATTGGTGGAGTTAAACGCCCTCCAGCTTTTTTCACTATTGGGGGAAAAAGGGGTTTTCTTTTTTACCCTGGGCAGCTGAAATACTGCCAGAATTACCATGTACATTACATAAGTGTGGCCATGTAAGTTCTGACTGTGAGGAGGGGGCTAAGTGTCATTTTTGTGGTGAAGAAGGGCATGCGGCTAAGGATTGTCATGAACATAACATGTGCGATATTTGTAAAAAGGTTGGTCACTTTGCAAGACAATGCAGTGAATATCGTGAGGCGAAAATGACTTTTGCTGATATTGTAGCAGGAGAAAGGATAATGAAGAGACTGAATGCCAGAAGGGCAAGGTGGGTGCAAGGTGCAGGTACAGGGGAAGGGAGTGGAGGAGGAGGCATGGAACCAGAGAAGGAGGGAACCCTATCTAGTGTGGCTCTACCAACCCAGGTTGAGGGGACTGTGCCTGTAGATGGGGGCAGTGCGGTTAGAGTATGGGGTGATGCTCCAGTTCTTGATGGAAGTAAAGTGGAGGTGGAGGTGGCCAGGTCTGAGTCTATGGAATCGCAGGAGGCAGATGATGTAGGAGTACAGGAGATTGTTCTTAATCTGACTCCTGGATTGGAACGAATTCCTGCCGAGCAGTTGTTTGGTGAGTTATCTGGAAGTGAAGAAGAAATGGATGAGGAAGCAAAGGATGTGAGTTTAGAGTGTGGACAGCATCCCGGGTTATCACCAGTTGAGATGGAGGAGGGGGTTTCAGGCAAACGTGCAAGGATTGAAGGGGTAGGCTCCGGGAGTGAGGAGGAGGGGCTGCTCTGGATCTCCTTTTCTGGGAACTCTGCATCAGAGTCTGCCAGTTCGCCGGTTCCTAAAAGGCGTCTTGGTGAGCCTTATTCGGATTCATGATGTTTAGTGTACTTTCATTTATTCTTCTGATGGCTATAACCGTCAGTACAATTAATATAAGGAGCATGAGATCTAGATGGTGTCGAGCTGCAATATTTGAAAGTTTGTCTGAACTCAAGACAGACGTCTTATGCTTGCAGGAATGTGGGGTGGAAAGGATTCCTGGGTTACAGGAATGGGAATATGGAGGGAGTGTATGGGCTCCTGCTTTTGAGTCTAGGTGTGAGGGTGTGTGGGTGCTTGTTTAGAATCCCAATATCATAATTAAATCACACAAGGTAATTGTTCCAGGGAGGTTACTGGTGGTGACATTGGAATATGCTGGGTTCAATTTTCGGTTGTTCAACTGCTATGCACCTGCTGATAAGAATGGAGGAAAGGAATTTTTTAGTGCTTTAAATTTGTTTTTGCCTGGGAGAATCCCTCCTGTTATACCAGGAGACTTTAATTGTATTCCGAGAGTGGGAGATAGGAGAGGTGTAAGTGATGTGGGAAGGCTGGATTCATCTTTCAAAATATTGAATGAGATGATATCTGATTTTTGTTTAAAAGATAATGCAGTAGAGGTGGAAGGAGGTGATCCCACTCATACTCACTGTTCTGACAGAGGCACGGTGAGTTCTAGGATTGACTTTATTTTTGTCTCTGAGTTCGAGGACTTTTCTACATGAGAAAGGGAAAAATATTTATTTTTAGTGCTAGGGTCAAGGAGATGGAAGAAGGAGAACAGTGTTCCAGGTTTTTCTTCAAGAAGGCCCTTGGTGCTAGTAAAGTGGTGCGGAGTGTGTTTTCAGAAGAGGGGGAGGTAGGTGGGGAAAAAGTGGTGGAAATAGCTCAGAGTTTCTATGAAAAATTATATTAAGAACCAAAAGGGACCACGGAAGAAATTATGGAATACTGTGAAGTGTTGAAAGGTAGTTTGAAGGGTGAAGATGCAGGATTGTTGTTAAAAAAAGTAACAATGGAGGAAGTGGAGGGGGATCTTTAGAGAATGCCCAAAAATAAGACTCCGGGGAAGGATGGACTCTCTGTTGAATTTTATATTAGGTTCTGGCCAATTTTTAAAAAACATTTATTGGAGGTAGTTCAGTTTTGCATAGAAATTGGGACTTTGTCAGAATCTATGAGAGAAGGAGTGGTCACGTTGTTGTTTGAAAAGGGAGAAGAGAGGGATTTGAAAAAATGGCGGCCTATAACATTATTAAATGTGGATTATAAGGTCATTTCTAAGTTGTTGGTGAGTCGTTTAAGTCAAGCAGTTGGGGTTGGGGACTGGCAGACCTGTACGGTTCCTGGAAGGAGGATTACGGACAATCTAATTTTATTAAGGGATTTAATTTTCTATGCTCAATCCAATAACCTTCCATTGGCAGTGGCAGGTATTGACTTAGAAAAAGCTTATGACAGAGTATCTCATTCCTTCCTTTTTGGTGTTCTACAACAAATGGGCTTTCCGGTTAAGTTTTTACGGACACTTAAGGGTCTATATATGTGTATGTCAAGTCATGTTTTGGTTAATGGAATTCTTTTCAGAGCCTTTTTTAGTACAGTCTGGCATGAAGCAGGGGTGCCCTTTATCTCCTGTTATTTGTATTTGTATCATGGAGCCGCTTTTGAGGCATGTACAAAAGGATAAGGGGTTTCATTAATTTTTCATACCAGGGGGAGACGGGGTGGGGCTTAAGTCCATGTGTTATATGGATGATGTTTCTCTACTTTGTTCCTCTCCAGCAGACCTGAAGAGAGCTGAGTTGCATTTGAGATTATTTGGTGGGATGTCTTGATTGCAGGTTAATTGGGGTAAGAGCCAAGTATGTGTTCTTAGCGGATCATGTGATACATCTCGGGCTCAGTTGAAATCCACAGACTCAATTGAGGTTTTGGGGGTACAATTTGAAAGGGAGATGCTGAGTTCATGCAACGCTAGTAAAGTGGTTGGTAAAATAACTAAGAAACTGGATTTTTGGAAATTAAGACGGCCTACTTTATCAGGGAAGGTATTGGTTGTTAGGGCTGTTATTTTACCTCTCTTGTTGTATACAAGTTTGATTTTTCCACCTAATGTAAGATGTATCCAGAAGATTACGAGGTTACTCTTTATCTTTTTTTGGGGTTCAAGGATAGAGAGAGTATTTTGTGAAGTTGTTATGAAAGAAGTGAAGCTTGGTGGATACAATTTCCCGAACATTCAGGATTTCATTGGAATGCACCTCTGGTTGGGTCATTTTAAGACCTTCTCAGCCAATACGGTATCATCTAAACTTATGAGATATTTGCCTGGGTGGCTTCTTTTTAGATGGGGGTGGTGTGAGAAGGATCTGAGGAAACCTGTTTCTTTAGTTCCTTCTTTTGTTTATTTAAGGCTGCAACAGTTCTATGTATTGCACAAATTGAAGGAATTAGGAGCTGGGGCCCTATCTAAAGAAAGTCTTGTAAAGTGGATGAGGAGAGAGGAACATGTTTGTAATATCCCAGGATTAAGATCTACCTCAGTTAAAAAGTGTTGGGATAATTTCACAATAAGAGGGGCAACAAATAAGCAGAAAGAAATCACATGGATGGCTTTTCAGGGTTGTCTCCTTACTAGGTCCTTTTTGAAAACCAGAGACCTTGTTAGAGATGATAGTTGCCCAAGGGAGGGATGTGGGGGAGATAGAGACAGTGGTTCATGTGCTCCGGGAGTGTAACTCTGCAAGAAGAGTATGCAAGAGGTTAGAAAAGTTTGTGGAGGTGGTAATAGGTGTGGAGGGCGTGAGTTTTGTTGTTTGGTTCTTTGGATTGGTGGATGGTGAGAAACAACAGCAACGAAAAGGGTGGATTTTTTTTGCCATCCTAAAGAGGTATTATGGGACGCAAGGTGTTGGAGTTGGAGGAGGAGCATTGTTATTTCAGAGGCGGATTGTATGAATCTGTGTCTGGCCAAATTGTATGTTGTGTTGTATGATAGGAAATGGATGGGAGCGGAAAATGCAAATATATTTTGGAATTATGATAAGTGGAGGAAGGGTTTTGGGTAAATAGAAATATTGAGGATTGGGGTGTCTTGTGGCTGGTTGTTATGGATGGTAGGGTAGGGGGGTAATAAAGGAGTGGATGAGTTATGCATGGGTGTATGGTTAGTTTTTGGGAGGCGGGATTCAAGTCATTCCTTATGTTTTTTTGATAGGATGGATGAGGTTTAGTGTAGAATAGGCCTTTTGTGTTTTAGTTTTAGTATTGTTGAGCTTAAGGATGTATGTTTTTTTGGGTGTGCTTGATTGTCCTGTCTTTTTTCTACAAAAAGAACTAAAATAATGAAGGAAGTGGTACTTATGAAGTTACGTGGAGTATCGATGAAGTTATGTGGAGTCACGATTATGTATGTACCGTTTCAGTTCTGAAAAGTTCAAAAGAAAAAAAAAAATCTGTTCTTATCAGTGATCCAGTGAGGGTGCTGTTCTGTCATCTGGCCTGACCAAGGTTGGGGGGTGGCTATGCAAACCTGCTGAAGTGATGGGGACCTGGAAGGTTAGTAACTGAAACCGGAGCGCCTGAGCGTAATTGGGGGCCGGGAGTAAGTTCTCCCCGAGAAAGCTGGAAGGGTCCATTACCTCCTGGTTTGAACGTGCTACCTTGTCTGGCCATGGGCTGGGAAGGCAGAGAGTCTGTGGTTTGTGTCCTCTGGGAGTGGTCGCCCAGAGGACGACCACTCCCAGTGCTCTTAATAACACTTGGGTGCAGGACCCAAATGTGTGAACCGGCACATGGTCACAGATTCCAAACACTTTTTCTGCACTGGGCCTTTTGGCTAAAGTCCGGGGTAATTTTTGTTACCCGGCCTCAGGGTCCGGCCAGTGCACCATCCACGGCCACTTATTTACTTATTTATTTTTTCCCACGTTTGTCACCTTTCACTTATGTGTGTGTGTTTTTTTTATCTCACTAAGATGGAGGGTGTGAGTCCTTGGGCTTGCCCTGAAGTCTAGGGGGAGGATGTGTGGCCTTCTGGTTCCTTCCTTCTCTGTCCCTGGGGGGGGAGTCTCTTCAGGAGAGCCCCTCGACCTAGTATTCGGGTTCGACTTCGGCTGCTCAAAAGAACGGGGTCTGCCAGGCCCTCTGGCTAGGCAGACCATTGGAAACCCTTTCTCCCTGTCAGGAGCTTTGCACCCTGGGGGAACAGGGTAGAGGTCCTACCCCTTCAGGGGGTGGACAAAGCACACCCCTAAGTGCACTTTTTTTGTGTGTGTTCACATGCACCTTTTTTGTGTTCACTTACCAGGTTTTTTCATTGTAGTTTTTGCACCACCGTGGATTTAGAAAAAAAAAAACAAGTTTTAAGGGTGCCAGCTATTCACGGTGGTAAAGCAATTAAGTGGAACTCCAGGAAAAATGTTATATATACAGTTGACATGCATATGTAAACTGTTTTACATCCTAAATGATTTGTAATTCAGTGAAGAACGTTTTTATGATCCAGGCAACCCCATTTGGTAGCACAGTCAGATGTTTGACCTATTACAGGAACGGCATAGCAAATTTGCTCAAAAACACCTCAAATTTAACTCTACGTGCAGTGTCTTGTGATTAGGAATTGTAACTTTACATTTTTGATTGAGAAGGTGAAGGAACCCAGAGAGTGTACTTTAACTGCAATTACAGTTTTCAGAGGGTGGCCCGACCTGTCCCCTTCTTCATGAAACACTGTTTAATGTTGAAGGGTATACAAGCTGATATCTGCATTGCAGAAATTCTGCACACTCTCTGACTTTCTTAAAGTGAGGGTACCAGTCTTATATCTTCTGTCATTAAAAAAAAAAAAAAAAAAAACCCTGAACAAATTTAGGGGAAAGAAAAAAACGAAACAAACAAAAAAAGCAGCACGTTAAATCATAAGTATTGATGCCAAAGCTTCACAGCTGCCATTCAGCTCTGTAACGCAGCTGGTCAAGCATTTTTGCAGCTGCAGGGAGCAGAGTGACCTCTGTTTGACAGAAAGTATCACTTAATTTCCTTCTGTGAACAGTCAGCAGTCAGAGCACTTCTAATAAATACTTTTATTTGCTGTGATGTACTAAGCATGCGTTACCTTTACTTTTGGGCAGGTCCTGCAGTGCGACTAATGCTCCCATTTAAGCAGCAGTGCAACTAAGAGATAATAACAAATGCAGACTAGTCATCATTTCTCAGCAATGAAGTGATGCAAAAAAATATCCTGGGCAGTAAGGATGTTTTTAATAGCTTACAATGCCAATACCAATAACCAATAGTGCGTTCCATTTTCATACATGTTTTTCAATTTATTTCACCCAACTTATTCCATCTCACCCTTGCATCTTTTGCACAATATATTTACAATGAAACAATGATTTACTTTTCAGAGAATATGTTTAATAGTGTTTCATTAAGGCTGCTTTTTTGAACTTATGATATTTAACTGTCACATTAATGCTGCTGGGTGTTTTATTTGATTACTGCACTGCAAGACCCAAGTCTGTTAATACCATTGGCAGACTTATGGCTCACTAATGGCACCAAGGAGATTGATTAGACATTGGAAGGATCTCTGGTAAAGTTGCAAAATGTAAAGACTCTAGGAATAATATCCAGTGATGGAGGACAACGTGTCAAGTAGCTCTCACAAACTGTGGATTTTATATGTTGCATTCTAAGGCTGGCCATACATCTTGAATCCTCTTGTACAATTTTCCATTAGATTTACCAAAAAACATATAATATAAGGTCAAAACGAAACAACCTTCAATTGTATCCAAATAGGCAAGTCCTTGCAATACATAGTTTAAGGTAAATCTTAAGGAAAATTGTACAAGAATATTGCAATAAATCTACATCTAAATCTGGCTCTTTTTGGAATATTTAGTATATGTGGATATTTGGCGGCTCACAATCATGAAGAACCTGCTCCTGCAGCCTGGGGAGAGGAGAGAAATTCTGAGCCTGCAGTGAAATGTAACTTTGTTGATGTACTGTATGGATAAAGTAACCAAGTACAGTTTAGTTATATACAGTACATTAAAAATAGTCTGTTTTCTCTGTAATACAGAATATTTCTTTGTTACGCTATGCTTTTTAGTAAGTCATTCATTTTGTATAAAAACATTTTCCTAACAATATAATTTTACTGCAGTCCAGCAAACCCAAACGGGTTGATTTACTAAAGAAGCTGAGAATCTTCACACAATAAATTTTGGGAATATTCACTTCCATGATCCAGTCAAAAAGAAAACCGGAGATTGATTTTATTTTTATTTTTTTATATAACAGGCAATAAAGTAAATATCAATGCTATTTATAGTGTGAAGATGCTCAAATTCAGCCTCAAAGACTATATGACATTCAGCAAACATTCACTGCAAGTGAATCTATTGCTGTAATTTAAAACACATGAACCATGAAGATACACCTGTAATGTTAGTGAATATCACATTCACTTCTTTATGCCCCATACACACGTGCAGATTATCTGCAGACTTTTGTCTGCAGACTTACCAAAACCATATAATATGAGGTCAAACCTAAACACTTTCAATTTGTATGCAATCCAGGAGGCCCTTGCACTACATAGAAAAGGTAAGTCTGCAGACAAAAGTCTGCAGATAATCTGCACGTGTGTATGTGGCATTAGAAATATACTCCTAAGTATGTGAAGTAGATGCAGGTTCTGAGGGGCATTATAAAACATATTTCTAGCCTCTACAGCAAATATAACTGCTACTAAATACACAGAAAGAATGTACTAAAGAACAAAAATGTGTTATTTATTGCTTTTAAACGGGCTGTCTTTCTTGTAAGATATGTTGGCCCTTAGAAATGTGTTTTATATCCACAAGAGTTATAAAATGTAATTGACAAACTTTTCATTCACAGATCAGGTGACTCCACTTATCTAATACAAACATACAGTATATTCAATCTTTTAGCAGAAAGAAACATAATTTTAAACGGTAGAATTATGTCATTTGCAATTCAGTTACTCAGTATGCATATATTTCAACTGCCTTGAATACATTCTCTGCTTAAGTGCTCAAGTGTCTATACAGGAAAACTTGTGTTGAAAATACAACTACATATTTTTTGTAAAGCAGTAATCATGACAGCAATAGTACATTTCAATTTAACATTTTATCTGAATATAACCATTTGGGAGCCTTGATTTTTATATTTTTTTATGGTTAGTTTAGAGTACTGCTTTATGACATTTTTAACAATTTTTTTTTTTGTTTAGCAATTACTTGAACCTATAAATAATAGAACACCTATGTTATTTATTATCCAATTCTATGCAGGTTAGAAAGGTTTTTTCTCTTTTCCTTCTACAAGACGTGGTCTATTAATTCTTATGGCTTTTTTTACATATACAGAAAGTTTCTAACATATGTACCCCGTTTTAGGCACTTTTATTAAGGATGCAATTTTTGTATGATATCTGTGCATTAATAGGGAACTCTTTTTAGCTTTCTAAAGTGTTTATAAGCAGATTACAATTGCAAATTATTTATTTCCTTTGATAGGTGACTTATTTGAATAAATGTACTTTTATTTTGTATTTATGTCAGAAAAACTCCAAGGCCCAATGCACGCTTAGTGTTTAGACCCAGTGCATGGCACTCTGGCATTTAGCCACAAGTGGAAGGCACAGGGGACTCACTAAGCTCCACTGCCAGCAGCCTGTCAAAAGCTATAAGAGGCTGGCAGCTGCTGTGGCTGGACTGGATAGGCTGTGCATCTGGCGGTGCTGCTCCCAGGAATTAGTGCCTATATTTTTCCTGGGCACATAGTATGCTAAACAGAAGTACTACTGAATGCACCACCTAGCCCCATCCACATGCATAGAGTTTGACAGGCTGGCAGCAGCAGACCTCAACAGTGCACCTGTACCCTCCACTTGAGGCTAGACTCGGGACCCTCAGGCACCTAGGCTAAATGCCCAGTGTTTATGGGGCCTAAAATACTCCAGTATAGTGGAAGTTTTACCTTCAAGCCCGATTCCAAAAAAGTTGGGACACTGTACAAATTTCAATATTTTATTCAGAATACAACCTAGATGACATATCAAATGTTTAAACTGAGAAAATGTATAATTTTAAGGGAAACATAAGTTGATTTTAAATTTCATGGCATCAACACATCTTAAAAAAAGTTGGTACAAGGCCATGTTTACCACTGTGTGGCATCCCCTCTATTTTTTATAACAGTCTGCAAACATCTGGGGACTAAGGAGACAAGTTGCTCAAGTTTAGGAAAAGGAATGTTGTCCCATTCTTGTCTAACACAGGCTTTTAGTTGCTCAACTGTCTTAGGTCTTCTTTGTCGCATCTTCCTCTTTATGATGCGCCAAATGTTTTCTATGGGTGAAAGATCTGGACTGCAGGCTGGCCATTTCAGTACCCCGATCCTTCTTCTACGCAGCCATGATGTTGTAATTGACGCAGTATGTGGTCTGGCATTGTCATGCTGGAAAATGCAAGGGCTTCCCTGAAAGAGACGACATCTGGATAGGAGCATATGTTGTTCTAGAACTTGGCTATACCTTTCAGCATTTATGGTGCCTTTTCAGATGTGTAAGCTGCCCATGCCACACGCACTCATGCCAGGGCCGATCCTGGAGTCACAGGCGCCTGGGTGCAGAAATATTTTTGGCACCCCACGTGGGCGTGGTCATCTTACTAACTCCTTCCCTTTAAAATGTTTCTATGGCAACAACTCCACCTCTCCATCTTTAAGCCCCACCACTGTTAGTAATCTTAATGCTCGGACTATAATTTTGTCAACAGCTTTGACAAGTCAAAATAAATATTTAATTTATTAACAATATTAAACTTAAAATTAGGTAGCAGAAAAGCTATAACTACAAGTACAAATACCTGGTTTAATGATCAAGGTATAACTGTGCTTGATTGGCCAGCAAACTCGCCTGACCTAAACCCCATAGGACAGAGAGAGAGAGATTGAGATTGAGATTGAGAGAGATTTCTATTCACTAAAAAGGCAGGCACCATTTTACCAGTACCACATAAAAAAAAAAAAAAATGTATGGATGCCTAGCTACCTATGACCAAATGCATATCATATACTGCTACCTTAGACTCACCTATAATGTGCTGTGCAGCTGTGGTGGCAGGCAGGCAGCACTGTGGTGTCGTGAGCTTGAACTTGAGGCTAAGGCCAGGTTCCACTTTCTCTCTTCAGGCTTTAAACCACGCGGTGCTGGAGGGGGTGGGGGTGCAGAGGCATACGTAGGGTCTCCAGCGCCCTTGGGGAGAAGCTGTATCAGTGCCCCTACCCCCTCCCCCCCCGAGAGAGAGATGGGGGGTTCAAAAGAGAGAGAGGGGGTTCGACAAAGAGAGACAAGGGGGGTTGACAGACAGACAGGGTGAAAGAGAGAGAGAGGGAAGGGGGTGACAGGGAGAGAGGGAGGGTGTGACAGGGAGAGAGGGGAGGGTGTGACAGAGAGAGAGGGAAGGTGGTGGCAGGGAGAGAGAAGGGGGTGGCACGGAGAGAGGAAAAGGGGGTGACAGGGAGAGAGAGGGGGCTGACATGGAGAGAGGGAAAGGGGGGTGACGGAGAGAGAAGGGGCTGACACGGAGAGAGAGAAAGGGGGTTACAGGGAGAGAGGGGGTGACAGGGAGAGAGAGGGGGGGCTAACACGGTAAGAGGGAGAGGGGGTGACAGGGAGAGAGAGGGGGCTAACACGGTAAGAGGGAGAGGGGGTGACAGGGAGAGAGGGAAAGGGGGGTGACAGGGAGAGAGAGGGGGCTGACACGGGGAGAGGAAAAGGGGGTGACAGGGAGATTGAGGGGGCTGATACAGAGAGAGGGAAAGGGGGTGACAGGGAGAGAGAGGGGGCTGACACGGAGAGAGGGAAAGGGGGGTGACAGCGAGAGAGGAGCGGCTGACACAGAGAGAGGGAAAGGGGGTGACAGGGAGAGAGAGGGGGCTGACACGGAGAGAGGAAAAGGGGGTGACAGGGAGATTGAGGGGGCTGACAAGGAGAGAGGGAAAGGGGGTGACAGGGAGAGAGAGGGGGTTGACATGGAGAGAGAGAAAGGGGGTGACAGGGAGAGAGAGGGAGCTGACATGGAGAGAGGGAAAGGGGGTGACAGGGAGAGAGAGGGGGGCTGACACAGAGAGAGGGAAATGGGGTGACAGGGAGAGAGAGGGGGCTGACACAGAGAGAGGGAAAGGGGGTTGACAGTGAGAGAGAGGGGGCTGACACAGAGAGAGGGAAAGGGGGTGACAGGGAGAGAGAGGGGGCTGACACGGAGAGAGGAAAAGGGGGTGACAGGGAGATTGAGGGGGCTGACACGGAGAGAGGAAAAGGGGGTGACAGGGAGATTGAGGGGGCTGATACAGAGAGAGGGAAAGGGGGTGACAGGGAGAGAGAGGGGGCTAACACAGTAAGAGGGAGAGGGGGTGACAGGGAGAGAGGGAAAGGGGGGTGACAGTGAGAGAGAAGGGGCTGACACGGAGAGAGGGAAAGGGGGTGACAGGGAGAGAGAGGGGGCTGACACGGAGAGAGGAAAAGGGGGTGACAGGGAGATTGAGGGGGCTGATACAGAGAGAGGGAAAGGGGGTGACAGGGAGAGAGAGGGGGCTGACACGGAGAGAGGGAAAGGGGGGTGACAGGGAGAGAGAAGGGGCTGACACGGAGAGAGGGAAAGGGGGGTGACAGGGAGAGAGAGGGGGCTGACACGGAGAGAGGAAAAGGGGGGTGACAGGGAGATTGAGGGGGCTGACAAGGAGAGAGGGAAAGGGGGTGACAGGGAGAGAGAGGGGGCTGACATGGAGAGAGAGAAAGGGGGTGACAGGGAGAGAGAGGGAGCTGACATGGAGAGAGGGAAAGGGGGTGACAGGGAGAGAGAGGGGGCTGACACAGAGAGAGGGAAATGGGGGTGACAGGGAGAGAGAGGGGGCTGACACAGAGAGAGGGAAAGGGGGTTGACAGTGAGAGAGAGGGGGCTGACACAGAGAGAGGGAAAGGGGGGTAACAGGGAGAGAGAGGGGGCTGACACGGAGAGAGGAAAAGGGGGGTGACAGGGAGATTGAGGGGGCTGACACGGAGAGAGGAAAAGGGGGTGACAGGGAGATTGAGGGGGCTGATACAGAGAGAGGGAAAGGGGGGTGACAGGGAGAGAGAGGGGGCTAACACAGTAAGAGGGAGAGGGGGTGACAGGGGAGAGAGGGAAAGGGGGGGTGACAGTGAGAGAGAAGGGGCTGACACGGAGAGAGGGAAAGGGGGTGACAGGGAGAGAGAGGGGGCTGACACGGAGAGAGGAAAAGGGGGTGACAGGGAGATTGAGGGGGCTGATACAGAGAGAGGGGAAAGGGGGTGACAGGGAGAGAGAGGGGGCTGACACGGAGAGAGGGAAAGGGGGGTGACAGGGAGAGAGAAGGGGCTGACACGGAGAGAGGGAAAGGGGGTGACAGGGAGAGAGAGGGGGCTGACACGGAGAGAGGAAAAGGGGGTGACAGGGAGAGAGAGGGGGCTGACACGGAGAGAGGGAAAGGGGGGTGACAGGGAGAGAGAGGGGGCTGACATGGAGAGAGGGAAAGGGGGGTGACAGGGAGAGAGAGGGAGCTGACATGGAGAGAGGGAAAGGGGGTGACAGGGAGAGAGAGGGGGCTGACACAGAGAGAGGGAAATGGGGGTGACAGGGAGAGAGAGGGGGCTGACACAGAGAGAGGGAAAGGGGGGTGACAGGAAAAGAGAGGGAGCTGACACGGAGAGAGGGAAATGGGGTGACAGGGAGAGAGAGGGGGCTGACACAGAGAGAGAGACAAAGAGGATGACAGGCAGAGAGAGGGGGCTGACACAGAGAGAGAGACAAAGAGGGTGACAGGGAGAGAGAGGGGGCTGACTCGGAGAGAGGGAAAGGGGGTGACAGGGAGAGAGAGGGGGCTGACACAGAGAGAGGGAAAGGGGGGTGACAGGGAGAGAGAGGGGGGTGACAGGGAGAGAGAGGGGGCTGACACGGAGAGAGGGAAAGGGGGGTGACAGGGAGAGAGAGGGGGCTGACACGGAGAGAGGGAAAGGGGGCTGACACAAAGAGAGAGGTAAAGGGGGCTGACACGGAGGGAGAGAGGGGGCTGACATGGAGAGAGGCAAAGGGGGTGACAGGGAGAGAGAGGGGGCTGACACGGAGAGAGGGAAAGGGGGGTGACAGGGAGAGAGAGGGGGCTGACACGGAGAGAGGGAAAGGGGGGGTGACAGGGGAGAGAGAGGGCGTGACGGGGAGAGAGAGGGGGCAGACACGGAGAGAGGCAAAGAGAGTGACAGGGAGAAAGAGGGGGCTGACACAGAGATAGGGAAAGGGGTTGACAGGGAGAGAGAGGGGGCTGACATGGAGAGAGTGGAGAGAGTGAAAGGGGGGCTGGCACGGAGAGAGAGAAAAAGGGGGCTGACAGAGAGAGAGAGGGTGTGACAAGGAGAGAGAGGGGGGGGTGACAGGGAGAGAGAGGGGGGTGTGACAGGGAGAGAGAGATAGAGAGGGGGTGACAGGGAGAGAGAGAGGGGGGGTTAAACAGAGAGAGAGAAAGAGAGGGGGGTGACACAGAGAGTGAGAGAGAGGGGGTGACAGGGAGAGTGAGAGGGGGTGACAGGGACAGAGGGGGGGACAACAGGGATGGGGGGGTGACAGGGACAGAGGGGGGTGACAGGGAGAGTGAGAGCAGGTGACAGAAACAGAGGGGGGGTGTGACAGGAACAGAGGGGGGGTGTGACAGGGACAGAGGGGGGGTGACAGGGACAGAGGGGGGGTGAAAGGAACAGAGGGGGGTGAGAGGGTAGGGAGGAGTAAGTCCGTTTACAGTGCTCATCTTACTCACTCAGTTCACCATGTAGCTGCCTAAATTAAACTTTCCCGCTCACACATCTCCTTCACATACAGCACGCACGGGCAGCACTGAGTGTGTGGGCGGGCACAGGGAGAGAGAGAGGTGCAGGAGAAGGCAGAGCAGATGCAGCCTCTCTCATTCCTGGAGGGGGGGGGAGCTGCTCACTGGGCTAAATGTAAGAATGAAACACACACACACAGCCACAGGCTGAATGAAGGAGCCACACTACCAATCACTATGGAGGCAGCTTCGGCCAGCGCCCCCCCTTTTCAGCAGTTTGGAGGCACCTGGGTGCGGTGCACCCCGCGCACCCGCCCATGATCGGCACTGACTCATGCAACTCCATACCATCAGAGATGCAGGCTTCTGAACTGAGCGCTGATAACAACTTGGGTTGTCCTTTTCCTTTTTAGTCCGGATGACATGGCGTCCCAGTTTTCCAAAAGGAACTTCAGATTTTGATTCGTCTGACCACAGAACAGTTTTCCACTTGGCCACAGTCCATTTTAAATGAGCCTTGGCCCAGAGAAAATGCCTGCGCTTCTGGATCATGTTTAGATATGGCTTCTTTTTTGGTCTATAGAGTTTTAGCCGGCAACGGCAAATGGCACGGTGGATTGTGTTCACCGACAATGTTTTCTGGAAGTATTCCTGAGCCCATGTTGTGATTTCCATTACAGTAGCATTCCTGTATGCAGGGCCGGTTTTAGATAAAGTGTGGCCCTGGGCAAACCTAAAAGTGGGGCCCCAAATTTTTTTATATTCTACCAAAAATATAGGTGCATTTAATCAAATTTAGCCAAATAAAACATACAACTACATGAAAATATGCTTTAATTAAATAACATTAAATAGAATAAATAAGAAATCAAGTGAGCTTTGCACACCTTCACAAATCAGATCACCCTAATTCCTGCACCTTCACGCCTCAGACCACTCCGATTTCTGCACCTTCACACCTCAGACCACCCCAATTTCTGCACCTTCACACCTCAGACCACCCCAATTTCTGCACCTTCACACCTCAGACCACCCCAATTGCTGCACCTTCACACCTCAGACCACCCCAATTTCTGCACCTTCACACCTCAGACCACCCCAATTGCTGCACCTTCACACCTCAGACCACCCCAATTTCTGCACCTTCACACCTCAGACCACCCCAATTTCTGCACCTTCACACCTCAGACCACCCCAATTTCTGCACCTTCACACCTCAGACCACCCCAATTTCTGCACCTTCACACCTCAGACCACCCCAATTCCTGCACCTTCACACCTCAGGCCACCCCAATTTCTGAACCTTCACACCTCAGACCACCCCAATTTCTGCACCTTCACACCTCAGACCACCCCAATTCCTCCACCTTCACACCTCAGGCCACCCCAATTCCTGCACCTTCACACCTCAGATCAGCCCCTGGTAGGCTGGCACTGGCAGCAACAATTTTATTCAAATCAGGATTTCTTCTGCAAATAGCCTGGCAGGCTGGCACTGGCAGCAAATATTTTATTCAAATCAGGATTTCTTCAGCAAATAGGCTGGCATCAGAGTCAGACAATTACCAAAACCAATGTCATCATGACACATGATCAAAAAAATTAGGAAAAATAAGGATTTCTTCTGCAAATAGCCTGGCAGTGACATCATCAGATCAGACAAGGCACTGGCAGGCATTGTACTAGACTAGTACTATGCCTGGCTGCCAGTGCCAGGCCAGCCTATTTGCAAAAGAAATCCTGATTTGAATTAAATTGTTGCTGCCAGTGCCAGTATATTTGCAGAAGAAATCCTGATTTCTTTGAATAAAATTGTTGCTGCCAGTGCCAGCCCAGCCTATCTGCAAAATAAATCCCTAAGTAGAAGTTACTCCTCTCTCCAGTCCTCCACTTACCTTGGGTGTGCTGTGCGGTGTGGCTGCAGAGTGTTCCCGCTGGACATAGTACAGGAGATGGTCAGAGACTGCAAACATGATACAAGAGATGGTCAGAGACTGAGGACATGATACAGGAGATGGTCAGAGACTGAGGACATGATACAGGAGATGGTCAGAGACTGAGGACATAATACAGGAGATGGTCAGAGACTGAGGACATGATACAGGAGATGGTCAGAGACTGAGGACATGATACAGGAGATGGTCAGAGACTGAGGACATGATACAGGAGATGGTCAGAGACTGAGGGCATGATACAGGAGATGGTCAGAGACTGAGGGCATGATACAGGAGATGGTCAGAGACTGAGGGCATGATACAGGAGATGGTCAGAGACTGAGGGCATGATACAGGAGATGGTCAGAGACTGAGGGCATGATACAGGAGATGGTCAGAGACTGAGGACATGATACAGGAGATGGTCAGAGACTGAGGACATGATACAGGAGATGGTCAGAGACTGAGGACATGATACAGGAGATAGTCAGAGACTGAGGGCATGATACAGGAGATGGTTAGAGACTGAGGGCATGATACAGGAGATGGTCAGAGACTGAGGGCATGATACAGGAGATGGTCAGAGACTGAGGGCATGATACAGGAGATGGTCAGAGACTGAGGGCATGATACAGGAGATGGTCAGAGACTGAGGGCATGATACAGGAGATGGTCAGAGACTGAGGGCATGATACAGGAGATGGTCAGAGACTGAGGGCATGATACAGGAGATGGTCAGAGACTGAGGACACGATACAGGAGATGGTCAGAGACTGAGGGCACGATACAGGAGATGGTCAGAGACTGAGGGCACGATACAGGAGATGGTCAGAGACTGAGGGCACGATACAGTAGATGGTCAGAGAGTGCAGACGTGATACAAGAGATGGTCAGAGACTGCAGACGTGATACAGTAGATGGTCAGAGAGTGCAGACGTGATACAGTAGATGGTCAGAGACTGCAGACATGATACAGGAGATGGTCAGAGACTGCAGACGTGATACAAGAGCTGGTCAGAGACTGCAGACGTGATACAAGCGATGGTCAGAGACTGCAGACATGATACAAGAGATGGTCAGAGACTGCAGACATAGTACAGGAGATGGTCCAGAGACTGCGGATGTGATACAAGAGAAGGTCAGAGACTGCAGACATGATAGAATATAGAAGGACACTAGGGGGGCTGGAGAGCACAGGGAAAGCAGATAGCACTGGAGGAGCTGAAGGGCAAGGGGGGGGGAACTGGAGAGAATTAAGGGGAGGTTTGGAAAGCATTGCAGGGGGGTTGGAAGGTGCAGGGTGTGGATAGCACTGGGGGGGGGGTTGGTGGGCAGGGAAAACCAGGGGGATGGAAAGCATGGGGGGGGGTGGTGGGCAGGGAAAACCAGGGGGATGGAAAGCATGGGGGGGGACTGGAAATCACTTAGGGGGGAGCCAGGGAGCACAGGGGGATGGAGAGCACTGGGGGAGCCAGAGAGCATAGGGGGAGGTGAAAAGCACTGTGGGGACTTGAAGAGCACGGGGGGGCTAAAGAGTACAGGGGGTTTAAGATCACTGGGGAGGGGGGCTACGATCACTGGGGAGGGGGGCTACGATCACTGGGGAGGGGGGCTACGATCACTGGGGGGGGCTAAGAACACAACACTGGGGGGGGGCTAAGATCACGGGGGGGGGGCTAAGATCACTGGGGGGGGCAGTAAAAGAAGTTGAATAGGAGGGGAATGGGACAGCTCAGCTGCATATAGAGAAATTGATATTTCCATATCTCTCCTGCAGCCGCAGAATGCCTGCAGAAGGGAGGAGAAGAATCCATCCATCCAGCGGCATAAGGAGACATCAAATCCTCTCTATATGCAGCCGAGCCGCCCCACCCCCCTCCTATTCAGCACAGGCTGCAGTGGCAGTCACTTACCTTCTCTCCCCGCAGCCGCCCCCCCGCGAGCAGCCCGAAGTCGGGCTGAAGGAGCTCCCATCTACAGCGGCTTCAGTGATCATCGGCGGCCGCGCGGGAAGGAACACACAGACACACACTGACTACTTGACTTCCGGACCGGCTCCGCGGCCAATCAGCCTTCTGCTCGGGGGGGGGTGTGACCCACACCCCCCTGAACAGAAGGCTGATTGGCCGCGGAGCCGGTGTAGCTGGCAAGTACACCGGCCGGCGGCCGCCCGCAGTGAGGGAATGTCTTATAGTGTCTGTGAGTGGATCTGATGACTCTGAGCGCCGCGGCCCACCGGGACACTGCCCGGTCCGGCCCTGGCTGACAGTGACACGGGGCCCCTGGACATTCGGGGCCCTGGGCATTTGCCCAGTTTGCCCCCCCTAACGCCGGCCCTGCCTGTATGTAATGCAGTGCACGTCTAAGGGTCCGAAGATCACGGGTATCCAGTATGGTTTTCCGGCCTTGACCCTTACGCACAGAGATTGTTCCAGATTCTCTGAATCTTTGGATAATATTATACACTGTAGATGATGATAACTTCAAACTCTTTGCAATTTTTCTGTGAGAAACCCCTTATTGATATTGCTTCACTATTTTTCACCGCAGCATTGGGAGAATTGGTGATCCTCTGCCCATCTTGACTACTGAGAGACACTGCCATTCTGAGAGGCTCTTTTTATACCCAATCATGTTGCCAATTGCCCTAATAAGTTGCAAATTGGTCCTCCAGCTGTTCCTTATATGTACGCTTAACTTTAGCAGCCTCTTATTGCTACCTGTCCCAACTTTTATGGAATGTGTAGCTCTCATGAAATCCAAAATGAGCCAGTATTTCGCATGACATTTCAAAATGTCTCAATTTCAACATTTGATATGTTATCTATATTATATTGTGAATAAAATATAAGTTTATGAGATTTGTAAATTAGTTCATTCCTTTTGTCCTCACAATTTGTACAGTGTCCCAACTTTTTTGGAATTGGGTTGTATAATATGTAGGCATTTGGCATACTACTGGCACTAACTGTTAGATAAAATCAAAACTGAAAATAATGGATTCAGCCTATCATTATAGTTGACATCTGGTCATAAAAACACAGTCCTTACTGAATACATTAAAATATTGTTGAATGCAACTAGTGTACATACCCAATTATTTCTTGATATCAGGGTCTGTACAGTAGGATTCAATGTTATTGACCTAAAATGACCATGTGCCCATAATAGGTCAATAATGTCATGACCATACCCACCCCTTTTTTTTACATGCAGCTAAGGGTTAACTATTAGGATTTACAGTAAGTATTTGTAAACCTACAGCTTTTATAAAAAAAAAAAATAATACCTGGTACTCTTGCCGTGAAAGTCCTTGCTTCCTGTAATAGGGTGTCAATGCTCTGATTCTGTCTTTCAGTTGTGCTCTTGTGGCTACACATGGTCATTTTAACACACAGTGCACAGACATGGTTCGCTGTTGTCACCACCAGGAATCGAGCCCTAGAAAATGCCATGCAAAAATTGCTGGACACATATAGACCAGAAGTGGCATCAAGAAGGCTGTAGAGATTAGCAGCCCTGAAGCCCCCCCCCCCCCTTTATAAAAATGATAATGAAATTAATTAAAACCTTTTTATTTTAATTGCATACCTTATTGTAGACCCAGTGATGTCATCAGTGAGTATCTATGATTCTCTATGCAATGCATACAGATTCTGGCCACCAGTGGGAGTGGACAGCAGGTGCTGTGCATAGCTTGCTGAAAACATCACTGTACCTTTCCCCAGTACTCTTCTCAAGACATTTAACCCTGGTGCAAGTAGTCGACTGGCTCTTGGGAGGAGTTATGCAATTTTTTAAAATACCTTAGAGGGGTGGATGATGGTCTCAAGAAATCAGTGTTTCTAGGCAGGATGCATTTGCATGCAGGCTGCTATAGGCAATGCCAACATTCGATCGGTCTGCCATCAGTACTGGTAACACTTCCAACACATTTAAGTTGTGAACCCAGGTGTGAGAACTGAGACAATGACCATTCCGGCATCATTGGTTTGTTTGTTTTATTGTATTTAGGGGATGGGAGAAGGGAATGAGTGGGATACTCCTCTGGCTCTTCTAGGCTTAACTGGGACTTTGTACAAGAAAAATGCTCACTAGCGTTGTCTTGGTGCCAGCTGAATGCCGACCAGCGCTTCCTGATGCTTCAACTGCTGCTTGACTGACTTAGTGCTGAAACCTCGACTTTAACTTGGATAGTTAGCTCAGAAGCTCCAGGACTGTAGAACTCTTGACTCCTGATACTTGGTATAGCTTAAAAGTCACTGAACAGCTCCCTTTAACCCTTTGCTGGCTGAGGTAGCTCCTTGTCACTACTTGTGCTGCTGCAACTTTCAACTTTGTACACTTCACACTGTTCACTGACTCTTCAGGGCCCAAACTGCAGGTACCCCCTCTGACACTTCAGGGTCCTCTGACTAGGTACCCCCTCTAATACTTCAGGGTCCTCTAACTAGGCACCCCCTTTAACAGTTTGCTGACTCCTGGATCCCTAGAACCTTCTCTGGAGTGGTCCCCTTTGACACTAGGCAGACCCCCAGGGGCAGTCCACAGTACTCACGACCTTTGTAGGCTTTCCTGGAACTGGACCCCTCTCTCTCTCTCCGCTGGTTCTTGGCACACCGGATCCCCTCTGCAGCTCAGCTCCACACTCTTTGGATTCCCAGGCCGCCACACAGGACACCCGCTTCCTCTGACAGGAGGAGAGACAGCCGTACCCTCCCTCCTGGGACTCTGATTCCCACCAAAGACGTCATGTGTTCCTTCAGAATACCCACTCCCAGAATCCTCTGCGGCAGAATCTGCTTTCTGGGGTAGATACAGGCCTCCACTGCCCAATGATAATCCTCTCATGGAGCCAGTGGGGAGACTCCCCTCTCAGCAGACACACATGGGAGACATGACAGCCAGCTGAAATCATGGTCCTGCTGTTAAGCAACCAAGGCCTACTATACTTTACCTAGCACCTACCTGTAGGGTGCTACATCCACCCCACACCAAACGAGTCAGGTCCCTCTGACTCTGAGGCAACAGCCTCCTATCAAAAACACTGCCAAAAACGCAGGAGTATCCCACAAACCTGGAAGGGGTGATAAGGGAAAAATGAATGTACAAATAAATTACGGTGAAAAAATATAGCTTTACACTCTCCTGTACAAATTTACAAACATTTTAAGGTGCATGGAAACTGATGCACCCCCCACCAAACAAACTCGTTTGGTGAGGACTAAGAAGAAAAATACAATGCAAATACCCTAACTATCTCTAAAATGATGCCACCTGTAGAGAAAAATGGAAGCAAAAGTTAGTCAACTGCATACACATAGGAAAATGCTAGCCTAACTATCTTGACAGTTGAGTGGAAAGACCCTCCTTTTAATTCTAAGGGCGACCTTTCCACTCCCTTCCCTGACTACCTCTGCTGACCAGTATCTTGACTCGCCAGGGTTCACTCCTCTCCAGTAAGAAGTCTGTGCCCTGTCACTGGCTAACTATGCAGAGTCCCTTTGTGAAGCAAACACAGCGCCATCTGGCTGTCTTTCCAAGTACTTCTTAGAGGAACAGGGTAAGTCACAGCTCTGTATGACCTGCAGTCCTGCTGAGTCAGGGAAGTAACACAGGGGTTTCGTGGAACACCCCCCACCAGAGTTTCTGGACACTTAAACTCGATGACCCAAGGGGTCTAATACAGCAAACAACTTCTCCAAAGACCCTGGCCCGATGGCCCAAGGGGTCTGCATTAAACTAGAACACTTTTCAAACTTGTAAATCCAGCATTATATTTTCAAAGTCCCTTGGTCAGTTGTGCCAGCCAGCCAGCCAGCCAGCCAGCCAGCCAACACATGTTTGATTGCTTTTGAATATTTCTTTTTCTCTCCTTTAAACAGAACACTTGCTGCCCTCAAATGTAATAGTCAGGGTGAGGGACTTGAACATATTCTCCTTGTTAGTTTTTGACTCTGTTGGACCAGGCACGCCCTGATCCATCTGGGCTACGGATCTCCACCCTGTCTATATAGATAGAGCACCCAAAGTTCCACTGAGCTTTCACACTACTGAACTTTTCCTTCAGCTTTTCCTCTGGGGAATCCCTGTATGGCTTGGGGAAATCCCAAATCATCTCATCGCACCAAAAGTCCCGGAATTTCTCCACTAGCAACATTACTTCTCTTGGTGCATACAGGTAATCATACCCAAATTCAAGGGCTACCTTCTTTTGCATCCACCTTTGCATCCTGGGTAACCGGGGAAGAGTCCTCCTGTTTCCTTTCCCTCGTGGAGAAAATGGAGTATGTACCCTTTGTATTAGGTGCTCATAGGCCACATTCTGGTCTCTGGCCCTAGCAATATTTCCTGGAGGGGTAAGGTCTGGGACCCTTTCAACGTAGGCATCGCAAAACCCCAATTTTTGAGCCAAATCCCCTCTCTCTATGGCTTCTTTAGACTCTTGATCTAGTGGTACTGTCACTTCAGGACCCGGGGAGCTGCTCCCAGCTTCTGACCCCCAGTCCCACTCGATCTCATCCATAGACCCCCAATTATCAATCCCTTCCTCGATTGACCAATACAGGTTCTGGAAAGATGGGGAATCAATGCGTACATGACATTTTTCCCCCTCACTACTAGTACAGGAGGGGGAGGCCTGAACCACTGCAGGTTTGTCAGGCTACTGGATGCTAATAAGGGCGGATCCTGCCATGACCACTAAGGTAGTTAAGGCCTCCGGCCACCCTCCGGTTTGTGGGTGCGGACAAGGATACCCTCCCTATGGAACTCTGCGACGGAGTCCCCTTTCCACAAATTGCAGGCCCACCAACTGCTGGCAGAGTCTTTAACTGCATCATCAGCCGGAACATGCCCCTCCCGGCTCCGCAGAGGAACTTAAATTCAGTCCTGGTCATTTCCTGAGTAAGGCCCAATTCTCACATAACAGAGAGCTTTTTGGGAAGGCCCTCGCTCTTTTCTGCCCGGAGCAGCAGATAACCACGCTGCCCACATTGGACCCACACTTGTACTCGTAACGTGACAGTGGCACACTGTGGACATACCACTCCTAAGAACTCCTGGCCACCTCCCATGCGGATACCGGTATCCCAAAGTAGGGACAGATTGGGCTGGTGGATCTGCTCCGGGTTCTGTCTGGCAGAGTCTTCACCCATGGTGGCAGTAATAGCGGGCACACTCTTCATTTCTCTCTTAAACGACATGACTCAAATGAGTAGGGAGTAGGATGTGAAAGGATGTGGACGTGAGGTAGTGAGCTCCAGCTCCAGCTGATTATCATCCATGCTATCCACGGAGCACCTGAGATTGCTGCAGTCTGTGTGTGATCTACATGCCGGTGTGCAGAGATGCTGCAAGGCTCTCCTAAGCAGTTGATGGGTCTCCTCCCAACTGTTTGGCTCTGTCTTTTTGGGGATCACCCTAGGATTACCTAGGGACTGTTATACCTCCATATCTGATATATCTGCCATATAGTATATAGCCATGTATCTGCTATACTTGTAATCTGCAACCCTGCATCTTGATGGATGAGCTGAGTAGCTGAGATATCGTGACTCCGGCAATATAAGACAGCATATGACAAGGCATCTCTGGGCCGGGCAGAGTGCTGTGGATGCCATCCGGCCCACTTTCTGCTCTACTCTGCTTCTATCTGCCTCGGCTGCTTGAGGTCTGCGGCTTGCTGTTTCTACACTGACCCTCTGTCCTCTGCCATTCGAAATATGATTTAGGTCAGCTCCTAACAGCTCCTAAACGGCTTTGGTTGATCAGCTCTGCGCTCTTACACAGGTCTTCGGCCACCCATCCATCTGCCAGTCTGCACGTCTATCCTGTTAATTTCACCAGCACCAGCAACATCAGTAATGCCCAAAAGCTGAGCAGAGGTTGTTTAGAGTGCTAGCAGCTCGGATGTATGGAAGTTGCATAGGAGCCACAATAAATCCTTTTTTTCTATGTCCCTCTGCTTATCCTGCTTGTGAGCTTATCTGTTTTTTTTTTTTTTTTTGCATATCTGCCCATATTGCATATCTGTCCTCCTATTCATCTGCCACCTGCTTAAAACCCATCTACTCTCACTTGCTTTAACTGACTTTTTAACTTTAAAGCAAAATGTCTGTTTGCCTTCTGGGCCGTAGCCCACAAAGGTATTGAAGTCTGGAGGAGTTTTTTTATTTTTGGAGCTACCATCAACGCTCTATGATGAATGTATGTATGAATCCATGTTTAAAAACAGTCTACAATATTGTGAATGGTACATGCAGAATTTATGCTCAAAAAACGGATTATAAATATTAGGCTTAATACCTTCTGAATATCCCATGATCAGTAGTAGTGGTGCTATTTTCCTTTGCTCTGCTCTGCATTCCTGCATTCGCTATGCCCCTTCTCATTATTTGCCACCACTTGTATAGACTTTGCTTGGATTTTGTTCATTACTTCGATTATTAGGCAGGACTTATATTAAACATCAGTATATCTGTTGGTATATCACATAGAATTAATATTATCAGTATATTGCTATATATACTTATACATGCAGGCCAAGGGCAAGTCAAGTAAGAAGCAGCTGCCACCAAGATTGCCACCTGCTGCTACACGAGCAGCGGCCAGCGGGTCAGTCAAAGTAGCAAAGATGTCTACATTACATAAAAAGAGACAGCTTATTGGGGCTGAAGAAACCTTTGACCAAGAGGATAAGCTAGTGGAAAGTCCGGATCTAAATTCAGGAGAAGGTTTGCTATTAGACTTGGATCAAGATCCAGAATCCCTGAAGGAGCTGGAAGGAATAGCTGTCCAGTCTAGGCAAACAGGAATGGAGTTAAAAGGGGAGCAGGCAGGAATATTGGTTATTTTAGAAGCTATTGAAGCTAGCAAAAGTACTCTGCTGGGGAAAATAGACATTCTAACTTTAGAATGTGGCCAAATAAGGAAGGATATAGACAAATTTAGAAGCCGTCTGACTGAGGCAGAAGACCGCATTTCCAGCATTGAAGATAATGCAGGGAGCATGAGTAGAGTCCTCACAGATCTGCAACAGACTGTGAAAACATTAATAGACAGAGCAGATGATGCAGAAAACAGGATACGCAGGAATAATGTGAGAGTGGTGGGTTTATCGGAGGGTATAGAAAGTCAGCAACCAGACAGTTTTGCTGAATTGCTTTTTAAGGAAATTTTTGATCCGTCTAAGTTTACAGCTACGTTCAGTGTGGAACAAGCGCATAGGATTCCCATGGGCCAAAAAAAACAGGATGGGCCACCAAGATCCTTTTTAGTACAGCTCCTAAACTGTAGAGATAGAGACACAATTTTGGCAGAAGCTAGGAAATATTCCCAGCTCAGATACCATAATGCTACCCTCCTTTTTTTTTTCCAGATTTTTCGCAAGAGATACAGAAACGCAGGAGGCTATTTGGGGAGGTAAAGAAGAAATTGAGAGAAAAAAAAATTAAATATGGAATGCTGTATCCAAGCAAGCTGAGGGTAGAGCACAAGGGAGTTGTGAAATTTTTTGAGACGCCAACACTGGTGACGGACTGGATGGATACACTGACAATGTGATGGAGGGGTGGAGGGAGAGGGGAAAGAGAGGGATGGGACTTTTGTCTTTTTTTTTTTTTTTTTTCTCTCTTTCTTTCCCTCTCTCCCCCTCTCTTCTTTTTTCTCATTAACACAGCTAGTGAATTTTGGAAGAATTTTTCTGCCTTTATCTTGCTAATTTTGCATTTGGAGCTGGGGCTCCTCGTACACAGGGGGAAAGATCCAGGGAATTTTTTTTTTTTTTTGCGGTTCCTCTGTCTCTTCCCTTTCCTTGCTCTTTCTGAATTTTTTTTTTTTGGGGGGGGGGGGGGCTCTTGGGTTAAGTCCTACAGCAAATGTCGGTATGTGATGCTGTGTGCTGGCAGGACAGGTAGGGGGGGTATGGGGGAGGAAGTTCCTGTGTGGGTTTTTTTTTTTCTGCGGTTTTTTTTCCCCCTTTCCCAGCAAGCCATTTATGATTGTTGTGCTGAAGCTTATATTTAGAATGATGTCATTTAATTCTCAGATACAATAGTATCTGATATTGCATTAAGTATTAAAATTATATCCTGAAATGTCGGGGATTTAATTCAAAATTTAAAAGAGCTCTGGTTTTTAAGTATCTTCGCTCACAATGCCCTCATATCATGATACTATTGGAAACACATCTATTGGGTAACAGAATATTAGCTTTGAAACGTGCATGGGCCCCAACAGGTATTCATTCTATGTATTCCTCATATTCAAGGGGGGTGTCGATACTCTTTCATAAATCATTTCCAGGTACGATAGAGGACACCATAATCGATCCTGGAGGACGATATGTACTGTTAGTACTCAATGTAAACTCACACCGCCTAGTGGCTGTGGGGGTCTACATTCCTCCTCCGTTTTCTGCCGAAGTGCTTTATGAAATATTGGAGAAAGTGGCAATGTACCTACCGACTCAGGTTTTGGTAGCGGGGGATTTTAACAACATATTGGATTACTCCCTGGATACATCAAACTCGGGGCGGGTGGTTAATGATGAGCTGAGGTTCTGGGCAGAAACGGCTGGCTTTAAGGAATTGTGGAGATCTAGGCATCCTAGGGAAAGGTGTTATTCTTTTTTGTCCCTGGTACATTCGTCCTCCTCTAGGACTGACTTGGCCTTTGCTGGAGCCTCCCTTCTACCCTTTGTGACTGATGTCGTATATCTGCCTGGGGGGATCTCGGATCATGTCCCCATCCAGAATATTCTGCAGTGTGGCTCGGGTGGATTGAGGGGACTCTGGCGATTGGCCCCCAAGTTAGATTAAGGAGCCAGGAGTTATAGAAATGTTAAAATCACATATGGAGTTATTTTGGCAAGTAAACGAAGGGACGGCCACTCCACAATTGGAATGGGATGCTTTTAAAGCCACTACTAGAGGGATGTATATATCCGCCATCAAGGCACTTAGGAAGGAACGTAGGGGAGAATTGGCGTTATTAGAAAACAAAGAAAGAGAATGCGCAGAGGTATATGCCGCAAGCCCATCTCTAGATGTGGCAGCATCATTGAGATTGGCTGGGAGGGAAATACAGTTACATTACCAGCATTTAACTTTAGTATCTGAGCAAAAGAGGTCATCTAATTTCTTTGAAAAAGGTGATAAGAATGGTAGTCTTTTAGCACTACTAACAGCATTGGGTTGCCGTCAGTAGTCTCGTGTATAAAATCAACAACGGGAGAACTATTGATAGGAAGAGAGGATATATTACAAACTTTTAGATATATTTCTATAGCTCATTTTATGCGGCTATATCACAATATGAACCTGAAGAGTTGAGCCGTGTTCTACACACACTACATTTCCCAAAGTTGCTAGAAGAAGATAGAGACTCTCTGGAGGTAGAGTTGGGGGAGGGTGAGCTAGCTACGGCCCTGGGTTTACTACCAAGTGACAAGGCTCCAGGCCCCGATGGTCTGCCAGTAGAGTGGTATAGGCACCATGCAGTATCTTTAATACCGAAGCTGCAGGGGTTGCTTATGGATTGCTTTCCTACGGCCCTGGGTTTACTACCAAGTGACAAGGCTCCAGGCCCCGATGGTCTGCCAGTAGAGTGGTATAGGCACTATGCGGTATCTTTAATACCGAAGCTGCAGGGGTTGCTTATGGATTGCTTTCCTACGGCCCTGGGTTTACTACCAAGTGACAAGGCTCCAGGCCCCGATGGTCTGCCAGTAGAGTGGTATAGGCACTATGCGGTATCTTTAATACCGAAGCTGCAGGGGTTGCTTATGGATTGATTTCAGGGGGGGGGGTTTACCCCATTCTATGAGGAAGCACATATTGTGCTAGTAGCCAAGAAGGATAAGGATCCCACACTCTGCACCTCTTATAGACCCATCTCATTACTCAATGCTGATGCTAAAATTCTTGTGAAGTCCCTAGCTATTAGACTGATGAAGGTTATTCAACAGTTGGTCTCTTCTGATCAGACAGGTTTTATGGCAAAAACAAAAACAACGAATATAAATCTCAGAAGAATATTTACACATACCCAGCTGGGACCAGATATCTCCAGTGGTGGTGTATTGTTTTTCTTAGATATCGAAAAGGCATTTGACTCTATAGACTGGAGGTATATGGGAGCAGTATTAGAGGAATTCGGGTTCGGGCCTAAATTTAGGAAATGGATTGATATTTTATATAAGCGTCCTACAGCAGCAATAAAATTAAATGGGATACTTTCAGAACGGTTCCCTGTAGAGAGGGGAACATGGCAGGGCTGCCCGCTATCCCCAGGTCTCTTTTCTTTAATGATAGAACCGCTGGCAATGGCTTTGAGGAACTCGACGGAGATACAGGGTATTCAAGTAGGAAATCTCTCAGAGAAAATTGCATTATATGTGGACGATATGGTTCTTTTCCTACCCGATTCGAAGTCCTCTCTAACAGTAGTTTTGGATATTTTGAATTCTTTTTCAAAATGGTCAGGATTAAAAGTAAATTGGAATAAATCTCAAATTCTCCCCCTAGGAACACCATCCCCGAGCTGCAGAGTGCCTGATACATGCCCACTTGAACAGATAGATAAGGTCAAATATTTAGGCGCATATATATCTAACTCGGTTTCTGACTTTTTGAAACTAAATGTTATTCCATTATTGCAACAGCTTAAGATCCAAATACAATCCTGGCAAAAGTTACCTTTGTCACTTATAGGTAGAAATAACTTAATTAAAATGAAATTCTTACCGTTATTCTTGTATATGTTTAGAAATTCTCCTATATGGATTCCTAAATATATTTTTAAAAAAATCGATTGTCTAATTAATAATTTTCTGTGGCAGGGGCGAAATCCTTGGATTAAGCTACAAACGCTTAAACAGCCGTATAAAAGAGGAGGGCTTGCGGTTCCGGATTTTCTCCGCTATTTTCTTGCTGGCCAGCTAGTTTTTGTTCATAGATGGCTGAATAGTCCAGAAGATGATGTGTCGATAGATTTAGAGGCAGCCATTGTTGGGTCTTATGAGGCGCTGGCATTGCTCGTGATGCGAGGACCTAGGGCATTATACAATCCTACTGATTCCATGAAGGCAACACTGAGAGCGTGGGCAGCAGTGGAAAATATGGTTGGGAAAGGAGTCTGAGTAATTTCACCGCACGTGCCAATATGGAGGAACCCCCGTCTTCCACATTTTTCCTCTCATCTTGATCCGTGTATCTGGACTCGATATAATATAATGACGGTCGGTGATATTGTGGGGGAAGGGGGAATCCTCCAATTTGAGATACTAAAAAAATAGATTTAACCTTCCCAATTCTAATTTTTTTCAATATTTACAACTTAGGCATGCTTTTCAGGCCCAATTTGATGCTACAGGGCTTCAGATCAAAATAGGAGAGATGGAATCTCTTAGGAAATCTCCCTTGGTTAAACCATTATCTAATATCTATAAAAATCTGTTTAAGGGTGGTTTGGAACATCTCGCTCGCTGTCGGGCAGCGTGGGAGATATTGCTCCCACAATTACATGGAGACGACTGGGAGGAAGTATGGGATATTAATCTGTCCAGACTGGTCTCATCTAGAGATCAGCTTATTCAATATACATTTTTACATAGGGTCTATTTATACACTGGCTAAGCTGGCAAAATTATATCACAGTCAGCCCCCAGATTGTTGGTGGTGTCACCTATGCAGATTTCGATCATATTTTTTGGAGATGCAATGAAATTCAGTTTTTTTGGAGGGCAATAATGGATGGTATAGCAGAGGTGACAGATATTATAGTGCAACCATGAGCAGAGATATGCCTTCTGGGATTAGTGGATAGTTTAGCCCATAAAAAATCTACCCGCAGGCTCTTGACACTTCTTCTGTACTATGCAAGGAAATTAATAATACTTTCATGGAAAAAACCAAAACCTCCAACAGTACATGGCTGGAAAGGAATTATAAATAGGACACTCCCACTTTATAAAACTACGTACATAAATAGGGGCACAGTGGAAATGTTTAACCACTTAAGCCCCGGAAGATTTTACCCCCTTCCTGACCAGGCCCTATTTTGCGATTCGGCACTGCGTGACTTTAACGGACAATTGCGCGGTCGTGTGATGCTGTACCCAAATGAAATTGATGTCCTTTTTTTCCCACAAACAGAGCTTTCTTTTCTTGGTATTTGATCACCTGTGCGATTTTTTTGATCATACGCTATAAACAAAAAAAAAACAACTATTTTGCAAAAATAACTATTTTTCACATTTTTTTATATGAAATCCCCCCCCCCCCCCCAAAAAAAATGTAAAAATCAAAATTTTTTAACATTTTAGGCCAATTTGTTTTCTGCTACATATGTTTGGTAAAAAAAATCACAATAAGCGTATTTTGATTGGTTTGTACAAAAGTTATTGCTTTTACTAACTAAGGGAAAGATTTGTGCCATTTTTATTGTTTTTTTAACGAGTAATGACGGCAATCTGCGATTTTTTTTGCGGGACTGCAACATTGCGGCGGACAGATCGGACCCCTGACTGACATTTTTGACACTTTTGGGGGTACCAGTGACATTACTACAGTAATCAGCGCTATACATATGCACTGTTACTGTAAAAATGGCACTGGCAGGGAAGGGGTTAACTTTATTGGAGAAGGAGGGGTTAACTGTGTCCCTAGAGGCGTGCTTCTAACTGTAAAGGGATGTGGCTGTTTGTGTAACTACAGAGATATACGATCCTACATAGCAGAACCGTATGATCTCTGCACTTACACAGGGGAGAATGACAGGCGGCTTTGTTTACATTAGCCGCCTGCCTTTCTCCCTCTGTACCGGACGATTGCGAGTGACCGGCGGACATCATGTCCGCCGGTCACACGCGCGGACATGTTAGGGAGCCCCCTAGAGCCTCACAGGCGAGCGACGTAGCCCTACGTCACTTTGCCTGTGAGGGGCTGACTGCCGCCATAAATAATCGTGCGGCAGTCGGCAAGTGGTTAATGAGGTTTGGGGATGTTGGGTCGGTAGTGTATCTACAGTATCAGAAGAAATGGAAAATCCTTGAAGAGTAGTAGACAGTGAGGGGGGCTATTGGCCTACATTGCTGAAGATATATAGATTTGGTAAATGGAAGGAAGAGAAGGAAAAGGGTAAAGTTATGCTTTAGTACCTAGAAGGGAAGGAAGGAAAAGGGGAGATAAAAGTGAAATATATATATTTTTTTTGGGGGGTTGGGTTATGAATTGTTGTATGTATTGGTTGGTTCCTTTGGGTAATTGTATGCTTGTATTGTTGTTATCTGTATTGAAATTAATAAAAAACAAGTTTGAAAAAAAAAAAAATGACATGCTTCTCTCTCCTACACGTGTCTCCCGCACCGCCACACCCGAAGGAGGGGATATTAATAGGGTCCCCTTGGTCACTCCTGATTGGCTGGATGTTCTCGCTGTCTCCACCCTCTTGCCATATTGGATGATAACTCCTCCTGCTGGACAGATCTGCATGTGGTGCACTTTCCCGCGCGGTGCTGTAACTCTTCCCCTGTCATGCTTTCTCACTGTAAGCCACAGGGAAGTAGCTGCTAAGCGGATCATGTCACTTGCCAGACATGCATCCACCCTCAATTGCACTAGGGCCACAACTGCGCCTTCCTTCACTGAAGCCAGCTTTCCCTCCTTGGCAAGAGTAATATCCCGCTGACAGTCGCACAGTCGATAATACTCTTCCTCTCCACACATGTGTGACTTCTATCTTCCATACTGGCTCCGGGATTAGCCCCACTGCCCTTTTCGGCATGGCCGACTACGATCCCCACAGTATCGATGCAACTACTATATAGAATAAATGTCCTGCTGTCAAATGCACGGTCAACATCAGTCCATATAGCATGCACACCCACCAGGCCCCTGGCACCACTGTTCACCATCCACACTGGGACCACCGGCGTCCTCTTCTCTGTCCTCCCCGGGACCCCTGAAGCCATCTTTACTGTTCTCACTGGGACGTCTCCCTGTTAAGCAGTTGCAGCACTCTGTAACGCTCCTGCGTTTTTATTGTAAGCTGGATTTGCAGCTGCAGAATCTCCACTCAGTAGTCATGTAGAGATGTGTTGGAATACCAGATCCAACTCTCCAGACTCATCACTGTGGGCCTGTCTGCTTCAGCATACAGATATACACACACTCAATAAGATGTTCCTGGAGTGATAGGATGTATATGATAGTATGGAGGTGATGTGCTGAAGGGACAGGTGTGAGCAGTGACAGTAATGGTAAGCACTTGATAGTAATGTTCAGGAGAGTAGTAGATGGTAATAGGTAGAATGCAGATAGGTTAGTAATCATGTATGGTAACAGGTGGTAAGGACAGCAGATGACATAGACAGGATAGACTAACCCAGTGCAAGGATAGATGGTAGTAGACTCAAGAGCTAGCAATCTATGTAACAGTGCAGATGGTAGAATTAGTATGCATAGATAGTAACAGTCCTTAATGTGCAGAAGATGATAGTGTAAGTTAGTTATGGAGGATTCCCCTGTGGGGTACTTATCACTAGTAAGGTTTAGTAAGTAGAGGGGTCCAGTAGTGAGGGAGTGATCCGGTAGCGAGATACGGGATCAGTTGCGAGGTTTCCGGTCTGTTCCAGGTAAAGGCAAATAGCTGGAGGTTCCGACAGCAAGACAAGGCTTGTAAGCATGTAGACACACATTGAACGAACAACGTGAGAGAGAACGCCGGCGATTGAAATAGCCGCTCAGCGGCGTTCAGCGATGACGTCATCCGTCTTAAAGGTGTATGCGTTCCACCTAACTAGAAAGGTGGGACGCAATGTTTTGAAAGGAAAATGGTAAATAAGGGTACCAAAGGTACCAGAATCTTACAGTACCCCCCCCTTAAGGCCGGCTCCGGAAGGCCTATAGCACTGGTTTCTCCGGGTATTTCGAGTGAAACCTTCGTATAAGCCTAGGTGCGTGAACATCAGAGGTATCCAACCAGGTGTCGTCTTGGGGTCCATAGTTTTTCCATCTTATGAGATATTGGAGTCTTCCTCTGTGGATACGAGAATCCAAAATCTCCTTAATCTCATATTCTTCTCCGCCTTCAACTTGTACTGGAGGTGGAGGCAAGATGGTAGGCCTTATTCCTTGGTTAGGAACATGTGGCTTCAGTAGCGACACATGAAAGATGGGATGTATTTTGAGATCTGCCGGTAAGGTGAGTTGCACTGCAGCTTTTCCAATGAGTTTCTTAATTGGGAAGGGTCCCAGAAATAAAGGTCCAAGCTTTTTGCTAGGGATCTTTAATCTTAAATTTTTTGTCGATAGCCAAACGAGGTCCCCAATAGCATATTACGGAGAAGGTCTTCTACGAAGGTCGTAGTACCTTTTTTGTTGACTATGAGCGTGTGTGATGGTGGTATTAAGTAAACCCAGAGAGTCTTTTATTTGGGTAAGATAATCCGAGGCTACTGGGTTACTTAATGGTAGGATGCGTGGTGGAAGAAGTGTGGGATGAAACCCATAGTTCAAGTAGAACGGACTTTGCTTAGTAGTACTGTGGGTTGCATTGTTATAAGCAAATTCCGCCAGAGGGAGGAGGTCCACCCAATCATCCTGTAGGTATGATGTGTAGCAACGCAGATATTGTTCTATACACTGGTTGACTCTTTCAGTCTGTCCGTTGGTCTGAGGGTGGTAGGGAGAAGTGAGCTTTCGCTCAATCCGTAGTATTTGACATAGAGCTTGCCAAAATTTGGAGATGAACTGTGAACCACGGTCGGATAAAAGAGTCTTTGGAATTCCATGTAACTTGAACACATGTTTCATTAGTAGTTCCGCTGTTTGTTTAGATGAAGGTAGTCTGCGAATAGCAATGAAATGTGCTATCTTTGTCAGATGGTCCACTGACACTAGAATGGTATTAAATCCTTTGGAAGGTGGTAGTTCTACTATAAAGTCTAAGAACACAACTTCCCATGGGACCTGGGGTATTGGTAGACTGCAGAGTAGACCAGATGGTTTTGTAGTGTCAATTTTGGACCTTGCACAGATGTCACATGAAGAAAAAATTTTTGTACAGGCGTCTTCATATCAGGCCACCAAAACTGCCTGGTAAGCAAATTAAGGGTTTTCATCATACCCATATGTCCTGCCATGGGCACATCATGTGATAATTCCAAGATCTTGGTGCGCATAGTAGGGGGTATGTAGAGTTTGTCGTGGTAATAGAGGAAGCCTTCTGCATCAGTACTCAGTTGTGGTGGAGGTGAATCCAATCTTATACTGTGCAAAATCTCTTCCTTCAGGGAACTAACAACACCAATAATACGTTCATAGGGTATTATAGGAATAGAAGGGATTTCGGCGCAGTTATCTTCGGTTAATCGTGATAGCGCATCCGCTTTTTTATTTTTGTCTGCAGGCGTGTAGGTCACTAGGAAGTTGAATCTTAGGAAGAATAATGACCATCGTACCTGCCGGTGGGAAAGAGTTTTGTTAGTCTGGAGGTATTGAAGGTTTTTATGATCTGTATATATGAGTATTGGTAATTGGGTACCTTCAAGTAGATGTCGCCAATTCTCCAGTGCCAGTTTTATGGCAAGCAACTCCTTTTCACCCACTGGGTAATTCACCTCTGGGCTGCTTAGTGATTTTGAGAAGAAAGCAACTGGGTGGAGTGGTGAAGTATTTGTTGGTCGTTGGGAGAGAACTGCTCCTACTGCCATATTTGACGCATGTACCTCCAGAATAAATTGGAGGGATGGGTCTGGATGGCGTAGTATGGGAGCAGAAGTAAAGCTTGATTTTAACAAGCGGAAAGCTCCATTTGCTTCTTCTGACCATTTGAATGGTTTCTTTATACTTGTAAGTTGTGTGAGTGGTCTCACAATAGCAGAGAAGTTCTTGATGAACTTCCTATAGAAGTTTGAAAATCCAAGGAATCGCTGTAATGCCTTACGAGTTGTTGGTATAGGCCAATCCAGAATACAGGATATCTTGCTCATATCCATCTTGATTCCGGTTTTGGATATGATGTATCCTAAGAATAATATTTCTTCTTTATGAAATAGGCATTTTTTTAATTTCACATATAGATTGTGTGCGAGTAATCTGGATAACACAAGTCTTACATGTTTTATATGTTCAGACAGAGATCGAGAATAGATAAGTATATCGTCCAGATATACCACAACAAAGACATCAAGTAAGTCTCTAAAGATGTAGTTTATGAACCTTTGAAAAGCTGCGGGAGCATTACACAACCCGAATGGCATCACAAGATATTCGAATAATCCGTATCTGGTTCTGAATGCTGTTTTCCACTCATCTCCGTCACGGATTCGGATTAGGTTGTATGCCCCTTTTAGGTCCAATTTGGAGAAGTAAGTAGCCCCACGCACTTGTTCAATGAGTTCAGGGATGAGCGGTAAAGGATAGCGATCCTTTATTGTAATGGTATTTAATTGCCTAAGACTTAAATCCTTATTGCGGTGTCACGTACCTGGAGATGGAGCCTGACGTGGAGAGGAAGGCGATCTCTTACACCTCCGGCCTAGTACCCCTGATAATGCAAACAGGAGACACAGAAGCCTGGAGTGGCACAAGTGCCTAGAAGTTCAGATGGTGAAGGCTGCAGATGAGGTCCGTGCGTACTTGGATGCAGACTGGATCGTGATGCAGACAGAAGGTACTTGGCAGACTGACTGGTCACAGGCAGCAGATGCTTAGCAGGCTGGCAGATCACAGGCAGCAGAGTAGTCAGGTTCAGGCAGGAGTTGGCAACGGCAGACAGGCAGACAGGCAGACAGCAGGATAAAGCGGAGACGTTGTCGAAGAGCAAGCCAGGGGTCGGTTCAGGCAGAGTTCAATCGTGGTCAGACGGATCAGGACAGCAACAGAGTAAACACCAGGAACAGGAAACAGGAAGCAGGAAGCTGTAGACCATAAGGCAAGGTCCTAGTGCAGCAGAGGTGTTTATATAGGCCATTTGGCGCCACTTAGTGGCAGGTGTGGAAAGTGAACAGGAATCCAAAGTCCATAGGTTTGGCTAAATAGGCTTTCTCCGTTGGTTAACAAACACTCTCCGTCTGCACATAACTATGTGCCTGGGCTTACTTCTTCTTCCCTGACACTGCCCCCCCCCTTACGGGCAGCCTCCGGATGCCCAACTGAGTAAATTTCTCAGGGTACCTGCAGCGGAAGGCCTGAATTAGTTCCTGGGCGTGAACATTCGATTCTGGTTCCCACGAGTTTTCCTCAGGGCCATAGCCCTTCCACTTGATCAGATATTGAAGCTGATTCCTCCTTTTCCTACAGTCTAAAATGGCCTCTACCTCATATTCCTCTTCGCCATTAATGACCACTGGTTCAGGAGGACCTGAGTTCCGTTCTGGAAAGGGATTAGAAACTGTGGGTTTTAGTAGAGACACATGAAACACAGGATGAATCTTCAGTGAGTCTGGCAATATAAGTTCATAGGAAACATCATTTATCTTCCTCTTTACTGGAAAAGGTCCCACAAATTTGGGACCAAGCTTTTTCATAGGACAAGCCAACTTGAGATTGGTGGTGGATAACCAGACTTGCTCACCTGGTTTCAAAATTAAATCTCCCCTTTTCTTCTTATCAAAGAATCTCTTGTTGTCCTCCTGTGCCATAGAGATTGTTTCCCGCAAAATTCTGTTGTTATGTTGGAGAAATTCAAGGGTGTCTTGTACAGCTGGATTTGAAGAGTCAGGAACAGTATTGGACAGAAATAAAGGGTGAAACCCATAGTTAGCAAAGAAAGGAGATTGTTTTGTAGCAGAGTGTCTTGAATTATTGTATGCAAATTCAGCCAGCGGTAATAATGAAACCCAGTCATCCTGAGAAAAAGAAGTAAAACAACGGATATATTGTTCAAGAGTCTGATTTGTTCTTTCAGTCTGACCGTTAGACTGAGGGTGGTATGCAGAGGAAAATGAAAGTTCTATCTTTAGTTTTTCACAGAGAGCCCTCCAAAACTTTGACGTGAATTGTACTCCTCGATCAGAAACAATGTTTCCAGGAACACCATGGAGCCTCACAATTTCCTTTATAAAGACTCTGGCTGTTTCTATTGCGGAGGGAACCCCTTTCAAGGGCACAAAGTGAGCCATTTTGGAAAACCGGTCCACCACGACAAAGATGGCTGAGCACCCTTCAGATGTTGGTAGTTCTACCACAAAGTCCATCGAAATCATCCTCCAGGGTCTATCGGGGACTGGAAGGGGCCTAAGTAAACCCCAGGTCTTATTTCTGCTACTCTTGTTACGAATACAAACGGTGCAAGAACTTACATATTCCTTACAATCCTTGTCCAAATTAGGCCACCAGAACAGGCGCTGTACTAGATCTGTGGTCTTATGAACTCCGAAATGTCCTGCCAAGGGATGATCGTGGCATAGTTCCAGAACTGCTACTCGGACATTCTCTGGTACAAATATCTTATCCCCAGACCACAGTAAGCCTTCTCTAGCAGCAAGCGTTGTCCCAGGTGGAGAGGGAGCCCCCAATGAGGCCTGCTTGATTTGTGACAAGATATCTGTTTGCAGCAACAAAAAGTTTCCTGCAGATAATATAGTATCTGAAGTAGGTGGGTCTTTGGGGTCATCAAACATTCGGGACAAAGCATCAGGTTTGACATTCTTTGATCCTGGCCTGTAGGTTATATGAAACAAAAATCTTGAAAAAAAAAGTGCCCACCTGGCCTGACGTGGCTTCAAACGTTTGGCTGCCTTCAAGTACTCCAGATTCTTGTGATCTGTATAAATCAAAATCGGATGCGCTGCCCCCTCCAAGAGGTACCTCCATTCTTCCAGAGCTGATTTGATAGCAAGCAGTTCACGATCTCCCACATCGTAGTTTCTCTCAGCAGAGGACATTTTACGTGAAAAAAACGCCACTGGGAGTCTTTGGGCCCTGGCGCTGTGACAGAACTGCCCCTACTGCGTTTTCGGATGCATCTACTTCCAAGACAAAGGATAACGCTGGATCTGGGTGGCTAAGAATGGGTGCTGATGTAAAGAGTCCCTTTAGAGTCTCAAAAGCAGCTTGTGCTTCAGGTGACCAACAGAACCGAATGCCCTGCTTGGTCAATTGAGTGATGGGGGCAATAATGGCAGAAAACCCCTTAATAAATTTCCGATAGAAATTTGCGAATCCGACAAAGCGCTGGACTCCCTTCTTGTCTGATGGTGCAGGCCACTCTAATATGGCAGAAACTTTCTGTGGGTCCATTTTGATGCCTTCAGTAGAGATGATCAACCCCAAGAACTGAATGCTTTGCTGTTCAAACTCGCACTTTTCTGCTTTGGCGTAAAGTCCATGTACCCTGAGCCGACCGAGGACCTTCTTGACATGACCTCGGTGAAGCTCCAGAGAAACAGAAAAAATCAGAATGTCATTAAGATAAACAATAACGAAAATGTCCAGAAAATCCTTGAAGATATCATTAACAAAGTGTTGGAAGGTTGCCGGTGCATTACATAGCCCAAACGGCATTACTAAATACTCAAAGTGCCCAAATCTGGTACGAAAGGCCGTCTTCCACTCATCTCCTTCTCGAATGCGTACCAGATTATAAGCTCCCCGTAAATCCAGCTTGGTAAATACTGTTGCTGATCTAAGTCTCCGGAACAATTCTGGAACTAACGGAAGGGGATACCGGTTCTTGACTGTAATTTTATTCAACTCGCGGTAATCCACACAGGGCCGGAGAGAGTGGTCTTTCTTTTCCACGAAAAAGATACCTGCCCCTGCTGGTGAAGTGGAGGGACGGATGAAGCCTTTACTTAAGCTGTCATCTATGTACTCTTTCAATGTCTCTAGTTCACGTACAGACAGAGGATAGATTCGTCCAAATGGGATTTCAGCCCCAGGCAGCAACTCAATCGGGCAGTCGTAGGATCTGTGAGGCGGAAGTGTGTCAGCTCCGCGTTTGCTAAATACGTCCAAGAAGTCATGGTAAACTGCTGGGACGGCTTGGTGTAATTCAGCATCCGAGTCCATGCATAGTAAGGGCAGTGGTAGACCTGAAGGTCCTAGGAGGCAGTGTTCATGACAATATGAAGATTGAAAGTCCACTTTGCCAGTCACCCAGTCAATACTGGGGTTATGTGCCTGTAGCCAGGGTATACCCAAAATGACTGGAAATAGCGGGGATGAAATAGCGTCCAAACATAACAGTTCCTTGTGACCAGATGGTGAGGTTAGGACTGGCAAAGGTATATATCTGATGCTGAGTGGCAAAAGCCAGATCAACAAAGCAGCTGCAGGCTCCTGAGTCAATTATAGCGGAGACTGGAACGGTTCCTCCTGAAAGCTGGAACGAGATAGGGAGAGCAACATGAGTGGAACTAGAAAGCACTGGTGGCAGATTAACAGGTAAGATGGTCAGACACTTACGTGCCTTTGCTGGACAGTTCTGCACATAGTGCCCCGCTTCCCCACAGTAGAGGCATAGGTTGTTCTGGCGGCGGCGTTGACGTTCTTCAGGCGTTAGAGAGGTACGTAGCAGCCCCAATTGCATTGGCTCAGGTTCCTTAGCTGTGGGTGAGGCAGGAGCGGCTGAAGCCATGTTTGCTCTTGGCGGGGCTTTCCATACGGGAAACGCATGACTGGAGGACCTTTCCCACCTTCATTCCCTGAGGCGGCGATCAATCTGGATAGAGAGATTAATAAGTCCTTCCAGTGAGCTGGGTACCCCTACACGAGCCAGTTCATCCTTTAAGGGTTCAGCTAGGCCCAAGCGGAACTGGTAACGCAAGGCAGCGTCATTCCAGCAGGTGTCAGCACTCCAGCGCCTGAACTCTGTCACATAATCTTCCACTGCCCTGCGGCCTTGCTGAAGCGAGTGAAGGGCCGCCTCTGCTGATGCGGATCGCTGAGGATCATCGTAGAGTTGTGCCATAGCGTCAAAAAAGAGAGTCAGGGTGGACAGCTTGGCATCGTTTTTCTCTAGCAGATGGTGAGCCCAGGCTTGAGGTTCGCCTTGAAGTAATGATATGACGAACCCAACCTTGGTTGCCTCTAAGGAGAAGGTGCGAGGTTGTAAAGCAAAATATAATTCACATGCGTTGCAAAATGCACGGAATTTGCTACGATCACCAGAAAATCTCTCAGGCATAGGAACTCTGGGTTCTGGAGGCAGCATCAGGACAGTGGGTGCAGCTATGGCTCCTGAAGAAGCAACTGGATTAGCAGGAGTCGCATCAGTCGCTGAAGTCGCCACTGCAGGAAGTGTCTGGATGCGATTTTCCAGTTTAGTGTACCCCTCTTGTAAGTCCTTAATGGCTTGTGACAATGCTGTGATGTGTTGGCAGATCTCATCCAGTGGAGATGCCCTCTCTCAGGCTCCGACATGGCCTTATGGTACTGTCACGTACCTGGAGATGGAGCCTGACGTGGAGAGGAAGGCGATCTCTTACACCTCCAGCCTAGTACCCCTGATAATGCAAACAGGAGACACAGAAGCCTGGAGTGGCACAAGTGCCTAGAAGTTCAGATGGTGAAGGCTGCAGATGAGGTCCGTGCGTACTTGGATGCAGACTGGATCGTGATGCAGACAGCAGGTACTTGGCAGACTGACTGGTCACAGGCAGCAGATGCTTAGCAGGCTGGCAGATCACAGGCAGCAGAGTAGTCAGGTTCAGGCAGGAGTTGGCAACGGCAGACAGGCAGACAGCAGGATAAAGCGGAGACGTTGTCGAAGAGCAAGCCAGGGGTCGGTTCAGGCAGAGTTCAATCGTGGTCAGACGGATCAGGACAGCAACAGAGTAAACACCAGGAACAGGAAACAGGAAGCAGGAAGCTGTAGACCATAAGGCAAGGTCCTAGTGCAGCAGAGGTGTTTATATAGGCCATTTGGCGCCACTTAGTGGCAGGTGTGGAAAGTGAACAGGAATCCAAAGTCCATAGGTTTGGCTAAATAGGCTTTCTCCGTTGGTTAACAAACACTCTCCGTCTGCACATAACTATGTGCCTGGGCTTACTTCTTCTTCCCTGACATGCGGACAAAGAAAAGTCCTGCAGCTGTGGAAGAAGTAGAGGGTCTGATGAACCCTTTTGTCAAATTCTCATCCAAGTATTCCTTGAGATGAGAGAGTTCATCCTGTGAAAGAGGATAAACATGACCGAAAGGCAATTTGCTGTTAGGGAGTAGATCGATAGTGCAATCATAATCCCTATGGGGAGGCAACACTTGAGCATTTTTCTCAAGGAATACTTCGGACAGATCCTGATAGCATAGTGGTGCAATCTCGTCTGACACCACAGACAGGATCTTTCCATAAGATGGGAGGTTACACATAATCTCACAATAGTGAGAAGGGAAAATTAAAATCCGTCTTTTCCAATCTATGATTGGTTGATGTGTGTGTAACCAGGGGAGTCCCAAAATAATGGGAAAATGGGGTGAAGATAGTATATCAAAGGAGGTGGTCTCCATATGAGACTCGTTAGCAGTGACAAGGAGTGCTTGTGTCTGATTGGTGATTGGACCAGAAGATAGCGGGATACCGTTAATGAAACTAACAGAAACAGGTTTAGGTTTTGAAATAATAGGTATTTTATTTAAGGTAACAAAATGTGTATCGATATAGTTCCCACAAGATCCTGTGTCGATCATAGCCTTGGTAGTAATCCTAGTCTGGTCCCACTGTAATGTTAAATGAACAAAGAGATAAGGTTTAGAAAAGGAAGTCGTTAATCCCCCTAGCAAGACATGTGAACACTCACCCTCTTTTTTGCGGACAAGGGGACAGACGCTTATCGAATGATCCGGGGATGCGCAGTACATGCAGAGATTACTGGATCTTCTCCTGGCTCGTTCAGTAGTTGATAAAGGTGGGCGTATGGTTCCTATCTCCATAGGGGTAGGGTCAACGGCCGAATTCCGAGAAGGACTAGAAAATGGCATTCCCATTTTCTCAGCCTTTCTTTCTCGCAGTCGCCTGTCAATGTTGATACTGAGTTGTATTAAGGCATCCAAAGTGCCAGGTAAATCCGCTCGGGCGAGCTCGTCTTTAACGGCTTCTGACAACCCGAGTCTGAACTGAGTTCGCAGAGATGTATCATTCCACCCTGAATCAAGGGTCCATCTTTTGAACTCTGCTACAAAGTCTTCTACAGGTCTCCTTCCTTGTTTTAAAGCCCTCAATTGGATATCAGCGGTACTCTGCCTATTGGGGTCATCATATAAACTAGCGAGTTCCGCTAGGAATAAAGGATAGGAGTTGAGAAGCTGATCATTTTTCTCAAAGAGAGAGTCTGCCCAGGCCCGTGGATCACCAGTTAAGTATGAAATGACGGTACAGACTTTAATTTGATCAGTAGGGTAAGTACGAGGTTTTAGCAAAAAAAGCAATTGACATGCGTTTTTGAATTCACAAAATTTTTTCCGATCACCTGTAAACACTAGAGGAGGGTTTATTTTGGGTTCAGGGGGCTGAGCAGCAGTAAGCTGGGAAAGACGGGTTACCTGCTGTCTCAGAGTCTGATTGTCTTCTTTTACTTCAGTAAGAGCAAGTATTAATGCATTTACTTGTTGTGTTAATTGTGTCACTTGAGTGGGTAATTCTGCTGAATCCATTTTTTTAAGGTTCGTTCAATCTGTAACGCTCCTGCATTTTTATTGTAAGCTGGATTTGCAGCTGCAGAATCTCCACTCAGTAGTCATGTAGAGATGTGTTAGAATACCAGATCCAACTCTCCAGACTCATCACTGTGGGCCTGTCTGCTTCAGCATACAGATATACACACACTCAATAAGATATTCCTGGAGTGATAGGATGTATATGATAGTATGGAGGTGATGTGCTGAAGGGACATGTGTGAGCAGTGACAGTAATGGTAAGCACTTGATAGTAATGTTCAGGAGAGTAGTAGATGGTAATAGGTAGAATGCAGATAGGTTAGTAATCATGTACGGTAACAGGTGGTAAGGACAGCAGATGACATAGACAGGATAGACTAACCCAGTGCAAGGATAGATGGTAGTAGACTCAAGAGCTAGCAATCTATGTAACAGTGCAGATGGTAGAATTAGTATGCATAGATAGTAACAGTCCTTAATGTGCAGAAGATGATAGTGTAAGTTAGTTATGGAGGATTCCCGTGTGGGGTACTTATCACTAGTAAGGTTTAGTAAGTAGAGGGGTCCAGTAGTGAGGGAGTGATCCGGTAGCGAGATACGGGATCAGTTGCAAGTTTCCGGTCTGTTCCAGGTAAAGGCAAATAGCTGGAGGTTCCGACAGCAAGACAAGACTTGTAAGCATGTAGACACACATTGAACGAACAACGTGAGAGAGAACGCCGGTGATTGAAATAGCCGCTCAGTGGCGCTCAGCGATGACGTCATCCGTCTTAAAGGTGTATGCGTTCCACCTAACTAGAAAGGTGGGACGCAATGTTTTGAAAGGAAAATGGTAAATAAGGGTACCAAAGGTACCAGAATCTTACACACTCATGCACTTTCACTCTCTTTCCTTTGGCTCTCCAAGTTCTGACAGCAGAGTACATTTCATAGTCCATAGTAAAGGTTCTCATTAAATTGCAATTTTCTCACGAACATTTGCGTTGCCATGGACAACCTTCCATATGGGCCTCTAGCTTCATCCCACTCTCCCTGCCTCCCGCAGATCCAGTCTCACACCTGCCTTGGCGCTTGAACGACAGTTCTGGGTACAAAAATGTAATTTCTTGACTTTTTCTTTCGCCGTTGCCAGGGGCAACTGGCCCAGTAACTAATAGCAAAATCCCAGACGAGCCCCCAAATGTAGCAATATTTCCAGACCTGGGGCCTGAGGTGGGTCTGCCATCAGTACGGTAACACTTCAAACACATTTAAGTTGTGAACCCAGGTGTGAGAACTGAGACAATGGCCATTCCGGCATCTTTGGTTTGTTTGTTTTGTTGTATTTAGGGGATGGGAGAAGGGAATGAGTGGGATACTCCTCTGGCTCTTCTAGGCTTAACTGGGACTTTATACAAGAAAAATGCTCACTAGCGTTGTCTTGGTGCCAGCTGAATGCTGCCCAGCGCTTCTTGATGCTTCAACTGCTGCTTGACTGACTTAGTGCTGAAACCTCGACTTTAACTTGGATAGTTAGCTCAGAAGCTCCAGGACTGTAGAACTCTTGACTCCTGATACTTGGTATAGCTCAAAAGTCACTGAACAGCTCCCTCTAACCCTTTACTGACTGAGGTTGCTCCTTGTCACTACTTGTGCTGCTGCAACTCTCAACGTTGTACACTTCACACTGTACACTGACTCTTCAGGGCCCAAACTGCAGGAACCCCCTCTAACACTTCAGGGTCCTCTGACTAGGCACCCTCTCTAATACTTCAGGGTCCTCTGACTAGGCACCCCTTTTAACAGTTAGCTGACTCCTGGATCCCTAGAACCTTCTCTGGAGTGGTCCCCTCTGACACTAGTCAGACGCCCAGGTGCAGTCCACAATACTCACGACCTTTGTAGGCTTTCCTGGAACTGGACCCCTCTCTCTCTCTCTCTGCTGGTTCTCAGCACACCGGATCCTCTCTGCAGCTCAGCTCCACACTCTTTGGATTTCCAGGCCGCCAACCGGGACACCCGCTTCCTCTGACAGGAGGAGAGACAGCCGTACTTTACCTTCTGGGACTCTGCTTCCCACCAAAGATGCTGCGTCCTGCGTTCCTTCATTACTTATACCCACTTTCAGAATCCTCTGTGGCAGAATCTGTCTTCTGGGGTAGATACAGGCCTGAGTGTGTCTCTGATTGGGTTTCCTCCACTGCCCAATGAAAATCCTCTCGTGGAGCCAGTGGGGAGATTCCCCTCTCAGCAGACACACCTGGGAGACATGAAAGCCAGCTAAAATCATGGCCCTGCTGTTAAGCAGCCAAGGCCCACTATACTTTACCTAGCACATACCTGTAGGGTGCTACACAAGGAAGGAAGGAGACAGGCCAGGGATATTAAGACAAGGGATGACAGTGCTAGATGATGATGAATGTTCTCGAGCCACAAAATGAAGTGGACTCTGTATGGCTTGCTACAGCTTTTATTGTATATCCCAAGAAGCAATGTTCAATTAAAACAAAGGAAGCAATTCCAGTAGAGGAAATGATTTTGTACAACTGTGTAAGACTGAAGCTAAGTCTAGAGTTCAGTTTTAAGTTGAGATTGAAAGTATATGCAAACCCAAAATTATTTTTTTAGTACGTTATTTTTTTAGTTTTTTTTTTTCTTGTGAATCTGTTGCAAAGTTTTATGTAGCACCCTCCTAGGTAGGTAGGTGCTAGGTAAGTGCATTGATTGTTCCTTCTGGTTATCAGGGGAGCCTGATCTATTAGGTTGCCTGTTACATGTTTCCAGGTGTGATTCACTGGGTCTGAGGGAGTATCCCCACTGCATTCCAATGAGGGAGCTTGTTGGACAGTGGAGGAAACCCAGCCAGTGACACATTAGCTTTTTCGGGAGACCCAGTGGGAGGGCATTCTTGCAATTCATCCTGGGATTGCTCAAAAAAGCTGAGGGGACATGTGACGTCTTTGGTGGGAAGCAGAGTCCCAGGAGGAGGCAGACAGTTGTCTCTCCTCCTGCTGTATGTGAGGAAGGTGGTCTTGGGCAGTCCGCCTAGTGAACCAGGTGTGGAGCTGAGCTGCAGAGGATCCAGTGTAGCTGACGGTGGAGCTGCTGGCAGAGTCTCTCTGGAAAAACAGTGTCCGTGAGTGCTAAGGGACTTGCCAAAGGGTCAGCCCAGAAAGGGGGACCACCCCAATAACGTTAGGGGATCAAGGGGCCAGCTCACATAGAGAGTTACAGTAAAGGGGGTGCCGTGTTGAACCCTGAAGAAAAGGGATAAAGGGGGTGCCTAGTTGGGCCCTGAAGAGCGATTCACAGAGCAATACAAGTTCATTAAATCCTTCTTCACTGCCAGTGACAAGGTGAAGCAGACACCTTGCCACACTCAGCTATATCTAGACGTCCCAGCAAATTGTGCATAGTTCATTCAAGTTGGAGTATCCCACTCATCCCTTCTCCTATCCAAGTTCTCAAAAAAAACTACAAAAACCAAAACCCCTAGACTATTTCTTGACTGAGCCAAGCACTTCAAAGATGCTAAACTGTCACGTTGTTGCTGTGGGTAACCCAGGGGAACCTGTAACCAGCAGCTCCCAATGGAGTAATGCTACAGTTATACCTGGAGATCCTGCAAGGAACAGCATTTCTTGGTTTAGGCTGACAACACTAAACCACTGCCTCTCAATTTGCAGCAGTATTGCCTGCCTGCCCCGTACAAGCTCGTTGGCTGTTGAACTACATATCTGTCAGCCCTAGGTAATGGAGAATGACCCCATATATGATTTTGAGACATACAAAGCCTTTCTATGCACACAGGTGTTTCTCCTGATATATAGGAAGAAACTAGATTGCATACATGCATGGAGCTAAACATACCATTTTATTTTTGCATCTTTTCAAAAAATACAATACAATCCTACATGTTTGCTAACATTTTCCTATATGTATTGTATGTACTTATAATAGTAAATCTAATGGGAGGATTAAGACCTGAAAATTTTCTAGCATGTAAAAGCAATGTAGATCCTGATATGTTTCGATATCATTGGTGATAACATTGCATTTACTGTATATTATTACATTCTTTTCTCCTTGAAAATCGTATTTGCATTTCATACAGTGAACATTATTTCTTCTTTTATATGTGCAAATTATTAGTTTGACCTGCAAAGAAAAAAGTTCCCTTTTCGCTATGAGCAAAGAAGGAACAGATTAAATATGGAATATAATATGAATTATAATAGCAGCAGTGCTAAAGCCTGTCTTAATAAGCAGACACCCCCTGTCATTGTCAGTATAATTTATCAGGCTAATGTCTAAGCAATGTGAATCAGTTTTAAATTTACCTGGAGCTATAGCTAAATTATTATATCTAGCAGTTTCAGAAACATTGCATTAATTAAGAAAGTTGCTACTTCTTTTGCAGAGGCAAAAAAGTAAGGTCAGGTAGGAATATCAGGGGTGTCGTTGCACATGCTGCCATTCAGATTACTGACTAAATTGTGCTTTCTGTCTGACATAGCCACTGCTCCTAGTTTTCTGAAAATATCTATATCAAGGGTGAACATAATACAGCAACTATAAGTTCAGCAAGCCAGGTTTTTCTTTAATATGGATGCAGAATAAAAATTCACAAAAAGTCCATCAAAATTCTCACTATCAAAATATATGCTAATACATCTGTAGCAATGACCACCAAAGGAGCTGCTGGATTTATACAGGCTCTTCTAGTTTTCCTACTAATTTCCTGCCTTGTAGTGGTACTCAAGTACACACTGACCCACCAACAGCCACAGGCAGACTTCAGAATCTTTAAAGTGGTTATAAAGGTTCAGCTTTAAAAAAAAAAAAAAAAAAAATGTTATACTTACCTGCTCTGTGCAGTGGTCTTGCATAGAGCAGCCCTGATCCTCCTCTTCTCTGGTCCCCTGCTGGCACTCCTGGCTCCTCTCCTTTGACCAGTGCCCCCAGCAAGCCATGTGTTATGGGGGCAATGGTGCATGCTCACTTCCAAGGCCTGCTCTATGCATCCATAGAATAAGACACACAGAGCCACAGCTCAGACCCCACCCCCATCTTTCCTCATTAGCTCACTGGCTGTGATTGACTGAGGAGTTATTAATAACGTAGAGGAACCACAGAACCTAGCACTGCCCTCCTTCCCTATACTGTGTGTTGTAACTCGGACATATTTACATATTTTACAGAGCAGAAGACATGTATGTCTGCAGAAAGATGGTCTGTGAGTGTTACTACATTATTGTTCATTGGTCCTAAAATCCTCCTAATAGAGCCTACTGTATTTATAAACTCCGAATTCTGACTTTCAAAATCATAATTTTGAAATTCAAACTCAGAATTCTGACTTTTAATCTCAGAATTCTGACTTTGAATCTCAGAATTCTGACTTTCAAACTCAGAATTCTGACTTTCTCTGTCGCTCATTGACAGACGCAGTCCTCTTGATTAATATCAAATCGGGTTATACTGCCCTCTACAGGAGTAGGACACTAGGCAGAAGGAAAACGTTCTGGCCACACCTTAGGGGCAGTCCCAGAGGGTATATCCTCTCTCTCCCTGCTACAGGATGTCAGTTTTTTTCTGTCTAGTTAGGAGTAAGGACCTAAGTTCCTTGCTGGGATCTTGGTCCTGGCAAGATTTTTTTTTTTTAAGAAAAAAATTTTTAGGCAGCTTTTTTTTCTCCAGTTGTTCCTGTGAGATCTTCAAGCAAGTATGCTGAAACTGGGCGATGGGCTGGATGTTAGGATCCAGTGGTCACCCCAGTCAGCCTACGAGCGCGTGCAGGCCCTAGCTCCGCGCTGGGTCGGCCGTGACATAGTCCCACTGGACGGGGACTGACCCTGTGAGTTAAACGTCTCGCCTGGACGCCGACGACCAGTTGGAAACTGAGTCACGGCGTCCGTATTGGTCAACAGCCCCTCCACCTCGGTGAAGAGGGGTTCTGTCAGGAGTTGGCGCCCGCCTGTTCCGGTATGGTGAGTAAAATGTTCCTCCTCTCCCCCTGTCGGGTTTGTGGGTGGACGCGGGCCCCTCCCTGGGATGACCGGACCTTTATAATCCTGGATCCCCCCTCTATCCTATAAACAGGTGTCACAGATCCCCCTCTTGAGGGTGATTTAGTGAATAGGAACCAGAAGGCTTGGTTTGGGAGCTGACAATCGGAAGTCACTGTATGAGGGGCACTGTAAGGGACCATGACTGAAGTCAGTGGCTGGCATTACTATCAGGATGGCCATGTAAGAGGGTGATAGCATCTTACCTGATACATAAGGTGCAATACAGGCCGATGCCTGTGCCTGGACTACCGCCATCCGCAGGCCGCCATCCTCCCGCAGGCCGCCATCCTCCCACAGGCCGTACACCTCCCGGAGGCCGCACAGGCCGATGACTACCTCCCGCAGGCCGCTGCTATCTTGCCACAAGCCGCATGCCATCCTCCACAGGCCGCCGCCATTTTCCCGCAGGTCGCGCGGGGCCGCCATCTTGGCGTAGCCTCGTGTCTCCAGCATGGGGGCGGCTATGTTTGAGATGACCAAACACCTCGAGGAGTAATTGGGAGGCGCCGGAAGGCGTGTAAAGGGGCGGAGCCGCCTCCTTTACCTGGGAAAGCAAGCCAAAGACTTCCTGTCTGTAACAGACAGTGCTGGGAGCAGGTTGATAGAAACTTCTGTGCATCAGGTGGTGAGCCTTGGGGTCTCTCTCTCTGTGGGGTCCAAGCAGGTAACACTGAGGGGCGCTGTTGCGCTGGGGGACTAAGAAAAAAAAAGTTTTTTTCTTTGAAATTATTTTTTTGTTTGCTGGCAAGTGTCTTGTATAATCATGGATCCTGCCACACATGTATCCCCACCTGATCCCCTCGAGGTGGCCGCAGGACCCTCCAGTACCCCACTTGTGATTGATGCATTATCAGCAGTTTTGGAGTCTTTGGTATCCCGGGTGGAGGTAGCCTGTCAGGGACGGGGGTCAAGGAAGCGACCCCCGCCTACCCCTATTTCATCTGATACTTCAGATACGGATTCTGAGCTGGTCACTGCAGCTGCAGGTCCCTCTGCTGGGGCTGCTGTCTCGGGTACGGTCTCCTCAGACAGTGAGGAGGACGTTTCTGCCTCCACCAGTGAACGCACTAGTCATGTCTGTCCGGGAAACCTTAAGTCTTGAGGTTACACTGGCAGAGGTAGATGACACTGAAATTCCCTTTGGTACCAGCAAGCCTACCAAAATGGCGAAGGTTTTTCCCTTGCCCAAATGTTTTGGTAACCTAATTAAGGAAGAATGGGATCATCCAAAACGAACCCCTGCTATTTCAAAACGCATTGCTAGGCGCTATCCGTTTGAGGAATCCCTCCTTAAGAAATGGATGGTACCACCAGTGGTGGACCCACCAATTTCCAGACTAAATAAAGCCACTGTTATCCCGTTGGAGGACGCTCCGTCCTTTAGGGATCCGGTGGATCGAAAAGTGGAAGCCGAATCCCGCTCCATTTTTTCCCTGATAGGGTCAACATTTAGGCCAGTGATTGCCATTGGTTTAGTTTCACAAACATTGACAGAATGGACCAAATTGTTACGCCGTGACATAAAGGGGAGAAGTATCCCCCCGGCAGTATCAGATTTGCTGGAGCAGATTATACAAGGGCTACAGTTCATCTGTGACGCCGCCCTGGACGCCACTCCCTTGCTAGGGCGTGCATCTGTTTCAGCAGTGGTCCTCAGACGCGTGTTATGGTTAAAGTGCTGGTCGGCTGATCAAGGTTCCAAAAAGACTTTGGCTAATCTTCCCTTTCAGGGGGATCGCCTGTTTGGGGCCACCTTGGATGAGATTATAAAGGATCTCACTGGGGGTAAGAGCACTTTTTTACCACAGACAGCTAAAGGTAAAGGACCTCGTAACAGGCGAGGACCTTCCTTTTCCGCTCATAAAAAGTTTGTTCGCTCCGCTGGGGCGGGCGATAAGGGGAAGTCCTCCAAAGCCCCTTCAGGGGGTTTCAGAGGGCGCTGGTCGGGAAAACAAAAGCCCGACTCAGCCAAACCTGAAGATAAGACAGCCTGAAGGTGCGCCCCCACCCATCTCTGGGGTGGGGGGACGTCTTCACCGGTTTCCGGATCCATGGCTTTCCAGAATCCCGGACAAAGGGGTTTGCGAGGTCATGCGGTCGGGATACAAAATCAAGTTTCGATCACTTCTACCGGTGCGATTCTTCCCTTCCAACATTCGACTATCCCCGGATCGCTTAAAAGCTTTGCGGGGAGCAGTAATAGACTTGATGCAACAGGGAGCGGCAGTTCCCGCTCCTTGAGCAGAACGTTTTCTTCACTTTTGCAAAAGATCACAAAAGGAGATTCTTTTCAGATGGAATCGGAATCCCGATTCTCTGGACAATCGGATCCGGTTGAGCGAGCGGACCAGAGAGTCTCTGGTCTGGTAGCTTCAGTCTCCGATGCTCAGCCAGGAGAAGTCATTTCTTCCGACAGAATCCAGGTTACCGATAAATGTATTGGAACTGAGAGCGATCAGACTTTGTCTGATTTTCTGGACCGAGTAGCTTCAGGGCAACCCGGTTTGGATTCAGTTGGACAAGGCCACGGCCGTGGCTTATGTCAATCACCAAGGGGGCACCAAGAGTGCCCTGGCGGCCATAGAGGTGGCCAGCATTCTTCATTGGGCAGAGCGGTTTGTTCCGGCTCTCCCCGCAGTATGCACTCCGGGGGTGGAAAATCGGCAGACAGATTATGTCAGCCGTTGGATTCTGGATCAAGGGATATGGCCTTTTCATCCAGAGATATTTCACCAGCGGTGCCTTCATTGGGGCACCCTGGAGGTGGATCTGTTGGCAGCTCGGCTCAACAGGAAGGCGCGGAGTTTTGTCACCCGCTCCCGAGATCCGCGAACGAACACAGCAGACGCGCTGGTCGCCCCGTGGGGACAGTATCAGCTACTGTATGTCTTCCCTCCTCTCAAGTTGCTGCTGAAGCTTCTTCGCAGGATAGAGGTGGAAGGAATTCCAGTTATCCTGGTAGTTCCGGACTGACCTCGTCTACCCGAGTACGCCGACTTCGTCAGGCTGGTCGCGGACGCTCCCTAGAGACTTCCTCTCAGGGAGGATCTGCGGTCTCAGGGACCAATCTTCCATCCTGCTTTGCAATCGCTGGCTTTAATGGCCTGGCTATTGAGACTCAGGTGCTGAAGGACAAGAGATTGTCAACTTCAGTTATTCCTACTTTAATTAAAGCAAGGAAAGCGACTTCTAGAAAAGTCTATCATCGCACATGGAGGTCTTATATTGCATGGTGTGAATCCTTTGGATTTCCTCCACGGGCCTATTCGGTGACCCGAATCTTGGCTTTTCTGCAACAAGGAGTTGAGACGAAGCTGGCCTTGAGTTCTATCAAGGGTCAGGTTTCAGCGTTAGCAATCTTTTTTCAGAAACCTTTGGCTACTCATTCCTTGGTGCGGAATTTCATCCAGGGGGTGCGGCACCTGGCTCCGCCAGTGCGTGCGCCCTTACCGCCCTGGGATCTTAATTTAGTGCTGTCGGTTCTTCAGAAACCTCCCTTTGAAAATATCAGGGAGATTCCCTTGCTTACTTTATCCCAGAAGGTGGCCTTCTTGGTGGCCATTACTTCTGCACGCAGGGTGTCAAAACTGGCTGCATTATCTTGTCATTCCCCATATCTGGTGCTTCATAGGGATAAGATGATTCTTCGTCCAAATCCATCCTTCCTTCCTAAGGTGGTTTCAGAGTTTCATCTGAATGAGGACATTGTATTGCCTTCCCTGTGTCCTAAGCCCAGTCATCCTCGGGAGTTTGCGTTACATTCCTTGGATGTGCTTCGGGCAATCAGGGTATACCTGAAAACTACAGACTCGTTTAGTAAAACGGATTCACTTTTTGTGATCACGGATGGCCCCAAAGAGGGGTTGCCTGCATCTGCCGCGACTATCTCCAGATGGATCAGACAGACGGTAGTACAGGCTTATTCTATTAAGGGTCGGAATCCTCCGTTCCCTGTTAAGGCGCACTCCACTCGGGCGCTTAGTGCTTCCTGGGCCTTCCGCCATCAGGCGTCAGTGGTCCAGGTTTGCAAGGCGGCTACCTGGTCGTCAGTTCATACCTTTACAAAATTTTATAAAGTTGATGTGATGGCATCGGCGGATGCCTCTTTTGGCCGCAAGGTTCTGCAGGCCGCAATTTGAGGAGACCGTTGTTCTACCTCGAGGGTTTTTTTCTGTTGGATTTTCAGTTGAGTCTCATCCTTTGGTTTGATGAGCCTTTAAGACTTCTAGTCAGCACCGGTTGGGCCTTCTGGATTTAAATTTTGATTTCTGTTATCCCACCCCTCATTTGTGGCACTGCTTTGGGACGTCCCGATTTGATATTTATCAAGAGGACTGCGTCTGTCAATGAGCGACAGAGAAAAATGGATTTTTGTAAAATCTTACCGTAAAATCCTTTTCTCTTAAGCTCATTGACAGATGCAGTACCCGCCCCTCTACTTTTGAGTTGGGTTGGGTTAAATTCTCTGACACTGCTTTGTGACATAACTGACATCCTGTAGCAGGGAGAGAGAGGATATACCCTCTGGGACTGCCCCTAAGGTGTGGCCAGAACGTTTTCCTTCTGCCTAGTGTCCTACTCCTGTAGAGGGCAGTATAACCCGATTTGATATAATCAAGAGGACTGCGTCTGTCAATGAGCTTAAGAGAAAAGGATTTTACGGTAAGATTTTACAAAAATCCATTTTTTAATCTCAGAATTATGACTTTCAAACTCTGTATTCTAACTTTGAATCTCAGAATTCTGACTTTGAATCTCAGAATTCTGACTTTTAATTTCAGAAATTCTGACTTTTAAACTCAGAATTTTGACTTTCAAACTCAGAATTCTGACTTTTAATCTCAGAATTCTGACTTTCAAACTTAGAAATCAGTCAAGCTAAGAATTCTTTAACCACTTCAGCTAGGGAAGTTTTTACCCCCCTAATGACTAGGCCCCTTTTGGCGATTTGGCACTGCATTACGTTGTACCCAAATACAATTGATGTTCTTTTTTTCCCACAAACAGAGCTTTCTTTTGGTGGTATTTGATCACCTCTGCGGTTTTAGATTTTGCACTATAAACAAAAAAAGAGCATCAATTTTGGAAAAAACGCCATATTTTTTACTTTCTGCTATAAAACATTCCCAATAAAAAATTTAAAAAAATAAATTTTTTTTATTCAGTTTAGGCCAATTTGTATTCTGCTACATATTTTTGGTTAAAAAAAATCTCAAAAAGCGTATTTTAATTGGTTTGCGCAAAAGTTATAGCGTTTACAAACTACGGGATCGATTTTTGGAATTTTTATTTATTTTTTTGTTTTAATTAGCAATGGCAGTGATCAGCATTTTTTAGCGGGACTTCGACATTGCGGCAGACAGATCGGACCCCTAACTGACATTTTTGACACTTTTTGGGGACCAGAGACATTAATACAGTAATCAGTGCTAAATATTATGCACTTTTACTGTATAAATTACACTGGCAGGGAAGGGGTTGACACTGGGGGTGATCAAAGGGGTTAATGTGTGCCTAAATATGCTTTCTCACTGTGGGGGGGGGGGGGTCTGTGACAGGCACAGAGAGATCGGAGTTTCAGCTTAGAATTTGTTTACATAAGCAGGCGGGTCTTCTGTCAGTTTATCTGATGACTGCCGGAGGCCGGCGGCAATCGCCGCCGCTCCTCCAGTGTCTCACCTCCCGCTGTGTCTAAATAGACCTTGTGCAAGAAATCACATAGTACTATGTGGTTTTGTGCAGATGAACCCCCCTGCCGCAGTAATACTACGGTGAGCCTTCGGCAAGAGGTTAAAAAAATTTTTATGAGAGGGGACATGATAGCAATTTACAAATACCTCAATGGTGATCTCAGCATAGAAAAAAAGCCATTCCCTATATGTCCAGAAAATGTCCAACTAAGTTTGATAGGATCTGGGGACCCTGGCTGGATCGCTAGACCTGTTTGGCCCTCTGACCCTTATCCATGTCTCTCTCTGGCCCCTCTCTTCCCCTCCTTTCCCCTCCCCCCTCCTCCCCCTCTGCTCTTCCCCGATGCCCTTGCTCTACCTACTCGTTGCCTTGTGTGTGCCACCTCTTCACTGCCTCGACCTCCCCCCCTTCCCTCCCCCCCCTTCCCTCCCCCTCCCGCTCCCCTTTCCCCCCTCTCCTCCTTCTTAGCACTGTGACATGCAATGGTTGCACTACTGAAGTATTTGAACCTTGATACGCTTCAGTGAATTATTGTTTATTACCTTTGTTCCAGCACCTTTTGATTTTGTAACCCCAAAGTTTGTGTTTTGTTTTTGATTGGATGTACCTTGTTTCTGTATGTCCTATGTTTTTCGCATAAATAAAAACTTTTCTGTTAAAAAAAAAAGAAAAAGGCCATTCGGTCGCAAGGATTGCATGAGGACGCAAGGACATACAATGCGATTAGAGGAGAAGCATTTTAACCTCAGGCAACGCAGGGGGTTCTTTGTGGAATTCTCTACCACAAGAGGTAGTTTCTGTGGGAAGTATGGCTACTTTCAAAAAACTCTTGGACATACATCTCAAGGATCAGAATATTAAGGGGTATGAGAGGTTATTACAGCCACACACACCTACACAGGTTGAACTGGATGAACTATTGTCTTTATTCAACCTCAACTACTATGTAACTATATAAGATCTCACCAGGTCCACAAGTTACTGGTACTTCTGGCCATGCAGTGACGTGGGATTCCACTACTGTACCGGCGGTTTCCGGGACCAGCATTGAGCATAAGCGGCCAGAAGTGACGTCATGCTGCCTTTTTTTTTTAAGTATGAATCATTCATAACCTGAACAATTGTAACCCAGGGACTGTCTGTATACAATTTGGCTTTCTTTCTTCAAAAATGTAGACTAACATATATTCTGCTATATTTCTTTGGTAAAAATAACCCAAATCATTGTATATTATTTAGTCTCTGTGAAAGGTATACAAACTATGATATATATATATATATATATATATATATATATATATATATATATATTCACAGTATATGGGAAATTGATCAATCCTGATGTACTGCCTGCCAATCTCATTCCTTGAGGCCTTGAAAATACCAGGACAGTAAAAATACCCCCTAAATTATCCTTTTTTTGGAAAGTAGACAGTCCAAGGTATTTAGTAAGAGGCATGGTGAGTTTTTGGAAGTTGTAATTTTATGTCACAATTTTTGTGGAAAATGAAGAAATTTAATAATTTTATTTTCACAAAATTGTCATTTTAACAAATTATGTCTCACATACAGCATAGGCATACTTATGACATCCCAAAACACATTCTGCTATGCCTCTCGAGTATTGGAATACCACATGTCAGAGGTTTTTTTTACAGCCTAGATACATAGAGAAACCTAAAATCCAAGCAGCACCTTCAGATTTTCTAGCGGCACCTTGACTTTTCTTTAAAATTGTCAAATTCATTGCAACCTTGTACATCAATTGCGTTATTGGGAAGTCATTGCAGCCTTGGGATCATTTATGACATTTGATGGCTGACAGTGTTGGGCTTCCAAGAAGCATGAATTACACATAAATTATGCATCTTATTTTCCAACTATCTATCACATTTTTGAAAGCCCTGGAGCACCAGGACAGTAAAAACATCCACAAAATGGCCCCATTTTAAAAAGAAAACCTGAACAATGCTGAAATCCTGAAAAGGCAATTTTTTTGCCACAAGTTTTTTAAAAAATGGAAAGAAAAGAAAAAATTATTATTTATTTATTTTTTACACAAAGTTGTCAATAATAAGTGTAAAAGGGGTTGTACTGCGCTTTAGGAATTGCTCAACCAGAAATTCAGGTAAAACTTTGATTATACATTCACTCTTCTCTGATCACAAATAATAAAATACTTCTTCCACTATTGATCCATAAAAAAATAAAACAATATATGTATATTTCCATAATATTGATATCTTAAAGTGCTAATGTGACTATTTATCTACATAAAAAAGTAAAGAGGGTTGTTATCGTGCTCCAAAGTGATTATTGTGCATCAGATAATATCTGTATCTTTATACTGTTAATTACAAAAGTGCTAGTGTTCCAATTATAATAAATTATAAAGTGCTTTTATCATATAAAGTGAACCAGTGCATAAATCAATAAACCACTGTGTATAGTGTTGAAAATGCTAATATTCCTGTTCTCATAAAACTCAATTATATAGTGATAATAAAATGTCTATAACATAATCTATATAAAAAAAGTTGTATAAATAGTGACCAATAAAACTTCTGTGCAAAACAAGCCAGTATGGTAATAGTGCTCCTTGGTGGTTAAAACTCTTCCTCCACCTTTTAACTCTTCGTGTCCCAGATCCTTTCAGTGCAATCACTTCTAGGTGTTTTAAATGCTCACCTCAATGAGGTCAGTAATATGCCAGTATCACTTGACCATTAATGGCTCTGGTTCCTTTGTTCCAACGCCGTCCCCTTCCTCCTGGGGTTATCCTTGTGTCTCCTATTTTTTTCCGATCCTCTCTCCTGGGGATATGTTTGCACCGATTTCCTATGGGGGATTTCCTAGGGTCCTTCCTCGCTTCCTTAACGGTATCCACTGTGCCTTCAGGTTGATATAAATAATGGGGCCATCATGGTGCAGTATATCAAACTTTTATTATGAATAAATATATATAGCCAACTCACATTTAAAACCACTGCTGCCTGTGTAGCGCATTCGGGGATCTCCCTCCCGATCTGTCACATCACTTCCGGGTATTTCTTCCTTCCTCGTTCAATGTTAAAAAAGCCATAAAGAATATGGAAAAGGCCTTTGAAAAATATAAAAATGAACAAACTCTTTTGAAAGTTACAAAAATATTAAAAAGAAAACGAAAAATAGGCTGCGAAAGAGAGTAACACAAACCCCCCAAAATTCTTGATATATATTAACAGTGGAAAGAGAACTGGGGCAAAGATAAGTCAAATGTAACAAATGCCTTCTTCAGCTCTGTGTATGCAAAGAGAAATGGTAGAACTCAAGACTATAATGGGGATAGTATTGTCCTAGCCTCAAATGAACCACAATGGCTCAAAACTTATATGGTCTAGAAACAGGCAGACAAAATAAAGATGAAAAAAGCAAATGGAAAAGATGGCTTTCATCTACATGTTCTCAAAAAACTGTGCTCTGTTATTCTGAAGTCTGAAGATTGTTTCTAATTTTAAGAAACTAGCTTGGAAGTAAAGGATTACAGAAAGGCAAATATATACCTATATTTAAAAAGGGATCAATGTCTTTACCTTATAACTACAGGCCTGTTAAAAAGCTGAACTTCTATAGTCTGGAAGACCATTTAGAGCTTGACAAAGGACCACATAATTTTTGCTAGAAATCAATATTATAAGTGATAGCATACATTCTTAAAAAGCCAAATGTGTCAAACAAATCTTATTTCTCTTTTATGAGGAAGTAATTACAGTTCCCATACACAGATAATGTGTAAGTTAAAGTGGATGTAAACCCTCACATATACCCAGTGAAGTGAACAGCCTCAGATGATACACAGAGATTAAACAAATCCTCTTACATAGGTTTTACTCGTTTATCTGCAGTATTCTCTTTTCTACTCCCCTAAAAGAGCAGAGAGGTGTTAAAATCCTTCTTCCTCTGTTATTTTCACAGAGGAGGGGGCGGAGAGGCTACAGTTACAGTGTGAGAGCTGATTGAAGGAAAAAACATACCCCCCTCCACACAGCAGAAGAACTGTGTTGTGAATAGACAATCTATGTGCTGAGCTCACTTCCAATGCAAATTTTATCTCAGGTGTGGGGAAATCTTCTCAAAAGTGACTCCTACTGATAAAAGAGGAATGAAGCACCAGAGAGAAATAACACTTAGAGCTTTGGAGAAAGATAAGTAACACTACAGATACAGTCAGGTCCATAAATATTGGGACATCAACACAATTCTAATCTTTTTGGCTCTATATACCACCACAATGGATTTGAAATGAAACAAATAAGATGTGTTTTAACTGCAGACTTTCAGCTTTAATTTGAGGGTATTTACATCCAAATCAGGTGAAAGGTGTAGGAATTGCAACAGTTTGTATATGTGCCTCCCACTTTTTAAGGGACCAAAAGTAATGGGACAATTGGCTGCTCAGCTGTTCCATGGCTAGGTGTGTGTTCTTCTCTTATTATCCCATTTACAAGGAGCAGATAAAAGGTCCAGAGTTCATTTCAAGTGTGCTATTTTCATTTGGAATCTGTTGCTGTCAACTCTCAATATGAGATCCAAAGAGCTGTCACTATCAGTGAAGCAAGCCATCATTAGGCTGAACAAACAAAACAAACCCATCAGAGAGATAGCAAAAACATTAGGTGTGGCCAAATCAACTGTTTGGGACATCCTTAAAAAGAAAGAACGCAACGAGGAGCTCAGCAACACCAAAAGACCCGGAAGACAACGGAAAACAACTGTGGTGGATGACCAAAGAATTCTTTCCCTGGTGAAGAAAACACCCTTCACAACAGTTGGCCAGATAAAGAACACTCTCCAGGAGGTAGGTGTATGTGTGTCAAAGTCAACAATCAAGAGAAGCCTTCACCAGAGTGAATACAGAGGGTTCACCACAAGATGTAAACCATTGGTGAGCCTCAAAAACAGGAAGGCCAGATTAGAGTTTGCCAAACAACATCTTAAAAAGCCTTCGCAGTTCTAGAACAACATCCTATGGACAGATGAGACCAAGATCAACTTGTACCAGAGTGATGGGAAGAGAAGAGTATGGAGAAGGAAAGGAACTGCTCTGGATCCAAAGCATACCACCTCATCAGTGAAGCATGGTGGTGGTAGTGTCATGGCGTGGGCATGTATGGCTGCCAATGGAACTGGTTCTCTTGTATTTATTGATGATGTGACTGCTGACAAAAGCAGCAGGATGAATTCTGAAGTGTTTCGGGCAATATTATCTGCTCATTTTTCAGCCAAATGCTTCAGAACTCATTGGACGGCGCTTCACAGTGCAGATGGACAATGACCCGAAGCATACTGCGAAAGCAACCAAAGAGTTTTTGAATGGAAAGAAGTGGAATGTTATGCAATGGTCAAATCAATCACCTGACCTGAATCCGATTGAGCATTCATTTCACTTGCTGAAGACAAAACTGAAGGGAAAATGCCCCAAGAACAAGCAGGAACTGAAGACAGTTGCAGTAGAGGCCTGGCAGAGCATCACCAGGGATGAAACCCAGCATCTGGTGAAGTCTATGCGTTCCAGACTTCAGGCTGTAATTGACTGCAAAGGATTTGCAACCAAGTATTAAAAAGTGAAAGTTTGATTTATGATTGTTAATCTGTCCCATTACTTTTGGTCCCTTAAAAAGTGGGAGGCACATATACAAACTGTTGTAATTCCTACACGGTTCATCTGATTTGGATGTAAATACCCTCAAATTAAAGCTGAAAGTCTGCAGTTAAAGCACATCTTGTTTGTTTCATTTCAAATCCATTGTGGTGGTGTATAGAGCCAAAAAGATTAGAATTGTGTGGATATCCCAATATTTATGGACCTGACTGTATATGTGCTTTGCTCAGATGCTATGACTGAAGTTTACAACCACTTTAAAATCTATAGGCTTAAATCCCAGTCTGTAAATGGATCCAAAACTGACTTAAGGATCATATTCGGAGAGGAATGGTTAACGATTCATACTCAGCATTGTCTAAGATCATTACTGGTGTACCCCCTGATATTTTTACGCACCTCCAAAGAGGAAGAGAAAGGAACTGCAAAGTCACCAGACCTGCGTAAAGACTGAAGCGAAACAGGCATGTATAATGTTTTCTTTTTTTTCTTTTAAGTACCAGTTGGGTGTGAGGTAGGGGAGGTCTGGAATGTTCTAATATTTCCTCATACTGAGCAAAACTAAATAAAATAAAAAAAAGTTTGGACTGATATTTTACTGCAAGAGATGACAGTGGAGCTTATGAAATTTAGATTTATATCTGCCTCAGCCTTTGCTATTCAGTGTGACAAATCACATCTTTGTGAGAGCTGATGTTTGAGAGTCTCTCTTAGATCACTATCTAAAATATTTTTAATGTGTATTTCATTGTATAAAGTATGTATAAAATATTACCTTTATTAGATCATTGTGTGCAGTGTGAAGTGCCTTTGAGTCTGTTGGTTACACATGATGATTTAAATCCAAGGAGAGTCTGCAAAAAATAAATACTGTACGCAAGGGAAAATTCCGTATTTGTAGTGTGTGACTGCTGCAAGAGCTGCTCTGCCAGCCATGTCCCCTCAAGCTTTATTAAACATGAATGCAGAAAGAAGTATCCAAACTGTCTGTAATCTTTAAAGATGTTCTTTCAGGGCAGGACTAGGCTATTTTATTGGAATACCCAAAAGGCATTTTTATTATTTTTCTGTGTATATATACTGTGAATATATAAATAATATATATACATACTTTATTGTCAAAAAGTATTGGGGCACCTGACTTTACACGCACATGAACTTTAATGGCAACCCAGTTTTAGTCCGTAAGGTTCAAAATTGAGTTGGCCCATACTTAAGTAGAAGTATAAAGTATTCAACATTTTTTGTACTTAAGTATTGCAAGTAGTTTATTTTAAAATGTACTACTCAAGTACTGAAAGTAAAAGTACAAGTATTGTGTTATGTAATTATTAAAGAAAGTAGTCAACGGCCATTTTATGATCCCCTTAGAGCAGGCCAGGGTCCCCCTCTTATTATTGATCCCCTTAGAGCAGGCCAGGGTCCCCCTCCCATTACAGATTCCCCTTAGAGCAGGCCAGAGTCCCCCTCCCATTATAGACCCCCCTTAGAGCAGGCCAGGGCCCCCCTCCCATTATAGATCCCACTTAGAGCAGGCCAGGGTCCCCCTCCCATTATAGATCCCACTTAGAGCAGGCCAGGGTCCCCTCCCATTATAGATCCCCCTTAGAGCAGGCCAGGGTCCCCCTCCCATTATAGATTCTCCTTAGAGCAGGCCAGGGTCCCCCTCCCATTATAGAGCCCCCTTAAAGCAGGCCAGGGTCCCCTTCCCATTATAGATTCCCCTTAGAACAGGCCAGTGTCCCCCTCCCATTATAGATTCCCCTTAGAGCAGGGCAGGGTCCCCCTCCCATTATAGATACCTCTTAGAGTACAGCAGGCCAGGGCAGGTCCCTCCCCCCATTGAATAGATCCGATCCCCTTAGTGAGTGACTTGACTTCAAGACAGTTCTTACTTCTCCTACCTTAGGCTGTCTCGAGTCCTCCAGCCTCTCTCTCCACAGTCCCCAGTCCAGTCCCCCCTGCTGAAAGAAGAATATATTCCTACCTCCATCCAGTTCTCCCGCACTGGGCGGCTGCGCTGCACAGTGCCCAGAGACAGTCTAGTAGTCTAGACTCTAGTAACTCACAGTCCCTCCCCCAGCCAGGGCCCAGAGAGATCACTTCGCAGGCAGGTGTCTCTCCTCTCTTGCCACCACTACTTCACTTGAGAGCCCAGCGGGAGGAGGGACTCAGGCCGAGCCGAGGGAGGGCAGAGGTGGCGAGGCTCTGCCCCTGAGCCATCGCATCGGGTCGGGGATTGGTCGTGACTTGTGAGTCTCAGAGACAGTGAGACTCGAGTAAAAAAAGTCAGCAGCGGTGCGGGTTTGGAATGGAATGATTCATAACATTTTTATAATTGTAACGAGTAACGATGCAGCACATAAAAAAAAAAATATCGGTGTAAAAGTATTAAACTCATCGAAAATATGTACTGAAGTAAAAGTGGAAGTAGGAGAAAAAAATTATACTCTAGTAAAGTACAGATACCGCCTTTTAGTACTTAAATACAGTAGTGAAGTAGTTCTACAGCACCAAAAAAAAAATGCACTTATCATTAGAAAGAAAGAAAGTTTAAATTGTAAACAAGACCTTCAAACGGTCAGTGTACCATCCATCCCCAGAAAAAGTACATTATCCCGAGTGACGTTAGACGAGAAGGTCTGGCTCACAGTCTCCCCTCAAATTCATCCCAAAAAGGTGTTCTATCAGATTGAGGTCAGGAGCGTGCAGGCCAGTCAAGTTCTTCCACCCCAAACCCGCTCATCCATGTCTTTATCAGTGTTGGTCATGTAAGTTAAAAAAAGTAATTAGTTATAGTTACTAGTTACTTCTCACAAAAAGTAACTGAGTTACAACAGTAAAAAAGTAACTAATTACCAGGGAAAGTAACTATTGCGTTACTTTAAAAAATAATCAAATATGTCAAATAACTTGGATGCCCCCAATATTAAATATGTTAAATGATGGAAATGAACACTAAATAGAAGCAATTATTAGAAAACATTGTACAGTAATCTACACTATTTTAATGTTGCTGTGGGACAATGAGACACCTATGTGGTGAGGTGAATCCTGATTCCTGAGTGGTACCTGCGTGGTATTTGCTGAGTGATACAAACTGCGTGGTACACTGGTACGGTACCTGAGTGGTATTTGCTAAGTGGCACTGGTGGTACCTGAGTGGTATTTGCTGAGTGGTATCGGCTGGCTGCATGGTGGTGGTGGTACACTGGAACTGGCAGTGGTACCTGACCTGAATCTTCCTGAGTGACTCCTGATTGAGTGGTGTTTTTTTTTTGTTTACTTGAGTGGTACCTGCTGCTGCTGGTGGTTGTGGTGGTGGGCAGTGGTGGATGGTGGTGTGGAACTGGTGGGGGTACTGGCAGTGTGGTACGGTGGTACCTGACCTGACCTGAGTCTGACTCCTGAGTCCACTCCAGTCCTGACTGTGGTATTTTATGTTTATTTTTTTTTGGTACCTGTTGGCTGGCTGGTGGTGTGGCACGCTGATGAGGTCTGAGTCCTGAGTCCTGACTGTGGTAACCGTATTTTTTTTTTGGTACCTGCTGGCTGGCTGGTGGTGGCTGGTGATGGTGTGGCATACTGGTGGTGGGGGTCTGAGTCCTGAGTCCTCCTGTCCTGACTGTGACTGAGTATAGTAACCGTATTTTTTTTTTTTTGTACCTGTGCAGCTGCTGCTGCAGTGCTGCCTGGCTAGCTGGTGGTGGTAGTGGCTGGCTGGTGGTGGTGTGTGGCCTGCCCAGGCACACTGGGGTCCGTCTGGCTCCGCCCTCCAGGCCTGTCTGTCTGCTTGTGCTGCCTCAACTCTTCTGGCTGGATGCTTGTGCCTGTCTGACGTGACGACTGTGGCTGTGGTGGACTGGTGGTGGACTGCCTGCAGTGCCTGGACTATATATTTAAGTATATTAAATTAAATTATATGGCCTCTGGCTGCCCTCCTCATGGCCTGGGCGGCTGGGCCTGGCGTGCTGTACTCCGCACTGCCACTCTCTCTCAGTTCTCTCTCGTCGTCTGAGGCCAGTAACGCAGACAGCGCCGGCCTTGGTCATAGAGGAGAGGAGGAAAAAAACAAAAAAGTAGTGCAGAGCTAAAATACTAAATAACTAAAATAATCTCATAAATAAAACACATCAAAACTCAAAGGAAAGAAAGTCCATATTAATCCATAAATATGCAGGTGAGTCATTAACAGAGAAGCCTTCAGTGAAGAGGGATGAAAATAAGGTGATCCAAATGTATTAAGCCCATCCACAAAGAGAATACACCTCCGCTCATTGACCACTAGGGGTCATCAGGCCAGCATAAGCAACAGCAATCCTCCCAATGGAACAACTGCTCACTCCTCTAGACAAAAGATGATAATGATGATGCCGATAGACACAGGCTTCACAGGACTCACTCACAGAACTCAAGACTTCAGAGACAGTACATCCGATGTCATGTAAATAGAAATACATGTAATGCTCTCTGTCTGGACACTTCTTTAATTGATAAAAAGCAGATAAAATACTCACAAGCATGGCACTGACACAGTGCCTAATGTGTACACAATCAGATAAGCCAATCATGCCGGGCGGCCGCGGGTGACGTCAGGAGAGGAGGAATTACACTACTGCCATCTAGTGGCGGTAGATGTAATTGCTGTAACGCAGGCCCAAGTAATTGGAACAGCGTTACCAGGAGAAGAACAGTAATCAGTTAGATTACTCGTTACCCTCTAAAGTAACTGCGTTAAGTAACGCAGTTTACTTTAACGCAGTTACTACCATCACTGGTCTTTCTGGACCTTGATTTGTGCACTGGTGCGTAGTCATGTTGAAACAGGAAGGGGCCATCCTCAAACTGTTCCCACAAAGTTGTGATCATGAAATTGTCCAAAATGCCTTGGTATGCTGACACCTTAAGAGTTACCTTTACTGGAACTAAGGAGCCAAGCCCAACCCCTGAAAAACAACCCCACACCATAATCCCCCCTCCACCAAATGATTTGGACCTGTGCTCAAAGACATGGGTGAGTTTTGGGTGGAGGAACTAGACTGGCCTGCACAGTCCTGACCTCAACCCGATAGAACACCTTTGGAATGAATTAAAGGGGAGACTGTGAGCCAGGCCTTCTTGTCCAACCTCATTCGGGATCATGCACTTTTTCTGGGGATGAATGGTACACTGACCGTTTGAAAGACTGGTTCACAATTTGAACTTCCTTTCTTTATTTATTTTCAATAAGTGCAACTCTGGGATGAATTAGAGCAGAGACTGCGAGCCAGGTCTTCTTGTCCAGCATTAGATTTACATAGGAGGTCTGGTGCTAAAATTACTGCCCATGATCTGTCTTTTGCCGTGATACCTCACATGTGTGGGACAATTGCTGTTTGCATTTATTTTATTTTTTTTTTATTTTTACAATATTTTAAAAAATATGCTACTTTATTTTGCTGTCACAAGGAGCGTAAACATCCTTGTGACAGCATTAGGCATGTGGCATGTGCTCTTAATAAAAAGATCTGGGGTCTGTAAGAACTCAAATCACTTCCCTGCCATTAAAAGCATTAAAAACACCAATATATATCTTTTTGAATGCTTTTGATTTTTTAAAAATGGTGCCTTTGACTTCTGGGTAAACCAGACGTGATGTCATGTCATCGCTTCCAGGGGGAATATAGCAGAGAGCTAATCAAAGCTGGTCCCTGCCATGAAATGCACATGAAATTGAATTGCATCCCAGTCTTAGTCCGTAGGGTTCAATATTGAGTTGGCCCACCCTTTGCAGCTATACCAGCTTCAACTCTTCTAGAAAGGCTGCCCACAAGGTTTAGGAGTATGTCTATGGGAATGTTTGACCATTCTTCCAGAAGCGCATTTGTAAGGTTAGACACTGATGATGGACGAGAAGGCCTGGCTCGCAGTCTGTGCTCTAATTCATCCCAAAGGTGTTCTATCGGGTTGAAGTCAGGACTCTGTGCAGGCCAGTCAAGTTCCTCCACCCCAAAAACTCACTCATTCATCTGTTTATGGACCTTGCTTTGCGCACTGGTGTGCAGTCATGTTGGAACAGGGAGGGCCAACCCCAAACTGTTCCCACAAAGTTGGGAGCATGAAATTGTCCAAAATGTCTTAGTATGCTGACACCTTAAGAGTTCCCTTCACTGTAACTAAGGAGTCAAGCCCAACCCCTAAAAAACAACCCCACATCATAATCCCCCCTCCACCAAATGATTTGGACCTGTGTTCAAAGCAAGGTCCATAAAAACATGGATAAGCGAGTTTGGGGTGGAGGAACTTGATTGGCATGCAAAGAGTCCTGACCTCAACTTGATATACCACCTTTGGGATAAATTTGAGCGGAGACTTCGAGCCAGGCCTTCTTGTCCAACATCAGTGCCTGACCTCACAAATGCGCTTCTGGAAGAATGGACAAACATTCCCATAGACACACTCCTAAACCTTGTGGACAGCCTTCCCCAAAGAGTTGAAGCTGTTATAGCTGCAAAGGGTGGGCCAACTCAATTTTGAACCCTATGGGCTAAGACGGGGATGCCAATAAATTTCATATGCGTGTAAAGGCAGGTGTCCCAATACTTTTGACAATATAGTGTATATTATACAGTATGCAGTAATAAACAATGCATTTTAGATTGTGGACACCAAACTACAAAATATGACTTGCTACTATTATAATCCTTTACTGGAAAATGTGTGTACTTGAACATTAAAGCTTCAGGAAATCTATTGACAAGTTCATCAGAACGGAGAGATAAAAATTGTCACAAGAGAGCAATGCAAGAAAATATTTAAACTGTCTATTAGCAGGTCAAGAACAAAGCTGCTTTTATTAAAAGTGTCAATTTATGGTGAATTATTATACGTGAGAGAATTTCACACAAGCACATAATTACAGAGGCATTCTCATTAACACATTCTAACCAAAGAAATTGTGGTATGTTTTAATTTTCCTTAAAGTGCTACATTGTATGAATCAAATATTCCATCTGTTTAATTTAATTTAAAAATAATGTGCTTTATGGTGCTGCATACTGTGTTTTTCTTCAGTAATTCAGTAATTTTCATTTATTATATCATATATATATATATATATATATATATATATATATATATATATATATATATATATATGTATAAGGAAGGAAGGATAGAAAAATGTAGGTGAATGAGTAAACGACAGTCTTAGCTCTAAAAAACATTTCTTTCAGATTAGCTGTATAATGCCTTTATAATCTACAGTGTATCCATGCAATGTCTTCATGCTTGCAGTTGGCAATATTATCTTTCATGTTTCTATTTGTTGGTTATGTCTAAATCTATTACCGTTTTCATGCTGCTCTGTAATGTTGGACTGAGTATCTTGTTTTAAACTCAATGCATGGGGAAAGCATAGGTGTTTTATTTCTATTAAAATGTATAATTTAACAGAACATTAATATAAGTAAGAGAATTAAAGTAAGACTGGCCATAGACGGAGCAAATTTCTTTCATGTAACCGTGGGTTGAAGGAAAGCAAGAATAATGTTATTTACTGTGCCAACCCTTTAGAAAACAGCAGCCAGCTAACAACAAACGACAATTTGCAAACAAAAAATATAAATTTAATGCAGCGCTGATAAATTGTTTAAATACTTGTGCTATAAAGTGCAAATGTGTATGTGCACAAATTATATGCTAAGCAAAAAATTGTGTGCAAAAACCACACAATTAAAGTGCCAATGTGTAAAGCAAATTAATATATGTACACTTCAATAAATATTGTGCAAATCAAGCAAATAAAGTGCAAAAAAATTGCAAATATGAATATGCAGCGAAAACACAACAAAAATGTTAAGTAACACAGTACATGTATATATAAAGTGCATAAGTGGTTTAAAAAACTGATGCTGTTAGAGGAATTGTTCATCATAGAAATAGTTCATAAATTCCACCATAGAAGTGCAAGGTGACGATAAGTCTTCTATTGTGATCTCGGGTGTGTAACCATCACCGATAAAGCAAGTAGATTAAAGGCTTACCAGATATAATGGACCCAATGAAGTGTATACCTTTTGGGTCATTCAAGCTTACAAAGAAACAGACGGACTGTATGGCAGAAGTCACAGATTATTCAGAGACTAGTAGCTTAATCCGTGGTACATCATCCACATATAAGAGGTGCAAGTACCACTGACGATAATGGCAGCAAAGATCCTTCCACCGGACACTCAAAAAAAATATGAAGCTCACATAGTGTGTACCTTTAAAAAACATTTTCATGATTAAGGAAAAAACACACTTACAGGAAATTAGTTGGTACAGCGCTTATATAAAGGAGTGGAAGCAGCATTTGCAGTAGAACTGACGCGTTTCATCTAAAAAGACATCATCTAGGGTGAGTTCCCAGCCATTGTGGAGCCATTGTGATTATTGCTAGCGTTTTTACAGCCGCTAACAACAATCACATGTCAAATCCAACAGGCTGGTTGATCAATCAACTTGGGTACATTCAGCCTGCCCATACATGGTTTGAATCTCGTCCGGTTCCTGTTGAACCGTCTTTGGCAGGCTTAAGAATGATATCAAACACTGGAAGATCTTCTACAAAGTAGTCCCTAATAAAAGCTCCAAGGGCATATGGAATGTATCAGGGGCTTCATAACTTCAGTAAGTCCCCAGCAATGTGTAAGTAGGAAGAAGACCTTCAACATAGCTTTATAGCTTTACAATGGAGTTTAGCTATCTCAATCAATAGCAATACCTTCCCTCTGTGTGAACCATTAGGAAAATGTTTTAAAAACATTATACCACTGGTATTTAATCCCTATTGGCTCTCTAAAATATGTATTACCCAATCCCCTCTTTTCTGTAGAGAACATGTAGGATCCCCCATCACTTAGTGCCTAGGTGCCAGTGGCCATCATTCCTGTTTAGTAGGAAAAAGGAGAACCTCCAGGTTGGTGGGACTATAAAGACGACTGGACACCACTTGGTGTCCAGTTGCCTATATAGTCCCACCAACCTGGGGGTTCTCCTTTGCTATAGAGAGTGTCAACGTGTTGGACCATGAATGCACTTGTTGTGGGGTTGTAGGTGGGTGAGAAGTTTTGGAGAATAGTTTCTACTGTGATGGCTGAAGTGACTGGTATTTTGACCTCTATATCTCCCTAGATGGCCTTCTTAAGTATTGGTTTGGAGCACTATCCTAATTACACAATTATGATTGCCCATATGCTATTTGCAGCCCATTTGTCTATTAGCGTCAAATGGCAAACTTCTAGCTCTACCAGTCCATCATATGTAATCTCTAGAGTCAACAATCAATTCCACTATGGATGAATGCTAGCATATAATGAGAATTCCACTACTAAGTTCCTTAGATAATGGGCATTAATGACATGGTGCTACAACTCTTCAGCCTACCCAAGAGACTCTCTGGTATTTTGGGACAAGCGTTTGCATGCCGTTAAGACTTATATTGCACTCTTCTTTTTTTTTACAGTTCCTGGTTTGTTGATTTTGATTCTATTTAGTATTTTCTCACCAGATTTGGTGATATGTTTCTTTGCTACCTAAGGCCCCATGCACACGGGGCGTTTTTAACGCCGCTGTAAGTAGCGTCAGCACCTCCCTGTTATTCTATGGCCTCATGCACACACAGACGTTTTTGAGCTGTAAGTGGCCTAAGCGTTTTTAAGCTGCAACAAGAACCCACGGCCTGCGCATTCTGAGGACCAGCGTTACAGCTGTAAAAACGTCTGACTAAAGGCTGAATGACATTGCTATAACGTTGCTTAACGTGCGTTAAGCCACGTTATGCGTTTTTTTTCTTCCATTCAAAATCAATGGTTCCCTATGGGAGCCTATTGATTTGAATGGAAGTCGCACCGCAAGTCGGATCCGACTTATGGGGCGACTTGCGCTGTGAGAATCTTGAGGGGGAACTCCACGCCAAAATGGGAAAAAACTAAGTGGGGGTCCCCCCAGGTTCCAAACCAGGCCCTTCGGGTCTGGTATGGAATTTGAGGGTAGCCCCCACGCCGAAAAAACGGAGTGGGGTCCCCCCCCAAAATCCATACCAGACCCTTATCTGAGCATGCAGCCCGGCAGGCCAGGAAAGGGGAGGGGACGAGCGAGCAGCCCCATCCCCCCTGGACCACACCAGGCCACATGCCCTCAACATGGGGGTGTTGGTGCTTTGGGGCAGGGGGGGGCTCTGCACCCCCCACCCCAAAGCACCTTGCCCCCATGTTGATTAGGACAAGGGCCTCATCCCCACAACCCTGGCCGGTGGTTGTGGGGGTCTGCGGGCAGGGGGCTCATCGGAATCTGGAAGCCCCCTTTAACAAGGGGGCCCCCCAGATCCTGGACCCCTTCCCTATGTGAATGGGTATAGGGTACACTGTACCCCTACCCATTCACCCCATAAAAGGCAGTGTATGTGAATAACGACAGGAGACGTTTTGGAAAGTTTATTTAAAATCTTCATCCGCTCTTCTCCGCTCCGGTCTTCTCCACTCTGCTCTTCTGATCTTCTCCTCTCCGCTCTTCTGCTATCCAATCTTCTGCTCTTTTGCTGTCCGCTCTTCTGCTCTTTTGCTCTTGGCTCTTCTTCTTCCTCCGGTCCTCCTCCGACGCTGTCCTCGATGATTATGCCGGTCTCCGGTCTCTGCACGACGTCATCTGTGACATAAGGGAGACCCCACCCCCTTTTTTCACAGATGACGTTGTGCAGAGACCGGAGACTGGCATAATCATGGGTGACAGCTTCGGAGGAGGACCGGAGGAAGAAGAAGAGCCAAGGGCAAAAGAGCAGAAGAGCGGACAGCAAAAGAGCAGAAGATTGGACAGAAGAAGAGCGGAGAGGAGAAAATCAGAAGAGCAGAGTGGAGAAGACCGGAGCGGAGAAGACCGGATGAAGATTTTAAATAAACTTTCCAAAACGTCTCCTGTCTTTATTCACATACACTGCCTTTTATGGGGTGAATGGGTAGGGGTATAGTGTACCCCATACCCATTCACATAGGGAGGGGGTCCGGGATCTGGGGGGCCTCCCTTGTTAAAGGGGGCTTCCAGATTCCGATGAGCCCCCTGCCCGCAGACCCTCACAACCACCGGCCAGGGTTGTGGGGATGAGGCCCTTGTCCTCATCAACATGGGGGCAAGGTGCTTTGGGGTGGGGGGGTGCAGAGCCCCCCCTGCCCCAAAGCACCATTACCCCCCCATGTTGAGGGCATGTGGCCTGATGTGGTCCAGGGGGGGTGGGGCCGCTTGCTCGTCCCCTCCCCTTTCCTCACCTGCCGGGCTGCATGCTCGGATAAGGGTCTGGTATGGATTTTGGGGGGGACCCCAAGCCGTTTTTTTGGCTTGGGGCTACCCTCAAATTCCATACCAGACCCAAAGGGCCTGGTTTGGAACCTGGGGGGGACCCCCACGCCGTTTTTTCCCATTTTGGCTTGGAGTTCCCCCTCAAGATTCTCACAGCGCAAGTCGCCCTGCAAGTCGGATCATCCTGATCCGACTTGCGGTGCGACTTCCATTCAAATCAATAGGTTCCCATAGGGAACCATTGATTTTGAATGGAGGCAGAAAAAAACGCTGCTAAAAGCGACGTGGCAAAACATGCAATAACGCAAATGGAAAAAGCTACTGAAAGCACGTTTTTACAGCTGCTTTTTCCAGCATCAGAACTAGCTTTGACGCACATTTTTTCTAACGCCCCGTGTGCATGGGGCCTAAAAGTCTGATACTCTACTATATTTGTAGGTTCACATTGATAGTAAGGATAAGTGGTTTGGTTTCCTGAATGGAACTCTGTTCTAAAAATTTGTACAAGATTCAACATTTGTATTTCTAGTCACCTGGTATGTAGAGATGTCCCGAACTGTTCGCCGGCGAACTTTGCATGTTCGCGTTCGCCTCGGCGGGCAAACATATGCGATGTTCGGTCCGCCTCCTATACATCATCATTGAGCAAACTTTGACCCTGTACCTCACAGTCAGCAGGCACATTCTAGCCAATCAGCATACCCTCCATCCCAGATCCTCCCACCTCCTATAAAAAAGCAAGGGCAGCATCCATCTTAGATTCATTCTGAAGCTGCAGTGTTAGTTAGAGCAGGGAAAGTGCTGCTGCTGAATTAATAGGGAAATCATTAGCTAGGCCAGTGTTCTGTGTCCACTCCTGCTGTAAGGACAGCATCCTGACAGCACCCCAAAAAGCCCTTTTTAGGGCTGGTATATCAGTCTGCTTTTATTTTTATTTTTTTATATATATTTATCAGGCATTTTTGGAGGCAGGCATGACTCTTTTTGGATTAGTGTCGGGGGGGCGGGGGGTCTAAAAAGTGTACCTGTGAAGTTTCAGCTCTGTAGCATGCCCAGAACCAGAAAAGAAAGATCATATAGGTGTAAAAGGAGGGTCCCACCATCCCTGCTCTAATGAAAAATTATCTTTTTTTCTGGTTCTGGACATGCTACAGAGCTGAAACTTCACAGGTACACTTTTTAGACCCCCCCCCCCCCCCCCAGACACTAATCCAAAAAAAGTCATGCCTGCCTCCAAAAATGCCCGATAAATGCCTGCAAGAAAAAACGCCGTAGGGAAGCCGTATTCCTGTTCTAATAAAAATTATAACAAAAATGCTATTTTTTTTTTGGGTTCTGGACAGGCTACAGAGCTGAAACTTTACAGGTACACCTTTTAGACCCCCCAGACACTAAATCCAAAGACATTTTTTTTTTAATTTTTTCAATAATTGGCTCTATATCAAAAATGACAATTTTTAAGAACTTTTTTTGTGTGATTTAGTGTCTGGGGGGTCTAAAATGAGCTATTCAGACAAACACATTCACGTATTCTTTTTTTATCTATCGTTTCTGCAAAAAAAAAACTGTGGAGAATAAAATGTGTAACTAAAATTATTATTTTATTTAAAATAACCCACTCTATAATGCATTATGAGGTAAAATAATTAGAAGAATCACTCCTAAATGATAATTATTTAATAAATCCTTATTATTTGACCTTTGTAGAAAAGATAAAGCATTTAAACTAAATGTAAAGTTAATGAAATGAGATCTGAAACTGGAATTAAAATGTCAGAAGTATTTTTAACTGGCTGAGTGAAAAGGTGAGGAGGACATGTGAATAAAATATTGGTAAATAATTATAAAAAAAAAAACACAGAATTATATATACTATTATTATTGGAACATTACCATTATGATAGTGTAATAAATACTTAAAGGAGACTATGTTACATTGATAAAATTATATCTATATAATATGGATTTTAAGGCTGTTGCCCTGTATTGGACACTTAAAAATGTGACGCCAATGTGGATTTAAGGCTGGTTATTAACCGCTTCCATACAGAGCAGTTAGACCCCCTTCCTGCCCAGACCAATTTTCAGCTTTCAGCACTCTCACACTTTGAATGACAATTGCTCAGTCATGCTACACTGTAACCAAACAAAATTTTTATCATTTTTTTCACACAAATAGAGCTTTCTTTTGATGGTATTTGATCACAACTGGGGGTTTTTTTTCCGTGATATAAGCAAAAAAAGAGCAAAAATTTTGCAAAAAAAAAACACTTTTTTTTAGTTTCTATTATAAAATTTTGCAAAAAATTAATTTTTCTTCATACATTTGGGCCAAAATTTATACTGCTACATATCTCTGGTAAAATTAACCCAAATTAGTGTATATTATTTAGTCTGTGTGAAAGTTATTGAGTCTAGAAGCTATGGTACCAATTACTGAAAATTGATCACACCAGATGTACTGATGGCCTATCTCCTTTCTTGAGGCCCTGAAATGTCAGGACAGTACAAATACCCCCCAAATGACCCTTTTTTGTAAAGTAGACAGTCCAAGGTATTTAGTAAGAGGCATGGTGAGTTTTTTGAAGTTATAATTTTTTCCCACAATTCTTGGGAAAATGAAGAAAACATTTTTTTTTCTTTTTTTTTCCCAAAAGGTTGTCAATTTATAAGCTATTTCTAACACATAGCATGTACACAGCAAAAATGACACCCCAAAATTCATTCTGCTACTCCTTCTGAGTATGGTGATACCACATGTGTGAGACTTTTACACAGCCTGGCCACAAAAAGAGACTCCACGTCCAAGTAGCACCATAAGGCGTTTTAGGAGCATAAATACACATAAAACTTTCTTACTACCTATCACACTTTTCAAGGCCCTAGAGCACCAATACAATGGAAAAGTCCACAAAATGACCCCATTTTGGAAAGCAAACACTCCAACGTATATTCTATGAGGCATTATGGGTCCTTTGAACATGTCATTTTTTTCCACAAGTTTTTGGAAAATGTGGGAAAAAAATAAAAACTTTTTTTTTACACAAAGTTGTAAATTTATAGAATATTCCTAACACATAGCATGTACATAGCAAAAATGACACCCCAAAATACATTCTGCCACTCCTCCTGAGTATGGCAATACCACATGTGTGAGACTTTTTCACAGCCTAGCCATATAGAGGGGCCTAAACATCCAAGGAGCATCATCATGCATCCTAGCCACTTGCCTAGGCCTATTTTTGACATTTGGTGTTTACAAGCTAAAATCAGTTGTTTTTGCTAGAAAACTACTTAGAACCCCAAAACATTATATATTTTTTTTTAGCAGAGACCCTAGAGAATAAAATGGAGATTATTGCAATATTTTTTATCACACCGTATTTGCGCAGCGGTCTTCCAAACGCAATTTTTTGAGAAAAAAATCACTTTTTTTAATTAAAAAATAAGAAAACAGTAAAGTTAGCCCAATTGTTTTCCATAATGTGAAAGATAATGTTACGCCGAGTAAATAGATACCCAACATGTCATGCTTCAAAATTGCGCACGCTCACAGAATGGTGACAAACTTTGGTACTTAAAAATCCCCATAGGCGACATTTTAAAAATTTCTACAGGTTGCTATCTTAGAGTTACAGAGGAGGTCTAGGGCTCAAATTATTGCTCTTGCTCTAACGATCGCGACGATACCTCACATGTGTAGTTTGAACACTGTTTACATATGTGGGCGGGGTTTCCGTATGCGTTCGCTTCTGCGCGCGAGCTCACGGGGACAGGGCGCTTTAATTTTTTTTTTTTTTTTTTTTACTATTTATTTTATTTGTTATTTTTTATTTTTACACTGTTTTTTTAAAAAAAAAAAAAATTGATCATTTTTATTTCTATTACAAGAAATGTAAACATTACTTGTAATAGAAAAAGGCACGACAGGGCCTCTTTTTTGTGAGATCTGGGGTCAAAAAGTCCTCAGATCTCACAAGTACACTAAAAGATAGAAAAAATAAAAAAAAAATTTAAAAAAAATTAAATAAAATGAAAAAAAAAAGGGACCTTTAAACTGGTTGCTAGGCAATGACGTTTGCCGTAGCTCCGGTCCTCCAAGACCATAGAGTCAAGTGAGGGCAAGCTTGCCCTCACTCGACATCCTGTCTGTGAGGATCTGGGACCGGATCGTTTTCCTCGCTGCCGGCGGGTCCGGTAAACGGGGAAAAGGACCAGAATGCAGCGGGAGGGGGGGGGCACCTCTTCCGCCACCCCGGAAGGGTGATCCCGCGGCGAATCCGCCGCTGGGACCACCCTTATCGGAAAGCCAACCATCCACCGTTTAAAAAAATACCAGGGTTGTGGCAGCTATCTGCTGCCATAACACCGGTATTTAGGTTTAAACGGACGACGTATATAAACCTTTTTGGACTTGGACATGGTGGCTGTATGAAGGGTGACAGGTACTCGGGTACTTTGCTGGGCAGGTGACAGGTACTCTGGTACTGATGAGCAAGTGGCAGGTACTCGAGTACTCCGATAGGCAGGTGACAGGTACTCGGGTACTCTTATGGGCAGGTGACAGGCAGGTGATAGGTACTGATGAGTAGTACTGATACTGATAGGTGATACTGATACTGTACTGATGATGGGTACGGATGATCAGTACTGATACTAATAGGTGATAGGTACTGATGGGTACTGATGAGTACTGATGAGTACTGATGAGTAGTGATGGGTAATGATGAGCAGGTGGCAAGTACTCGGGTACTTCAGGTGTCAGGTACTCTGATGAACAGGTGGAAGGTACTCGGGTACTCTGTTGGGTAGGTGACAGGTACTTGGGTACTCTGATGGGTAGGTGACAGGTACTCGGGTACTCCGATGACGGGTACTCAAAGTACCAGAGTACCTGTCGTCAGAGTACCCGAGTACCTGTCATCAGAGTACCCGAGTACCTGTCATCAGAGTACCCGAGTACCTGTCATCAGAGTACCCGAGTACCCGTCATCAGAGTATCCGAGTACCCGTCATCAGAGTATCTGAGTACCCGTCATCAGCGTACCCGAGTACCTGTCATCAGAGTACCCGAGTACCTGTCATCAGAGTACCCGAGTACCCATCATCAGAGTACCCGAGTACTTGTCACCAGCCCATCAGAGTACCTGTCATCAGAGTACCCGAGTACCTGTCATCAGAGTACCCGAGTACCTGTCATCAGAGTACCCGAGTACCTATCATCAGAGTACCCGAGTACCTGTCATCAGAGTACCCGAGTACCTGTCATCAGAGTACCCGAGTACCTGTCATCAGCCCATCAGAGTACCCGAGTACCTGTCATCAGAGTACCTGATGGGCTGGTGACAGGTACTCGGGTACTTTGATGGGCTAGTGACAGGTGCTCTTTATTGGGGGGGGGGCAATCAGTGTGTTTGGGATGCACTGTACTTGGTAACTAGCTGTTACCACAATCTCCTCCTCACACAGGATCAGTGTGTGAGGAGGAGAACACGGTGACAGCTAGTTACCGTGTTCTCTGATGACATTTGTGACCGGCTGTGATTGGACACAGCCGGTCACGTGGTAAAGAGCCAATTTCATTGGCTCTTTACCTAGATCGGGGATCGACTCTGTCCGAGGGACGAGCCTCGTCCCCGATCGCCGCGCTGCGCGCCCCCGGGGGCGCGCATTAAGGAAGGAACGAGCGGCTCGCGCTGGAGCCGCTCATGTGATCGGCTGTGATTGACACAGCCGATCACGTGGTAAACAGCCAATTTCATTGGCTGTTTACCTTGATCGGGGTTGGGCTCAGTCCGAGGGACGAGCCTCACCCCCGATCGCCGCGCTGCGCGCCCCCGGGGGCGCGCAGTAGCGGGGAGATCCGGGCGCCGTCATATGACGTCCGCCCGGATCGAGAAAGGATTTGTGCCGACGTCATTTGACATGACGCGGTACGGAAGGGGTTAATCCTCTCCTGTTGGGCATACACATATACTGTAGGCAGCTCCACGTAAGTGGGTTTTTGACCATAGGGCTGTATATATACCTACTTGTGTTTGCATAGTGCGTTCCCAGCATAAGAACTGGGTTCCTGCTGAGAGCCCCGAGTCCCGTACTAACAATAGGGAACCAAGAGGCCTGGGTCCCAAGCACCTGATCACCGTGATGACTTCTGATTGGCAATCACAATGATCAATCACTGTATAACCCACCCCTGTGTTTTTCTTCTCCTCTTGAATGGAGTAAAAAATACATTGTATCTGGGCTTTTTTTCCTCAGAGAATAGGTGCAGAAACTCCCCTCTTCTATGTCTCCTTTTGTCTCCAGCCCCTACCTACCTCCGAGGACCGACCCTTGGTTCCACCCCCTACCCAGCTCCAAGTATGGCCCCCTTTAAAGAATATAGAGCCAAGTATAAACTTGTAGTGCTAAGAAATTTGTTTAGAATTTAGTATTGATGACAAGAAAAGTAATAAAATGTATCACTCGCTGCCATCAGCTATAACCCTCCCCCCAGCAACAACAGATCTCCCAGCAGCCAGCATCAATAGACTCTTCAGCAGCCAGCAACAGTAGACCCCTCCGTAAACAGTAGATTCCTTCCAGCAATAACTGACCCTCCTGTAACAAAAGTTTTCCCCTAGCAACAGTAGATCACCATGCAAAAATCGATCCACTGCAGCAACAATAGATTCCCCAAGGACCCACCATTTGTAGACCCTCCATTACACCCCAGCACCCCTTGCCATTGCAAACACTCGTTGCTGGAGGTGCCAGAACTGCGTTCCCCCGCATTCCTGCTGAAAAAAAAAAAGCCCTGCACTGTATCATTTTCTGTTTGCTAGAGGAGAAAAATGTAAAGAAAGAAGTGTGTATAAAAAAAATCTAATAATAAAAATAAAAAAAAAAACAGATCAGGGTTTGATCTAGATCAATGTCATGGTTAGGGTCAAAGGTCACGAATGAGGGTCAGTTTTTTGGTTAGGATTAAGAAAAGCATTTTTTACATTAGGATCAATGTCAATGTGTTTTAGGTAGGATAAAAAAAGTGAAATGTGCACAATTGTTTCTAGGCCCTACTACGGGTGCAAACACAAACAATGAATTATATCCACATGTGGTATCACTGTGATCAGTAAGATCATTTATTTTGGGTTGCTTTTTGGCTGTAGGTTATGGTAATAGCAAGAAATATGCAGCTAAATTTATTTTTTTACTATTTATTATTTTTATTTTATTTATTTATTTATTTTTACTATTTTGTGAAAGTTTTCCTTTGATAAAAAAGAAATTAGGAGATATCCATTAAAATTTACCACCAAATGAAAGCCCAATTTGTCCTGAAAAAAAAAAAAGTTATCATTCACCCAGATACACAAGTAGTTGCAATGTTATTTACAGTTTTGCTAACATATGTCAAAGTTGCAAAATTGTGCTAGGGTTTGTTTTACCCTATGAAGGGGTTAAGAAGAACCAAATTTTTTTTTTTTAACCATGCTTTTGATATAAAAAGGTAATAATACTGACCTTGATATGAGTTTTGCCCTTGGAATTTCTCGTTTTTCCATGTGGATGAAAGAATATAACAGTTGTGATATTTTCTTAAAGAACGCTGAATTACATTGTGGGAATATTTTTGCTAGTGTGAATGCTTGCTTTAAAAAAAAAAAAAAAATTAACAAGTATGTTGGAAGGGAAGTCTATAGTATTTTCAGTAATTACATATTTAATAATCTGATCGATGTGTGATTCAATCAAAACTAACAAATCAGCAAACAATCAATAGCTATGACTTCCCTTTCAATCGATTCAGACTCAATTTGGAGCAGATTTGATCAAACTGAGTTGGCATATCGATCGAATAGGTTGTACACTATAGATTGATTATTCCTATTGGAAGAGATTGCTCTGAAAAGAAATCAATAATTTATTAAAGCATGTATAGCCACCATTAGTTGTGTCCTGTACAGTCAATGTTTGTTTCTTAACACATCCTATAAGCTTTGCAAAGACCACACAATGCTGTTCTGGTCTTCATTTTTTTGTCCAGTAAATAATGTGAAATTGGTTTTCCTTGATATAAACCTTTAAGCGTACTTCTATTTTTCACATAAAGGGAACCTGTCAGAACACAAGAACCTTCATTGTTTAACTCTCTCTGGAATCTGTTCCAAAACAAGCCTATGGCAAGTGAAAGCAGAACTACTGAGCTGCATTCTCATTCTAGGTCAGTGACTCAGAAAATACTGAAGTCAAAGAAATAATATGACAATAGTAATGAACAGTTTCAGAAGGGAATATTACAGGCAGTCCCATTATTTTTCTCTTGACAGGCTTCCTTTAACCACTTGCCGACCGCTCACTGAGCTGGTACTGTGGCAAAGTGGCTCGTTATCGTCCAGCGACGTAGAGCTACGTCGCTGGACTCCCCCCTTGTGGACGGCACGCGCGCGCTGCTGGAGGCTCGCTCCCGCTGTATTCAGACACAGCGGGAGTCGGGCCACGGGAGGAGAGGTGGTGATCACCGCCGCTCTTCCCCGATCTTCGGTGATCGAGTGAGGAGATACGCCCGCTTGTGTAAAAAAAGCGGGCGGATCTCCTATGTGACAGGCAGGGACAGATTACAGGATTCAGCATAGCTGAACCTGCGATCTGTGCCTGTGTCACTCAATCCCCTCCCCCCACACACGTCAGTAAGCGCCAGACATACAATTAACCCCTAGATCACCAATAAAGTTAACTCCTTCCTTGCCAGTGTCATTATTACAGTAACAGGGCATATGTATAGTACAGATTACTGTAGTAATGTCACTGGTACCCCCAAAAGTGTCAAAAATGTCAGTTAGGGGTCCGATCTGTCCGCCGCAATGTCGCAGTCCCACAAAGAAAATTGCAGATCGCCGCTATTACTAGTTTAAAAAAAAAAACAATAAAAATGACATAAATTTCCTGTTAGTAATCGCAATAACTTTTGCGCAAACCAATCAAAATACGCTTATTGTGATTTTTTTTTTACCAAACATATGTAGCAGAAAACAAATTGGCCTAAAATGTTAAAAAAATTAGATTTTTACACTTTTAGGCGGGGATTTCATATAAAAAAATTTGAAAAATATTGTTATTTTTTCAAAATTGTCGCTCTTTTTTTGCTTATAGCGCAAAAAGTAAAAATCACACAGATGATCAAATAACACCAAAAGAAAGCTCTATTTGTGGGGGAAAAAAAGACATAAATTTAATTTTGGTACAGCGTTGCACGACTGCGCAATTGTCCATTAAATTAACACAGTGCCGAATCGCAAAATATGGCCTGGTCAGGAATGGGGTAAAATCTTCCGGTCTTAAAGCAGTTAAAAATACACTCATTGAGAACTTTTTTGTCAAAAACATGTAGCTAAATACATTTTGGCCTAAATATATGACAAAAATTTAATATATTGGATATTTTTTAACTGTCAAAGTAGAAAAATATTGTTATTTTTTCAAAATTGTCGCTATTTTTTTATTAATATCGCAAAAAATGAAAAGCGCAGAGGTGATCAAATACCACCAAAAGAAAGCTCTGTTTGTGGGAAAAAAGGACGTAAATTTCGTTTGGGTACGGCGTTGTATGACCGCGCAATTGTCAGTTAAACTCGCACAGTGCCAAGTTGCAAAAAGTGGCCTGGACGTAAAGCAGGAAAATCTTCCGGTGGTAAAGTGGTTAAAGAGGCTGTAAACCCCAGAAGAAAAAAAAAACAAAAAAAACCTGTAAGACACTGGCATAATGAGCTAGTATGCATCGCATACTAGCTTAATTTGAAATACTTACCTTGGAACAAAGCCCTCCAGAGGTGCCCGCACACCGCTGAGACAGCTGACATCTTCCCCGGTGTTTCTTCCAGGTTTGCTGGCTCGGGCCCTGTGAGTGGCGGGAGCCGTGATGATGTCACTCCCACACAGCTGCCATTTACGACATGGGCTCTGAAGGTCCAGCACGGTAAGCCGGACCTTCAAAGCACATGCGCCGATGATGTCATCAGCTGCATGCACTCTGAATATTTCCTAAGCTGTGCAAGTTTAGGAGACATTCACAGTACCTTCAGGTAAGCCTTATTATAGGCTTACCTGTAGGTACAAGTGGCGTAACAGTGTTTACAACCACTTTAAAACATGTGGACTCGACTTCAGATCTGTTGTACGTACCTAATGCATTGCAAAGTCTCATAATAAAGGTATTGCCCTCTTAAATAACATAGCCCTGAGTAGGACTGGGCTAGTAATCAAAATTAAAAAAAATGAAATAGCTAATGGTCTTCTGCAGTGTTGACATGAAATGTGTTCTTAATTGCCACTAAATTTCCTTTGCTTTCTTTTGAATAAGACATGCATAAGTTCTTCTACATAACTCAAACTTATTGTTTCCAAGGCAACCAAATTGTGGAGCATTCAGTCAACATTTAAAACTGTTTGTAAACTGTTTTACATGCAGCAAAACTGTTCATCCAGAGAATGTGTCTTTGATCTAACATTATCCTAATTGTGGTAGAATATGCCCTGATTTTAAAGGAATAGAAATGCAGCTATCTAAAGGAGACATTTCAAGGACCATCGGTGCAGGATTAATAAGAATCTTTATGAAAGCAACAAACAGGTAGATAAAGCTGGGCTCTAGACACATATAAGAGACACAAATTAATGCAGATCCGTAATCATTAGTAAATCATTAAATATATGATTTCAAGTGGTATTAAGCCCAAAAACAAGCATTTATTATGTTGCAGCTTACAATTCTTAGATGTGATGGTTGCTTTCGATTGCTTTTTTAGGCTTTTTTTCTTTTATTTTTACCAAGTGGCTGGCTGGCAGTCTCCGCTCTAATTCATCCCAAATATATACTATCGGGTTGAGGTCAGGACTCTGTGCAGGTCAAGTTCCTCCACCCCAAACTTGCTCATCCATGTATTTTTGAACCTTGCTTTGAGCACTGGTCCAAATAATTTTGTGGAGGGGGGGGGGGGCATGGTGTGGGGTTGTTTTTAAGGGGTTGGGCTTGCCCCTTAGTTCCAGTAAAAAGAACTCTTAAGGCATCAGCATACCAAGACATTTTGGACAATTTCATGTTCCCAACTTTGTAGGAACAGTTTGGGGATGTCCCCTTCCTGTTCTAATTTGACTGCGCACCAGTGCACAAAGCAAGGTCCAAAAAGACATGAATGAGCACATTTGGGGTGGAGGAACTTGACTGGCCTGCACAGAGTCCTAACCTCAACCCGATTGAACACCTTTAGGATGAATTAGAGCGCAGACTGCGAGCCAGGTTTTCTTGTCCAACATCAGTGCCTAACCTCCCAAATGCGCTTCTGGAAGAATGGTCAAAAATTCCCATAGACACACTCCTAAACCTTGTGGACAGCCTTCCCAGAAGAGTTGAAGCTGTTATAGCTGCAAAGAGTGGGCCAACTCAATATTGAACCCTACGGACTAAAACTGGGATGCCATTAAAGTTCATATAAGGCATGTGCCCCAATACTTTTGGTAATATAGTGTGTGTGTATATATATATATATATATACACACACAAGTACAATATTTGCAACACCAATAGGAAAAAAAAAAACATGTCGTAGAGATGCTGGGGTCCTGGAATTCACATTCCTCCCTGCTTCATCTACCTGGAGAGAACACATGAGTCATATGCCAACAACTAATTATTCTGGTTTACCAGGGGAGTTATTTGCATATTGAGAACATAGGCATATCTCAGCAGGTACAAATATAGTTGCATATACAGTATTTACTGCATAAGCATGTAGATTTATATTGTTTTTTTTTTTTTTTTTTGACTGACAGTAGAGGTTTATCAGTTTAGTCATCCTAAAACAATTATATTACTTAAAGTATTACTAAAGGCAAAACTTTTTTTAGATTTGAAAGTGCTGAGCAGTTAGGACTATTGTCTGTGTCCCCATTAGGGAGATTTGCTAATTAATTTTTTAAGTGAAACTGAAAGTCAATCCAAATTTCTCTTCCATTTATCGATGGACACAACGCTGCTCTGCTCTAGGTAATCAGTTTTAATCTGTCTAGTCAGGAGTAAGGACCTAGGCTCCCGGCTAGGATCTCTGGTCCTAGCAATTTTCTCCTTCCTTACATCTTTTTTGTTTTTTCTCTCAGGAGATCTACACTCAACTGCCGGGCTGGGAGACGGGCTGGATAATCTAGATTCAGTGGTCCCCCTAGCCAGCAAGCGCGTGCAGACCACATAGACAGAGGCTGGCCTGCGAATTAAATGTCTCCCAGGGTCGCATATGACCGGGCTTGGGTCTGAGTCGCAGAGGTACCTTAGCTGACAGCTTCCCTACCTCGGTGGCGAGGAGTTCTGTCTGGAGCGTTCCCTGCACCATGGAAGGGTAAGTATAATCCCCCCTCCCCTTTTTCTTTGGGGGTGATGCGGTTAACCTCCAGGGACAGTTGGATCTGCCTGAAGGTTCCCTCCTCCCATCCTTAAATCCATCACTGAGCTGGGCTTCCCCCACGCCTTTCCCCCCCTGTCTGGACTTAGAGTCTGGTAGGGGTCCCAGGGAAGAGAATGCAGCAGAGACCCCACTCTATAAGGGTCCTGGGATAGTGTGTGGAGATGCCATAGCTCCTCCTCTTTCTCCTTAGTTTCCTCTTCCTCCTCCTGTGCCCGGGACATGTGAACAGGGATAGCGCCAATAAGGATGCTGGCTTCAAATTCGGGGCACTCCTCCGGTCGGTAGGGTAAGTCTTGGGGGTCCCAGTTATCTCCCAGTTATCTGGTCACGGCCCATCCAGAGGGGCTTAATATCACACCCCCAGATCCATCTGATAGTGAGGTTGATTCCTCCATGGTCGCAGCAGTGAATAAAAAGCCGCTGGTAGACGCACTTATTACTGCAGTGTGTGAGACTTTAAAAATGGAGGATGCGGCGGATGTAGCCACAGACGTGGCTGTGTCATTTGGTATACATAAGTCATACCACACTCCAAAGGTGTTTCCTTATGTGCCTTATTTTGACAGGTTTTCCTGTAAGGAATGGGAATAACAAAAATTACCTGTTTGTGGTCCCCAAATGTTTTGCTCTACATTACCCTTTTGAGGTGTCACTCTTAAAGAAGTGGACCATCCTGTTTCCAGGTTAAATAAAGCAACCATGATCCCAGTAGACAATCCCCAACATTTAAGAACCCGGCTGACAAGAAAGTGGAGGCTGTGGTACGCAGCATGTTTACTATGGCTGGTTGGGCATTGCGGCCAGTCTTTGCCTCAGTTCTGGTGTCTAACTGAATGTGCCAAGCTTTTGTACCAGGGCCTGGGGGAGTGAGCAGGTCCCCACTGCTTATAGTGATTTAGCGGACCAGTTGGTCAACGGGCTGCCGTTTATTTGTAATGCAGCTTTGGATACAGCTACTGTGCTGTCCAAACTTTCTGTTTCAGCGGTGGTAATAAGGCACATGCTGTGGCTTAAGAATTGGTCCGCAGAGCAAGCCTCTATGAAAGCTCTCATTAATCTGCTCTTTTAAGGTGATTGCCTGTTTGGGGCTACCCTGGATGACATCATTAGGAAAGGGAAGGGGCCTCGTCGCAGACAGGGGCCTTCCTTCTCAGCCAATAGAAAATTATTTTGTGCTGGGACAGAGAATAAGGGGAATTGATCTTTTAAATCTTTCCCCGGAGGTTCCAAGCAACCTTGGTCTGGTAAGCCTAGAGCTGGATTCTCTGGACCCACAGACATGACCCCTTCAGCATGAAGGTCTGCCCTCATTGGGATGGGAAGACATCTTCGCTGGTTTCCGACCCCATGGACTTCTTTGGGGAGCGCCAAGGAGATCCGCAAAAAAATTTTTTGGGGGTATCCAGAAAGGGGGACAAAACTTGTCCTTTTTAGGTTTTTTAGGTCCTGAGTCTCCTTGTGTGGATTTCATTCCTAAAAAAGGTTCAGGTGATGTCTGAACTACCTAAGGTCCCCCCAATCCCTGTCCAGGGAATTAATTTACCTAGGTCTGATTTTTATTCTGACCAGGGTGGTCAATCCTCTGGACAAATTTCAGGAACCACAGGCCGTGATTCACCGGCTGCTGTCACACAGACAGTTCTCTCTCCCGATTTGCATACAGGTTCTGAGTTTGGAGGTATCCACCTTCAAGACAGTTCTGTTTGCACAGTCCTACACACAGCTCCTTTAGCAGGTTTGGCCCCACAGGAGGATACCGAAGTTCATGGCGTAATCACAGGTCCTCTGACAGACGCCGCAATCATCCAAGGGCCACGTTAAGGCCAGCATCATCCTCAGCTCAGGCTTTTTACGCAGTTGCTGTGAGGAATCAAGAGCGAGGATCTTCCAGCCATCCTGCTTACAGTCGCTGGTTTTAGTGGCTTAGCTATTGAAACCCAGGTACTGAGGGATAGAGGTTTGCCTGGATCAGTGATCCCTACTATGGTGAAGGTGAGGTGGTCATCTTCCAGCAAGGTATACCATTATACGTGGAAAGCGTACATTTCTTGGTGTGAGTCGATTGGCGCTCATCCCCAATCCTTTTCTGTGGCTCGGATTTTAACCTTTTTTCAATGGGGCGTTGATCAGAAGTTGGCCCTGAGTACCATCAAGGGCCAGGTGTCTGCCTTGGCAATCTTCTTTCAGCGACCTCTAGCCATGCACTCTTTAGTTCGTACCTTCGTTCAGGGGGTTCGACATGTGGCTCCACCTTTACAGTCTCTTTTGCCACCATGGGATTTCAATTTAGTGCTTTCCGTTCTCCAGAAACCTCCATTTGAGAATATTCAGGAGATTCCCTTGCCTACGTTATCTCAGATGGTGACATTCTTGGTGGCTATTACCTCGGCCCCCCTCGGAGTTGGCAGCATTATCCTGTCACAGTCCAAATTTGGTGGTCCAGAGGGATAAAGTGGTTCTTCGTCTCTGTCCATCATTCCTGCCCAAAGTTGTCTCTGACTTCCATTTTAATGAGGACATTGTGTTGCCCTCCTTGTTTCCCAAGCCGGCTCATCCCAAGGAATTTGCTTTGCATACCTTGAATGGGGTTTGTGCGATTCAGGTGTATCTGGCAGCTACTGAGTTTTTTCAGAGGTCAGACTCGCTTTTTGTGGTTACGGACGGACCAAGAAAAGGGCAGAGCTTCTTTGACTACCATCACCAGATGGATCAGACAGACGGTCACTCAGGCCTATTCCATTAAAGGTCAGGTTCCACCTTTCCCTGTCACAGCGCATTCTACTCAGGCGCTGAGTGCTTCTTGGGCCTTCTTTCTTCATGCTTCAATATCGCAAGTTTGCAAGGTGGCCACTTGGTCATCCGTGCATACCTTCACAAAATTCTATAAGGTAGATAATTTGGCATATGAGGATGCTTCTTTTGGCCGAAAAGTTTTGCAGGCTGCTGTTTAAGAGGGGCTGTTCCCTCTTGAGGGGTGTTTCTTCTTTAAACCTTTATTTTTCGGATGGGGCTTCTGTGACCCGGTTAAGGCTTCTGTGTCCTGGTTAAGGGCTCTTATTTTAAGCCTTGGGTTATTTTCCCCACACCCTCATTTTCCTTTTGGCACTGCTTTTGGATGTCCCAGTAGTTATGATTTATGGAGTGCTGTGTCTGTCAATGAACTCAGAGAAATTAATTTTACAGTAAGTCCAATTTTTTGATTTGCCACCAAAACAGAAATAGAGGGGAAATCTTCCAAATGGGAAACTAAGAGGGGATTTCCTCTAAGAGTGCAAACAGATCCTCTTACATCTTGTTGAGTCATCAAGACAGGAAGTGAGTGGAATTCTACTTAATTAACTTAATCTGCCTAGTGTAACACCGTTCCCCTAAATTCCCACTCAATGGGGATGATTTACTAAAGCTGAAGCTCTGTTGACTGCCATCATCCAATGCAGAACAAAAATGCTGTTTTTTTTTTAATATTCCTTGCTCGTTATTGGGTTTTCTTTGCAAAGTGAAATTTCATCACATGCACAAAAATAAGGAAAAATTCCTTTTAAAGTGAGCATCCTGCTTGCCTTTAGTAAATCTACTCAAGTGCCTTTACAACTACTGCAACTAAATTACTCAAATGAGTCAACATAATGCCAGATAATGAGTTTATTCCACAAATCAGTACAAATAACAATGATAAGTTGCAAAGTATAGTTATCCTTAGCTACCAACCACATTTCCATTTAGAGTTGTAGGTTCATTTGAGAGATGGCTTATCACTGGCTGCAGTAGGTTACTGACTTTGCATATCAGTGAAGCCACCAAAGCTACAATTAAGTCAGAATTTCTGATCTGCACGCTTGTTCCAGTTCAGTGACTTAGAAAGTAATAAAGTCATTAGAAGACAGGCTACTTTAATTTTCAAAGGTAGTCATTAAAGGTGACAATTCCTTTAACCAATTGAGTTCAAATGTAGTCTTAAAACACTAGGAAAGCAGCTCTTGGCTGGAACCACTAGCTATCTGTCCAGCTCTTGGGCTTCTGATGCTTCTACAGATCACACTATAGGAGCATGCTGTAGAAGAGAATGTAGTGTGGTGTTCACATTAAGGGCTTAATTCACAAAAGAATATCACATAAGATAATTGGATCACATGATACATGTTTTGGATAATTGGATCATGTAATACAATATCAATTCACAGTCTGTTTATGCGGTATTTTTGGCACCATTGAAAAATGCACAGTAATTACCACATAAACTGACTCTAAAGTAATTTCACAGTGGGTGGCCGGCCGCCGCCTCCCTAACAATGGATGAGTCATTAGCTGTCAGCAGGATTCCCCATTGACAGCTGAATGTAAAAAATAAATTACCAGCAAAGAAAAAATAAATGAAAAAAACGGTGTGGGGTCCTTCCAATGCAAACCAGGCCCAAAGGCCCCTCTCCTTAACCCGAAGGCCCCCCTCCTGAACCATACAAAGCCAACAAGCTCTCAACATGGGGGGTGTTTTGGGCCAGGGGGGCAGAAAAACAAAACGGTGACATCACCGGATGGTGCCACCCACGACATCATTGGCCAGGGGAATGCTGGGGCTAATGCAGGGGGATGAGGCCACCTGGAGATGTCACTGGGTGACTCCTCCTCTTAGCTATTTAAGAACTTTCAGATGACAGAGCAGGCAGACGTCGGGGGGGCGGAAGTTTTTTTTTGTTTTTCTTAGGTCCAGCGGTGCAGAGGGCATCGTGTTTGACGATGGGTCTACTTGGAGGACATTTTTTTTTCTAAATAGGACTTGTCAAAGATATTGTGTTGTGTTGTGTCTTTACTTTCTTTTTACACTTATTTTGGTGAATGAGTAGGGGAACAATGTATTCCTACACATTCACATGGGGGGGGGGGGCAGATCTGGAGGGCAGGGTTTTAGGAAGAGGCCCTTGTTCTCAACAACATGGTAAAAAGGTGCTTTGGAGAGGGGGGGCAAAGCTCCCTGCCCCAAAGAACCCCCCCCCCACGTTGAGGGCATGTAGCCTGCTATGGTTCAGGAGGTGGGGCACTCGCTCATCCCCTCCCTTTCTGACCTGCCGGGCCCCATGCTCAGATAAGGGTCTGGCATGGATTTTGGGGGGCTTTCATCTACTGAATTAACCACTTAAGGACCAGCCCTATTTCTGACATTTGTTGTTTACAGGTTAAAATCAGTATTTTTTTCTAGAAAATTAGTTAGAACCCCCAAACATTGTACATTTTTTTATCAGAGACCCTAAAGAATACAATTGAGATTGTTGCAATACTTTATGTCAACCGTGTTTGCGCAGCGATCTTACAAACACAATTTTTTTGGAAAAAATAAAATTTTTTAAATTAAAAAATAAAAAACAGTAAAGTTAGCCCAATATTTTTTCTATAATGTGAAAGATAATGTTAGGACGAGTAAGTTGATACCTAACATGTCATGCTTCAAAATTTTGCACACTCGTGGAATGGCGACAAATTTTGGGACTTAAAAATCTCGATAGGCGACGCTTTAAAAATGTTTACAGGTTACCAGTTTAGAGTTACACTGAAGGTCTTGTGCTGGAATTATTGCTATCACTCTAATGATTGTGGCAAAACCTCACATGTGTGGTTTGAATACATATGTGGGCATGACTTGCGTATGTGATGTAAACATCCTTTGTAATAGAAATAAGCATGACAAGTCCTCTCTATTGTGAGATCTGGGGTCAAAAAGACCTCAGATCTCACATTTACCCTTAAAAGCAATACATTTTTTTAAAAGTCATTTTAAAAATGTAAATTTAAGGCCGTTGGACAGAAGTGATGTTTGACATCGCTCTGGTCCTCCAAGGGCATAGAGTTGAGTGGGGGCCATCTTGCCCTCACTCGACTTCCTGCCAGCAACACAGATGATCGGATGGTTTTCCCCGCTACGGACGGCTCCTGTACGCAGGGAAAATGACCGGGGACCGGGAGGGGGTGGGCACCTCTCCCGCTGCCCAAAAAAGTTATCCTGTGGTGAATCCGCCGCTGGGACCACTTTTACGTGAAAGAGGACTGCCAGCCATGTATGAAAATTCAAGGGTTATGGCAGCTGCTGCCATAACTCTGGTATTTAACATCAAAGTAGCAACGTAAATACACAGTGGGCGGTCCAGAAGTAGTTACGTTTCCTTGACCAACCACTGCGTTTATGGTCCTCAACTTTACCCATTTTTTTGTGCCTCTTCAAAGGAGCTTGAACAGAACATCTTGAAACCCCAGTCTGCTTTGAAATATTCACCTGGGAGGGACCTTGCTGATGCATCTTGCTGCTGTGCCATGGTGTGTGACATGAAACTGTCTTCCACAACCTCACCTTAGTAGCAGAATTTGGCTGTTCCTCACCACATTGTTAGCCTCTTACACATCTACATGTGAAATTGATGATCATTAGCACCTACTTGGTATAATTGATTAATCATACACTTGACTCTTATCTTACAAAATCTCTGACTTTGTGCAAGTGTAAGAACTGATACTTGTTTGAAGCCAAAGGATAGTCACCCCAAATGATTTAGATTTGTCTTCTGTTTGCTCATTTTTGTGTTTTGTAAATTGATAGAAATGAAAAATTAAAATATATTTTTTTTGAAAGCATCCATACTTTATAGCATTTATTCACACCTGCCTAAAACATTTGCACAGTACTGTAAATACAGCTAACATATATCTTAAAAATGAACAAAAATATTCCTACCTATAATGAATTGCCAGATTACAACAATGATGTTGAATTATCCTAATTGCATTTGTGTACATTGCCTAAATAGCAAATGGTCACTTAAGTAAATGTAATTTGAAATTTTACCAAATACATACCTGTGAAAAAGTCACCTTCATAGTAATCTATGCTCTGATCAACCAGACTTAGAACTAAAGGCATTTTTTTTCTATTTTGTCTAGAGTGAGTGAGGGTTATAACCCCCTGTCAGGTTAGTATTGCCATCTGGGTCACATTGGGGAGATGTATCTTAATTTCCTGCCCCATAGCCAAAACAGGAAGTGAGAGGAAATCCCTCACATTTTTTTTGGGGGGGCGCAAACAAAAAAATGTAATAGGCATTGCTTTGCGGCAAAAGACGCTGTAAAAAACTGCGTGACTTTGAGGTCACAAAAGTGTGAAAGGGGCCTTCAATAATCAAGGTATAGTTTGCCCCTTTCAATGCAGAGAGACCAGCGTGCCCCCCTTAAATGCAGAGAGACTAGTGTGACCCCCTTCAATGCAGAGAGACCAGTGTGCCCCCCTTTCAATGCACAGTGACCAGCGTGCCCCCTTTCATTGCACAGTGACCAGTGTGCCCCCTTTCAATGCAGAGACCAGCGTGCCCCCTTCAATGCAGGGATCAGCGCGCCCCCTTTCAATGCAGAGACCAGCGTGCCCCCTTTCAATGCAGTGACCAGCGTGCCCCCTTTCAATGCAGTGACCAGCGTGCCCCCTTTCAATGCAGTGACCAGCATGCCCCCTTCAATGTAGAGATCAGTGTGCCCCCTTTCAATGCAGAGTGAACAGCGTGCCCCCTTTCAATGCAGAGATCAGCGTGCCCCCTTTCAATGCAGAGAGACCAGCGTGCCCCCTTTCAATGCAGAGACCAGCGTGCCCCCTTCAATGCAGAGACCAGCGTGCCCCCATCAATGCAGAGAGACCAGCGTGTCCCCTTTAATGCAGAGACCAGCATGTCCCCTTCAATGCAGACACCAGCGTGCTCCCTTTCAATGCAGAGACCAGCGTGCTCCCTTTCAATGCAGTGACCAGCATGCCCCCTTTCAATGCACAGTGACCAGCGTGCCCCCTTTCAATGCAGAGATTAGCGTGCCCCCTTTCAATGCAGTGACCAGCCTGCCCCCTTTCAATGCAGTGACCAGCTTGCCCCCTTTCAATACAGAGACCAGCATGCCCCCTCTCAATGCAGAGATCAGCGTGCCCCCTTTCAATACAGAGTGAACAGCGTGCCAAGCCCCCCCCCCCGAGACCAGTGCACTTACCTGTAGTGGCGGATTCTCTTCAGTCCCCGCATCTCCTCGAGTCCTCAGTCCTCCCGCCTCCTCCTCGGCCAATGGCATGGGGTTTGCCTTTCGGCAAATCAGGAAGCGGGTCTCGGACTGATTGGCCAGGAGGAGGATCCATGTGACGATAGCGAATTTTCATTCGCTATTGTCACACAATGGGTGGGCTCGGGGCGCACTGCTCTGCGCCCCGGGTCCACCCTTTGCTGAAGCCTATTAGAGCCTCTGGCTCTAAACAGGTGATTAAAAGAAAAAAAAACCCATTGAACTCCATGCGTCCGGCACCCTGCATGTAGATTAGGGGGCCAGACGCATGGATAGGGGGGGCAGCGTCCCTGTGCCCCCAACGCTCCGGCCGCCACTGGTTCTGATCTCTCTCCATTCTGTCCAAAACGAAAAACAAAAAAAAAAAAGAGCTTTTAGTTAAACTTTAATTCTATCTTAAAGTGTTACTAATCCCAGAACCTGCATTCACATTATCTGGTCTCCCACAGTACACAGAACATGGAAATGCAAATAATTTAATAAGTATAAACTGCTAAATATCTTTTCCCATCAGCAGTTACAGCAATCTTGTGACTTCTATCAGTGTCTGATTAAAGCTTGAAGGAGGACTCTTCATTCTCCTCTGACAGTCTTATGAGGCTGCAGTACCCCTAACCCTCTGTCTGGACAGTGCTGATTGGCCCTGTGCTGATCGCATTCACTCTCCTAAGAAAAAAATAACCTCTCTTGCAATACACACCAAACTGAGCATGTGCAGAATGTCTCCAAGGCTCTGTTCTATCAGGAGATGGATTAGGGACAGTATCAGAAAAGACAGGATCAAACAGCCTTTCCACTCAATGGGAAGGATCAATCCCTTAGGTTTCACAGTGAGTATAACACGCATGCTTTACTGCATATACAGACTAATTTTACTATTGTGGGTTTAGCAACCCTTTAACCACTTAAGCCCCGGAATATTTTACCCCCTTCCTGACCAGGGCCTATTTTGCGATTCGGCACTACATGAACTTAACGGACAATTGCGCGGTCGTGCAATGCTGTACCCAAATGAAATTGACGTCCTTTTTTTACCACAAACAGAGCTTTCTTTTGGTGGTATTTGATCACCTGTGTGATTTTTTGATCATGCGCTATAAACAAAAAAAGAGCGACAATTTTGCAAAAATAACAATATTTTTCAAATTTTTTCACATGAAATTCCCCCCAAAAAATTGTAAAAATCTAATTTTTTTAACATTTTTGGCCAATTTGTTTTCTGCTACATATGTTTGGTAAAAAAAATCGCAATAAGCAATTTTGACTGGCTTGCGCAAAAGTTATTGCGTTTACTAACTAAGGGAAAGATTTTTGTCATTTTTATTTTATTTTTTTTAACGAGTAATGGCGGCGATCTGCGATTTTTTTCGCGGGACTGCAACATTGCGGCGGACAGATCGGACCCTTGATTGACATTTTTACACTTTTGGGGGTGCCAGTGACATTACTACAGTAATCAGTGCTATACATATGCACTGTTACTGTAAAAATGACACTGGCAGGGAAGGGGTTAACTTTATTGGAGAAGGAGGGGTTAAGTGTGTCCCTAGGGGCGTGCTTCTAACTGTAAAGGGGCGTGGCTTTTCATGTAACAGCGGAAGATCTACGGGATCTACAGGACCGTATGATCTCTGCAGTTACACAAGGGAGAATGACAGGCGGCTTTGTTTACATTAGCCGCCTGCCTTTCTCCCTCTGTAAACGACGATCGCGAGTGACCGGCGGACATCGGGTCCGCCGGTCACACGCGCAGGGATCCCAGTGAGCGAGCGGGGACGGGAGCGCACCTCCGGCGGCGCGCGCTCGCCCCCTATTGGCTCGCAGGCGAGTGACGTACCGGTACATCACTTTGCCTGCACGGGGCTGACCGCCGTAATATATGTACTTGCGGCGGTCGGCAAGTGGTTAATGTTTTGCTAACATTTTTCGCAAACCAGTTTTATTTTTCCCTGCATTGTAATGTAGCTCTCCTGAAATAAAATGCATACATTCACTTTGAGATCTACCATTTTACTACATTGCATTAAAAAGTCACACCAATATATCATGTAAATAGGCAATCTTTGTTGATTATGATATCGGAATAATTTTACTGGAGTGTGCCTTGGGGAAACCAAAAAAATAAAAACAAATGTAGCCAGATTTGCTACCAACAAAAAATTGTTATAAATATAAATGCAAAAACCTACAATATAATGTGTGGAACACAGAAACTAAAAAACAATGTGAGACTCGAGGGGGTTTAGAGAGAAAAAGGGACTGAAGTGGTTAACAAAAACAAGTGAGTTGTAAGTGTTGCAGAACCTCTCCTACAATATCAGGTAGTGAAAATTAAAGTGACAGAAACTGACAAGCAATCAACTACTGACATTCTGGTATATGACACGTTCAGAAAAACAGTATGCAAGGAGTAGAACATACAACCTCTGCAGTGCTGTGATCAGCAAAACATCCATGAACTCTAGCAGGGTGCTCAGTCCACTAGGGTGCATAAGTCAATTATTTGCATTTCTTATTTTATGGCATAATAATTTTCTCATAAAAATGTTTTATGAGGAGTGTATTCATAAAAAAAAATGCATAGCTGTTTGTCTTTCAGAACTGCATGTAGTTCCTAATGTGTTATGTCCACTAGATGGCGCTGACCATCACAGAAAATAAATATGCTCCATCTAGTGGCCTTACTGTGGTATTTTCAGAATAGAAGAGGATATGGCCTTCAGTAAAATTTGATTTTGCCCCATTCGCACAGAGCAAATTTAAATACAGTTTTGATAAAAGAATAACTATGCAATTTCTTTTTTAAATAAATACACCCCTTTAATATTTTTATCATGAAATTTCAATAGACCTATTGAAAGTTTCTATTCCTCAACAATTATTACTTTATTACATAAGTCTCATGAGTCAGTATTGTACCTCCACATCTAATGGCTTCTGCTCCCCTTATAGAACCATATGATCATTGCCATATCATGTGACCACAGTGATTGGCTGTCACAGCAGTCACACGATTGGAAAGTTCCAGATCGCAAGTATGCACAATCAACTTTCCAGTCCCTGACGGCGACTGTGCTGGAAGTATGCAGAGCGCGCACTCTCAGCACATAAAAATGTCTACATAGGGCTGAATATACTGTATGTGGCCTCTGGACGTTAAAGCCTACCCGCTGAGAGGCCACATATATGGGTACAATGGGAAGAAGTTAATATATATATTTTTATATGTAGAAAAGGATTCCGCTCTATGGTATATCACAGGCTGCGCTCTGGTATATCACAGGCTGCAGCCTACCTCAAATATAACCTAAAGGGTTATACAGATATAAAAAACACAAGAAGAGGAATGAGTGGTGCTGCCTCGGAAAAAAGCAAACCTGGTAAAACTAAAGCCAGAAACAATTTTGTGATAAACAAATTGTATAAATTGTGAATGAGAATCTCAGTGTGAATCCGTATTAAATATGCTTTAGCTGCTCCTGATGACGTCATATTGACGAAACGCGTAGAGCATCATTACGTCACTTCCGCTTCCGGTCTGTGGAACACACATGCGTACCAGATATACTGCTCTGATCGCCGCTTCTTATTTATGTTGTTCGTGAGTATATTTTTTAAAACCTCTAATAAAGTATACTTAATATGGATTCACACTATGAGATTCCCTCCTCTTTATCCACCTGGGGACTCATAAACGTACTGGCACCTGCCATCCATACGGCCATGGTTAGGACTACTGGGCATATCTGCATCAGCCAAACCTGATCAGTGATTGATACATGATACCCCCTTTTCCTTTTGGTGAGTGCGGACCTGGGAGAGAGGGGAGCACAAGTTCATTCACATCACCATTCAATTCCAAGATTCCTTTGGGATTGTCATTGTCACCTCAATCTTTCTTAACTAGCCCATCTTATCACATACCCACCCCCACTCCACCTTTTTCATCATTTTTCAGTTTTCACATTATTTGGTCATCTTCCCCTTACCATATATACCATTTAGTAGCATCATGACCTCTATATAATATATATTTCCTTACTATTGTCAATACTTTTACTCATTCTATATAGATATACTCTGGCTACTCAGTAATATCCCTACCATATCTACGATCACTTATCCTTCCTTAACACCTTACCCCCCTCACCACATCCCTATCCCCCCTACTCCACCCCACCAATTTCTCATCATCCACATGACCTCATCACCCTCCCTTTATCACACACATCAGTTGAGTAACACTACCTTCTTTATACAATATACAATTACTTACTATTACCATTTTTGTTACTCATTCTATATAGATATACTCTGACTACTCTGCAACATTCCAATAAAGCCTACCTATATCTTTTGTATGTGACACCTTCGCCTCATCCGCGGGCCCCACGTGCCCTCAGCTCCCGGGGGAGACATTTGGGTTGATGCCCCCGCCTCCAGGACCAGTTACTGTTGGAGCCACTGTGTAAGTTTTGGGATTATGGGGACTTTGTTTCCCATCCCCCTTTCTCCCCTTCTCCCCCAATTTTCAAACTACCATTCAATACAATGTACCTATACGTATATACTTATTTACTTTTATAGATATGAATCATACACCGACTCTGAAGAAGTGGCGAATGTAGTCCACGAAACGCGTCAGTCTATGGATGTTATGATGTCATTTTATTACTCTGTTACCGTTGTCTCATTGTCTTGCTGGTTCTTTTGAGATTGTCTTTGTTGGGGTAATTTACTATGTATTTTATCATTCAATACCATGTCATCCCAGTTCATGCTTGTAACACATCATGTTTACCATTATATGTATCAATAAATGCGATACAATTTTTTATCAAGTCATGTCTCTCATTCAAAGTCCCAACCTTTTTGTACTGTCTCAATCACAGGCTGCGCTCTGGTATATCACAGGCTGCAGCCTACCTCAAATATAACCTAAAGGGTTATACAGATATAAAAAACACAAGAAGAGGAATGAGTGGCGCTGCCTCGGAAAAAAGCAAACCTGTCAAAACAAAAGCCAGAAACAATTTTGTGATAAACAAATTGTATAAAATGTGAATGAGAATCTCAGTGTGAATCCGTATTAAATATGCTTTAGCTGCTCCTGATGACGTCATATTGACGAAACGCGTAGAGAATCATTACGTCACTTCCGCTTCCGGTCTGTGGAACACACATGCATACCAGATATACTGCTCTGATCGCCGCTTCTTATTTATGTTGTTTGTGAGTATATTTTTTAAAACCTCTAATAAATTATACTTAATATGGATTCACACTATGAGATTCCCTCCTCTTTATCCACCTGGGGACTCATAAACGTACTGGCACCCGCCGTCCATATGTAACGCTCCTGCGTTTCTTATATGGTGTGGATTTTCAGCTGCAGAAATAGTTCCACGTCAGTAGTCATGTAAGAGATATGCTGAGATACCATTCCCAACCTCAATGACTCATCATGTGTGGAAGGTCTTATTTCAGCCAGTAAATACACACAATTAGCAAGCTGGTTCCTAGAGTGACTTTATATATGTGGTAACACAATGATGAAGGTTGAGGGATAGGTTGAGAGGAGGTGGTAGGTGATAGACACTTGAAGGTGAGACAGTAGCAGATGGATGCAGGAAGGTTTAGCAATGTTGTTTGATAGCAGATGATAGAATAGCAGGTGGACATACAAAAGAGATCAACCCAGTGCAGAAAAGTAGCAGTAGTCTCAAGAGCTAGCAATCTAGGTTATGCAGATGTGATAAACAGTCTTTACTATGCAGAGCTAGATAGTGTAAGCTTAGTATAAGTTTATAGAGAATTCCCCTGAGGGGTACTTAGCACTATTAGCGATACAGCCGAAGGGTGGTTCAGGAGAGGCGGATGATCCAGTAGCGGGATACAGGGATCAGCGCAGCGAGGTTCCGTCAGCGAAGTAAGCTTGCAAGCATGGAAGCTTCAAGCAAGGTTAGCATCCAGGTAAGGGTGTTTGAACGAACACATGTGAGTGAGAACCGGCACTTTAAATAGCCATCTAGTCCGGCGCTGGGTGATGACAGCTCCAGTCTTAAAGGTGTATGCGCACCTTTCCAAAAGTAAATGGTGGGGCGCATACACTTGTGGAAAGTGTAATTTAGGGTACCAAAGGTACCGGAACATTACACCATACGGCCATGGTTAGGACTACTGGGCATATCTGCATCAGCCAAACCTGATCAGTGATTGATACATGATACCCCCTTTTCCTTTGGTGAGTGCGGACCTGGGAGAGAGGGGAGCACAAGTTCATTCACATCACCATTCAATTCCAAGATTCCTTTGGGATTGTCATTTCTATGGACTTTTTATCTATTATGGATTTGATTTTTTATTGATCTATATGTATATTTATTCACTTTGCACTATAGCACTTTGATGATTTTTTTAATATATATTACAGTCTTTTGTATTTTGATATGATTGTTCACTAGAAAATATCACTTTTCATCACTTTTTAAGAAAATTGTCCTATATTTTTGATCCGTTAATATTTATTTATTTATTTATCATTTAATCACTAGTGGTATTCACTTTTCCTACACTGTGTATACAATTTGTTTATCACAAAATTGTTCCTGGCTTTAGTTTTACCAGGTTTGCTTTTTTCCTAGGCAGCGCCACCCATTCCTCTTCTTGTGTTTTTTATATTTTTATATGCACCTAGTATACATTTTTTTTTCCCATAAAAATTTTTATTGAGAAAAAGGTAAGCAAACATGAAGACTTTAAATAGTGACATTGAACAAGAAGTGCGTCATGACGCATGCGAGAAGTACATTGCATCAAACAGACATAAAGAATCAATTGTCAACTGGAAACATCAAGTATATAAAAGGTATATAACAGTAGATTTAAACCTGAATAAAGTAAACTATTAGTAACAATGGAGTCTGGTCTTGGGGTAGGGGAGATATCAGTGAAGCAAGATCACACGAATTGTCGAATGGGCGATGAGGGGGGGTAATGAGAGGGGGAGTTACGGTGGGGGGGGGAGGAAAGGGAAGGAAGGGGGGGTGAGTTAAGGGGAGGTTGGATAAAAAGTATTGTAGGGTAGCAACAAAAGATTGGGATCTTCCATGTAGATTTCTGGGAAACTCCCTTGACTGCCCTTGTGTAGGGAGGGAGAATCCTATCTGGAAAAGGTTAGAGAGATCCCAAAGGTCAAGGTACAAAGGGTGATGTGGGTGTTTAGACGTAGGTGTCTGGCTTTTAATCATGATGAGGGGGGCCTGGGTCTATATGGTCAGCATATTGTTTAGAGGAGCGAAAATGTATCCAGCCTGCCCATGTTTCATAGAATTTGGTCGGAGTGTCATTGGCAGAGTGTATCAACTCTTCCATGTCTGCAATCTTATTAATTCTCTTAAACCATTCTGTTATTGATGGGATATTTCTAGATCTCCAATGAACTGGGATGCAGAGCTTAGCTGCGTTAATTAGGTGCATAGGAAGTGTTTTGCGATATGATTGTAGTGGGGTATTGGAATGGTGAAGGAGCATCTGGGCCAGGGTGAAGTCAATATCGTATGATGACACTTGTTTTGTGATCTGATGTACCTGGGTCCAGAATGGTTGGATGAGGGGGCAGTCCCACCAGATGTGGAGCATTGAGCCTCGTTCCTGAGAGCATCGCCAACAAGTGTCTGGTATATTGGTGTTGTAGTGATGGAGAATGTTCGGGGTTCTATACCATCTGGAAATGATTTTAAAATTATTTTCCTATGTGGTCACGTTAATGGAGCCTTTATGTGCAATGGTAAGGATTTTTCCCCATTCTTTATCTGAGAATTGCGTGTTTAAATCGCGTTCCCAGGCGCTACAGGCCTTTAGGGATTTAGAGGAGGTCTTTTCAAAGAACATGTCGTGTACGGTCGATATCACATGCTTCTGGGGAGACGGCTGAACACACAGAGATTCCAAACGGGATAGGGGACGAGATAATCGATTGTTTCGATCATTTTGGTTCAGCCAGTTTCTCATTCGTTGAAAGAGCGGATAAGGGAAAGTTTTGTTTGTCATCTGACTGGCTAATTTTGGAAGATCTACCAGAGCATTGTTTTCCAGGAGGTGAAGTGCTTTAAATTATAAGTGGGGCCAGTTTTGTAGAATTTGGGATAATTCTTGACCGTAAGGAAAGGCAGGGTTGTTACTCAACGGGGCTCGGATTGGAGGACAATTTGAATTTAGAGGAGGCTGTGGTAAAACATTTAAGAGTAGGTCCTATAAGAGGATGAGTTTTCAGAGAGGTAGGGATATGCTTAGGTAGTATCCAAGGAGTAGAGCTTAGATTTAGTTGGCTGAAGGAAGCTTCCAGTGCTATCCAGTCTTTCGACTGTGCGTGGATATTCCAATCCACAATTCTGGCTAAGTGACAGGCCCAGTAGTATTGTTGGATATCTGGCATGCTAATCCCCCCTTTATGTTTGGGTTTGGTCAGCTGATCCTTGGTCTTTTTTGATTCCATAGGAAATTGGTACAAAGGGATTTCATTTGTTTAAAAAAGGATAAAGGAATAGCAATAGGTGCTGCTTGAAGGATATAAAGGACACGGGGTAAAATGTTCATTTTCAGAAGCACTGCCCTCCCGAACCAAGAAAGAAAGATGCTGTTCCATCTTTTAAGATCTTCTGTTATGGATTTCTGAATGGGCGTGTAATTTGCTTTAAATAAGTCTGAGAGTTTTGAGGGGAGTTGAATGCCCAAGTATTTTATTGCGTTTGGTTCCCATTTGAATGGAAAGTTAGCTTTGCAGTTTCTGAGCACAGGTTCTGGGAGGGTTATATTTAGGGCTTGGGATTTGTTGAAGTTTATTTTGAGGTTTGAGAGGAGATTAAAGAGTTGAAAGCCCTTGAGTTAGTTTGGGATTGAGATAAGGGGGTCTTTGAGAAATAGGAGGATGTCATCTGCAAATGCAGCGAGTTTGTAAGATTGATTGGCGACTTCAAGTCCTTTAATGTTTTGGTTAGCGTTGAGACATCTGAGAAGGGGTTCGAGAGTTAGTATGAAAAGGATTGGGGAAAGTGGGCATCCCTGTCTAGTGCTGTTTTTGATGGGGAAGGCGTCTGACAGGTGGCCGTTGACTCTAACTTTTGCGGAAGGCGAATCGTATAGGGACATTATGAAAGATATCAACCTCTGTGGAAGTCCTAAATGGTGTAGCACTGCTGATAGATAGTCCCAGGCCAGCCTGTCAAACGCCTTCTCTGCATCAAGTGAGAGGAAGAAACCCTGTGTCTTGGATGAGGTGAGCCAGTGGTGGAGGTTGATTGCTTTAATCGTGTTGTCCCTGGCCTCCCTGCCAGGGACAAAACCGACTTGGTCTTTACAGATTAAGGAGCTAAGTAGGGGTTGGCAAAGATTTTAATGTCTAGATTTAGAAGGGAAATTGGCCTGTAGTTAGACACTATCGTAGAGTCTTTGCCGTCTTTAGGTATAACTGTAATATGAGCCTCTAATAAGTTATGGGGTCGGGTGGATGGGTTGGAAAGAGTGTTGAATGCTCTCAGGAATGGGGCGGAAAGGTGTTGATTGAATCGAACTGAAGAGAAAAAGGGGATTAAAAGAGGTGTGTGTGTGTGGAAACCAGCCAGCCCTTAGTTTGCTATACTTACCCATCAGTCTGCTGACAAACCAAATAAACCTGTCTAACATAATAGGTTAAAAACAGGGGTTTAGTTAACACACATTTGCAAACACATGTATAAGCTGCAGGCCACTCCAAGGTCATTTTTTAGTTTGCACCCTATGGCTTCCACATAGCCATTCGTTTTTCAATACCAGTCATGGCTGGGAGCAGGTTGGGGGGAGGATTGGGCCACCTCCAGCTCACCTGTTTCCCATCCATCCATTAGCATTCATGTACTCCCGTGTTTGGAGACATTCAGTAGACATTCAGTTTGAGCAGTGTTAGGTAGTGTTTAGGACTGCAGAATACACAGGGTGCCTTGGAGTGGCCTGCAGCTTATACATGCATTTGCAAATGTGTGTTAACTAAACCCCTGTTTTTAACCTATTATGTTAGACAGGTTTATTTGGTTTGTCAGCAGACTGGTGGGTAAGTATAGCAAACTAAGGGCTGGCTGGTTTCCACACACACACACCTCTTTTAATCCCCTTTTTCTCTTCAGTTCTGTTATATACAGGGATGGAGACGGTGTGCAGTGTTCGCCGGTGTCTCATGTAAAGTCCCAAAACTGCCCAAAATTTTCCAGGTGTTGATTGAATGTCCTATAGTAGGTTGCTAATGGGTTGGTAATCGCATGAATCAGTTCAGGATCAGAGAGAGGGGAGTCTAATGTCTCAGCCACAGTAGGTGAGATCGGTTTTGGGCTGTGTTGGTTTAGGAAGGTTTGAATGAGACGGGATCTCTTAGAAGCATCATTTGGGTGGTCAAGATTAGAGGATAGGTTATATAGGTCTGTATAGTACTTCTCAAATTGACTAGCTATGTCTGGCATTTTGACGTGTGAATTTCCATTTGTATCCTTTATGCAATGAATGGTGTATCTTGCTTGTTTTATTTGAATGCACCTTGCTAGTAATTTTCCGCATTTATTGCTCTGCTCGTAGAAGAGCTTTTTTGAAAGCATCAATTTTCGTCTATGAATATTGTCCAAAAGATCTCTCAAAGAGTTTCTAGCTGTAATGAGTTCCTGGTATGTTTGTGTCATCCTAGATTGTTTATGAAGGGTTTCTAGGGCTTTAATTTTATCTATAATTTTGGACATTTCGTGTTGTCTATTTTTATTTCTAGCCGCTTTTAGAGCCATGAGTAAACCTCTGATCGTACATTTGTGGGCTTCCCATTGGGTAATGGCGGATACATCCGGGGTATTGTTTGTTTGGAAAAATTCCTGAATGTGGGACTTAATTTTGTTGACATTTTGTTTGTTATTCAGGAGGGAAGGATCTAAGCGCCAAATTTTGGTAGGGAGGGTATTAATGTCAGGTATGGAGAGCGTCAGGGTGATCGGATGATGGTCTGAAACAGTCATTGGTTCAATAGATGTCACTTGTAGGAATGGAAGATCTTTTTGGGAGATGAAAAGGTAGTCGATCCTAGAATAAGAATTGTGAGGAGGGGAAAAGAAGGTGTAGTCCTTTCCTGATGGGTTTAGGGTGCGTCAGGAATCGTGTAGGTTAATGGATTGTATTGACTTTTTGATTCGTGATAGGGTCTTATATGGTAGTGCAGAACCACCAGAAGATGTATCCAGGGCGGGATTAAGGGCTACGTTGAAGTCGCCCCCCATTATAGTCATGCCTTGATGGAATGTGGTTAAGCGTTGTGAAATGTCAATGAAGAAGCTAGTTTGCGATTTGTTGGGGCTATATAGGTTTGCCAGGGTCATCATACGGTCCTTAATCTGACCTTTTAGTAAGACATATCTGCCTTCTTCATTGATTTGAGAATCTAAGTGTTGCCAATGGCAGTGTTTAGATATAAGTGTAGATACGCCTTTAGTTTTAGCTAGATGGTTAGTAGAATGGTAGAAAGTGGTGAAGTAGTTATCTGTCAACTTTGGTATAGCATTAGTATGGAAATGGGTTTCTTGAAGGAATAAGGTGTCTATCTTTAATTTGCGAGCCTGGGCTAGAAAATGGGTTATTTTTTGGGGTGTGTTGAGTCCTTTGGTGTTAACGGACATTATTTTAATATGGGATTTGGATCGGTTTGTTTGTGTTGTCATCATATTGAGGTTTTACTAATATATATAAAAAAAAAAAAGGACTAAGTTAGGGGAAGACGTAGACCAGATGGGGGGGGTCGTCAGAGGGAGGGGTTGGTCACTATTTAAAGTGTTGTTTCAGAGATATAGGAATCTCTTATGAGAGATGGAGTCCGGCAATTTGGGTCGCAAGTAGAGACCCAAACAGAAGACAAGTCAGAGCCGAAATAAGTCAACGAAACTCAGGGAGAGTTTCGTTGTGGGGGAGCATCGAAGGAGAGGACGGTGTGGAGCGTGTGGGCTCTATTCCACAGAAGTCACTGGTGTAGGCAGATGTGGAGGTGTAGATGTATTATTGGTGTGAGTGGGTTTGTTTTTTGTGAAGTGCAGTAATTGGGAATTAAATGCACTTTGAGGACCAGTACCAGAGTACTGAATTCAACATCTCAGAAAAAATAATTGATAAATACATGTATAGAGAGAGGGGGAGAGAGACAAGTATTCCATATCGAAATAACAACAGATGGTATAACAAGGATTTAACAACAGGATCAAATAAAGAACTAACTCCTCTGTAACCTTCCCATCTCCTGTATGTAGGGCGTTACTATCGTTCGGTCGACCCCTGGAAGGGAAGGTAAATTGCTAATCTTTTCGAGTTTGATAAGACAATGGATAACTAGATTCCTGTAAAAAGAAGGACGACACCCAGACATGTGAGACAGAGCGGGGAGGGTGAAAGATTCCTAGGGGAAGGGGCTGAATGCATTTTATGTTGGGTGGAGACTTATCTGGTGCCAAGTTAGAGATCTGCCTTTGAGGCGTGTCAAGGGTGGGAGTTAGTTGTTACTAGGCAGATTAAGGGAGTTGGGAAGGTGGAGATGGCAGACAATGTTTTAGTAAAAGACTTGATAATAGTTTGTCTTGTGAACCATGGATAGAAGCACTCTCAGAAGCCTCTGTGGGTCTCCTCTTTACAGGTTCAAGTTACATTTTATCCTCCCCTCCCTGCCTGAAACAGACAGAATGGTCACACATGTGTGGATGTCTAGAGATTGGTCACATAGATACTCTAAGTGTATGGCATTGACTGGCAATTACAGTATCATAAGAGTACTTTGCTTCCCCTCATGACTAGACAGGGTGTTGAGTGTAAGCATACAGATGTAATTATTAACTAACGTCTCAATATAAAACAATACACTCCCCGAGCTCTGGGTCGTGACGGTTAGAATCTGATAAACATATGCTAAACATCAATTAGGCATAAGATCCACCGTATATGAGTATAGGCGCTGTTCAGAAGCAACTCGGGTGCAAATCAGGTGTTGTTCAGAGTTAGAGACATATTTGGAAGGTTTGACGGATTCTCTGCCTTAGCATCGCCCGGGGGGGGGCATGAGAGGACAAATAGAGAATGAAGGGGATTCGATATAGTGTGGGTTGCTGCCTATGATATGGGGCAAGCATATAAAGTTTGGAAGTTCGACCTAGTCCTGGATTTGGTTTAGTCCTTCTCAGCCAATGCCTTAGTTACCGGACAAAGGGATAAAGTGTTTGTCTTTAACATCTGGCGGAGGGATGATGTAGGGGTCTGGCAGAGCGGCTTACCATGTCTGAAGGATTAGTGGAGAGAGAGGGTGCAGGAACGTCTGGTGATATGAAAGTCCGGAGGGATCGGGGAGGCAGTGCGGAATTGGCGGAGAGGCTTTGAAGTGTTGAGCTGTGCATGGGTCCCAGGGGAGCGTACCCTATAAGATGGAGAAGAACAGGAGACATCGAGGCTCATGAGGAGTATATGTCATTTCAGTTATCAGTTAGAGTGGCGGGGTCTGCTGTGTGCCGGCGAAGCTGTGGGACTAGTGTTTCCTCTGGAGCGTTGAGAAGAGGAGTGGAGAATCCTTGGAGAAGGGGATCTTCTACGTCTCAGAAGGAAGTCTTCCCTTTCTGGGATGGTATCCATTGAAGTGGAACGGAGGATCGGTTGCATGCTGTACGGATTACCCCAGTCAGGAAGATCAATCAGAGGTAGGTTCAATGTTTCACAGAAGGCATGGGAGTCTTCCGGGGATCTGAGGATAGCTGTGCGACCCTGATGAGATGCAGAGAGGAGAAAGGGAATTTCCATCTGTAGTTGATGGATCTGGAGCGAAGAAGATCCAGCAGCGGTTTGAGATCTCTCCTCTTTTGTAGGTTGATGGGGGAGAGGTCTTGAAAATTTTTTACTGTGGAGCCATGTAGCAGGATTTCTCCCCTTTCTCAAGCTTTACGTAGAATGTCTTCTTTCAGTCTGAAGTTGATCAGACAGCATATGACATCTCTTGGTGGATCTGTTTCTCTGCCCTTGGGACGGAGAGCTCTGTGGATTCTTTCAAAATTTACTGGGGCTTCTGGTGGTCTGCCCAGCAGATCATTAAAAATGGACTTGGTGGCTTGAGAGAGTGAGTTGGAATCAATGCTCTCTGGGATTCCTCGTACCCTTAAATTGTGTCTTCTACCTCTATTATCGAGGTCCTCCAAGTGTCTTTGCATGTCACGGATTTGGTTAGAATGTGATAAGGTTGTTCTCTTCTGACCTCTTATTTCGGCTTCATGGCGGGCTGCTGTGTCCTCCATAGTGTCCATTCTTAAGCACATGGACTGTATGTTAAGTTTAAGGTCTGCGATCGCTGCAGCCAGGGTTTCTTTGATATCTGTAGCGACAGATCTCAGAGCTCCCAAGTTAACCGGTAGGTCGTTGTGAGAGCCCCCATCAGGCAAAGGAATCTTGTCATTGCTGCTGGAAGAACGGCTGATTGCGCGCCATGAGGCATACTCTGTGCAGGCGGCTTGGTATCCCGATCTTGAGTCCTAAAAAGGTCCGGGGCGCTGTTTGTAGTTTGGGGTGTTAAGTCCCTGGGGGATCGAGAACGAGATTGTGAGCGGGATCCCGATGTTCTTCCCATGATTTGAGTGGCGGTGTCCTCCTAAAGTCAGAAAGCTTTTACTTCTGTGGGAGAGAGCTAAAGGATTAGGCGGCCATCACTATCCAGCGCCAAGCCACGCCCCCAGTATACATTTTTTAATCTGTATTAACCCCTTTATGATGAAGGAGAAAATAAATCCTAATTCACTCGCGCGAGCTGAAGGGCAATTTCTGGTCCTGGTCATTTCTGGGCCGGACACTATTTATGTGCATGCTTGCGGCATCTCGACACGCCGAAACGCATAAGTCGGAAATTACGACATGACGCAAGCACACCTCACGCTGCGGCCATCTTTGTTTATCTTCTGACACACTGATATGCCTGTTTGATTTTTATTTAATGTAAGTGTAATTTTTATCTTAATAAATTGAGAGCCTTTAATTACTACACTATGCTTTATGTACATGCCTTTACTGACCTCTCTATAATTTGAGGGTCCATACGATCTGGTAAGCAGGATTGCCTCTTTTATCACCGTGGTGACGTGTGTTTCCAGAACACAGGAATCAATGTGGGGACTTGTCTTTCTACAGTTCTTTGATTCATATCCATGAACTTTGTTGTACTTTATTGGTCTATTTTTCTGGTGCTGCATCCTTTTGTTTTGTTATCACTGATTTTGATTGACTGCAGGAGGAGACATTGGCGCTTGCTGTATCTCAGCCAATCAGGAGGGAGGGGAGAGTCCTGGACAGCCGAGTCTCTCGTGCAACATCGCTGGATCAAGATGGGGGCTCAGGTAGGTATTAGGGGGCTGCTGCACACAGATGGCTTAGAATAGAATGCATTAAGATGAAAAAAAACTTCTGCCTTTAGAACCACTTTAAAACATTCACCCCATAAAAGGCAGTGTATGTAAATAATGACAGGAGACATTTTGAAAAGTTTATTAAAAATCTTCATCTGGTCTTCTCCCCTCTGCTCTTCTGCTCTTTTGCCCTCTGCTTTTCGGCCCTCCGCTCTTCTGCTCTTTTGCCCTCCGCTCTTCTCCCCTCCGCTCCTTTTCTTCCTCTGGTCCTCCTCCGACGCTGTCTCCGGTGATTATGCCGTTCTCCGGTCTATGCAGCTTATTATATAGCCAATAGGGGGGTGTGGCCTCTCGGTGACATGATCAGGAGACCCCGCCCCCTTATGTCACAGATGATGTCAGAAGACCAGAAGAGCGGAGGGCAGAAGACCGGATGAAGATTTTTAATAAACTTTTCAAAACGTTTCCTGTCATTATTTACATACACTACCGTTTATGGGGTGAATGGGTAGGGGTACAATGTACCCCTACCCATTCACATAGGGAGGGGGTTCAGGATCTGGTGGGCCCCCTTGTTAAAGGTGGCTTCCAGATTCTGATAAGCCCCCTGCCAGCAGACCCTCACAACCACTGGCCAGGGTTGTCGGGAAGAGGCCCTTGTCCTCATCAACATGGGGGCAAGGTGCTTTGGGGTGGGGGGGTGCAGAGCCCCTCCTGCCCCAAAGCACCCAACCCCCCCATGTTGAGGGCGTGTTGCCTGGTATGGTTCAGGGGGGGTGGGGCCGCTTGCTCGTCCCCTCCCCACCCCTTACCTGGCCTGTCTGGCTGCATGCTCGGATAAGGGTTTGGTATGGATTTTGGGGGGGACCCCACGCCGTTTTTTTCCTATTTTGGCTTGGAGTTCCCCTCAAGATTCTCAGAGCGCAAGTCGCACTGCACGTCAGATCATTCTGATCCGACTAGCGATGCATCTTCCATTCAAATCAATAGGCTCCCATAGGGAACCATTGATTTTGAATGGAGGCAGAAAAAATGGTGCTAAAAGCGACGTGGCCAAACGTGCAATAACACCACTGGAAAAAGCTACTAAAAGCACATTTTTACAGCTGCTTTTTCCTGGCGTTAGAAGTAGCTCTGCAGCTCGTTTTTTCTGACGCCCTGTGTGCATGGGGCCTTAAACTTATTTCAGTTTATTTGATACTGTCTTTGTCTTGAGGGTGTTCCTTCAATGGGAATGAGAGGAATTATCCTTAAACTGATGAACCACATGAAATTCGCTTCATGGGTGGCCCTGTAATGCTGGCCATACACTTTACGAAAAATTGTTCAAACTCATTTTCGAATAATGAACAATCAGCCATGAGAGCAAACAATTTTGCCATCATGTAATGACCTATTTTGATCGATAAATCGATCAAGGGACATAAATGAATCAGTTTTTCATTTGTTTTGTCACACATACTTAGTGCAAACAGTTTGGACGAGAAACACATTAATCTTTCAATTCATTGTTCGTTCATCAGAAACTTTCTAAACTTGTCCTTTGTTTTATTTGGCTCAAAAACGTCACAACCAAAAAACAAACAAACTGTCCAAATGACAGATTTTCTAACGATTTTTCGTCTAGTGCATGGCCACCCAGGGCAGCCATCAGAAATATTGGGGCCCCTTAACCACTTAAGCCCTGGAAGATTTTACCCCCTTCCTGACCAGGGGGTATTTTGCGATTTGGCACTGTGTGACTTTAACGGACAATTGCGCGGTCATGCGACCCTGTACCTAAACGAATTTGACGTCCTTTTTTTACCACAAACAGAGCTTTCTTTTGGTGGTATTTGATCACCTGTGCGATTTTTTGATCATGCGCTATAAACAAAAAAAGAGCATCAATTTTGCAAAAATAACAATATTTTTCACATTTTTTTATATGAAATTCCCCCCCAAAAAAATGTAAAAATCAAAATTTTTTAACATTTTTGGCCAATTTGTTTTATGCTACATATGTTTGGTAAAAAAAAACGCAAAAAGCGTATTTTGATTGGTTTGCGCAAAAGTTATCGCGTTTAGATAAAGGGAAAGATTTTTGTCATTTTTGTTGTTTTTTTTTTAAACGTGTAATGGCGGCGATCTGCGATTTTTTTGCGGTACTGCGACATTGCGGCGGACAGATCGGACCCTTGACTGACATTTTTGACACTTTTGGGGTTACCAGTGACATTTCTACAGTAATAAGTGCTATACATATGCACGGTTACTGTAAAATTACACTGGCAGTGAAGGGGTTAACTTTATTTGAGAGGGAGGGGCTGTGTGTGTCCCTAGGAGCGTGATTCTAACTGTGATTGGCTGTGGCTTGAGCTGTAGGAAACAATGATCAACGGTCCTACATAGTAGAACCGTATGATCATTGTTTCTTCACAGGGGAGAATGACAGGCGGCTTGTTTACACTAGCCGCCTGCCTTTCTCCCTCTCCCCCCGACGATCGCCGAGTGACCGGCGGACATCAGGTCCGCCGGTCACACGCGCGGGGGGGGTCCATGACCGCGCGGGAGCGGGAGCGCGCCGGCGGCGGTGCGCGCTCGCTCCCCAGAGCCTCACAGGCTAGTGACGTATATATACATCACTTTGCCTTTGAGGGGGTGACCGCTGCAGTATATGTACTTGCGGCGGTCGGCAAGTGGTTAAACAGCTTTAAGCCTGGGCCCCCTGGGGCCTTACCACCAACATTTTCCTTGGGACAGCTGGGCCCTTAGAGATGCCCGGGCCCCTACATGTGTATGGGCTGTCCCCCCCTGATGGCTGCCCTGTGGCCACCATTTGCCTCTTCCCACCTGACATACTTCAAATGAAAAGTCAAAGGAGCACCAGCTGAACAGCGGCTGCATACAATCAGACACAGCTGTTGTTCAGGTATTCTGACAGCTGCTGCTGTCAGCTGTCAAAATACAATAGTCCAAAAGGAGGTTTTGTCCATCTTTGCTGTATAGAATGGATGGAGGAATCTATTACAAAAAGTAAATCTATTACAAAAAGTAAATCTATCAGTGCGTGTCCAGTTTTAGCACAGTTGCTGGAAGATTTTCCTATTTTATTGCCATCCATGGAGTTGATATACAAAAGGCAAATAGACTGTGCACTTAGCAAAGTGCAGTTGCTCCAGAGCTTAGTAAATGAGCAGAGGTTCTGCTGACTTCAATCATCCAATCATGTGTAAGCAAAAATGCTGTTTTTTCCTTGCTTGTGATTTGGTATTCTTTACAAAGTGAAGCTTTGCCTCATTTACTAAGCTCTGGAGCAATTGCACATTGCAAAGTGCACAGTCTATTTGCCTTTGGTGAATCAACCCCCATTTGTCCTGCTGACTGTTGTCACTGAGACACAAAGTCATGGCAAATCCAAAATGTACCAGTTGTTCTGAATGTTCCATTACTTTCTGTCTCTACAGCAATGATCAGCTGGACAAACAGGGGGGATCTCCACTGCGAGGACTCCTAGACAGCAATTAAGGCTCCGTTCACACTACTGCGATTACAGATTTGACTTAAAGTGGAGTTCCACCCATTTTTAATAAATTGGATTACATAGATGTATGTAATCCCCTTTAAAACGACTTTTACCAATGGAGAGTTTTTTTTTTTTTTTTTTGTTGCTAGTAAATACCTTATTTTCTGTTTTATTTATCCGCTTCTCACTTCCGGGTCTGGTCGGCGATTACGTCATTCAGCGATTTGCAGTGTGTGCTGGGATGTATACCAGGGCATGAAATCTCGCAGTATTACACAGGAGATGAGCTGCACTGCGTGCTCTGCCCCGCCTCCGCCCCGCCTCCTCTCAGTGAGCTCAGTGAGGATATAATGCTTTCAGTCCTCGCTCACTGAATCACATGACAATGGAAATGACATTGTTTGCAATGGTGTCTGTTCACATCAATGCAACTCAGCACAGAGCGATTTTGGAAAAGGTTCCTGTACTACGTTGGTTCTATTTCAGTGCGATTTGAGAATATGTAAACCACATCTAAGTTGCATTACATATTCATCATCAAAATCAGATTGCAGCAGTGTGAACTGAGCCTAAGCCTACTAAGGGATCTAATCCTTCCATATTCTATCCAAAACTAAAAAAAATATATGGCTATACATACACTTTTAGGGCACGCTGAAACATGTGACTATTATTACCTCCCTTCTGAAAAGCAACCCCAGGTGACAATATAAATCGAAAAAATGTCTCCCACGCTATCATGTATTCCACAGTCAGAAGAGTGTATGAATGAGGCTGCTGCTATCACTTTAAAGCTTATCCTTAGCTAGTGATAGTATTCAATATTTAATATAGTGAAGCGCTGCCTCTTACATAAAAAAAGTAAAGTGTGAATAAAAAAAAAAAAAATGGAATGTGGGGGCACCTGTGTGTAAATGGTGGGATATTTTAGTTCAATATAAGTGTATAGTAAAAGATAATTCAATAAAGTGCTCAGTGTCCATACAACGGTGTAATAATGGTGCTTTGAATTTTTTTATATACAATGATGAATCCGCATATATCCGAGTCACTGATGGAAATAGATAAAATAAGTGAAAAAATATATTTGCCAAAAAGTGAAGAAATAACCAAATAAATAGGAATATAAATGTCCTATTTGGGTGTAAATGGTGAATCCCTTCACCTATGGGTGTCTTGAAGTAAGTGATGGTAATCTTCAGTGTGGTGCCACCAAACCAGTGTCACTAGCCTCTCACCTCTCACTTCCTTTAAATAGCCTCTTTAGGATAAGTTGGATTCTCCAGGGAGTCCTGGATTAATCCAGCCCATACGGTATCGCTCGTTCCACTAATCCCTCTGTTTCATCTAATTATGCTCTTGTCCTATTTTTTTGGCTTTGGATATTCTTTACTGCTCATCAGAAGAGGAGACAGACTCACAAGTATCATGATAGCTTCTCTTTAGCTGCACCATGCAGTAGGAATGGAGATCTCCATTACACACAGGTACACCCACGTTCTATTTTTTTTTTTTAGTCACACTTCACTTTTTGATGTAAGAGGCAGTGCTTCACTATTGGCACTTTTCCACTGCAAGTACCGGCTAGTACCGGCTCGGCTGTACTCGGCCCTGCTTGGCCCGGTTTGCTTTTCCACTGCGGTACCGCATGGTATAGTGTCGGAACGGTTCGGTACGGTACGGTATAGGTTTGCTTTTCCACTAAAGTAGTACTAAAGTTAAGTGGGTGGGATAACAACGGGGTGGGTGTGATTCTCTGACCAATCAGTGGCTAGTAGTGACTGCATGCAAAGGATTGTGGGATATGGTACCAGTTTGGTACCTGTTGGAACCACAATCGAGTAGGTACTGTTTTTTCAGAGCCATACTGTACCGTACCATTCGGTTCCATGCAGTGGAAAAGCAAACCTATACCGTACCGTACCGAACCGTTCCGACCCTATACCATGCGGTACCGCAGTGGAAAAGCACAAAAGCGTGCCGAGCCGGTACGGTTCTATGCAGTGGAAAAGGCCATATATTAACCACATTAGGAATGCTCACTGTGCTGCTACTGCAGCACAGTGGCTCCCCTGGGTCCAGCGACATAGATCTACGTCGCTGAACTCCTAGTGGTCCAGCAACGTTTAGACACAGTGGGAGTCTGGCCCAAGGAGGAGAGGCGCCTCTCTTCCCCGATTGTCGGGGAAAGTGTGAGAAGATCCGCCCGCTTGTGTAAACAAAGCAGGCGGATCTTCTCTGTGACAGACAGGGACAGATCACAGGATTTAGCATAGCTGAACCTGCGATCTCTGTCTGTGTCACAGAACCCCCTCCCCCCACACATGTCAGTAAGCATACATTTAACCCCTTGATCACCAACAGTGTTAACCCCTTCCCTGCCAGTGTCATTATTACAGTAACAGTACATATTTACAGCACTGATTACTGTAGTAATGTCACTGGTCCCCCCAAAAGTGTCAAAAATGTCAGTTAGGGGTCCGATCTGTCCGCCGCAATGTCACAGTCCCGCAGATCCCCGCCATTGCTAGTAAAAAAATAAAAAAACAATAAAAATGACATAAATCTTTCCCGTAGTTAGTAAACGCGATAACTTTTGCGCAAACCAATCAAAATATGCTTATTGTGATTTTTTTTACCAAAAATATGTAGCAGAAAACAAATTTTGATTTTAAAATTTTTTTTTTGGAAATGTTATATATCAGAATGTGAAAAATATTGTTTTTTTTTTTTTCAAAATTGTCACTCTCTTTTTCAAAAATGAAAAATCGCAGAGGTGATCAAATACCACCAAAAGAAAGCTCTATTTATGGGGAAAAAAGGACATAAATTTCATTTGGGTACAGCGTTGCACGACCGCGCAATTGTCCGTTAAATTAACGCAGTGCCGAAACACAAAATATGGCCTGGTCAGCAAGGGGGTAAAATCTTCCGGTCTTAAAGTGGATAAAAATAGGCTCATTGAGAATTTTTTTGTCAAAGACATGTAGCTAAATACATTTTGGCCTAATTGTATGGCAAAAATTGAATATATTGGATAACAGTCAAAGCAGAAAATGTCAATTTTTTGCAAAATTTTCGCTCTCTTTTTATTAATATCGCAAAAAAAAAAAAATAGAGCAGAGGTGATCAAATACCACCAAAAGAAAGCTCTGTTTGTGGGAAAAAAAGGACGTAAATTTAGTTTGGTACAGCATTTCATGACCGCAATGTTGAAAAAAGTGGCCTGGTCATTGAGCAGCAAAATCTTCCGGGGCTAAAGTGGTTAAATATCACCAGGTGACAATATGTTGCCTCCTCACTGCCTGTTTTAACCCTCAAAATACCAACCCACTGTGCCGTCACCATACAGTTTCAGCGGACGTTGGACAGCCTCTGAGGAGCTGATATGTTGCCTCCTCGTCTCTTGTTTTAACCTTCAAAATGCTGACCAATGGTGCCAAAACCTTGGCATTTCAGAGTTGTTTAAAGCAGAGCTCCACCCAAAAGGGGAAGCTCTGCTTGTTTGCACCCCCCCCCCCCTCCACTGCCACATTTGGCACTCTTTGGGGGGGAGCGGGTACATGTTTTTGACAGGTACCTGCTCCCACTTCTGGCTCAGATCGCTGTGGCAAACTGAGCTGGAAGTTCTGCCCTCCTCCTCCCACAGCCTTCTAGGACACATCAGAGGTCCCAGAAGCCTTCAGGACCATTTACAAAGCATGGCATGACTCACATATGCTCAGTAGGAAAGCAGCTGTGAAGCTGCAAGGCTTCACTTCCTGACCCTTACTGGAGATGCCCGCGCCTGCACCCGAAGCGGATTGAAGAATTGGCTTGGGTGAGGTCCTTATAATAAAAGTCAGCCACTACCATATTTGTAGCTGCTGGCTTTTCATTTTTTTCTAAAGGAGCCTGAAACTCCTCTTTAAAAGGTACTGAGGAGATGATATGTTGTCTCCTCACTGCCTGCTTTAACCCTCGAAATGCCAACCCATTGTGCTGCAACCATGGTGTTTCTGAAGGTGTTTCACAGGCGGTATAGCGACATGTTGCCTCCTCACCACCTGTTTTGACCTGAGGTGTCGCAACCTTGTTGTATCAGAGGGTTTGACAGGCAGTGAGGAGGCGACATGTCATCTGCTCGCTGCCTGTTTTAACCCACAAAATGCTGACCCACTGTGCCACAACCTCATTATTTTAGAGGGTGTTTGACAGGCGGAGAAGAGGAGATACAGTATCTCACAATAGTGAATACACCCCTCACATTTTTGTAAATGTTTTATTATATCGTTTCATGTGACAACACTGAAGAAATTACACTTTGCTACAATGTAAAGTAGTGATTGTACAGCTTGTATAACAGTGTAAATTTGCTGTACCCTCAAAATAACTCAACACACATCCTTTAATGTCTAAACCGCTGGAAACAAAAGTGAGTACACCCCTAAGTGACAATGCCAAAATTGGGCCCAATTAGCCATTTTCCCTCCCCGGTGTTATGTGACTTGTTAGTGTTACAAGGTCTCAGGTGTGAATGGGGAGCAGGTGTGTTAAATTTGGTGTTATCGCTCTCACTCTCTCATACTGGTCACTGGAAGTTAAACATGGCACCTTATGGCAAAGGATTCTCTGAGGATCTGAAATTAAGAATTGTTGCTTTACATAAACAGGGCCTAGGCTATAAGAGGATTGCCAAGACCCTGAAACTGAGCTGCAGCACGGTGGCCAAGACCATACAGCAGTTTAACAGGACAGGTTCAACTCAGCACAGGCCTTGGCAATAGTCAATCAAAGAAGTTGAGTGCACGTGCTCAGCATCTTGTCCAGAGGTTGTCTTTGAGAAATAGACGTATGAGTACTGCCAGCATTGCTGCAGAGGTTGCAGGGGTGGGGGGTCAGCCTGTAAGTCCTCAGACCATATACCACACACTGCATCAAATTGGTCTGCGTGGCTGTTGTCTCTCAGAAGGAAGCCTCTTCTAAAGATGATGCACAAGAAAGTCCGCAAACAGTTTGCTGAAGACAAGCAGACTAAGGACATGGATTACTGTAACCCTGTCCTGTGGTCTGATGAGACCAAGATAAACTTATTTGGTTCAGATGGTATCAAGCATGTGTGGTGACAACCAGATGAGGAGTACAAAGACAAGTGTGTCTTGCCTAAAGTCAGGCATGGTGGTGGGAGTGTCATGGTGTGGAGCTGCATGAGTGCTGCCGGCACTGGGGAGCTACAGTTCATTGAGGGAACCATGAATGCCAACATGTACTGTGGCATCCTGAAGCAAAGCATGATCCCTTCCCTTCAGAGACTGGGCCGCAGGGCAGTATTTCAACATGATAACGACCCCAAACACACCTCTAAGATGAACACTGCCTTGCTGAATAAGCTGAAGATAAAGGTGATGGACTGACCAAGCATGTCTCCTGACTTAAACCCTATTGAGCATCTGTGGTTTTTTTAAAAAATTCAATTTTTAGCCCACTAGGGGCGCCGGACCTAGTGGTGGGTATGGGGGGGGGGGGTTTCCACCCCACGTGCGGCGGGCAGAGGTGCCGATTGGCGGCCTTCTGGGGGTCATCGGGGCGCAGAGCAATGCACCCGACACTCCCCACTTTTGTGATGTCCTGCCTGTGATTGGTCCAGACTCCAGCCTGGACCAATCACACAGGAGGACATCCCGGGACCTGTGACGTGATGCGTGGGGGCGGTGCGTGCGCCAGTCACTGTGTCCCGGCATCACGTGATCACCGACACCTTCCCGCCGTCAGAGAGGAGAGCCACTCAGCCGCGCATCGGAAGTCAGAAGAAGAGAAGATCACACACAGTTCGTCTCCTCTTCAGTGAGTGACCACCGCCTGGTTCTCCTCCACTTCTTCGCATGCCGGCCACGCACGCAGAGTCCGCATCCGCAACTCCGCAGCCAGCCAGTTGCCAGACAGTGTTGTGGGACAGTCCCGCCGCTGCCCTGGGCCTACTACTCAGAGCAGCAGCACGCCGCGCCACGCAGGTCACCGTCCTTGAGGTAAGTGTACTATTCAAGACAACAGGGTCACTACATTGAGGGGCATGTATACTGGTCACTACATTGAGGGGCATGTATGCTGGTCACTACATTAAGGGGCACATATACTGGTCACTACATTGGGGGCATGTATGCTGGTCACTACATTGAGGGGCATGTATGCGGGTCACTACATTGAGGGGCATGTATACTGGTCACTACATTGAAAGGGGCATGTATGCTGGTCACTACATTGAAAGGGGGCATGTATACTGGTCACTACATTGAAAGGGGCATGTATACTGGTCACTGCATTGAAAGGGGGCATGTATACTGGTCACTACATTAAAAGGGGGCATATATACTGGTCGCTGCATTGAAAGGGGGCATGTACTGTATATTGGTCACTACATTGAAGGGGCATGTACGCTGGTCACTGCATTGAAAGGGGGCATGTAGGCTGGTCACTGCATTGAAAGGGGGCATGTACGCTGGTCACTGCATTTAAAGGGGGCCTGTACTGTGGGGTTTGTGCTAGGGGGCCTGTACTGTGGGATTAGTGCTAGGGGGTCTGTACTGTGGGGTTTGTGCTAGGGGGCCTGTACTGTGGGGTTTGTGCTAGGAGGTCTGTACTGTGGGATTAGTGCTAGGGGGCCTGTACTGTGGGGTTTGTGCTAGGGGGCCTGTACTGTGGGGTTTGTGCTAGGGGGCCTGTACTGTGGGGTTTGTGCTAGGGGGCCTGTACTATGGAGTTTGTGCTAGGGGGCCTGTACTGTGGGGTTTGTGCTAGGGGGCCTGTACTGTGGGGTTTGTGCTGGGGGCCTGTACTGTGGGGTTTGTGCTGGGGGCCTGTACTGTGGGGTTTGTGCTAGGGGGTCTGTACTGTGGGGTTTGTGCTAGGTGGCCTGTACTGTGGGGTTTGTGCTAGGGGGTCTGTACTGTGGGATTTGTGCTAGGGGGTCTGTACTGTGGATTTAGTGCTAGGTGGCCTGTACTGTGGGGTTTGTGCTAGGGGGTCTGTACTGTGGGGTTTGTGCTAAGGGGCCTGTACTGTGGGGTTTGTGCTAAGGGGCCTGTACTGTGGGGTTTGTGCTAGGGGGCCTGTACTGTGGGGTTTGTGCCACTCTAAGTCAATGTATCCCATAATAGGGTGTCTCTCACAGTATATCCCATAATAGGACACCTGCTCCCTATTATGGTATATACTAGTACTGATGGGCCCCTTAATATGTGATATATTGGGAGAATTTGTTCACGCAAGCAAAATACAGGGGACAAAATGGGTGGAGTCTATAAATGGTGGGGCTTCTGAGAAATGGGAGGGGTCAAAATGGAAGGGCGGGGTCTTGCGCCCCACCATCTTAAAACTTCACCAGCCGCCACTGACCAGCTCCATGATGTTGTCATGGAGTAGTGGAAGAGGACTCCAGTGGCAACTTGTGAAGCGCTTGTGAACTCAAGCGCTCAGTGCAGGAAAATAATGGTGGCCAAACAAAATATTGACACTTTTGGCCCAATTTGTTTATTTCCACTAAGGGGTGTACTCACTTTTGTTGCCAGCAGTTTAGACAATAATGGCTGTGTGATGAGTTATTTTGAGGGGACAGCACATTTAGAGCCGGTTCACACCTGGTCAGGCTGTTATACAAGCTGTACACTCACTACTTTACATTGTAGCAAAGTGTCATTTCTACAGTGTTGTCACATGGAAAGATAGAATAAAATATTTACAAAAATGTGACGGGTGTACTCACTTTTGTGAGATGAGATAGATAGATAGATAGATAGATAGATAGATAGATAGATAGATAGATAGATAGAAGAAGGATATATAGATAGATAGATAGATAGATAGATAGATAGATAGATAGATAGATAGATAGATAGATAGATAGATAGAAGAAGGATAGATAGATAGATAGATAGATAGATAGATAGATAGATAGATAGATAGATAGATAGATAGAAGAAGGATAGATAGATAGATAGATAGATAGATAGATAGATAGATAGATAGATAGATAGATAGATAGATAGAAGAAGGATATATAGATAGATAGATAGATAGATAGATAGATAGATAGATAGATAGATAGATAGATAGATAGATAGATAGATAGATAGAAGAAGGATATATAGATAGATAGATAGATAGATAGATAGATAGATAGATAGATAGATAGATAGATAGATAGATAGATAGATAGACAGATAGATAGATAGATAGATAGATAGATAGACAGACCGACCTTGTGGTGTCAGAGGGTTTGACAGGTGGTGAGGAGGCGACATGTCACCACTCACCTCCTCACCGCCTGTTTTAACCCACAAAATGCCAACCCACTTGTTTCAGAGGGTGAATGTAATTCTCTTGAATGGGTACCACCTGCAGAATGTATTTAATATTTGCAGCTAAGCAAAGTATGAGGGTTTCAGGCAGCATGTGTACAGCCCTCCCTCAGTGTGTACATTTGTGTGGGCTGGGGGTGTACAATTGTGATTGAGCTGCTTGCTTATATTGCTGGCTGTATGAACTTGGTTGGAACAGTGTGGTCGGTGCTGGTGGCAGAATTAGTATCATTTGGCAGTAAGGATAGTATATCTATTTTAGGGTGCCAGTCTGGAGGGGTGCTATAAATAGAGTCCTATCCAGAGTACATGTAGTCCCGGAGGCTGCTGTATGCCATCTGGAGTGGCTCCAGGGATGCCGGTGGGTCACATGAGAACCTCTACCTGTACACTATACAGCCATGGCTCTCCTCCTCCTCCTCACAGCAGATGGACCAGCCATGTCTACACAACCTGGGAACCTGCCAGCACGGCTACTAGCACCGCTTACCAGGAAAGTGTTCCTCTACTAAATCTACAGCGAGAGCCAGCCTCCATATTCCGGGCCAGCTACCTCCTTCTACAGCCTGCCATGGCACACGATGGACCAATCACAGCCGCTACACCACTGAGCCCCCCAGGTGTGTCCGTCCCTGAGTGATCATATAGAGGGGGGAGATGCGCGCCCACGGTGTCAGTGCGCGCCCCCGCGCCTCTCATCCCTCCTCCAGGTCCCGTGTTCTCTCCCCGTACTCCGGGCTGCAGCCTGTCGATGCTGAATAGGGGAGAGATGGAGGCAGCGCCGACCTCTGGGAGCTCTGAGCCCCGCTCCACCGAGCCCTACTCCGCCAAGCCCTACGTATAGGAAGCATACTTCTCCTCACAGCCCTTCATCCGGGGTAAGTGATGGGGGCCACCCGGCTCAATGTCATCCATCCTTACCTCACTGCCTGCAATCATCACCCATCATCTACATCCCAACAATGCATTGAGGAGGGAGCGCTCCTCCGACACACGTCCTCCTCTCATCCCTGGAGCTCTACCTACCGGCCGGGTACCCATCCACTTACCTGTCTGTCTGTCTGTCTGCAGGGGACATGGGCAATTAACACTCACATTACCGCTTTCATCTATTTATATATCTACAATCAAATATCTATCTATCTATCTATCTATCTATCTATCTATCTATCTATCTATCTATCCATCCATCCATCCATCCATCCATCCATCCATCATCTATCTATCTATCTATCTATCTATCTATCTATCTATCTATCTATCTATCTATCTATCTATCCATCCATCCATCCATCCATCCATCCATCCATCCATCCATCCATCCATCCATCTATCTATCTATCTATCTATCTATCTATCTATCTATCTATCTATCTATCTATCTATCTATCTTTCTACAGTATATCACAGAAGTGAGTACACCCCTCACATTTTTGTAAATATTTTATTATATCTTTTCATGTGACAACACTGAAGAAATAACACTTTGCTACAATGTAAAGTAGTGAGTGTACAGCTTGTATAACAGTGTAAATGTGCTGTCCCCTCACAATAACTCAACACAGCCATTAATGTCTAAACTACTGGCAACATAAGTGAGTACACCCCTAAAATGTCCAAATTGGGCCCAAAGTGTCAATATTTTGTGTGGCCACCATTATTTTCCAGCACTGCCTTAACCCTCTTGGGCATGGAGTTCACCAGAGCTTCACAGGTTGCTACTGAAGTCCTCTTTTACTCCTCAATGATGACATCACGGAGCTGGTGGATGTTAGAGACCTTGCGCTCTTCCACCTTCCATTTGAGGATGCCCCACAGATGCTCAATAGGGTTTAGGTCTGGAGACATACTTGGCCAGTCCCTCACTTTTACCCTCAGCTTCAATAGCAAGGAAGTGGTTTTCTTGGAGGTGTGCTTAAGGTTGTTATCATGTTGGAATACCCAGTCTCCAAAGGGAGGGGATCATGCTCTGCTTCAGTATGTCACAGTACATGTTGGCATTCATGGTTCCCTCAATGAATTGTAGCTTCCCAGTGCCAGCAGCACTCATCCAGCCCCAGACCATGACACTCCCACCACCATGCTTGACTGTAGGCAAGACACACTTGTCTTTGTACTCCTCACCTGGTTGCTGCCGCACACGCTTGACACCATCTGAACCAAATACGTTTATCTTGGTCTCATCAGACCACAGGACATGGCTCCAGTAATCCATGTCCTTAGTCTGCTTGTCTTCTGAAAACTGTTTGTAGGCTTTCTTGTGCATCATCTTTAGAAGAGGCTTCCTTCTGGGACGACAGCCATGCAGACCAATTTGATGCAGTGTGCAGCGTATGGTCTGAGCACTGACAGGCTGACCCTCCACCCCTTCAACCTCTGCAGCAATGCTGGCAGCACTCATACATCTATTTCCCAAACACAACCTCTGGATAGGACGCTGAGCACGTGCACTCAACTTCTTTGGTCAACCATGGCGAGGCCTGTTCTGAGTGGAACCTGTCCTGTTAAACCACTGTATGGTCTTGGCCACCGTGCTGCAGCTCAGTTTCAGGGTCTTGGCAATCTTTCTATAGCCCAGGCCATCTTTATGTAGAGCAACAATTCTTTTTTTCAGATCCTCAGAGAGTTCTTTGCCATGAGGTTCCATATTGAACTTCCAGTTCAACACCAAATTTAACACATCCGCTTACCATTCACTCCTGAGACCTTGTAACACTAACGAGTCACATGACACCGAGGAGGGAAAATGGCTAATTGGACCCAATTTGGCCTTTTTTACTTAGGGGTGTACTAACTTTTGTTGCCAGTGCTTTAGACATTAATGGCTGTATGTTGAGATATTTTAAGGGGACAGCAAATTTACACTTATCTTTCTTTCTTTCAAATAAATCAATCTATCCAACTACAGTATCTATCTATCTATCTATCTATCTATCTATCTATCTATCTATCTATCTATCTATCTATCTATCTATCTATCTATCTATCTATCTATCTATCTATCTATCTATCGTGCCTTGAGAGCGTATTCGGCCCCCTTGAACTTTTTGACCTTTTGCCACATTTCAGGCTTCAAACATAAAGATATAAAACTGTCATTTTTTGTGAAGAATCAACAAGTGGGACACAATCATGAAGTGGAACGATATTTATTGGATATTTCAAACTTTTTTAACAAATAAAAAACTTAAAAATTGGGCATGCAAAATTATTCAGCCCCCTTAAGTTAATACTGTAGCGCCACCTTTTGCTGTGATTACAGCTGTAAGTCGCTTGGGGTATCTCTATCAGTTTTGCACATCGAGAGACTGAAATTTTTGCCCATTCCTCCTTGCAAAACAGCTCGAGCTCAGTGAGGTTGGATGGAGAGCGTTTGTGAACAGCAGTTTTCAGTTCTTTCCACAGACTCTCGATTGGATTCAGGTCTGGACTTTGACTTGGCCATTATAACACCTGGATATGTTTATTTGTGAACCATTCCTTTGTAGATTTTGCTTTATGTTTTGGATCATTGTCTTGTTGGAAGACAAATCTCCATCCCAGTCTCAGGTCTTTTGAAGACTCCATCAGGTTTTCTTCCAGAATGGTCCTGTATTTGGCTCCATCCATCTTCCCATCAATTTTAACCATCTTCCCTGTCCCTGCTGAAGAAAAGCAGGCCCAAACCATGATGCTGCCACCACCATGTTTGACAGTGGGGATGTTCAGGGTGATGAGCTGTGTTGCTTTTACGCCAAACATAACGTTTTGCATTGTTGCCAAAAAGTTTGATTTTGGTTTCATCTGACCAGAGCACCTTCTTCCACATATTTGGTGTGTCTCCCAGGTGGCTTGTGGCAAACTTTAAACAACACTTTTTATGGATATCTTTAAGAAATGGCTTTCTTCTTGCCACTCTTCCATAAAGGCCAGATTTGTGCAGTATACGACTGATTGTTGTCCTATGGACAGAGTCTCCCACCTCAGCTGTAGATCTCTGCAGTTCATCCAGAGTGATCATGGGCCTCTTGGCTGCATCTCTGATCAGTCTTCTCCTTGTATGAGCTGAAAGTTTAGAGGGACAGCCAGGTCTTTGTAGATTTGCAGTGGTCTGATACTCCTTCCATTTCAATATTATCGCTTGCACAGTGCTCCTTGGGATGTTTAAAGCTTTGGAAATCTTTTTGTATCCAAATCCGGCTTTAAACTTCTCCACAACAGTATCTCGGACTTGCCTGGTGTGTTCCTTGTTCTTCATGATGCTCTCTGCGATTTAAACGGACCTCTGAGACTATCACAGTGCAGGTGCATTTATACGGAGACTTGATTACACACAGGTGGATTCTATTTATAATCATTAGTCATTTAGGTCAACATTGGATCATTCAGAGATCCTCACTGAACTTCTGGAGAGATTTTGCTGCACTGAAAGTAAAGGGGCTGAATAATTTTGCACGCCCAATTTTTCAGTTTTTTATTTGTTAACAATGTTTGAAATATCCAATAAATTTCGTTCCACTTCATCATTGTGTCCCACTTATTGATTCTACACAAAAAATGAGTTTTATATCTTTATGTTTGAAGCCTGAAATGTGGCAAAAGGTGGAAAAGTTCAAGGGGGCCGAATACTTTCGCAAGGCACTGTATCTATCTATCTATCTATCTATCTATCTATCTATCTATCTATCTATCTATCTATCTATCTATCTATCTATCTATCTATCTATCTATCTATCTATCTATCTTTTCATCCTTTATCTTTCTTTCTTTCTTTCTTTCTTTCTTTCTTTCTTTCTTTCTTTCTTTCTTTCTTTCTTTCTTTCTTTCTTTCTTTCTTTCTTTCTTTCAAATCTATCTATCTATCTATCTATCTATCTATCTATCTATCTATCTATCTATCTATCTATCTATCTATCTATCTATCTATCTATCTATCCTTCTATTATCTATCTATCTATCTATCTATCTATCTATCTATCTATCTATCTATCTATCTATCTATCTATCTTATCTAATCTATCTTTTTCTTTCTTTCTTTCTTTCTTTCTTTCTTTCTTTCTTTCTTTCTTTCTTTCTTTCTTTCTTTCTTTCTTTCTTTCTTTCTTTCTTTCTTTCTTTCTTTCTTTCTTTCTTTCTTTCTTTTTCTATCTCTTTCTTTCTTTTTCTATCTCTTTCTTTCTTTTTTTACAAAATCAGAATCCATCACAGACAGGTTCAGTTATTCACTGTGTATTTTAATATGTATTCCAGATTTGATAATTGTCGGTGTATAGTATTTCAGTTTGTAATACATGGAATTCAAGAATATAATAAGATGTGTACAACTTATGTAGTACACTTTTTTTGTGGTTACTTTTTAATCCTTTGTGTATGATTTGCATGCAGATAGTATCACTTCTCCTATTTCCCCTGTTGCAGCCTTGGGCGTTATACATAACTTTGGATATCTAAGATTGACTTTGAATTTTTTGGCTGATTTGGCATAATGACAAGAAGGAAGATCTATTTAATAAATGTGAATATGACCTTTGCTATAAATTGGATAATTCAATTGAGGGTTCGGGCTTTCCTCTAATCAGTACATACTTGGAATGTGTAATCATGGTATTCATTTGTATATAAAGCAGAATGAAAGCTTACAGCATCATTTGGAGGACGGAAACACTGTATTTTTTGAACACCTGTAAAGTATGCAATAATAGACAATATTATATCCTGTATTAGAAAAAAACATACGTTTTTATGTTTGTGCGCTTCGATAAAACGTACAACTTCCCATGGCGAATATCCATATGTATGTGGCGTGAACAGTGAGTGCGGACAAATTGTTCAGCAAGCACGGTTAGATCTCACAGCTATGTATGAGTATTAGATGTGAAAAGTTATTATAAATGTCCTTGTAGTATTCCACGTTTGTTGGGCAAAGCTGATGTAGAACACAGCTGCATACTATGCAGCTAGAGCTGCAGAATAAGATAGGGAATATATTACTGTCACTTTGCAGCCCTAGCACATTTTTATCTTTTCTTTGCAGCCAAGAGATGTTGGACCTTCCCTAAATGAGTCCTTTGTTTGGTTGTGTTTGCTGTCGTTGTTATTGTCCCCTTTGGTACTGATTGCTACTACATATGAATTGATCATTTTCTTCTAGACTTAGAACAGTTTTCCTGAGCCCTGATTCCTTTTACTATGTCATACAGCAATGCATGATCATACTGCAGCATTCGTAATATTACAGCTCCTGCTGTTTAGAGGCTTTCTTTGGGATGTCATAAATTTGATAAGTACAGGACTGAAATTATTATTTTTTTTAGGGGAAAAACTAAAATTGTAATTAATTACCTCATTTGTATACAAATGTAGTAAACCGGTCTTGCAAAAAAAATAATTGTAGCATGATTAAAATGCCTTTGTGTAATCTTGTGACACATTCAATTTGTAAGAAGAAATGTTCGGAGTAACAATGAGCAGCAGCATCCTTCAAAGAGATCCCTCTGCTCATTGATTGAAACTTGTCTAATCAAATAGGTGCTCCCACTTTTACTGAAAGATGATGTTTATGCTAAAGCTGAACTAAACACATTAATTTCCCAAAAGAGTTACATTTAAAGTGGATCTTCACTGCATCTGAGCACCACAAACTAAAAACACGATTTCATTTGTTTTTAATATTTAAAGCAAACTCCCCCATCCATCCATGTCTCTATGCTTTATTTTGTTGAGAAATCACTTGGAAAAACAACCTCCTAGCAATTCTAGCTGTGGCTATCTTGAGTAAGGGCAGATGATTCATGTCGTATTTACTTCTTGGAATCCACCTGCTCTTAGCTCAATCATGCATGCAGGAGAGAGTACTGAGAAAACCCTCCTCTTCCCCTTCTGCTCCTGAAGACTCCTGGGATGTATGACATCATTTGCCTAGGCAAGAAACCAGGAAGTAACTGAAGAAATGTAAAAAAAAGTTTAAAACGAGTAAATATGATATACTTTCTTATCTATTTACTATTGCTAGCAGCATGAGGATTAAAAAAAGTCAGTGTTGATTGGGAGAGTGGAATTCCACTTTAAAGTGTTTGTTACTCTAAAAAAACAAACAAATAATAAAAAAAAATCCTGTTACCTTAGAGCACGAATTATTGAATGATTGTGCTGTGTAATTTGGCCCCTTCTATCACCTAAAAAACCTGGCTGATCCTGCCTGGTTCTACCTCCCCCCTGTAAACTGACCACGGATTATCATGGCTGTTGAGCCCTGACACTGTGGTCAGTTTACAGCCTTGGTCATCTGCAACTCTTTTCTGTCCTTCTCTCCCCTCCCACCCTGCTTGTCTGCTCTGTGTCAGTGCCCACCCCCTCCCCTCTTGCTGCTATGATACTTAGAATAAAAATATCCCATCCCCTCTGTAACATAATGTTATGTTCTCCTGTGTCTGTGTTATATTAAAAAGCTGCGATCAGTACCTATTTTAGAGCGTCTCCCATAGCTCACGTGACTTCTTGGCTCTCTCTTCTCTCTCCTCCCCTCCTCCCTAGCTAATGTCAGTGGGAGTGCTTGGCCCCGCCCGCTATAGCTGTCAGCCGGAGAAAGGAGAGGGCCGAGGAGTCACGTGAGTGCCGGGAGGCGCTCTGATATAGGTACAGATCGGCAGCTTTTTTATATAACACAGACACAGGGGCACATAATGTTATGTTACAGAGGGGAATGGGATGTTGTTATTGTGTTGACTTAACAACCAATTTAAAGCATATGTGAACTCCTATCATGTAAAACCCTTTCAGTTTAACCACTTAAGGACCACCCACTTACATTTACTGGGTGGCCCGTAAGTGCAAAATCAGGTACCTGTACGTGATTCTCGTTGTCGGCTCTGGGAAGCACATGTGCCACCAGAACTGTACTTCTGCTATAGTTGGACACAGCGGGAGCCAATCAGCAAGTCCAGCAGCCCTGATGGCCACTGGGATTCGCCGATTCATAGGAGAGACAGAACGGCTTATGTAAACAAGGCAGACCACTGTTCTGTCAAGGAGAGAGAGATCTTGTGTTTCTGCTTATCAGGAACACAGATTTCTCTCTTCCTCCAGTCAGTCTATCCTCACACAGTAAGAAAGCACACCCAGGGAACACAGTTAACCCATTGATTGCCCCTGATGTTAACCCCCCTCCCTGCCAGTGTCATTTATACAGTGACAGTACATTTTTTTTTAGCACTGATCACTGTATTGGTGTCACAAAAGGGTTTCATAGCAGAAAGTAAAATATATTGTTTTTTTTTTTTTTTCAAAATTGTTGGTCTTTTTTTGTTTATAGCTCAAAAAATAAATATCAGCAGAGATGATAAAATACCACCAAAAGAAAGCTTTATTTGTGGGAAAAAAAGGACATCAATTTTTTTGGATCACAGCATCGCACGACCGCGCAATTGTCAGTTAAAGCAACGTAGTGCCGTATTGCAAAAAATGGCCTTGTCAGGAAGGGGAAAAAACCTTCTGGAGCTGAAGTGGTTAAAACAGAAATGCAAGGCAAATATTCGTGTATAGATATAAAATACATTATAAATATATATTTTTTCTTTTTTGAAAAAGTGATCATATGACCTCTGTTCTCAGCTGCATAAAGAGCTTATAGAGGTAGGGGGTGGAGACTGAGGGGGTGGAGACTGTAGGAGGGGCATGTCAGCAGGAGGCAGAGATCAGCAGTGCAGGGGGGCATGTCAGCACAAGTCAGACCACTGGATTACAGGCAGGCGGTGCTCCCAAGTAACATGCAAAGAACAAAACTGACTTTGCTAGGTAGATGTGTTTCAAAGCCTGGTGTGATCAGTTTGAAATATGAAAAGTAGGGGTACTGGCAAAATCAGCAGGTATTTCACACAAAGAAAGCAATGCAAAGAAAACAGAATACTTTTAACTATAAGTATATGGTGACACAGACACATATCAGGAGTTTGAAATACTAGGCTAACATAGACTTTAATTCATGCCATGAATGATAACTGTTACAGTTTCTTGTAGTCTAAACCAAATTGTCAAATGGCTGCTGTCATAGCTAATCACATGTGAAGCACTATGGAAACTGCAGATCAAACAGAGACTAAAGCTGTCCACAGATGGTTCAAATCTTAACCGGTTCAGCTGGGAGATTCAAACCATGTATGGGCATGCTGAATGTTTTCAATTGATCAACCTGGGTACAACCAGCCTATGGGTATTTACATGCGATTATTGCTAGTAGCTATTATAGCCGCTAGCAGTTATCACTGTGTTTTCCCAGGGAACTGCTTCCCTGCCTGGAGAACACAATGGCTCCACAGGAGGAATCGAGCGATTTTCTTTCCTGCACTCTAAAAAAGTCGCTCCATCTATGGCCGGCATAAGATGGCAGCTTCCTTTGCTGTAAAGGATAGGTAAAGGATAGGAGGGTTTCGTTTCTCTTTAGGTCGTAACAGACAGCTTTAGCTTGATTTTTAATCATATGAGCAGAAAATATCTGTGATGGAGCATACTTCTCTGTGGCCAATCTCTCCAACCTTTTTTTTCCTTTGCTTATATTGTAGTCATATGTTGACACCATAGTCCCAATCCATCATTTACGGCAGATCACACATGAGCATACAACCCTGAATGATCAGTTACCAATCATCACATCAACATGTGACCTTCTAACAATCACATTGTGATTGAGGTCTGGAGTTGGTCAGGGAACAAATGATCTTGGGATTGCAGAAATGAACACAAGTTCTTCTGATCGTGCGCTGACTTCATTATTGCCTGCATTCTAGATAGTTGTGACTTGCAGTGTATTTTATAAAGCACACTATGGCAATAATTTTCATAACATGCTTCATCATATTGCTTTCTATCATGGTGATGTTTACTATAATGAAATACACATTGCCTTTTTACAGACCATTTCATCCTTCTGCGGCTCTTTTGTGTTTTGGTTTAGATCTGCTTATTTTCTGGTGACACACGCTCTGGTTTATGTGATAATATTTGTAAAGAGTCATAAATCAACTTAATATGGGATTCAATAGGTTATTGAAAACACTGATCTTGGTATTGTTTTGCAAAAAAATGTCAATCTATAGCCAGACACAAAGGAAGTAAGTGGAAATATCCCTGAATGAGTGTTTATCCCTCTTGGACACCTGCCACAGAAACAGATTTCTATATTGGAAGATATACCTTCTATTCCTGTTCAGATATCAACTACAGTAATCCCCCGCTACATCGCGGTTCAGTTTTTGCGGTCCCGGTAATTCGCGTTTTTTTTTTGTAATGTTATTTTACTATATAAATCATTAAAAATGAAAGATTTTTGTGTTTTTCATAGCTCTTGCTCTGTCTCTTAGTATCTTTTATGTGTTTAAATGAGTTTCTATTGTTTTAAAAGTGTGTTTAAAGACCTTAAAATGCTTTTACACGTACAGTGACAGTAAAAAAATCATGCCTACAATGCATTTTAATAGGGTTTTTCTATTTCGCGGAATTTCACTTTTCGCGGCTGGGTCCGGGAACGTAACCCCCGCAATGGAGGGGGGTTTACTGTATAACCTTTTTGTTGGTTTGCTGTGGATCCAGCATGTTCAAAATTCACAGTCCTAGATAGTTCAAGTGGTTGTAAAGGGTAAAGGCTAAAGGTTTTTTACCTTTAGGGTAACTTTCGTGGGGGGGGGGGGCAGTGCATATACAATTGCGACACAAATCATATTGTAATTGAATGTTATTAAAAATTACTTTTCCTTTTCAATCTGCAGCTGTTGTAATTTTCGGAAAATGCAATGCAATATGGCTACCTGGAGCTGTTCTGTACAAAGAATGTGTACTGACCACACCCCAGAAACATCATTTCCTGCTTGTGTGATTGGCTCACCAATTTTCCCAGAAGTCTGCTTAAGATACAAGTCAGATTTCTTGCATCCCCTGCAACAAAAATGTAATTTATGGTGAGATACTCCCAATAGAAACACGTCTAAAGGGATGCAGGCCCAGCAGCTTTTCTGATTAGAGCCCTGCAGCTGCCACAGCTGAGAGGTATTAATGAAACCACTCCCATTTGACTCACTCAGCACAGAGGTATAGAGGAACAAACAATGATTTCTTCAGAATAACAACAGGTAGGAATCGCAACAAAGTTTGTTAAAATCCCTGCAATGTACAAAGATCACCCAGAGGGTAATGTTTTCTTGTCAACAAAAGTGGAGTTACACATTAATGCATTTTCTGCATTAAGGTGGAAAACATTATGAGTGAAGCACCCCAGCCAATTGTACAAAGCAGGTAAGTATAAACAAAATAAATTAGCCTGTACAATCACTTTAATGCAGGAATTCCCCAGACCACATTCTATGTAACCACAATGTCCTGCCTGGCATTTGAGCACAGGTAAACTGACATAGAAGCGCCAATAAGGGGGACATTGGATAAGACAGCCCCCCCCCCTCTACTAAAAAAAAGTCAAAGTCACAGCATCGCTATTTATAATGTGCTTTATCTCTTAGAGGGAAAAATAGGATGTGCTTCTGACAAACTGCACCGGAAGAGATTAGTGTATGGCTTGTAGGACACTGGTCAGTTGATGTAGATATAAACTCAAATGTCTAATTGAGAGGAGTGGGGGTGAAGGGGAAAGAGTGTTTACTCTTTTTATCCTTTGCTACATCTTAATCCTGTTGATGTTCTGCAGCTTCTTTACAGTTTACATACACTACAGTTATAACAGGCTTCATGTGTTTTTTCACAGGGCATACTTTCTAATTGTTGCTGGCTGCAATTGTTTTTTTTTTTTTACAGTCCATTTTTTTTAAATAGTTGCTGTGGAAAATGCATGAGCAATGTAAATCAGCACGGAAGAGCATGTGAAAAATGAATTAATAGGCAGGAATTGTGGGAGAGAAGGAAAGAGCATTGTCACCCTAAAAGTGCCCAACTAGAACCTCCGTATCAGTTTATTAGTATTAGTTAACAAGTAGTTAAGTGAGCTTTGTACAATAAACTTTCCAGTTTAGTTTTTCAAAAATTACAGGACAGTACATAGGCTGCTCAAAATGGCCAAGATGTTTAAACACAAGCCAGGTTTTTTTGTCAGCCATTTCATTTTAGTAAGCATTAATACAAGATGCCAATGTAAGTGTATCAGAGGGTCATAACCTAGGAGCTGTTGTGAAGCAAAGTCCATAACTTCTTGCAAGGTGGGCTGGTGTATACAAGACAGCTCCTTAAAGCGGAGTTCCGGGCAGAGAAACGTTTTTTTCCTGAACATACCCCCGGGACAGTCAGGGCTAGCACATTCCACAATGGCTAGCCTCTGATCTGTCCCGGTTCGCACTTACCTTTTAGAAGAAATACTTACTTAGAAATTTTCTTCCACAGCGTTTCCATCTCGGTTGTGGGCAGCTGAAGCCGGCGCGGTCCTCTTCTCTGTCTTCTTCCGCGTCTTCGTGTCCCAGAATGCACTGCACCGGCCCCTCTCGTCACTTCCGGCGCGGCTCCGCATTCCTAAACTGCTTCTGGGCATGCCCAGAAGCTGTTTAGCAGGGGAATGCGGCGTCGCCCGGAAATGACGAGCGGGGCCGGTGCGGCGCATTGATTCCTGGGAGCTATGACGTTTATCTCCCAGGAATCATCGCGAGGCAGGAAGTGACGGGGTGAGCCTTGGCGCTGGAGGAGGAAGCTGTCATAGGTGAGTATTTACGATCTTCAATAAAAAGGTGAGTAAACAAAAAAAAAAAAAATAACTATCCAATTCCTTTTCAGGTGCGGCATACCTAGCGGAGGGGCACAAAAAAAAAAAATATTTTTTGTGCCCGGAACTCCGCTTTAAACTTTGCGCCTTTGTTCTTGGGAAAATTGGCCACTTGCACTACATTTTCAAGACAACACGCACAGGCCTAAATGTAGAGACATGAGGCAGTAAGAACATCGCCAAATGTTAAGACAGAGGGCACGGAGTGTTGTCTTTCAAAAAAAAAAGAGCTTTAGCTTTGCTGGATTTGAGGGGGTAAGCTGAGTTTTTAGAGAGAGGAAAAGGATAAGAGGGAGAGGAGGTGCCAGGAGAAAGAAATAATGACATCAGGGACAGCAACGGTAAGAATAACTGGGAAAAGTGTTTGGTCTTTTCCGAGTTAACTGTATTTAACCACTTAAGGACCACCCGGAGGGCCTCGATGGTTAAGGTCCCCCAATTGCTAGTACTGCGGATAGGGTTGAGCAGGATATTGGAAAAAGGTTCAAGCCCAACATGTTTCGCGACGCGGTGCTTCCTCAGGAGCTCGTCAGAACATTCTACATAAATAAACAAAAATGGTAAGTACAATACATAGCACCCATTATCAGCATAGCAGGTGATAGGGGTATCCCATAACGTACAACTCGCTTATGACCATTGAAGAGTTTCGTGGCTTGCAAGCTCGCTTTAGACTATTATTGCTGTGATGGGTTGTTCTTGATTCTAAGAATTCCAACCCTTGCTACTACCTAAGTACTACCTAAATCCGGATTTTAAAATTGTATTTCTTGGCAATAATGTTTTAAAATCTTGATTTTTGCTGCTTATCTCTGGAGGAAGGAAAATCTTTCCTTGGAGTGGGGCTGTACCCACACTGCAAGGGTTAAAGTGTTACTAAACCTAGGACACTGCATTCATTATGTCTGGTCTCCCACAGTACACAGAACATGGAAATGCAATAGTTTTAGTAAATATAAACTGCTAAATACCCTTTTTCATCAGCAATTAGAGCAGTCTTGTGACTTCTATCAGTGTCTGGTTAAAGCTTGTAGGAGGATTTTTCATTCTGCTCTTGTTGTCCTATTAGACTGCAGGACCCTTGGACCTCTGTCTGGACAGTGCTGATTGGCCCTGTGCTGATCACATGCACTCTGCCAGGGGAAAAAAAACTTCTAAAGCAATACACACCAGATCCACAGTGAGTATAACAAGCATGCTTTGCTGAATATACAGACTGATTTTACTGTTGTGGCTTTAGTAACAATTTAAATTCTTTGTTGGGTCTAGAGCACTCTTTTTCAACCAAGGTGCCCAGGCACCCTGGGGTGTCTTCTGGGTTCCTCACGGATGCCTTGGCAAAATGACTAAAATTGCTGCAAATTGCCCAAAAATTGTCAACAATCCAGCAAGTGGATTAAGGCTGCCTTTTGTTACACAAACCACAGGTTTTTGTTCTGAAGCATTACATCCTTGAGCACTGTGGGGGCCAGCTGCTGGCATTATAGCAATCAATGGCATCATTGGTTGATAAGAAGGATGTCAGACTCCTGCATCATTGTTTGCCCCTCTACATCAGCACTGGGGTCACTTTGGCTGAGTAAGGGAGATGGGGAACGCTGGAATACTAGTCTGTACGAGTGTGCAAAGGCGTATTAGCTTTGTAAGAATAAATTACCTGTAATGTGGGGTGTCCTACATGTGGATGCTAATGTGTGATGTAAAACTATTTGTTTAGTTTGTTACATTTTACAATGGGGTGCCTTGAGATTGTGTGGGATTTTAAAGGGTGCCGTGTCTCAAAAAAGGTTAAAAAACACTGGTCCAGAGTACTAAAAAAAAAAAAAAAATGCATATTTACTTATCCAATCCTCCACTCCAACAGGCAGAATCTGCACTACTAGCCTGGTCCCTGCAGCACCTTTTCCCTTACACTCCAGCATTCACAGGTCCATAGCCCTGCTTTGCACAATAGGACACTGAGGGACAGTCCAATAGCCAAACCATAGCTAAGTAGAGGATAGCACCTGCTGCAGAACGATCAGGCAAGGAAATCTACTTTTTGCGGTACAGTAGATATTAAATATTATTTAAACCTTGCAGTATGGTGGCAGCCCCACTGCAAGGGAGGATTTATGTTTTTCTCTGAGAAAGAAAATCCTTATTGGTATCTAAGATATATTTTGTATGCACTCTGACTCTGTTTTCTATAGATACTATTTCATTCATGCAGTGCTGTTTGAATTTGAAAACATATATTAAAAGGCTGCCACTCTTCTGTGGCACCTAAAAATATACTAATGGGGTCAGGTAGCAGCAAATTTCAAGAGTAATATATGCTATATATTTCCTTTCTGCAGTTGTTTTTTAAACCTTAGTGGAAGTAAAGGCAAAAACCTAACTAACTCTAAATCTACTCCCACCCCCATTCTAAACCTAACCTATCTAGCCCTGTAAAGAAAATATCACTATTCTGAAGCTGCTCAGATCCGGTCCCAGGCTGAGCTGTCAGTGTCGGCTTCAGTGAGTGACGTCCCAGGCACTTTCCAGCTTTTTCCTGCACACAGAGGGCGCCACTGGAAACCAGACCAGAGTGGCTTCAGAACAGGTAAGTATAGCAATCTTTTATTTATGGAGTTAGATACATTAGGCTTTGAATGGGGTTGGAAATATGTTTAGAGTTATTTGGTTTTCCCCTTAACTTCCACTCTCGCAGTTCTTTCCAAATATACAGGCACAAAAAATATTCTTCAATCCCATGGTCAGTACACATGCACTTGTCCAGCTTTATTCTCATTCTGGCATTATACACATGCACAGATTCATGTGTCTATCATTGCCTATGAACAGGTCCACCAAAATCAATCTGACACAGATAAAACACATGTGCATGTGCTCTGCCCATCTAGGGCAATGTCAACTGTTGATGACAGCATCCTCACTTTGTCCTTCTCAGATCTGTTTTTACCCTGGAGGAAGAAGAAGGCCTGTGTAAGCTCTATATGACAGCGCTGTGTGCTTGAGCATTAAGTAGGGAGGAGAAAGAGTCACATGCTCCCCACTCTTAGAAGTACCTACTATTTCTCTTTTGCTCTGAGAAGCCAAATAGAGCAATAGTCCAATGGAGAGAAGGTTGGTTTATTGCTGCATAGGACATGTACTGGTCCTCTGTAAGCTAAACAACCCTTTGACATGCAATTTACAGTTACGTATAATTATAAATATAATTATTATTAATGAATATTATCATTTAAAACAGACTACGAAAGATTTTCTTGGATTTAGCTACCAACCTTTCCTTTCAAGCATAGGATTTTAGCATTCACCTGTTTATTTTATTTATTCTTTTAAGAAAAGCCTTATGGTAGAAAATCTACCAAAAGACCCATTCCTGTTATTAATTGATCAGCCAGATAGTCAACATTCAGGGGTGATCATCATGTTGAAGCATTCATATAAGTGCACCAGGCTCAGATGAAAGTGAGCATTCTGTTACTGGCAGTGCTAAATGAGAACTTTTGCATTAAATCAAGACTGGGGCGTGGATACTTTTTTTTCTAGAGGAGTAGGATTCAGCTTTGGCCTTCAGAGAACAATGTTGCAGAGGTACAGTGGGTACGGAAAGTATTCAGACCCCCTTAAATTTTTCACTCTTTGTTATATTGCAGCCATTTGCTAAAATCATTTAGGTTCATTCTTCTTCCTCATGAATGTACACATAGCACCCCATACTGACAGAAAAACACAGAATTGTTGACATTGTTGCAGATTTATTAAAAAAGAAAAACTGAAATATCACATGGTCCTAAGTATTCAGACCCTTTGCTCAGTATTTAGTAGAAGCCCCCTTTTGATCTAATACAGCCAGGAGTCTTTTTGGGAAAGATGCAACAAGTCTTTCACACCTGGATTTGGGGATCCTCTGCCATTCCTCCTTGCAGATCCTCTCCAGTTCTGTCAGGTTAGATGGTAAACGTTGGTGGACAGCCATTTTTAGGTCTCTCCAGTGATGCTCAATTGGGTTTAAGTCAGGGCTCTGGCTGGGCCATTCAAGAACAGTCACGGAGTTGTTGTGAAGCCACTCCTTCGTTATTTTAGCTGTGTGCTTAGGGTCATTGTCTTTTTGGAAGGTAAACCTGCTGCCCAGTCTGAGGTCCTGAGCACTCTGGAGAAGGTTTTTGTCCAGGATATCCCTGTACTTGGCCGCATTCATCTTTCCCTCAATTGCAACCAGTTGTCCTGTCCCTGCAGCTGAAAAACACCCCCACAGCATGATGCTGCCACCACCATGCTTCACTATTGGGACTGTATTGGACAGGTGATGAGCAGTGCCTGGTTTTCTCCACACATACCGCTTAGAATTAAGGCCAAAAAGTTCTATTTTGGTCTCATCAGACCAGAGAATCTTATTTCTTACCATCTTGGAGTCCTTCAGGTGTTTTTTAGCAAACTCCATGCGGGCTTTCATGTGTCTTACACTGAGGAGAGGCTTCCGTCGGGCCACTCTGCCATAAAGCCCCTGACTGGTGGAGGGCTGCAGTGATGGTTGACTTTCTACAACTTTCTCCCATCTCCTGACTGCATCTCTGGAGCTCAGCCACAGTGATCTTTGGGTTCTTTTTTACCTCTCTCACCAAGGCTCTTCTCCCCCGATAGCTCAGTTTGGCCGGACGGCCAGCTCTAGGAAGGGTTTTGGTCGTCCCAAACGTCTTCCATTTGAGGATTATGGAGGCCACTGTGCTCTTAGGAACCTTAAGTGCAGCAGAAATCTTTTTGTAACCTTGACCAGATCTGTGCCTTGCCACAATTCTGTCTCTGAGCTCTTCAGGCAGTTCCTTTGACCTCATGATTCTCATTTGCTCTGACATGCATTGTGATCTGGAAGGTCTTATATAGACAGGTGTGTGGCTTTCCTAATCAAGTCCAATCAGTATAATCAAACACAGCTGGACTCAAATGAAGGTGTAGAACCATCTCAAGGATGATCAGAAGAAATGGAAAGCACCTGAGTTAAATATATGAGTGTCACAGCAAAGGGTCTGAATACTTAGGACCATGTGATATTTCAGTTTTTCTTTTTTAATAAATCTGCAACAATGTCAACAATTCTGTGTTTTTCTGTTAGTATGGGGTGCTATGTGTACATTCATGAGGAAGAAGAATGAACCTAAATGATTTTAGCAAATGGCTGCAATATAACAAAGAGTGAAAAATTTAAGGGGGTCTGAATACTTTCCGTACCCACTGTATATGCAGTGGGTCTCATAGAATTGTGGGTATGGCTAAACTGAGTTGTGAATTGTGGGTATGGCAAAACTGAGTTGTAAATTGTGGGTTTGGCCAGAGTGGGGGAGGGTTTAAAACTTACCAGCTTAATCACTGTGTACACGGTAACATATGCCATAGTCCTTATACCCACATAACATGCAGTAATGGCTGTGCCACAAGCGAGAGTTTAACAGACATGTACAAACCTCAGCACAATGATTTTGAAAAAATGAAATTTTCCATTACCTATGATTTTCTGCACATAACCTACTTGAGCTTCATTGACAATCAAGTACCTATCTGAGGTTTGGCCTGTTCATTTTGAAAAACCTAAGGAATTCAGATCCTTCATTTGGGGCTCTCCAGTCTGTAATATTTATTGCATAGCTGATGTGCATGTGCAGTTGATGGACTCTCTGAGAGGGTTCAGAACGCTTTCTCACCCCACATATCTATGCCCCATGTATTAAGGACCACTTTCACAAAAAGGATTGTATCCTAATGATGTATTTGGTTAATAAATGAAATTGTAGAATTCAGTATATCAAATCCTTTTTGTCTCACAAGACTTTATATTCTTCCCTACATTACCTTGCAGAACAAGCTGCTCAACAAATTTGATAGTGACAGAGGTAGGTGAAAACTATAAAATAAAACATTCACTTTTATTAACATGGTTTAAAATATAAAAAAAAAAAAAAATGTTTAAAACTGATCCAGCACTCCCAGCAGTGTTATAATTTTCTCCAAGCCCAGTCGCTTTTACAGGTCTGCTTGACTGCTTAACCTACATTTACATGCAAAATAAAAATTTAAATAATGGCAGGTGAAATAACAAAAAATAAGTAACGCTTCCCCCGTAGGAGCCACTGGATAGGATGGGTCCTCTGTTCTTTGCCTCGAAATCTCAGGAATCTCAGTAGTAAGTAATACTTAGTACCCAATAGTAGTGACTTTATCATAGAAAAAATAGGCACCAAACCAGATAGTGAAGGCAAACTTAATATTTTGTCACCCAAAATGGTCGGAATCTAGGCAAGCATAAAAAGGATTGACATTAAGTAATAACAAAATTTAGCATACAAAGTGATCAATAATAGGGACTAGGCGCAAGATAACATTTGGCATCAAGATCAGCATAAACAGTAGCAAGGCCACCGCAAGTGCAGCAGTAGTTTGATTTACCAAGTACTGGAACTTTGCAGCCAGAGCACATTCACGGCAGCGATGCAGGTCCTAGACCAATTGAGTATGCCCTGAAAAAGAGGATGGTATCGGAGGGAGCAAGGGAACAAAGGGGACTTGCAGAATAATTATTACAGGAGAGGCAGTCCTTTGAGATGTTCTTCTGTCTACTATCCTTGGGGCCCTTTAAGAGCATTGCTGCACTTAATGACAGTCCCAGTTAAACTACATAAAGTGTATGTGCAGTATAGGTACGGTATAGTCTCAGTGCAGGTACAAGGTAGATGTAGTTCAGATGAGGTAGAGGTTTGGTATGATGCGGTATAGGTTTGAGATAGGTGCAGTCTAGGTTTGAAATAAGTGCTGTGTAGAGTGCAGTATGGGTGTAGTATGAATTGGGTACACTTGGTACCCTGCTCTTATTGGTTCATCCCCTGCTAGCACTGTCAGAAATGGGTGAATAGCCCTCTCATCAGTACCCAGGTTGCTGCTGTAACCTTTTGCTGTAGAAGGGGGGGGGGCACAGCCTCTCCCTGAAAGCCTCTGTTGATCAGTGGTGGGAAGCAGAGGGTGAGTGGATGTTCCAGTCTCCCTGCGGCAGCGGTGCATATGTTGTGATGTAGATGATGCTGCACTGCTCCCAAGTGTCCATACTCCCAGTCTTCGGCTCTGACCTCTGCTGCTATGGTCTCCCGCTGGTGAATATCCAGACAGAGGGACTCTCTCTCACTTTCTCCGGGCCAAGAGGAAGAACTTTACCGGGCACGTTAATACAAATCATCTACTCCTTCCACTTCACAGTGCTTATTGGGATCTGTAGTGTAGGGAGTCAATTTGTACCATTATATGGCTGCCATCTCAAACTACAACCCCCAGGATTCTCAGCACTCTGCACACAAGTCTATGGGCTTGCTTGGCTTTAGCTCTCCCCCAGCTGCCTAGAGGAGAATGGCGCAGCATAACATCAGTATCCCAGTAAAGAGAGAGAAGAAGAAAAGGCAATGTCTCCTTCTCCATATTGCTGTAGCCCAGCACCTGGCTATATATATATATACATGAATATGAAAATATATACTGAATACTAGTACATGAAGTAATTCAAAACAGTTATCAAAATACAGTTATTTTCTAAATAAAAGCTTACTGTAAGAATTGTCTTTATTATTCGCCTAATTTCTGATTCCTGTACAATTTCTATTCGGCAAGTTTGAATCTAATTGGGAGTCTGAATTGATTATTTGCAGGTCAGACAGATCTACATGAACATATTCAAGTAAATCAAAACTGATGAATTCATAATTCCTCTGATTTGATCATTTCTACTCTGATGTAAAATTACTTTATGCTCAGCACAAGTTTTTGTTTTAAGAGATTTGTAATCAAGAAAAGAACATCAGATTAATATATAATAGTAATGCCCTTGCTCAATTAAGAGTTCTTATACTTAAGACTGCTTTCATACTGGGGAATTTTTAAAGCATATTTACGTTTAAAAAAAAAAAAAAAAAAGCGCCTGAAAAGCTCAAGAAAAATGCTTCCCTTTCAGATCAATGAATGTGTTCACACCGTGGTGGTACGCTTCCGTTACGATGAAATAAATCCTGCTTGCAGCATTTTTGGACTCACCTTCCCATTGAAAGCAATGGAAAATGCGGTAAAGACGTGGCAAAAATGCACCTGCGATGCATTTTTGGTGTGTTGTTTGAGTCACATGTCCTTTAAGCGATTGCTGACCAGCCACCGTAGTTTTACTGCGGCAGGTCAGCTCTGTTACTCTTAACAACGTACCTGTACGTCGCTTTGTGTAGCAGATAGTGGGGGCGTGCACACGCCGATTGGCTAGAGGGGCAGCCAATCAGTGGCTCCAGTGGACGCGATGTCCGCCGAGCACCCGCAATCGTTCCCCATGGAGACTGAACGGCAGTCTGCCGATGTAAACAAGACAGACTGCTGTTCTGTCAGTGATGAATGCAGGGATCTTGTGTTCCTCCTATTTAGAAACACAGGTCTCTGTGTTCATCTAGTGAGTCCATCCCCCACACAGTTAGAAAGCATCCCCTAGGCTAGTGATGGTAAACCTTGGCACCCCAGATGTTTTGGAACTACATTTCCCATGATTCTCAACTACACTGCAGAGTGCATGAGCATCATGGGTAATGTAGTTCCAAAACATCTTGGGTGCCAAGGTCCACCATCACTGCTCTAGGCTCACATTTAACCCTTTTATCGCCCTTGGTGTTAACCCCTTCCCTGCCAATGTCATTATTACAGAAACAATGCATATTTTTAGCACTGATTACTGTAGTAATGTCACTGGTCAACTATGCCCAGTCAACTATATCTAATATAGTAGACTTGTTAACCTGCTGCTTCCCTCATTTCACACCGATACCTAGGCGCGAGTAGAACACCCATTTAAACAATGTCACTGGTCCCCTCAAAAGTGTCAGTTAAGCATCCCATCTGTCCAAGCAATGGTGCAGTCCCACTAAAAATCGCTGATCGCTGCCATTACTAGTAAAAAAATATAATAAAAATAAATAAAAATGGCATAAACGTTACCCTAGATTGTAGACGCTATAACTTTTGTGCAAACCAATCAATATACACTTATTGGGATTTTTTTTTTTACCAAAAATATGCAACAGAATACATTGTGGCCTAAATTGATAAAAAAATTTGATTTTTAATTTTTTTTATTGGGAATTTTTTATAGCAGAAAGTAAAAAATATAGTTTTTTTTTTTTAGAATCGTCGCTCTTTTTTTGTTTATAGCGCAAAAAATAAAAACTGCAGAGGTGCTCAAATACCAACAAAAGAAAGCTCTATTTGTGGGAAAAAAAAGGACATCAATTTTATTTTTGGTACAGCGTCGCACAACCACGTAATTGTCAGTTAAAGTAATGCAGTGCTGTATCGCAAAAAATGGCCTGGTCATTAAGGGGGTAATACCTTCTGGTCCTTAAGTGGTTAAAACTGCACCGCAAACGCAGAAAAATTGTGACAAAATGCTTTTTTGCTCCATTTTTGCAGAGGATCAGTGCGATCAATCAATAGCAACCAATCAGAATACATTTTGAAAAAAAAAACTTAGATTAGTTTTAAAAAATGCAAGAAGTCAGAATCCATGCTGTCTTGCTCAGATTTCAGCACAATTAATTTGAATTGTTCAATGGAGATTACTGTACTTACGAATAAGCACTAACAAATGCTACGTTAAACAAGGCCAGAATATATTCTGTTTACAGACATTTTGAATAATTATCAGCCGACAGAGAGTGCTGATTAGTATGCAGAGACTTACTGGTAATCAGAGCACATATTGAATATGTTTATTCCAAGGCTGCTGTAAGCAGGTAACGTTCAGAATAATCATATGCACAGTGTAGTCCAGTTCCTTTGTAAAGTCTCAGTGATTCACACATTGTAATTGTACAATGTTTGCATGAATGGAAGGGTCTTCTGTGATATATACCGAGCTATGCAGTGAATAAATGGGGATCTGTGTATAGGGATAGTAATTCCCTACATCCAATCTGGTTTCTAGGATGTGAAAATGGTTGGATACTCATTAATAGCATTACAGGAGTGAAAAACAATGGTCCTAACAACAAGACACGATGTTGGGGCTGCTAACTAGGAGTTTTTTAGCCAGGCCTCTGGGGGAGGGGGAGGGGGGGGGACAAAAGAAATTAATAAATACAATTAATGAACATTTTACAGAGCAGCACAGTTTGTAATATCCACTGGGGCTATTTGACTGCATAGGCTATTTTATCGAAATGTAGCCTTTAAGTACAGAAAAAAAACAATATTATTTTAAGGACAGTCATTAAAACTAACAAATTAGAAAATGTTGTTTGCGTATTTACATTAATGCAGTTTGTTTTATGCTTTTGACTGTCTTATAGAACTAATATCCTCTATACCTATCATAGCAAGAAAATATACATAAAATACTATTTCCAATACACACACAAAGAAACCACATGATCTGCCATTATTTTGCCTTGTCCATGCATGTTTTTTTTTTTTTATGAAGTTAACACTCTGAATTTATTTTTGCAATTTAAACTGATAAGTGTACTTAGCAGGCTGTTAAGTATGGACACAAACACTAAAGGGGTGATTTCCTAAAAGTCGAAAGTGCAAAATCTGGTGCAGCTGTGCATGGTAGCCAATGAGCTTCTAACTTCAGCTTGTTTAATTAAGCTTTGACTAAAAAAAACCTGGAAGCTGATTAGTTTCTATTCAGAGTTGTACCAGATTTTGCATTCTCCACTTCTAGTAAGGGCTTCTGGTATAGGATTACGAGGCAATGTAAGTAAGGCTGGCAATACACGGTTAAAATCCCAGCTGGTTAAGCAGGAAGTGGCTGAGATTCAATCTATTAATGGGCAGGTTGAATGTACCAAGTTTATTATTGCTATCGGCTTCTATGGTTGCCAGCAATAATCACTGACTTCCCCACCGGGAGCAGACAATTGCTCGGCAGGAGGGATTCCCCTGTCAAAACCGTGGTTGCAGGAAAGAAATTTGCACCGTGAATGGCCTGCCTTGATGTTGCAATTGGGCTTCATTAGGGGTTAGGGATTAATTTTGGGGTTTGGTTAGTGTGACTCGCTACTATACAGTATAATCTGCTCTATTCACCTCAACAGCCCTAAAGTTATTAAATTAGATGTTCAGCGCTTGATTAAAGGTTACATGTTGGGGAAGGGTTAAAGAGGAAGTAAACTCTCTTTTTTTACTTCTACCTACAGGTGGGCTTACCTGTAGGTACTGTGAATATCTCCTAAGCGTGCACAGTTTAGAAGATATTCCGAGTGCATGCAGCCGATGACGTCATTGGCTTACCGTGCCGGACCTTCAGAGCCTGTGCAGTAAATGGCGGCTCCAGCACCGGAGCCCAGGAACTCCGGAAGAAACACTGGGAAGATGTCAGCTGTCTCAGTGGTGTGTGGGCACCACTGAGACAGCTTTGTTCTATACGATGCATACTAGCTCATATGCCTTTGTCTTACATGTTTTTTTTCCCAGGGTTTACCTTTTTAAGTTTTTAAATATATCTAAACCCAAGAACAAAAATGTAATATATATTACAGTTTACCAGTCTATAAATGTAGAGGCTGCATATGTTTCATTTTTTTTTAATTTGTGTTTTCTTTATTTTTACATGAGGTTCCTGCCATTGACACCCTTCCTGTCCTAGGGTGACTCCCTACACAGGGAGGGAACACAGGAATTTATCAGCTCATAACTTTTTGCACTTATCAAGCAGATATAACATATTGCTTTTAATGGTGTATTTATCATATTAAAAAGGAGAAAATAATAAAAGTTCTTCCACCTAAATGCATTTGGAGGAAAGATTAAAGAATAATTAACCCTAATATTTCATATTCCTGATATATGTACCATGTACTTGTGTTAAAAAGTATGCTGTTCTATTTGTATTGCTTCCTCTGTGTAAAATACCTGGTGATCCTGCCAGTCCCCCTGCTTTCCTATTTCAAACTGACTACACTAGGAATTGACACTTGAAAGTGTGGTCAGGTTTCTGGCTGTTCTGGGAGAACAGCCTGCCTGTCCTCCAATGGCCTGGACTTGTGCTAACACGTCCTCTACCAGGAAATTCTAGAGCATGTCATGCTTCTCTCTGCTGATCAGCTTTTTAGAGATGCTGATTTCATTTTCCAGCAGGACGTGGCACCTGCCCACACTGTCAAATGTACCAATACCAGGTTTAATGATCATGCTATTATGGAATGCTTGACTGGCCAGCAAACTCACCTGACCAAAACCCCATAGAGAATCTGTGGGGTATTGTCAAGAGGAGGATGAAACACCGGACCCAAAAATGCAGGCGAGCTGAAAGCTGCTATCAAAGCAACCTGGGCTTCCATACCACCTCAGCAGTGCCACAGGCTGATCACCTCCATGCCATGCCACATTGATGCAGTATTTTATGAAAAATGAGCCCCCCACCAAGTATTGAGTGCTAATTATACTGTACATGGACATACTTTTCAGTAAGCCAGCATTTCTGTATTAAAAATCCTTTTTTTATTGGTCTTATGTAATATTCAAATTTTCTAAAATACTGCATTTTGGGTTTTTTACTCGCTGTAAGCCATAATCATCAAAATTAAAAGAAAGAGATGATTAAAATATATATCTCTATAAATATATAACTCTGTGTGTAATGCATCTATATAAAATATATGATTTTCACTTTTTGAGTTGAATTACTGAAATAAATTACCTTTTGGATAATATTCAAAATTTATGAGATGCACCTGTAAATATGCACAAACGTTTTGCCTTTCATTTCTATTTTTAAAAGTTGTTTTACAAGGTAAGGGTTCACATTTACTTTACATGTTTAGCTAGGAGTAGGGTTAGGTTATAGGAGTGGCCTATTGTAAGGGATACATTTTAGCTTAGCATCGTGTAGGAATGCTTTGATTTTAATGTGTTCTATTGCACAAGCTTGGCCCTGATTACAAACCAATACAATGCAACTGTATATTTTATACAATAGTTAAACTAAACATACAGTTCATGGATACTGTACACTGTTACAAATGGAACTCCTAATTTTCTAGCAGTTACAAGTGTTTGAAAAAAAATATTTATGTATAAAACATACTTCTGAAGACACATTTGTTTAAAATTTTAAAACATAAGGGGTTTCTTGGAATTATGTTCATTTAGAGAGTACCCAGAATAAGTGCACCAACTTGAGGGGGTGGGGTGCATCAAATAAAATCATTCACAACAGAAGGTTCTTGACAAACACAGTCAAAAATGAAATGTTTCCTATAAATAGTATGTTAAATATCTTTATCTTTGATGATATTATTTTCTGGCTAGCTGCTTGTGTAGCTTAGAAAGTCTTATCTAAGCTGGACAATCAGCTTCTTCCTGTTCTTCACTGACAACTTTATCTTCCGTTATCTGAATTTTCAAAGCTATCCTTCACTTCCTGAAAAAAGGTTGTCAGTCTTTCTTAGACAGGCATGCCTAGACCTGCCCAGCCCCACCCCCATTCCTCCTAACCTTCACAAAACATGCTCTCCTGTCTTCATAGCCTCATTTATGCTAGCAGCTTCTCCTGAGAGAGAGGGAGAGAGAGGGGGGGTCGTGTGACCGGCGCAATATATGAAAAAAATAAGGTACAAAGGAAAAATTTTGATACAGACTGATTTCTATTGCTCATTAAATGTGAGTAATGAGTTTTAGGCTCCTTTTCCAATAGTGCGACTTGTCCTGTGACTTTGGACATAGTCGTATGACAAATCACAGCCCATTGATTTCAATGGCACCCCTTCCCATCTATACCACTTTGAAAATCAGGGACTTTGAAAAGGTGCCTGCACTACCTTGATGCAACTTTGATCTAGAGAGTGTAAAGTTGGATCAAAACTGCATTCTCTGGATCAAAGTTGCATCAAAAGTTGCATCAAAGTAGTGCAGGTACCTTTCCAAAGTTGCTGAGCTTCAAAGTCGCATGACAAGTCGTACTAGTGTAAAAGTAGACTCCGCGTGGTTGACTGTACTATGATCATTGTAAACTGTGAGCTGAGAGCCCAGAGCACTTCCAGCTACACTGACAGTCCCCCCCCCCCCACCTGTGTCCAGCTTCCTTCTTTTATGGTAGTCTTAATTCAAAGCCCATCACAGCTATACTGTATATGTGCACTGCACCTCCTCCCGTGTCCTCTGTGCCCAATGCATCGTCACTGATGAGAGAACACTAGACGGAACCTATGATCAGCTCCTCCCATTCTGTATACATCCACTGGCTACACAGGAACAGTTCCCCCACCCTGGAAATTATGTCACTAGCTTTCAGTAACCACACCCACTTGAATGCTCTTGGACTCAGCAGGAAGAGGAATTGAAATCATGTGACAGCACTGAAAACTGCAAAATAAAGGTAGAAAAACTGAGATTCTTTCATGTTGACACGTAAGGCTCACATTAATGATTACAGGGCAGAATTTAAGGTATTAGGCTGTACTTCAGCTTTAAAGAAGTATATATTATATTAGGTCACAAGACCAAGCAAAGGGGACTTGTTCAGGAGCGTCTCTGGACCTGAGCATAGTAGGCCAGTAAGGTGGGGCACTATACCCAGCTAGATATGGATCATGTATTGAAGCCTTTCATTTAGCATCGACTCTGCTGCAGCTATGTTGTTTGGTTCTAAAGATCCTACATCAAATGACTCAACACTAGTTGTTTATTTAGTTAATAAAATTTATCTTGAAAGTTTACAATGCACATCTTTTCAATATTTTAACATGGTTTTATGCTACATCTAATTACATCTTATTTATTAGGTTAGGTACTGAACTGACAGGTTCTTTTATGGAATATTCTTCATTCATTTAGACATTTTCAGTAAATGTTTGCCGTGATTAGAAATACGTGACAAAGGATACTGTTTGCTCAAAATCTGTACTATAATTAAATCACCAGGTCAATGACATTGAAAGTCAGTGTGTGGTTAGAATTTACATTATGTGCTGTCAGAACACTTTCAGTTAGATACAAACATGCTTTTATTTAAAATGGTATGTTAAACTTATTGTGAAGTTTTATATTTTAAAGAATGTTTATTGAGTTACATTTTACCTAAATGACCTTAAGGCAAATTGTGCTGTGCTAAACATGAAAAGGTATTATTAAAGCGGATTTCACCATTTGTGATTCAAATATATTATTTAGCAATCCCTTCAACTGAGCTCTCATACCTCGCAAATGCTTGTCATCATTTACATCTGCTATTACCTTACCCCCACACGAGCAGAACACAGAATAATACCCCACTCTTTACATAAGTACTAGCAATTTACTTTTTAAATATATTTAAAGGCCAATGCCAAGAACAATTTGTAATCTTAATTATGTATATACAGGGCTTTTTTTTTTTTATCAGGAAATAGGTACAGGAATTCAACCACGACCCCCAAACTTTGAAAAATCTGAACAGCAATTAGTGGGTGTGGTCAAATTTCACTAACAGTGGGGGGGGGGGGATTTAAAGGGGCATTACCACTTGCTGACCACCCGCCGCAGATATACTGCGGCAGGGCGGCTCAGCTGCGCATAATCACGTACATATATGTGATTATGTGCACACGATTTCAGCAGCGTGCGTAACTCCGAAACTGGGCTCCCGCTGTGATTAGACACAGCGGGAAGGAGCCCAAGAGATGATCGGCAGCAATGGCCCCAGGCCTCCCGCGATCTTCAGAGCTGCCTGCTTATCTAAACAAAGCATCCGGCTTTTCTGTCAGAGAGGCAAGGAAAGATCTCTCTCTGCCTCTGTCCAGCCCATCCCCCCACACTGTCAGTAAGCACGAGTAGGCATACTTTTAACCCCTATATCACCCCCAGTGTTAACCCCTTCCCTGGCAGTGCAATTTATACAGCAACAGTGCATATTATTTAGCACTGATTACTGTATTAATGTCACTGGTCCCCAAAAAGTGTTAAAAATGTCAGTTAGGATCTGTCCGCCGCAATGTCGCAGTCCTGCTAAAAAACGCTGATCTCCGCCAATACTAATAAAAAATAAATATATAAAAAGTCCAAAAATCTATCCCGTAGTTTGTAAAAACTATAACTTTTGCGCAAACCAATTCAAATATGCTTTTTGGGATTTTTTTTTACCAAAATATGTAGCAGAATACAAATTGGCCTAAACTGAAAACAAATTAGATTTTTTACATTTTTTTATTGGGAATGTTATATAGCAGAAAGTGCATAACAATGTATATGACAATAGATATCATGTCCCAATGGTGGGCATGTCATAAATAAATGTTCATAAAAAATTCATTAGAAGTATCCCAGTGAGAGGATATATCTTAAAAGATCACACGTGTAGATGAGTCCACCACCGTATAAGTGAATTTCAAACTCACCAGAGCCAAATGCTGTCTATGTTATAGGACAGCAATAGGGTGTGTAACAGTAAACTCCATGATCACTTGAAACCTGGGTTATCAGTGACATCCAGTCATGAGGACATCCTCTAGCAGGTTAAACAGCTCAGCACATAATATGGAAGAGTTCAAATAGAAAGAAGAGGCTCATGGTTTAGTACAAATTAAAAATTAATTTTAATAAAATGTAACACTGAAAAAAACAGTACAGTGTACATAAGATAAAACAATGATATTATAAAAAACTCACATCGAAAGCCACCCCTTCAAAATTTGAAGCAATGGCTAGAGCTTGGCAAAGCTTCTGAAGATGCGTGGGATGCGAAACGGCCGTACAGCTATTACCTCTATACCTAAGGTCCAGCCATCGCTTTAAATTTTGAAGGGGTGCCTTTCGATGTGAGTTTTTTATAATATTGTTTTATCTTATGTACACTGTACTGTATATCCTCTCGCTGGGATACTTCTAATGAACTTTCTATGAACATTTATTCATGACTAGGGATGATCAAACGGTTCGGGTCAACCATCGGTTCGGCCCGAACATTGGGTGTTCGAGGTTCGGCCGAATTTAGAACTTTTTGCCCAAAAAATTCGGAATTCGGCAACCAGAACCGCCCAAAATGCAATGCTTCAGGAAATGGGCTTTAAAAGCCCGTGATTGGACCAGAACCATTAGCAAAAGCCAATTGAGGGGGCAGGAGAATGCTAGGAATGTGATTGGAGTGACTAGGGGGTCCCTAGACCAATCATTAGTGAATACGCCCCCCAGTATATAAGATCGCCCCCGCCATATTCCTAGCATTGTTATACTGGACATGGAAGAGAGTGGAAGCAGTTCTGTTAATTTTACTTTAAAAGTGTCATTTAGCATTTATTAGTGTGAGGAAAGGGATATCTAGTGTAGTTAGAGTGCTCCTTTATGACAATTTTTAAGAACTTTTTTTGTGTGATTTTGTGTCTGGGGGGTCTAAAAGGTGTACCTGTGAAGTTTCAGCTCTGTAGCATGTCCAGAACCAGAAAAAAAAAGGATTGTATGTATTAGAAAACTTTCAGCTCAGGGGGTTAGCTTCTCTCCTCGGTTTTCACACCTTGCCGGTTTCAAAGCAGGCATTTTTTTGGGTTCTTTGCAGTCAGGAAAAACATCTGAACTTGTGTATAGTGGTACTGTGCACAAGTTCAGATGTTTTGCCTGCCTCCAAAAACCCCCCAAAAATGCCAGCAAAAACACACCTGGGCATTTTTTTTTTTTGACGCTAGCGTTTTTTTGGCATTTTTTTGGGTTCTTTTGAGGCAGGCAAAACATCTGAACTTGTGTATAGTGGTATATATACACACATACATATATTTATATACACACCTAGACATATATAGGTGTGATAGTAGCAGAAATATATTACTGTAAATGATTTCATTAGCGCAAGCATATATTTCTGCTACTATCAGACCTATATATGTCTAGGTGTGTATATAAATATATGGATGTGTGTATATACACCACTATACACAAGTTCAGATGTTTTGCCTGCCTCAAAAGAACCCCTAAAAATGCCAAAAAAACGCTAGCGTCAAAAAAAAATAAAAATTCCCAGGTGTGTTTTTGCTGGCATTTTTTGGGGGTTTTTGGAGGCAGGCAAAACATCAGAACTTGTGCACAGTACCACTATACACAAGTTCAGATGTTTTTCCTGACTGCAAAGAACCCAAAAAAATGCCTTCTATTAAACCGGCAAGGTGTGAAAACCGAGAAGCCATATTGGTGAAGATCTAAAAGTTTTCTAATACAAACAATCTTTTTTTTTTATGGTTCTGGACATGCTACAGAGCTGAAACTTCACATGTACACTTTTTAGACCCCCCCCCCCCCCAGATACTAAATCCAAAGTAAAAATCAAAAAATCTCTCTCTTTTTTTTTTTTTTTAATTTTTCAATAATTGGCTTTTTTTATCAAAAATGACAGTTTTTAAGAATTTTTTGTGTGATTTTGTGTCTGGGGGGTCTAAAAGGTGTACCTGTGAAGTTTCAGCTCTGTAGCATGTCCAGAACCAGAAAAAAGATCATATAGGTGTTAAAGGAGGGTCCCACATCCCTGTTCTACTGAAAAATTATCTTTTTTTTTTTTCATGGTTCTGGGCATGCTACAGAGCTGAAACTTCACATGTACACTTTTTAGACCCCCCCCCCCCCCCAGATACTAAATCCAAAGTAAAAATCAAAAAATCTCTCTCTTTTTTTTTTTTTTTAATTTTTCAATAATTGGCTTTTTTTATCAAAAATGACAGTTTTTAAGAATTTTTTGTGTGATTTTGTGTCTGGGGGGTCTAAAAGGTGTACCTGTGAAGTTTCAGCTCTGTAGCATGTCCAGAACCAGAAAAAAGATCATATAGGTGTTAAAGGAGGGTCCCACATCCCTGTTCTACTGAAAAATTATCTTTTTTTTTTTTTCATGGTTCTGGGCATGCTACAGAGCTGAAACTTCACATGTACACATTTTAGACCCCCCAGACACTAAATCCAAAGTCAAAATCAAAAAATCTCTTTTTTTTTTTTTCAATAATTGGCTTTTTTTATCAAAAATGACAATTTTTAAGAACTTTTTTTGTGTGATTAATAGTTAATGGGGCATGACCCAGAACCCTAGGCACTTTTTAGGGGCATTTATTGGGTTTAGGGCTTAAAAATGGTGTTTTTTGATTACCGAAGTTCGGGTCCCATTGATTTCAATGGGGTTCTGAAATCCGGGCTGAACTTTCGGGAAGTTTTCAAAAGTTCGATCATCCTTATTCGTGACATGCCCACCATTAGGACATGATATCTATTGTCATATACATTGTTATGCACCTTAATTCGTTTGCACTTATCATATTTAAGCGCTGCATTTTTGTTTTACTTTTGATAATTTAGTGTATGTATATTTTGCACTTTTTTGCTAGCAGCTTTTTCACTTTATTATAAGCGCTGATTCACATTCTTTTGTTTTTGATATAGGAGAAAGTAAAAAATATTGCTTTTTTTTCAAAATTGTCGCTTTTTTTTTGTTTATAGCGGAAAATCTAAAAACCGCACAGGTGATCAAATACCACCTAAAGAAAGCTCTATTTGTGGGAAAACAAGGACAATAAAATGTATGTGGGTACGGCGTCGCACAACCGCGCATTTGTCAGTTAAAGTAATGTAGTGCCGAATCACAAAAAATGGCCTGGTCATTAAGGGGGTAAAACCTTCCGGGGCTAAAGTGGTTTAATACCAGGAGTGCATAGTTCGGGAAAGGGGGGCCTTCACACAAAGCACAGAGTTTGGGGGTGCGCTACGTACATAGTGCAGAATTCAGGGGTGCGCTACACACAGAGTGCAGAGTTCAGTCTTTTTCCACAGCTGCTTACCTCTGTATCGCCTATCCACATCCCCTCCCTCCACTGCCCCCATCTTCTCCTTTCCTCCTTAAAAGCTCCACCATCTTTCACGTGTCTTACTTTTGTTGCTGTATTAAGCAGAAGCACCCAGTCGGCTCTAGTGCCTCCCTGCACACTGTAGTTAGCTCTGCCTCTCTCTTGCAGGGAGATCATCCAGTGGGGGTGTCGGCATCTGCACTGCTCCCTGGGCACCTGGGATGTATATGGACTGCCTGTGCTTTTACACCCAACTGCCATCCAATCCACTAGAGGGATGGGGAAAGCATCCCCATTCGTCTGTTTTTAGCGGACAGGATCGGATCAGTTGTCGACGGGTGTCAACGGGCACATGACTGTTGACACTCGCCGCTCCATACAGGAGACTGGAGGGTCCGATTAGGTGTGCCTGAAAAACTAACAGGTGGATCTGATCAGTCTGGCTTAGTGAAAGGGCCCTTAAAGAATATTCACAAGTACTAATACATTGACAGTTAGTACTAAGCTGCACATATACCGTACTAGGGGTCCTGGTCTGAGGAGAAGGAAAAGGTGGAAGAGAGAGAAAAATAAAAAGGGAGAGGTCAAGGAGGAAAAGGATAGATATAGGGAGAGAGTAGTTTTATGATTTGATTAATTCAGTTTTTGAATGAGTGCTGAACCCTCTGTTCTGAGTAGGAAGGAACATGCAAATCTTTGGACCTGGACCTAAAATGACAGGCTTAAGTATAGTACACACCGTTAGTCTTTTTTTTTCAACCCACTGGGTTGAATGAAAAAAAAAACCTGACAGCTCCAGTCAGAACCGCTGTACTAACAATCTGATGTTAGTACAGCAATCTTCCCCACTGAGCTATTTTGTTCTGACCCCCGCACCACAACACTCTGGTCAGAGCTCTCAGCCATTGGCTAAAAGCAATGCTTGGAAGCCAGTCAACTGCTGTTTTTTCAGCATGCACGTCCGTTGGAAGCTGGCTGAAAGGACCAGCTGCTATACACACGGGCTGGATGATTTTATTGAACCGGCTGATGTCGCCTGACATTTGGCCTGTGTATGCAAGGCTTAAGTGTATCCATAAGAAACCTGAACTTAATAAAAAATAGGAGATGCCCCCAAGATGTTGTCAATATGGAAAAAGTACAGGGGAATAAATATATTAAAGCTGAACTCCAGTCAAAAACTGTTTTTGTCCACTTGCACTGTAAAAAAAAAAAAAAAAAAAAAAACACTAATAAAGGGTGTGCTACAACTGTTGATGTAATTATGTTACTTTCTTTCCTTCTTCCTATACATTACAGTAAATACTGAATGTTCAGAGCCAAAACTAGGGCTCCAGCTGGAATACACTGATCACAGCAGGTCACCCTCTCTACAGCTTCATTTCGGAAACATCTTGCATTCTTTTAAATGAATGCAAGACATTTTGTGATTGGAGGAGGTGGGATCATAACATTTATCTAAACCTCCTTGACTCACAGACCACCTTGCATCCATTAAAAAGAATGCAATACATTGTTTTGAATGGACAAGCTGAAAAAGCGAATGGCTGTGATCTATATACTCCAGCTGGAACTGTAGGTAGGTCCTGTAGGAGGGGATGAAAACAAAAGTCTTACATTTTGCAGAATTGCACATTTCTTCAACATTATTGGACTATCAGGTGTTGCTTTAGTGTGTGTCAGTATGTAAGTGTAGTGTAACAACCTCATTAGTGTTCTGCAGTTTGTTCAAAATCTCTTTATTGAGTAAGGCTGCCAGCATCACAAATTTTGCAAGGAAACGAAACCACTTTATCCTTTTACAGACAAGGATGGTGCCATCTTAGCCTCTGTTTAGATATACATTTGCCATGGTGCTGTACATGTGGTCAGATATGACACCTGACATTTGTGGGCATGATAGCTTAGTTGAGAGTTGATATAAGCACACTAGCAATTGTGACATCATAGGCATGCCTTAAATGTAGTATATACAGGCATTCATAGGCACAATGTAAATAAAATAACACTGACTACCATAAGAATGGGGAAAGCTAGAAAACCACAGGGGAAGGGGGTCCAGTGGGAAAGGGGGAGTCCTTAGGGATACACTTAAAGAACCTGGTAAAAGTGATCAGGCAGCTATTATATCCTTTTAATGCAAAACCTGGAGCCTGCTAAAATAAATAAATACATAAATAAATAAATAAATAAATAAAATAAGCAAGCCATATGAAAGTCACTATTCAGCTATTAGCTTGTTTTAACCATTTGATTGCCAACTCATGTGGGGAACATTACTTGCAGTTAAAGGGTAATTTGACAGGAAGCTCAGGAACAAAAAATATAAAAAAGTAAGGTAAACAGATATGTATGTATGTAGTAGAGGTAAGTAAGTCCTTGCCATATACTGTATGAATTTCAGCTGGTTCCAGGGGAACTGGCAGACATTTGGTCAGTAATTAACACTGTCAACCACCTCCTGCTCAGCCTTTCTTGAATAAAACATCGAAGGAGCCAAGAAATAAATCATTGGCTGCAAAGTGGCTGCATCCAATTATGTGCAGCCACTTTTCAGGTAGTTTATCCCCTTCCCGCCAATGTAACGCAAATATGTCGCCTCGGCTTCAATTGGTTGTACCGGGTGATGCCTGCAGCTAGAGGCATCAACCTGGTACCGTTTTTTAGAACTGACAGTCATGTAATAGCAATCGATGGGGTTGTTATTACAAAGAGCAGGAGGGGACATCCTCCCCTCCTGCCACCTTCCGCGGCTCCCACTGGGAAACCTGAGCTACCGGCCAGCACGTCTGCCGGCTGGCCTAAGACCCAAACAAAGCCGGATTCGGCTATGATCGGGTCAACAATGTAGAAACCGGGAAGCGATGTCAGCATGACATCACTCCGAGTACTGGAGCTTTAAAGGCGCCAGATTAAAAAAAAAAAAAAATGACAGCATTCAGAACAGTCAAACTTGGCGTTTTGAATTCTTTTAAGTGCAGAGAAGGGATTTGGGGTCTTTTAGACCCCGATCCCTCCATAATGAGTACGTTTCTGCCTATTACTATCACAAGGGATGTTTACATTCCTTGTGACAGAAAAAAAAGTGATCAAAAAAATGAAAGGTAAAGTGTAAAAATAAAATAAATAAGAAAAAAGAATTTAAAGCGCCCCATCCCTCTGTGCTTGCGTGCAAAAGCGAATGCGTATATAAGTCGCGCCCGCATATGTAACTGGTGTTCAAAGCACACATGTGAGGTATTGCCGCAATCATTAGAGCGAGAGCAATAATTCTAGCACAAAACAGGTAACCTTTAACATTTTTTTAAAGCCCTGCTTATGGAAATTTTTAGGTGCCATAGTTTGTCGCCATTCCACGAGTGTGCACAATTTTAAAGCGTGACATATTAGGTATCTATTTACTTGGCGTAACATCATCTTTCACATTATAAAAAAAAATTGGGACAACTTTACTATTCTGTTTTTTTTTAATTCATGAAAGTGTATTTTTTCCAAAAAAATTGCAATTAAAAGACAGCTTTGCAAATATCGTATGACATAAAATATTGCAATGGCTGCCATTTAGATCTCTAGGGTCTGTGCTAAATATATATATATATATGTGTATATATATATATATATAATGTTTGGGGGTTCTAAGTAATTTTCTAGCAAAAAATACTGATTTTAACTTGTAAGTAACAAATGTAAAAAAAAAAAGGCTTAGGCATTAAGGGGTTAATAACTGGTGGGGCTGGCTATAAAAATACAAGATCTGTAGTGGGAGAGTTGCTGTAAAGTGTGCATGGAGGAATCTCTTAATTTTTTAACAGAAAAAAAAAACAGGGTATAGCTAGTTTAAAGAGGAAGTAAACTTCCTCTGCAAACTTTTACCTATAGCAGGGGTCTTCAAACTTTGGCCCTCCAGCTGTTCAGGAACTACAATTCTTATCATGTCTAGTCATGTCTGTAAATGTCAGAGTTTTACAATGCCTCATGGGATGTGTAGTTCTGCAACAGCTGGAGGGCCGTAGTTTGAGGATCCCTGACCTATAGGTAAGCCTATAATGAGGCTTACCTATAGGTAGTGTAAATATCTCCTAAACGTGTACCTTTTAGGAGATATTTACATGACATGCAGCCAGTGACGTCACTGGTGCATGCTCTCCGAAGGAACAGCCACTGGTGCCGTGCCTTCGGAGCCCCGTGCCGTGAATGGCGACTCCCACGTGCATGCGCGGAAGTGATGTCATCGCAACTTAGGCCAATTACAGAGCCCGCAAACCTGGAACTAACTCCAGGGAAAATGTCAGCGTAAATGTAATGCGCTAGTATGTGATGCAGTTAAAGGGTTATACTGCATACTAGCATACTTTGGTTAACTTTCAGAGATCTCTTTTTTTATTTTTTTTACAAAATGGACAGTTAAGGTACAGGAATCCCCCCTGTATGACTTTTATTAGATAAAATATCACCAGTAGGGGCACAGACAGTACAAAAGTTCACATTTTTTCTCACCCCATAAAATACTGAAAATGTTACTCTTTTGTTGCCTTTAAATCTTTCCTTGCAGTTTCATCATTGCGGGGGTAGGGTCTGTAAGGGGTTTCTTTCTTGTTCTTCTCTAAACATATTATTTAGATTCTGATTCTAGAATCATAGTACTGAATCTTGTTAAACCATGGTTGTCATTCTGCTAACAGAGCTCTTAGTATAGCAGTCAGGCTCTGATTCTATTATATTGTTCTAGTTTTGTTCTACCTTACATTACTTCAATAACATGTAATCAAACTGTATTGTCTCACTTAGAAAATTCTAACATGCAGACCTGACCCCCAAACTTCTTAAATAATTTTTAACATCTATAATACCTTGAATAACTGTAAAACCTAGGACCTGCTAGCCAAGCCTGTGGGGAATTGCACAAATGCACCTGAGCAGTCTTTGTTTCAGCATATAAGAAAGTAACACAAACAAGCAGACATCAACAATATTCATGTTGCTTTTGACAGTCTTTGGGGTTGATTTACTAAAGACAAGAGCAGTTGTTCCACAGCTTAGTAAATGAGCAGAAGCTCTGCTGTCTTCCATCATCCAATCATGTGCAAGCCAAAATGCAGTTTTTTCTATGCACGTGATTGAGTATTCTTTGCAAAGTGAAGCTTAACCTTACTTTCTAAGCCCTGGAGCAACTGTACTGTACTGTACTAAATGTTTTTAGTTAAGTTAAGAGAAGTTAAGAGAAGACATCGGCTGTGCCAGTATTTAACAAAGAGGACAAAGACAAGGTTTTCATATTTGTCCAGCCACTTCTTCCCTCCAAATTATGATACACTGCTGCCATAGACATAGCCATTGACCGTTGCCCAGTTTAAACAAAAATAGCCTGATTGTGAAATACTTAGGATGTACAGGTAAAGTGATACCAAACACACACTGATTAATTTACATTATGCCTTCTCTTTATGTCTATGGACGATGGCACTGTATTTATTTTAATAAGAAAAAAAATTGAAGCATCTTTTTTCTTTTTGGATATACAGCTGCCATGTGACCTAGCTCTTTCCCAGCCCATCTGCAGGGGAACATCAGTGGGAGGAGCTTTTAATCCTCTGCTGTCAGTCACATGTTAAAAAAAAATAGCCTTTTAAATACAAAGGAAAGATACATAATTAATATCAAATACATGTTTTAACTGGCATTCAAATATGTATTTGAACTCAAATCTTTATTATTTATGTGCAAAAACATGGTTTGGGCTATCTAGTGGGAGGTTCTGCCAATCACAGCTTTTTCACACCCCTCCAGCCTGTGCCTACTGTTTGTATGTGTTCTTAGAATTACAGGGAGGTGATGCCTGTATAATTCAACATGTAATATCCCATCCCCATTGTGTTTGGCTGTTTAGTGGGCATGGAGAAGGAGGAAAGGAGTGACTGTCATTTATTCGGAGCGTATATGCCCACATGTGTGACTCTATAGACACATGGGCTGCATAGATAAGAAAAAGGAGATAATGAGCAGCTTAGAATGCAACTGAACTAGAGCATGCTCAGTAGATGTGGCAACAGCTGATCTACAGAATCCCAGGCTGCAGTGGGGACACCGACAAGGAGGGAGGGACAGTGAACAGCAGGATCAGTTCACTGATCAGATCCACTTAAAGACCACCTGATGTGTATTTACTGCGGCAAAGTTGCGCTATTGCGTGAAACAACATACCTGTACATCGTCTCATTCAATAGGCACTGGATGGAGCATAGCGCCACCAGAGGCACCATCGCGCCGTGATTGGCTAGCGGGGATGTCAATCAACTGGTCTGGTGGACCTGACGTCCGCTGCCTTGTTTACGTCCGCTGACGTAAACAAGGCAGATCGCCGTTCTGCAAGGGGACAAGATGGAGATCTTGAGCTCCTGCTAAGCAGGAACCCGGATCTCTATCTTCCCCCAATTAGTGCAACCCACCCCAACAGTTAGCAAGCATCTCCTAGGGACACACGTAACCCTTTAATCGCCCCTGATGTTAACCCCCTTTCCTGCCAGTGTCATTAGTACAGTAACAGTGCAATTTTTTTTAGCACTGATAACTGTGTTAGTGTCGCTGGTCCTCAAAAAGTTACAAAAGTGTCAGTTAGATGTCCAATTTGTCTGCCACAATGTCACAGTCCTACTAAAAATCACGGATCACTTCCATTACTAGTAAAAAAACATAAATAAATAAAAATGCCATAAAAATATTGCATCATTTGTAAACACTATAACTTTTGCGCAAACCAATCAAAATACACTTATTGGGATTTTTTTCTTACCAAACATATGTAGCAAAATACATATTGGCCTAAATTGATGAAAAAAATTAGATATTTTAAATTTTTTTTATTGACTGTGTTTTATAGCAGAAAGTAAAAAATATTGCTTTTTTTCAAAATTGGCGCTCTTTTTTTTTTTGTTTATAGCACAAACAATAAAATACTACCAAAAGAAAGCTCTACTGGTAGGAAATAAACAACATTAATTTTATTTAGCTTTACACGACCGTGCAATTGTCAGTTAAAGTAAAACAGCGCCATAGCGGAAAATATCGCCTGGTCATTAAGGGGGTAAAACCTTCTGGTCCAGATGTGGCTAAATAAACTTGCCATTAACCACTTGCTGTCTGACCCATAGCAGACGTACTCCTATAGGGCGGCTCCCCTGTGCAGAATCACATATATACATGTGATATATGTGATTCTGCACTACTGCCTAGGGGACGCACATGCATGCTGCTTGCGGCCCACTTCAGCTGTGATTAACGGAATGGGGATCTGCCTGTACACAAGGCAGATCTCTGTTGTCACAGAGGGGAAGGGATGGACTTTGTGCTCCTGCAAAGTAGGGAACAAAATCTATCTCTTCACCTAGTAAAAGCATTACACACATGCCACCAAAACACTGGCTAGGCATACAGTTAACCCTTTGATTGCCCTAGATGTTTAACTCTTTCCCAGCCAGTGTCATTAGTACAGTGACAGTGCATATTTTTAGCACTGATCACTGTATTAGTGTTACTTGTTCCTGCAAAGTGTCAAAAATGTCATTTAGTGTCTGATTGTCTGCTGCAATATCGCAGTCCCTTTATAAGTCACTGATCGCTGCCATTACTAGCATAAAAAATAAATAAATAACAATTCCATAAATAAATACCATGGTTTGTAGATGTTATAAGGTTTGCATAAACAAATTAATAAAAGAATATTGGGTTTTTTTTTTTTACCAAAAACATGTAGCAGAATACATATATATATATATATATATATATATATATATATATATATATATATATATGTATATATATATTTTTTTTTTTTTTATTGTCTGTATTTTTTGTTCATAGCAGTGGTGATCAAATACCACCAAAAGAAAGTTCTATTTTGGGGGGAAAAAATTACATACATTTTATTTGGGTACAGTGTTGCATGACTGTGCAATTGTTAATTAAAATAATGCAGTGCCATGTTGCAAAGAAATGGCCTGGTCATGAAGGGGGGGGGGGGTAAATCTTCCGGAGGTCACACATGTCAGTAGGATCTTCAGAATCTGATGCTTATGGCTGTCTCCTCCACCCACTGTATGCTATAATTTCATTTGCTGTATGCTACATCATTGGTAAGACCCTGCAGTAGAGGTTTAGTATGCTGAAGATCCTACTGGCCCGTGTAACTCTACAATAGAGTAAAGATTGAAGTGACGAATGCCAAGACTGGTAAGTGGTAAGCATTGATCATGTTGTTTGGCAAGCTGTTTGTTATGTATGATATGTGCCATGACTAGGTGCTTAGGCTGTGTCTTTTTTTGTCTTCAAAGCAAATCATTAGAATGGAATCCTAAAAAGATACAGATGCATTCTATATTTTTTCTAAAGTCTTAATTGATGTGGTTTACCAATTCAATTAATATTTAATATGCTGTTTACAGGACGCCTATTTTGTTACTGATTTGCTTTTAAAATGTACTTTTATTTTCTGGCATACCACCTTCAAAATCTCACTGCTTGGAACTGCAGTTGAACCAATTTAAAGAGGAAGTAAACCCTCCTCAGGAAGTTGTACCTATAGGTAAGCCTATGATAAGGCTTACCTATAGGTACTGTAAATATCTCCTAAACATGTACGGTTTAGGAGATATTTACCTTTAATGCAGCCAGTGACGTCACTGGCGCATGCGCTCTGAAGGAACGGCTGATCGTGCCGTTCCTTCAGAGCCCCGTGCCGTGACCGTCGGCTCCCACGCGCGTGCGCGGGAGTGACGTCACCGCGGCTCCGGCCAATCAGATAGCCGGATGCCGCGATCCCGGAAGACGGGCGACTGAACATGTCGCTCGTCATACAGGTAAGAGTTCGGCACGGCGGGGGCTCGTTCTAAGGTAAGTATTTCATAATGAGCTAGTATGCGATGTATACTAGCTCATTATGTCTTTCTCTTGCAGGTTGTAAAAAATAAAAAAAATTTTTGAACGAGTTTACAACCTCTTTAATTTTGACAGTGTAATCTCATATTGAGCAATTGTAAAGTATGCAAAACTAGCAGTCACTATGCTAACTCAAATGTCATGTTAAATGTGGTTAAGGGAGTGTTAAATGAATTGTAAATAAGAATGTTTTTATACTCCAATATTTTTATTAAATTTCTTCACATACATAATAAATACACATTGAACATAAAAGGACATTACAGTATAAAGTATAACATAGTAAGAATGTTTTTAGTATCACAGGAAAATTTATGGTAACTGGTCATACACAAAGGAAACAGTCAGGCTCTTGGACTTGTACACTGTTTGGTGCTTGTGGGTCAATCTAAAATCTTTTACTTCCCCTAGTAAAAGCACCACACATAGTAAACACTGGCTAGGCACATATTTAATCCTTTGATTGCCCTAGATTAGGGGTCTTCAAACTACGGCCCTCCAGTTGTTCGGGAACTACAATTCCCATCATGCCTAGCCATGTCTGTGAATGTCAGAGTTTTACAATGCCTCATGGGACGTGTAGTTCTGCAACATCTGGAGGGCCGTAGTTTGAGGATCCCTACCCTAGATGTTTACCCCTTTCCCAGCCAGTGTCATTAGTACAGTGACAGTGCATATTTGTAGTACTGATCACTATATTAGTGTCACTGGTTCCCAAAAGGTTTCAGTGTCCGAATAGCCCCCAGAAATGGCAGATGGGTTACTGTAGGTTCAGGAAGACTTAGAGGGGTGGATAGAAGACATGTCCCACAGTCGGTGGTTCTCCAAAATTCATTTGCAGCACTCTCAGAATGTAAGGACAACATGGATATGGACTCAAGCACAGAGGGTGAGAAACCATCGACTCCTATGTCTAATGTATGCAAGACTGCAGCCAAGGACAAAAAAGATAAAGTGAAGTCTCAAAGGAAGCAGCTGTTGCTGGGTGATTCAATCATAAGAAGTGTGGAGCTTAAAGAAAATGGTTTTGTGAGATGTCTCCCTGGTGCTACTGCTAGACGAGATAGAAGACGTATTATTAATATTGTTAAGCAAGCAAAGCAGGAAGGGGACGTGGATGTTCTTGTCCATCTAGGGACAAATGACCTGGCTTGCAATGAAGTGTCAGAGGTGAAAAAATCTTTTATCACACTTGGAAATGACGTACAGGATTTTGCATCCACCATTTCATTTTCTGAAGTTCTGCCTGTGCATAATGTTCAGAATGATAGGCAGAGGCGCATAAAGGAGTTCAACATATGGCTTAGTAAATGGTGTCAAGAGCAGGGATTTGGCTTTGTTTCTCATGATAGCTCTACTTGGAATAGAAAGGAACTGTACAAAAAAGATGGTTTGCATCTTTCTCTCAAAGGAACAAATGTACTTAGTGAACAACTCCAAGAATTTGCGAAAGAGTATTTAAACTAGGAAGGGGGGCAAAAGAGTGGAATTACAAGAGTCCAATTGCCCCCCGAAACAATGCCAGAACAGGTCAGAAGCACAGAGGTTAAGAAATGATAAGCTCAGAGTCCTGTCTACAAATGCTCGCAGTTTAGGTAAAAAAATCAATGAACTTGGGTCAATTATGGCATCTGAGAATGTAGATTTAGTGGCTGTTACGGAGACATGGTTTAATGAAAGAAATGACTGGGACATAACCATACCAGGGTACTCTTTATACAGAAGAGACAGAGAAGGCAAGAAAGGAGGAGGAGTGGCCCTGTATGTGAAAGATAGCATTAAATCTAACCTAATACAAGTTGGTGAAGCCAACATAGAGTCAGTTTGGGTTACGTTGCAGTTTGCTAATCATGCAGTAACTCGTGTAGGTGTGATATATAGACCACCTGGTCAAGTCAAAGAACTAGATGATCTACTAGTTGAAGAAATAGCTAAAATGACAATGAAAGGAGAAGTTATCATTATGGGAGATTTCAATCTTCCAGATATAAACTGGAAAACCAAAATAGCAAGTTCTACCAGGAGTACAGATATTCTAAACTCCCTACTGGGGTTGTCTCTGCAACAAGTGGTTGAGGAGCCAACCCGGAGGGGGGCCATTTTGGATCTGGTATTCACAAATGGGGATTCGGTATATGATGTCATTGTAGGCGAAACCTTGGGATCCAGTGATCACCAGTCAGTGTGGTTTAATATAAGAACTGTGAAAGAGTCACACCACACAAAAACAAAAGTTTTAGATTTTAGAAAAACAGACTTTTCAAAAATGAAATTAGTCATAAATGAGTCCTTATCAGACTGGTACGGATTACATGGAGTCCAGGAGAAATGGGACTACTTAAAAGGTGCATTATTGAAGGCAACAGAAAATTGCATTAGACTTGTCAGTAAAAGCAAAAAAAGGAAGAGACCACTGTGGCACTCAGCAAAAGTCGCCCAAATCATTAAAAATAAAAAGCTAGCATTTTGTAATTATAAAAAAACCCAGAGCAATGAAGATAAGGAAATCTACAAGATTAGGCAGAAAGAGGCCAAGCAAGTTATAAGAACTTCTAAAGCGCAGGCAGAAGAAAAACTAGCTCAGTCTATGAAAAAGGGGGATAAGACATTCTTCAGATATATAAATGAAAAAAGGAAATTAAAACAAGGAATAACTAAATTAAAAACAAAGGACGGAAGGTATGTAGAAGAGAATAAAGGGCTAGCCGACTGCCTTAATGAATACTTCTGTTCAGTTTTTACAGAAGAAAAAGGAGAAGGACCTCCACTTGAAAGGATGACTAATGAATCATTTGATGCATGTGTCTTTACAGAGGAAGACGTTCTAAGATTGCTGTCTAAAGTGAAGACAAATAAGTCACAGGGTCCTGATGAGATACACCCAAAATTATTAAAAGAGCTTAGTGGTGAGCTGGCAAAACCATTAACAGATTTATTTAACCAATCATTAGTAACAGGAGTCGTCCCGGAAGATTGGAAATTGGCAAATGTCGTGCCCATTCACAAGAAAGGTAGTAGGGAGGAATCGAGCAACTATAGACCAGTGAGTCTGACATCAATAGTAGGCAAATTAATGGAAACACTATTAAAGGATAGGATTGTGGAACATCTTAAATCCCATGGATTGCAAGATGAAAAACAACATGGGTTTACTTCAGGGAGATCATGTCAAACAAATCTTATAGATTTTTTTGACTGGGTGACTAAAATAATAGATGGTGGAGGTGCAGTAGACATTGCATATCTAGATTTTAGTAAGGCTTTTGACACTGTCCCACATAGAAGACTTATCAATAAACTGCAGTCATTGAGCATGGACTCCCATATTGTTGAGTGGATTAGGCAGTGGCTGAGTGACAGACAACAGAGGGTTGTAGTCAATGGAGAACATTCAGAACAAGGTCATGTTACCAGTGGGGTACCTCAGGGATCTGTACTGGGACCAATTTTGTTTAATATCTTCATAAGTGATATTGCAAAAGGCCTCGATGGTAAGGTTTGTCTTTTTGCTGATGACACAAAGATATGTAACAGGGTTGATGTTCCTGGAGGGAAACGCCAAATGGAAAAGGATTTAGGAAAACTAGAAGAATGGTCAGAACTCTGGCAACTGAAATTTAATGTGGATAAGTGCAAGATAATGCACCTGGGACGTAAAAACCCAAGGGCAGGATATAGAATATTTGACACAGTCCTGACCTCAGTATCTGAGGAAAGGGATTTAGGAGTAATTATTTCAGAAGACTTAAAGGTGGGAAGACAATGTAATAGAGCAGCACGAAATGCCAGCAGAATGCTTGGATGTATAGGGAGAGGTATAAGCAGTAGAAAGAGAGAAGTGCTTATGCCGCTGTACAGAACACTGGTGAGACCTCACTTGGAGTATTGTGCGCAGTACTGGAGGCCATATCTCCAGAAGGATATAGATACTCTAGAGAGAGTTCAGAGAAGAGCTACTAAACTAGTACATGGATTGCAGGAAAAAACTTACCAGGAAAGGTTAAAGGACCTTAACATGTATAGCTTGGAAGAAAGAAGAGACAGAGGGGATATGATAGAAACTTTTAAATACATAAAGGGAATCAACTCGGTAAAGGAGGAGAGCATATTTAAAAGAAGAAAAACTACCACAAGAGGACACAGTTTTAAATTAGAGGGGCAAAGGTTTAAAAGTAATATGAGGAAGTATTACTTTACTGAGAGAGTAGTGGATGCATGGAATAACCTTCCTGCAGAAGTGGTAGCTGCAAATACAGTGAAGGAGTTTAAGCATGCATGGGATAGGCATAAGGCTATCCTTCATATAAGATAGGGCCAGGGACTATTCATAGGATTCAGATATATTGGGCAGACTAGATGGGCCAAATGGTTCTTATCTGCCGACACATTCTATGTTTCTATAGCCACCACAATATCGCAGTCCCACTATAAGTCGCTGATAGCTGCCATTACTAGTAAAAAAATAAATAAATAAATAAAAATTCCAGTATATATCCCATAGTTTTTAGACGCTATAACTTTATGCATAAACCAATTACTATAAGCTTAATGGGATTTTTTTGCCAAAAAACATGTAGCAGAATTCATATAGGCCTAAACTGATAAAGACATTCAATTTTTTTTTTTACATTTTTTTATTAGATGTGTTTTATAACAGAAAGTTTTTTTTTTTTTTTTTTTACAGCGCAAAAAATAAAAAAATAGTGGTAATCAAATACCACTAAAAGAAAGCTCTATTTGTGGAAAAAAAAGGACAAACAATTTGTTTGGGTACAGTGTCGGATGACCATGCAATTGTCAGTTAAAGTAGGGCAGTGCCGTATTGCAAAAAATGGCTTGGTCATAAAGGGGGTAAATCTTCCTGAGGTCAAGTGGTTAACTGGAAGCCAGTGAAGGGAGCAAAGAATTGATGTGATGTGGCAGTGATGGAGATGGTCCACCTAACCTAGATGCAGCAATCATAACCATAAGGAATAATCATAGGTCTGTAGGTCACAATACTCAAGCCTTGCTTTGTATATATACTGTACATCATATTAAATGCTGTGCTCATATATGTCCCAGATATTCTTCTTATGACCTGTAGGTATATGCAGCAAGACAGAAGCTAAAAGTTCTATTAATCTGTTTTGCTGCTCATATGCTTTAATGAATTATTATTCAGCATGTTTCTGACCCCACACTAATGTTTGATTGCATTCTCTTGTTTGTCCTGCTTCTTTTTTAGAAAATCGTATACAGTCCAGGCGCTTACAATCCAAAACACCCCTTACAGGAAAAATAATCGATTGAACCAGTGGTCACTTTAATAAATAAACCACTAACAATGCCGCAAGTCCCTAGCATGGGAAGTGGATGCAAAACATTGTAGACAAAACACGGGCAACGCACAGTAGTGGTATATATAGGGGATAACACATAACCCATACACAGTCAACAGGAGGCAAAATGGAAATAGTTTATTCATAATTGAAGATTGAAGAATAAAATAACAAAATACAAATGGTTACCACATAGTCCTGGTTGCCAGCGAAGACATTGATAAGGTCCCGTGTGTGTGCACCAAATAGACTAATTGTCACTCTCTCTCTTGGGATATTAAGACCCTTTGGATGGATGGATAAAAATTCTATGTGGGGTGAGGAGTGGATCCAGATGGGACACCGCCGGCCCGTGTGCCGGCTGTAACACAAAAGTGCCACAGGCAGCGCAACTTCTGGGGTTGACGTCATTGGGCAACCGAACCCAGAGCAGGAACCAGCGTGAAACTCAAACTTGCCTTGTTGCCATGACTACATGTTTCGTACGCATGTGCTTTGTAATTTTATCCTTCAGTCTTCAAATGTGAATAAACTATTCCCATTCTACCTCTTGCTGACTGTGTATGAGTTATGCGTTATCTCCTATATATATATATATATATATATATATATATATATATATATATACCACTACTGTGCGCTGCTCGTGTTTTGTCTATACTGCTTCTTTTTTAGCCTAATTTCCCTTCTAGTTTCATGGTTTTTGTTGGGTTTCTCTTTCTACGAATATCACACTCATGATGTGCTTGTTTACCCTTTTCTTTCCTCAGCCAAGTGTTGTCTCTTGTACTCAGTTTTCACTTGCATCTCTACTTTCAGCTCTATACTGCTTCTGTCTTTCATTACAATGCTGCTCCAAATTAAACATCTGTGTTCAATGTGCCAATCCATCTCCACTATTAGGGGCACCAATTAAGATGATAATCTCCTAGGTCTTGCATGTCCGGATGAGCCTCTGTCATATTTCTACCAATCTCTCTTTCAATCATGTCACTTTTTAATCCTGTCTTGGCAATGACTTTGGTAAAGCCAACATTTCTCTTCTGACTCTTGGCTTTTAACTTTGATGATCCATGTGCTGGTTTTGTTGTGTACCATACAGTAGAATCCCTGATTGTGCAGCAAGGAACTACTTGCTGTTGAGCACAACTATCTGTTCAAGTTATCACATCAACTTTCTTGTTCCGCACATATATTGTTTAGAGAATCATTTTGATAAAGTTCAACCAATTTCCAGTGTAAATTCTTAGTTCATTACTGTTTCCCATGTATTACATGTTCTTTAGGGGTATAATACATGGTCTTTATAGGGTTGACATGTGAAAATCTATTTGACTCTCTAGGTGAGGAGAATTTATAAACTTTACATGTTCCCAGTTGCATGGCTAAGATTCAGTTTGAAATGACCATAAACCAATTTAATATTCCATTAAGGCTCATTAACAAAAGAACATCACATTTATTGTGGATTCTATGAAAATTACAATAATTAAGCTTCAAATAACTAAAGCCAGACCAGCATTTTGTAACCCTGGAAACACATACATGTCTTAAAAGAACTGCAAAGCACCATTTAAGATCCAGCAATTGAACCTTTATTCATATAATGCTTGATCTCAACTGAAATTTATCAGGTATGTGAAACTCTGATCTCTGAGTAGGCAAGCTTCTGTCATGCTTAAACATCCATCTCAGAACTTGGTTCTTGAATTAAATCACTTCTGTTGCACAGCATGAATCAGTAAGAACATTTTTCAAAATGATAGGGCTTTAAAGTGCCCATTAAATTATCAGGTAGAGCTGATAATGAGCCCATTTATAGGTTGAAAATTACTGTTTCATATTGAACACGAAAGAAAATCTGGTCACGTGGTGATATTTTATGGATACTTCTTTTGCCTCTCTTTGTACACTGAAAAACATGGATATATTAGATTGGCTTGTGTGTGTGTGCTATCTACTTCTGGTAGAAAGATTTGAGAAAGTATAAAAGACGGTATCACTTTTAAAACATTTATAGAGTTGGTAGAAGTACACCCAGGGAAAATGTTTTTCTCTATTATCCATTGGGGTGCATAGCTTGTTAGTAAAAGATCTAGGGTTACACCACTGCCTACAGGAGAAATGACTTTAGACACAATAGAACTGACATTATCTGCCTGTGTGAGAAGTCACCTAAATGTGAGTGTGAAAGAGGGTTTTGCTAATAGAGAGTGTGATGGTGCTGGCATTGTGGGTGAAGCTGCATATGGGTATGCATACTTCAAAGTTAATAACGGGAGTTTGTCACAGGCCACCCATTTCTAATGAGGAGGTACTTGCACAGACAAAAAAGCACTGGGCAGTAGTAATGATTTGGTATTTTAACTACCTTAAAATTGACTGGAGTATTTTTTTTATTTTTGCTATTGGTCAAACTAGATAGACGCGGGTCTTTTTTTTGTAATCTAGCTATGTAACTAAGGACAGCCCTCTAAAGACTACAACCACGTGGCTGGACAGTGCTGCATCAGGGCTGAAGGCAAGTATTTGTCCTAGAGAGAGGCACTCAGGCAGGCAAGGGGGATTTATCAAAGGACAATTGTACAAAGATGCAGTTGACCTATCAGGTCATAGGTTGGGAGGTTATGTTTGGGATAAGTGTCAATGTTAAGAGAAGGGACAGGATTAAGTAACAAAATTGGGTTAAGTGTTAATGGCTAAAAATCTAAATTAAGTTAGGTGTTAGGGGTTGATTTTTTATTTTTTTTTCAAACATATTTTATTGGGAAATTTTCAGAACATTACAATCAGACAATCAAACAAGTCAAAAAGAAAAACCAGTATCTCGAAGCAAGACATATCTGAGTGTCAAAGTACATGCACGAAGGTCAATACTGGGTATATATCAAACAACAAGGGGGGGGCGGAGGCAGGGGGGAAGGGGGGAGGAAATAACTGGGAAGGGATACCATAATAATAATAACGGTGAAGCTCTACACTGGTAGAGAGTAAAAACCAGAAACATTCTTAGGCTGTAAGAGCTTTCCCAAAGCATTTCTAAATCAGACAGTAGGCTGAGGATATTTGGCAAGGTAGGAGTCCCATTTGGATGAGTGACACGGTGAGGGTGAGAGGGGTTGATTTTAAGGACTAGGTGAGGGGTTGAGTGTTAAGCTGGCCATACATTATACAATTTTCTTGTTCAATTTCCTTTAGATTTACATTCAATTATGTAGTGCAAGGACCTGCCTGATTACATACAAATTGAAAGTGTTTAGGTTTGACCCCCTATTATATGGTTTTAGTTAATCTAAAGGAAAAGCGTACAAACAAAAATGTATAATGTATACATTATACCTTACAGCCTTAGGGTACTGTAGGTCAAATGTGCTAAAAATGCAGGTTAAAAGTGGTAACCTAAAGGTCCTCATAGAAGTATCTAATTTTGTTTTTCAGGCACCTAAAAATCTATTATGAATTTTAAACAGGATTAGTACTATGGACAGTGTGTCCTTTTTAAAATCAGACTCCTTAAACTAAATTGAGAGAAGGGTTAAACAGAAGCACCTCTAAGTGTAGATTTTTAAAGAATTTACTAAGAGAAAAGTGTCAAGCAACTCAAATTGCACAAAAAATGCAACTATATGGTACCTCTATATGATTAACTATTTGTGCGCAAAACCATACTACTTAAACTAAATTGAGAAGGCCCTTTTCTAAACTGTGTGAAGATATAATTCTTTTAGAAAATTACCAAACCAAATTGACTTCACTTCACTTCTTTATAAATAGTACCTAAAATGACTCCACTAATTTTTAATGTTCATCATGTATTATTTACATTCTATTTGCAAAAATCTATGCTTAATAAACCACTAGATTATTAGCATAATTTTGAATATGTATGTTAACAGATTTAATGCAGATTATATATTTAGAAACATTGATTTGCAGTTGTTCTGAAGAGTTTTAAATGTGTGAGAAAGATATATCACATTGTAGCAAAATAGTAGATTGCATTATTGAGATAATGCATTCTTAGTACTTGTGCTATCAAACTGCATGGTTCCACATTCCACAGATTATGGGAATATAGGGTATAATAGTGGCTACTTTTTACTAAATTACTGGATATTGCCGAGATCAATAGAGCATTCAAGAAATCAAGATTTTATTTGGAATGCACAATAACATACCTTATCCATTCAAATAAAATAACATCAATATATAGTATTTTATAGAGACAAAATTTAAGGCCCCTTCATGCATGTGTAAGTAAGAGGTAAGAAGTGTTTTAGCTGAACTCAACTATTCAAATGTACTTACATACACTTATGTGAATGAAAGTATGTTTTTCGGTCCATGCATGTATGTTGAGGTAAGAACATTCAATTATAGAGAGGGATAGATGTGATTAAAAAAAAAACACATTAGGGGGAATGTATCAAAACTGGAGCAGTCAAAATCTGGAGCAGCTACGCACAACAACCAATCAGCTTCTATCTTCAGCTTTAAAAATGAAAGATAGAATCTGATTGGTTGCCATACACATCTGCTCCAGGTTCTGGCTGCTCTAGTTTTGATAAATGCCCTAATTAACTCACATTTTTTCAAAAATACGCTGTAGAATTATTCTATGGTTGTATAAAATCAATAAAAAATATTGCTGCACCAAGTGAATCAAAAAATATACATAAATAGCTTATAATCAGAAAGCAACTCAATGCTTATATATATATAAATCAAATACAAATCAATATGTTTGAAAAATCAGTGATAAATAAAGTCCCAATGGTGAAAAGCTATAGGTGACCAATGAAATCAAATCAAATAAGGAAATTAATCTTCATCTGTGATCAAAACAGTGTAAAGTGCTGCATGTTTCACTCCAGTGCTCCCAGTGGCTAGTGCAAGATAAGCAGCTCACCTTAGGAATAGACTCATAAGAGTCATACACGCTTTGGGATGTATATGGATATGGATAACAGCCTGGTCTCCCCTCTTTCACTTTTCCAGCTGACACTCCACGTGAGCCAAAAGCTCGGTATGAGAAAAAAGGAAGAAGGGATCTAGTGCTCTCTGTTACTGTAAAGTTACACTGGCAGTGAAGGGGTTAACTTTATTTGAGAGGGAGGGGCTGTGTGTGTCCCTAGGGGCGTGATTCTAACTGTGATTGGCTGTGGCTTGAGCTGTAGGAACACTGATCAACGGTCCTACATAGTAGAACCGTATGATCAGTGTTTCTATACAGGGGAGAATGACAGGCAGCTTGTTTACACAAGCTGCCTGCCTTTCTCCCTCTCCCCCGACGATCGCAGAGTGACCGGCGGACATCGGGTCCGCTGGTCACACGCGCGGGGGGGTCCGTGACCACGCAGGAGCATGAGCGCACCGGCGGCGGCGCGCGCTCGCTCCCCAGAGCCTCACAGGCTAGTGACGTATATATACTTCACTTTGCCCGTGAGGGGCTGACCGCCGCAGTATATCTACTTGCGGCGGTCGACAAGTGGTTAAACACTTCCTGTGGAATCAATGTGAATCTAACTAAATGCGTTTCTATGGTAAGATGCCCTTCAACAACCTAAATGTTTATATCAATGTATTTCGATAAATGTTGTTCTTTATCTGATTCTGAGATCTTGTTGTTAGTAAAATCATTAACATAACAAAATTACCTTTTGAACATAATTGTTGTCAAATATCTTTATTCTTGAATGTACAATCTCTATGTATATATTATTTTTGTTTTTGCATGTGATTTACCTGTCCTGGTGTATATTCCTTGAGGAAGCCCAATAAAATGAATAAAATGGCGAAACATGTTGGGATTGCTACACCGGGACAAGCAACTGCAATTAATCTACTATGTGGATATTGAACATGAATTCTTTTCATGTTTTTTCATAAATTTACAATTTTTTTCTTGTTTTTTAACAAAAGTTATGAATAATATTATTGAATTTTAATATGTGATTATGAATTGAGTTATTGGTGCCAAAAAAATCCCAGCTCCTACATAGAGCATTCCAAGTGTCCTTTTCTTATACATTTTGGGATGCGGCGCCCTTAAGATTTCCTCTGACCATTCTATCTTGTCCAATATAAGCTTACTTGAAAAATCTTCTTTCATGTTGTGAGTACTGCTATTTGTTGGCCATCTTTTCCTTCCACGACTTCCTGGATTTGCCTAAATGCTTTGCAGTTTCTCCTCTGCTCATTCCTTTGGTTTACTTTATACTTCTAAAGATTTCATATCCCATGGTACCTTGCTGCTTGCAAACTGTGATTCCTGTACTGACTCCACCTTCTGAAACTCCTCCTCTTAGCGCCTCTTTAGTTCAGAAGGCAGGCTCTATGAAATGTGTGACATGTCAGTGCATATTTAAAGCTGTTCTAAAGGCTAGGTGCTTTTTACCCTAATGCATTCCCTGCATTAGGGTAAAGAAAAACCCACTTACTATTCCCTCCAAAAAAATTATACCTGAGCCTGTCAGTAATCCAGAGTTGTGACTCAGCATGGAGTGGTTTTTGAAAAGGTTTCTGTACTAATTTGGTGCAATTCCAGTGCAATTTTGGCTCCATAGAATATACAAACCTTAAAATGGATGTATGGGATTTGTTTGTTTTATTCATACTTACCTAGCTGGATGCAGCATCGTTCCAATCCTGCATCTGTCCCCTGTCGCCTCTAACGCTGAGAACCAAGCAATTAAACACTGCTTCTCTGTGAGCAGAGAGCTGGTGGCTGTCAATCTCTGGCTCTCTGCTCCGCCCCTTCCTCCCTCACTAGAGCACTGGGCTGTGGAGGGGGTGGGAGCAGCCAGCTCAGGCTCTCAGTGGCTCACTGAGATGCTGATCCGGGCGAGGGTCTAGGTATGTGGGCAGATCCTGACCATATGGTCACAATCTTTCCCCAGCCTGGACCGACTCTGTGATGTCACAGGAGTGCAGAACGAACTTAAATTCTGTGATCCACAGGGGAAGTACAGTCAATGAGCTTTGGCTGTACTTCTCCTTTAACAAAGTTTAATCAAAGTTGCATCCAAGTAGCACTACATAATTGCACTGAAAATCAGATCAAAATTGTATTGCAGCAGTGTAAACTTAGCCTAAACAAAGAAGTTGTCAGGGTTGGGTTTAATGCAGTTGCAAGTGTAGATTTTAGAGCAGATATAGGATTTTATGACTCAGGCTGTAACTTTGTAATAAATCTGTTGCAATACTCCTGTTTAGCATTACTTTGCCTTGTGACAAGATTGATAAATACCCCATAGTGAATATGTGTCACAGAATTGAAGGAAGTAAATGTGTAGGGTATTCTTCAAAAAGCAAGTTTTCAATGGAGTAGGCTAAAATTATTTGAAATACAAGGTGAAAATGAATACATGCTTTTAAATTTAGGCTATAGATACACTTAAATTGGTTGTAAAGGCTAAATATTTTTTTAAGTTAAATTCGTTGTAAAGGCTAAAGGTTTTTTACCTTCATGCATTCTAATTTATTAGTTTTCCTAAAACTGGAAAACTAATAAATTATCTATACTGACCAGCGTTTATCAAATATAAACCCTTTAATTTATCAAATATATGCCCTATGCAAAATAAAAATATGTTATGTATGGTAGTTAATGCTGAAAAAGTGAAGAGTTTTAAAAATGGCCTTATTAGTTGCCCTTAACTAGAGCCACCACAAATTGATTTTGTGTTTATGGATATAACTGGCTTACATTTTATGCGTGAAATAGCAAAATATTCAGCATGGACACTGAGGGAACTATTATAGCTTGTTCATGTAAGTAATTATTTTTTTTTAACCTACAATATATTAATGCCAGTATGTGAGATTTATTAGAGAAGCAGATAAGCCAGCTATTTATGGCAGCTGAGATTTACTATGGTGCTCTGGCAAATAGGAAATTGTGTTGCAGTTAATATTTACAAATGCAATATTATTTTAACTATGGCATACACAATTTCTAGTAACATATCTACTTTTGTCCCTTGTTATTATTATTTATTCTTTAGTCAACTAATGAGTGGTTTTATGCAGTGCCGTGAACATAAATTATTCGCACATTAAAATAGCTTCTTTTCAAAGAAGCACTTGCAGGTTAAAATGGGAAAGCTAAAAGAAGAAAATATTTTCCAGCACTACTTCCCAGCCCTGTCCTTTTGGTATCACGTATTCCAGAGGGTGGAAATACAGATCACAGTGCATTCATTTTATCATATTTAAATAAACTACACCTGACATTTTATGAAAAGACAACACGTGTAAGGCATATGCTGTTAGCAGTGCATCCGAACTGGTTTGTTAAACACTGTATCAATAAATATGTACTAAATTAACAAGGTCACAGATGTAAGTTGTGGAAAGTCAGGGCTTACTCTGTATGATGAATGTATCAGTAGTCTCTTTGCCAGTTGAGATGGGCACATAGTAGGCCCTTCAACATGACCCAATTCATACATGACCCACATGAAAAATATTCAACTCATGAGCTTCATTTTACATTACAGACTTTGTAAGAGTTAATTGAGGGATGCTTAGGAGAACCTTGTATCGTATGTTGGAGAGGCTTTCTCAGGACTTGAAGAAGAATGTCCAACATTTTGATCCCAAACACATTGACATGATTATATCTCTCAAATAGGCAAAGTCCCAGGCATAGACAGCTTCCTGTTATTTGTACTGGTTCACATAGTTGAAAGATAACATTTGTTATTAATGTGTTAGTAAAAAGAAGAATACTGTGGTATACATACTTACTGGCTACACTGCGTTGCTGAACAAATAGTTTGGATGTAATGGGGGAGATTTACTAAAACTGGAGAGGAGAGTGCAAAATCTGCACTTCTGGACCGGAAGATTTTCCCCCTTAATGACCAGACCATTTTTTTTGCGTTTCGGAACTGCGTTAATTTAATGGACAATTGCGCGGTCATGCAATGTTGTACCCAAATAAAATTGATGTCCTTTTTACCCACAAATATAGTTTTCTTTTGGTAGTATTTGATCATCTGTGCGATTTTTATTTTTGCACTATAAACAAAAAAAGAGCGACAATTCTGAAAAAAAAAAAACATATTTTTTCATTTTCTGCTATATAACATTCCCAAGAAAATGTAAAAATAAAATGTTTTCATCATTTTAGGCCAATTTGTATTTTGCTACATATTTTTGGTAAAAAAAAATCCCAATAAGCATATTTTGATTGGTTTGCAAAAGTTATCACATCTACAAACTAGGCGAAAGATTTATGTATTTTTTATTTATTTCTTTTTTTTACTAGTGATGGCGGCATAAGTAGGGGACTAGTAAGGGACTGCGACATTGCGGAGGACAGATTGGACCCCTAACTGACATATTTTAAACTTTTGGGGGGACAAGTGACTTTTCTACATTAATCAGTGCTAAAAATATGCACTTTTACTGTAATAATGACACTGGCAGGGAAAGGGGTTAACCCATGGGCGATCAAAGGGTTAAGTGTGAGCCTATGGGGTATTTTCTAACTGTGGGGGGTGGGCTTGTGAAATTAATAAAGAGACATGCGTTCCTAAATAGGAGGAACACAAGAGCTCTGTATTGATTCCTGTGGAAACAATGGCCTGCTGTGTTTACAACAGCAGACCGCCGTTCTCTCTTCATGGGGAGCAATCGTGGGTGCCTGGCGGGAATCCCGGCGCCGGCCCTGTGGATCGGCTTCCCTGTTGGCGAGTGGGCGCGTACAGGCACGGCGATTCCCAGGAACCTGCTGCCGTATAACTGCAGCGACTGGTCGGCAAGTGGTTAATTGAACAAGCTGAAGTTAGAAGATGATTGGCTACCATGCACAGCTACACCAGATTTTGCACTCTTCAGTTTTCGTAAATCAACCTCAATGAGTCTACAGTGAGCAATTTATAACAATAACAAAAACCTTGTTAGGCATATTTTGTTCTGGTTATGTATTTTAATAATGAAGAAAAAATATGAGGAGCGGGTATTTACTAAAGGCAAATAGGCTGTTCACTTTGCAGAATTTTCCCTTAATTAAATCAATGTAGTCAAAATTCACTTTCAAAGACTATCCAATCACATGGAAGGAATTCACTCTCATTTACAAAGCTAAGAAAAAATTCCCTTGAAAAGTGAAAACTCTTTTGTAAAGTGAACAGCTTTTTTGCCTTTAGTAAACTAACCTCCTAGAGTTGAATATATTATTAGTGAATGCAACATTTGATTCTAAAAACTTCTTAGCTCCCTGGTAAGAGATTAGGAAAAAAATACTAATTTGCGTTATCTGTTTTGTACTTTCAATTAGCAGTTCTAAATGGTGCAAGTAGCTTAAAGAGTAACTCCACTTTTGTTGAGAAATTAATCCCCTCTTGGTGATCAATTTACATTGCAGGAATTTTAACAAACTTTACAGCAGATTCCAACCTTTTGTTGCTCTGAAGAAATAGTTGTTTGTTTCAGTATGTCCTTTGCAGACTGAATCTAAAACTAAGGATCTGGTTCATTCTGGTTCATTCTAATCAACCGCTGCACTCTCAGTGTTCTAAAAGTTGCAGTATCCAAATCCCTTTAGAAGTGTTTAACCCTTGGGGAATATGTCATCAAAACTGAAATTCCTTTTGCAGGGATGACCAAAATTTGACTTGTATGTTAGTGCAGACTGTAATGGTTTAGCTAATTTGTCACATGAAAGCTGTAGGCAACATCCTATTTTTTTCAGGTTTCAGCCATGTTTGTCATGAGAAGAGGCAAAGCTCAGTGATCTTACCCCCCACCTCCTTCAATTCATAGAATTCGTAGCCTTAACTTTAACACACTTCAAAAGAGCCTGTTATTTCATTCAACTTTGGGACAGCACACACCCGCACACAGGCATTTGCAGAGCTGTAAACAGCTAATTGGGTTCTAGCAGGATGTCTGTTAGTTTCTACTGACCATAAAAAAATTTCAGATTTCCACCTCCCTCTGACCTATCGTGAAACTATGAAAAAATCATTCAGTTTTGTCACCCATGGTTTGCAGGGCAATTAAAGCACTAGGAACATATAGCGTGCCTTAGAATGTCTACTTAGAAACAGTCAGGCATGGGGCGACCTCTCCCTGAGCCCTCTGCCCAATTCACAATTTAACAAAATGTACAAACAATTCATAAAACCAAACAGGACCAAGACACATTAATATTAAGTAAATATTTAAGTGGGGAATATCATACCAAACAAATCAAGGTCATACATGACTAAGCTAGAGCATACGGAAAGGGAGATAGCAGTCTCCTACCTTCTGAGTGACAGGCATATCTTATATACTCTGTTTGGTATCACTGGGCATAAACATTGAATGCTGAACAATAATCTATCAGTTTCTAGAATGTAACCTGCGCACATTGGAAGATTTTAATATTAGTATAAAATTGTGTGTAAGGGAGGGCCATGATACAGTCATAAACACGATGACCACTCCTCAGACCCTTAATTGGTAAGATGGTCTCTGTCAACACCCCTTTGATACCAGAGAAAAGGGGATGCCAGGACAGTTTGACAATTCTTATCTACCATCAACCAAGGAACATCTGTCAAGATGAGTCAATAATACCTTGCTCAATGACTGAACTCTACTAAAACCAAGGACTTTACAATTATTTCCATTTTTCACCTCTTTTCTTGCTGTTGCTTGTTCTCTTTGTTACTTTGTGATATTTTTGATTTTGTAAATATTTTAAATGCACCGTTTTGACCTATTCATTATTAAACCCTATTTTGAAAAAGGTTGACCTTGTCTCTAAAGCTTTCAATGCAAGCTGTTCAAGGGCGCGGCTATATAGCACAAATCCTCAGAACATACCTATCTTAAGTGACAGTGTGTGTTACACATGTTTTTTTTTCATAATTGTTCTTACTAATATTGTGAAGGGTTGATAGGCCAAAAGCTATTTGGTGGTAGCAAGGAGTTTAAAAGGTTTATTGCTTAATAAACGTAGCCCAGTAACAATAACTCTCAGACCGCTGGCACCTAGATTGATTCCCGCGAGCTGGAAAATCTTTGTGCAGGGTGCAGCTGAGAGTGGCATTGTTATGTAAGTGACAGCGTGGTGAGAGATTTGCCAGCCCTTTGTCACGAGCTGCTGAGAAGGGCAGGGGTCTGACATTTATGTTGCACACACAGATTTCTAGGTGAATAAGTGAGCCAATAGCACAGGAAGGAAATTAAATTTTTCCCGGGGGGCATTCTGTACATCAACAGTATACAGAACACCTTCAGGCTGCCATATTGCATTTAACCTAATAGAAAATTGCAGTGACTGCAGTTTGAAAAGGAAAGTTAAACATCAAAGTGGATGTAAACCCCATTCACGAAATTTGACCTGGGCACATCTATCTGTTGTGTTTACATATCTCTCTTCTAAGCCCTAAGTCCCCATATAGGGTGGAACGGGGCTGATAACCATGGTTTCTACCCTGTGATTCACCCCTTAATTTAATCACCAACACACAAAAAAATATATATTTTTTTAGGGATTTGTATTTGGTTGGTGTGTATATATATATATATATATATATATATATATATATACCCTTAAATAAAACTCTATTAGTGTATAATTTACCAAACTTTTAAGGTTGGGTTTATTTTCACATTTTATAGAGTGGAACAGGGTGGATAAACTTGGTTTCTACCCTGAGATACACTCCTTAATTCATTCACCAACACACATTTTTGGGGGGTGGAGGGAAAAAGAAAGGGGAAATGAAAAGAAAAATAGTTAAAGGGTAATATTTATGCTGGTGACACCAAAATTTCATGGTATTGTGTAAATTGATGTTTTTGTTTTGTAATGTCATATTTTTATTTGTCATGCATGTAAAGAAATTTAATAAACATATTTAAACACAAAGCCTTATGTCCCATGGCTTTCTCCTGTTCCGTTCTTCTGTTATCAGCATGATAACTTCTGACAAGTTCTCCATCAACTGAGATAAAACCAGGCTGAATTTTGTGTTGGGTGGATGCATAGAAACAGATTAGCAGATAGCTGGTCTATTCACAGCACAGCTCTTTATGTTTCTGCCTACGTGGAGAGGGGTTGTGCGCCTTTCCTCCAATCAGCTGTCTCACAGTGTATGGCAAGAATCCACACCCACAGGTGAATCAGGAAGAGAAAATTCTAACAGGACATGCACTTTCTAAACAGTGTAGAAAGCTGAAGACAGTAGACATACATGTAAAACTTATGTAAGGAGATTTGTTTCCTCTCTGTGTATCATCTGAGGCTGTTCACTTCACTGGGTATATGTGAGGGTTTACATCCACTTTAACCTTTTAAGGACCTGGAAGGTTTTACCCCCTTAATGACCAGGCCATTTTTTTAAATTTGGCACTGCGTGACTTTAACTGGTAATTGCATGCAATGTTATACCCAAACAAACTGTGTGTCCTTTTTTTAACCACAAATAGAACTTTCTTTTAATAGCATTTGATCACCACTGGGATTTTTATTTTTTGCGATATAAATGAAAAAAGACCGAACATTTTGAGAAAAAATTACATTTTCTACTTTTTCCAATAAACTATAAAATATCCAATAAAATAAAATATCCAATAAACTTAGTTTTTATCATACATTTAGGCCAAAATGTATTTAGCTACATGTCTTCGATAAAAAAAATCTCAATAAGCGTATATTTATTAGTTTGCGCAAAAGTTATAGCGGCTACAAATTATGGTGTATATACTGGAATTTACGCAACTTTTACTTTCTGACTGCCTATCTCATTTCTTGAAGTGCTAAAATGGTAGGGCAGTACCACACCCCCCTCCCCCCCCCCAATTACCCCTTTTTGGAAAGTAGACACCCCAAGGAATTTGCACACATAGCACTGGCTATGTTTGATTGGCTGCATTTCTGGCAGGTTATTCTCATTTTTGTAAAGACTCTCTATTTTTCCCAAGGAACTCCTAGGCGCTAGTTTCCCTTACTATTTTTCACCTCAAGGAATTTCCTGAGAGGCATGTTGAGTCCATTAAATATTTAATTTTTTTGTCAAACGTGAAAAAACCCCCACAAAGTTGTCATTGAAATGATATATTGCTCACGCATGCCATGGGTATATATTAAACCCCAAAATACATTCTGCTGCTTCTCCTGAGGAGGGGATACCACATGTGTGAGACTTTTGGCAGTCAACCAATCACCACCTTTGGGCTTTCTAAGGGCGTAAATTGTTGATTTCACTCCTTACTACCTATCACAGTTTAGGAGGCCATGAAATGCCAAAATAGCACAAACCCCCCCCCCCCCCAAATGACCCCTTTTCAGAAAGTAGACACCCTAAGCTATTTGCTGAGAGGCATGTTAAGTCCATGGAATATTTTATATTTTGCCAAAGTTTCAGAAAATCTACAATTTTTTTTTTTTACACAAAGTTGTCACCTAAATTACAAACCCAATTCCAAAAAAGTTGGGACACTGTACAGATTGTAAGTAAAAAAGGAATGCACTAATTTACAAATCTCGTAAACTTATATTTTATTCACAATATAATATAGATAACATATCAAATGTTGAAAGTAAAATATTTGAAAGTAATATTTGAAAGTAAAATATTGGCTCATTTTGGATTTCGTGAGAGCTACACATTCCAAAAAAGTTGGGACAGGTAGCAATAAGAGGCCGGAAAAGTTAAATGTACATATAAGGAGCTGTGGTGGACGGTTTGGCCTTCGTTGGGTATGTGCCTTGGTGTCCACGTCTCGGCCTTCTCTTTCCTTTCCCCTCTTTTTCCCCCTTCTCCTCCTTTCTTGTAACTTCCGTCCCTTCCTCCATTCCTCCCCTCCCCCCCCGTATCTTCCCACCTCCCCCTTTGTTCTCACAATGCTTTATATTCGTTGCCAGCTATGTTGCCTGTAAATCATTGCTGTATCTGGACCCGCCTCTCCTAGGCGCTGTGTAAGGTGCCCACGGATAGGGGTTGTCGGCACCTTGTGCACTTTCCTTTGCTATATTTTTGAAAATTGTTCTTATATAGCACCTGAATATGTCTGTACACTGTCACTACGTGCCTGTCATCACCATGTGCACTTTAGTGCCTGACTGCTGCTGTATTTAACTGTTGACTTTTTCTGTTGGTTGGAGTGCCTTTGTTCTCGTCCTCCTATTGCCTTTTTGTACGGTGCTTTGTTCTCAATAAAGAAAAAAAAAAAAATGTACATATAAGGAACAGCTGGAGGACCAATTATCAACTTATTAGGTCAATTCGCAACATGATTGGGTATAAAAAGAGCCTCTCAGTGTGGCAGTATCTCTCAGAAGTCAAGATAGGCAGAGGATCACCAATTCTCCCAATGCTATGGAGAAAAATAGTGGAGCAATATAAGAAAGGAGTTTCTCAGAGAAAAATTGCAAAGAGTTTGAAGTTATCATCATCTACATTGCATAATATCATCCAAAGATTCAGAGAATCTGGAACAATCTCTGTGCGTAAGGGTCAAGGCCAAAAAAAACATACTGGATGCCTGTGACCTTCGGGCCCTTAGATGGCACTGCATCACAAACAGGAATGCTACTGTAATGGAAATCCCAACATGGGCTCAGGAATACTTCCAGAAAACATTGTCGGTGAACGCAATCCACCGTGCCATTCGTCGTTGCCAGCTAAAACTCTATAAGCCATATCTAAACATGATCCAGAAGTGCAGGCGTTTTCTCTGGGCTAAGGCTCATTTAAAATGGACTGTGGCAAAGGGGAAAACTGTCCTGTGGTCAGGAGAATCAAAATTTGAAGTTCTTTTTGGAAAACTGGGATGCCATGTCATCCGGAACTAAAGAGGACAATGACAACCCAAGTTGTTATCAGCGCTCAGTTCAGAAGCCTGCATCTCTGATGGTATGGGGTTGCATGGGTACGTGTGGCATGGGCAGCTTACACATCTGGAAAGGCACCATCAATGCTGAAAGGGATATCCAAGTTCTAGAACAACATATGCTCCCATCCAGATGTCATCTCTTTCAGGGAATACCTTGCATTTTCCAACGTGACAATGCCAGACCACATACTGCATCAATTACAACATCATAGCTGTGTAGAAGAAGGATCCGGGTACTGAAATGGCCAGCCTGCAGTCCAGATCTTTCACCCATAGAAAACATTTGGCGCATCATAAAGAGGAAGATGCGACAAAGAAGACCTGAGAAAGTTGAGCAACTAGAAGCCTGTATTAGACAAGAATGGGACAACATTCCTATTCCTAAACTTGAGCAACTTGTCTCCTCAGTCCCCAGAAGTTTGCAGACTGTTATAAAAAGAAGAGGGGATGCCACACAGTGGTAAACATGGCCTTGTCCCAACTTTTATGAGATGTGTTGATGCCATGAAATTTAAAATCAACTTATTTTTCCCTTAAAATTATACATTTTCTCAGTTGAAATTTGAAACTTCCACATCATTGCATTCTGTTTTTTTTCACAATTTGTACAGTGTCCCAACTTTTTTGGAATCAGGTTTGTATATTTGCTGAGAGGGATGTTGAGGATTTTGCAGATCTTGCTTTTTGTCACAAAGTTTTTAATGTTGAAAAAAGAAAAGAAAATACATTTTCATTTTCTTTCTTCATTTCCCAAAACAAATGAGAGCTGCAAAATATTCACGTGCCTCTTAACAAATACCTTGAGCAATTTACGCCTTTAGAAAGTCTGAAGGTGGTGGTCGGTTTTTAGGGTCACGTACACAGCTAGGCTCCCAAAACATCTCACACATGTGGTATCCCTGTACTCAAGAAAAGCAGCAGAATGTATTTTGGGGTGTAATTTCACATAGCCTCATGGGTGAGCAATATATCATTTAGTGACAACTTTGTGTAAAAAAAAAAAAGAAATGGCCATGTTCCCGAAACGTGTGGCACAATATAAAATATTCTATGGACTCAACATGCCTCTCAGCAAATAGCTTTGGGTGTCTACCTTCATAAAAGGGGTTATTTGTGGGGTATTTGAACTGTCCTGGCATTTTACGCCCAATATTAGAAGCTTATGCCACACATCACCCACTCTTCTAACCACTTAAAGATCAAACCTTTTCTGACACTTTTTGTTTACATGAAAAAAATATTATTTTTTAAGTAGAAAATTACTTTGAACCCCCAAACATTATATATCTTTTTAAAGCAGATGCCCTACAGAATAAAAGGGTGGGTGTTGCAATTTTTTTTGTCACACAGTATTTGCGCAGAGATTTTCCAAACGCAATTTTTGTTGGGAAATTTAAATTTAATGCACAAATACACTATACAGTATATTGCCCAATTGTTTGGTAAAATATAAAAGATGATCTTATGCCGAGTACATAGATACCAAACATGACATACTTTAAACTTGCGCACACCCGTGCAGCGGCAACAAACTACGTACATTTTTAAAAGCTTTTAAAAGCCTTTAAAGTTTACCACTTTAGATTTACAAAGGAGGTCTACTGCTAGAATTACTGCCCTTGATTTGACGTTGGCAGCGATATCTCACATGCATGGTGCATTTGCTGTGTACATATGACACGTGACTGATGCTTACGTTCGCCACCTGGGGGGGGGGTGCTTTTATTTTTTTTAATTATTTTTTTGTGCTTTTTTATTTTAATTTGACACTTTCCCTTTATTTTTTATTTTTTTAATCATTTTTATTGTTATTACAGGGCATCTGACCACACCAAAATTGGTGTGATAAGATGCTTTCCCAATTTCCCAATAGCACTGTTTATATCCGGCGAAAGTGAAGTCATAAAATGCTCGTAGCTTCTGGTATCTTAGGCCATAGAGATGATTGGAGCCATTCTGGTCTCCGATTAGCTCTATGGTCAGCTGATGGAACCACCTGCTGCAGTGTCGGGTTACCTGGTGGGACTGGAGAGCCCGAGAAAACCATGAAAGGTGGTGGGGGGGAGTCCCCTCCCACTGCTTGTAGAGGCAGTCTAGTGGCTAATTAGCCGCTAGGATTGCTTTTACATGAAAGCCGACCGCCGGCTGTAAAAAAACTATATCAAGATGATGCCTAATCCTGCAGGCATCATCCCAGTATGACCACTCAAATTCCAGCAATGTACCATTACGTTGCTGGTCCTTGCTGGGCATATATTGTAAGGTTATGTTTTTTTTTTCATGCAGCCTGTGGGCTGAACGAAAAGAAAGAAAATAACAGATTCCTCCATTCACATTGATCGATGTGGATGAAGAGATCTCTGCCAAGAAAAGTGTTTAAAAATATAAGGCCAAGCATAGGGAAGATACACCCTCTGTGTCCACCCCATCCCCTATGCTTCGCCATATATGCTCTTTTTCTTTAACTGCGGTGGTGAAATCACCTCCTACAGTGCTGCAATCATTGTTTTACGTATATGCTGAAAGCAAACGCTGTTAACAATAGTTAACAATAAAACGCAGTAACAATAAAACATTACAATATAATAGTATACAGTACAGTAAAACAGTAGAAGGGCAGTATCTGCAAAGCAAACTATGGTTAACAATAAAAAACAGTAACAATAAAACATTAAAGCATAGCAGTATAGTATAAAGTACAGTAAAACAGTAAGAACAGAAAATTAACTTAATAAAACGACAACTATTTTTGACTTTTTTTAATTTTTTTTAAACTTTTTTTGTAACTGTAATTTTTTTTTACTTTTTTAAAAATTTTTGTAAAAAAACTTTAGGGTGATAGCCATCTAACATCTTTCAAGACCCTGTGTTAAAGTGGGCCCTAGACTGTGCCGTGCTGTACCCTATACTAATACTCCACTAGTGTGTCCTAGCGACTAAAACAGTCCCTGATGCAGAGACCAGGTTGGCCAAGACAGGAGGGAGAAAAATAGCGGTGTCATGCCTATATCCGCGTTTTCTACAGATACGACATCTTCTTTGGGGTGTTCTTTGGGTAGGAGTAGAGCTTATACTGTTTGAAAACAAGGCAACAAAAAAATTGAATTAGAGACACATCAACGCAGACAGCTTGTTGCAGCTTATACAGGGCTGCAAACGTTTGGTTGAAGTGTTTTACGAGGGGCCAAATTTTGTGGTGCCAGTCATATCCAGGGTCAACCTGAGGACGACAGAGTTCATTGCCATTGAAATGCATGAACCGCAAGATTTGCTCATATCAAGTCCTGGCCATGGCAGCAGAGAACATAGGCATCTGATGAATTGGGTCAGTGAACCAATATGACCGCAACTCACTCTTTTTAGTAATGCCTATGATGAGCAATAGGCCCAGAAAGGTTCTAAATTCAGAAATAGTGATATGTTTTCATGCAAATTCTCTGGCAAGGGTCAAATTTAGGTTTGCGGCGATAAATTGATCGGCATATGAATTGCTTTGGTCCAAAATAGATCTGTACAGATCTTCCAAGAAAAACAACTCATAAAATCCAAGGGGAGTAAAATCAGCTGTTTCCACCTACATTCCTGGTTGGCCAGTGAATGGGAGAAGTATGGATGCTGCAGAAGTGGTGGGCTCCCAATCAGAATTTGCAAGCATATCAGGAAGGACATTATGGGCTCTACGAGCCTGTCTTTTAATTCTTGGTGGCTGCGGGACACTATTTGTGCAAGCCACCGTACAAGCTTGAACTGCACTTATGGGACTCGCCATGTCACCAAGTGTTACTGCAGTGCTAGTTTGTCTATGACCAGGATGTACTAGCCGCTGGTGCTTGCCCGTTCACCAGAAGGTTGAGCGGCACTAGTACCGACACTCTGCTCCATACGATAACCCTGCGATTTTTGTACCTCAGCAACATAACAATGGGGTAGGGTACGACTGAGCTTAGCAGGGACCAGCACTCCATTGTCAGAGCTTTCTGTTAGGGTGCCACTGCTCTCTAAAGGTTCAAATACTGAGCCTGATTTTGACAGCGAGGCCTCCCTATCCCTCTCATCTGTCATGCTCAGCATTCTGTAGGCCTCTTCATTAGTGTACCTCTGGTTCGACATTTTGGCCAATAAATTTATAGGTACCTAGTTTGACTCATAGGTAAAAAAGCACCTAGTTATCAAGGACTGTTTGAACTGCTACCAAAAAATGTATCTGCTTGCGCTAGCAGAGATCAGGCCTGAATCTGCTAACGCTGCAGTTTTGTGTGCTGTGCATTGGAAGTGACAGTGATCTGCTGATACTGCACTTCTTGGGGGCTGGGCAGAGGTGCTGGCAGGTGTCAGGGCTGATCCAGCTAATGCTACGTTTTGGGAACACTATACTAAACTATTGGGGGCGCTAGTATAGTTCTGATCTGATCAAAGATATTGATCCGTTCAGACACCATACAGTACTAGTAATGGAGGTGTTTAGTGTGTCACTGGCAATCAAAGGGTTTAAATGTATTACTAAGTATGTGGCGGGCAATCTGACGATATCCTGGATTGACGCTTACTAACGGTAACGCTAATAGGACATCACCCGTGACACTCATACAGTGATCAGAAAAAATAACTGTACACTGTAATAATGACACTGTGACAGGGCAGTGAAGGGGTTAACTGGGGTGATCGGGGGGTAAAATCTTTATTAGGAAATATATGGTGGGTACCCTAAACCTATCTGGGACTGATGCTAACTACCACTAATTGCCACTCACACTAACTGACGTCACCAATGACACTAATACAGTGATCAGTAAATTATCTGTACACTGTATATAGTGACACTGTGACAGGAAGTGAAAGGGTTACCTGGGGGGTCAATAGAGGGTAAAATACATGCTTATGTGTACTGGTGTCAGTGTAGTGCTTGTGTACTAACAGTTGATGCTCTCTCCTCTCACGCTGGAACCGAAAAGGACTTCAGGAGGGGAGACAAGACGTCCTGTGATTCGCCAGAACCGATTAGCATGTCCAGGCCATAAATCATTGGACTGGACCTGACGAGTGATTGGATTCTGGAGCAAATCCAATCACCACTGGGTCCGCGAGTGCACATGGCCCCTACCTGCGGGCACGAGCAACGTACAGGTAGGTCGATTCGTGCAGCCAAGCCACCTTGCCACAGTAAATCTGTGTCTGGTGGTCACAACAGGTTAAGTTGCAACATAGCTTGTGTAGCAATTGTATATTCTATATTGTTTTTTTCATGAAAGTGGAGTTACCGTTAACTTTCTTAGAACCAAAGGTGCAGAATATTTTTGTCAGCAGTAGGTTTGCCAGGCTAAACTTCAAAGTTAGGTTAGCTTGCAAAGAATAAAACATGCGTTGCGCTTGCAGCTAGCATTTGTTTTGTAGTTTTATATAAAATAAGGAAGGATAGAAACTCTGTCAGCTTTTTGTTGCTGTCTGTAATGCTGCTGAAGAAATTTCCTTTAATTCAACATTTTCTGTTCACCTGATTATGCTAATGAATTGAACCCAACTGTGCAGGGCTGATGTAATGTATGATTATAGCCCCCTATAGTAATTATCTATCTGTTTAATATGGGTCTATCTATGGAACTGGACAAAGTAGAAAAAAGAGAAAAGAAACAAGAAACAAAAGTGGAGTCATAGCTGACAGTGACCAGTCATGTTTTATCCTTTGGGTGAATTAAATGAGTAATCTGAATTTCTTGTTTTTGTGTATTAAGGAATCAGATCAGATATAATGACCCTGAACCCCCCCCCCCCCCTTCTCCTTCCTTTCCTCCTTGTACCTTAATATTTTTCCTTTTTCTCCAGGTTTTGTAAATACAGGTAGATCAACATTTTCTGCACATACTGTATACTGTACATTAACAGGCTGTTATGAAAAAGAATTTAAAGGTAACCAGCCATGTTATGTTAGCTACTTAATGCTTGCATCAGATAATCAAACTGCATGTATTTCTGTCATGAAAGTTGGTAGTGAAATCTGTTCATTAAGAGTAATTAAGGATGAGTGATATAATTGAAACAGCTATATATGGACTAATTAGGGTTACTATTTCTGCAATGGTGTACAAGCAGGCATGTCAACTTTCCTATCTATCTAGAACCAATTTGGACTCTTAGCCGACTGCTGAATTTTATGCAGTCACAGGCTCTGATCACAGTGAATTTAAAGTGAATTTGTACTTTGCTCTCACTTGGAAAAGTAACAAAACAAATACAAGTAACAAATTACTTTTACTTGAAGGGGGATAAGGCACTTAAATGTACTTTCTGCTCACTCTACCAACATTCAGGTCTGCTGCCAGCGTCCCCAGTATATATTTATTAGCTATAGGTATTAGGGAATGAAGTGACATTCTATACTTTACGTTTCCAGAATGCAGCTCTCAGGTCCCATTGGCCATTAATCATACTTAAACACTTCCATTGTGTGGTAGATGCAGCAGCTGAGCCAGTTTTCAATTTGCTAAGCAAGTCCAAACTTTCCTTACAATCTCAAACAGACAGCAGCAGATCAAAGTAACAGGGTCAATGAACTGTAGATATGCACATGTATATTACAGTAGAGTGAAGATTTATTGAAATTTTACACATACATTATCTCACATTGATACTCACTTAGTTCTTGGTTGTAATAAACCAACAGTATGGTACTTTGATATTAGAAGGTTATGGAAGGGGAGGTTGTTGTCTCTGGTAGAGGAATGGCCATGACTCAGACAACAACCCTATATCAAGCCTAGTGAGCTAGTCAATGATGAGTCTCTCCATTTTTTACTCTTCATGTTTGAAGCAATAACGGATATGCCACACTAAAGGAGGTCCTCTTGTAGTGTTGTAGTTCATTGTTACGAGTGTAGCACAGTGGACAGTTTTTGTCCTTATACCTAGAATTAATCATTTCCTTTGTCCATACAGGAGAAAGCAACAGGTTCAATTAAATGCATATACTTACTGTTCTCCACCTCTGGTCTGTTTAGCTACCAGAATTAAAGAAAAGGCCTGGTGTAAGCCAAGATTTGCCATATTCATAGCTTAACTGGAGCTATGAACACCCTGTATGATTGCCCTGATTGGTCCATTGCTGTCACATGGAGTTGGTCACATGTTTCTCCCCCAGGTGGGTTATGCCATAATGTGCTAGTATGCATAGCATAATAGTACATTATGACAGAATTACCAGACTTGCCTGCCCTCCAGCGCTACAGTAGATTTAGCTGGCCCCCGGAGCTATCATCTTCTCCCTACTTTTCTTCTCCATCTAATGGGCTGACCCGCGATTACATCTTTCCTCTGCATGAGCACAGGAGTCACATCACTGCGCCACAGATCGCAGCTGTAAATGTTCGCTGAGCTGCGCACGCCCGGCTCAGTGTACATGACGACTGACAGACAGGAGGTTGCATTAATGGTAGAAAAGACCAAAAGGGTTTCTTCTATCATAAATACCCTGCCTGTCAGAACATTTTTTAAAATTGCCTTTACTTCCTCTTTAAGTATTAAATCACAGGAACAATCCCTGACATCCTCCAATGGAATTTCTTGATACAAGTAGGCGTTCATTGTTCCTTTATTGGTCCTTCTTTGATTGAATGCTATACAGTCCTTTGTTTTCTCCAAATATAATACTGAGTACATCTAAGATAAGTTTAACTTTTGTCTCAGATGTTTACAGAACATTGTTGTAGTCCTGTCCTGCAACATCCACAGCATTACTCATCTTTAGTAAACCTGAGACTTACAGCAAATTATTTTAGGGAAAATAGCAGTTTTTGCCTTGTGCATGATTGGATTGAACATGGCTTTACTTTGCTAGGTGAGCAGTTTCTACTCCTTTGATAAACTGACCAGTTCATAAATTATGAAGCGCAAGAGATGCCATCAGATCCTTGTCAGCCAAAATTTTTATCAGAACTGTATACCATGGCTATGGACCCGTCTTTGTCTTTGTAGCATGCCCACTTTAAAGAAGTGCTCTAGAAGCAGAGGACTGTTACATTTGCCTAGAGTTATTTTAAATCCTATATTTAATACTTTACTTTTATTTAGGTAAGTTAAAGATCCCTTTTAAGCAATGTGAACCCAGGAATGTGATTTAAAGAATTGTCCTTTTGACAGATTTTCTGCTTTGTCTGTCAAAACTATCTAACACTGCATTTTAGATGTCAAGCACAAGAAATTAGCTGAAGGATTCATTCCCTGTGTGCCATACTTGCAATTGATTCTAGTCAGTTTGAAGTCTAACCTGTGACAGTATAAGATCTAAAATTAATTTTCTTTTAGTAGTAATATTGCACTCATTCTATAGATTATTTTAAAGTGCCTCAACACATATGTAACGAATGCTGCAAACGGTATGAGATAGAGGAAGATAAATGCTGATTCCTATGTTGGTGTCATCAAACTATTTTTAATATGAGGACCCATGAGTTGGATTTCTTTGATTTTTGAAACTGAAATAAGTTGTATCTCCTAGTATACAATACTGTTCTAACAGGGTGGATTTGATTTAAATCAAGTCGATTGAAATCACTATTTAAATCATGATTTAAATCACTATTAAAAGGCTTGATTTTAATCAACTCGATTTAAATCATAATTTTTAAAGAGCAAGTATAAGCTCCTCCTCTGATCTGCTGTTGACTCACTGACAGTCCAATTCACTTTAATAGGATGGCTGGAGATGTGGCAGTGACATAACAAGGTGATGGATTCCCGCTAACAGGCACTGCCATGATGGATCCGCAATTACAGGTGCTCTTTAAATGTAAGGGCCTATTCTTTCTTTTAGTTAGAATCTTTAATATTAGTAAACAAAATTAAGGTTTCCTATTTAGAATAATAAGCTTCCAGGTTAGTAAAACAGCGATATCAGAATCAATTCACTCATAGTTTGTAGTGTACATAGATTTGCAAAATAATGGAATAAAGGAATATTCCTGAACTTTTGTTTTATCTCATGGTTACTGTGAAATTGTGTGAATGCATCAATGCATTGCATGCTATCTCAGCTTGCAGAGCTTGGATTAATTGAATGAGTTAACTAAAAATGTAGATATTGAAAAATATACAGCCTCATGCTACATAAATAAGCTCCATTTCATGCTGAATAAACTAAATTATTAATGTATCCTAAATAGAAAACTATATTTAGATTGATTTTTACTATAAAAGCATCTTAACCTCCCTGGCGGTCTGATTATGTCCAGATTTCTGTGCTAAAAGCGGTACATTGTTTTGCATGGAAATCTGTTGTTTTACATTTTAAAACTCACCTTCCCCTGCGTTCCCCCGCCGTCCTCCCCCACCGTCCTTCCCCGCCGTCCTTCCGCTGTCCTCCCGCTGTGTGCTCGGCCGATGCCGGCACCTGTCTTCCGGTTCCCTTCCCTGCGAGCGTTGCGACGCAGGGGGGTAGAACCGGCGGCAATTTAAAAAATGTAAATACACTAAGAGCCAGTTCACACTAATCCGATTCAAAGTCGCCCCGACTTTGGGCGACTTTGAAGTCGCCCGTGCAGCGTGACTTCATCGCGGCTTGCAAACGACTTCTCATAATAAAAGTCAATGCAAGTAGCTCCGACTTCGCCAAAAAATTGTGCAGGAACCTTTTTCTAAGTCGGAGCGACTTGAGTTGCTCTGATTAGAATGGTTCCATTGCACAGCATTGGGAGCTACTTGTCAGGGGACCAAGTCACCTGACAAGTCGGAGTAGTTTGAACTGGCTCTAAATGACATGATACAAAGCTGTAATCCTAACGGATTACACTGTATCATGCCATTTCACCGCAGGATTGCACCTGGTGACTTGCCAGTGCTTTTCCAGTTCTTTGTGCCTGAAAAATTGAGAACAAAAAAAGCGTTCTTTTTGCGCAAAAGCGCTTTTAGACGAACTGGAAAACAGTGACAGCGAAACGGAGTTACTTGAAGAACTGAGCGATAGCAATTCTTGGGAAAATTCGTCATCAGGTATGGAAAGTGACGACAGCGACGACTCTGATGTCTCTTTCTGGCACTTAGCTCTGTTGGAAATTCTGAAGAATCATTTGAAATACTTCCCAAATTCCACAAGCTTTGTGCCAGAAAGAGACATCAGAATCGACGCTGTTGTCACTTTCCGTACCTGATGACGAATTTTCCCACGAATCGCTATCGCTCAGTTCTTCAAGTAACTCTGTTTCGCTGTAACTGTTTTCCAGTTCATATAAAAACGATTTTGCGCAAAAAGAACGCCAAGCGCTTTTTGGACGCCATGGTCGTTCTCTATTTTCCAGGGACAAAGTACTGGAAAAGCACAGGCAGGGCACTTGAAAAGTCACCAGGTGGAATCCTGTGGTGAAATGGCATGATACAGTGTAATCCGTTAGGATCACAGCTTTGTATCATGACATTTAGTGTATTTACACTTTTGAATTTGCCACCGGTTCCACCCTCCTGCGTCGCAACGGTTGCAGGGAGGGAACCGGAAGGCAAGTGCTGGCAATCGGCCATGCATAGAGTGGGAGGAGAAAGTGTGAGAACGCCGGGGAGGACGGCGGAGGATTGCAGGAAAGATGAGTGTGATTCTGGGGTAATCCAGAGTGTGGCTTGGGGTTACTGCTTTTGGTACTGAAAGTTAACCCCGAGCCAAACTCGGGAATACCGCCTGGGAGGTTAATAAAATAAATTTCATAAAAATATAAAAAAATTTGATTTAAATTTAAAAAAATTATTTTTAAAAAATCATTGATTTTTATCCACCCTGAGTTCTAACAATTTGGGACACCAAGGAAACATATTTGAACACCTTGCTTGGGTCCTCAAATCACTAATTTCAAACTTTCAAATGTATACAATAAACACTGAGACAGAAATCTCATTCCAGTGCATGTCCTTGCACTGCACTGCATAATTTAGATATAACTAATTGGAACAGGACAATAAATGATACAATTAAAAATATAAGTAAACTATAAATGATCACATCTAAATATTATGTAGTCCTCTATCCAGCCAGAAGGTGGAGTTCTAGTTTCCTTTCATTGCTGTTTCTCCACTTGCCACCTGTTGAAAAAGAACCAGAGCAATGACTTCACTCTTACAAGAAAGCCAACGTTTTAGCGAGAGGCAGCTGTGTCTCAAAGGCAGCTGTGTTTATTGTATTGTCTCCTCAACTACTCTATAGTGTTCTCTAAATCGTTTGCCATGCATAAAAAAAATGTATTTGTATTAACAAAGATTGTATAAGCATAGTAAAAAAAAAAAAAAGATATTATAATGTAAACTTATTTTAAACATGTAACTTGCTGACCAGGGCTTTTCTGGAACTTTTTGTTTACAAGTTTAAATTAGTATTTTTTGCTATTTTTATTTTTTTTTTGTATTTTTTGCTAGAAAATTACGTAGAACCCCCAAACATTATAGATTTATTTTTAGCAGAGACGCTAAAGAATAAAATGGCGATCATTGCAATACGCATGTTTTTTTGGAACAAATACACTTTAATGACAAATAAAAAAAGTCAATAGTTACCCCAATTTTTTTGTATAATGTTAAATATGATGTTACACTGAGTAAGTAGATATCTAACATGTCATGCTTTAAAAATGCCCACGCTCGTGGAATGGCAACATACTACAGTATTTAACATCTCCATAGGCGACGCTTTAACATTTTTTACAGGTTACCTGTTCAGAGTTACAGCAGAGGTCTAGTGGTAGAAACCTCACATGTGTGGTTTGAACACCATTTACATATGCATACGGGACTTATGTACTCTGCACACAAACACGGAGGGATGGGTCACTTGAATTTTTTTGTTTCTTATTTGTTTTACTTTTTATTTTTTCAATATTCCTTTATTTATTTTTACTGATCACCTTTATTCCTATTACAAGGAATCTAAACATCCCTTGTAATAGAAGCAAACATGACAGGTGCTCTTTATTGAGAGATCTGGGGTTCAAAAGACCCCAGATGTTTCACTTCCCCTTAAAGCAAAACAAGAACAGATTAGAACACTTAGACTTTAAAAAATATATATATATATATTGCTTTATGCCCGAGAACCGGAAGTGACGTCAGAGGTCACTCCGGTCCTCCGAGGGCATAGAGCTGAGTAGGGGCCATCTTGTCCTTACTCGACTTCCTGCCCACCTCCAGTCACTTGCCGGTTTATATATGGACCTAATTGTATATATAAATAGAGTACATTCAGTTGCTAAAGGTTTTAATGAGTACTGAAGTATTATAAAGTTGGCTTATGAATAAAGAGAGATAATGAAAGGACTTCCTTCACCCAGGCAGCTAAGTAAACACTTAGCAAATCTCAAAGAACTTGAAAGCACTTAGAGACAAAGCCACATGCATTGAGCCACACATAAAGGCATATTAACTTTTTCATCTGATTTTCTAATTGTAACTATCGAAAGATTGGCACATGTGTCCTATCTGATCTTCCCTATATTCGTCTGGTCCGCCATGATGTTTTTTGTAACTTATCAAATTAATGAAGTGTATGTAAAGAGCATATAGGTCCTACAGGAATGGTAAAAAAAAGGGTATTATGAGTATAATCAGTGCTTTAAGTGGGCCGGTACGCACCGGTACTCAGTACCGCCACTTCCAAATATGTCTCTTGAGCGTACCGCCACCTCTCTGTGCGCCTTAGCGTACCAGTACGCTAATTTTGGACATCTGCTCCCTCAATTGCCCCCCCCCCTCCGAGAATATTTCCCACTCCAGAGCCAGACCAGTCACCACCAGTAAGTCCCCCTGCTCCGGAGTCCCAGCCCAGGCCAGCAGTGGCCTGTACTGCAGTGCACTGGTTGCTATCGCCGCCCCGCGTCTAGCAACCAGTGAGGTCATCTGAGGAGGAGGAGAGCAAGGCCCCAGCATACACTGCAGAGCCTCCTTCCTCCTCTGCTGCGCGCCGAGTGGAGTGTTGGCTCCACCCACCTCCTCCCTCCAGCTACTCCAGGCCAGCACAGCACAGTGAGTCCTGTGTCAGCCTCAGCCTAAAAAACATAAGTAGGAGCAGTTCTGGGGACCCTGATGTGGGATGGGATGGGGGGGGCTCTGTGGGGACCCTAATGTGAGGGGGGTGCTCTGTGGGGACCCTGATGTGGGATGGGATGGGATGGGGGGCTCTGTGGGGACCCTAATGTGAGGGGGGGTGCTCTGTGGGGACCCTGATGTGGGATGGGGATGCTCTGTGGGGACCCTGATGTGGGGTGGGGGGTGCTCTGTGGGGACCCTGATGTGGGGAATGGGCTCTGTGGGGACACTGATGTCGGGAGGCTCTGTGGGGACCCTGATGTGAGGTGGGGGCGCTCTGTGGGGGCCCTGATGTGAAGGGGTGCTCTGTGGGGACCCTGATGTGAGGGGGGCTTTGTGGGGACCCTGATGTAAGGGGGGCTCTGTGGGGACCCTGATGTGGGGGGACTCTGTGGGGACCCTGATGTGAGGTGGGGGCCATGATATAAAAAAAATGTATAGGCTATAATAGAGTACCGGCACCTCTTTTGGGCCACTTAAAGCACTGAGTATAATGTATGCACATACTCAACTATCAACTTTACTTTCCTGCAGCTCAGTACATCAATATATGATTTTGCAAAAATAAATAAATAAATAAAAGAAATGGAAGAGATTCTGTGCAAGCCAGCACATAAACTTCTTTACGATATAGCTTAGCCCAGGGCAAAAATGTTTCAAGTATGCCCATATAACCTTTCCAAAAACAATATTATATTTAAAAAAAATTACACCTTGTGAATGTACCTAATCATTTTTTCAAAAAATTGTTTTTTAGCTTTGCATCACCCAGCTAATTCTAGCAAGGCTCAAATTGGTCACATCTTAACCAAAGGTCAGTTAGCTGATATCTCTCTTGGGATCACAAATCAGCAATGAATTACAGGAAAAGTACGTGGAGAAGAGAAGGGCTAATGTTAGACATACCTGCACACACCATTATTTTACGTTCTATGGGGCAAAGTCATAAAGCAGTGAATGTGACATTCAGTAAGCATTTACAAATGGTTATTCATCACATGTGACAATAAGTTTCTCCTGCAGTGAATATTTGGTGATATTCACTGTTTTTTAAATATCCCCTTACATTTTCAGTCAGATATGGAACTATATGTCTTTTGGCTTATGGGGTGAATTTTGGCACTGAGTTTTTTTTTTTTTGTAGAACTAAAAGGAGAAAATATGCATCATAACTAATGGATTGACTGTACATATGTTTAAAAATATCAAGGTCTTGAATATAAAAAAAAAAAATCAAAACCGTACAATCTATTTTAATATCTATCTATCTATCTATCTATCTATCTATCTATCTATCTATCTATCTATCTATCTATCTATCTATCTATCTATCTATCTATCTATCTATCTATCTATCTATCTATCTATCTATCTATCTATCTATCTATCTACAGTATCATCTTGTAATTCCTAGGAGCCATACCTTTTACTATATCCAGTCTATAGTCTTAGTCTATAGTAACCTTATATACATATTACCATAAAATGTTTCAGCAGATACTATGTGTATCAGGAGGCACTGGAAGCTGAAGATGGCAAGATAACACTTGATAGCAATGTGTTTCATTATGTTTTGCATATTCTAAAATGTGATTGATTTTTTGGCTGTTATTATTTTAGATGCCATTTCCACATTTCCATATTACATTTGCAGAATGCAAACTCACTTTCAGAAAATTCAGTTAGAACCAGCATATAGTGACACAAATCCTTAGCAAACATATCTTAGCTACGGGTGTTACCCATGTTAACTAGGGATACATATTTATGAAGCACTACATTCACTGCAGGCATATCAATCTATGTACTTTAAAACACATGCACTAGCAAAAAAAATTGCAGTTAACATTTGGTGAATGTCACTTTCACTGCTAGGGATTAGCTTGGGTTTGATAAGAACCCAGAATGAAGCTGCCAATTCTGACACAATCAACTGCAGATGGGACATTCCCCCCCTTGCAGTTGCATATATACAAAGGGGTTCATAATATCACTGACATATTAGGTCAATGCCAGCGTCTTTCTAGGTTTGGCTGAACATGGATTCAGACCAGACCAGACCAGAAATCATCCATATTCACTTCTTTATAAATATACCCCATACTATTGCAATTTTATTTTTTATTTGTCCTAAGCGTAGATCACATTTCTAAAAGAGACATGCTTTTGTATTGGGACAGCTATTTACATATATTATTTAAAGGACAATACAAATCTAAAACTTTATTTCAGAAAAAAATATGCATTTAAAGTTGAACTCCAGGCAGCTATAAAAGAAACAAATGAATAAAGCTCTGTAATCAATATTATATCGTTTTTATTTATTTTTTTTGTTTTGTTTTTTAATGCAAGCAGTATAGGTTCCTGAATTTGGCTTGGTGTTAACTCCTTGTAGTCCACTCTACAGCAAGCATTACAATGAGCCAGTCAGTTGTGCTTCAGTGCAAGGAGCATGTAGGAGAGGAGAGTAAAGTCACAGAGAAAGGGGCTCATGGCTTCTGCTTTCCCTTTCTAGTCATAGGGAGGAGGGTGGAATGAGACCTGTAAATGATACATTAAGTGGAACTTTACCCATAGCAGTTTGATAACCATTAATGCTCTTTAACAAAAGATCCTAAAGGACATTCCACATTGTGCTGTAAATTGCCTCCAGCATTGCTCCTGTTTCTTCATGCTGGAGGCCGCATTTTTGTTGGCTAAAGCAGTCACTTACTTATTGGAATTTCTCCCCCTCTCCTTGTTATCAAAAACTATAAGTCACTTTCTGTAAATACGATATGTACATTTCTAGCTTTGATTGTATGTCTTGTCTTAAGCCCCATACACATGGGCTTAATATCAACTGGGTCAACAGAAACCGGCAGACATAGGCCGTGTGTACACCAGCCTGTCCAACAGAAACCGGCTGACATTAGGCCATATGTATACCAGCCTGAATGAAAACAAATTTATGCAGCGCTAGCAACAAATTAGTGACAAAAATTGTTTGAAATGAAACCAATCTATATCATGTAAATTCAATATGTAATGATAAAATATATCAATCACATTAAAGTGCATAAATTCCTATAGTAATAAATTAAAGTGCATAATTAAACTAAAAAATTAATAAATATACATTCAAAGTGTAAGATTTAAAGTGCAAAAATAGTGGAATAAAGTCCTTATTGATGATCCAAAAAGGTGCCAAAGTGCCAAGTAAATAAAGGTGCTTGTGAGGTGAAGGTGCCCTCTTGGTTCCCCACTCACCGGAATTAGATTGTATAAAAGCCCTTGATTTTATTGCACATTTGCCCAGGATCAGATGTGGGATTCCTCCGATGTGTCCTCCGTGTTGAAATCGTTCCCGATAACACCATTAAAAGAAGAGAGGGCCATACATCGTGAAGTACGTAAGGTATAATTTTTTTCCCCACAAAGCGATTGAATACTTACAAAATCAAAGAGTTAAAATGGCATATAGCAAACAGAGCAAGTGGCGCCGCTCTTGGCGTGCGTTCCACATACAGGAAGTTCCCGACCGGAAATGACGTTACGTCCGCAACCGGAAGTGCGTCAACGCGTTTCGCCGTCACACACAGCGTCTTCAAAGGACATCACTTCCTGTTGACAGAGGCTCTTTATACCATAGCCTCTCCTACATCATATCCGGATTTGTTTAGGGAACGTAACTTTACTTATCTTAGAATTCATATGTCACATGTCTATTGTTGGTCTAGCGATATTAATCAACTATACCAGAATTTAAAATAAGCTTATTTCATGACTTTAGAAAATATATGGACGTTTCTACATCCGGGCGTAAAATATGCACCTGAAAAAAACCTAAACAAGTTCGATACATATATCGACATTCAAAAATTTGTGAGGAAATTAAATATAAAAAAATATTATGCAGGAAAAAAGAAAGAAGACATTATACCCTCGGGAGAGTTTTTATACACACAATTGAGAAACAAGTCTGTTTTTAATCCTAAAATTTTAAACAACCAGTTTTTAGATGTTTTTAAAACTATGGTAGAGAATGATCTGGAAAGTCTGAAAATTAAAAATTCAAGAAAAAAAGAAGACATAGAAAGAGGCCTCAAATCCTTGGAAAAAAGAAAAGATATAGTAATTAGAGCCGCAGACAAAAGGGGCGGCCTTGTAATTTTGAACAAAAAAGATTACTTAGATGAACTCAATAGATTGGTTAATGATCATGACACATATGAAAAACTAAAAGAGAACCCCACCAAGAAATATAAAGCAAAATTAACGAGATTAATAAAATGGGCAAAAAAAGAAAATATTATAAACAAGAAAGAAAGCAGATACCTGGTACCAGATGCGCCAAAGGTACCAGTAATATATCAACTACCGAAGATCCATAAGAACAAGGAACATCCGCCCGGTAGGCCCATTGTTAGTGGGGTGAATTCCCTCTTGTCACGTTTGGGCGAATATCTGGATTGTTTTTTCCAGCCGTTGGCACAGGAAGGCCAGGCCTACTTGCGTGACAGCAAACACTTGATGGAAATCATTAAAGACATTAAGATAGAGGAGAATGACATTCTAGTGGGAGTAGATGTCAATTCACTATATACAAATATAAAACAGGAACACGCACTGAGAGCTGCCAAATGGGCCTTAGACCAAACTGAAATAAAAACCAAACAAAAAGAATTCTTACTACAAGGATTGGACCTCGCAATGAGCCACAATTACTTCTGGCATGAGAAAAAATACTACAGACAAAAGAAAGGAGTAGCTATGGGAGCAAAATATGCTCCCTCAATAGCCAATATTTTTATGCGGAAGTGGGAGAGTGAGCAAATTTTTAACAACAGACCAAAAGAACTACAAGAGATACATAGACGATATTTTTATCATTTGGAGGGGCACTCAGAACTCACTAAACCAGTTCTTAAATTTTATGAGTAATAACCACTATGATATCTCTTTCTCCCACACTAGCAGCCCCGAAAGTATTAATTTTTTAGATTTGAGTATTTTTAAGGATTTTAACAGACTTTGCACTAAGACTCACTTTAAAGAAGTAGATGCCAATGGTTACATCCCCATAGGCAGTTGTCACCATCCCAGATGGCTGAATACAATCCCTAACAACCAGCTAATGAGGATTAGGAGAAATTGCGATAGAGAAAGCGACTATGAAGAACAAGCTGACCTAATCATTAAAAAATTCCAAGAAAAAGGATACAGAAGGAAAGATCTTGAAAATACTAAAAATAAAGTCAAAAATATCAAACGGAAGGACTTATTCAAAAAGAGAGTAAAGGAAAAGAAAGATTACAGCATGGCCTTTCTGACCAGCTTCTCGAGACAACACACACAAATGGAGAAGATTTTAAAAAAGCACTGGCACCTTCTATTAAAAGACAATGTTCTTAAAACTCTCCTTCCATCCAAGCCACAGTTTATATATACGAAACCCAAAACATTAAGACTGCAGTTTGCTCACAATGTAGTCAATCCACCCACAAAAATAGGGACGTTCTGGGATCAGGATGGGTTTTTCAGCTGCGGCAGATGTATGATATGCAGGACCTCCAAATTCAGGAAAAGAAAACATACCACTTTTAAATCTGCTTTTAACGGTAAAACATATCAAATAAAAAAATTCATTACTTGTGCATCCACGCATGTGACATACCTCCTCTCATGCCCTTGCGGGTTACAGTATGTTGGTAGAACCACCAGAGAGCTGAGGATAAGACTTAGGGAACATGTTTCAAACATTAGAAAAGGGTTTAAAAACCACAGCCTTTCCCACCATTTTAAACTGGTCCACCAAAGTAATCCCACCTTATTATCCTTTTGTGCAATTGACAAAATTGAACCCCATTGGAGGGGTGGCAACCTAAAGCAAGCAGTGTCACAAAACGAAACACAATGGATCCACCGGTTGGAAACACTCCAGCCTAAAGGTTTGAATGTGGATGTAGATGTGAACTGCTTTCTATCTGATTGGTAGAATAATTATGTAAAATTATTGATATTAATTTCTCACCTTCCTTAAAATATTTTCTTAATATTTAATTTATTTTATATATTTTATATATTTTTAATAATGCTCAACCAAAATATTTTAATTAGCTTGAAAATTATAATTTAATATATATACATTTTTTTTATGTCAATTCTAATAAAAATACATAAGACAAAAAACCTCCTCCAGCTCTGTAGAACCCTCCTTTAAAATAACAATAGTTATTTATATTTTTGTCTCCTATCTTTGGTTTTAACAAAATTTATGTTTTTATAATAATTTTAATATAAATAATTCTTAATAAATGTTGTTTTAAAATTATGGTAATTTATTATATCTCCGTTAATAAAATATAACAATATTATTGCTAATTATTTAACATATCCATATATCTATAATATAGCACAATATAATAATTAATCCAAACCCATCACCATAAATAACAAAATAGCTCTAGGAATTACAATAATTTGAGCTCTATAGGTTTTATTGTATATTAATATGAGGAATATTTACTGCGAGTGTATAATAGGATTTTATATTTGTAAACAGGAAGTTACGCCCGGATGTAGAAACGTCCATATATTTTCTAAAGTCATGAAATAAGCTTATTTTAAATTCTGGTATAGTTGATTAATATCGCTAGACCAACAATAGACATGTGACATATGAATTCTAAGATAAGTAAAGTTACGTTCCCTAAACAAATCCGGATATGATGTAGGAGAGGCTATGGTATAAAGAGCCTCTGTCAACAGGAAGTGATGTCCTTTGAAGACGCTGTGTGTGACGGCGAAACGCGTTGACGCACTTCCGGTTGCGGACGTAACGTCATTTCCGGCCGGGAACTTCCTGTATGTGGAACGCACGCCAAGAGCGGCGCCACTTGCTCTGTTTGCTATATGCCATTTTAACTCTTTGATTTTGTAAGTATTCAATCGCTTTGTGGGGAATAAAATTATAGCTTACGTACTTCACGATGTATGGCCCTCTCTTCTTTTAATGGTGTTATCGGGAACGATTTCAACACGGAGGACACATCGGAGGAATCCCACATCTGATCCTGGGCAAATGTGCAATAAAATCAAGGGCTTTTATACAATCTAATTCCGGTGAGTGGGGAACCAAGAGGGCACCTTCACCTCACAAGCACCTTTATTTACTTGGCACTTTGGCACCTTTTTGGATCATCAATAAGGACTTTATTCCACTATTTTTGCACTTTAAATCTTACACTTTGAATGTATATTTATTAATTTTTTAGTTTAATTATGCACTTTAATTTATTACTATAGGAATTTATGCACTTTAATGTGATTGATATATTTTATCATTACATATTGAATTTACATGATATAGATTGGTTTCATTTCAAACAATTTTTGTCACTAATTTGTTGCTAGCGCTGCATAAATTTGTTTTCATTCATTTATTCTAAGAATTTCTTAGTGTTTGCAGCAGCTGCACACTCTCACAGTTTTTTTCACTGAATAATTTATCACTATTGTGCAGCGCGGGTTTAAATTTGTTTTTTCATGTATACCAGCCTGTCCAACAGAAGCTGGCTGAACGGCTGGATTCTGTCGAATGGACATGCTGGAAAACCAGAATCTAATTGCCATCTGATCATTAGCTGCGACCGGTGTGTTCTGACGCATAGTTAGTACAGCGAGCTCCTCCCAAGCTCTTCAGTAAAAAGTTCATAGGCTGCCAATGAGAGAGAAAGGAGACAATATCAGGGAGATAAGATAACATACTGTCCTTGTAAGTTTAACACTTTTGTGTCTTCCTGGCAACAGAGTTTGTTTTGTCACCTCTCCTGCTTTTCTTTTCTTTTCTCCCTCCCTAATCTGTGTTCATTCAGCACAGTGTCATTCTTGTTGTTTTCTTCCCCCTTCAGCAACAGTAAATCTTGAAGCTGTCAGCTGATCAGCCTCTAGTGGTTCTGATTTTAGGCACAGTGCCGAGCAAGGTGTGATGGTGCATTATTGGATTGTAAACAGTATAGGCACTTATTTGTATAATGTGTTACATAGCTGGGCCTGCTTGAAGTGATCTATCAGGACTTAATTTTCTGACTAAAGTTCCACTTTAAAGTAGAAGTTCAGTCAAATCCCAATCTAAACTTAAAAATGTCCCACCCCCAATTCAAAACTCAATACGAAGTACCCTGTAGAAAGAAAGATGTGTATACATACCTATTCTGAGGGAGTTCTGGTCCAGTCACGTAATCGGCTTCCAATGGCGGCTTCAGGGTAGAAGAGGGACAGCTGACAACAGATGCCCCATAGTATGTCTATACGGTAACTTCACCGCATAGGCACTGCAGCTGTTGTTAGCAATCTCTTCTATTCTCTGAAACCAGCCACTGGGAAGATTATGTGACTAGACCAGAGAGTTCTCAGTATTGGTAAGTATGAGAGACAACTAGCAGAGATCTAAATAGAACTCTGCTTCAACAGCCGGACTGTGGCAGATCGGAGTCACCAGAAAACCAGCAGAACAGATTTGTTGTATACTGTGTATATTCTATACTGGGCTTACTTCAGTACAGTGAACTCTGATTGGCTGGCACATAGCACTTAAGCACTCAAAAGTATGACTTTTTTTATTGAATTGTTTAAAAAAAAATGATATAGTAGAGCTACAGGTATTAGCACTCCCCACCCTTTGGATCCTTCACCCTTTCCAACTAATTGCGATAATAGAAAAAAAAATTGTGCTGGGTCCTGAATCTCTTATCTTCTTCACTACAGAGGAGCAGAGTATTTCTTCTGGTGTCCACGTCGCTGTCTGGATGATGTGGACACTTCCTATTGACTTTCCAGTGGTAGGGTCGTTTTAGGCTCCAGACGACTGCAGAATGATACCTTCATGAAGAAGTGACTGGTTGGTGCAGGCACAGACTACATCCCACTAACAAGAGATGTGGAAGTGGACTTAGATGAGTAAAAAAACAACTTCAGAAATGTAAAAAGAAAACCTATGAATGGGTGGAAGGGAGGGTTGAAAGACTGAGATGGTTAGGAAGGAAGGGCTTTAAATATGGTATGAGGTAAAATAACAACAAATTGTCATTTCTTAAAAATGTTTATTATTTAAGCTTGATTGTTTCTTTTAATTTTACTCCTGCTGTGTTGTTTTTACTGTACTGAAGGTATGATTTGAATTTTCCACGTACATTAAAAGATGCAAAATCGGTTTAGCTCAAAGTCAAGGTAAACTTGATTATTTCATATTTTAACAGCAGTATTTTCCCAGGAGCAATCTAATTTTGCCTTGCAACACTTGCACATAAAGGAATGTTCTAAGCTATTAGTGACAGAGTAATTTCCAACGATTAATTAATAATTAGAATTGTCCAATAGTTTGTGTATACTGAATTCATACTTTGATTTGGATGCAATAACTACTTTGTCCAAGTCAAAGTAAACTAGCTTATTTCAAGTTTAATATCATTATTTCACCAGTAGAATTTTTTATGTTGCCTTAGATACTTGCACATCAAAAAACTCTTCTGAACTAATACTAGATTAAAGAATTTTCTCAAGCAATCCCGTTAAGGATACTTTTAAGCTTTTCTGAAGAAACTGTCACACCATTAAAATATCAACCCTTTAGGGCTGGAGCTAAATTATAGTTTGAGTTTTCTGAATAAGTTCAGTTTTAAATAGTTTTTCTTGTTGGCTAAAAAAATTAGAAGTGGAAAAATAAAAGAACATTTTTAAAGTGCAAGGTATTCGGTAAGGTCCTAATGCTACGCAAAAACCACAACCACTGTGTAAGTCCCAACATTCACTCCATTTTCCTTGATCTGAATTCTGTGTAACCCACCACAGAACAAGTGCACCCACAGCTCCATAGAGGGACAAGGGATGGCTATATAAGTGCACCTAAAGAAGTCTGCAATGTGTTGCTTCCTTTGTCCCTGCACCACAAATTAAAGTGATATTAAAGGCTCATGGTTTTTTTTTAACAGCAAAGATGTCATACTTACCTGCTCTGTGGTTTTGCACAAAGCAGCTCTGATCCTCCTCTTCTCAAGTCCCCTGCTGGGGGCTCCTGGCTCCTCTCCCTTGTCAAATGCCCCCAAAGCAAGCCTCACTGGCTGTGATTGATAGCAGCGGGAGCCAGTGAGGAGGGAGAGACCCAGGAGAGCCACTGCTCTTGTGCACATTGCTGGATCAAGATAGGACTCTGCTAAGTATGAGGGGAGGGCTGGGGGGATGGTGCACACAGAAGGCTTTTTACCTTCATAGACAGAATGCATAAAGGTAAAAAACCTTTAGCTTTTACAATTAATTTAAATTCAAATTTCCAAGGCCTGAATATGTATAGTGTCTGTGAGAAGTCTTAGTACTGGCATTTTTTTACACCAGGCTTTCTTTGTGGGAGGGAGTAACAATGATCTTCCAGGCATTTTGTACATCAGGCTTTCTGTGTGGGAAGCAGCATAGACAGTAATCCAGTAGGGTAAAAAAGCTCTGTGTATGTTTGAAGTTGGTCTGGCTCTTCTAAGATTACTTTCCTTGCTCCTACCTGAGCATAGAGACTAGCTTCTCAGGTGCTCAGTGTTGCATCAACGATGGAAGGGGGAGAGAACCATACTCTCCTCTTTACCTAGAAGTATAGAGTATGTCACTTCACAAAACTAGGCAAATGGGTTGGTGTGGGAACAAATAGAAATTAAACATAAAAGGCCAGGTTATGGCTACCTAATAAACCTATTACATAACCTTGCAATGGATAGTTTATTTTAAATATTTAAATATGGATGAGGGAGATGACCCTCTCCTAGCAATTTACAACCACCATTTCTATAGCTCCTATGAAAAACCAGCCCCCACATAAGTGGGAAATTGGGACTTTTCTGAACTCTCTCTGCACAGTGCCTCCACCTAGAGGGACGTGTGGATCCCCCTTCCAAGAACACATTGTCCCAAGGTGGGTGCACTTTTTTTAATCTTGCAGTATTGCAGGTCCAGTCTATAAACACTTCACAAAAACATTTTTGTTTAAGCTGAGTTGGAAAGTCAAACATGAAATACCTAAGGATCTAGGTACCTACAGCTTCTTGGGGCTAACAGTCGCTGGATGGGGTCCAACTTCAGGAGTATACAGCTACCAGTGGGGTTACATACCACAAACTTGACGTTCTTGTGATGCTCAGCTCCAGCTAAATGCAGCTTAAGGACACTTCCAGCCTCAACCCACACAGACTGCAAAAAGGCTAAGCCCTTTAGGCCCAGGTTGCAGCACATGGCCTGCCAGCCTTTCAGCTAGGGAAAGACTCTTCAAGAACAGTGTTCAACTGTTTATTTAGAACATGGTCCAGCCCCCTAATTACAAACTTAATAGGGACTAGCCAGCTAACAAGACAGACAGAGCTTTCTGAACCACCCCAGTGGCAACACTCCGGAGCCTACCTAATGGAGTCTGGCAGATAATGTTACACAGAGAGCCTCTGAGCATAGCATTCTGAAAGAAGCCTTGCAAAATATGAAAACAAAACAGTAAGCTAGATACTGTAGCTAAGAAGATAGATAGATAATAGAAAATCAGACATCAGTAGAAAATCAATGGATGTCTGATTATAGAATACTAATTAAAACATATATTAAAGAACATACCCATTTTTATTCACGATGTCACATACTTTATACATGTATATGAATAGAATATACTTGGAGGGACCTGAATTTAGTTGTTTTAGGAATTGTATAATTTGCAAAACATAAACAAAATGCACAGGGGCATGTTATAAAACGAGTATGAATATAAGAGTGCATTTCTGAGACCACTTATATGATCAATGCTTGCAGACATTTTTTGTAACATTTATTTTTACTTGTTACTTTCTCTTGCACAAACGATAGCATATAACCTAAAAAAAAAATGCAGTCTTGCATATACAATGGGATTGATTTACTAAAGGCAAATATAGCGTGCACTACAAGTGCACTTGCTCCAGAGGTTAGTAAATGAGGAAAAGCTTCACTTTGCAAAGAATACGCAATCACATGCAAGGGAAATAAAAAAAATTGGATGATAGAAAACAGCAGAGCTATCCCTTATTTCAGAGCTTCCCTTTAGATCTAAAGTAACTGCACTTGCAGTGCACAGTATATTTGCCTTTAGTAAATTAACCTTAATGTGTAAAGCCTTGTTACAATTAATGATTGCACAGAGCTGATCAGCAGGTCCCGGCCGTAAATCATTGGCCGGGACTTGCTTACAGGCTCCCGCTGTGTGCAATCACAGCGGATGCCAACCGGGGGGGGGGGGGGTGCACATGCGTGTGCCCTAAACCTGGAAGTAGGCAGCGACGTATGGGTACATCACATTGCCTGTGCGGGCCAGTCATCTGCAGTACATTGCAGGTGGGCAGTCCGCAAGTGGTTGTTTAACCATGTCTGAACTGAGCTGGCAGATCTTCATTATCGGTTGTAAAACAGATATAGATACTATCTGTCCTAACAAAGAGTTAAAGATCTCAAGGGTTAGGTAGTTCATTGTATGATATTGCAGTAGAAAATCTGTCCATAATAAACAGGCAAAAAATTTGGGGGAGCATACCCATGCATTTCCAAAGCTGCTGCAGCTATGAACCAAAAGACATGTATATTAAAAAAGAATAGCGCGCAAATGCAAAAGAAATTACTACCAAATCTGAAGAGAGTCCATAAATAAAAATGGGGGTTTGGTCCCACCATATGGCCATATCGTGCTCAAGCCCACTACTGCGTCAAAGTACCCCATTATCAGTGGGTCCTACACTATCCATGAAAAAGAGATGAATCCAACCTTTCTAACCCTTGTAGATAATACTCCTTGCTGGGAAAAATGTGCAAATGTACTACAGGGGACTCCTCCTATATCCACTTGATGGTGGACACTTTCTTTTTTAATATACATGTCTTTTGGTTCATAGCTGCAGCAGCTTTGGAAATACATGGGTATGCTCCCCCAAATTTTTTGCCTGTTTATTATGTATTCGGTCTGACCAGACTATCGAGGTTGAGCAGCCCTCCCCACCCCCCACATACACCTGTACTCAATCAGTGTCCACCATCAAGTGGATATAGGAGGAGTCCCCTGTAGTGCATTTGCACATTTTTCCCAGCAAGGAGTATTATCTCCAAGGGTTAGAAAGGTTGGATTCATCTCTTTTTCATGGATAGTGTAGGACCCACTGATAATGGGGTACTTTGACGCAGTAGTGGGCTTGAGCAAAATCTGTCCATACATCCGTCCCTTTATGGCACATTACAAGCTATTCTGAACATTATAAGGTGTATAAAGGACCCTATTTATAAACCTGCTCCAAATAAACAACTAGAAAGGTAAGAAATATACAGTATGTTTTTTAATTATCTTTAGGTATGCTGTGTGAATGGGAACACATAACAAACATACTGGGGGTTTCTTAATTTTGACTGCAAAAATGGAAATACACTTTGACAAAGAACGGGCAGTTGTTGTAAACACAGCTGACCGTTCTTCTCTCTGAAATGATCATAGAGGTGATCATAGAGGTCTCTGTGGTCATTTTACAAGGCTATCCCCCATGCAGTTAGTAAACACTCCCCTAGGCTCACACTTAACCCTTTGATCACCCCTAGGTTAACCCCTTCCCTGTCATTAATACAGTAACAGCACATTTTTTTAGCACTGATTACTGTAGTAATGTCACTGGTCCCCCCAAAAGTGTCAAAAATGTCAGTTAGGGGTCCGATATGTCTGCCGCAATGTCCCAGTCCCACTAAAAATCGCAGATCGCTGCCATTACTATAAACAAAAAAATAAATAAATAAAAATGACATAATTCTTTCCCCTAGTTTGTAGACACAATAAAAAAATTTGGAGCAATATCCTCTGATGATGTCTGTGCGGACGATACGCGTCAGGAGCTCGCAGTAGAACTTCATTTTAATACATTGCCTGTTACCATGCGATTCTTGTAAGTGCGATTCCTTTTATTTCATTAAAAGTTTTTAGCAATATTACGCTATGTGCACTCCTTTTTCTGGTTTTCATGTCATCTGGTCTTGAGAGACTTCCATCCCTTTGCCTACCACCTTATGAGCTGAAAACTACTTCCATGGTAATGATCGTAGGAGGAATCAGGATCACCTTGTAAAGCCTGAACAGGTCTGTTTGCTATGTGGCAATTCAGACCCATTTGATCTGGTGGGAGCCCATTTTTACTGTTCACTTGGTGTTGGGATTCTTTTCATCACGTTTGGATTTATATAAGTATACCAACAAGATGGATCACTTCTTTGGGACTTTTATTTAAGCCCTATTTCAGTATTGGACTTTATTTCACAATATCCTATATTTTATATATATATGTTCAATTGTACTCTTGTATATTATGTACACTCATTAGCGCTGCACTTTTTTCTTCCACTTGTTATTTTATAATTTATTTATCAATTATGTTGTGCTGGCAGCTTGACTTGTTTTGGTACTAGCGCTTTCTACACACTTTTTTATTGTAAACACAATAGCTTTTGTGCAAACCAATCAAAATGCGCTTATTGCGATTTTGTTTACCAAAAATATTGTAGCAAAATACAAACTGGCCTAAAAGGATGAAAAAATTTGATTTTACATTTTTTTAGGGAATGTTATTAAGCAGAATGTGAAAAATATATCATTTTTTTTTTCCAAATTGTCGCACTTTTTTGTTTATAGCGCAAAAAATAAAAATCGCACAGGTGATCAAATACCACCAAAAGAAAGCTCTATTTGCTGGAAAAAAGTATTTCAGCACAGAGTCGTACGACCCCACAGTGCCGAATCGCAAAAAATGGCCTGGTCATTAAGGGGGCAAATCCTTCACTGGTTAAGCGATAGGTATAATACTGTAATAATACCTGGTGATATACAGGACACTTGCACACCTGCTACTGAAATGACAAGTGCTGCTAGACACTTGTGTTATAAACATGCCAATACTGAACATCACAGCATTTAATATGTATATATTCCCAGAAGGGAAATGCTCACAGAAAATCACTTCAAGGAAACCATGAGATCAAATTATAGGTATTCTAAATATACAGGGAGTGCAGAATTATTAGGCAAATGAGTATTTTTGAGGATTAATTTTATTATTGAACAACAACCATGTTCTCAATGAACCCAAAAAACTCATTAATATCAAAGCTGACTATTTTTGGAAGTAGTTTTTAGTTTGTTTTTAGTTTTAGCTATTTTAGGGGGATATCTGTGTGTGCAGGTGACTATTACTGTGCATAATTATTAGGCAACTTAACAAAAATCAAATATACAGTATACCCATTTCAATTATTTATTTTTACCAGTGAAACCAATATAACATCTCAACATTCACAAATATACATTTCTGACATTCAAAAACAAAACAAAAACAAATCAGTGACCAATATAGCCACCTTTCTTTGCAAGGACACTCAAAAGCCTGCCATCCATGGATTCTGTCAGTGTTTTGATCTGTTCACCATCAACATTGCGTGCAGCAGCAACCACAGCCTCCCAGACACTGTTCAGAGAGGTGTACTGTTTTCCCTCCTTGTAAATCTCACATTTGATGATGGACCACAGGTTCTCAATGGGGTTCAGATCAGGTGAACAAGGAGGCCATGTCATTAGCTTTTCTTCTTTTATACCCTTTCTTGCCAGCCACGCTGTGGAGTACTTGGACGCGTGTGATGGAGCATTGTCCTGCATGAAAATCATGTTTTTCTTGAAGGATGCAGACTTCTTCCTGTACCACTGCTTGAAGAAGGTGTCTTCCAGAAACTGGCAGTAGGACTGGGAGTTGAGCTTGACTCCATCCTCAACGCGAAAAGGCCCCACAAGCTCATCTTTGATGATACCAGCCCAAACCAGTACTCCACCTCCACCTTGCTGGTGTCTGAGTCGGACTGGAGCTCTCTGCCCTTTACCAATCCAGCCACGTGCCCATCCATCTGGCCCATCAAGACTCACTCTCATTTCATCAGTCCATAAAACCTTTGAAAAATCAGTCTTGAGATATTTCTTGGCCCAGTCTTGACGTTTCAGCTTGTGTGTCTTGTTCAGTGGTGGTCGTCTTTCAGCCTTGCTTACCTTGGCCATGTCTCTGAGTATTGCACACCTTGTGCTTTTGGGCACTCCAGTGATGTTGCAGCTCTGAAATATGGCCAAACTGGTGGCAAGTGGCATCTTGGCAGCTGCACGCTTTACTTTTCTCAGTTCATGGGCTGTTATTTTGCGCCTTGGTTTTTCCACACGCTTCTTGCGACCCTGTTGAATATTTTGAATGAAATGCTTGATTGTTTGATGATCATGCTTCAGAAGCTTTGCAATTTTAAGAGTGCTGCATCCCTCTGCAAGATATCTCACTATTTTTGACTTTTCTGAGCCTGTCAAGTCCTTCTTTTGACCCATTTTGCCCAAGGAAAGGAAGTTGCCTAATAATTATGCACACCTGATATAGGGTGTTGATGTCATTAGACCACACCCCTTCTCATTACAGAGATGCACATCACCTAATATGCTTAATTGGTAGTAGGCTTTCGAGCCTATACAGCTTGGAGTAAGACAACATGCATAAAGAGGATGATGTGGTCAAAATACTCATTTGCCTAATAATTCTGCACTCCCTGTAATGAGCTGATTGATCTCAATTTTACACCAGTTTAATTTGCCAACTTGTGTAATTAATTTTGCAGTAGAATTACATTTTTAAAACAAAGTACATATTTCCCAACATTTTCGCAAATAAAAAAAAAATAGTTGAGTGTAATGAGTAACACTTTTGGTAACTGACAATTTGTTATATGTGACATTTTGACAGATACTAAACCTGCCAGATCTCAGTCTTCTTTTATGGCTTCTGCAGAGTTCTGTTAGTGTCAGTTGTGATTAGTCAGTATATGCTCATATTTGCAGCAAGTTACTCCCTAATCGCAGATTTTTTATAGTGTCAAGTGCTGTAACTTGTTCACATACTCCCTCACTTTTTTAAAATAATGTCACTTCTAGTTTGATGAGATTCATATCCCTAAAGGATTAAACACAAGCTCAAAACATCCTGTGTTATGACAGCAGAATAATTAGAAACCTAGTATGATAGAATAAACTTTTTGTCACAAATGAAGGAAGTTATTCACAACTTTGCAGATCTCAGTCTTATCCCATCTCTTTTTACAAAACTTTTTAAAAATTTAATCTAAGGGCATTGTGCACCAGATGTCAGTAATCTGAGAGATATTCCCACTTGTAATTAACATTCAAGTCTGAGTTCTAGTTAGCGCTTGATCCAAAAAAATATTTGTAATGGGAAAATTGCAGGTAATGTTGAATGAGCACTGGGAACAAAGTTAATTATAATAAGTGTTATCTGATTTGTTGTAAAAGCAAAAGTGGTTTTAGAACCTAAAATGTTTTTTTTTTCCCCAGTGTAAATGCTTTGTGAGGTAGAATAACATCATTAGAGAACACTTTATGTGGTATGCGTTACTGCTCTTTACAAGAAACCACAGAAACATTTAGTCTGACATTGATAACCTCCTTCTGAAAAAAAAAAAAACTGTCTTTCTAGCTTTAATCCTTTCTGAGTCACTGGCCTACAACAATTATGCAAATGAAGATCACATCAGAGACTGGCTGGCCATAGACGGTGCAAGTTTCAAAGAAATTTTCACGATTCCACCATCAACACACACAGTGCTGAAAGGTTAATCCCAAGACAGCCGCTAGCGATAATCGCAAGTGAATCTGGCAGGCTGGTTGTACCCAAGTTGACCAATTGATCAACTTGGTACATTCAGCCAGCCCACACACGGTTCGAATCTCAACTGGTTCCTGCTGAACCGGCCAAGATTCGAACCATCTATGGCTGGCCTTAAATACTTTTAAGTAGTAGTCTTCATGTTATCTCTATTAGGGATGATCGAACGGTTCGGGTCCACCATCGGTTAGGCCCGAACATTGGGTGTTCGAGGTTCGGCCAAATTTAGAACTTTTTGCCCAAAAAGTTCGGAATTCGGCAACCAGAACCCGCCCAAAATGCAATGCTTCAGGAAATGGGCTTTAAAAGCCCGTGATTGGACCAGAACCATTAGCAAAAGCCAATTGAGGGGGCAGGAGAATGCTAGGAATGTGATTGGAGTGACTAGGGGGTCCCTAGACCAATCATTAGTGAATACGCCCCCCAGTATATAATATCGCCCCTGCCAAATTCCTAGCATTGTTATACTGGACATGGAAGAGAGTGGAAGCAGTTCTGTTAATTTTACTTTAAAAGTGTCATTTAGCATTTATTAGTGTGAGGAAAGGGATATCTAGTGTAGTTAGAGTGCTCCTTTACACTTAAGTTAGCTTCAAAAATTTAGTTTCTGTAGGGAAAGTGTTAAGTGTCAGGGGACCGTAGTGTAGTGTAGGGTTAACTGGCAGTGACTGCTATGGCAGGGTGACAAAACCCCTCCATAGCAGGGTGACCGCTATAGAGAAATTATCATTTCTCTGAATAGCTTCGGAACTGGAATATGGCTTCTCACCAGCCAAGCATTTTTTATGCTGCAGGGGCTGCCACTGCCAGTGCTTTTTTGAGGACATGTTTGATGTCAGACATGACATCTGAACATGTGTATAGGGGGTATATATAGACATATATGTCTGAATATATACCCCTAGACATATATAGGTGTGATAGTAGCAGAAATAAATGCTTGCGCTAATGAAATCATTTACAGTAATATATTTCTGCTACTATCACACCTATATATGTCTAGGGGTATATATTCAGACCTATATGTGTATATATACCACCTATACACATGTTCAGATGTTTTGCCTGCCTCAAAAGAACCCCAAAAAATGCCAAAAAAACGCTAGCGTCAAAAAAAAAAAAAATGCCCAGGTGTGTTTTTGCTGGCATTTTTTGGGGGGTTTTGGAGGCAGGCAAAACATCTGAACTTGTGCACAGTACCACTATACACAAGTTCAGATGTTTTTCCTGACTGCAAAGATCCCAAAAAAATGCCTTCTATTAAACCGGCAAGGTGTTACAGGAGCGAAGCAAACCCCCTGTCAGAAATGTTTCTAATACAAACAATCCTTTTTTTTCTGGTTCTGGACATGCTACAGAGCTGAAACTTCACAGGTACACCTTTTAGACCCCCCAGACACAAAATCACACAAAAGAAAGTTCTTAAAAATTGTAATTTTTGATAAAAAAAGCCAATTATTGAAAAATTTAAAAAAAAAGAGATTTTTTTTTTATTTTGACTTTGGATTTAGTATCTGGGGGGTCTAAAAGGTGTACATGTGAAGTTTCAGCTCTGTAGCATGTCCAGAACCAGAAAAAAAAAAGATAAATTTTTAGTAGAACAGGGATGTGGGTCGGGACCCTCCTTTAACTTTAACACCTATATGATCTTTTTTTCTGGTTCTGGACATGCTACAGAGCTGAAATTTCACAGGTACACCTTTTAGATCCCCCAGACACAAAATCACACAAAAAAGTTCTTAAAAATTGTCATTTTTGATAAAAAAAAAGCCAATTATTGAAAAATTAAAAAATAAAAAAAAAAAAAGATTTTTTTGATTTTTACTTTGGATTTGGTATCTGGGGGGTCTAAAAGGGGGGCATGTGAAGTTTCAGCTCTGTAGCATGTCCAGAACCAGAAAAAAAAGATTGTTTGTATTAGAAAACTTTCTGACAGGGGGTTTGCTTCGCTCCTGTAACACCTTGTATAAAAATGCCCAGGTGTGTTTTTGCTGGCATTTTTTGGGGGTTTTGGAGGCAGGCAAAACATCTGAACTTGTGCACAGTACCACTATACACAAGTTCAGATGTTTTTCCTGACTGCAAAGAACCCAAAAAAATGCCTGCTTTGAAACCGGCAAGGTGTTACAGCAGAGAAGCCATATTGGTGAAAAATCAGATGTGAAAGTTTTCTAATACAAACGATCTTTTTTTTTATGGTTCTGGACATGCAAAAAGTTCTGGACACAAAAAATCTCTTTTTTTTTTTTTAATTTTTCAATAGTTGGCTTTTTTATCAAAAATGACAATTTTTAAGAACTTTTTTTGTGTGATTTTGTGTCTGGGGGGTCTAAAAGGTGTACCTGTGAAGTTTCAGCTCTGTAGCATGTCCAGAACCAGAAAAAAAGATCATATAGGTGTTAAAGTTAAAGGAGGGTCCCGACCCACATCCCTGTTCTACTGAAAAATTATCTTTTTTTTTTTTTTCATGGTTCTGGACATGCTACAGAGTTGAAACTTCACATGCACACCTTTTAGACCCCCCAGATACTAAATCCAAAGTGAAAAAATCTCTCTTTTTTTTTTTTTTTAATTTTTTCAATAATTGACTTTTTTATCAAAAATGACAATTTTTAAGAACTTTTTTTTGTGTGATTAATAGTTAATGGGGCATGACCCAGAACCCTAGGCACTTTTTAGGGGCATTTATTGGGTTTTGGGGCTTCAAAATTGTGTTTTTTGATTACCGAAGTTCGGGTCCCATTGATTTCAATGGGGTTCTGAAATCCGGGCCGAACTTTCGGGAAGTTCGGATGTTCTGGCCGAACCGAACTTTTCAAAAGTTCAATCATCCTTAATCTCTATATCTCTCGACCCAAGTTTTGTTCAATACATTAGGACTCTAGAATAAAAAAATATGGGGTAGGCTAAAGTGGAATTTCAAATTCCACTCTATATCTGTCTAAGCCTAAACCTGTCCCACCCTATTTTAACTGCTATTTTAACTACCCCGTAGGAGAAAGATGTTTATACTTACCTATTCTTAGGGTGCTCTTGTCCAGTCATAAGATCAGCTTCCAGCGACAGCTTCAGGGGAGAGGAGAAACAGCTGACAACGGATGCCCCATAGTAAGCCTATGTGTGACATCACTGCACAGCACAGGTGTTTCAGCAGTTGTTGCTGCTCTCTCCCTTGAGCAAGTCTTGGGTGGAGTAACTTGACTGGCCTGCACAGAGTCTTGACCTCAACTCAATAGAACACCTTGGGGATGAATTAGAGCAGAGACTGCGAGCCAGGCCTTCTCAGCCAACATCAGTGGCTGACTTCACAAATGCGCTTTTGGAAGAATGGTTAAACATTCCCATAGACATACTCCTAAACCTTGTGGACAGCCTTCTCTGCCTTTTTAATTACTGTCCTATACCATGCACTAGAATGGAATATGTCTGTGTTAAGGTCCTGAATAGCTTCTAAAAATACAACACATGAAATACTAAAGAGGTGTAACCACATTATAACCCCTATGTAACCACATATGCTCTTGCTTGAAAAAACAGAGATTCTTAGTTCATGTATATCAAAATGCATGCGTTAGTTGAATAACTATGTCAAAGTAATCCCTCTCTAGTCAGTCCGTTCTCTACCTTGCTGATTGCAAATATCTTACTTGCTAAATAGCATACTTTTAAAAGCATGGACATTCAGGGGTTGATTTACTAAAACTGGAGAGTGCAAAATCTGGTGCACCTGTGCATGGTAGCCAATCAGCTTTTAACTTCAAGTTGTTCAATTAAAATAAAAGCTGATTGGTTTCTATGCAGAGCTGCACCAGATTTTGTACTCTCCAGTTTTAGTAAATCAATCCCTGTCAATATGGGGCAAAAAAGACATAGCTGGAGGTGAGCTACAGACCAAGATGCATGGACAATTTTTTAGTCAAGTGTTTTGGAAACCTTGCACGTCAAAATAAATTCAGTTATCCAATAAGAATCTTTTCACCACAAAGTATATTAAAGCACGGGGAACCTGGCTAGCTCACACTAAAGCATCCAATTACCTGAAAACAAGAATTAATTGCATTTTATCTAAATATTGTACAGAGAAAGTTAGCTTCCCCCCTGTATCCCGATCCCCCCCCCCTTTTTTTTCTTGTTCATACCTTTGGATCTTACCTATTGACAGTATGATCCCTTTGGGGTCAATAGGTATTACAGTAAAACCTTGGATTGTGAGCATAATTTATTCTGGTAACATGCTTGTGATCCAAAGCACTCTTATATCAAAGCGAATTTCCCCATAAGAAATAATGGAAACATAGATGATTCGTTGCACAACCAAGACAGGTAATGTCCTTTGGTTTATAGTCCATATAAAAAGATTATAGCAATGTGATAGGTTGTGTAACCATAATATGTCCATCCACAAATGGCAGCCTCCACAAGGGGATTAGAAGCAAAATCCAAGTGGGGCTACAGAGTATAAAAGAGAAGAGAGGCACCTCTAAGTGTAGCAATATGGTTACATTTAATGAAGGTACAACATTTAACAAATCACATGGTTGATGAATAAAAGAGGCACATCTAAGTATGCAGGCATCCGGGGTAAGGCTGTCCACATAGACCGCCCTCCTCACCGCCAACTCTCACCCGCCATCAGTCTGCTGTTGTGACCGGGAAGATTACTCTGTGGTGGAGCGATATGAAAGTGAGGCTTGAAGCGCTCGAAGAACACAGCTTGGAAGGGATAACGTCGATGACAGTGCGGAGGACGGTGTATGTGGACAGCTTTACCCCGGATGCCTGCATACCTAGATGTGCTTGTTTTAATCATCAACCGAGTGAGTTGCTAAATGTTGAACCTTCAATAAATGTAAACATATTGCTACACTTAGAGGCACCTTTCTTCTCTTCTAGGCTGCATTCACATGTCAGCTTATAATCGCGGGCAGAACCGCCGCAGTACCGCCCGCGATTCGTAGATTTATTGCAAATCGCGGGACGCCTAGCGTTGCCCGTTGATTTGCAATAGCCCCCCAAACGCCGAGCGATGTTGCCGCGATTTACGCCCGCCGAATCGCGGCAACATCGCGCAAACAAAATCGCGGGACGCAATACGCTCCAAAGAAGCTCTTGTACTTTTTTGGAGCGTATTGCGTCCCGCGATTTTGTTTGCGCGATGTTGCCGCGATTTGGCGGGCGTAAATCGCGGCAACATCGCTCGGCGTTTGGGGGGCTATTGCAAATCAACGGGCAACGCTAGGCGTCCCGCGATTTGCAATAAATCTCCGAATCGCGGGCGGAACCGCGGCGGTTCTGCCCGCGATTATAAGCTGACATGTGAATGCAGCCTTATACTCAGCTGTGACATGACATTACTTGTATATCAAGACATCGCTTGTTTATCAAGTCAAAATTTATGAAAACATTTTGCTTGCCTTGCCAAACACTCTCAAACCAAGTTACTCTCAATCCAAGGTTTTACTGTACTGTGCCTATATATGTTTAAAGGGATTCAACATCAACCTGTATTTGCTGGAATACATATTAAGGCTATGTTTTCATATGCGATCTATGTATGTTTAACATTCTTGAATCTTGACGTCATTGGGAATGCAATGAATATTTTTTTTATACTTCTGGTACTTTAATAAAAAAATTTAAAGTGGAAAAAAATATATATATTCAGTTAGCTAAGATTATCACCAACAGTTTTACTTTACTGAAAATATATTAGGCTTACTGCACTTTTTTTAAATTAAAGCAGCCCATAGATGACTTGATGTTCTTTAATTCCAACACTTACTGTGTTGATAAGGGAATTACTCCCACAGTGCCATTGTGTTTTGCCGGCGGGGTTGGTGTGGAGAATCTTCCTGGCCAGCAGAACAAAACGAATACTACTAGTGGCTATAGCCACCGGCAGTAATTAAATGTAAAACATCGTACATGATGGTTGTACCCAAGGCGATCGATGGATCAATTTGGAAACATTCAGCCTGCCCATACATTGATTGAATCCATGTATGGCTGGCTTAAGGAATAAAAATTGAATTAATTACTTGTTTGAAAAAAAAGAGGTTCTATAGCCACCACAAACACCTTCACTTTTTACTATCAGCATTGTAATAACAAGGCAAACAAGAGTTTTATTTGGCAACCCAACATAAGCTTACTTGAAATATTTCCCTTCATGTTGTGAGTTATGCCTGTCTGCTGGCTTTTTCTTTCCACACCTTTCTGAATCCCCCAAAATGCTTTGCAGCTTCTCTTCTGCAGTTTACTTCAATTTATAAGACCTGCATTTCTCATGGTACCTGCTGCCTGTAAGAAGTGATTCCCAGACTGACTCCACCTCCTGAAACCCCTCCTCTCAGCACCTCTGTAGCTCAGAAGGCGGGCTCTGTAAAATGTGGGGCCTATTCACAGGACATAATGATTACATGTTACAGAATTCAAGGAAGTAAATGTGTAGGGATCATAAAGGAGTGAGTTTACAAACTTCAAGATCATTGAAATGTATACGTGTAGGCTAGAAATAAATGAAATACAATGTCAAAACATTTTAATTTTTATCATAGATATGCTTTCAAATATAAATCCTGAATACCCACTAGGCAACCTGTGTGGAGCTTTGGGCCCAGCCCATAATACTGGAGGTTATGCCGCATATTACTTTGCAGATTTATTCTGTCTGCATTAAGTGCATTAAGGCTCCACATTAAGGCATCTGCTTTTTTTTGATGCAGGAGAGATGTAGGGAAGGGGATCATGCAGAGTGTTCAGCAATGATATAAAAATAATGTACACTTTAAGCTAATAGAAGATGAAGCTATGGCATGAGAGGGAGAGACTGCCGGAGAGGACACTGAAGGTGAACCGAGAAAATTGAGAAAAAACTTTAGGAAATACAGAGAAAAGTGTTTTTTACACCGGACCATGTAAAAATATAATCTTACAAAAAAAATGTACAATTTTATCTACTTATAAGCTTAGAAAATCAAGTGACTTTTTCATAAAACATTCATCATAACATTGATTTCAGCAGAAAAAAACAGTATGTGGTCCTGTAATTTTTCCATCGTTCTCCTTCATATGAAGGATCTTTTGAATGTCTTATTTGCCATCATAAAATAATCTGAATATTGCACACATGCAGTTACCTTTATAACATTTCCTGCATTTGAGCATCATTTCAATTCTTTCCAGATCCTTCACATGACTGTCTTGGAAGAAAAGTAATTTGTGTTTACAGTATGATTTCCCATTAAAAGCTCAGTGGAAACAAGTAATCACCACTAGTCTGACAAGCCATTGTCTTGTCCATTTTATTTATTTTTTTTACATTTCTGTACTAAAAAACTAACATTCATTTGTTCTTTTTCCACCCACCAAATGTGCAGTTGTCATGCCCCCTTTTGTCTCTACACTCTCTGTTGTAGAGAAAGAGGAACAGACAGGTGTTGAAAATAAAAATCTATGTCTGTGAAAGTGAGAAGTAGTTTACAGGATTATTATGTAAGTATGGTGATGACCTTTAATGCTTGATGGGTAAGGGTTGCACTTATATATATATATATATATATATATATATATATATATATATATATATATATATATATATATGTTGTGACAGGAAGGCAGGTAAATCTGTGGGTGTTGTCACAGACGGGAGATACATTTCTGCCTTGTTTAGACAATTCACCAATTACTTTTAGGGGTCGGCTGCGGAGGTAGCCAGAAAGGTTTAAGGACGTTGGAAAGCTTCAGCTATTCAGAATGAGGCAATTAAGGCCTCTATAAGTTATCCAGAGGATGACTACTGATTGCTGCATCCTGAGGCTTTGTGCGTTAAGGAGAGCAGTGAGCTGAGAGACTTCTGAAGGTGAGGTGGTGTTGACTTTTTTTTGTGTGAAAAGAAAAACAAATAGACTATCGGTTTACTGCTGTATGACCAGCAGTGTCTGCCCAGCAGTAGGTTGTGACAGACTCCATAGGTAGCTTCCTGTGTTGTGAAGGTAGACGCCCCAAGTGGCCAGGGTTTATTTTATGTTTTGTTTGATTTATGCTGTTTGGATGCTTGCACTTGTTCCAGCAAATTGGAAGAATAAACCAAAGACCGTTGTTTTCAACCACTCCTCGGCTGTCTCTCTGTGTAGCGAACCCACCCAGGGGGTCACCCACATCCGCTACCGAGCCAACCCCTTACACTATATATATATATATATATATATATATATATATATATATATATATATATATATATGTGTATATATATATATTGTATATCTTTTATTTCTTACCTTGTATTGAGTTTTTTTTGCAATCTAGAGTTTTTGGCAGTCCCATCCATGACCAATAGAAATGCAAATGATTTGCATATAAATGTATTTTAAATAAGCAGCCAAAGTAAAAATTAGATTAAAATCCATATTGAAGTGTGTATCACAGGCATGTACTGGATATCACATAATATCACATATTGTACATGTGAGTGTAGGAGGTGCATAGATGCCAGCTGTCTTTGATTTACAAGGACAGTCCTGTCTCAGCAAATTAATGTATCTGATGTTCATTGCTCACCACAACTATACCATCATTTTCATCATTTTCTGCATGAATTTGCCTTTACATTTACATGTTTTAATTTACTTTTATTGAAGAGTGTCATTTAAAATGCTGCCTTTCAAATGAATAAATGTGTGCTAATGGGATATATAATTTTTTTTGTTTTCTAGTTTAGAATTGCATAAAATGAAGAATACACATTAAGTGATAAAAAAAAAAAATGGCCACCTAGAAATGATTTTATTTTCTGATGGGGACATTCAAACAACATTTTCATTCTTGTATTTTTCATTTTTCTCAGCAGAGGCATGGGAAAAAAGATGTTCACAGAAGTACTGAATCTGTGCCATGGGACTTATTACTGTCTTTAAATGCACTTTCAATTATTGTGATGTATTTAATTTATAAATTTTTGTGATCCAGAAGTTATGATCATAAAGCACAAATCTTGCTACTGATTCAACTAAGTGTAAGCTTTACATCCCTTCTCTGTCTAGAGAGAATTGCGCATTATTTCTTTCTTGTGCTGCAGGAATAGAAAAGATGAGATAGATTTATGAATAGTTCTTTATCTCCTTTCTCAAATGCCTCCATAATAAAGCCTGGCTAGTAAGAAGTAAAAAAAAGTGTTCATCTGAGATACAAGGTGAAGACCCCCTCATGGGTGCCCCTTGCAAGGAGCCACCTGAGACAAGACATTTGTAGGAGGAATGTTGTTCAAATTTTATTCAGCAGGCCAGTCTACTGTCCCATTCTCTAATTTTTCATAGATCTTGGCAGGTCTAATATCAAATTTTCTTTAAATATTTCAGAGGCTTTGGGGGTATGTTGGACTTATAAGCCGATGTACATCCTCCCTTAGCAGGCTTTATAAAAGGGGAAGAACCCCAGAAATATGTTGCCATCCCCACGTCTCCTCCCATAACATGTGACATCATGGACCAGCCTTTCCTGGTGTCCATAGCTCTGCTGTGAGATCTGACAGAGTTTACCTTTAGGCATTGGAGAATCCCTGTTTCTGACAAGCACTCGATTAGGACATATATTGTAGAATGGAGTGACATTCTCATGAGGGATGATTCCTAATCCTTATATGCCTATTTGTTTAGAGAGTCATTTGAGTGGTCACTTTTTACCTTTACAGTATATATTAGATAAAGGTTTAATACTACTGCACTTAGTTTGTCCCCTCTTGTATCCGTTTATTTGGTAGGGAGTGCTATTCTAAGTGGGGGGGGGGGGCAGGTAACAAGAGGTCACAATAGAGAAGCCAAGGGAGGAAATGATGACAACCACCTAATAACACAACAGCTCACCACTCACTGACAGAACATGCATACACAGTTGGCATGGGAAATCTAATATTGCTGTCCTCTACCATGCGCATGAGATCATGTCATCTGTAAGGGGGGAAATTGCTGCAGTGGAGAGAGATGAGGCTCCTCATCTTAGCTCATTGGTAAAGAACAGGGATCTTCAAACTATGGCCCTCCAGTTGTGCATGAACTACAATTCTCATCATGCCTAGTCATGTCTGTAAATGTCAGAGTTTTACAATTCCTCATAGGATGTGTATTTCCTCAACAGCTGAAGGGCCATAGTTTGGAGATCCCTGTGATAGAAGATGTACAGTATAACACAAACATGAGTACACCCCTCACATTTTTGTAAATATTGTATTATATCTTTTCATGTGACAACACTGAAGAAATGACACTTTGCTACAATGTAAAGTAGTGAGTGTACAGCTTGTATAACAGTGTAAATTTGCTGTCCCCTCAAAATAACTCAACACACAGCCATTAATGTCTAAACCACTGGCAACAAAAGTGAGTACACCCCTAAGTGGAATCCTCCAAATGGGGCCCAAAGTGTTAATATTTTGTGTGGTCACCATTATTTTCTAGCACTGCCTTAACCCTTTTGGGCATGAAGTTCACCAGAGCTTCACAGGTTGCCACTGGAGCCTTTTCCACTTCTCCATGACGACATCACGGAGCTGGTGGATGTTAGATACCTTGCGCTCCTCCACCTTCCATTTGAGGATGCCCCACAGATGCTCAATAGGGTTTAGGCCTTGAGACATGCTTGGCATCACCTTTACCCTCAGATTTTTTAGCAAGGCAGTGGTCGTCTTGGAGGTGTGTTAGGGGTCATTATCATGTTGGAATACTGCCTTGCAGGCCATGTCTCCGAAGGGAGGGGATCATGCTCTGCTTCAGTATGTCACAGTATGTGTTGGCATTTATGGATCCCTCAATGAACTGTAGCTCCCCAGTGCCGGTAGCATGCAGCACCAGACCATGACACTCCCACCACCATGCTTTACTGTAGGCAAAACACACTTGTCTTTGTACTCCTCACCTAGTTGCCATCACACATGCTTGACACTATCTGAACCAAATAAGTTTATCTTGGTCTCATCAGACCACAGGACATGGTTCCAGTACTCCATGTCCTTAGTCTGCTTGTCTTCAGCAAACTGTTTGCAGGCTTTCTTGTGCATCATCTTTGGAAGAGGCTTCCTTCTGGGGCGACAGCCATGCAAACCAATTTGATGCAGTGTGCGGCATATGGTCTGAGCACTGACAGGCTAACCCCCCCACCCCTTAAACCTTTGCAGCAATGCTGGCAGCACTTATACGTCTATTTCCCAAAGACAACCTCTGCATATGATGCTGAGCAGGTGCACTCGACTTCTTTAGTTGACCATGGGGAGGCCTGTTCTGAATGGAACCTGTCCTGTTAAACCGCTGTATGGTCTTGGCCACCATGCTGCAGCTCAGTTTCAGGGTCTTACAGTCTAGGCTATCTTATGTAGAGCAACAATTCTTTTTTCATATCCTTAGAGAGTTCTTTGCTATGAGGTGCCATGTTGAACTTCCAGGGACCAGTATGAGAGAGAAGGAGCGATAATACCAAATTTAACACACCTGCTCCCCATTCACACCTGAAACCTTGTAACACTAACGAGCCACATGACAGTGGACAGGTAAAATGGCTAATTGGGCCCAATTTGGGCATTTTCACTTAGGGGTGTACTCACTTTTGTTGCTAGCGGCTTAGACATTAATGGCTGTGTGTTGAGTTAATTTGAGGTGACAGTAAATGTACACTGTTATACAAGCTGTACACTCACTACTTTACATTGTAGCAAAGTGTAATTTCTTTAGTGCTGTCACATGAAAAAATATAATAAAATATCTACAAAAATGTAAGGGGTGTACGCACTTTTGTAAGATACTGTAGGTACCTTAAGCAAACTGGTTTGAGAAAATAGCAATGTTGTATTTTCTTATGAACAGAATTTCAAAAGTTAAATACAAACAACTTAGTTGAAATATGAGTTTTTGGTGAACTTAAAGTAACATCTGTTTTTACTTTGTACACTTAGTTTTCTTATATTTTTTTTATTTGCCTTATCTGAGTATTTTAAAGAATAAAATAAAACTTGCCGTGGTTATAAACAGACTAAAATACTTAAAAATCTGCTGTGAATGTTGTCCTATAGTAAAATAGACAATAGATAATATTCTATTTTTCAATACATTTAGGCCTTACAGAGATCACTGTAAATATTGAAATAAAGGCTCCACTTACAGTAAGGCTAGGTTTCCACTAGTGCGGCTACGAAGTCGTGCTACTTCTAGCACGACTTCGTAGCAAAAGTAATCCGCGGCTTCAGTTAGACTTGTCCCTCATATATAGAGGGAAGTCGCGCTCAAAAGTAGTACACGATTTACTTTTGAGGTCGCGGCAACTGAAGCCGCGGCAGTGGAAACGTGTCCCATTGAAAACAATGGGTTTTGACTTGCTGTGCGACTTGACATGTATCAAGTCGCACCGCAAGTCGCACTAGTGGAAACCGAGCCTAAGACATTTATTCAATTTTTGCAATTATTTTGTTGCTTTTATTGCATCTAACTAAATTAGAATTTCCCTATCTGATGCTTACTCCCTTTTTCCTATCCAATGGTGATCCAGTATTCATAGTTCTCCTTTGTTTTAATCCCCAGAAGAGCTAAGGCCTTTATGGACACCATATACATAATTTCCTTGGGGATAAATATATGCCTAAAGGAGTTCTTTTTTAGGTGAATTACTTTTCTGTATTTGTTCTTTTAAGACAAAATTGTGTCCCAAACAAGAAGGGCCCCTAATGATCACTTTTTTATTATTTCAGATGATAGTGATCATGATAGGATGGCTGTTCAGGGATGCTTTTAGCTGGGGGCCCACTTTCTTTTTTTTTGCTTGGCACAGTAATGATATTTTTACTGTGGTAATGGCTATTACTATCATCACTATCATTTTGGAATTCTGAATATGGATTCACCAACATAGTTGGATAGAACATTTTTCAGGATATAGCTTTGTTCTCTATCCTTACTGAGATGCTAAGATAAATACAGTGCAACAAAGTAAGTCATTTAAAGCGTTTGTTACCCCAACATGTCATATTCCTGATATATGCCTGCTGTACCATGTACTTGTATAAGGAAAGTATCCCTTTCTCTTTGTATTGCTTCTTTTATGTGCAATGCCTGGTGTTCCTGCCAGTCCCTCTGCTTTCCTTTTATATATACTGACCACACTAAGGAGGAGAACACATCGTGGTCAGTTCTCTAGCTGTGCTGGGAACTCAGTGTCCAATGATCAGACTTGTCCTGACACGCCCCTGCTGCACAGCGATTCAAGCTTGGCGTGCTGCTGCTTTTCCTCCCCTAGCTCTTATGCAGAACAAAGGAAATGTGATTACTTGTAAAAAAAGGAAAAAAGATATTTATAAAGTTTTTCATTTATATCTACACTACCGTTCAAAATTTTGGGGTCACCCAGACAATCTCATGTTTTTCATGAAAACTCACACTTGTATTTATCAAATGAGTTGCAAAATGAAGAGAACATATAATCAAGACATTGACGAGGTTAGAAATAATGGTTTTTAATTGAAATAACTATTTTCTCCTTCAAACTTTGCTTTCATCAAAGGATTCTCCATTTGCAGCAATTACAGCCTTGCAGACCTTTGGCATTCTAGCTGTCAATTTGTTGAGGTAATCTGAAGAAATTTCACCCCACGCTTCCTGAAGCACCTCCCACAAGTTGGATTGGCTCGATGGGCACTTCTTACGTACCATACGGTCAAGCTGCTCCCACGACAGCTTAATAAGGTTGAGATATGGTGACTGCCCTGGCCACTCCATTACAGACAGAATACCAGCTGACTGCTTCTTCCCTAAATAGTTCTTTCATAGTTTGGAGGTGTGTTTTGGGTCATTGTCCTGTTTTAGGAGGAAATTGGCTCCAATCAAGCGCTGTCCGCAGGGTATGGCATGGCGTTGCAAAATGGAGTGATAGCCTTCCTTATTCAAAATCCCTTTTACCTTGTACAAATCTCCCACTTTATCAGCACCAAAGCAGCCCCAGACCATCACATTCCTCCATCATGCTTAACAGATGGCGTCAGGCACTCCTCCAGCATCTGTTCACTTGTTCTGTTTCTCACAAACATTCTTCTGTGTGATCCAAACACCTCAAACTTAGGTTCATCTGTCCATAACACTTTTTTTCCAATCTTCCTCTGTCCAATGTCTGTGTTCTTTTGCCCATCTTAATCTTTTCCTTTTATATGCCAGTCTCAGATATGGCTTTTTCTTTGCCACGCTGCCTAGGCGGCCAGCATCCCGGAGTCGCCTCTTCACTGGGGACATTGAGACTGGCGTTTTTGCATTTACCATTTAATGAAGCTGCCAGTCGAGGACCTGTGATGCATCTACTTCTCAAACTAGAGACTCTAATGTACTTGTCCTCTTGCTTAGTTGTGCACTGGAGCCTCCCACTTCTTTTTCTATTCTGGTTACAGCACGTTTGTGCTGTTCTCTGAAGGGAGTAGTACACACAGTTGTAGGAAATCTTCAGTGTCTTGGCAATTATAGCATGGAATAACCTTCATTTCTCAGAACAAGAATAGACTGTCGAGTTTCAGAAGAAAGTTCTCTTTCTGGCCATTTTGAGAGTAAAATCAAACCCACAAATGCCGATGCTCCAGATACTCAACTAGCTGAAAGGAAGGCCAGTTTTATAGCTTCTCTTATCAGCACAACAGTTTTCAGCTGTGCTAACATAATTGCACAAGGGTTTTGTAATCATCAATTAGCCACACGATTAGCTAATACAATGTACCATCAGAACACAGGAGTGATGGTTGCTGGAAATGGGCCTGTGTACACCTATGTAAATATTCCATTAAAAATCAGCCGTTTCCAGCTAGAATAGTTATTTACCACATTAAAAATGCCTAGACTGTATTTCTGGTTAATGTAATGTTACCTCCATTGGAAAAAAACAGTGGTTTTCTTTCAAAAATAAGGACATTTTTTTACATGATTTACAAGGTAATCATTTACAATCATTTTAATTTCACATTGGGCATTGATCAAATCTCACCTTCAATCCTCTTTTACTTCACCCATACTGGTTATATTTACTATACATATATTTTCAGTAATATGTATTTCTTTTTTTTATATTTAATTGTGTTCTATATGCACTTACTCATTTTGACCATCTTAAACAATGGGGCTGCTTATACATTTCTGACTCATTTTTGGATATAATCCTGCCCCACAGCACTCTTTAAAACAGATCCGTTAATCCCTTACGCTGTGTTTAATGCTGGAGCGTAGTGGTTCCTTTGGGTACACTTTGGCTGTGCATTCCAGCATGAAGTGCAGTACTAAACATTTATCATAGGTATATCTGTTTACCACAATATGTTTTAACTGACTTGTGGGTATAATTTTATACTGCAGATCCTGATGGTGTGGGCCATGCATTGGGCTTGTGGCAGCACTTCTTTTAGCTTCATCTCCACTATTTGGCTCTTTCCTTGGATTATCCTTTGAAAATATGTTGGTAATTTATTTTGGGTAGTTTTTTAAATAACGTTACTGATTTATTTGAATATAACATGCAATCATGATCCTTCTCAAATGCATTACCTGATTGATTTGTGGATCTTGTCTATCATATAGAGTATGTATGAGGGGCTCTGTCATGTAGTATATATGTAACGTGTATTCCAATTACTAGCATGATTCATCTGTATACATTTTGGCAATGCATTTTATTCTTTTATTTGTTTTCGGCTATTTAAAAGACACTCTGTACATGAACATATAGTACTATTTATCATTTTGTTACCTCCATAATTACTAAATAGGTAGCATAATTAGTAATGTTCTGCCAAAGGGAAACATTGTTCTCCACAATTTGCACACTATACTCCAGAGCTGGTATATGGTGTATATTTATTTATGTTTAGGTTTATAAAGCTGGAAACTTTAGAGATGCTTGTGAGTGAGCCAAAATGAACAGCTTGTATAATATATTTCTTTTTACTTGAATTAAAGTTTGATCTACATCTTTCCACATATGCTAATCATTTAATCTCATAAAAGGATTAAAAGATTATACAAAAGTCAGCAACATTCTATAATGATCTATGATAAAAATCTAAATTAGCTGTAGAATTGATTGTAAGAGCCAAACAAAGGGAAAACAGTTACTTTGCAATGTAAATGTTGTTGATGTGACATAAAAGGAGTGACAATTGCAAAATTTTTCATTTGATTAAATTATTTTTGATAGATACTCAGAAAGAAACATCAATTTAGTAACGAGAGTTGGTATGTATTTTCACAACCAACCTAAAATGATCATTTAAAAAATTTAGCAAACTGATCCTTTGTTAATTAAAGTCTTACTAAACCCAAGACCCTACATTCACTATATCTGGTCTCCTGCAGTACACAGAACATGGAAATGCAATTATTTAAGTAAATATAAACTGCTAAATACTCTTTCTAATCAGCAGCATGTAGCAGTCTTCTGGCTTTTTTCAGTGTCTGGTTTAAGCTTGTAGGAGGAGTTTTCATTGTACTCTGACTGTCCTATCAGGGTGTAAGGACCTCTGGCCCTCTGTCTGGAGACATCTATTAAGCACTTTATTGAATTTTAAACCACGGTTATATTTATATTTTAGTGGACTTTTATGCACTTTACTTTGAATGCACTTTATGGACATTATATATTGCACCTAAGAGGAATATATATTGCACTGTAAGCGAGTTTATTGATTTATATGATGCACATTGTCACTTTATTTGATTTTATATAGCGCTGTATACATATTTGTATACATATTTGTCTATAGTTCATTTCTCCCGTTAGTGAAGGAGGTTCTATATAGCTGCTGTATTTTCTGCTGTATTTTCTTTATGTGTCCCAAATTATTGGGTCTTAACACTATACCACTTTATATTTAATTGCGCTGATTTACCTTTTTGCACAATAGTTGATAACAAACAAACAGAACAACCCACAGACTCAAATTAGACTTTGCATCTAAATAAAGTGGACATTTCTGATTAGATATGAATGGGGTTTCAAAGGTCCATAATGTTTTGTAAAAACATTAACAAACATGGTGCACCAACCAAGTAATGAGACTTTATTACAAATATTTTATAGCAAACAAATGTGCAATGTGCACTAGTGTGGTGCATATGTCGGACAGTGCAGTCATACAAAGGGGTAGAGTGGTGCACTCATACACAGGGGTAGAGTGGTGCACTCATACACAGGGGTAGGTCAATGTATTCATACAGAGTGGTAAAGTGGTGCACGTACACACAGGGGTAGGGCAATATACTCATACAAAGGGGTAAGGTGGTGCACTCATACACAAGGGTAGGAAAATGCACTCATGCAAAGGGTGGTGCACTCATACATAGAGGTAGGACAATGCACTGGGGTATATTGTTACACTTATACACAGGAGTAGGGTGGAAAAATCATACACAGAAGTAGGGTAGCACACTCATAGACAGGGGTATGACAATATACTTATAAACAGGGATAGGCCTATTCACTAATACACAAGGGTAGGGCATTGCACACATACACAGGGGTAGAGTGGGTCACTCATACATGGAGTAGGGCAGTGCACTCTTACACATGGGTAGGGCATTTGATGACATGCAAACATAACAACTCACATACTCAATTAGAATTTGCATCAAAATAAAGTGGAGAGGGAGGTGGGAGAGGGGAGGGGGGAAGCCAACAGCGCTGCGGGGGGGGGCCTGGGGAGCATACAGGGGTCTGAAGGAAGTAGGATACAAATAACCTGGATTGGAGTGGTGACAGGTGTGGCATATAGAGGAACCAATGCCTTCTATTTTTCTCCTGTAGCCGCTGAATTCCTGCAGAAGGAAGAGGAGGATAAGCAGGCTTTCAGCAGCTGCCACAGGAAAATGGAGGGATTAAATTGTAAATAAAATAATAAAAAAGTACAAAAATAAAAAAACTCCTGACACCAGTGGGGGAACTACCAGGGTCGCAAAGGTTGTGCTTGTGATTTGGCCCTGGTGTTTTGCCACCATGGGTTCTAGTTACTCCTCTTTGTGACTGCTGTAAAATTATTAGCATTAATCCTGATAAATGACAATTATCTAGTAGGATTAGTGCACAGAAGCAAATTAAAGTATATCAGGTCTGGGAATGTGGTCTATTGCAAACACTCTTTACTATTAAAGTGAAACAGCAAGAAAAAGTAATCAGACAAAAGTCTCTAAAAGCAGTCACTACGAGTTGCCTGCACACGGTTTTATTTTTTCTGAACTTGGGTTTAATTTGGTATTTCCATCAAGAGGGTTCCTGAGTTCCTGTTTTCAAAAGGTGTATGTGTACAACTAGTGGTCCCTGCTATTGGGAATGATGTCATTTTGATGAGTTGCAATCCTATTGGCACCATTTTAATTTAATATCTTCATTTCTATATATTGTCTTATCTATAAATACAAAATATATAATTGCCTAACTTTCATTTGATCTTTTTCTGTTGTAATGATGTTAAAAAAATGTAATTGCTTCATCTTTTAAATTGGCTTGATCAATATAAATTCTGTAGTTATGAGATGAAAAGATCAATAGGGATAGCACTTTAGTGCAATTGTCACGCCCTCGTGGAGATTGATTCTGCTGATCACTCAGGGCCCTGGCATTCTGTTGAAAGTTTACCTGTGCCCAGACATGGTCATTAAAGTGCTTTTTTTAAAGATGGTTATTTTCATTTAGGTAATGTGTGCTGCAGGCACTTTAATAATTTACATAGGAGTGATTCCACAGCCTTACAAATCCAATCACTAGAAAAGGCAACAGCCCCGAGAAGGAAAGGTGATTTAGATTACTTTGCAAACTCATAGTTTTTTTGATTTTTGTTGCCAAAATGAAAATTACAGCGGGCTTGAACTTTAAATGGGAGTTTCTATTTGGGTATTTATTGTATCATGATTGTGTTGTTAATTTGTTGAGCTAAGATATTTAGGAGGCTAATCAGATTTTGTACCTGCACTATCAGTATTTGGCATCAGCATTTTTGGACCAAATGTTCATCATAAGTATTATTTGTTCTTTTTTGTTCTTCTACATTCTTTATTTATTAAGTATGCTTTGTTGGTAATTTGAATGTTAGAAAGACTTGCCATACAATATAATGTTGTTGACCTCATTTAGCTGACATCATGTCAGCACATTGTTGTAAACTGACAAAATATAAAATATGACTTTTTGTCTTGTTCTTGCTTTGGGACTGCATTGCCCAGTGCATCCAACACATATGGTGTAAGCAAGCACTTAAATCAAACCATTCCTGACTAGTGTTGAGCGAACACGGACTGTATTATTCGTGTTCGTACCGAATAATTGGATTTTTTGTACCCGAACACGGACACGGACACTTTACTGTATGTTCGGGTAAAAATCCGTGTTCGGTCGTTTTATTTCCGGGTTTTGCATGCTTTGGCGCTCTTTTCATGGCGGGCTTTCAACAGCCAATCAACAATCGTTTAACTGGTGTGCCTTAAGCCATCCCAGCCATGCCTGCAAATGTCTCAGTAGCTGTGATTGGCCGTCTGAAGCATGTGACCAAGTCTTTATAAGTTCGAGGCAGCCGCAGCGGCGTCATTATGCTGCTTAGATTCAGGGACAGAGCACACATCAACGTGCTGGCTGCTGATTAGGGAAAGATAGGCAGGAAAAAACCATTTGTGTCCGGATAGAATTGAGGGACAGGTCGGAGTGTTTAGGCAGGGCGAGTTGTAGGCATTTTAGGGATAGAGTCTGCTGAATTATATAGGGTCAGTGTCTTCTACAAACTACAATCGATATTGCTGTGTGGGGGGTGGGGTCTGCACTCAATCCTGATCTACGATCTCTTCTCAATCCTGTTAGGGACAGAGTCTGCTGAATTTTAGGGAAACTGTGTTCTACAAACTACAATCGATATTGCTGTGTGGTGTGGGATTGGAGATAGGCAGGTGTCAGTGATCCACATCCATTTTTCTGTGTGTGAGCTGCAGTGAACACAATCTTTTTGGGCTGCAGTGAACACAATCTTTTTGGGCTGCAGTGAACACAATCTTTTTGGGCTGCAGTGAACACAATCTTTTTGGGCTGCAGTGAACACAATCTTTTTGGGCTGCAGTGAACACAATCTTTTTGGGGTGCAGTGAACAAAATCTTTTTGGGGTGCAGTGAACACAATCCTTTTTGGTGTGCAGTGAACACAATCTTTGTGGGGTGCAGTGAACAAAATCCTTTGTGGGGTGCAGTGAACACAATCTTTTTGGGGTGCAGTGAACAAAATCCTTTTTGGGGTGCAGTGAACAACATCCTTTTTGGGGTGCAGTGAACACAATCTTTTTGGGGTGCAGTGAACAAAATCCTTTGTGGGGTGCAGTGAACACAATCTTTTTGGGGTGCAGTGAACACAATCTTTTTGGGGTGGAGTGAACAACATCCTTTTTGGGGTGCAGTGAACAAAATCCTTTTTGGGGTGCAGTGAACAAAATCATTTTTGGGGTGCAGTGAACACAATCTTTTTGGGGTGCAGTGAACACAATCTTTGTGGGGTGCAGTGAACACAATCTTTTTGGGGTGGAGTGAACAACATCCTTTTTGGGGTGCAGTGAACAACATCCTTTTTGGGGTGCAGTGAACACAATCTTTTTGGGGTGCAGTGAACACAATCTTTGTGGGGTACAGTGAACAGAATCTTTGTGGGGTGCAGTGAACACAATCTTTGGGGGGTACAGTGAACACAATCTTTGTGAGGTGCAGTGAACACAATCTTTGTGGGGTGCAGTGAACACAATCATTGTGGGGTGCAGTGAACTCAATCTTTGTGGGGTACAGTGAACACAATCTCATACTGAAGGTTTGAGGGTGCTGCCTGTTCCATACTCCCCCTACTCCTCATCTAGCCTTTTAGGGGTACAAACAATAGTAATTGGGGCCTAGTGTGGTTGTGTACGTGTGATATACATACACTTTTTTGGGATCATATTTTCTATTCCGCTATTTAATCAAAAACCTTTGGGGATCAGTTAAATTGGGGGATAGTCTGTGTTGGTACGTGTGAGAGAGATCCACCTTTCCAAGTTGTTGGGGTTCATCTCATACTTCTGAAGGTTTGAGGGTGCTGCCTGTTCCATACTCCCCCTACTCCTAGCCTTTTAGGGGTACAAACAATAGTAATTGGGGCCTAGTGTGGTTGTGTACGTGTGATATACATACACTTTTTTGGGATCATATTTTCTATTCCGCTATTTAATCAAAAACCTTTGGGGATCAGTTAAATTGGGGGATAGTCTGTGTTGGTACGTGTGAGAGAGATCCACCTTTCCAAGTTGTTGGGGTTCATCTCATACTTCTGAAGGTTTGAGGGTGCTGCCTGTTCCATACTCCCCCTACTCCTAGCCTTTTAGGGGTACAAACAATAGTAATTGGGGCCTAGTGTGGTTGTGTACGTGTGATATACATACACTTTTTTGGGATCATATTTTCTATTCCGCTATTTAATCAAAAACCTTTGGGGATCAGTTAAATTGGGGGATAGTCTGTGTTGGTACGTGTGAGAGAGATCCACCTTTCCAAGTTGTTGGGGTTCATCTCATACTTCTGAAGGTTTGAGGGTGCTGCCTGTTCCATACTCCCCCTACTCCTAGCCTTTTAGGGGTACAAACAATAGTAATTGGGGCCTAGTGTGGTTGTGTACGTGTGATATACATACACTTTTTTGGGATCATATTTTCTATTCCGCTATTTAATCAAAAACCTTTGGGGATCAGTTAAATTGGGGGATAGTCTGTGTTGGTACGTGTGAGAGAGATCCACCTTTCCAAGTTGTTGGGGTTCATCTCATACTTCTGAAGGTTTGAGGGTGCTGCCTGTTCCATACTCCCCCTACTCCTAGCCTTTTAGGGGTACAAACAATAGTAATTGGGGCCTAGTGTGGTTGTGTACGTGTGATATACATACACTTTTTTGGGATCATATTTTCTATTCCGCTATTTAATCAAAAACCTTTGGGGATCAGTTAAATTGGGGGATAGTCTGTGTTGGTACGTGTGAGAGAGATCCACCTTTCCAAGTTGTTGGGGTTCATCTCATACTTCTGAAGGTTTGAGGGTGCTGCCTGTTCCATACTCCCCCTACTCCTAGCCTTTTAGGGGTACAAACAATAGTAATTGGGGCCTAGTGTGGTTGTGTACGTGTGATATACATACACTTTTTTGGGATCATATTTTCTATTCCGCTATTTAATCAAAAACCTTTGGGGATCAGTTAAATTGGGGGATAGTCTGTGTTGGTACGTGTGAGAGAGATCCACCTTTCCAAGTTGTTGAGGTTCATCTCATACTTCTGAAGGTTTGAGGGTGCTGCCTGTTCCATACTCCCCCTACTCCTAGCCTTTTAGGGGTACAAACAATAGTAATTGGGGCCTAGTGTGGTTGTGTACGTGTGATATACATACACTTTTTTGGGATCATATTTTCTATTCCGCTATTTAATCAAAAACCTTTGGGGATCAGTTAAATTGGGGGATAGTCTGTGTTGGTACGTGTGAGAGAGATCCACCTTTCCAAGTTGTTGGGGTTCATCTCATACTTCTGAAGGTTTGAGGGTGCTGCCTGTTCCATACTCCCCCTACTCCTAGCCTTTTAGGGGTACAAACAATAGTAATTGGGGCCTAGTGTGGTTGTGTACGTGTGATATACATACACTTTTTTGGGATCATATTTTCTATTCCGCTATTTAATCAAAAACCTTTGGGGATCAGTTAAATTGGGGGATAGTCTGTGTTGGTACGTGTGAGAGAGATCCACCTTTCCAAGTTGTTGGGGTTCATCTCATACTTCTGAAGGTTTGAGGGTGCTGCCTGTTCCATACCCCCCCTACTCCTCATCTAGCCTTTTAGGGGTACAAACAATAGTAATTGGGGCCTAGTGTGGTTGTGTACGTGCGAGATACATACACTTTTTTTGATCATATTTCCTATTCCGCTATTCAATAAAAACCTTTGAGGATCAATTGAATTGCGGGATAGTCTGTGTCGGTACGTGTGAGAGAGATCCACCTTTCCAAGTTGTTGGGGTTCATCTCATACTTCTGAAGGTTTGAGGGTGCTGCCTGTTCCATACCCCCCCTACTCCTCATCTAGCCTTTTAGGGGTACAAACAATAGTAATTGGGGCCTAGTGTGGTTGTGTACGTGCGAGATACATACACTTTTTTTGATCATATTTCCTATTCCGCTATTCAATAAAAAACCTTTGAGGATCAATTGAATTGTGGGATAGTCTGTGTCGGTACGTGTGAGAGAGATCCACCTTTCCAAGTTGTTGGGGTTCATCTCATACTTCTGAAGGTTTGAGGGTGCTGCCTGTTCCATACCCCCCCTACTCCTCATCTAGCCTTTTAGGGGTACAAACAATAGTAATTGGGGCCTAGTGTGGTTGTGTACGTGCGAGATACATACACTTTTTTTGATCATATTTCCTATTCCGCTATTCAATAAAAACCTTTGAGGATCAATTGAATTGCGGGATAGTCTGTGTCGGTACGTGTGAGAGAGATCCACCTTTCCAAGTTGTTGGGGTTCATCTCATACTTCTGAAGGTTTGAGGGTGCTGCCTGTTCCATACCCCCCCTACTCCTCATCTAGCCTTTTAGGGGTACAAACAATAGTAATTGGGGCCTAGTGTGGTTGTGTACGTGCGAGATACATACACTTTTTTTGATCATATTTCCTATTCCGCTATTCAATAAAAACCTTTGAGGATCAATTGAATTGCGGGATAGTCTGTGTCGGTACGTGTGAGAGAGATCCACCTTTCCAAGTTGTTGGGGTTCATCTCATACTTCTGAAGGTTTGAGGGTGCTGCCTGTTCCATACCCCCCCTACTCCTCATCTAGCCTTTTAGGGGTACAAACAATAGTAATTGGGGCCTAGTGTGGTTGTGTACGTGCGAGATACATACACTTTTTTTGATCATATTTCCTATTCCGCTATTCAATAAAAACCTTTGAGGATCAATTGAATTGCGGGATAGTCTGTGTCGGTACGTGTGAGAGAGATCCACCTTTCCAAGTTGTTGGGGTTCATCTCATACTTCTGAAGGTTTGAGGGTGCTGCCTGTTCCATACCCCCCCTACTCCTCATCTAGCCTTTTAGGGGTACAAACAATAGTAATTGGGGCCTAGTGTGGTTGTGTACGTGCGAGATACATACACTTTTTTTGATCATATTTCCTATTCCGCTATTCAATAAAAACCTTTGAGGATCAATTGAATTGCGGGATAGTCTGTGTCGGTACGTGTGAGAGAGATCCACCTTTCCAAGTTGTTGGGGTTCATCTCATACTTCTGAAGGTTTGAGGGTGCTGCCTGTTCCATACTCCCCCTACTCCTCATCTAGCCTTTTAGGGGTACAAACAATAGTAATTGGGGCCTAGTGTGGTTGTGTACGTGTGATATACATACACTTTTTTTGGATCATATTTTCTATTCCGCTATTCAATAAAAACCTTTCTAGGGCAAGATCTTAAATTACAGAAATATGAGGAGACCGTCAAATAAGGGCCGTGGCCTGGGTCGTGGTGCTGCTGGTAGAGCTCCTGTTGCAAGGAGAGGACATGGTCGATCTGTGCCAGCTACACGCACAAGTGAAACACCTTCCTCAAGTGTGAGTAGGCGACAGAACCTGCATCAGTATTTGGTAGGGCATCAAACGCCCCTAGAAGTGATGAGGCCAGAACAAGTTGAGGCGATAGTAGATTGGTTTGCTGCTGACAGTGCCTCCAGTTCCTTCACATTGTCTCCCACCCAGTCTACTGCAGAAAGGTCAGAGTTGGCACCTGCAGCCAATGTCCAACCGTCTTTCACCTCACCCCCTTGCAAATCAGGCCAGCAGTCTGAGCCCCAAGCCATACAGCAGTCTCTTATTCTTTTTGAGGACTCTGTCAGCAGGGTTTCCCAGGGCCATCCACCTAGCCCTGCCCCAGAAGTGGAAGAGATTGAGTGCAGCGATGCCCAACCACTTATTTCTCAAGATGAGTACATGCAAGGATCATCGCAGCACGTCTCCGATGATGACGAAACGCAGGTGCCAACTGCTGCGGCGTTCAGCATTGTGGAGACCGACAAGGAGGGCAGGGGTGAAGACTGGGTGGAAGATGATGTGGAGGACGATGAGGTCCTCGACCCCACATGGAATGAACGTCATGCAGGTGAACTGAGTAGTTTGGAGGAAGAGGCGGTGGTCGCACAGAGCCACCAGCACAGCAGAAGAGGGAGCAGGGTGCAGAAGCGGAGCGGCCGTGCCCTAGACACTACGCCCGCTACTGCCCAACGCAGCAAGGGAACGAGCGCACCAAAGTCAGCTCAAAGGAGTTCTCTAGCGTGGAAGTTCTTTAGAAAATGTGCTGATGACAGGACACGAGTGGTTTGCACCCTGTGCAATCAGAGCTTGAAGCGAGGCATGAACCTTCTCAACCTGAGCACAACCTGCATGATCAGGCATCTAAGTGCAAAGCACGAGCTGCAGTGGAGTACACACCTTCAAAACCAAGAAACGTCTCTGGCTCATCCTGCTTCCTCTTCTGCTGCAGTCTCGGCCGCTCCAGCCACATCTGTAGTGATACCGGCACCTGCCACCCCGCAAACAGACGATCTGTCAGCAACACCACCACCTGGGTCACCAACAACCATCTCCACAATGTCCCGTGGAAGCGTTCAGCTTTCCATCTCCCAAACACTTGAGAGGAAGAGGAAGTACCCCCCTACCCACCCGCGATCCCTGGCCCTGAATGCCAGCATTTCATAATTATTGGCCTTTGAAATGCTGTCATTCCGTCTGGTGGAGACGCACAGTTTTAAAAACCTTATGTCGGTGGCTGTCCCACAGTACGTCGTGCCCAGCCGCCACTACTTTTCCAGGCAAGCCATCCCTTCCCTGCACAACCAAGTGGGGGAAAAAATCAGGTGTGCACTGCGCAACGCCATCTGTGCCAAGGTCCACCTAACTACGGATACGTGGACCAGTAAGCACGGTCAGGGGCGTTATATCTCCCTAACGGCACACTGGGTAAATGCAGTGGCGGATGGGCCTGAGGCGGATAGCAATTTGGCGCATGTCCTTCCACCACCGAGGATTGCAGGGCGCTTCAGTTTGCCTCCTGTTCCTAACTCCTCCTACTCCGCTTCCTCATCCTCTACTGCCTCCTCATCCGGACAGCGTAACACCTTCACCACCAACTTCAGCACGGCCAGGGGTAAACGACAGCAGGCAGTTTTACAACTTGCCTGTTTGGGGGACAAACCACACACCGCGCAGGAGTTGTGGAGGAGCATGGAACAGCAGACAAATGAGTGGTTGCTGCCAGCGAGCCTCAAGCCCGGCCTGGTGGTGTGCGATAACGGGCGAAATCTCATAGCAGCTCTGGGCCTAGCCGGTTTGACGCACATCCCTTGCCTGGCGCATGTGCTGAATTTGGTGGTGCAGAGGTTCCTTAAAAACTACCCCGATATGTCAGAGCTGCTGCAGAAAGTGCGGGCCGTTTGTGCGCACTTTCGGCGTTCTCACCCTGCTGCTGCTCGCCTGGCAGCGCTGCAGCGTAACTTCGGCCTTCCCGCTCACCGCCTCATATGTGACGTGCCCACAAGGTGGAACTCCACCTTGCACATGCTGGAAAGACTGTGCGAGCAGCAGCAGGCCATAGTGGAGTTTCAGCTGCAGCACGCACGCGTGAGTCGCTCTGCGGAACAGCACCACTTCACCACCAATAACTGGGCCTCCATGCGAGACCTGTGTGCCTTGTTGCGCTGTTTTGAGTACTCCACCAACATGGCCAGTGGCAATGACGCCGTTCTCAGCTTAACTATCCCACTTCTATGCCTCCTTGAAAAAACAATTCGGGCGATGATGGAAGAGGATGTGGCACAGGATGAGGAGGAGGAGGAGGATGAAGAGGTAACATTTCCAAGGCTTTCAGGGCAGTCATTCGCAAGGGGCTCCGAGGGTGGGTTCCTGCACACGCAAACGCCAGGGACGCAATTGTCCAGCAGGGGCACAGTTCTGGAGGATGAGGAGGATGAGGAGGAGGAGGAGCTGGAGGAGGAGATGGAACCATGTTCACAGCAGGGTGGCACCCAGGCCAGCTCATGGCCATCACTGGTGCGTGGCTGGGGGGATACAGAGGACACGGACCATACACCTCCCACAGAGGACAGCCTTTCGTTGCCTCTGGGCAGCCTGGCACACATGAGCGATTACATGCTGCAGTGTCTCCACAACGACCGCCGAGTTGCCCACATTCTAACTTGTGCTGATTACTGGGTGGCCACGCTGCTGGATCCCCGTTACAAGGACAACGTACCGTCCTTAATTCACTCACTGGAGCGCGATCGCAAGATGCGCGAGTACAAGCGCACGCTGGTAGACGCCATGCTGCTGGCATTCCCATCTGACAGCGGGGCCACAGTGGAAGCACAAGGCAGAGGAGGAGGAGGAGGAGGTCGCCAACGCAACCAGGGCACCGCCAGCACCTCAGAAGGCAGGGTTAGCATGGCCGAAATGTGGAAAAGCTTTGTCAGCACGCCACAACAAACAGCAGCACCAGCAGCTCAGATGGAACGTCTTAGCAGGAGGCAGCATTTTACCAACATGGTGGAGCAGTATGTGTGCACACGCCTACATGTAGTGAATGACGGGTCTGCCCCCTTCAACTTCTGGGTCTCCAAATTGGGCACATGGCCTGAGCTTGCCCTTTACGCCTTGGAGGTGCTGGCGTGCCCTGCAGCCAGTGTATTATCTGAACGGGTATTTAGCACGGCTGGGGGCGTTATAACAGACAAGCGCAGCCGCCTGTCCAGAGACAATGTGGACAAGCTCACGTTCATTAAAATGAACCAGGCATGGATCCCACGGGACTTTTCCGTACCTTATGCAGAATAGCAATGGATACCGACCTTACCCACCCATTGTTCCATTTTTGCTCTTTCTCACTCTTTTGGGGTGTACCCTCATTTAAAATTTGTGAAAAGAAGCAGTGTTGGCTACCTCGTCCTCCTCCTCAGGGCCAGATTAATGTAGGGGCTATTGGAGCTGCAGCTCCAGGCCCCTACCTTTTATATAGGCCCCGGGTTGGCCATATTCACTGTTACCGCTCTTCTGTCACTTGTAAACACAGAAGTCTGGCTTCTATGCTCGCTTCCCCAGGCAGCACCCTCAGAACCTCCCCACACAGCGTGAAGGCCGGACAAGGAGGGACAGTTGGCGATGCATGGATGTGTTTATGGGCTTCAGAGACAGCATCCCATGTTGAATTAGGCATGCATGGCTGCACCCTTCCTCCTCTGGGTGCATGGCAAGGCACGGCCCTAAGGCCCTTCAAAATCCTCAGCACCAAGCCCATGATGCTGTTAATCCGGCCCTGGTCCTCCTCCACCGCCGCTTCCACCTACACCGCCCATAGGTGTGCGCAGCCTATTGCATTAAGGTGTGCACCCCAAAGTTGAAATACACATGCATGTGTTTGCCAGCAGGGAGAGTAATGTATCGGGGCCATGTACCTGTAGGCAAGGAGAAATAGAGCAGAGCAGGTCCCAGGGAGATCTTTCCCATCTCCTCACTGGCAATGCTATGTGCCCTAGGTGATTAGGGTGTGCCCAGGCACACCCAGCACACCCTGTGCGCACGCCTATGTCACCGCCACATCCACCACCACCTCAACCTCCCTCCTACTCCATATGGGCCTCGTCCTTCAGAGATGAAGAAGAACATTGTTTTATTTTTCTGTTTTTTTTTGTTGTTTTAAGTTATTTCCCTATCCACATTTGTTTGCAGAGCACTTGCCATGCTCTTAATTACGTTTTGCTGCCATTTGCAGCACTCTAGCCCTTTCCTTTGGTGTTTTAGAGCCATTTTAGTGCCTTAAAGTTCGGGTCCCCATTGACTTCAATGGGGTTCGGTGTCCGGGAAAAGTTCGGTAAAAGTCCGGGACACGGACCCGGACTTTTTTTTAAAGTTCGGCCGAACCCGTCGAACACGGACATCTAGGTGTCCGCTCAACCCTATTCCTGACCTCTTTATCTGCTTGCACAGTGAAGTAGTTCATTCTCAAATATCTTCACAACAAAGGCCTAACGTTATTTTCAGTTGCTTTATAACAGCTTAGAAACACTTAAGAGCCTTTACAGCCAAGATCTTTGTTTAGAACTATGAAGATAATTTTTCCACAATGCCTTTAGCTAAACAGGTAGATAATAGCGGGTTTGCTTTAAATGCTTTTACTGCTTGTTAAAAATGTGTAATTACTTAGTGTGTATAGTCTGTGCACAGGTTTACTTTAAAATTTACAATTTTTTTAATTAATAATTATTTAAAACCAAACGGTCCTTGTGTCAATCTGGTAGTGTATAGATATTGAGAAATTCCAGAAAGAAGAAAACGTGTATCATTCAATGATTCAATGTCAGTAAATGTTAAATTGAACTTGTAGTTATCTTGTTTCAGTTGTCAGATGTGATATGGACTTGAACACTTTCTTGTATGTCAGTGAGTGATAGGGCTGGTCAGCTACAATAAAATTACAAAGACTGGTGGCCACATATAGATTTTGCTTCAGAGCTGATCAATCAGATGCACAAAAAGTACTAATGCCTGTGTGGTATGAGGGTCTACCTAATTTAATATTTTTGAATAGATTACTTAGACAGTCTTTCACACTGCATAACTACTGCAGATCTGACAGATCAAATCATAAAGAAAATCTGAATATATAAGGCCAGGTTAACCAAAGTCCGAAAAGTCATAATGTATGTATACTGACTAAATAGAATTTAGCAATTGTAGCTACCTCTAAGCATATACATCCATATAGCACATGTAATAATCTCATTTTTTGTAATTGTCCACTTGCATTCATATCCAATTTGGGAATCATACTATGAGAGCTGTTAGTCCCCTCTTTTTATTATTGTGTGCTAACATATTTTAAAGTTGAACTAGGCATATATAAAAGACACAAATTAGTGCATCAATGTATTTTTAAATGTGAGCAGCATAAGCACCTAAATTTTATCTGGTTTCAGTCTTTTGCGATCCCAGTACAGGAGGGCTGAATTGTAAAAAACAGAATCAGAACAAAGAGCCGATCAGTTCATGTACTGACTAGAAGTATGCTGATAGAAAGCATATTTACTAAGAGTTGAATTAATCAATGTTCTGCTTCTCCTTTCACTGTCCAAGCACAGGCTGTGCAGAGTTCAGGATGACCTGGGGGGCTTAGAGGGAGTGGATTGAATGATGTTGTCCATCAGACAGAGAACAAATAGTAGCAGAAAAAAAGTACTATAGGGAAATCACTAGTTTGAAGTTGAAATTAAGTTTTCTTTTAAAAGTTTATCTATTTTTATCATATTATTTTTGGCTGAAGTTCTACTTCCAATTTACTATAACGTAATGTATATTGAACCAGTGTACTTCAAGTGAAGAAGTTATATTCCACTTCTGATTGCTCTCATCCTTTAAAGTATAACACGCTTATTCTTATATTTTACAGCACACTTGGTTGAAAAATGTTTACCTTTCCACTCAGTAATTATGTTCTAAGTGATTAAATGAGCATAATTCATACATGCTCCTTCCTTGTCTAATCAATTGTCCACTTAAACTTTGCTTTCAGACTGTCTAAGCGCTTCAAACTGTAAGCTATCTACTGCTGGTTTAATTCAAATACACTTTAATTAAACACCTATTGTAAATTAGAACCTCTGCAAAAGTGACAATATGAACAAATTCTATTACAACAGAGGCTAAACAACACTTTCCTAATTTACTATATAGTATGTGAGTACATTACTAGTAGTGGTGTAATTTAAACTGCCACCTCATACCTTTAAAACCTGACACAGGTTCTGCAACTGATTAAACGCACTGACAAAATCTAATTAACGCTTTAATCAGCCACTGAATCTGTATAATCCATATATGTTAGGTTTTAACCACTTTACCACCGGAGGATTTTTCTGTCTTCCGTCCAGGCCACTTTTTGCGATTCGGCGCTGTGCAACTTCAACTGACAATTGCGCGGTCGTGCGACGCCGTACCCAAACGAAATTTAAGTCCTTTTTTTCCCACAAACAGAGCTTTCTTTTGGTGGTATTTGATCACCTGTGCGATTTTTACTTTTTGCGCTATAAACAAAAAAATAGCGTTTATTTTGAAAAAATAACAATATTTTTAACATTTTTTTATATGAAATTCCCCCCAAAAAAGATGTAAAAACCAATTTTTTTTAAATTTTTTGGCCAATTTGTTTTCTGCTACCTATGGATTGGTTTGCGCAAAAGTTATTGCGTTTTCTAACAAAGGGAAAGGTTTCTGTCATTTTTGGTGTTTTTTTTTTAACGCGTAATGGCGGCGATCTGCGATTTTTTTTGTGGGACTGCGACATTGCGGCGGACAGATCGGACCCTTGACTGACATTTTTGACACTTTTGGGGGTACCAGTGACATTACTGCAGTAATCAGTGCTATATATATTCACTGTTACTGTAAAAATGACACTGGCAGGGAAGGGGTTAATTTTATTGGAGAGGGAGGGGTTAATGTATGCCTGGTGCTTACTGACGTGTAGGGGGGGAGGTGACTGAGTGAGTCATGGACAGATCGGATGTCCAGCTATGCTGAACAGTCCGATCTGTCACTCCCTGTCACTATGGAGATTTACACACAGCGGGCGGATCTCCAGACTCGATCCCCGACGATCGGGTAAGAGCAGCGGCGATCGCCGCTGCTCCTCCCCTGGCCCGACTCCCGCTGTGAATGAAAACAGCGGGAGCGAGCCTCCGGCGGCGCGCAAGCGCCGCCCAGAAGGCGGAGTGTCTGACGACGTAGTACTACGTCGTCAGACGATAACGAGCCACTCTGCCGCAGTAATATTACTGTGAGCAGTGGTAAAGTGGTTAAAGGGATAAAGACATCCCTTAATGTAAACCTTAAAAAAATGTGCTAATGCTATTATGCAGGAGATGTGTGGGTTGTTACTATGGTGAGCAGAGAAATAAACTGAATGCAGACCATACAGTTTTGACATACATGGGGCAACATTTTTTGCTTGCCTTTTTAAGGCCCGTTGTATCTGTAAGACAATATAAATGTATTTAGGGCTTTTTTTATCTCAGAGAATAGGTGCAGTAACTCAACCACGCTCCCCCACCGAACAGTGGGAGGATCTTAAAGGGGTAATAAATATTAGGAGTGTGTTATGTGCAGAGTTCAGGGATGTGCTATGTACAGAGTGCAGTTTCAAGGGTACCCTATGCACAGAGTGCAGGGTTCTGGAGTGTACTATGTACAGAATGGGTTCAGGAGTGCCCTTTGTATGGACTGCAGGGTTCTGCTCACTTTCACAGGCTGTCCACATCTTACTTCCACCCCTTCTCAGCTTTTACCTCTGTGCCACTCTCCTCCATCCCCCACCTCTGCACACACCTCCTGCAACAACCCTTGTCTTCCCTGCCAAAACATCTTTGTATCTCATCTTTTAAAATAGTACCCAGCCTGGTTCTAGTGCCTCCCTGCAGTGTAGGCAGCTCTTCCTCTCTCACTCACTTCCAGTAAGATCATTGCACATGTGGGGATCACAGTGCAGCATACTACGTGATGCCCCATCCCACACTGCACTTGCATCTGCATCTCTCTTGTCCCTGCCCTGAGTACAGGGCAGGCAGGGATCTGTGAGGGCTGCTGAGAGGAAAACTATCCTTGTTAACACAGAAGGCTTCTGTGTTTACAGGTGGCAGTGGTGAGTGGGGAGTGCTGGGGTAGGAGCTCCACCACGCTCCAGCTGCAAAAAAAAGCCCTAAGTGTGAGGGCCACATGAAATAGCCTGGTGGGCCAGATTCAGCCCACAGGCCTTGTGTTTGACACATGTGCTTTAAATGTTCAAATCAAATCGTAAGCACAGTTATTGCTCAAGGCACTTTCTATTCCATCCTGTGAGTAGTTGTACTCTACAGGAGCTGACATCTTATGCTGTCATTAGATATAGTACAGTCGCTATTGTTCAGGTCTGTTCAGTGTGCTCAGCTGCTGCCAGTCTGCCTTGAGCAGTTTCTGGATGATAGGTGTGAAGCTATGCAGATGGCAGCATGAGTATGGATACAGCCCTGGCCATGCCCAGAAACGCAGGCTGGGAGACTGTATATATATTTTCGGAGAACACTGAGCTTTAGGGTCTTTTCCTAGAGAGGATTAGTCCAGCCTGGAGGGCAAGCTGCCCTCGCAGGCATTGCTGCTATGTGTGCTGTTGTAAGGCCTCAGGTGGGTGACCTAAGGGCCTGGATGCTGAGACCCTGGAGCTAAAGAGAGCTGATTGAAGGGGAATGTCCTTAGAAGATCTAGTCTGGTGTCACTGGAGTAAGGTGTCACTGGAGTAGTTGAAAGAAGGTACCCAGCTGTTTTTTGGGACTTGTGTACACACAGATGCTTTGAAAGTTCTTGGGGACCTTTGTGCTTTTGCCACTAGAGAAAGTCAACTGTGGGTCTAGTTAAGTACACTGGCTGGTGTCCTGAAAAGCTTTGTCCATGTAATCTTTCACTTAAATGGAATCTGCTCTTGTGCCTCTAAGAAAGAAGTTTACAATAACAACCACTACCACTAACTTAAAGTAGAACTATAGGCAAATGTTTTTTTTTTCATTTTGGATAAAAGTAAGTAATGGAAGGTTATAACATCTGTCATATTTTGTTTAGCTATCTCTGTCCCATTGGGGAGATTTCTGTTCACATTCTGTCTCAAAGCCAAACAGGAAGTGAGAGGCAATCCCTACAAATTAGGAGAATTCCTTGGGTACCCCCAGGTCACCAGAATTAGTGTCCCCATTGGAACATTTCTCCTCTATTACTTTTCTGGGGACAACTCAAAATTTGGGGATTTTTTTTTTACTTTCACTGTCAATGTTAATGGTTGAGGTAATTGTAGCCGTATTAGTGCACTTGCGACAGAGACCATTGAGTACTGTCCGTGATACTTTTTTTATTTGCACTAACATACAATTTTTCAGGACAAGCTTTCGGGGTATGTCCCCTTCATCAAGATCCAAGCAGTACTGATTCACAAAATGTTAGCAGCATGGTAAAGAAACACAAAATCTCTAAGCCAAATGAAAAAAAAAAAAACAAACAAACATAAGTTAAACTGGCATGGTAATAAAACTAGCTTGATTAGTGAGATAAGATAGAGAGAAAGTTGAAGACAGGGGAAGGTGGGGGGGATAGTCAAGGAGGGGGTCGTAAAACTGTAGGATAATGAGTAAGGAAACCCATATCTAAGTTTAAGCCGTTATTTTTTGTGTCAAAAAGAAGTATCATTCTTAGTTCAAAAGTTTTCCTTTCCTGCATGGTTCTGAAATTCCCTTTAAGAACTAAAACATTGAGGTCTTCTATAGTGTGGTCCGGTTGTGAAAAATGATGTCCCACAGGTGTACAGAAACTATCTTCTTTATGTTCCTTGATGGTATGTCTGTGCAAATTCATCCTCGCTTGCAACTTCTGTCCTGTTTCGCCTATATAAGATCCTTTGCTACATCTTTTGCATTGGATGAGGTACACAACATTATTGGAGGTGCAGTTGTATGATCTCATAATATTAAAGGTCCCATTTGTGTGTGTGACACTTTTAGACAGATTGATCTGGTTGCACAGTTTGCAGCGTTTTTTATGGCAGGGTTTGCTCCCATTATTTGCGACTTCATAATCAGAATGAAGTTTTCTGCTGATTAGTTTATGTCTGAGGTTGGGTGGTTGTCTGAAAGCCAGTATTGGAGGTTGTTGGAATATTTCTTTCAGAGTTTCATCTTCTGCTATGATGGGTTGTAAATCTTTGATTATCTTTCTTATCCCTTCTAGTCCTGGATTGTATGTGGTGACTAGAGGCACACGGTTATTTGTTTTTTTCTCTTTGTATTGGAGAAGATTTTCCCTTTGGGTTTTCAAGGCTGTGTTTATGCCGGTGTTGATGGTTTTGTCTTTGTAGCCTTTCTTACGGAAGGAGTTTGCTAGTGTTCTGAGATGTTTATCTCTGTCTTTTGGGTCTGAACAGATTCGGTGGTATCTGATGGCCTGGCTGTGTATGATGGCCCGTTTAGTGTGTTGGAGGTGAAAACTGGAACTGTGGAGATAGCTGCATCGGTCAGTCGGTTTCCTGTATATCGAAGTATGAAGCTTGTTATCTCTGATGTATACTGTGGTGTCTAGGGAGTTAGCATGCCTGCTAGAATAATCCATTTTAAGTTTGATAGATGGGTGAAAGGTGTTGATCAATGAAAAAAATTGTTTGAGATTTTCCTCACCTTCTGTCCATATGATGAAAATATCATCAATATAGCGATAATATCTGTATGGCTTATGTTGTATGCTGTTCAGGAATTTGTCCTCCAGATCAGCCATAAATAAGTTTGCATACTGGGGTGCCATTTTACTTCCCATAGCAGTACCCATACACTGGAGATAGATGTCGTTATTGAAAGTGAAGTAGTTGTGTGTAAGAATGAATTCGATGAGCTGTGTAACATCCTCAGCACTGTATTTGTGGTTTGGTATGGATGATAGGAATCTGTGACATGCAGCCACTCCATCCTTGTGAGGGATGTTACTATACAGCGATTCTACATCCATAGTGACTAGAAGTGTATTTGGTGGTAATTGTTGTATATTGTTAAGCTTGTTAAGAAAGTCAGTTGTGTCTTGAAAGAAACTCGCAGTATTCATGACTAATGGTTTTAAAATATTTTCTACAAGGCCTGAGATATGTTCGGTAAGTGTATACCTGTTATGATGGGTCTGCCTGGATTTCCTGGCTTGTGAATCTTGGGTAGCATGTAGAAGTCCCCAATTTCTGGATTATCCAGAATAGCATTGATAAGTTCTGAATGTAGGTGGGTTGGTGTAGTTTTAATGAGACCTTTTAATTGCTTAGTAAAATCCTGGGTTGGATCATAATCCAGTTTTTTATAGTAAGTAGTATTTGCCAGCTGCATCTGGCCTTCTTGTATATATTTGTTTGTATCCATCACAACGACTGCTCCCCCTTTATCTGCTGGTTTGATGGTGATGGCCTGATTATTACGCAAATCGTGTATAGCTCTTCGCTCCAGTGGTGAAAGGTTGTATAACATTTTCTTTTGCTGGGTGGATATCAGGGATGTAACTCGCAGTCTGAAGCTGTCAATATAGGTGTCCAGTTTGGGGTTGCGTCCTTGTGGAGGTGTGAAGTTGCTGTTCTTTTTCTTTTTGTCACTTTCTGTTGTCCTAGGATAACTTTCATTTCTGTGAAAATATTCTTTGAGCCTTAGTCTCCTGAAGAATTCCTCCATATCTGACAATACCTGTAAATTATCCAATTTGGTGGTTGGGCAGAACGTGAGGCCTTTGGAGAGGACTGTTATTTCTGGTTCAGAAAGTTTATGATTTGACAAATTAATGATTCCAAGTTCCTCTGTTATATCCGCATTTTCAGTCAGGTCAGCATTTACACAGACGATACCTTGGGATTCTGAATCTGATTCCAAGTCACTTTTTTTTCCTTTGGCTTAGAGATTTTGTGTTTCTTTACCATGCTGCTAACATTTTGTGAATCAGTACTGCTTGGATCTTGATGAAGGGGACATACCCCGAAAGCTTGTCCTGAAAAATTGTATGTTAGTGCAAATAAAAAAAGTATCACGGACAGTACTCAATGTTAATGGTAAATGGAACAAATAGAAAGGAATATCACTAATGGGGGCACAGACAGCAATACAAATTGACAGGTGTTCTAATCTCTACTCTATCCAAAACTAAAAAACAAGTTTTGCCTTTAGTTATACTTTAAAGCTGAAGTCTACTGTCTTTTAATATAGCTTATTCTGAAGAATACCTACATCCTCGCGTGTACATTGTTCTTGTTTTTGGAGTATCCCACCTAATTCCCTGAACCCTATCCAAGTTCTCCAAAAATAAAAACAAAAAAACCCCCCCCTAGACTTGTTATTGAAGAAATGTGTGAATGAGCCTGTGTGCCTGGCTACGGGGCGAAGATTGTGGGGAGACCTGGACAGTATTTCTGCGGGAGTAGCGCTACATATATATATATGCAATAGTGAGACACTGAAGTTGAGCATACAACATTATTGGGTGCATATGTATGAGCCCTCACAAAGTGTTATTGGTCTATTAAGAAAGCTTTATTGCTTTGCAGAATTTTGTTTCACAAAGGAGAAACAATATACAGAAAAACAGAGGTGGTACTAGGTTATGAATTATTGAAGCTGAAACTCTTTCAGATTTAATGCAAACTTGAAGTGTTACTAAGCCATGTCCACACACAGTAAGAACAGATTCTGAGAATTCCAGTCAACATACAAGTCCATAAAGAAGTGTTTCTTTGTTTGTACATACAGAAAAAGAACAGATACTTTACTAAGAAATACACCCAGCATACAGAAAAAGAGATATGGTACTGTGTAGAGTCCAAATACAGTATATCTAAAAAGAACACCAACAGTACTGTAGCACTACTTCCAAGGGAGCTGCTGGTTGCGGGTTCTCCTGGGTTACCATTAGCAACAATAGAACATTCTGGCATTTTCCCAAGTGTTTTACCTCAGAAGGGAATCAGTCCAGTATCTTTGGTTTTTATGTTCTATTTGGAACTTGGATAGGAGAAGGGATGAGTGGGATACTCCAACTGAATAGAACTATGCACAATAGGCAGGGAAAGCTTGAATACATGCTGGTTAATGCTGGTTAATGCTGGTTAATGCTGGTTAACGCTGAGTAACGCTGAGTAACGCTGAGTAACGCTGAGTAACGCTGAATACACTGAAATTGAGCTAGTCACGGCTAGGCCGCTGCTTCACTTTGCCCTTGGCTGTGAAAGGTTTTGCTTAAGCTTCCTGAGGTAAGCTCTATCCTGAGGTAAGCTGTACTCTGAGGTAGACTGCATTGCTGAACAACTTCAGAGCCCTTCCTGGCGCCCTCTTTATCCCTATCTTCAGGGTTTAACTACTTGACACCCCTTTACTGTAACACTCTGAGTGAGCTGGCTCCTTGATCCCCTTAACTTCTCTAGGGTGGTCCCCTCTCTTAGGCAGACCCTTAGGCAGATCCCTCAGTACTCACGATACTGTTTTTCCCAGAGTCCTCTGCCCAACAGCTCCACTGGTCAGCACACTGGATCCTCTGCAGCTCAGCTCCACTCCTGGTCCCTAGGATGACTGCCTGGACCACCTTCCTCACTCTGCAGGAGAAGAGACAGCCATCCACCTCCTCCTGGGACTTTGCTCCTGCCAAAAGACCCCCTGTCACATGCTCCCTCTGTATTTATAGGCAATCCCAGGATGCATTTCAGCAATGCCCTTCCACTGGGACTGCTCTAAAACACGATGTGTCACTGGCTAGGTTTCCTCCACTGTCCAACAAGCTCCCTCATTGGACACAGTGGGGACACTCCCTCAGACCCAGTGAATCTCACCTATAAACACATGACAGGCAGAACTAACATATCAGGCTCTCCTGATAAGCAGAAAGAGCCACTCTATGTGTTTGCCTAGCACCTACCTAGGAGGGTGCTACAGTACTAAGAATGACACCCAACATAAAGAACAAAATATATGGTACTGTGCAGAGTCTATTTATGCATATAAAGAACACATTACTAAGAATGACACCCAACATATAGAATAAGAGATATGGTGCTGTGCAGAATCCATTTATACATATAAGGAACACTTCCTAAGAATGACACCCAACATACAGAATAAGAGATATGGTGCTGTGCAGAGTCCATTCATACAGAAGAACACATACTGAAAATGTCACCCAGCATGCAGAACAAGATAACCTGTACTGCACATATAAAATAAGAACAGATACTAAGAATGACACCCAGCATAGAGAACAACAAAGATGTGGTATTGTGCTTTATCTATAATTAAACATTAAAGACAAATGTATTCAAAACAATAGAAGTGGTGCTGAACTGCACCCATACAAAATAATTATAAAAAAAAATACAGAATAGGAACATATGCAAAGAGGCTGCTGTCACATTGCTCTGTTGCAAATAACACATTTGTTTTTTTTTTTTTTTGCCACAGTTTTGCCATGTTTCCAGTGTGTTTTGTGGTTGCCTGACATCAGACTGCACCTATGAAAAAAAGACATATAACTCAAAAAGGCATCAAAAAACGCAACCACGGGTGCACTTTTGATGTATTCTTTACTTATTTTTATGTGATTTCAGTGCAGAGGTGTGTTTTTTGTGTGCTTTTTTACAGCACCAAAAATGCAGCATCTCCAAAACAATAAGGTGATACCACCCTTCTCCTGTGATTGGAATCCAAGGCCCCCGACCACACTCCCCACAGGACTCACAACTGGCGTCTCAGATGGCTATGGTCTTGCTGCCCAAAACGGACTGGGGTAGTCCAACGATACTTGAGGCAAAGAGAAACAAAGAAAGGGCGCACCGACCTAGCGCATTAACCTCATTAACAGGCTTTATTCATGCAACATATAAAAATGGCTACTCACAAACATAGGCGAAAAAAGATCATATCAAACTCAGTTGCTCAAATGTCAGGAGTAGTCCATAAATTAGTCCATATCCGATAAGATGACAGCTGACTCGTTTCGAGGCTTAGCCTCTTAGGCTCTGAGGAAGAGGCTAAGCCTCGAAACGCGTCAGCCGTCATCTTATCGGATATGGACTAATTTATGGACTACTCCTGACATTTGAGCAACTGAGCTTGATATGATCTTTTTTCGCCTATGTTTGTGAGTAGCCATTTTTATATGTTGCATGAATAAAGCCTGTTAATGAGGTTAATGCGCTAGGTCGGTGCGCCCTTTCTTTGTTTCTCTTTGCCTCAAAAATGCAGCATACATGACTAAAATGCAACTGATTGGTGTGAAGAGTTTCATAGGATTTAAAGGTCATGCATTTTTCTTCTGCTTTTTGTAAGGCAAAAATTAAGAAAATCTGATCTGTGTAAAAGGGCCCTTCCACCCAACACAAAGAACTGAAAAAGATGTATCCATACATACAGAAAAAGACAGGTACTGAGAATTAAGCCCAGAGTAATAGTGTGCAGTGTCAATACATACAGAGTAATCACTGATAATGAAAATGACTCCTAGCACACAGAAGAAGAGTTACATGCTAATGTGCTGTAATAAAACAGATACTGAGAACTGCACCCAGCTACAGAAAACAGCAAAAGAAAATGACAATTTCAGTATCTATTCGTTCATGAAAAAAGTAGATACTAGGAATTGCACCCAGATTACAAAACAAGGGAAGTGTTTCTGCAGTGTGCCCATCTATACAGAATAAGAACAGATCCTGAGAATTGCACTTAGCACTGAGAACAAGAGAAATCCTATTGTGCAATGCCCATAGATACAGAATACAAGCAGATACTGAATATGCAGCATTCCAAATTAAAGGAATTAAACCGGGTCAGGTTTATACATAAAAAAATAAGTGTACCCAACATGCAGAAAAAGAAAATTGTGCTCTTTAAAAAGAGGGTACATTTTCAAAGGACTCCAACATGCACAGAGCAGCTGAAGCTGTCTTCTAAATAAAGGGTTAAAGATTCAAGTATAGATATGTGGTTATCCAGAGAGCGATGGAACCCATTATGTAGAATGCTAGGGAACTGGTATTTACCAGATAAGGCGTTCATGGGTCTTGGTAATATATTAAATCACAATAAAAATGAATAGGACCCAGTGGAGAATAAAAAGGTAAGGTATGCTTGCTGCAGATAATCCTAAAAATAGGAATTATTTTTGACCATATTATCATTGTGCTGATTTACTGTTAAGATTTACGCAACAGATGGCACAGTGTATTTCGATAGATCTTGCTTGTGCTTTTCAGAGCTAAATTGGCTTAGTCTTGCATTCTGAACCAAACACTGAGCTGGCATACCTTTCCATGAGGTTTGCACAATTCCATGCTATTTGTTTTTTAAATGCCTTCCGTTTGCATTTGCAGTTAAAATCTGCAACATCCACAGAATAATTTGCATGTAAAGCACCAAATTAAAGAAAATTACCAGTTGTGGTCCAGTGACTCAGAATAAGACATCACTTGTTCTTTTATTTCAGAATACAGATGTCCAACATTGCATAAACATTTGGTGAGTCATTTACAGCCATACATAAACATCAGTAGAATCAAATACAGCCCAATCAGTATAGTGCTGGAGTTCAAAGCTGTAATGTCTATAGATCAACAAAGCAAATCATATTTCTATAGATAGCATCTTATGTCATCAAAAATAAAAGACCAATAAAGGTCATAGAGGAATATAAGTAAACATAATTACACAGCATATTCTAATTCTGTTTTATCAGAGATAAGTAAAATACATGATGATGGGCAATGCACTTTGTGACCTTCACCCCCATAAAATTCTCCCTCCGGGAACATAGATTTGGGATTTATGCCTTTCTAACCGTACGCTATCATAGAGGTCTTTTACTCTTTGAATAGGTCATTACCCACAAAATTTCAGCATTATTAATAGAGTTGCTGAATCCCAGATGGGATTTTCGGATTTCACCTGAACACAAAGAAAGGAAACGGCTGATGCTGCCGTTGGGGGAAGTTAATTGAAATAGATTTGCATCTCAGGCTAATGGATTATAGACAACTGAAGCCAATGACTAACAATAACAAATATTTTTTTTAGTTGGAAAACCACCTAAGTTTTAAATTGAGAGGAAGTAAAGATACATATGCTTTTAAAAAATTGTGAAAAAGCAATATGCAAACAAAAATATATGTTGTAAATAATGATTAACAATTCAAGAATAAATGCATTTGCCAAGCATTATATCACTAACATATTAGGATTGAGTTACTAAAGGAGTAGAGCTTAAAGCGGTAGTAAAATACGCTTTGTGATTTTTACCTACGGGTAAGCCTATAATAAGACTTACCTATAGGTAAAATGAATATCTCCCAAATGGGTTTATGGAATTTTCACCCTGGATGCAGCCGGTGACCTCACCAGCGCTTGCACTCTGAAGGTTCGGCATAGGTTCGGACCTTCAGAGCTTCATGCCATAGCCGAGGGCTCCCGTGCGCATGTGCAGAAGTGACGTCGTCATGGCGCTGACCCCTTACGAAGCCAGAGGCCGCCAACCCAGAAGAAAGATTGGGGGAAGATGCTAAATGCATACTAGCACATTATGCATTTGCCTTAAAGGTGTTTTTTTTTTGTTTGTTTTTTACCTGCTGCGGTTTACTACCACTTTAAAAAAAGATGATTGGGTATTTAATGTGAATACAGCTATATTTTACTTACTACAATATGTAAATTTTTACTTTGCTAAGTGAACTACCTTTAGTTCATATTAAATCAATCCCACTAAGTTCAATTAAAGTAGAATTCCAGCCTAAACCTAACTAGTCTTAAAATCGTTCCCTCTTCCCTAGGGCCCCATTCATACCCATTCATATCAGTGCATTGGATAGGATAGCAAAAGGTAGGATATCCAGTACACTAAATGCTATCAGTCCCAATAACTGGATAAATAAAAACAACAACAAACAGTCACTTAGAAGAAGAGTCCAATATGCTAGCTTAGTGGCAGAAGCTGTAGAGGAGCTAGAAGTGACTCTGCAGGGAAGACAAAAAGAGAGGCAGCGCCATCTAAGAGTAGCAGTATGAGGCTTTAATAGCCATATTAATTAAACAACTCACAAGCTGATGGTATGTAAGCGCTTGTCAAAAGAATAAGAGCCCCTGCTGTGTACGACCGGATGGTCGGCGATCCTAGTCATGGAGGCCGGATGGAGCCTTTGGCTGTGTGGGTGGATAGCAACACTTTCTGGAGCTGGTCCGAGGATCCTGAGGGGGAGCCGACGTCCCAGGTGTCACAAGCGATAGATCAGTTAGTGTCCAATTGGCTGCCACGATATCGCAGTTCTGCTATAATTTTCAGATCGCCGTCATAACTAGTTTAAAAAAAATAAAATAATAAAAATTCCAGTATAAATCTCATAGTTTGTAGACTCTATAACTTTTGTTCCAACTTTTGTAAAAACCAATCAATATACGCTTATGGGGATTTTTTTTTTTTTACCAAAAATTTGTAGCAGAATACATTTTGGCTTAAATTTATGAAAAAATTAGATTTTGTTATTTTTTTTTAATTTGATATGTTTTATAGCAGGAAGTAAAAAATATTGTTTTTTTTTTTTTTCAAAATTGTCGGTCTTTTTTTTGTTTATAAAACAAAAAATAAAAGATGCAGTGGTAATCAAATACCACCAAAAGAAATCTCTATTTGTGGGGGGGGGGGGGGAGACTGAAATGTTGCTTGGGTGTAGTGTCGCACGTCCTTGCAATCGTCAGGTAAAGTAATGCAGTGCCATATCGCAGAAAATATAAATAATGTTAAAATAATAATAATGTTATACTTACCTGAAGAGAGGAATACAGACCAGGGCTGCTGCATATGGGCATAACACTGGATCGAGATAGGATTTAAGGAAGATATGTAGGGGCAATATTACCACCAGGACATTTTTACCTTAATGCAGGGAAAAAATATCCTGCCCTTGGAACCCCTTAACCTTAGTAAACCAGTCTCATTCTGTAAACCGTAGGCTAAAAAAGGGTTAAAATGGGTTGCAGCACATTATCAGTCTTTTCTTCATGGCTCCATTTGTGGAAAGGTTATGGAAAAAAAACGTAGGAAACCAGCAGACTAGCTCCTGTTCACACACTTAGATTTTAAAAAGATTCACACTCGTCTGTGTTAATCACTTCCGCCCCGGAAGGTTTTACCCCCTTAATGACCAGGCCATTTTATGCGATACGGCACTACGTTACTTTAACTGACAACTGCGTGGTCGTGCGACACTGTACCCAAATAAAATTGATGTCCTTTTTTTCCCACAAATATAGCTTTCTTTTGGTAGTATTTTATCACTTATTTGGTTTTTATTTTTTGCGTTATAAACAAAAAATGAGCGACAATTGCCCTGACTGGGAGAAGACAGAGATCCATATTCATGCTTAACAGAAACACAAGATCTCCATCTTCACCCCTGTCAGATTCTGCCTCTCTCGGGAATGATCGCAGGTGGTCGGCAGGAATTGGGTCTGCCGGATCAGCTGATTGACTCCCCCCCTGTCCAGTTAGCATGCGATCGAGTCTCCAGCAGCGTGTTGGCGCCCCTTAGAGGCTATTGCACAAAATTATGTACAGGTACAAGATTTCATGCAATAGAGTCGACCTACTGCAGTTAATGTATGTTACGCGGTCGGCAAGTGGTTAACTTTTCACAGCACTGTATTTATTATTCAAAGGGCTACAATTCTGTATGGCTGAAGGGAAAAAAGATGGGCTTCTTGTTTTACACATGTAATGACAACAGCACAGAGATGCCAAGCCATTCACTCTGGTCAATTACATAATTTAGTAATAAAGCCCCTATAGTCAAAGTGGTGCAATATACTTTGTTACATACAAATGTAGCATGTTCAACATGAACAACGCCCCAAAGCATGTACCCTGAAAACGATACCCTTTCCTTCTTCTTTAGCCTTAGAAAAAAATATATATTTCATCATGTTTGTAGTCACTAGAAGCAGCAACAAGGTAGGAAACGTGTCTCATACTTTCCCTTTACCTTGCACATAGCAATATGAAGACAAATCTTTGTACAGTCATCTTCGGATTTACCAAATCTATATAATACAAAGACCTACCATGACTCTCCATTCAATCTGTATCTCATCATGTATGCTATCATAATAAATAGTTGTTGGTAGATCCAAAGGAGATTGTACAGTCAGACTTTAACATGTATAGGATGTTTTATTCTGTCTTCTTTGGACACTATAAAGAGAACATAACTTTCTTCTAGCCAAGTTTTTTTCTCGTTTTCTGTGACTGCTATGGGTGATTTCACTTTATCTACTCAATGGTCAATGGTGCAGGAAACAGGCAGAATCTTTTCAAAGGTAACTCAGGCAGCAGTATTATCACCTTCTGTTCGTATAGTTGGGAAGGACCTTCTTCAGGATTTCTTTGAGGTTTGTAATCCCTTGGGAGTATTCCATCCATCTCCTTTCTGGTCACTGGGACCAAAATTGAGGGGAAATCTCCATAATTTGAACACAGGTAGCAATAAAAAGCACTGTAATACAACAGTGGGACCTCTGCTATGAGGCGGCTTTATGGAATTGATGTGTCTGAATTTCACAAATGTTTGTGAGTAGCTGATTTTAACTTTTATCTAATAAACTCGCTGAGGATAATGCGCTAGGCTGGTGCGCCCTTTCTTTGTTTTTGTATTACAGTGTTTGGTCGACCGCCCTGGTCGTAAGGGGCAGCAAAGCCTAGCCATAATGGATGCCAAGTATTAGCACGAGTTCCCGGGATTGAGGCAGCCTGAGGACCAGGTTCTGAGCGCAGGAGGGGGGTGCTGCATAGCACATATCTTTTTTGGAGCAATAAAAAGCAGATAGAGGATGTAAACATTATCTTATCAGCCCAATGTAAAAAAAAAAAAAACGAAACTCTGCCTATATGAAAAGTGGAAACAACACTGATGACATTTTGATTGCAAGTAGTTACAAAGGACATTTCAAAGTCACCTTATGCCAAAATATGCTACTTAGCTCCTTGGTGCACAAACAATAGATAAAAAAACAGACAGGAGCGTGGGGTCCAATTAGAATGCTGAGAATCTATATTGGATATTGGATAAATACAAATGCAGACCTACATCCCAGGAGCCAGCTTGTGACAGTATAAAATGAAGGCATCACAGTCAGGGCAGAGAGTGGGATGTATAAACTCATCAATACCGGCTAGAGCTCACTGAATCAGGGAAATCCAAAACAGCGTTCTACGCTGCCGAATCAACCCATGTCAAGATGATACGTGAGAAGGAGGGGGCAGTAAAGTATTTTAAGGGTCCACCTCATTTTTCAAGGTACACCCTAGAAAAAGAGGTACACCCTCGAAACCCATTACTTTGATTGAGCAGCCTGGAACCCTATTTTGGATGTCAGTCAGCTCAAGATAGCATTAATGAGTTTATACATTGCACTCTCTGCCTGGAATGTGGTACCTTGATTTCATGCTATCCCAATCTTGGCTGCTGTGACCTAAATCTGCTTTTGTTTTTATCCAATAAAGATACTCAGCTTTCTAATCGGATCCCATGCTCCTGTCTGCTTTTGTTTTGCTGAGTGGCAGCTGCGACTAGCCCTGGTCTAATAAAGGAGAATACACAAGTAAATGTCTCCTGCTCTTAAATGTTGTGAGAGATCCAAAGAGGCAATGACTTAAAAGTTGACATCGAAGGTCTTGCTGCCCTCTCAGGATAATGGGTATCCGCACAAACTAAAAACATAAAAACAAGAGAAGGGCGCACTGACCTAGTGCAATACCATAAGACTTTTATTGGAAATGGTTAAAAGCCACAACATACATTATACTCATATATCATAGGTAAAAAGGCGCTGGTAATCTTAATATATCACGTGTTATAAAAATTAATAGGTGACATAAAGTGTAATATATGTGATTAAAAATTGCTACAAATATATATATGAGCTACTATTGGTGCAATTAGCAAAGAAAAGTGCATACCAGTGCAATTTCAATTCAGAAGTGTTTGTGCTTCTCAAAGTAAATTAATCCACAAAGGTGTGGATCAGTGAACCAATAAATAGATATATAAAGAATTCCATACAAAAATCACATAAGAATATATAAAAATTTAAATATATAAATGTGCTCCAAGTAGTGTTTAAAAGTCCAGGCAATAGCATGCAATCAAAATTGTGCTTGGTGGATTCTTATTACTCCCTTCACAGTGCTCCAGGTGCTGGGATGTGACAACCGTCAATTAAGAAGTGCTTGTGCTTCTCAAAGTAAATTAATCCACAAAGGTGTGGATCAGTGAACCAATAAATAAATATATAAAGAATTCCATACAAAAATCACATAAGGATATATAAAAAAATCACATAAGAATATATAAAAAAGTATAAATATATAAATGTGCTCCAAGTAGTGTTTAAAAGTCCAAGCAATAGCATGCAATCAAAATTGTGCTTGGTGAATTCTTATTAATCCATTCACAGTGCTCCAGGTGCTGGGATGTGACAACCGTGGCCTCTTACCAGCTAGCAGCAGGTCACAAGGACCCCCAACGCCTGTGATCCCTTTATTGGGTGGATCAGACCTCTCCTCGATTGCTTGGATCTCTGGCTCCTATATTACTCGAATTGGACCATGTAGTCCCCCCATACACATAAAGATATAGAAAAACAAATAGCCTCCAATAGTGAAATACTGTTTTATTCTCCAAAAAACATACACTATAAGGTGACAATTAGCCTCTTACTATTTGTTGTGCCCTCCTGGCACTGGGCAATTCGGCAGTACAAAATCGTTTTTTTGGGTCTTAGGAAGATATTCTCCGGGGATCTGCAGCACCCTGTATCTCCTTTCCCCCTTCTTTGTATTGCGGCGGTGGATGTGTATCCCAGCCTCTGTTCCGAATGCCTCTGTGTGTTACTTCCGGGTTAGCATTGACCACAATGCATTTCGCTTAACAAGCGTCCTCAGGCAGTCTATGCTGGCCCTGTCAGTCACATCTTAAGTATCGCTATCTCTATTATGATTGGCCGGTGTTTAGTTTTGCTTTTGTAGCGCCATTCATTTATTTTTATTGACATTAAGTGCCGATCTGTATATTTAACAGGATGGTATCAATTTATTACGTGATCCTTTTATTTTATGTGTATTTGACATTTGCTGCAAATCGCCCGGGTATATTCCTATTCCCCGCATTATACAAACAGCAATTCACATCCAATAATTCTTAAAAACACATAATATATTTCCCACAATTATAAAACTATTTATATCTAGTATTAAATCTTTATTAATAAAACATTATAAATTAAAATTGAAATTAGACATTATAAAATAAAAAAATATATATCTTTAATTGACGCCATCTAGTGGTCATCTAATTTTTCCTACATTCTTTTTAGTGTAATTCGGGACTATAACTCCATCTAGTGGCCATATATAGGAACAATTATTTTTTATTTTATCATTCTTATGGACATAGATATTAATTTATAGGGACATATGCTTATTAAAAGCTACAGTGTACATTATAAATTTTTTTAAAATAATATTATCTATATAAAAATCCATAATTTGTATTAAAAAATATATATATAAAATGGATATATAAAATATAAATATGAGATATATTATCTAAAGGCAAGGGATATATTCAATTAAATTCCTAAAAATTATTTAAAAAGCAATTAAGGTCTATGTCTGCATTTAACCCCATGGGTTTTAATGTTTTTAGTCTATGGATCCATGTGGTTTCGTTCTGCGATATCATTTTTCGCATATCTGAGCCTCTCCAATGACTGAATATTTTGTCAATTCCACAGAACCAAAGGACATGAAAAGGACGGCTGGCGCTCTGATGCACTGGGGTACAGCTGATGTGGGAGCAAAATATCAGACAAATGTATAGCAAAAAATGGAAATCGGTATATGAGAACATTACCTATATAACTAGAAGTGGGGCAAAGTCCATGTGGTAAAAGAGAGGGGCTGTGGGATGAACGTATGCACGAAGGGCCGGCTCAGCTACACAGGAGTCGATCTGTAGACAGGATAAAGAAAAAACAAGCGGAGCGCCTCTAAGTGCAATACGTTTAATGTAGAGATACACATACAGTGTGAAATGACTCACTAGATACAAGGAAGTGAAGGCTATGGTGCAACGTCCTAGGTCGAGCTGTCCAGTAACTATTGCCGAGAGTAAAGACGTCCAAGATGGTGCTATCCGGTGGATGGGATGGCGGGGAGATGCCGGCTCTTGCTTCCCCGGGACCGGACTCTCAAGGCGGGCTGTGACTCGGCGTCGACCATGTGACGAAGGCAGGGTCAAGGTGCACACGACGCGTTTCTGAGCGTGCGCCAAGCTCGTGAAGAGAATGCGTGCTCTTTCTTCAGGTGTAGATGCCGGGACCACTGTAAGCCAGGGAGTTTATACACACGCAATGTGTGAATGGGAATATAGGAAGGTGAGCGACCAATGGGGTGACGTGGCGGCCATGTTAAAAGGCACATAATGCAAAGATACAGAGTAATAGATCAAACATGTACTATTGGTGAAAATAAGATAAAACATGAAGAAATGTAAGGGGAATATGTACATATATAAGCAGAAGAAATGCAATGTATGAGTCTGCAATGTATATATCAACCCTAAGTTTAACTCTCAATAAATGGGAAAGAAATAATGAATAAATAAGAATGAAAAATAAAAAATAAAAAAATAAAAAATAAAAAATAAAAAATAATAAAGAATAATAATAAATATAAATATAAAAATAAAAATAAAAATAAAAGAAAAAATGAAAAAATGATAAAAATAACAATAAAAAATTAAAGTAAGTATGAAGAAATGAATGAATTTGATGAAATGAGTATGGGATAAAAAATAATGAAGGATGATACTATATCGATTAAAATTATGGGTGTGAAAGATACGCGCACACATACACACCTATACACAGCACACAAGTATACCCACACGCATACATGTGCATATATGCACGCACACAGCAGAACCAAAGGAGGGAGGGATCTTGGTTGTGGAAAATTCTGAAGTGATTGGACAGGCTGTGCTTTTTGAAGCCTTTCTTTATGTTATCGACATGTTCTCCTATCCTAATTGCTAAAGTGCGGGTTGTGCGTCCAATGTATTTTAATCCGCAAGGGCAAGTACACATGTATGTAACAAATCTAGTATCGCAGGTGATGAATTTTTTAATCTCAAATTCCCGATTATCCGCGGAGAAGAACTTGTGTTCAATCCTTTTCTTAAATCTGCTTGGCCTGCATGCTTTACATCTTCTGCACCTATAGAAGCCATTTTTTGCGAAAAACATTTGTGGTTTTTTTGGTGGGTCTGGAACATTTTTTGATAGGATATTCCGTAGTCCCAGGGCTCTTTTATAAATAAATTTTGGATTCTTTGGGAGGAGTGTTTTTAAAGTGTCATCCCTTAATAGGATGTGCCAATTTTTCTTTATGCATTTTTCAACCTCTTTGTATTGGGTGTTGAATCCCGTAATAAAAGCTAGTTCAAAGTTTGGGTTTTCTTTCTTCTTTTTCTTCTTATTCTTTAGGAGGTCTTCTCTCTTCAATTCGGATATTTTCTTTTGTGTGATTCTCAGGTCTTTCTCTTTGTATCCCTTTTCTCTGAATCTTTCTATTAATTTATCTGTCTGTGTATTGTAGTCTTTTAAATCTGTACAATTCCTTCTAATTCGGGTGAATTGCCCTTTTGGTATCGCTTGTATCCAAGCCGGGTGATGGCAACTCCTCTTAGAGATGTAGCCATTAGTATCCACCTTTTTAAAGAAGGTTCTGGTGTTTAAAGTGCCGTTGTGCTTAAAGATCTCCAAGTCGAGAAATTGCACTATATTTTTGTCCATATTACCTGTAAATTTGATCTGATATTTGTTTTTATTCATTTTCTTGAAGAAATGTTCCAGGGATTCTTGCGATCCTTCCCACACAACCAAGATATCATCAAGATATCGGCGGTAATACTTCAGTTGTTGTGGAAGTTTTGAGTAGATATCCTCCTCTTCCCATTTGGCTAAAAATATATTTGCTACGCTGGGAGCATAACATGCTCCCATAGCTACACCCTTTATTTGGTTATAGTACTCATTCTTATACCAAAAATGGTGATTTGACATAGCCATATTCAGGCCTTCCAATAGGAAATCTCTTTGTGGTTCCTTTAAATTGGTGTATTTTTCTAAGGCCCATTTGATAGCCCTTGATGCATCCTTCTGTCTGATGTTCGTATATAATGATTCCACATCGATCGATGCCAATATTGTGTTTTCGGTGATATTTATATCCACTAGTGAGGTTAATGTTTCCTTGGTATCCTTTAAAAAGGATTTTCCAATAGCAGCTATAGGCTGAAAAAAATGTATCCAAATATTCACCCATCCTAGCATATAAAGATTCTATGCCACTGATTATGGGTCTTCCCGGTGGCTGCTGTAGATTTTTATGAATCTTAGGGATTTGATATATCACCGGCATACGAGGGGCTTTAATATTCAGGTATTTTCCTTCTTTTTTGTTCAGGAGGCCCTTTTTCATCCCTTTATTAATCCACTGTATCATTTTGGCTTTCAATTTATTTGTAGGATTTCCAGGTAATTTAACATATGTATCTTCATCATTTACAATACGATCCAGTTCCTTGATATAATCTTCTTTTTTGAGAATCACTAGACCCCCCTCCTTTATCAGCTGCTCTAATAATGATATTCTTCTTTTCTTCCAAACTTCTGATGGCTTCCCAAACTTCCTTTGTATTTTTAGTTGGCTTCCTTTTCATTATCTGTACCTCTTTTTGAACAATATTCCTGAACACTTGGATATATTGGTAGGTATTGGATTTAGGATTAAAAACTGATTTATTCCGAAGTTGGGTATGTTGGTATTCTGTTTCTTCCTCTCCTCCTATCCCTTTCTTGTGTTGTTCCGCAAAAAATTTCTTAATATTAAGTTTTCGTGTAAACTTTTCTAGATCGATAAAAGTCTCAAAATGATCTAGAGATTTAGCAGGGGCAAATTTCAGTCCCTCTTGTAATATTTTCAATTCTGATGGTGTAAGTTCCACCCCTGCTAAATTGAATATCCCTTGCTCTAGACGTCCCTTTTCCATTTTCTTTCTCCCTCCTCTACATCCTTTTTTTGCGTTTTCCCGCATGTTGGCCCAATAATTGTCTTTCCAAGACCTCTCTTCCCCCTGTTGCTTGAATTGTCCCGAGGGACCTGGCTTTTGTCCATCATTGGGATGAGGGTAGATATAGTGTTCTGAAGGTCCTGGTCTTTGGCCATCTGAGGGGTATGGGTAATGATGTTGGTTGTTCCTATATTCCTGATGGGAAGGGAGTCGTTCTCTCTCTCTATACATTCCCGAGGGTTCCTGTCTTAATCTGCCCGGCGGTTGATAATATTCTTGGTCATTTCTATATGTTGTCTGTCTTTCTCCTCCTCTTTGTTGTTGGTAATTGTTATAATTATCATATTGATAGTTATTTTTCTTATATCCTCTCCCTCTTCCCCGTCCTCTTCCTCTCCCTCTGCCTCTCCCTCTCACCGGCTTAAATTGGGGTTGTTGGAAGGTATGTTGGGGTGTATAGGGTGTAGAGTTGGAGTTCCTCCGTTCATAGTTATGATTTTCCCTTATTTTTGGGTGTTCCATATATCTAGGAGTAGAGAATTCTTCTCTATTCCTTAAGGGTGAGAATCTATTACTTGTGGGTATCAAGATGGTATTGGCAGTAGTGTCCCCCTCGTCATCTTCACAAATGATGGGAGTCATCTCTTCTCTCCTTATATTTCTATGTGGTGTTACCCTGAAGTCTTTCATAAGGTTGTATCTTACGTCCAGGCTATTAGGTTCCCTTTCTGGGGATGATTCCCTTGAATTAGTACCTATTACTTCTTGCCATTTGTAAACCACACCCTTTTTGTAATCTTCTATGTCACGTTGGTATTTCTTTATTTTTTTCCTTTTTATCTCAATGTCATATTGTGCGATATGTTTTTGCATCATTGTTATTTTATCTTTATATTCTTGGGTCTCGTTGAGTGGAGCTAGTTTTTCTTTAATATTCTGTATTTTTGATTCTATAATACTGAGTTTGGTTTTCCTCCTTTTAGTTAAGAGTTCCATTAGTTGTTTCTCTTTATTATTGAAAAATTTGAACCATTCCTCCATAGAGGTTTTGTCCTCTATTCCATCATTGGGATTGACATCCCATCTAAGGCGTCTGTGGGTAATATCTTACTCTATGTACCTATCAAAGGTAGTGATATCCCACCAGGTTCTTATTTGTCTCTCCAAATTATATTGTAGCTGTTTAAAATTTTGGGACATATTAACCTCATTAATTGATCTTTGTTGGAAGATCTCACTAGAGTTATAGGTTCTTTCTTTTAATAAGTTAAATACATCCATTTTCTCAGTTGCTTTAGAGCTGGCTGCCATTCAATAGATACAGAGTATCTAAAATAGCAATAAAAAGAAAAGAGAAGGCGCCTGGCTTTAGAACCGGCTGCCATTCAATAGATACAGAGTATCTAAAATAGCAATAAAAAGAAAAGAGAAGGCGCCTGGCTTTAGAGCCGGCTGCCATTCAATAGATACAGAGTATCTAAAATAGCAATAAAAAGAAAAGAGAAGGCGCCTGGGCTGAAGCACATTTATATATTTATATTTTTATATATTCTTATGTGATTTTTGTATGGAATTCTTTATATATCTATTTATTGGTTCACTGATCCACACCTTTGTGGATTAATTTACTTTGAGAAGCACAAACACTTCTGAATTGAAATTGCACTGGTATGCACTTTTCTTTGCTAATTGCACCAATAGTAGATCATATATATATTTGTAGCAATTTTTAATCACATATATTACACTTTATATCACCTATTAATTTTTATAACACGTGATATATTAAGATTACCAGCGCCTTTTTACCTATGATATATACCTATTTATTGTTTTATTACAATTAAAAGGGCAGCAGGTTCAACAATCTTTTATTTAAAGGGCCAGGCGCCTGCTCTTTTCTTTTTATTGATACATTATACTCACAAGAGTGTGCTGTGTATAAGCATAGAACCAAAGAATGCCTTAGGCTATCCAGAGACCTCAGGACCATATTCCTTAATAGTGATACCAGAAACTCAGTGCTCTGAGGAAGAGGGTCCTCCCTTGAAATGCGTTAGCCCTACCTATATGGACAGTATCAAGTTCTCTTTATCACTATTAAGGAATATGGTCCTGAGGTCTCTGGATAGCCAAAGGCATTCTTTGGTTCTATGCTTATACACAGCATACTCTTGTGAGTATAATAATGTATGTTGTGACTTTGTGACCATTTCCAATAAAAGTCTTATGGTATTGCACTAGGTCGGTGCATCCCTCTCTTGTTTTTATGCTTTTAAAGGAGAATGCAGGACCAAATATAGAGTTTTCAAGAGTTTCTTGTGCTGATGGCAACTAGTTCTCCCTTTCTTGATGCATTTGAAATATTAGTATATTTTCTGTGCACCTGTAGTTTGGTACATATTGCTCCTTGATGCTTAGTGACTGGTAACAGCTCAGCAATATACATTATTCCATGTCTTCTTTTTGTTTTGTTTCTATTATGGAATACCCCTCTAGAGAATAAGCTGTAAGCAGCCCAGTTAAATCTGTTAACTGCCTGTTTGTAGAGATTTGTGCACCAATAAAGTGTCACTGCACATTAACCAAGAACTCATAAAAAGATAGAGAACACAAAGGCTTGTAAAATGTCATTTCAAACCAGCATAAACAGACCTCAAACATTCCCTTTTGGTATTGGTCGGTACAGATAAAAACACAATATATTTAAGAAAGTGTATATTGTTGATATATTTTTCTTTATTATTTATTATTTTCATGCTTAGCACTAAAATACATTTTCATTTTATTTTTCGGGTAAATATGAAATATTGCATATAAATATTTCACTTACCATTTCAGCCAGCAGTAATATAATTGAAGCTAGTTCCATGATTTCTACACAGTAGATTATTTATATGGTTTGCAAGGTTTTTTTTTTTTTTTAATTGTTCTTGTAATGTTTAGTTTTTGCATCTGCAGCTAAATGATTCAGATGAGGGACTTGCCTCTTCCCTGCTTGGTATCTCAAATGGATTATTAATTAAAAAAAAAAAAAGAAGCAGCCAATGGGTTAGCAGGAGACGCTGAGCTTCCTTATCAGAAAGCCCACTAAGCTGTACAAATTAAAGCTGAACTCTCAGCAAGCAGCTAAAAACACAGATGACAGACATACTGTATATAAGAATATTTCCTGCCAAAGGACTTGTATTTCTGTCCATTTAGTCCTGTGTTTTACACAGCACAGACCTTATTGGCAAAACAGTAACCAGTTTTGATCTTGTCACTCCCCAAGCCTTTGACTGATCAGTGAAAGGTGAAGCAGCACTCTCTTTCACTCTGCTCTCTCCTACAATTTGCATGTCTTTTCTTAGCACATGATCAACCCTGATCTCATGAAAACCTGTTTAAATATTTATTGTAGCAATTAAATGTAGACAAGTAAATTATAAAAGGCTCTTTTCACACCTGTGCATACTGGAATCGCGAGCAGATTCGAGCAATTCTGCCCGCAATTTCAGAATCTCAGCAAAACGCGGGATGTGTTTGCTATGCCGTTATTTTTTAATGACACCACAAACATGATGTGATTTTGCCGCGATTGTCGAGCAACAAAATTCGCTAAAATTGCTGCAAAAATCTGGTAGATGAGTGTTTTTGGAGCGGAGGGAGGCCCATTTAAATGAATGGTGCCGCTCCAAAAACACGCGAAAAAAACACACACACAAAAAAAAAAATGTGTTGCAGCAGCTGTCGCTGCACTACACTTAGGTGTGAGGTGAGCCTAAAAGATGAGCCTCTAAACTTGTAATCATTAAAAGTGAGAATGCATACTATTTCCCTTTTTCCCGTTAAAGCGTTATTAAAGTTTGTTTTTTGATTTATACCTGCAGGTAAGCCATAGATAGGTACAGTAAATATCTCCTAAATGTGCACTGTTTAAGAGATATAATAACTTTAGTAGCAGCCAGTGATGTCACTAGCACATGCCCATCGCGCTCTGAATGGTCAGTGCTTCCATTCAAAGCTCTGTGGCTCAGACGTGACTCTTGTGCGCATGCGCGGGATTGACATCACTGGTGCTCGGCCTTTACACAGCCGATGCTGGAAAACCTGAAAGGAAGCTTGGGTGAAGATAGGAGCCACAGCAGCGGTAACAGGGTGTCGCTGAAGGGCTTTGTTTTAAGGTAAGGCTGTCATAATATGCAAGTATGAGGTGCATACTAGCACATTTTGACATTATCCAGCAGGGACCTTTTTTTTTTCTTTTGCATTCTCCTAAATTAATTTTGAATATATAATTACTTGTCAATATGATGTCATTACATCATTACAACATTACATATTAAAAGTAGTATTATACAATTTGCTATCCAATACAGTGTTGCCAACCTCCTGCAGCATTTTTTACAGACAAAATATGGAAAATTTTACTGATGGAGCACATTTTTTACTGAAAACCTGAAAAATTGCATTAAAAGTCAAAAAACAAAGACAATCAATATTTAAACACAATATGAAAACACTGACAATACCCATACTAAGTAATTTGACTGATTTACACTTACAAAAGTCAACAGAGCATGACAGATTATCAGCCCCTGATATTTACAGATAGTTGTAAAAATCAGTGATTTTTACAACTGTCTGTATATTTACTTACGGTTGGCAACCCTGATTCCAAACCACCCAGCAGTCTCAGATTTGGTGAGACAGGCTCAACTTTGATTTGACCCTGAAAGAGTTATGCACAATTAGAAGTGAAGCTGAGAGGCCTAAAGCCCTATACAAAATGTGTATTTTGTAATAGCTAAGGGGTGCTTCATAAATGTGACTCAGCTTTCTGTGCCTGGTACAAAGACAATGAAACATTAGCCAAACGTTCTTCACCTTACAGCACATTTTTGTAGTTTCGGTATTATAACCGCTGTCAAACTTAGACCTCATGCACGCTGGGCGTTTTTACATTGGCTGTTTTTGGCTTCAGATGTTTTTTTTCTGCAGCCAAGAAACTCCCCAGCATGCTATCCTATGTGTCTATGCACACATATGCTGTTCTAAGCGTTTTTTGGCAGGGGCGTTATCTGGCTGGAATAAAAACCCAGAACTAGTGGGATTTAAGAGGAATTTGTCAGATGTAAAAATGCTCTAATTCTGATAAAAGCTTAAAAATGCTGAAATAAATTGGCTATTCGGCATTTATCAGTGTTTTTGAGCCGTAAGCTTTTGTGGGAGTTTATACTAAACAAAATTATAAACGAACACTTCTTTTTGCCCCCAATTTTCATGAGCTGAACTCAAAGGTCTAAGAAAACCGTGATTCATCCGTGAAGAGAACACCTCTCCAAAGTGCCAGACGCCATTGAATGTGAGCATTTGCCCACTCAAGTCGGTTACGGACTGCAGTTGAGTCAAGACCCCGATAGGGATGACAAGCATGCAGATGAGCTTCCCTGAGACAGTTTCTGACAGTTTGTCCAGAAATTCTTTGGTTATGCAAACCGATTGTTGCAGCAGCTGTCCGGGTGGCTGGTCTCAGACGATCTTGGAGGTGAAGATGCTGGATGTGGAGGTCCTGGGCTGGTGTGGTTACACGTGGTCTGCCGTTGTGAGGCCGGTTGGATGTACTGCCAAATTCTCTGAAACGCCTTTGGAGACGGCTTATGGTGGACATTCCTGCAGTCAGCATGCCAATTGCACACTCGCTCAAAACTTGCGACATCTGTGGCATTGTGCTGTGTGATAAAACTGCACATTTTAGAGTGGCCTTTTATTGTGGCCAGCCTAAGGCACACCTGTGCAATAATCATGCTGTCTAATCAGCATCTCGATATGCCACACCTGTGCGGTGGATAGATTATCTCAGCAAAGGAGAAGTGCTCACTAAGGCCTCTTTCACATGGAGCGGACCGTATTGCGATTCGCTCCGGCACTTTTTTTTTTTTACGGACATGGATGACACTTGTGTCATCCGGTACGTATGTCCGCATATCATCCCATCCGTTTGCGGATGATATACGGACATAATGTATGTCTATGGGATTGCGGATGTCAGCGGATGACACCGCTGACATCCGATTTTGCGTCCTTTCCGTTTTTTAAACGGAAGAAAAATGGGGTTCTGTTCCGTTCCAAAAAAACTGAACAAAACTGAAAGGACTCAAATCGGATGTCAGTGGATGGTCATCCGCTGACATCCGCAATCCCATTGACATGCATTATGTCCGTATATCACCCGCAAACGGATGGGGTGATATACGGACATACGGAACGCCCATGTGAAAGAGGCCTAACACAGATTTAGCCAGATTTGTGAACCATATTTGAGAGAAATAGGGCCTTTTGTGTACATAGAAAAAGTCTTAGATCCTTGAGTTCAGCTCATGAAAAATGGGGGCAAAAACAAAAGTGTTGCGTTTATAATTTTGTTCAGTAGTTTTGCTAAAAAAAAAAACGCAACAGCTAAAAAAACGCAAAAAAAATGCCACTGCAAAAATGCTGAAAAAACAAATTCCACAGCTAAAGCTTTCAACAGCTAACGCTACTGGCGTTTTTTAAATGTCCAGTGTGCATGAGGCCCAAAAAGGAATTTTTCAGCTGTAAAAACACTCAAACTCTTATAAAAAAACACAGCTATTCTGCATTTGCCAACATTTTGAGCCATAAGCTTTTGTGGGAGTATACTTTTGCTAAAAAAAAAGCTAAAAAACGATGCAGCTAAAAAAAACACTGAAAACGCTACTGCAAAAATGCTGCAAAACTCATTCTACAGCTAATGCTACTGGCGTTTTTATAGCGTGCAGTGTGCATGAGGCTTTATTGTTGTCTGTAACTCCACTAGGGGGTTTCCTTCTGCAGAAAACAGGTAGCATCTTTCCAAAGGAAATCTAGACAGCAGACCAAGCCAAGGAATACAGTGAACAAGTATTATTGAAACAGAAAGACAAAAAAATGGGATACAATTGCTAATACTTCCACACTTAGCTAAAACAAAAGTTTTTAATAATGTATTTTTTGGAAAAAATTCTATTTACTACTGTCTGGTAAGTGCATTAAATTGTCCTTAATTGGGACACAAGCAGCAGTTTTTCCTTCTGAAGTGGCCACGTGGGCTTGGCGGAACACGTCAAGGGGCGGAGCATAGTGGCGCCATTTCACTAACCAGGGAGCCGTACTGTCGAGCTGGTGTATGGCGGTGGGAGTCTGAGGTGTTTTTAAACTACATGCAATTGGCTGCCATTAGGCGCTTGAAGTTGTGCAATGCTTTCCTGGTGCACTCTGTTTGTGAGAAGTTTTATTTTGGTTTTTAATAAAGTGTGACCCTTATTTTAACCACTTGCCGACCGCGCAAGTACATATACTGCGACGGTCAGCCCTGTGCAGGCAAAGTGACGTATGGGTACATCACTCGTCTGCCGAGCCAAAAGGGGGCGTTCACTGTGGCCCCCGACGTCCGTCGGTCACTCGCGATCGTCCGTTACAGAGGGAGAAAGGCAGGCGGCTAATGTAAACAAAGCCGCCTGTCATTCTCTCTTGTGTAACAGCAGAGATCATACAGTCCTGCTATGTAGGATCGTAGATCTCTGCTGTTACATGAAAAGCCACATCCCTGCACAGTAAGAAGCATGCCCCTAGGGACACACTTAGCCACTGCATCACTAATAAAGTTAAACCCTTCCCTGCCAAAGTCATTTTTACAGTAACAGTGCATATGTATAGCACTGATTACAGTAGTAATGTCACTGGTGCCCCCAAAAGTGTCAAAAATGTCAGTCAAGGGTCCGATCTGTCTGCCGCAATGTCGCAGTCCTGCAAAAAAAATCGCAGATCGCCGCCATTACATTTGTTAAAAAAAAACAATAAAAATGACAAAAATCTTTCCCTTTGTTAGTAAACGCAATAACTTTTGCGCAAACCAATCAAAATACACTTATTGCGATTTTTTTTACCAAACATATGTAACACAAAACAAATTGGCCTAAAATGTTAAAAAAATTTGATTTTTAAATTTTTTTTGGGGAATTTCATATAAAAAATGTGAAAAATATGGTTATTTTTGCAAAACTGTCGCTCTTTTTTTGTTTATAGCGCATGATCAAAAAATCGCACAGGTGATCAAATACCCCCAAAAGAAAGCTCTGTTTATGGGAAAAAAAGGACGTCAATTTCATTTGGGTACAGTGTCGTACGACTGCGCAATTGTCCAGTCACGCAGTGCCGAATCGCAAAATACCCCCTGGTCAGGAAGGGGTAAAATCTTCCGGGGCATAAGTGGTTAACTTTATTACACTATGTAGAGTTTTCTCTTTGCCTTGCGTGAATGAGCTTGGTTATGCCCTTTATTGTATGGGAGAAGCTCATGGATTATTGCTGAGGCATCTGCTTATTCAGTGGCTGGGGACAACTGCTTTATTTACTCTTCAGTGACAGGAAAAGTAGCTGATTGACCCATTAACATCAAAAAGGTCCACATTTCCAGGTGAGAGCGGAGAGTGAATGGTGGTGGGATTCTCTCCTTATGATGACACAATAATGGATCACTGATCTATTGCTCAAGTTTCACCTTATTTTCAGTTCATTTCACTTGGTTTTTAAAGGACTTTCTCTATAGATTTTTCTCTTTTTTCTTTATGGACTTTATGGACTATGCATGCATTGACATATGATATGCATTTAAGATTCATTTTGGTTTGTTTTGAGTTATATTTTAGATTTATCACTTATTTATGCAATTTATGTGTTGTTATATACAGTACATGTCTTATTGATTTGGGCTATTGATACACAGTCTATCAGTATATTAATTACATGCGTTGTTTTATTACATTTGTTTTATCATATGGTGGTTTGTGCTGCACTTTTTTTTTGTATATTTGCAGACATATTTACATGCACCTACTGTATATAACGAGATTCAACATAGACCTCGCCAATTTGCATAATAGAGTTTGGGAATATTACTTGATCCAACCCCGATCCATACATTTTCATTATTGGTAGGTTCTTCCAACTATTCTAAGGAAATTAATTTAGCACGTGTGGCCTCTTCCATTGTGCCGTGGATGTTTAAAAAAAAAAAAAGCCCATCACAAATAAAGTTTGCAAAGCCAGCGACTTTTCTCCTGTGGAGTCAGGGTATTTCTCATCCCTTTCAATAGTGAACTGATTCATCTGATGCATAGTAAATTGAAACAACACATTGACACAGGGTTAATAAATAACAAACTGTTATAATGCATTGTGTATTATAAGAGCCCATTCACACTAGCACAACTTGTGAGGCGACTTGTGTAGCCCCAGGTCGCTTGACATAACAAAAGCAATGTTAATCAATCAGTGCCATCTTAATTGGCACTACTGAAGTCGCTCCGACTTCAGAAAAGGGTCCTGTACTACTTTGAGGCGACCTGTGATCCGACTTGTCCCATATACTTCAATGGGAGTCGCCTCCTTATCTTAATTGACACAACTTGTTATCAGACTTTCCAGGAAGAAGAAAGAGATTAGCCAGGCATTCCCCACAGACAAAGTCGCCTGTCTCTTCAAAGTAGTGCACAAGTCTCTTACAAGTCTCTTCCAAGTCTCTAAACAAGTCTCTTCAAGTCACAGGGCGACTTTCTGGTCGTGGTAGTGTGAACCGGCTCTAACAGTTTTTTATTTTGATTTGCAGCACTTTAGGAAAAAAATCATTTGCATGCATTGCATCAGGATTTTCTTGAACCAGCCACCTCACATTGAGTCTCCCTGTCTATCAAAAATCCTGGCAAGGGTTAAAACCAGAAAGAGAAACTCCTACTTGTTTATAGTTTGTAAATTTCCTGCTGACTAATGATTGAACTAAATAAAGATTCACATTAGTCTCGTTGCTACTATGAATCACTTTTAAATGTAGTCATTCTGGACCAAAGGCATAGGAAATGACAGATGAAGAGCACTTTTAACTGCTTTTCTTAAAGGGGATCTTCACTCTAGAACGAAAAAATTAAAAGTCAGCAGCTAGAAATACTGTACCTGCTGACTTTTAATAAAACGACACTTACCTGTCCAGGGATACAGCACTGTCCCCGCCCGGCCAGTTCTTTGCCGGTCTTCAGGTCCCTGATGCTGCCAAGTTTACTGTGGAAAGCTGGCTGTGAAGCCTTGTGGCTTCTCAGCTGGCATCCCACTGCGCATGAGTAAGGAGTGCTGTGCTTTGTGAATGGTTCTGCAGTCTTCTATGGCCTGTGAAGTGTCTCAGAAGGGACAATTAAATATAAAAATGGTCCAACACTGTCAATTGTATACACCTCCATCCCTATTGCAATGCAAAAAACTGAAAAACATAGCCCTTGTGGGACTTTAACTTGAGGTGAAAGTCACTAGTGGTTGGTAAATAATTTATTGGGTAAAAACAACATACAATAAGTAATGCATATACCAATATATAATACAGGCATCGATGCAATACATGACAAGCATGATGACAAGATAGCAATATCAGCGTTGCATATAAATAGACATAAGTATTGTTTTGAACTCGATGCGTTTCGTGAGTCTGAGTGCTCACTCATCAGGAGTATATATACATGAGCCTGTCTATAAAGTAAACAAATATGCAAGGTATCAGTGTTAAATGTACATATCATAAGCCAATAGGTGCAGAAACTCAATAAAATATATAACCCAGGTGGGGAGATCCACACTTACATAACGGCTAGACCAGAATGAGGGTGTAATGCAATCATGCTGTAGAGGCAACAAAGTCTGATTCAGAAGTTGAAGGGGCCAGGAGGTGCAGCAGGTATACGGGGGCCAGGCGAGGAGGTATGTATAGAAATTTGTATATTCTGGCTTGGTTACCATATTGCTATCTGAAAATAAATGGATATGTATTGGTCATGTATACAAAATAAATGTACCGAATCACTGTTGGTGATTACAGAAAAAAAGATATTAATGTATAGGTATATTTCAGTAAAGACAAGCATATGGAAACCAAAAAAAACAAATGGGAGCAAGCAACTGTAAAAACGAGGTACCCGCTCCCCCCCAAAAAAATATAGTATGCCAAATGTGGTAGAGAAGGGGGGAGGAGGACATAAAGCGTAACTTCCCCTTTTAGGCGAAGAAGCTCTACTTTAATAAAGTAACAAGCTTCACTTAATCAACACCCCTACTACTTCTTGCCAAAGAACCTGCAGCCTGTCAACCTAGGGTTGATGTTTTAAAAAATGGGCTCCAGGGATTCTACTTGATTCTGAATGGAATTCTCATATGGAGGGAAGTGCTGATTTATGACCAGCTTAAGTGATTATCCTTTTGTTATCCTTTTTTAAATAGGTATAATCACAATTTTTTAGATAAATAATGGCGAACCTATGTCACGCGTGCCACAGCTGACACGCAGAGCCCTCTCTGTGGGCACACAAGAGTCGCCGCCAGTGCCCGAACTGTGAAAAGGGGAGAAGCAAGTGCGGGCTGTCAGTGTTTTTCCCCTGCTCACCCCCCTTCTTCTGACAGGGACAGAGTGGTGCTTGCAGGGATTGCTGCCCACTCTGATTCCTCCTGCCTCCCCATTGGCTGAAGAAAGGGACCAATGAGGAGCAAGGACAAGTACAACGTGGGACATGTAGTCCCGGAAGACTATGGCTCCTTTTTAACCAATTTAAGAAAAACTAGAGCCCCAGCATGCCCTGAGGAAATATGAGGGACAGCCTGGAGCCCGGGGGGGGGAAAAAAGGGCTGAGAGAGAATGGAGCGCAAGGGGGAGAGGAGTGTGGAGACAAGAGTGAGAGAAGGCTGAGGTGGTTCAGGGGGGAGAGAGAGCCCAAGCCACAATAGCCCCCGGAGTTGATCCAGCCAGAGAGGAGCAAGAGGACAGTGCTGAAAGGACACCATCAGGAGTGAGGAGGGTGATCAAAGGCACCAACAAAAGGAGAAGCTGCTGCCAGGCACACCCACACTGGACACTGGAGCCAGGTGAGTGCTGAATCGACTACAATCCCTCTTGGAGTGTGCAGTCATCACCTGGGTGGCTGGGTGTCTGCAGTTTAATTGCAGTGTTGACACTTTGAAAAAAATAAGTTGGTTTTGTGATGAAGTGTGGGCACTCAGGCTCAAAAACTTTCGCAATCACTGCCATAGATTGTGCAATTATCTTTTCTTCAACCATTGACTGAATTCCTCCCGCAGTGCTATTGTGTTCTGCCTGCGGGCAGCCTTCCCTGCCGGCAGAACACAATGATTAGTGTTGCCAGCTATAGTTAGCGGCACTAATCGTTTGGGAAAAAAACAAGCGGATTTTACACAAGTTGATCGAAAGATCGATTTGTGTACAAACAGGGTGCCCATACATGGATGGAAACTCAGACTGTCCCTGCTAAACTGGCCAAATTTCCATCCAGGTATGGCTGGCTTTAGGCAGAAGACCATTCCTAATGACTGTCAAAAACAAAGAAATGGAGATAAGACTCTAGGAACTGATAAGTGCACACAGTATGCCCTTTAGTTTGAGTGTGATAAGTAGATGAGAAGGATAGACTGAGAGAACAAAATGCTTTCAAAAACTTGGATACAAATTGCATACATCTGAATCCAGAATTCGGTGACAAGTGGCAGTGGACATTTGATCTTATGTAGGCTGTGATGATCTATACATGGGTAGTGTGACTCATCTTTCTTTTTCACAAAAAAGAAACCCACCTCTGCAGGTGAAGTGGATGGGTAGATGTAACACATCTCTAGATTTTCCTTACAGAGGCTTTCATGGTTAGTGTATCTGGTTCAGAAAATAGGAAGACACATTCTCTGAGAATAGAGGTTCCTGGTAGGCAATAAATAAAACATTTGTATGGTCGGTGGAGAAGAAGTTCTGAGGCCTTTAACAAAAAAAGTAATTTAAATCTGCTTAACAAGGAGGAAAAGGGGAAGTAGAAAGGTGGGCCAGCATCCTAATGTGACTCCAACATGCATGTGTGAGACCAGGATAAATTATGCCTGTGGACCAGTAGATGAACGGGTTTAAACAGTCTTAACTCTTACCCAGGGGTAGTCTAACTACACACTATTGTTTTTTTACGTTCAACAAAAACCACTGTACTAACAATCAGACATTATTACAGCGATGTCCCCCGCTAAGCTATTGTGTTCTGACAGGGGGAAGGCTTCCTGACAGAACACTCAGATCAGCGCTCCTACCTATTGGCTGAGAGCACTGATCAGGAGTCGGTCGGCTGCTGGTTTTCCAACATGCTCATTCGACAGAAGCTGACCAAACGGTCGGCTTCTGTCAAACCGGCTTCTGTCAAACCAGCTGACATACACATGGGCCGAACGCCGGACAGTTTTATGAACCGGCCGATGTCTCGTGTGTACTAGGCTTAAGACGACTGGATATGTTAAGGACACTGTCAGGTAAAAGCTAAGAGTTTCCTGATGTAATTCTCTGATGGTCAGGGTGAAAGGGGAGGCACACTAAGTGACCAGGCTTGAGGACAGAGGGGATTCAAAGGAACTCTTAGGGTAGCACTAGCAAGAGGAATATGGAGGTGCTTCAAAAGATCATTACTGATAGACTTACTGATGAAGCCTGTGAAGGTCAATACATCGGAATCCAGGGTAAGCTGGGCATGGACAAATAGTTTACCCTGGTTTGGACCTGGTACTGGTTTGTCTAGGGAAGTAACCTTGGAAATCTGTAGATTTGGGCATTTCCTAGCTTGCTAGGGCATCTGGCAGTGAAGTAGTCTGGACCACCACATTATAGGCAGAGCCTCTGCATTCTTTTTTTTATTATTTTCTTCGGGGGATGACTGTGTTTATATTGGTTCATCCAGATTCTGAGCAGAGGATCCTGACAGTGCCAGCTGAAGAGGCGCTGTAAGGATACTTAAGGATTGAGACTCTGTATTCTCTGAAGGCTCTCACAGATATTTATCTACCCTAATAGCTAGCTGCATGGCTTCTTTAAAGATTTTGGGCTTGGAGTAATGCACCAGTGAATTTGTAATAGAATCAGAACCTCAAATTGAACTGATTGCTCAGAGTTGGGTCAGTCCAACTGGAGTCAGGGAGCCACGAATGTAACTTAAATGAGTACTGTTCTACTAAATGCCTACCTTTCCACATAGCTCTGATACACAATTCAGCCATGTGAGTGCAAATAGGGTCCTCAACCTGTGGCCCTCCAGCTGTTGCGGAACTACTAGTCCCATGAGGCATTGCAAGCCACTGATAGTTACAAGCATGATTCCCAAAGGCAGAGGCATGATGGGACTTGTAGGTCCGCAATTGCTGGAGGGCCACAGGTTGAGCACACATGTCATAGAGAAAGTCAAAGGCTTTAAAACTCTTATACACTGAGGTCAGAATAGAGCTATCCAAGGACAAGAGGAAGGTCTAGAACTGTGGGTCTCCTTGTAACAGAGATGAGAGACAATTATGTGTACTCGCTGAGTCTCAGAGCCAGTAGAGTAAAGCCTGAGCTGGAAGTACATTTTACAGCTGTGGAAAAAGTTAAAGAACAAGTGGCGCCCAAAAAGCTGTCCCCAAGAAAAGGGCCTGGCAAGATACTTTAGGCTCAGGGTCTGGTTGAACAGATGGGGAATGTTACAAACAGCCTGATGCCTAGGTCAGGAAATATAGCTGGCGAATGTTCGAAAAACCAGAGCCCTGGGTTTCTGATGCCTAAATATGACACCACAGAGAAGTGCACCCAATCAGAGCAGGGCAGCCAGAGGCAGAGATGTGTGGTTTGTGACCAGTCCAGCAGAGAAGGAAGGCTAGGCAGACAGAGTGACCTGCTGCCTAGCAATGAGGATGCTCAGCAAAGGTCTGCTACTGCTGGACAATCAGCACAGAGTGAGCGCTGTTCCTGTTGCCTGACAGTGAGGATATAAGTGTGGCTGAGCAGCTGCGGCAGAAATTGGACTGCGAGACTTACTCATGTTACTAAAAGACAGTTGGTAGAAAGTGATGGCATTGGATCTCAAGGAAAGACATTGTATTGAAATGATTATGAAAAAGTTGTTTATTAGAAGTGTTTATTAAAATACTGGATTTCAAGAATATTGTATTGTAAAGCTTCTGATGACACTGTGTCAGTTATTGTAAATAATAAAATGTCATAGGCTTCAGGGTGTTTTTGTGAACTTTGGAACACAGCTGTGATGAATAATATGAATTTTCTTAACATTAAACTTACCTCAGAAATATTCAGCACCAATCTTGTACAACAGTACCAATTACGCACAGAGGCTATTTAGTCCACCATATTTTATCATTTGAACTTTAAAACTTTGTTGGTAAGCCCATCTGAGGAATTTATTAAAGCTTGTGCCCACAGTTTTCTTTTGATTTTTCTGCAAATGTGAACATTAGTCTCCTTGCCAGCACTAACCAGTATTTCTGTTTCTGACCTTTCAATATGCTGCACTGCAAAACCAATTCAAAGCAGGAAGATGGCTACAACAAAAAGGGTATTGCTCTAGAATAAAATAAAAAAGAAAAAGTATTTCCATTCAGTATTCATATTACTGCTTTTAATTTTATATAATACTGTGTAAAAAAAATTATACAGTAATATAATATAATATAATATTTACACTGGTGCACTTGGACTCTAGGACCCACCAGAAAAAGTTAGAAAGTTAGGTCTGGGGGCCCTTAAAATGTTTCAATGCTACCCAACTAAAGTCTTGATCCAACAACATTGCCAAAAATCATGCATATATATTCAGAAACAAATTTGTAAATTGGGGTGGTTTTACTAAAGGCAAATAGCCTGTGCACTCTGCAAGTGCAGTTTAGTGAATGCAGTGGAGCTTAATTGTGTAGAGGATATCCAATCGGGTGCAATGAAAATTTAAAAAACAGCCTTTTTTGCTTGCACATGATTAGATGATGGAAATCAGAGGAGCTTTTCCTCATTTACTAAGCTCTGGGGAAAATGAGCACAACAGCACTTGCGAAGTTAACAGTCGTCATGTCTTTAGTAAATCTACCTCTATGCCTCTAAGGGGTAAAGGGAGGAAGCAGCGGGATTGGGATATTTGTCTGGTTTTCGTTAAGCTACAAAGACATTGTTTTGTTGAACAGAAGACGTATGAGCGAATTTATCAAGAATTTGTATCATCAGTAGTGTTGAGCGAACACGGACTGTATTATTCGTGTTCGTACCGAATAATTGGATTTTTTGTACCCGAACACGGACACGGACACTTTACTGTATGTTCGGGTAAAAATCCGTGTTCGGTCGTTTTATTTCCGGGTTTTGCATGCTTTGGCGCTCTTTTCATGGCGGGCTTTCAACAGCCAATCAACAATCGTTTAACTGGTGTGCCTTAAGCCATCCCAGCCATGCCTGCAAATGTCTCAGTAGCTGTGATTGGCCGTCTGAAGCATGTGACCAAGTCTTTATAAGTTCGAGGCAGCCGCAGCGGCGTCATTATGCTGCTTAGATTCAGGGACAGAGCACACATCAACGTGCTGGCTGCTGATTAGGGAAAGATAGGCAGGAAAAAACCATTTGTGTCCGGATAGAATTGAGGGACAGGTCGGAGTGTTTAGGCAGGGCGAGTTGTAGGCATTTTAGGGATAGAGTCTGCTGAATTATAGGGTCAGTGTCTTCTACAAACTACAATCGATATTGCTGTGTGGGGGGTGGGGTCTGCACTCAATCCTGATCTACGATCTCTTCTCAATCCTGTTAGGGACAGAGTCTGCTGAATTTTAGGGAAACTGTGTTCTACAAACTACAATCGATATTGCTGTGTGGTGTGGGATTGGAGATAGGCAGGTGTCAGTGATCCACATCCATTTTTCTGTGTGTGAGCTGCAGTGAACACAATCTTTTTGGGCTGCAGTGAACACAATCTTTTTGGGCTGCAGTGAACACAATCTTTTTGGGCTGCAGTGAACACAATCTTTTTGGGCTGCAGTGAACACAATCTTTTTGGGGTGCAGTGAACAAAATCTTTTTGGGGTGCAGTGAACACAATCCTTTTTGGTGTGCAGTGAACACAATCTTTGTGGGGTGCAGTGAACAAAATCCTTTGTGGGGTGCAGTGAACACAATCTTTTTGGGGTGCAGTGAACAAAATCCTTTTTGGGGTGCAGTGAACAACATCCTTTTTGGGGTGCAGTGAACACAATCTTTTTGGGGTGCAGTGAACAAAATCCTTTGTGGGGTGCAGTGAACACAATCTTTTTGGGGTGCAGTGAACACAATCTTTTTGGGGTGGAGTGAACAACATCCTTTTTGGGGTGCAGTGAACAAAATCCTTTTTGGGGTGCAGTGAACAAAATCATTTTTGGGGTGCAGTGAACACAATCTTTTTGGGGTGCAGTGAACACAATCTTTGTGGGGTGCAGTGAACACAATCTTTTTGGGGTGGAGTGAACAACATCCTTTTTGGGGTGCAGTGAACAACATCCTTTTTGGGGTGCAGTGAACACAATCTTTTTGGGGTGCAGTGAACACAATCTTTGTGGGGTACAGTGAACAGAATCTTTGTGGGGTGCAGTGAACACAATCTTTGAGGGGTACAGTGAACACAATCTTTGTGAGGTGCAGTGAACACAATCTTTGTGGGGTGCAGTGAACACAATCATTGTGGGGTGCAGTGAACTCAATCTTTGTGGGGTACAGTGAACACAATCTCATACTTCTGAAGGTTTGAGGGTGCTGCCTGTTCCATACTCCCCCTACTCCTCATCTAGCCTTTTAGGGGTACAAACAATAGTAATTGGGGCCTAGTGTGGTTGTGTACGTGTGATATACATACACTTTTTTGGGATCATATTTTCTATTCCGCTATTTAATCAAAAACCTTTGGGGATCAGTTAAATTGGGGGATAGTCTGTGTTGGTACGTGTGAGAGAGATCCACCTTTCCAAGTTGTTGGGGTTCATCTCATACTTCTGAAGGTTTGAGGGTGCTGCCTGTTCCATACTCCCCCTACTCCTAGCCTTTTAGGGGTACAAACAATAGTAATTGGGGCCTAGTGTGGTTGTGTACGTGTGATATACATACACTTTTTTGGGATCATATTTTCTATTCCGCTATTTAATCAAAAACCTTTGGGGATCAGTTAAATTGGGGGATAGTCTGTGTTGGTACGTGTGAGAGAGATCCACCTTTCCAAGTTGTTGGGGTTCATCTCATACTTCTGAAGGTTTGAGGGTGCTGCCTGTTCCATACTCCCCCTACTCCTAGCCTTTTAGGGGTACAAACAATAGTAATTGGGGCCTAGTGTGGTTGTGTACGTGTGATATACATACACTTTTTTGGGATCATATTTTCTATTCCGCTATTTAATCAAAAACCTTTGGGGATCAGTTAAATTGGGGGATAGTCTGTGTTGGTACGTGTGAGAGAGATCCACCTTTCCAAGTTGTTGGGGTTCATCTCATACTTCTGAAGGTTTGAGGGTGCTGCCTGTTCCATACTCCCCCTACTCCTAGCCTTTTAGGGGTACAAACAATAGTAATTGGGGCCTAGTGTGGTTGTGTACGTGTGATATACATACACTTTTTTGGGATCATATTTTCTATTCCGCTATTTAATCAAAAACCTTTGGGGATCAGTTAAATTGGGGGATAGTCTGTGTTGGTACGTGTGAGAGAGATCCACCTTTCCAAGTTGTTGGGGTTCATCTCATACTTCTGAAGGTTTGAGGGTGCTGCCTGTTCCATACTCCCCCCTACTCCTAGCCTTTTAGGGGTACAAACAATAGTAATTGGGGCCTAGTGTGGTTGTGTACGTGTGATATACATACACTTTTTTGGGATCATATTTTCTATTCCGCTATTTAATCAAAAACCTTTGGGGATCAGTTAAATTGGGGGATAGTCTGTGTTGGTACGTGTGAGAGAGATCCACCTTTCCAAGTTGTTGGGGTTCATCTCATACTTCTGAAGGTTTGAGGGTGCTGCCTGTTCCATACTCCCCCTACTCCTAGCCTTTTAGGGGTACAAACAATAGTAATTGGGGCCTAGTGTGGTTGTGTACGTGTGATATACATACACTTTTTTGGGATCATATTTTCTATTCCGCTATTTAATCAAAAACCTTTGGGGATCAGTTAAATTGGGGGATAGTCTGTGTTGGTACGTGTGAGAGAGATCCACCTTTCCAAGTTGTTGGGGTTCATCTCATACTTCTGAAGGTTTGAGGGTGCTGCCTGTTCCATACTCCCCCTACTCCTAGCCTTTTAGGGGTACAAACAATAGTAATTGGGGCCTAGTGTGGTTGTGTACGTGTGATATACATACACTTTTTTGGGATCATATTTTCTATTCCGCTATTTAATCAAAAACCTTTGGGGATCAGTTAAATTGGGGGATAGTCTGTGTTGGTACGTGTGAGAGAGATCCACCTTTCCAAGTTGTTGGGGTTCATCTCATACTTCTGAAGGTTTGAGGGTGCTGCCTGTTCCATACTCCCCCTACTCCTAGCCTTTTAGGGGTACAAACAATAGTAATTGGGGCCTAGTGTGGTTGTGTACGTGTGATATACATACACTTTTTTTGGATCATATTTTCTATTCCGCTATTTAATCAAAAACCTTTGGGGATCAGTTAAATTGGGGGATAGTCTGTGTTGGTACGTGTGAGAGAGATCCACCTTTCCAAGTTGTTGGGGTTCATCTCATACTTCTGAAGGTTTGAGGGTGCTGCCTGTTCCATACTCCCCCTACTCCTAGCCTTTTAGGGGTACAAACAATAGTAATTGGGGCCTAGTGTGGTTGTGTACGTGTGATATACATACACTTTTTTGGGATCATATTTTCTATTCCGCTATTTAATCAAAAACCTTTGGGGATCAGTTAAATTGGGGGATAGTCTGTGTTGGTACGTGTGAGAGAGATCCACCTTTCCAAGTTGTTGGGGTTCATCTCATACTTCTGAAGGTTTGAGGGTGCTGCCTGTTCCATACTCCCCCTACTCCTAGCCTTTTAGGGGTACAAACAATAGTAATTGGGGCCTAGTGTGGTTGTGTACGTGTGATATACATACACTTTTTTGGGATCATATTTTCTATTCCGCTATTTAATCAAAAACCTTTGGGGATCAGTTAAATTGGGGGATAGTCTGTGTTGGTACGTGTGAGAGAGATCCACCTTTCCAAGTTGTTGGGGTTCATCTCATACTTCTGAAGGTTTGAGGGTGCTGCCTGTTCCATACTCCCCCTACTCCTAGCCTTTTAGGGGTACAAACAATAGTAATTGGGGCCTAGTGTGGTTGTGTACGTGTGATATACATACACTTTTTTTGGATCATATTTTCTATTCCGCTATTTAATCAAAAACCTTTGGGGATCAGTTAAATTGGGGGATAGTCTGTGTTGGTACGTGTGAGAGAGATCCACCTTTCCAAGTTGTTGGGGTTCATCTCATACTTCTGAAGGTTTGAGGGTGCTGCCTGTTCCATACTCCCCCTACTCCTAGCCTTTTAGGGGTACAAACAATAGTAATTGGGGCCTAGTGTGGTTGTGTACGTGTGATATACATACACTTTTTTGGGATCATATTTTCTATTCCGCTATTTAATCAAAAACCTTTGGGGATCAGTTAAATTGGGGGATAGTCTGTGTTGGTACGTGTGAGAGAGATCCACCTTTCCAAGTTGTTGGGGTTCATCTCATACTTCTGAAGGTTTGAGGGTGCTGCCTGTTCCATACCCCCCCTACTCCTCATCTAGCCTTTTAGGGGTACAAACAATAGTAATTGGGGCCTAGTGTGGTTGTGTACGTGTGATATACATACACTTTTTTTGGATCATATTTTCTATTCCGCTATTTAATCAAAAACCTTTGGGGATCAGTTAAATTGGGGGATAGTCTGTGTCGGTACGTGTGAGAGAGATCCACCTTTCCAAGTTGTTGGGGTTCATCTCATACTTCTGAAGGTTTGAGGGTGCTGCCTGTTCCATACTCCCCCTACTCCTCATCTAGCCTTTTAGGGGTACAAACAATAGTAATTGGGGCCTAGTGTGGTTGTGTACGTGCGAGATACATACACTTTTTTTGATCATATTTCCTATTCCGCTATTCAATAAAAACCTTTGAGGATCAATTGAATTGCGGGATAGTCTGTGTCGGTACGTGTGAGAGAGATCCACCTTTCCAAGTTGTTGGGGTTCATCTCATACTTCTGAAGGTTTGAGGGTGCTGCCTGTTCCATACTCCCCCTACTCCTCATCTAGCCTTTTAGGGGTACAAACAATAGTAATTGGGGCCTAGTGTGGTTGTGTACGTGTGATATACATACACTTTTTTTGGATCATATTTTCTATTCCGCTATTTAATCAAAAACCTTTGGGGATCAGTTAAATTGGGGGATAGTCTGTGTTGGTACGTGTGAGAGAGATCCACCTTTCCAAGTTGTTGGGGTTCATCTCATACTTCTGAAGGTTTGAGGGTGCTGCCTGTTCCATACTCCCCCTACTCCTCATCTAGCCTTTTAGGGGTACAAACAATAGTAATTGGGGCCCAGTGTGGTTGTGTACGTGTGATATACATACACTTTTTTGGGATCATATTTTCTATTCCGCTATTTAATCAAAAACCTTTGGGGATCAGTTAAATTGGGGGATAGTCTGTGTCGGTACGTGTGAGAGAGATCCACCTTTCCAAGTTGTTGGGGTTCATCTCATACTTCTGAAGGTTTGAGGGTGCTGCCTGTTCCATACCCCCCCTACTCCTCATCTAGCCTTTTAGGGGTACAAACAATAGTAATTGGGGCCTAGTGTGGTTGTGTACGTGCGAGATACATACACTTTTTTTGATCATATTTCCTATTCCGCTATTCAATAAAAACCTTTGAGGATCAATTGAATTGCGGGATAGTCTGTGTCGGTACGTGTGAGAGAGATCCACCTTTCCAAGTTGTTGGGGTTCATCTCATACTTCTGAAGGTTTGAGGGTGCTGCCTGTTCCATACTCCCCCTACTCCTCATCTAGCCTTTTAGGGGTACAAACAATAGTAATTGGGGCCTAGTGTGGTTGTGTACGTGTGATATACATACACTTTTTTTGGATCATATTTTCTATTCCGCTATTTAATCAAAAACCTTTGGGGATCAGTTAAATTGGGGGATTGTCTGTGTTGGTACGTGTGAGAGAGATCCACCTTTCCAAGTTGTTGGGGTTCATCTCATACTTCTGAAGGTTTGAGGGTGCTGCCTGTTCCATACTCCCCCTACTCCTCATCTAGCCTTTTAGGGGTACAAACAATAGTAATTGGGGCCCAGTGTGGTTGTGTACGTGTGATATACATACACTTTTTTGGGATCATATTTTCTATTCCGCTATTTAATCAAAAACCTTTGGGGATCAGTTAAATTGGGGGATAGTCTGTGTCGGTACGTGTGAGAGAGATCCACCTTTCCAAGTTGTTGGGGTTCATCTCATACTTCTGAAGGTTTGAGGGTGCTGCCTGTTCCATACCCCCCCTACTCCTCATCTAGCCTTTTAGGGGTACAAACAATAGTAATTGGGGCCTAGTGTGGTTGTGTACGTGCGAGATACATACACTTTTTTTGATCATATTTCCTATTCCGCTATTCAATAAAAACCTTTGAGGATCAATTGAATTGCGGGATAGTCTGTGTCGGTACGTGTGAGAGAGATCCACCTTTCCAAGTTGTTGGGGTTCATCTCATACTTCTGAAGGTTTGAGGGTGCTGCCTGTTCCATACCCCCCCTACTCCTCATCTAGCCTTTTAGGGGTACAAACAATAGTAATTGGGGCCTAGTGTGGTTGTGTACGTGCGAGATACATACACTTTTTTTGGATCATATTTTCTATTCCGCTATTTAATTTAACTGGGCCTCCATGCGAGACCTGTGTGCCTTGTTGCGCTGTTTTGAGTACTCCACCAACATGGCCAGTGGCAATGACGCCGTTCTCAGCTTAACTATCCCACTTCTATGCCTCCTTGAAAAAACAATTCGGGCGATGATGGAAGAGGATGTGGCACAGGATGAGGAGGAGGAGGAGGATGAAGAGGTAACATTTCCAAGGCTTTCAGGGCAGTCATTCGCAAGGGGCTCCGAGGGTGGGTTCCTGCACACGCAAACGCCAGGGACGCAATTGTCCAGCAGGGGCACAGTTCTGGAGGATGAGGAGGATGAGGAGGAGGAGGAGCTGGAGGAGGAGATGGAACCATGTTCACAGCAGGGTGGCACCCAGGCCAGCTCATGGCCATCACTGGTGCGTGGCTGGGGGGATACAGAGGACACGGACGATACACCTCCCACAGAGGACAGCCTTTCGTTGCCTCTGGGCAGCCTGGCACACATGAGCGATTACATGCTGCAGTGTCTCCACAACGACCGCCGAGTTGCCCACATTCTAACTTGTGCTGATTACTGGGTGGCCACGCTGCTGGATCCCCGTTACAAGGACAACGTACCGTCCTTAATTCACTCACTGGAGCGCGATCGCAAGATGCGCGAGTACAAGCGCACGCTGGTAGACGCCATGCTGCTGGCATTCCCATCTGACAGCGGGGCCACAGTGGAAGCACAAGGCAGAGGAGGAGGAGGAGGAGGTCGCCAACGCAACCAGGGCACCGCCAGCACCTCAGAAGGCAGGGTTAGCATGGCCGAAATGTGGAAAAGCTTTGTCAGCACGCCACAACAAACAGCAGCACCAGCAGCTCAGATGGAACGTCTTAGCAGGAGGCAGCATTTTACCAACATGGTGGAGCAGTATGTGTGCACACGCCTACATGTAGTGAATGACGGGTCTGCCCCCTTCAACTTCTGGGTCTCCAAATTGGGCACATGGCTTGAGCTTGCCCTTTACGCCTTGGAGGTGCTGGCGTGCCCTGCAGCCAGTGTATTATCTGAACGGGTATTTAGCACGGCTGGGGGCGTTATAACAGACAAGCGCAGCCGCCTGTCCAGAGACAATGTGGACAAGCTCACGTTCATTAAAATGAACCAGGCATGGATCCCACGGGACTTTTCCGTACCTTATGCAGAATAGCAATGGATACCGACCTTACCCACCCATTGTTCCATTTTTGCTCTTTCTCACTCTTTTGGGGTGTACCCTCATTTAAAATTTTTGAAAAGAAGCAGTGTTGGCTACCTCGTCCTCCTCCTCAGGGCCAGATTAATGTAGGGGCTATTGGAGCTGCAGCTCCAGGCCCCTACCTTTTATATAGGCCCCGGGTTGGCCATATTCACTGTTACCGCTCTTCTGTCACTTGTAAACACAGAAGTCTGGCTTCTATGCTCGCTTCCCCAGGCAGCACCCTCAGAACCTCCCCACACAGCGTGAAGGCCGGACAAGGAGGGACAGTTGGCGATGCATGGATGTGTTTATGGGCTTCAGAGACAGCATCCCATGTTGAATTAGGCATGCATGGCTGCACCCTTCCTCCTCTGGGTGCATGGCAAGGCACGGCCCTTAAGGCCCTTCAAAATCCTCAGCACCAAGCCCATGATGCTGTTAATCCGGCCCTGGTCCTCCTCCACCGCCGCTTCCACCTACACCGCCCATAGGTGTGCGCAGCCTATTGCATTAAGGTGTGCACCCCAAAGTTGAAATACACATGCATGTGTTTGCCAGCAGGGAGAGTAATGTATCGGGGCCATGTACCTGTAGGCAAGGAGAAATAGAGCAGAGCAGGTCCCAGGGAGATCTTTCCCATCTCCTCACTGGCAATGCTATGTGCCCTAGGTGATTAGGGTGTGCCCAGGCACACCCAGCACACCCTGTGCGCACGCCTATGTCACCGCCACATCCACCACCACCTCAACCTCCCTCCTACTCCATATGGGCCTCGTCCTTCAGAGATGAAGAAGAACATTGTTTTATTTTTCTGTTTTTTTTTTGTTGTTTTAAGTTATTTCCCTATCCACATTTGTTTGCAGAGCACTTGCCATGCTCTTAATTACGTTTTGCTGCCATTTGCAGCACTCTAGCCCTTTCCTTTGGTGTTTTAGAGCCATTTTAGTGCCTTAAAGTTCGGGTCCCCATTGACTTCAATGGGGTTCGGTGTCCGGGAAAAGTTCGGTAAAAGTCCGGGACACGGACCCGGACTTTTTTTTAAAGTTCGGCCGAACCCGTCGAACACGGACATCTAGGTGTTCGCTCAACCCTAATCATCAGCCAAACTTCTACTGATATCCCTTTCTTTATTCAGTACAATATGGGATTCCAGTAGCTCCTATCTAAGACCATACCTTGCTTTATATTTTTTTTTTTTATTTAAAAAAAACTCTTTTACAAGACAGTTGGATACACGCAAGAGTAATAAGTACTTTACACTACTAAAAAAAATAAAAAAGTTTGTATATGCAGCATAGTTATGGTCAAACAAAATCCTATAGCAACAATTAAGACAGTTCTCACATGCTGCACATTTCCCATCAATGATGTATTTGTTCTCAACTAAAACATCACTGAGATTTGGAGAAAGAAGTTCAACTTTGAGTTGAACAATATGATCTTTAGCAAAATGTGCTACAGTTTGCAAAGCTTCTGTTGGAATGCCACTTTATTTGATCAGACTAAACCATTCAGGGTCTAAATAGTACATATCACACATCACAATTTCATTTTTTGGGAATTTGTCCTCCAGTTTGGATGCTGCCTGATAACTGCTTACATAGAAAAACTGATATTGAAACCATTTAGGGGATTAGAAATCGTCATTCTGTGAGTACCTTTCAGGCATTCTTTTTTTCCTTGTGAGCCTTTTCTGAAAAAAAGGCTTTCAGTTACAGCATTAACAGAATGCTCCAGAAGGGTACTTCTTGCCTTTGTGACAAATTATTCAGCCACCGCAGTTAGGTTTGAAAATTAATACCTGAGCATCATAATTTCGTCTATTTGACAAGTTTGCAGACACTTTGGAACTGGACTAGCAATATCAAAGATTTGCATGAACAGGCATGATATAGGAAAGATTTCATATTTTGTTTAGGTATGATGCAGATTTGTGGACTGTTATCGTCAAATCTAGGGGATTTGGCATTGTGTTCCAAGCAGTACAGAAGGTGAGTATACATTTCCTTTGATTGGTCTACAGTGGAGCCATTGATGGTATGTGGCACTCTTGCCTTGCTCTGCCAAGTATCACCAATTTCCCTAAGCTTAGAGTGGTTTTGATGCCAATGACCCTAAAAGCAAATCTGGTCGATCCAAAAAGAAGAGTGATGGTGGGGCTCTAAGAATAATGCAGCTGTTTTTTTTCTAAAAGTCCAAATAATTATTTCAAGGAGTGGCACACTGTGTGACATCAGTAATCGCCAAATTAAGAACATAAGCCCAGCACCACGTTTATACAGAACATTGTTTTGACGTGGGCCTGTACTCCATTATATCACCTGTTAAGATTTGCAGCACCATCAAACGAGCACATGCAGCCAATAACAAGACTCAAGGAGAATTGTCCGACTGTTCTTTCAGAATACCAAACAGGCTTCTTCCTGTTGTGCTACTTACATTGATTAAATAGAAAAGTCTTTGCACTGTTCTTTCTTCAACATTTTGCAGAAGGATGCTGCATTGTACTTTCACCACAACATCCTGTGTACTGTCCATTTCCACACTGAATTTAACAGCTTTTCTAATATTCTGGCTTATTTGTTTTCCCATCTTACCTTAGATGAAGTGACTTTTCTTAGCAATATTACCAGACTAGCTCTCCCTCTACTCTCGGGGCGATGTGCCTTCCTTATACTTCTCAGGGCCCCAACCTCTAACTTTTTTGGACATTGATATACAATAATATTTGCTTGGAAGCAAATCAAGCTCAAGGAAATTACTATGACTTGTATCAAGGAAAATTTAATTATGAGCAGCTTTACACATAAAATGCAGCTTTACAAATAAAACGCATTCTTCAGTAACTTTTAGGTGTGGCAGTGCAGCCAAAGATCATATAAGCTTTCATTTGAAGAAGGGACTTCTTTACCGACAAATGTCTTCTTTATCATGCACCGATTATTTTCGAAAGGCAATCAAATAGGCTACATTCTTGTTTTTCTGGCCAAGCCAGAAAAACTCCTATTCAATATATATAAGAAATTGGGTATGTATCCTCCATCCTCCTCTAACATATGAACAGAGATCCCATAGAGTAGCATGAACAGTCATGTTTGTTATCTTTGCACAATTAAATATTACTAAAATTACTCATTTGACCCTTTGTGATGGAAACATTAACCCAATAAGGATCCCCTGCAGTGGGAATCTTATTCACCCATCTGGTTAATGATGTTAACATTTTGGCTAAAATGTAGTGAATCTTCTAAATTCTGTTATTCTCAGTTTTTTGAATGCAGGTCAGACCAAACTGGATTAATTTCCAGCAGATACACAAACATTAAGATCCATAGGTGATTTACCAGTTTCCTCAATCCTTTCACCCTTCAAATGTTTTTACCCTTTGACTGATTTGGAGTTAAGTCATGACTGTCCAATGAAGCTCACTTATATACTTTAATTTTTGAGAGTAAAGATTATATTACCCCTCTCAAGATATATTGACAACAACCTGATCCCCATTATTGCAGCTTTTGAACACAAAATACCCATATGGTCTAAATCCCCCTTACTTTATATGCAGAAATTAATTTGTTAAACGTGGTGTTTCTCCCACAGTTTCTGATTTTTTTCCCCAATTTCATTGTGTATTTATTACATTTATTATTACATAAATATTTATTACATATTTATTACAGGTACTTATATAGCACCGTCAGTTTGTACAGTGCTCTACATCTTCTGTATGTTATTATTACGTTCACATCAGTCCCTGCCCTCAAGGAGCTTAAAATCTAAGGTCCCTATCTCATATACATATACACACTAAGACCAATTTACCTACCAGCAAGTCTTTTGAGTGTGGGAGAAAACCAAAGTACCTGGAGGAAACCTATACAGGCATATGGAGAACATGCAAACTCCATGCAGTTAGTGCCGTGGTTGGGATTCCAACCGACAACCCTAGTGTGCTAAACACATAGCCACTGTGCTGTCCGCAATATTACCTTAAATGTATTTCCAAAAATTAAACTCTCTACTCACAACTTTCCTATGACCCCCTTAAGGCCTCCCAGATTCTCTGTAACCACACTGTTGCTCCCAGCACCCATAGGTGGATGGGAGATACCTGATTTAAAATGATATTATTATCGTCTTTCAACTTGTGTATATGCAATAGTGGCTATTTCCCCAAATGAATAGTGCTGCTGTGGCCATGGAGGACAGCAACAGTCTCCTCCTCTGAAACATTTATTCACAGACAAACAAAATCTTGCAATCCTCAGTGTTAGAGACTGTTCTGCTTCAGCCCAATCACCTGCAATTGATCTTCAGAATCTATGGTACCCAGGGTACCATCCAAACTGTCCCGAGTATGGGAATAATGGAATACAAAAAACCCAGATCAGAGTGAATGAGTAAGAGGTAAGAGTTTTCATGTTTGAATAGGATGTACTTCAGTCCTGCCTATCTGTTCAAAATGGGCAAACAGCACACACCTATCTGTCACAAATGCCACATGTCAGAAAGAGACATTTTGCATATGTTTTTAGGATATCTCTAAGTCAGTACATTCGGTCACTGAATTTATTCCCCATAACCCATTCCTCGTCCACAATATCTGGGACCCAAAGTGTTATCTTTTTGGTCTGGTTTGTTGATATAGACTCAAGAAAACTTTCACATGTCTGCTACCTTATTTATTCTAGAAAAACGATAGTCCTAAAGTGAACATCTTTTGACATCTTAGAGATTAATACCTGGAAAGACTTGGTGAATAATGTACTCCCTCTTGTAGAATAAACTACAGTATGAGGTTGGGGTTTGCCCTACTCAATAAAAATAAAACTGGCCAATTGTTTCTTTTTTTTTTGCCCCAAAACATATGAACATTAGACCTCTGTATAAAGTTGTTCCTTAAGCTGATAGGACCTCAATATTCATGTCCACAGTCACTTCACATATCCAGTATCAGAAATAACTCTCAATCTGTACTGACTTAAATAATGAAGTTTATTCATTAGTAACCATCAGTATATGTACAAGCTTTGTATATGCACAGAGCTGCTGTTTTCTGTTTTTTGTTCATGTTTCTTGTTTCGTTCATGTACATTTTAGAAAAACACCTGTATATTTCAGTCAGTACTAATACCGCTTCATGTTTCTGCTTACATAATTCATATTTTTTTTAATGTATTGACATTGGATAACATCTACCTGAGTACCTAAATTTACCTAATAAAGTGCAATATAAAAAAAACATATGGTTCATCCTTACCATTTACTATTAAAAGCAACGTCTAGAATGGCAAAATACATAATGATTTTGTTGAATTAATTTTTTTAATATTCTTTCTTAACAATCTCATGTACTCTAGTACATTCCCTTTAAAGTGGTTGTAAATAATTTTTTTAAAATAATAAACATGTCTATACTTACCTGCTCTGTGCAATAGAATTGCAAAGAGCACCCCGTTCCTCTTTTTCTCAGGTCCTCCACTGGCACACCTGGCTCCTTCTTTTTTGATGGTGCCCCCAATAGATAACTGATTCCCCTAGGAGCACTCATGCAGGCTCGCTCCCAAGCCCCGCTGCTGCGTCCATAGACACAGACAGCGAGATGAGGCCCCGCCTCCTGCTCCCTCATCACTGGAGTTGATTGACAGAAGCAGTAGTGAAACAAGAGATGTGCCGCTTCAGGTGAGATCGTTATACTGATTCAACTTCATATATGGTTGCTAACTCTGACTCACTTCCATAAAAAACATGTATAAAAAGGAAATGACTACAAACCATGATAGCTGAAGTTGTCCAACAATAATCCACACAGTACAGTAGCAGATAAAGACGGTTGACGTGTTTCACACAGTCATGCTGTGCTTATTCAATGAATGATGAATTATGAAAAAGCATGGCATATTTGTGTGAAACAGGACAACCTTCTGTACCTGCTACTGTCCTGTGTAGATTATGCTGGGATTCTGCAATAAATTGACTTCCATTGTCATGGTGTGCAATATGGTTTAGAAAGTACTGCACTAATAGATCAAGGCAGTTGCTAGAACAACAATTGACATAAATTGTGAAAAATTCTTAAATAAATAAACAAGTGCTGCACTAATAAATGATACAATAGCATAACATGCATATAGGGCAAAATATAAATTAAAGTGTTTCAGAGAGTATTGTCCAAAGACACCAATAATAGATTAAAGAAACCACTGGCAACACAATTGGCGTCGATTGTGCAACAATTCATAAATAGACAAATGTTGCACTAATAAATGTTCAAGTCACATAAAAATACTAATACAAATATAAAGTGCAAGGTGCAAACGAAGTGCATCTAAAAGAAGTGTCAAGTGAGTCTATTGAAATTCACTATATCATACGAGTGACTTCAAATAGGTGGTCCCCATAAATATCCATACATCTCACTTCTTGAGTGTTACAAAAGTACAGAAATACACCACCAAGGAGAGTGTAAATGCGCTTACCAGAAATTATGGACTCAGCAACCTATTAGGCAGAGTCAAACAAGCCAGTGTGATGATAAATCACTTAGGGAAGCTTGCATCCACCCAGGCCTAAGGCAGGTCATACACTCCCAACTGAAACTTGGCGTAAAGAGTCTCAGTTTATGCAGTTACATCTCCCAATCCATGGATCCGTGTAAAATCACATAGAACACCAACACATAAAGTAAATCCATAGTGTACAATTTATTAAAAAAGGTTAAAAACACTTACACAAATGTAGAAAGACAGTGCTGTAGGTTAAAAATAGGCTCACAGAAGATGATCCTCAAACACAATGACCTTGGTGAGGACTAGACTCTATCAAGGTCATTGCGTTTGAGGATCATCTAACAACCTAATAGGTTGTTGAGTCCATAATTTCTGGTAAGCGCATTTGCACTCTCCTAGTGGGTGGATTTTTGCACTTTTGTGACACTCAAGAAGCGAGATGTATGGATATTTATAGGGGCCACTTATTTAAAGTCGCTTGTATGATATAGTGAATTTCGATGGACTCTCTGGACACTTCCTTTAGATGCACTTTGGTTTGCACCTTGCACTTTATATTTGTATTTTCATGTGACTTAATCATTTATTAGCGCAACACTTGTCTGTTTATGAATCTTTGCACATACCGTATGATGTCAATTGTAGTGCTATTGGCTTCTTCAATCTGTTAGTGGTGTCTTCGGACACTACTCTCTGATACACTTTGTTTTGTATTTTGCACAATGTAATGCAATTGTATCATTTATTAGCACAGCACTTGCTTGTCATGGTGTGCAGCCATTTCCTTTTTATACATGACAGGAGCGGGAGCCCCTGCTCTCTTTCACATCACTGCATCGGTTTGGGCTTAGGCAAGAATTGTGGGGGGGGGGGGGGGGCTGGGGGGATCCCGCAGCAGAGAAGGGTTTTTACCTTAATGCATAGAATGGGTTAAGGTAAAAAACCTTGAGGCTTTAGAACCCCTTTAACGTGGATCTTGACTGCATCTGAGTACCACAAACCAAAAACACAATTTAATTCATTTTTAATATTCAAAAGAAACTCCCTAATCTACCTATGCCTCCTTGCTTTATTAATTTTAGTGTATCTTCACCTATAGCAGCCTCCCTTTCCTCAAGGTAGAGGTAAGCAGGACTACCGGTACTTGTTTGCCCCCAGGACTTATTATGCAATGCAATAGTCGCTATCCAAGTATTACTCCAAGAGGTGGAGTAGACAAATATAAAGGAGCACTTGCGGTCCTTGGAGGATTCAAATGTGGACTGATATTTCAGTAGGTGATTTGCCAGTGGCAAATTCCAGAAGTAGGTGGGGGCCAGGGCTGGGCAGCAAACAGTAAGCATAATCTAGGAATAAGCAGAGGTCAGGGCAGGTGGCAGTTAGTAAGTGTAATCCAGAAGAGAGCATAAGGGCAGGACAAACAGCAGAACATCGGGTAATCCAGAGACAAGTCAGCAAAGTCAGAACCGAGAACATCAGGAGCAGAGTGCCATAGTGGTACAGAGTTATGACAAGCCCAATATTCAAATAGAGCACCACAGCACTCAAAGCTTTTCAGATGTAGAAGGGTAGGCAGATGGAACCAACCCGTTGCCTAGCAATGAGGATGCAGCTCGAGATGAGTACCGCTACCAACCAGTAGAATCAGAGGGGGCATTGCTGACAGAGCAGATTCTGTTGCAAGGTGATTGCTGTGATTGGATACAGCAATCCAATTTCATTGTCCTTATCTGGACATGTGATCCCCAGTGACCGAGGGATACATAATCAGCAGGCTTGTGGGTGCATGCTCTATGAGTGTGCATGAGCTGCCGATTGTGGAGGACATATGGGTAAGTCCACCCATGTTGGCAAAGCTCCCGACTGGCCATATATGTACATTGAACCTATACCCAGGCAACCAACACTCAGGATGGAGAGCACAAGGAAGGTTCTTTATGTATAAGTGTTTTGGCATTACAGGAAATGTAAATTGATAAGAGGTCGGGCAAATTTGGATTTTTTAATCAGTAAATGAGGTGCATTTTCATTCTAAAGAAAAATTGAAAAGATCTGTAAAGCTCTCAGGAGTACTATTCATTAAATGTGTTGTACATACTGTAGTAAGACTTGTGTTGAAAAATCATATTATGCATAGAAAGATCTGTTTTGTAAGAACAGTAAAGATGTTGGAGTGACTGTAGCTTTGATGTGTTCTTTGTGCACACAGGAGTTTCTTATAATGAAAAATGTTCTCTAAATGTTTTATTTTATATGTTATATGAGGGGACCTTCAAAAAGTTTTCGCACTTTTATATAAATACTATAACTTAGTCCAAAAAAAAAGTTTGAAAACTTTTTTTAAGAACCCTTGTATAAAACTAACATAATGTGTATTCAATTAGGTGTAATATTCTGAAACAAAGAGTAGATAAAAGCTAGCTTTGTAAATCATTCTGAGACGTTGATTGGGGATATTATATTTTAAAATAGATTAGTTGGGTTAGAAAGAATGCTTAGTTTTTGGGATTTTGCAAAATACAAATGAATGTATCTGATGTTTCAATCATATATATTTAAAGCTGAATTCCAAACAACAGACCCAAAAAAAAATGCATTTTCTTTATTTATTAATAAATCATGGCATGCATTGTTTACTTGTAACTAGTGTAAGTACCTGGATTTGACATGAAATCAGCCTGTTGCTTGCAGCATTTAGACTAGTTGAGGAACAGGCTAATAAGAAATATTGCAATTGAAAGAGAAAATTTCATGAGCAAAGAGATTACCTAATTAGTCTATTGCTGCTTCTTCACTGTCCAGTTAGCAAGGACGGGATTGAGAAATGACAATGCATGCCTTAACTTCTTATATGGACATCACATCTATGCAATGGCAGGACAGGTTGGCCTTAACACCCAGTCACCATACATGTGGCTCTGAGGTTATGTGCTGCACTCTCGGCAAACTGACTGAGCTGTCGCCAACGATAAGACAGGCTCCTAATCATGTAACTGCTGCATGTGACTTCTGTGACAGCCAATCACATGACTGGGAACCTACCTCCACCTTTGCTCCAAGGGGTTAAGAATAACAGGTAGGTTGGCAGGTAAAACAGCTCTTTTATATACATTTCATATCTGTAATTAAATATTGAGATATTTCTCTGGAGTTCAACTGTAAAATTATTTAGCTCAGCTGTTTTGCTGCCTCCCTGGGACACAGTAGAAAATGCATTAGACCTGATCCTAGCAATTGACCTTATTGAAGTAGGAAGGAAGAATTGTCCTTCCTGGCAAATCAATCAAATTTCCTTTATTTATGATATCATTGTGTCTGAGAATCCAAGACAGAATCTAACTAATTGAAAAACAGAACAGGTTTGTTTTTAGGCACATTGAAAAAAAAGACCAACATATGTTAGTGTACTGTATATCGAAACTAAAAGCCTTTTTTTTTGGATAGAGTATGGAAGAGAATTCTGTAAACATAAACGTTTGGGTGTTGCCTATGTGAATCGGGAGAGAGTCCTTGCTAGTGCCCCAAGTGTTTGACAGAGGCATATGCCACAACACAGAACTGATGTTAAAGCCAGAAGGATTTCCCTACCAAAATGTACTTAGAAGTTTCCAAATTAGGTGTATAGGCTCAGAAATTCAAACAAAAATACCTTAACAATAGAGTCTTCAAGAGATACAAGAAAATTCCAGGTGGTTAACTCTCCTGCCTCTAACAAAAACTCAAATGTCAGTTGTAAGTGGTTTTAAAGAGCTGAGAGACCTGTCATATGCACTCATCAAGAGTGTTGACTATGCTTGCCCTTTCCACCCATCTCCTCTATGAAGGAAAAACAATCCATGAATAGAGGAGGTGGACCTTTCATTCATCCAACCAGTGGTGGCTGGAAAGGACAGGCATAGTCATCAGTCTTGATGAGTGTGGATAACATGTCTCAGGTCTATTAACCTGGGGTTGGAGACCAATTGAAGAACAGAAGATTTCATCCTAATATTCAGTCAACGGCACATATCACATTGACTGTTAGTCAATGCAGAATTTTTTAAAAACATTGTTTGACTAAACTTAGGCTTTAATGCAGTAATGCAGGTCCAATTTTAAAAAATATGAGTTGTAGTGCATGGATGCCAACAAACTATACATGAATATGTGGATAAGAAAAGCTTTTTCATACTGTATGTTAAAATGTATGTATTTCCATACAATACAATGGACAAGTGAAATGGTTCCCAATATGCTAAACATTATTTTAACTAGCTCTAAAACCAGAAACATACTAATTTGAGATGCATATTTTTTACTGTATTTTCTATATTTTTTTACCCGTTACATACAAAACAGGTTCTGGTCTTCTATTTACAATAGATCAGAAAGGATAAAGAGTCACAAGATTTCAGCTGTAACATAACATTGTTCTACTGCTACTTACCATTATAAACTCATCTTCTATTAAACATACCCATTATAGAGATGGTGTTGAATCTTCAAAGAAGCAAGTCTTTCAGAGATTCTGCAATGGTGTCTGTAAACCTGCTGCGCTTCAAGATTAATGGTCTGTCATCCTTGTCTCCAGCACTTTTTTAGGTGTGATTTGTGGCAGCAATTGAAAATGCAATGATGGTTTTCCCGACAGGTCCTGGGATGATTGAAAAGACATTAAAATAGCATAGTCATAAATGATTCTGTTATTTATGCTTACTCATGTATTGGATGCTTTACAGATCTTGCCTTAGTGATATTGAGACTCTTTTGCCCTGTGAGGACTTAGAACAAATGCCAGTAATTTATAGTATAACTATAGACAAAAACTACAAAAAATTACATATGTGATGCAAGTCGGTCACCAGCAGTTTTTGTTTTTCTTAGTCTCTTCTTTAAAATGGTTAACCATTGATCCTACTAGCAGATCCCTTATTCCACTTCCTGCAACAAGGTGACAACACTGTTCTGTGGTAAAATCATACAGTAATGTTGTCATGGACAAACAAATTAAAATCCTAACTTAACCATTTGCCCTCTGGAAGGTTTACCCCCCCCCCCCCTTAATGACCAGGCCATTTTTTGCGATATGGCACTGCGTTATTTTAACTGACAATTGTGCAACGCTGTACCCAAATAAAATGTATGTCCTTTTTTCCCACAAATAGAACTTTCTTTTGGTGGTGCTTGATCATCTCTGCAGTTTTTGTTTTTGCGCTAGAAACAAAAAAAAGATAGCAATTTTGAAAAAAGAAGACAATATTTTTTACTTTCTGCTATAAAACACATCCAATAAAAAAAATAGAAAAAATCAAATTTCTTCATCAATTTAGGGCTATATATATTCTGCTACATGTTTTTGGTTCAAAAAAATCCCAATAAGCATATATTGATTGGTTTGCACAAAAGTTATAGCATCTACAAACTATAGAATAGATTTATGGAATTTTTACATTTTTTTACTAGCAATGGTGGCGATCAGCGACTTATATAGGGGCTCCGACATTGTGGCATACAAATCGGACAGTAAGTGACACTTTTCGGGGACCAGTGACATTTTTACAGTGATCAGTGCCAAAAATCAGCACTGTCACTGTACTAACGACACTGGCAGGAAAAGGGTTAACTCAGGGCTGATCAAAAGGTTAAATGTGTTCCTAGGGAGTGCTTACAAACTGCGTGGGGGTGCCTGTACTGTGGGAAGCAGAGATCCATGTTCCTTCTTTGCAGAGACTCATTAAGACAGCCTTCCCTTGTCACAGAACGGCGACCTGCCTTGTTTACATAGGTAGACCGCCGTTCTGCCTGTCTCCCGAACAATCGGTGGGTCCGATTGGCGGACATCGAATCACAGTGGGAGCGGGTCGCCGTCAGCATGTGTGCGCGCCCCAGACCCGAAAGTGCAGAATCAAGTACAAGTACGTGATTCTGCACAGGGGAGCCGCTTTGCCACCATATATGTACAGTATATGGTCAGCAAATGTTAAAATACGTTTACTTTTGCAAAGTAGTTTAAAATATATGAATAAAAGCTGATCATTGTAGCAAGCCCCCCGCTATATTTTTTGGTTTGTCCCACTCCTCCTGGACAGCTTGGCTTGTTACAGGAAATGGAAAAATAATGGCAGAATCAACAGGTAATAAACAGTTACAGGCGAAAAACTGCTCTGTTAATGCTATTGACATACTACATCACGTGTAATTCTTTATCTTGCCTATAGATCCATTTTATTATAATACATTTTTCCTAATAAATAAGCATGATGATGGGAATGACATAAAAACAGTGATTACAGACATTGCTTAAATGCCCAGGCTGTAAAACCTAATGACTACAGGCCTTTACTCTTCCAACATATTGTACTGTACATTTGAAGGCTTCCGGTGACTACCATAACCATGTGCAATGACAGCAATATACTTTTTAAATAAATGCTGTGATAAAATTTGATTGGACAATTCAAAACAATTTTTCATCTCAGGTGACCAAAGACCTGAAGCAAACTAGGACACAAAGACCAAGATGTAAATGACTTATGTTAAAAATGATTTCCAGAATCCCAACAATCTGAGCTGTGTCCTGTAAAACACATAAACTCAAAGCTTTCATTCTGCTTGAATAATTGTAGTGGTAATGTGACTGAATATGCTGTAATTTAGCTAATAAAAGTATAAGTAAGGTATTTATAAAACAATACCATTGTCAGAAAATAATAGAACTTCATATTCTTATTTCCAGTGAACACAAAAAATGACATTAAAAATGTAAATGATAGCTAATTAAGCAAAGGATTTCTTCTGGCAGCAAGCATTATAATACAAAAGATGTAAGAAAATGTAATTCATTAGTACAAATACCTTTTATATAATTCTGTTGCTTAAATAGTCATTGTTAAATCTTTTCTCCTTTGCTACATGCACTTAAGTAGTTCATTATTCCTGCTCTATTGAATAACGTTTTTTGTGATCTTGAGATTAAAAAGCAAAGATACATACAGTACAGGAATGTATTTTGATGTGGGTTTATGGGGCACTTTTTTCAGTGGGTTAACAAGATCCCTTATATGTTTTCTATAGCATATGTTTTTATAAACCCAAACTTATGATCTTGCAGCATAATCCTTATCATATAATCTTCAAGCCTGATTAGGTAATTGTACCAGTTTGATAAATTTTAGGAAATTCAGACAAAAAAAAAGAAACTGTCAGCTGTTGAAATTTGTAAAATATTATCAAATAGCTGAAATTCTACAAAAACCTCCACAATCCCTCTTGCTCTGATCCCATTCATTCACTTTAAAATAAAAACAAAGTTCGACCTTACTGATTTGAATACACCCTCACATGACCTTCCTTAACACTTTATCTGGAAGTGAAGACAGGTAATCAATTACTGCAGTATGGGCCCGCTGCCAGCTGGCCTTGGCACTGCTCCTCATTGTGACATCCCCACATAACCATAGGAGTCTTCAGAACCTGTGAGGGCCACTCTATTGGACATAATGGGAACTATGCATTTCAATAGGCAGTGTTTTAGATACCTGAAAAAGGACCCTTCTTTTTAGTGAAGAAGCAAAAAGATTCAAAACCTGGCAAATCAAAGCATTACAGATTTAGGTAAGTATTTAGTCCATTTTTGTTTTTTTTATAACGGGGTGATTTTCTTTGGTGGGGTGTGGTTTGGGGTAAGTGGGGACTTTAACTGGCTTGGTGAGGCTTTAATAGCACTATGCACCTTTGTCAGATATAGTATTAACATATTAAAGCTCCACTTCGGGCACCAGAAAAAAATACATTTTCAATAGGGTCTCTCTGCACTGCAAAGGTTAAATGCCTGTAAAGTCTTGGAGTAGAGGAATAAGCTGTAATACCTTATCCATCCCTTGCTCCAGCAGGCTTCCTCAAAACTGGGTGGTTGGTCCCTCAAAGCCTCTTCTCTAAAATGCTTTGGTTGGCAGTCACATTCTGACATCAATAGTCCTGCATTGTAGGTGGGAATGTCAAGAATGACAATAGATGAGTGGAAGAAGACTTCCAGAGCACAGAACTAAGTAAGTATTACAGCTTATTCCTCTACCTCTATACTTAAGCAGCCTTCTTGCAGTTCGGTCGGGGGGGGGGGGGGCATTGCAATGGTACCAATTTTTATTATTTATACCTTAGCTTCAGGTTTCCACATCCTATGTTTACTTAAAATGTGCAGCATTTGCACCAGTCTTTCCCTATGACTGGGGCTGTACTCACAGTGGCCCAGTGACCATTCAGAGAACAGGCAAACAGTAGGCGCAGGACATGGCTAGGACATTTTTTTGTGGAGGGGTTGAGCAGGGACTCAGAGTAGTGATTTCCAGAAGCAATCTGACAAGCAATCTGAAGTAGTCTGCTATGTGTGTGACACTGAAGCAGAAGAAGTGAATGCAATGACTGCAATAAAGGACAAATCTACCAAACTGAAGCTGCACGTTAAACATTTTCATAAGTTTGCATTTGCAGATATTCTGCTTTCGTTCAATTCTGATATGTCATTTCACCAATTGGTGGTATCAGTGGGAAGTATTGATAGTTTTAAAAAACTCTTGGATGGGTATCTTAGCGAACACAGTATACAGGGATATGGGAAATGATTTTTGACATGAACACACACATGCCCACACATGTTAAACTGGATGGACTGCGTGTCTTTATTCAATCTTACCAACTATGTAACTCTATTTTCCTTTATGAGTCTTGTTTGCAAAAGTGTCCCAAGTGTGTTGAGTTTCATTGATTTTCAAGTGTTATTTAGCAACAACAATTAACTGTGTAAGTATTACTTTTTTGTATTTGGTTCAACTTGCAATTCTCAATATATGAATCTAAGAACAGTTGAAGTGTTAGCTGTCAAATAAACTAAATGGAAATGTAGCTTTCTATTGAGTTAATAATAATTAAAATGTTAGCCTCCTAAAAAAAAATTAATAGTCGCTCTAGACATATAAAATATTACATTTTGTAATTATCTATACCACTTTGCGGTAGTCTTTTTTCAAATTGATAATGTCAGTGTCACCCAAAAAAAGAAAAGGGCAAACAAAGACAGTCTTTAAAATTACATTTCAGTTTCACTTTAGCCACTTGCTGACCAGCCACCACAGTTATGGCACTTTTCCACTGCAAGTACTGGTTCAGCTCTACTCGGCCCTGCTTGGCCCGGTTTGCTTTTCCACTGCTGATACCGCATGGTACGGTGTTGGCACGGTTCGGTACGGTTTGGTAGGGTTTGCTTTTCCACTAAAGTAGTAATAAAGTTAAGTGGGTGGAATAACAACGATTCTCTGACCAATCAGTGGCTAGTAGTGACTGCATGCAAAGGATTGTGGGATATGGTACCTCTTGGAGCCACAATCGAGGTGGTACTGTTTTAGAGAGCCGTACCATTCGGTTCCATGCAGTGGAAAAGCGCCGCCGTACCGAACCATTCCTACACCATACCATGCGGTACCAGCAGTGGAAAAGCACAAAAGCGAGCCGAACCGTTCGGTTCCATGCAGTGGAAAAGCACCATTATATGGCGGCAGGTCGGCAGGTTCCCGTGAATCGCCATACCTGTGGAGGCGCCCATTCGCCAGCGGTGAACCCCGGGCACCTGCGATCGCTCCCCGTGAAAAGAGGACGGCGGTCTGCTGTTGTAAACACAGCAGACCGTTGTTCTCTCTGCTATCAACACAGAGCCCCCATGTTCCTGCTATTTAGGAACATAGGTCTCTGTGTTAATATTACAAGCCCATTGCCCCACAGTTAGAAAACTGTGGGGCAATTGGCTTGTAATATTAACAATATTTCTCTCTGCTATCAACACAGAGCCCCCATGTTCCTGCTATTTAGGAACATAGGTCTCTGTGTTAATATTACAAGCCCATTGCCCCACAGTTAGAAAACACCCCCTAGGCTCACACTTAATCCTTTGATCTCCCCTGGGTTAAGCCCTTCCCTGCTAGCGTCATTATTACAGTAACAGTGCATATTTTTAGCACTGATTACTATAGTAATGTCACTGGTCCCCCCAAAAGTGTAAAAAACGTCAGTTAGGGGTCCGATCTGTCCACTGCAATGTTGCAGTCCCGCTAAAAATCACTGATCGCCGCCATTACTAGTAAAAAAAAAAAAATAAGTAAAAAAAACAACATAAATCTTTCTCCTAGTTTGTAGACTTGATAACTTTTGTGCAAACCAATTAAAATACGTTTATTGGGGGGGGGGGGGTTCCAAAAATATGTAGCAGAATACAAATTGGCCTAAAATGATGAAAACTTTAGATTTTTTCATTTTCTTTCATTGGGAATGTTATATAGCAGAAAGTGAAAAATATTGTTTTTTTTTTTTTTTTAGAATTGTCGCTCCTTTTTTGTTTATATTGCAAAAAATAAAAATCACAGAGGTGATCAAATACCACTAAAAGAAAGATCTAGTTGTGGGGAAAAAAAGCACATAAATGTTATTTAGGTACAGTGTTGCATTTGTTCAATAAAATAATGCAGTGTCGAATCGCAAAAAATGGCCTGTAATTAAGGGGGCAAATCTTCCGGTTCTGAAGAGGTTAAATACTTTGTTAGGGTACACATCACACAAGTGAATATTTGTCAGATTCAAAGGGACCAAAAGAAAGGTTTCAAACATTTATTGGTTTAGGCATTGTATTTAGTCATATTCAAACAAAACAAAAACAGCCTTTAAAATATGCTTCAGTATCACTTTAAATACTTTGTTTAAATATTTTGTTACGGTATACATTACACAAGTGAAAATTTGTCATAATTAGAGGTACTAGAAGAAAAATTTTAAACATTTACCGATTTAAGCATTGTTTTAAGTCAAATTTAAGCACAAAATTATCTCTGTGAGTGGCTCATAAGAGCCGGTTCACACTGGGGCGGCTTCAAAGCCGCTCCCTGAAGCGTGACTTCAGCATGGCTTGCAAACGTCTTCTTTAATAGAAGTCAATGCAAGCCACTCTGATTAGAACAGTTCCATTGCACTGAATGGAGCGTGACTTATCAGGCTCCAGTCGCCCCAGTGTGAACCGGCTCTAAACCTTCTAGATGGTCCACATTAGGAGACCAAAACTTGCCCTACTTCCCAATATGCTGCTTTCTCTCTATAAAAGGTCATTTACACCGAACTTGCAAAATCTTGCAAGGTAGTAGAGTTCTCTAACCTGTGGCCAACTTCTTTTAAAGATTGTAGACAGCTTTATGCAGCTATAATTTTTCATAGTAGACATACATAAGATTGAATACATTGTTGCCTGTGAAGGAAATGATTAGACTAACCCATCTGTTAAGGAATGAGTCAACATGATGATTCATGTACTTGTGAATGCAAATGTTTGCTTGAGCTATTGAATTTTGCAAACATCGGCAAAGAAGCAAAGAAAGAACTTGGAAAACTTAAACAGGAATCTAAAGGTCCACTTGCTGATTCAAAAGGAGAATGCAAAATATATTAATATGTATTTCATATTTATCTTGATAAAAAAAAATACATTTTTTTTTAGTCTAGACCATAATAACTACATTAAGAAATGTTATACAAAATATCCTTTTAACCTCCCTATTGTCATAACCCATACCACTGTTTTGCTTTACAGCAAGGTCAGCTCCCCTTCAAAGATACCATAAGCTTATTTTCTTGTTCAAATTCTTGCAATACATTCTTAAGACAAGATGTATTTTCAAACGGCCAACCTAACTGGTACAAAATGCTGGCGTTATTTAACAAATTCACAAATGTATGCTACAATTATTTATAGGACTTATTATCAGGAGACTTTAACCGGAAAGTTTAATAGACGTTCAAGAACAAAATATTTTGTTCACTATGGAGAGAATTTTTTTGCAGGGTTCGCATTTAAATACAAAACTCAAACAAAAAATGTATTTGAACCTATACTACAATGTCAGTGTAGTTGCTGGTAGGAACCATTAAGTACAACAACAAGACAATGCTCACTCACTATATTGCATCTATGGAGGAGTAACATTGTCACCCGAGGACAAGACTACAGAACACTTCTCTTCTCTTATGGGGGGGGGGGGTCCAGAGATTGTTATCAGCTCGATTACTGGAGGGATCAACAAGTAAATAACTATTGCAAATATAGCTCCTACCTCACTGACAACAGCCTTCCCAACCCATTACAGTCCAGCTTTTGCTTGCTACACTCCACTGAAACTGCCCTACTAAAACTCACTAATGACCTACTAACTCATAAAACCAATGGCCACTATTCCATACTCATACTACTCGACGTCTCTGCAGCCTTTGATACTGTTGACCATCCCCTCCTCCTCAAAAACTCCACTCTCTTGGCCTTCAAGACTCATGCTCTCTCCTGGCTCTCCTCTTACCTATCACAGCGCTACTTCAGTGTGACCTATAACTTTGTTTCCTCCTCTCCACTTCCTCTATCTGTAGGGGTACCTTGAGGTTCTGGGAATCCTTCTCTTCTCCATTTACACCTCCTCCCTTGGTCTGTTAATAAACTCCTATGGCTTCCAGTACCACCTCTATGCTGACGACACACAAATCTATCTCTCTACTCCTCACCTCACTCCTTCGGTCTCCTCTCGCATTACTAACTTACTAACGGACATATCAGCATGAATGTCGCACCACTTCCTCAAACTCTTAATCTTTCTAAAACTGAACTCATCAAGATCAATAATACAACAATCAGTCCCTCCCCTCATGCCAGGGTAATAGGTGTAATCCTGGACTTGTCCTTTCAGCCCCAAATCCAATCACTGTCCAAATCGTGCACACTTTTCCTCTAAAACATCTCTAAAATATGCCCCTTTCTAACCATTGACACCACTAAGCAACTCATCCACCTTACCAACCATTCAGTTTCCGCCACTCCTCTCTGCCAATCCCTCCACTGACTTCCTATTGCCCAATGAATAAAATTCACTAACAATAACATACAAAGCCATTTACAATTCTGTCTCTAACTACATCACCAATCTTATCTCCAAATATCACCCAAACCGTCCCCTCTGCTTCTCCAAAGACCTTCTGCTCTCTAGCTCCCTTGTCTCCTCCTCCCATGCTCATCTCCAGGACTTCTCCAGAGCCTCTTCCATTCTCTGGAACTCACTACCCCAATCTGTCCGGTTATCTCTTACTCTGTCCACTTTTAGGCGATCCATGAAAACTCTTCAGGGAGGCCTATCCTGCCTTCAGCTAACAACCAAATCTTATACTTCCCTCATCAGTTCATTCGTCACAGTCACTACCTTTTGTTTCACCAGCCCCTCCATCTTAGATTGTAAATTTGCAGGAGCAAGGCCCTTCTAACCCTCTTGTTTTGAATTTTACTGTTGGTGTATTGTCTCTCTTCATATTGTAAAGTGCTGCGCAAACTGTTGGCGCTATATAAATCCTGTATAATAATAATAATAATTTCAAAGACAAAATAGACACTTACTAGATAAAATTAATAAATTACACAAAAGTCAAGAATTAGGAACTTGGTAACCCATAACAGAGTGGTAAGATTAGTAGACATCAAGATTGGGTTTATTTCTTTAGAATATATATTCTGGGGCTTTTTTTCTTTAAAGATCAATGCCGATCTCACGCTCTGGAGAATCAACAGGTGCTGCCAACTTTCTGCCTTGCATTGCTTCTTCTACATCCATGTGCCTCCCCATTCTTTTTAAGCCCAAGCAGAAAATATTTTATTGAACACATCTCCCATATGAAAGAATTATATGTATTCCTAATTTCTGGGTGCCTTTGGAACTGACCTAACCTCAGTGCTTTAGTGCTGTTTATTTCCTTCACCACTAATCACAGGGCTCCTTAGGCCCCTTTCACACAATGGGACCAATCAGGTCCGCCCTATCCGTTTTTCAGGCGAACCTGATTGGGCCACCCATAATACTCTATTGAGAGGCAGATGTCAGTGGAGATGTGTCCGTCTGTCATCCGATCCGACAAGATCCGTTTAAAACAGGCGGATGGCGGTACGTTCGCCATACGTTCAGCGGGTCGGATTGAATGGGATCGGATGAAAACAGACATGCTGTCCGTTTTCATCCGATCTCCACATAGAGGAAAGTGGGACTCTGACAGGTCCATCTCTGCACAGTTTGCAGAGACTGACCTGTCATCTGTCTGCTCAGCGGGGATCAACGGAGCGATCCCCGCTGAGCTAGCGGAGTCTGCCGAGTAGATCCTCCCTATGAGAAAGGGGCCTTATTCCCACTAATCATTATCCTTAGTATGTCACTAGCAAATTGCAATGTTTCATTCTAACAGCTATTGCTGACTTTTACAACGTTTGTTTTACACATACTTACAGTTACAGACAGGCATTTGGAAATATCGACAGCGGCATATGTCACAAACTCTTGCCACTTGTTTTCATATCTTCTAGTGGCTTACGTTTGGTGACTTGTCCATTCCCAAGAGTTTAGCAGGATAAGTTTTAAGTTATGTTAGTTACTCTGAGCCACGGTATTGAGCAGAAATAGAAATGATAGTTTCTCTCATTGATTCAACAACTCTAAATAATTACAATTACTCAAAGATTTAATTTCCCTAAAATCCCACTCTGGACTACTGTTAAAGTCACCCATGCAATAATGGTCATTTGGTAAGGGAGGAAAGGAACAAGTACAAAAACTTACCATGTTCCTTGCTTTCCTGGTAGGAGGTTTTATCCTCCATTGTCCGATGCCTCTGTGCTGTGGCCCTTAATGTCCTTTGATACAGTGCAGGAAGAGAGAGCTGCAATTGGGCAGAAGAGTGGACCAGCTTCAGGGGACCAAATGCACAGAGCGGAGGAAGCATGCAGGAACAAGGATTAAAGTATTTATTCTTATTAGCGAATATGCACATGAACATATTTCCAGACATGGAGAGCACAACACAAAGTACGCTTGCATTTCTGGTGACCAGGAGCACCTGCTGCTATGCAATTTGCCTATAGGAATTATACACAAAATATGCTGTACGTGGGTAATAGCATGTAAAAATAGTACTTGCATTTAAAGGTGCTCGTGCTCCTGAAACAGATGTCCCCACTGGAAGATGTCATCCTTATATCTTGTTCCAGTGATGGCCATAATATTTTGGATTTCTCATCATTTTAACAAAATTTGTGCAGTAACATTTTTTTTTACTTCACATATCATACAACACAAAGTTTTTTTTACTGACAGCTGCAAGAAAATATTAATAAATGCGAGGTCTCAATCAGTATAACCAGTAACATTTAATTTACAGATATAAACATTTAATATAGACCTGAGTTTCTATTGCAGGGAACTGCCATTTATATTTTGTTTAGAAATGTAGGAATTCTGTATAGAGCTGTTAAAGCAGGTTCTTTGGGGAAGATCAGGATAGAAAAAGTCTAGAAGATGTCTTCATAAGGCATACCAAAAATGTATTATTTTGTTTGTGAAGTTCTCACTGATGCTCATTTCTCACAATGAGCCTGGCTGGACCATAATTCCCCATCAAAGGTTTGATGCATTAACTGCATGTATTGCTGCAAATACGTAAACAGTATAAAAATGTGATTACGGAAATCTCAGCTTTAAAGAGAACATTTCAATATTTTTATATATCTTTAATTATAACTTCATGTATAACTTCCTGCTTTAGGTTAATAGCACTCAATCCCCGTCTCCCATTTATGCTCCTGCATTATCATAGTGTCACACTTTTTTGTAGACAAATGGCATTTGTTTATGAATTATGATACATAGTGCAAACAAAATGGCATGCCTTTTTATTAGGGTTTACCCTTTGTAGAGGACACTGGGAATATGTCCTGAATGGCAGGTATATTTCCCCAATATTTGAGTTGTGATCCCTTTAAGGGGGACAGGTTGAAGACTCAGGGGTTTTCACCCATGAAGAGTGAGGGGTTCCAGGGCAGTCCAGTTAGAAAGAGAGGGCTGATTGTCAGTACCCTGAATTGATAGGTGCTTATTAGGGACTCAGAACTTTGGAGGGTCAAGGAGTTTTGGGAGGGAAGAACCTCTAAACCCTGACTACAATGACTCTTGCTCTGAAGGGGTTAAGCCACAGCAAAGGGAGTCTTGAAAGGCAGCAGGAAGAGATCAGCACCTGTTTCAATAAGGCAGAGTGGAGAGGTTCACAGTTTGTGGGAAAGGTGAACCCCCTGGCAATGGAGATGCTTGTTGCTGAACCCTTGCGGCCTGTTCGACACCCCGATACATGGAGGAACCCTAACCCAATTTGGGACCAAGAGATTTGCCGCGAGCCTGTGGTGTGCTTCAGTTTGTACTAGAAATGTACACTATTTTGCTTTACTTTTGACTGAAGAAAGCTTTTTGAGTTTATTTTTTGGAGATAACAATAAAAGGACTCTAAACAATAAAACTCAGCTGGCTGATGTTCCCAGGCTACCTCATATCACACCTTATTTTAATTCCAGTTCTTTTGTATTAAAGCAACAGCTATGAAAATATTATCTCCCCTTCCCTTTTGGTCTGTTTAATTATTTGCTTTACTTATAAGATATTTAACCACTTCCCCTCTAAAGCATTGTTTTAATTTTTCACACACGGTAAAATCTGCATTTTTGGCTATAAACTTAAAATCCCCAGAATATATGTTTTATGAACGCAGAGGCCTTGTAGAAAAAAAACACTGTAGTTGCATCTATATATTCTACATATATATTTTGGGGGAAAAATACACTAAAATGAATTTTAGTGCACACAAACACAATTTAATCCCCAATTCATTTGTGCAAAATAAATGTTGAGGTTGTGTCAATTAAGTAAATTCCAAATACGTCAAACCTCAAACTGTATGCACCTGTGAAATAGCAAAAAAATTAGGGAACCTTAAATTATCAATAGGTGATGCTTTAAATTTCTTTACCATGTATAATGAGTTAACTGTAAGTCAGAAACCTAGAGTTATTTATTTTATTCTGGTGTGTGCAGCAATACACAGTATGTGGTGTGCAAGCATAAGCATTTGCATTGTTTCTTATGGGTACATTTGCAATCGTATGTGGGTGTGCAGGGTGATTGAGAATGCTTTTGATTTTTTTTTTTCATTCTTTTTCATTATTTTATTATATTTAACATTTTTCCCACTTTTATTTCTTTTTAATTAACATTATTGCTATGTGATAGAACTGAGCAGGTGGCAGGTTCTCTATCAGCACAGCTCTTCAAGACTTGCACATTTCCCCATGGTATCTCTCTTTACAAATGCTGCAAGTATGGAAAACTATCAGATGATCCTGGTGGAAATTCATTGAGCTAGAAAGCAAGTCTTTGGCAAAAAATGTTGAAACGGTTACTGGTAGTATAATTGTCTATTGAATATTAACATGGCATTTGACTCATTATATTTGGAAATGAAAATCTCACCTGTATAGGAAGTTCATGGCAGCAGTGATGTTGTTTACAACAGTGTTTGTCAACCTTTTCCCAGTCAAAGCACCCTTTAAATTTATGCACAATTTTGAGGCACCCCTAATAGTTTTACATATTGTAGCAGCATCCACACACATAGGACACCTAACATTAGAGAAAATGTATGCTTGCAAAGGAAATACACTTTTGCATGCTATTAATGACTTTGTTAGCATTTGTTCTACCTCATTTTCTCTCCCCCATATAGCTAACATGACCCCAGTGTTGACAGAGAGGGGTGAGGGGTCAAACAAGGATGCTGTGCAAGATATCCTCCTTATCAACTGATGTCAGTTGTTAGGATGCTGGCGGCTGGCCCACACAGTGCCCAAGGCACCATGGTTGAATGCATGGTGCCTACAATAAAACATGGAGGTGGCAGTGTCCTTCTGTAGGGCTGCATAAGTGCTGCAGGAGCTGTATTTCATTGATGGTGTCACAAATTCACAGATTTACTGCGCTATATTGAAAGAGAAGACGCTACCATCAGTCCGTGCCCTTGGTCATCATGCACTTTTCCAAGATGACAATGATCCAAAACACACATCTAAGGCCACTGTTGCATTTCTGAAGAAGAACAGGGTGAAAGTGTCTCAGTGGCCAAGTATGTCTTCTGACCTGAAACCAAACACCTATGGGGAATTCTGAAGAGACAAGCTTAGCATCACCCCCCATCCAGCATCCAGGCTCTAAAAGAGGTCATTCTTGAAGGATGGATAAAGATAGATGTAGGTTGCAGTGTTGCTTTGTGTAACAAAAAAGGTAGGCTTGATCCACCCGCTGGTAGTTCATTTTTGGGAAATTTAGGGCAATTTTTAGGCATTTTGTCAAGGCACCCCTAAAGAACCCAGAAGGCACCCTGGTTGAAAAAGGCTGGTTTAAAACATCTCTTACCATCATTTTCAGGCTTCCTTCTTGTCCTGTGCACACTCCCTATCCTCCACTGATGAACCTCACCGCTACTAATGTGAACAGTGCTGTATTTCTGGTCACATGCTTGGCTGTATGCATACTACAATTCCCATAGATCTGAATATATACATGCGCATAGATGTGTAGTCCATCACAGGGGTGAGCAGAAAAGGCTTGCTATGTTCCCATGCATAAGGGGGCATGGAGAATGAATATAGCCATCCTAGAACAGAAGTCTGAGAAAAGCAGAATAAGCTTGCATTTGAGGGATGAAACAAAGGAAAAGGGATACAGAAGGTACGTTCTACTTACTGTAGATTTACAGACATATTGCATTGGCTTTATTTTATAAAAAATGTGAGTTTAGTGTCACTTTAAGCTAACATGCTATAGCCAAGGCAGGTTTCCGTTACAGTCTTTTAATCCACAGGACATACCTTAGTTATTGTAACACAAACAGTTACACGCGCCTCAAGAGAAATAATCTGTTTCAAAAATGAAATCCATGCATTACTTATGCTTTTCTACACACAGAATACAGACATAAAATTAACACATTGTCTAAGCGTACTCTGCTAAAACTTTCTAGTGGCTGCTCAGCAGCAGCAATTGCAAAGACAATGAACAGTCTGTGATTGTGGGGCAACACATAATAAATTGGTGTTATGCATAACAACCTACACAAAAGAGTTGAAAAGCAAGATTAAAATAAACCTGTACACTGTTTAAACATAGTTACATAGTTACATAGTTAGTGAGGTTGAAAAAAGACATCAGTCCATCCAGTTCAACCTATGATGCGTGTGTGTGTTTGCTTTTAACCGTACATTGTATACCCCTGTATGTTGTGGTCTTTAAGGTGTCCATCTAATAGTTTTTTGAAACTATCAATGCTCCCTGCTGATATGACTGCTTGTGGAAGAGAATTCCACATCCTTACCGTTCTTACAGTGAAGAACCCCTTACGCACTTTAAGGTTAAACCGCCTTTCCTCTAGTTTTAGTGAGTGGCCACGTGTCTTATTGTATCTCCTTTCTCTGAATAGTTTGTTCCTTATGCTCGGGTCACCAGTACAGTATTTGTACATTGATATCATATCCCCCCTCAATCGTCTTTTCTCCAGAGAGAAAAGGTTCAGGGCTTGTAGTCATCCTCATAGCTGATGTCCTCCATTCCCCTAATTATTTTTGTTGCCCTTCTCTGGACTTTCTCCAGTTCCAGCACATCCTTCCTGAGGACCGGTGCCCAGAACTAGACAGCATACTCCAGATGTGGCCGGACCAGAGTCTTGTAGAGTGGGAGAATAATCTCTTTATTTCTGGAGTGAATCCCCTTTTTTATACATCCCAGTATTCTGTTGGCTTTGCTTGCGGCGGCTTGGCATTGCATGCCACTGCCAAGCTTGTTGTCTACCAGTACCCCCAAGTCCTTTTCCATCCTAGACTCACCCAGAGGTTCCCCCCCTAGTGAGTAGCTTGCTTTCTGGTTTCTGGCACCCAGGTGCATTACTTTACATTTTTCAACATTAAACCTCATCTGCCATGTAGTTGCCCACCCCGTTATTTTGTTCAGGTCTGCTTGCAAGGTTTCCACATCCTGCATAGAAGATATTGGCATGCCTAGTTTAGTATCATCTGCAAATACTGAGATTGTGCTAGATATCCCCTCCTCTAGATCATTTATGAACAAATTAAACAGGATTGGTCCCAGGACAGAACCCTGGGGGACCCCACTTTCCACACCCGCCCAATCCGAGTACTCCCCATTAATCACCACCCTCTGTACTCTCCCCTGGAGCCAGTTCTCTATCCAGTTACTCACCTTCTGATCCATACCTACCTTCCTTAGTTTGTACAGTAATCGTTTGTGGGGAACGGTGTCAAAGGCCTTTGCAAAGTCCAGATACACCACATCCACAGGCTTACCTTTATCTAGGTGGCTGCTCACTTCATCGTAGAAGGTTAATAGATTGGTTTGGCACGAACGATTTTTCATGAATCCATGCTGATTACTACTTATAATACCGTTTTCATTACTAAAGTCTTGTATGTGGTCCCTTAACATCCCCTCCAAAATTTTGCAGACTACAGATGTTAGGCTGACCGGCCTATAGTTACCCGGGATATATCTCAGCCCCTTCTTAAATATTGGTACCACGTTGGCTTTTTTCCAATCAGCTGGCACCATACCCGTCTGTAAACTATCCTTAAAGATCAAGAATAATGGTCTGGCGATCACCTGGCTGAGCTCATTAAGAACCCTCGGGTGCAAGCCATCCGGTCCCGGGGATTTATTTATGTTAAGTTTCTCTAGTTTGGCTCTAAGTCTATCTTCTGTTAGCCATGGTGGCACTTCCTGAGGTGTATTATTTAGTTCGGCCTTACAAGCTGGGTTTGTGTAGCCCCCCGATTCTTTTGTGAAGACTGAAGAGAAGAAATGATTTAACACTTCCGCCTTTTCCCTGTCCTCAGTGGCCATATTTCCTTTATCATCTTTTATGGGGCCAATGTGTTCTGGCCTCGCTTTCTTACTGTTTATATACTTAAAAAACTTCTTGGGGTTCTTTTTGCTCTCCTCCGCTATATGTCTCTTGTGTTCTATTTTAGCCGCCCTGATTTCGTCTTTACATTTCTTATTACACTCTTTGTAGTGCTTAAATGCTGCCAATGAGCCCTCAGTCTTGTATTTTTTGAAGGCCTTTTCCTTAGCACTAATATGCATTTTTATGTTGGAGTTTAGCCATCCAGGGTTTATTTTTGCTCTTTTAAATTTATTTCCCTTTGGAATGCACTGGTCAATCCCCCTGTTTAGTATACTCTTGAAGCACTCCCATTTTTCCTCCGTGTTCTTTGTTCCCAGGGTTCTATCCCAATTGATATTTTCTAGCAGTGAGCGCAGTTTAGGGAAATTGGCTCTTTTGAAATTCAGTGTCCTTATATTACCCCTCTGCTTCCTATTACTGTAATTAATACTGAAACTTATTGACCTATGGTCACTGTTTCCCAAGTTGTCCCGTATTTCTATATTCGTGATCAGGTCTGTATCGTTGGTAATCAGTAGGTCAAGTACCGCATTGTTTCTTGTCGGTGCATTCACCATCTGACCCATGAAATTGTCCTGCAAAACATTTAGGAACTGCCTAGCCTTGGCTGAGTGCGCGGTTCCTTCTGCCCAGTCTATATCTGGATAATTTAAGTCCCCCATTATAATGACATTTCCCATCCTTGCTGCCAATCCTATCTGTAAAAGGAGGTCCGCCTCACCCTCCTCCCTCTGGTTGGGGGGCCTATAGCATACGCCCAATATTACCTTCCCCGCCGTGCCATCCCTTTGAAGCTCTACCCATAGGGATTCTGCCTCGTCCTTAGCTCCATTATTAATATCATCCCTCATATTTACCTGTATGCTGTTCTTAATATACAGACATACCCCTGCTTTCCACTGGCTAATTCTACATCTGTACCCTCCCCCCCATTCCCTAGTTTAAAAGCCCCTCTAACTTTTTGGCCATCCTCTCACCCAGTACGGCTGCACCCACCCCATTTAGGTGCAATCCGTCCCTACCAAAGAGCCGGTGACCGACTGAGAAGTCGGCCCAGTTCTCCAGGAACCCGAAACCCTCCTTACTACACCAGCTCCTCAGCCACTCGTTAACTTCCCTAATCTCCCTCTGCCTCTCTGGTGTGGCTCGAGGTACAGGTAGTATTTCGGAAAATACTACCTTGGAGGTCCTAGTCCTCAACTTAGCGCCTAAGTCCCTGAAATCGTTTAGGACTCTCCGTCTTCCTCTGCCTATGTCATTGGTACCCACGTGTACCATGACAGCTGGGTCTTTCCCAGCCCCACCCAATAATCTGTCCATCCGATCCGCAATGTGCCGAACCCGAGCGCCCGGCAAACAACAGACTGTTCGGCACACACGGTCTTTGTCACAGATTACACTGTCTGTCCTTCTAATAATTGAGTCCCCTACCACCAGCACCTGTCTTTCCTTTCCCTTTCTCCCGGCCTCACTGGAGGAGTTCTTCCCCTGGCTGCTAGGGGCGTCACTCTGCTCCAGCAATGCTGGTCCCTGACTGGTTTCCCCAACATCACACAACGGGGCGTATCTATTGGGGTGCTCCAGCCCAGGATCAGCCTCCTTGCCTTGTTCCCTTCTACCCCTCCTAACTGTCACCCCTCTAAACTGCTCTGATGCCTGCACCTCCAATACTCCGCCCACCTCTGTGCAGACCCCTGCCTGCACCTGACTGGTACGATCCTGGCTCTCCTCCGGTATGGACATTCGTCTCAGTGTTGCCAGCTGCTTCCCTAGATTCAGGACCTGAGCTTCCAGGGAAGCAACTTGCTTACATTTTGCGCATTCGTATTCGCCCTCGATCACATGTCCGAGGAACGCATACATATCACAAGATGTACACCGAGTCGCATCTCCACACCCGCCGGGCATTGTACCTACTATCTAATCTAATGGGGATTCAGCGATTTAAGTCTATCCTATGTGGCTATTTCCTGGCTTCCTAACGCTACCTTCTCACCCTCTGGTACTCCGCTTCACTCACTTGACACTCAGTTGTACAACACTCACAATCTCACAGCCCGGTCAGTCTCACGACACTCCCAGTCGCACCACCCGGTCAGTTGCACAACTCTCCTGTCGCACACACTCACAGTCTCACAGCCCGATTTAGTTGCACCACACTCACAATCGCACAGCCGGTCAGTCGCACATCACTCTCAGTTGCCCAACACTCAGTTGCACAGCCCAGTCAGTCGCACCACACTCAGTCGCAAGGACACTCACCAGTCGCAAGGATACTCACCAGTCGCACGGACACTCACCAGTCGCAAGGACACTCCCAGTCGCACGGACACTCACCAGTCGCACGGACACTCACCAGTCGCAAGATGCTCACCAGTCGCAAGGACACTCACCAGTCACAAGGACACTCACCAGTCTCAAAGATGCTCACCAGTCGCAAGGATACTCACCAGTCGCACGGACACTCACCAGTCGCACGGACACTCACCAGTCGCACGGACACTCACCAGTCGCAAGGACACTCACTAGTCACAAGGACACTCACCAGTCTCAAAGACGCTCACCAGTCGCAAGGATACTCACCAGTCGCACGGACACTCACCAGTCGCACGTACACTCACCAGTCGCAAGGACACTCACCAGTCGCACGGACACTCACCAGTCGCACGGACACTCTCCAGTCGCAAGATGCTCACCAGCCGCAAGATGCTCACCAGTCGCAAGGACACTCACCAGTCGCAAGATGCTCACCAGTCGCAAGGACACTCACCAGTCGCAAGATGCTCACCAGTCGCAAGGACACTCACCAGTCGCAAGGACACTCACCAGTCGCAAGATGCTCACCAGTCGCTAGGATACTCCCCAGTCGCAAAGATACTCACCAGGTACTCTCAGAGCCTCAGTGTTCAACCTCAGTGACCAGTCCTGTGTGTGTCCCTTTAAGCCTGACACTTGCTTAAGCTCCTGCCTCCCTCCTCTGTCACTTGCCTATCAGTCTCCCCTCAGCTCCTCTCCCTGCCAATTGTCAGGTCAGGTATTGTGCGTCTCCTCTGCCCCCCTGCCCTCTCTCTGTCTGTCTGTCTGCCGCCCGCTCGCCCTTGCGGGGGGGTTTACCACACCGCTCGCTGCCCGCACACCACGCTCTTTCCTCTGGGGGGGGGGGTTCTCGCACCGCTCGCCGCCGCTCTTGTTAGGGAGGGGGGGGGTGTTCACACTCACTCACTCGCTCGCTCCTTCAGTCACACACACGTCCTCCTTGTCTGCCTCTGCTCCCTCGCCTTGTCAGCCTCCGCTCCCGCGCTGCTCAAGTCCGCAGCTCAGCACCCTGTCGGCCGCAGCACCAGCCTCTGGTCCCGAGCACGCGATCGCGCTATGCGGCAGGAAAGTCCGCGGCTTCGCGTCAGGCACTAGGCCGCGATTTCAGAATGTCCCCAAACTCGCAAATCTTGGTCGCAAAATGTTGCTGGGGGTCAGATGGAACCCGATGGGGTGAAGAAAGGCCCGTAGAAAGCGCCCTGCTGGAGGATTGCTGCAGATAGAGTCCGGGGTCGGCGGAGCTCTCACCTCGCACGTCCGTTCAGCAGCAGAGTGAAACGTTGTCCAAAGAAGGAAACTGTTTTAACCACTTGCCGACTGCCGACAGTAATCCTACTGCGGCAGTGCGACTCCCCTGCGTCCAGCGACGTACACCTACATCGCTGGAGTCCTAGTGGTCTCGGCGGTGCACACACGCCGCCGGAGCTTCGCTCCCGCTGTGTTTAGACACAACGGGAGTCGGGTCGGGGGAGGAGAGGCTGCGATCGCCGCCTCTCTTCCCCAATCATCGAGAAAGTGTGAGAAGACCCGCCTGCTTATGTAAACAAAGCAGGCGGATCTTCTCAGTGACAGACAGGGAGAGATCACAGGATTCAGCATAGCTGAACCTGTGATCTCTGTCTGTGTCACAGAACCCCCACCCCCCCCCCCTCCCCCCACACAAACACACATCAGTAAGCATGAGGCATACATTTAACCCTTTGATCACCCAGAGGGTTAACCCCTTCCCTATCAGTGTCATTATTACAGTAACAGTGCATATTTATAGCACTAATTATTGTACTAATGTCACTGTTCCCCCCAAAAGTGTCAAAAATGTCAGTTAGGGGTCCGATCTGTTCAATGCAATGTCGCAGTCCCGCAAAAAAATCGCAGATCGCCAACATTACTAGTAAAAAAAAACAATAAAAATTACATAAATCTTTCCCGTAGTTAGTAAACGCGATAACTTTGCGCAAACCAATCAAAATATGCTTATTGTGATTTTTTTTAACCAAAAATATGTAGCAGAAAACAAATTGGTCTAATAAAATAAATAATAAATAAATAATAAAAAATTTTGATTTTTTTTTTAATTTCTTTTTTTTGGGGAATGTTATATAGCAGAATGTGAAAAATATTGTTTTTTTTTTTTTTCAAAATTGTCGCTCTTTTTTTGTTTATAGTGCAAAAATTTAAAATCGCACAGGTGATCAAATACCACCAAAAGAAAGCTCTATTTGTGGGAAAAAAGGACGTCAATTTTATTTGGGTACAGCGTCGTACGACCATGCAATTGTCTGTTAAATTAACGCAGTGCCGAATCGCAAAATAGGGCCTGGTCAGAAAGGGGACCAAATCTTCCGGTCTTAAAGTGGTTAAAGCATGCACTTTAATATTTTCGGTTAGCCACACAGGATATCATCTACTTTTTTATTTTCCAGCTGCTGTCCATGGCTAACATTGTACAACCCTTTAGAGCTGTTATAGCACAGCACTCTAAGTATACAGTTTTTAGTACATCTCTAGTCCCCCAAAGTTCTAATGTAAAAAATTACTTTCACGGATGCTATTAATTGCAATTTTAATAATTTCTCTATTTAATTAACTTTCCACTCTCTTTAAATAATCCTGACTTCTTGAAATGTTCTTCAAGGCATTGTTAGAGCAAGAAGTATTTCTTGTTTTGAACTCTATTTTACAATCCCTAATTGGTAAATGCACTTTATAACTTATAACTTCTGCTCCCCTTCCCTGATCTAAACTAATCCACCCTCAGCCTCCTCAGATGTATATTAACCTTGATCTGGCAGCCGTGGCTCCCCTATTATATAACCACAAGGGAAGTTAATTTTGGGAGCATTTCCTCTGCAAAAAGCTGTAAAAGCAAGTCTAATCAGGAAGCAGATAACTCCCCCTAGTTTATTTATGTCCTGCTCCTCACAGTGCCTTGTCACCCTGTTACCCTGACATATGCAGCCCTGGTTGAGACTACAAGCAGTCGATGACGTAAATCATTTAGTCATGCTAAACTGTTATTACAATCATGAAGCCAGTCATTTGCAATGAGATTGAGCTGATGGTGGAGTAGGTGCATGTAGACAGAAAGTAGCTAAAAAAGGATGGATGCTGCAGGGTTCAAAAGTAAGAAAGGATGAAAAGAAAAGGTAAACCATTATTTTATGAAAAGAAAAAAGGAGCAATTTCTTATAATGCACAGTGCTTTAGCAAATTAGATGTCTTCAAGTTAGGGTTAGATCTTCGCAACTTACACATACTGTTTATCATACAGGTTGATTGCAAATAACATAGGGGGAAATTACCACAATTGACTTCTATCTTCAGCTTGTTCAGCTTAGCTTTGAAAATAAAGGCTAGAAGGTGATTGGTTTCCATGCACAGCTGCTCCAGGTTCTGGCTGTTCTAGTTTTAGTAAATCCCCCTCTCAGTATGTTACAGGAACATTGTAAGCTCTATTGCTTTGCAATCTGATTTCTGTTGCTTTCGACAATCATATTAGCACAATCTTATGTTAAAGTCAAACTCCAGATTGGGAAAGAAATCAAAAATATCAACCTCAGCATGAGTTCAAGATAAAATGGCAGCTTTACCTGCTATATTTAACCTATCTTCGCAGCTGTCAACTCAGACTTACCCACTCAGTGTTGTCATATACCACACTCACGAATCAAACAAAGCTTCTCTCCTAGCTTGAATGACACTCTGTGTCAGTCAGCCTACTTCCAGCGAGCCCAGAAGGTCAAAGGCTTGCCCTCACTGTGGACTAACTAGAGAAGGCTGCATAGAGTTGTGCCATGTCATTTTACATGTCCCCACCATTGGAAGATGAATGAATTGAAGATGACCTTTAATAATATTGAATTAATGTTGCTGGACTGGTCCAAAGACATCTGGAAAAAGGTAAGTATATTGATTTTGTTTTTTAAAGGGTGCAGGGTTGCAGAGGAGAGAGGAATTTGGATTTAAGTGTGATTTCCACGATCTAAATGAAAAAATAAAGGGACCCACACCCTAAAAGGAATGGCTACCAGGATTTGTTTATACACAGTGCTCAGCATAAATGAGTACACCCCAACATATTTGTCAGAAAACCTTTACTTTCCTTTTAGAATCAACATTTTCTATGGGACACCATACTAGAAAATACTTCCACAAATGCGGGCCATTGATTGCAACCAAGATTTGTTAATTTGCACACACAAAATAGTATTTTTCCTAACAAATTCATTGAAGAACATGTTCCAAAAATGAATACACCCCAATAAAAGTCTTAGGAGCAAAGCTAAAATTTAGAAAAAATCCTAATTAACAAAAATTGAAATACAGGTGAGTCAAAATATTCATGGAACAGGTGTCCAGCAGACAGTTGATTATAAAAGGGCATTACTTAAAGAAAACCCCTTCCCATTTCATGCTGTCAGAAATGGCACCACATGGAACAGAAATGTCAAAAGGCCTGAGAAAGAAAATAATTTCTTTACACAAGAAGGATGAAGGCTATAAGAAGATCAGCAGTCAGAATACTGTAGCAAAGTGATATAAAAATTAAAAGACGGAACTGCAACCATCTCACAGAGACATCCAGGGTGTCCACAGAAGTTACCACCTCGACAGGAGAATCTTCTGATGATAAGGGTTGAATAAAATCGACATGCAAGTTCACTGCAGTTAGATAAAGAAGTAGAAAACCAAACTGGGGTGATTGTTTCCCATGACACATTCATGGCATACAGTATAGAGGAATGGCATGTATGGTCGTCGTCCATGAAGGAAGCCTCCTCTAAAGCCCATGCACAAAAATGCCCACGTAAAATTTGCCAGAGCCCACGCTGAAAAAGACTACTGTGACTCTGTACTCTGGAGTGATGAGATCAAGATAAATGCTTTTGGAACCGACGGCTTCAAAACTGTATGACGTCGCAAAGGTGAGAAGTACAAAGAAAAATGGATGGTGCCTACAGTAAAACCTGGTGGTGGCAGTGTCCTTCTGTGGGACTGCATGAGTGCTGCTGGTGTCGGGGGAACTGCTTTTTATTGATGGTATCATGAATTCACAGATGTACTGCTCTATATTGAAAAAGAAGATGCTACCATCATTCTGAGTCCTTGGTCATCATGCGCATTTCCAACATGACAATGATCCAAAACACACATCTAAGGCCACTGTTGCATTTCAGAATAAGAACATGGTGAAAGTGACTCAGTGGCCAAGTATGTCTTCTGATCTGAAACCAAACACCTATGGGGAATTCTGAAGAGACAAGTTGAGCGTCACTCCCCATCCAGCATCCAGGCTCTAAAAGAGGTCGTTCTTGAAGAATGGAAAAAGATAGAAGCTGCAATATATTGCCAGCTTGTTTATTCCATGCCTAGAAGACTTGGTGCTGTCCTTACAAATCATGAAGGTCATAAGAAATACTAGATGTAGTAGTTTTTGTTGTAAGGTGTATTCATTTTTACATCAACTAATTTGAGTAAAACTGAAGATTTTATAATCTAAGTTATATTATTAACCTTACTTTCATGTAATTAGCTAAACAAATGTTCTATATAACTCAGTTTTGTCAAAATGTTGGAATTTGTTTTCATTGAGATATTGAGAAATCAATATATGTATAATTAGATATGGTCATTTTATTTCACATGATTAGAATCCATGCCTATCTCAGAGTGCAAATAAGCTGTTGTCATCCAGGTACAGAACTTTATGGCGGCCATGCCTTTTTTTGCAAAAATTCTCCATCATCTACTTCAGCAATAATTCAGTTCTTAAAATATGGTATTGATGGACTTTTGGACACTGTACAATGTCCTATGAGAGTTTAATAAAGTAGATATCATAACTTTAAAACAAATATTAACTGCAGCATTTATGCTTTATATAGACATAGTCTGCACAAACGCAGAATGCAGAGCACTATCTATCTATCTATCTATCTATCTATCTATCTATCTATCTATCTATCTATCTATCTATCTATCTATCTATCTATCTATCTATTCTTCCATTATCTATCTATCTATCTATCTATCTATCTATCTATCTATCTATCTATCTATCTATCTATCTATCTATCTATCTATCTATCTTCTAATATACCCTGAACTTGTGTATATGCTGCACTGACTTTATTTTCCTAAAACTTTACTCACCTAACAAGGAAGTTGAAATAGCTAACTGTACTTGTCCTTTTCTTAACTTAAATATAATTATTTAGGTTTAGCTTTTTAAATAGTGCTTAATGAAATGGTTAAAAAACCGAAATGTCTGCCATGAAATTGCATGGTCGTGGAGCACACTTCAAGACAAGCTTAAGAGCCCTGTCCAAATCCAGAGATTTCCTCTGTAGCATTAGAAGATTTATCCAATTAGGATGAGGCAATGCTGTAAGCTTATGGTTTTAGCATTCAGCTACTAGCACTATAGAAGGATGGCACTGTATTCATTTCGATCTGGTAGGAGCACAGTTGTGCTCTTACTGCATATCACAGATCTTTTGGCTTCAGGTAGCATTCTCTCATAATATAAAAAAATCAATACTGCTTACAGAACAGACAGCAAGGTTTACAGCTAGTGGATCTGTCTGCAGAGTGACACTACTTTTCATCTGCTAGACTGCTGAGTACATTTTTAATGGACTATAATAGTATTGCATACTTGGTTAACTAAAATTCTTGAATATAAAAAAATATTTCAAAGTGGAAATCTACACCTTCTAGTTTATTGACAGTCTTCCTCCTGCATGTTGTATATGCCTCAGAGCAACTTAAAGTATATGTGCTGTGCCTCATACAATTAAATGGCTGATGGCGTTCTTCACTATAAAGGCACTGTGTGTGTTTGTGCATTGGAGCCTGCAATGGAATTAAGATGTGTCTATACCCTACTGTAAAAAGGCTGTCATTACCTGCATTCAGTATGAACTGGCTGGTAGCTAATAGTATTGATTTCCTATTGCTGATCACTGTTAGTGGACACAAATCTACTGACAAACAGTGGATAGAAAACACTGCTTTACCATAACAGCCTGTCCTATTCTGTTTATTCCTGTAACTATCCTGTAAGAATGAGCAATTTCAAGTGTTTCCATGTACAACTCATCTGCACATAAGAATAAAAATAACATTTCAGAGTTCAGGTACTTTATATAAATATATAAATATATAAATATGGTATTATATTGGTTAAAATGTAAAAAAAAAAAAAAAAGATGCTGACCATGTAAAACTGTTCTCAATTTTGTTTTATCTCTTTTGTTTCTTGAATAATACATGTTCTGTACATAAGGTATACAAAATTGATATGCCCTTCACTCAAAGATAAAACTGCATTCACAATTTCATATTGTACCTACTTTTACTTGGTAATGCATTGTAAAGGTCCCCTTCACTCAACTTGAATAGAAAAGTGCATGTCAACAAGATTGAAATCTGTGTGAACCTGCTCCATTTAGAAGCATTGTCATATCGAATGTGTCTGGTCTTGTAGTGACCTTTCAGTGTACATGGAGAGTTCCTGCTGATGCTCAGACACATTCCAGGTATGGCTTGAATCTTCTTACATTGCTTAATACTTCATACGTGCTTCCTTTATGGCCTCTCGGGGCTGAAATCTATTCATATTTAATAAACACAATTTAATGAAAGCCTAAGAGCAGGCAAAATCACAAACAGAAAAATGACAAGGGACATAACTTAATCTGGCCATACATTATACGGTTTTCTTGTTCAGTTTCCCTTAGATTCACCTTCAACTATGTAGTGCAAGGGCCTGCCTGATTGCATAAAAATTGAAAGTGTTTAGTTATGAGCTCATATTATATGGTTTTGGTAAATTCAAAGGAAAATTGTACATGAAAATTGTATAATGTATAGCCAGCTTTACAGTCAATAATAGGTGTCCCTTGTGCTGATGCCTCTTCTTTTAGTGAAAAATCTTCCTCCCCCCCTATCTCCTGCTGCCATAATCATCTGATGAGACAGGGGTAACTAACATACTGTCACAGGCTCTCATCAAGAGAGCCCAACTATGCTCACCCTTTCCACCCAGCTGCTCCATTCATACAAGCTGTACTAAGAATGGAGAAGCAATCTAAGAATGGAGGATGGGTGGATGATTGATAGCTCTGCCCTCTCTATTCATAGATCATTTTTCATTTGTAGAAACTGTAGTACGGCTTCTCTGAATGGAACAGCTGGAAAGAAAGGGTAGGCATAGTCAGGCTCTCTTAACTATTATATTATTTTTATTATATAGTATTTATATAGCACCGACAGTTTACGCAGCTCTTTACAACTTGAGGGTAGACAATACAACTACAATACACTTTAATACAGTAGGAATCAGAAGGCCCTGCTCGTTAGAGCTTACAATCTAAGACTGTCCAAGGCTGTCTGTGACAGCCTGTTAGTTGTATTAAACCCCATGGCACCGGAAGATTGTGGTAATGCGGTAAGGGGTAGGGGCAGGACAGATGAAGATTTTCAGCAACAGAAAAGGAATGAAGGGACAGATCCTACTGACTGTAAATTTGGTCCCTTGTGCGGATTTCTCTGTTTCTGTTTTTTGGCTGCACTTAGAATTGAAATTATGTTCTCATATAGCCTTCCCATAAATTCTCCCACCCTACTCACCTCTACCCTTCTCCTGAGTCTGCTGTCACGTGTCCCTCGCCAATATCTATGCTGGACTGGTAACTAGAAATCCAGTGCTGCAGTTTATGTCTGACACTGACTGGCCTTTTTGTTATGTAGTCATTATACTGCTGAAGACCCCACCACTAGATAGCCATGAGCAACTGATCATGTTACCTAGTTAGTGGTATGGACACCCAAAAAAGGACCTTTCTACTCTACTAGAAGATAGAATAGTAAAAACCTGGCTTGTCATGTGACTATCAGTTTAAAAAAGTAAATAGGGTGTTTTTTAAATTGCTGCAGTGATTATTTAGAGGGTGGTGGGGGTATTACTTATGACACCAAGGTAATATTTATATTTTCAGTGACCAACCAGGCCCCCCCTCCCCCCAATTTGTTGATATTGTCCTGCAAAAATTATCTTTTTTTTCCTTTGCAATCCTAAGAAATAAAAACTAACAAAAAAGATAAACCCCTAGTTTTAGTTTGATCAGTCAGATTTTTAAACAAATGTTACTATAAATAAAAGGTGCAAATGTTATTCTGTAATGTATCCTATTTGTTATGGCAATACAATTACCTTATTTGTACAAAGTATATTGAAGTTAGTAACAACTAATATAAAGAACTAATAAAAACACATTGTAATAATATTATTACTGCATGTAGCACAATTACCAGCCGTTTTGCTGGATATGGGTTCTCCCTGGGTTACCTCTAGCAACAACAGCACATTTAAGCATGTTTCTCCAAGTGTGAGCACTGAGACAATGACCAGTCCAGTATCTTTGGGTTTTTGTATTTATTTGGTAACTTGGATAGGAGAAGGGATGAGTGGGATACTCCTTTGGCTCAACTATGCACAAATTGCTAGGGACAATTGAAAAATGCCGGTTGGCGCTGACTTGACACTGGCTGGATGCTGGTCAATGCCTATTAAAGCTGGTTAACACTGGCCTGCTGCCTGTTAATGCTGAACTGACTTCTGACTGCTTTCCTGAATGAAGAAGTCCTCTTTAACCACTTGCCTACAGTGCACTTTCACCCCCTTCCTGCCCAGACCGATTTTCAGCTTTCAGCGCTCTCACACTTTGACTGAGAATTACTCAGTCATGCAACACTGTACCCATACAAAAATTGTGTCCTTTTTTTCACACAAGTAGAGCTTTCTTTTGATGGTATTTGATCAATACTGGGTTTTTTATTTTTTGTGCTATAAATAAAAAAAGACTGAAAATATCGTGAAAAAACGCATTTTTCTTTGTTTCTGTCATAAAATTTTGCAAATTAGTCATTTTTCTTCACAAATTTTGGCCAAAATTTATACTGCTACTTATCTTTGGTAAAAATAACCTAAGTAAGTGTATATTATTTGGTCTTTGTGAAAGTTATAGAGTCCACAAGCTATGGTGCGAATCATTGAAAATTGATCACACTTGCTCACACCTGATGTACTGAAGGCCTATCTCATTTCTTGAGACACTAAAAAGTCAGGAAAGTACAAATACCCCCCAAATGACCCCTTTTTGGAAAGTAGACATTCCAAGGTATTTAATAAGGGGCATGGTGAGTTTTTTGAAGTTGTAATTTTTTCCCACAATGCTTTGCAAAATGAAGATTTTTTTTTTTTTTTTTTTTTACAAATTGCCATATTAACAGGTTATTTCTCTCACACAGCACATGTATACTTGCAACTACACCCCAAAACACATTCTACTACTCCTCCTGAGTATGGCGATACCACATGTGTGAGACTTTTTCACAGCCTGGCCACATACAGAGGCCTAACATTCAAGTAGCCCCGTCCGGCATTCTAGGAGCACAAATTACACATATCATTTCCTGACAACCTATCGCACTTTTGAAGGCCCTGGAGCACCAGGACAATGGAAACCCCCATAAAATGACCCCATTTTGGAAAGCAAACAGCCCAACGTATAATTTTTGAGGCATAATGAGTCTTTTGAATATGTCATTTTTTTCCACAAGTTTTTGGAAAATGTGGAAAGAAAATGAAAACACATTTTTTTTTACACAAAGCTGTCCATTTATGCAATATTTCTAACACATAGCATGTACATAGCAAAAATTGCACCCCAAAATACATTCTGCTATTCCTCCTGAGTATGGCGATACCACATGTGTAACACTTTTTCACAGCCTGGCCACACACATAGGCCTAACATCCAAGTAGCGCTTTACACAAAGTTGTCCATTTATCCACTTTAAGACTGGGCCTATTTTTGACACGGTGTTTACAAGCTAAAATCATTTTTTTTGCTAGAAAATTACTTGGAACCCCCAAACATTATATATTTTTTTTTAGCAGAGACCCTAGAGAATAAAATGGAGATCGTTGCAATATTTTTTATCACACCATATTTGCGCAGCAGTCTTCCAGATGCGATTTTTTTGATAAAAATTCACTTTTTTGAACTAAAAAATAAGAAAACAGTAAATTTAGCACAATTTTTTCCATAATGTGAAAGATAATGTTATGCCGAGTAATTAGATACCCAACATGTCATGCTTCAAAATTGCGCATGCTCACAGAATGGCGCCAAACATTGGTACTTAAAAATCCCCATAGGCAACATTTTAAAAATTTCTGCAGGTTACTAGCTTAGAGTTACAGAGGAGGTCTAGGGCTCAAATTATTGCTCTCGTTCTAACGATCGCGGCGATACCTCACATGTATGGTTTGAACACCATTTACATATGTGGGGGACAGGGCGCTTTAATTTTTTTTTTTTTTTTATTTTATTTATTATTTTTTTATTTTTACACAGTTTAAAAAAAAATGTTTTGATCATTTTTATTCCTATTACAAGGAATGTAAACATCCCTTGTAATATAAATAGGCATGACAGGTCCACTTTATTGTGAGATCTGGGGTCAAAAAGACCTCACACCTCACAACTACACTAAAAAAGAAAAGAAAAAAAAAATTGTTGAAAGAGGAAAAAAAAAAAAGAAAAAAAAAAAAGCGGCCCTTTAAACCGGTTGCTAGGCAACGTCTTTTGACGTAGCTCCAGTCCTTCAAGACCATAGAGTTGAGTGAGGGCCATCTTGCCCTCACTCGACTTCCTGTCTCTGAGGATCCGGGACCGGATAGTTTTCCCCGCTGCTGGCGGGTCCGGTAAGCTGGGAAAACGTCTGGGACGTGGCAGGAGGGGGGGGGGCACCTCTTCCCCTGCACCGTAAGGGTAATTCTGCGGCGAATCCGCCACTGGGACCACCCTTATCTGAAAGCCGACCGCCCGCCGTTTCAAAAAATACCGGGGTTATGGGGGCTATCTGCTGCCATAACCCCAGTATTTAGCTTTTAATGGCCGACGCATATAGTCGTTAGGCGGTCAGTAAGTGATTGCATGTATATGGCAAACAGGTGACGATGACTGATGGGGTGACAGGTGACGATGACTGATGGGGTGACAGGTGACAATGACTGATGGGGTGACAGGTGACGATGACTGAAGGGGTGACAGGTGACGATGACTGATGGGGTGACAGGTGACGATGACTGATGAGGTGACAGGTGACGATGATTGATGAGGTGACAAGTGACGATGATTGATGGGGTGACAGATGACAATCACTGACGGGGTGACATGTGACGATGATTGATGGGGTGACAAGTGACGATCACTGATGGGGTGTCAAGTGACGATGATTGATAGGGTGACAGATGACGATGACTGATGGGGTGACAGGTGACGATGACTGATGGGGTGACAGGTGACGGTGATTGATGGGGTGACAGGTGACGGGCGATGGTCACTGATGGGTGACAGGTGACGGGCGATGGTGCACGGCGGTACTGATGGCAGTCTCTGGTGACCGGTGAATTTTAGGCTACGTTCACATGTGAGCGTAGCGATCACGGGCAGAATCACTGCGATTCCGCCCGCGATCCAGAAATCATTGCAAATTGCGGGACGCCTGTGCGTTGCTCATGATTTGCAATAGCACCCCAAACGCTGTGCGATGTTGCTGCGATTTCCGCCTGCCGAATCGCGGTAACATCACGCAAACAACGCATGACGCCCCAAAGAAGCTCTTGTACCTTTTTTGGGCGTCATGCGATGTTTGCGCGATGTTACCGCGATTCGGCAGGCGGAAATGGCGGCAACATTGCACAGCGTTTGGGGTGCTATTGCAAAAAACGGGCAACGCACAGGCGTCCCGCAATTTGCAATGATTTCCGGATTGCGGGCAGAATCACGGTGATTCTGCCCGCGACCGCTGCGCTCACATGTGAACGTTATGGGTGTCAATTTCTGGGCACTGATGAGGTGACTGTTGGGTGACAGGTGACATTGGGGGGGGCTGAGGACTGTGTGGGGGGACATTTATTAGTGTGATTTTACTTTTGCAGGTACACAGAGCAGTAACTGACTGTTTCTAGTTCTTCTCCCCTCATACTGGAAACTGTATGAGGAGAGAAGAGCTAGTAACACTGAGTTACTGCTCTTTGTTTACATTTTGTGATCGGCTGTGAATCCATTCACAGCCGATCACTTAGTAAACAGTCACTGTCAGTGACTGTTTATTACCGCCGGTGACAGCTGTGTTCCTACGGAACACAGTGCCACCGACATGACCGCGCTGCGCGCTCCCGATCGCGCATGCGTGGTCATCTCCCGGCCGCCTCCATTGTGATCGGCTGTGTCATTGGAACACAGCCGATCACGTGGGAAACAGCCACGCCCAGTGGCTGTTTCCCCCCTGCCGGTGACGGGGGGTGTCCCGGGGACACCCCGACACCGGCAGTGGACGGCGGCGCGCCCGCGATCGCGCGCCTGCCGTGCATTTCCTGGGTCACGTCATATGACGTCCGCCCAGGATAAGAGCCGCACCGTCCCGCCGTCATATGACGGCGGGCGGGCGGTAAGTGGTTAAGCTCCCTTAAGCACTCCTGGCTAAGGTAGCTACATGTATACTCTGCTGAACTGCTGAACACTTCAGGGCCCACACCAGTGCCCCCTTTCTCTCTCTTATCTTCAGGGCTTAGACACTGGCATCCCCTTTTTCTAAGCATTCTCTACTGGTTAGCTGGCTCCCGAATCCCTTTGACCTTTTGGAGTGGTCCCCTCTCCTAGGCAGACCCCTGGGTGGTGTCAAGTACTCATGACACTGTTTTTTCCCCGGAATTTCTGCCTAGTAGCTCAACATTCGTCCTCTAGGCCGACTGCCCAGGACACTTTCTCGGGACTCTGCTTCCCGCCAAAGACGCCCTTTCACATGCTCCCCTCAGACTTATAACTCATCCCAGGGTGCACTGTGGCAAACTCCGCCCACTGAGACAGCTATAAGCCCTGGTGTGCTATTGGCTAGGTTTCCTGCACTGTCCAATAAGATCCCTTATTGGAGACAGTGGGGAGACTCCCCAGACTCAACAGGTCACACCTGGAAACATGTGACAGCCTAACTAAAAGATCAGGCCCCCCTGATAAGCAGACAGGGCCACATGTATGCTTTCCTTAGCACCTTTGTACATACTCCTGCATCATAGTGCAAGATGCAGCTGTCAAACTGACTGCTAGTCTTGGCAATTTTGATCATGAAGTAGTTTAAAAGCAGTAGTATGTAAAGCCAACACTTTTTAAAATATTGTATAGAATAGGTAAGGATTAAAATCCTATCAAGACATTTTTATCTGTCTGCATCCCACTGGGGGAGATTTCACTTCATTTTCTCTCCTGGGAATGCAGCACAAAATTAGAGGAAATCTCCTGAAAATGAGGGAATATTGGTTAATATACACATCTTGCTGTTGTGACTAGAGTTGAGCGGACACCTGGATGTTCGGGTTCTATGGGTTCAGCCTAACTTCGCAAAAAAGTTTGAATTTGGCACCCGAACTTAACCCGAACTTGACCCTGAACCTGAACCCCTTTGAAGTCAATGGGGACCCGAACTTTTGAGCACTAAAATTGCTATAACAAAGTCATGGAAAGGGCTAGAGGGCTGCAAATGGCAGCAAAATGTTGTTAAGAGCATGGTAAGTGTTCTGCAAACAAATGTGGATAGGGAAATAACTTAAAATAATATAAAATACATAAAATAAAAAATAATAATCTTGATGTAGGTTCATATGGAGTAGGAGGTTGAGGTGGCGGTGTAAGTGGAAGCGGCGACGGTGGAGGAGGACGAGGTAGCCAACACTGGTTTTTGTTTTTAATTTAATTTTTTTTTAAATTAGGGTACACCCCAAAAGAGTGAGAAAGATTAAAAATACAACAATGGCTGGGTAAGGCCGGTATACATGTCTATTCTGCACAAGGTACGGATAAGTCCTGTGGGATCCATGAATGTGAGCTTGTCCACATTGGCTCTGGACTGTGATAATGCCCCCTGCCATGCTAAATACACGTTAAGATAATACACTGGCTGCAGGGCAGGCCAGCCCCTCCAAGGCGTAAAGGGCAAGCTCAGGCCATATGCCCAATTTGGAGACCCAGAAGTTGAAGGGGGCAGACCCATCATTCAGTACCTCTAGGCGTGTGCACACATACTGCTCCACCATGTTGGTGAAATGCTGCCTCCTGCTAAGACGTTCCATATCAGCTGGTGGTGCTGGCTGTTGCGGCGTGTTGACAAAGCTTTTCCACATTTCAGACATGCTAACCCTGCCTTCTGAGGTGCTGGCAGTTCCCTGGCTGCGTTGGCTACCTCTTCCTCCTCCTTCGCCTTGTACTTCCACTGTGCCCCAGCTGTCAGGTGGGAATGCCACCAGCAGTGTTTCTACCAGCGTGCTCTTGCACTCACTTATCTTACCATCACGCTCCAGTGAGGGAATTAAGGACGGTACGTTGTCCTTGTAATGGGGATCCAGCAGCATGGCCACCCAGGAATCAGCACAAGTTATAATGTGGGAAACTTGGCGGTCATTGCGGAGACACTGCAGCATGTAATTGCTCATGTGTGCCAGGCTGCCCAGAGGCAATGAAAAGCTGTCCTCTGTGGGAGGTGTATCTTCTGTGTCTTCTGTATCCCCCCCAGCCATGCACCAATGATGGCCATGAGCTGCTCTGGGTGCCACCCTGCTGTGAACATGGTTCCTCCTCCTCCATCTCCTCCTCCTCATCCTCCACCTCGGCATCCTCCAGAACTGTGCCCTTGCTGGACAATTGAGTACCTGGCGTTTGTGGGTGCCGGAACCCACCCTCGGAGCCACTTGTGAATGACTGCCCTGAAAGCCTTGGAAATGATCCCTCTTCCTCCTCCTCCTCCTGTGCCACATCCTCTTCCGTCATCACCCGAATCGTTTTTTCAAGGACGCATAGAAGTGGGATAGTAACGCTGAGAACGGTGTCATCGGCACTGGCCATGTTGGTGGAGTTCTCAAAACAGCGCAACAAGGCACACAGGTCTCGCATGGAGACCCAGTTATTAGTAGGCATGGCTGTGAGGGCTTCTAAGGGCACACCAGTTAAACGCTTGTGGATTGGCTGCCCTGCATCTTTTTTTAACGTGCCATTAAATTGCCAAACACCGAACTCGATAACGAACATACAGTAAGATGTTCGGGTTCGGGTCCGGGTACCAAAAACCCTAAAGTCCGGTACGAACCGGAATTTACAGTTCGGGTTCGCTCAACCCTAGTTGTGACATCTCTGAAAACAACTCTAAAATGTTGAATTTCCTCTCATTGTCTGCATTGATAACATTACCCATCAAGATAAATCTCAATCAGCAAGGACGAAAAAAAAAAGAAAGTTTTGCCTGTACATGCACTTTTATTGTTTTTTTTTTTTTTTTAAATAACTGGAAGCTGATAAAGTGGGACACACAGCTCAGCAGATTGTTTCCTGCCAGACTCACGCCTTATCCATTTTGACACTCTACACATTGTACATTGAAAAAGTTCACCAGTAAAGCAAAATATGTGCTTAAATGCTGGGACTGTAAGAATCCAGTGCTGTATTTATCTCTGTGGTTACTTTTTTTTTATAATACTTCTTATTATGGTCACATTTTTGTCATGACATTTCTAGGGCCCATTCAGAATTTAACATTGCAGTGCATTAGTTTACATTTGAAAGGACTGCCATCACACCACAATGCAGCCAAAATCAAACAAGATCTATTTTTTAAAGCAGCGTGTGGGTGCCGCTTGCTAGCACCTCCAGCGGCGGGTTGAAGCTGCTGTTTAATGTAAAGTTGGCATTAAGGCAGCACCCCAAAATAATACAATTAACTCCCTGTAATCCATGGCCCAAGTTCTGTAACACTTCACCCTTTTTACTATGGACATTACTTCCCTTATTAGACTCTGCAGACTATGGATAAAAGTTCTTCAATATACTTCATAACTCTTCTCTCCGTATTGTGCAGCATATCTGAGCTGGTACCACTGAGCTTGTACCAGACTCCACAAGCCCAGTAGCCCCTCACCTCACTCCCAGTGACATTGTTTTTTATGTTTAACAGGAATACTAGGAAGCTTGACTCGTGCATATCTCATGCTTATATTTCTCCCAAGGCCTCACTCTATCTTCTGTGTCTTCCAGGCTATGTCCCTAGGATGCCCTGTGCCACAAGTCAGACCCATTAGTGGGGTTCCGTTCACTAGGGAAGGAGCCTAAGCAAACAACTTCACTACCAGGGCCTCTGTCACATTTGCCAAGTTACCGCTTCCCGACGGGATGACTGCTAATGCACTTGACACTAGTACTGCAGCGATTAGCAACGGCAATATGGCCTCCTCCAAATAGCTTCACTGCACGTTAGACATTTGTACTACATCTACTCTAACTTGTATTGTCCCCTAATAATCCCTGTTCTTGTGATACACCATCTATGCTTAAGTTTACCCTCAAGTACCGTGACTTCATATCAGGCCAAATTAAATAACAATAAACATTTTTTATTATATTCTTATATTTTTACATTTTTTTAAGCTGTTGTACACAATCATCTAAGTGCCCTTAGTTAGTCCACTGGTGCCCTCAAATGCCCCATGAGGTAGTCATCCCTTAATTAGTTGAGACAGTCCTTTTAAATCCTTAAGTCCAGAGTCCATACCCCTGGAACCCCAACTGGGCTCTCACAGGGGATGGTTAAGTACTAGAAGTAGTTCACATCCTTAGCAGCATTCTGTTCCTTGAGTGGGGAGATCTGAAACCAAACCTCCAGCTGTCTTACTAACTACAGTGCCCCTGAGAGGTTGTTCCCTTCCTTTCTTTTTGTTCTTTTTTAAGCAGAGGGTGGTACTTCCCCAAAAATCCTGGGAAAACTTAGTCAGCAGTGTTAACCCTTGCTTCCCAGGGAGTACCAAAATTCTAACATATATATTTATACATCCATTTGCTTACACAGCACCTCACAACACAAGTAATAGGCATTTTAGTGTGCTGCAATGCGGGTGCATTGCCTACTGCAGTTTTAGTCTTTTGTGGTGCAATTCAAAATAAATAGAACCACAACACAATTTCAGTACCTTGTGTTGCCTCAACACATAAGTGTGAATGGGACCCCACTGCTGCGCTCACTTTTAGGCTGAATTGCCAAAAATATAAGTACATCAGTGGATAATATTGGGCAGCACAGTGGCTAAGTGATTAGTAGCACTAGGGTCGGCAGTTCGAATCCCAACCATTGCACTTTCTGCCTGGAGTTTGGATGTTTTCCCTGTGCCTGTGTGGGTTTCTTCCCACACTCCAAAGACATGCTGGTAGATGAATTTGCTCATGTCAAAATTGGCCTAGTATGTGAATTAGGGATTAGATTGTAAGCTTCTTGAAGGCAGGGACTGAGATCCGTTTTCCTGCTTAGCAGGACCGCAAGATCTATATATACTTCCCTGTCAGAATGGCGATCTGCCTTGTTTACATAGGCAGACCGCCGTTCTGCCTCTCTCTGGAATGATCGCCGGGTGGCCAGCAGACATTGGGTCCGCTGGACCCGCTGATTTGCTCCCACCCTTTCCTCTGATTTACTCCCTCCTGCCACAGTAAATGTACATTAGGCAGTCGGCAAGTGGTTAAAGCCCACAATCCTAATTTGCTGAATGCAGATTTCTGTATATATTTATGTTCAGCAATGTATGAAATTATATTTAACTTTTATACCGACCTCTGGATTAAAAAAAAAAAAAAAAACAGTCCTTAAATAAATATATTTAACCCTCTTTGCTTAAATTGAGAACAATGAAGCTTACCTTGTCTTTGTTTGTAACACTTGCTGACTAGTGCAACGTATCACTTTTTTCTTCATAGGACATAGATTGCTTTAATGGAAAAATGCAGCTGTAATTGCTGTTTGGTTCATACGTTTAATAGTCAAATCAATTTCTAAGAAGGCAGACTAGAATGCCATAAAATGCCATGCTCATCAATGCAATTTTATATAATATAAACAGCTTCCTGTGTCTTACCTTTTCAGATCATGAAATGAGTTCATTAAAGTCTAGCTACTGTGAGAACATTTTTTTTTAGAAAATGAAATGAAAAATGCATGTACAAGAATACTCAGTGCAGAGCTGAAAAGGAATATTATCATGGCAGCCTGTGTTCACTTTAAATAGCCAATCAGGTTCTGAAAATTAAAAAAGAGATGGAAAACTTCCCTGAACATGATTGGATATTTAAAGTCAAGCCAAGCTAGGGTGAAAATGACTTCATCAGTAAAGCACTAAACAATGTAGTTGAAGTATACACATAATTCAGCAACTCTAATAAAAGGAGCAGTGCTTCTCCCAAAGGGTAAAAATCTAGGTCTGTATATAGTGTGCAGCATTTTGGCAAAAAATATGCAAATATACAGGCTGTATAACCAGCATAAAGTGCTTAGGCATAAACAATGCGCTAATGTCCACATCATTCCATAAGCCTTTATACAAACACAGTAAATTTATTATGAAAATAAAAACTATATAACTGGTACATACACTAAGAAACAGTAATAAAGAAGCAACAATAGAATGTTCCACATGAAAAGGTGTAGAAGAAAAGGAAAACCAGAGTCTGTCTAAGAGTAATATTGAATTTGAAAAAAATGAAAATATTGAAACTAAAAATAATAACCGAGAAAGAAAGAAGATAACAGGGGTAGCTGACTTGAACAGCTAAACTCAACTTGAGGAGTTATAAAGCACATCTGTGTAAAACCCCTAATGTATCACACTGTAATGCTATCACGTCATCAGGGGCTGGGAAGTGAAGGCATAACGGTTACTTTTAAAGTTGGGGTGGACTGCACATGTACTATATGTACTAAATATAAAGTTTTTGTTTTTATAACGTGTATATAATAAATGTACTGTATTTATATATAGCCTTATGAAATGATGTGAACACTAGAACATTGTTTATTGCTCCAAAAACTTTATGCTGCTCATATAGCCTGTATATTAGTATATTTTGTAAAAATACTGCTCACTATATTTAGACCTGACTATATATAGAGACATTTTGTGAGAAGCACTGCTCATTTCATTAGAATTGCTGAACCCTGTGTATGCATCAAATACATTTACATAAATTGACTAGAGGATCTCAGCTATGGGAAAAGTCAACAAGCATATTCTCTTTGGAGAAGAGACGCTTGAAAGGGGATATGATAGCAATATAGAAATACCTTGCTGGTGACCCTAGCATAGGGAAAAAACTTTTCAGTGAGAGGCAGTGTAAAAAGACACATGGCCATTCACTGAAATTGGAAGAGAAGTGGTTTAACTTTAGTAAGTTGAGGGTTCTTTATTGTCAGAGTGGTAAGGATGTATAATTCTCTGTCACAAGCAGTGGTATCAGCAGGGAACCTCGATAGTTTAAAAAAAAAACTATTAGATGGGCATCTTAACAATCACAACATACAGGGGTATTCGATTTACTATTGACATAAACACATACACATTTACACACCACAGGTTAAACTGGATGGACTGGATTCAACCTTACCAAATATATATAACATTGTTTTACTACTTCAATACCGTGCACTTTCACCCCCTTCCTGCCCAGGCCAATTTTCAGCTTTCAGCGCTGTCACACTTTGAATGACAATTGCGCAGTCATGCTACACTATCCCCCTATGAAATTGTTATCATTTTTTTCACACAAATAGAGCTTTCTTTTGGTGGTATTTAATCACCACTGGGTTTTTTATTTCTTACAAAAAAAAGAAAAAAGACAGAAAATTTTGAAAAAAAAGTTTTTCTTATTTTCTGTGAGTAAATTTTGAAAATAAGTATTTTTTCTCCTTCACTGATGTGCACTGATGAGGCGGCACTGATGAGGTGGCACTTATGGGCACTGATGAGGTGGCACTTATGGGCACTGATAGGCAGCACTGATGAGTGGCACTGATGGAACGCTGACAGGTGGCACTGATGGGCACTCACGGGTGGCACTGATGAGCACTGACGGGCAGCACTGATGGACAATGATAGGCAGCACAGATGATCAGGCACTGACTGGCAACACTACGGGGACTGATTGTGGGCACTGTGGGCACTGATGATGGACACTGATGGTGGGCACTGTGGGCACTGTTTTTGAGTTTTTCTGTAATCAGGGCACTGATGATCAGTGCCCTGATTACCTTTACTAGGTTCCCCTTTGAGGAGGAGCCACTGATCGGCTCACCTCGCCACTCACTCTGACAGTGTGAGGTGAGGAGAGCCGGTAAAGGGCACTACCTTCTTTACATGTGACCGGCTGTGATTGGATACAGCCAAACACATGGGTAAAGAGCCAAGTCATTGGCTCTTTACCAAGATCGGGGTCATGCAGTGTCCTAGCAACACGGTGTGGCCACGATCGTCGCACTGCGCGCCCCCGCGGGCGCGCGAGAGAGGCTGTTCTGGTGCGCATCCCAGAACAATAGCCGCACTGCTCCACCGTCATTTGACGGTGGGTGAGCGGGAAGTGGTCAATGCTTTACTAATGAAGTTATTTTCACCGTAGCTTAGTTTGACTTGATATACCCAATCAAGTTCAGGGGTGTTTTCCATTTTTTCTCCTTTAGTATGTTTATTGAGAAAATATACAACAAGACATAACACATTTCACGGTCCAGTGCATAAACTTAATGGCTTCATTACAGCATTGAAAAGCAGGTTGTGAAAGTTAGAACATTTTAGGAAGAGTAGCTGCCAATGACTTCAGATATGATGACAATAGAGGGTCTTCAAACGACACCCCAATATGTAGATAGGATCTCTGTGTCAAGGTCTTACCTTGTCTTCCTATTGGCAGCCATCTTGGACTTGTGCAGACTGCTGCCTCTTATAAACTCTGAATGCATCATCACTTGCCTGGTGCCTGGGTGTAGCACAGTGATTAGGCTGCACACCTGACTAAATCTATCACCTGATGGGTTGCAGTCCTTGCCCTTGCGTTTGTGCTCCAAGGTGCATTTCTGCTAGCAGTCTTCTGTTCTCCGTGTTGCTCCGTGTATGACCTGGCTTGGCTGATGACTCTCCTGGCTCTCTACCCCCCCATCTGCAGACGACCCTGCATCGGCAGACTACCCGCTTCTGGACTTGACCCCAGTTTGGATAACTACCTGCTTCTGGACTTGACCCCGGCTTATTCCTACTCTCACTTTCTCACCCTTTCTGTGCGTTTATTGTTGTTTGCTCCAATAAACTGCTTTATTTTACCTGCATCCCCATGTGGTCTGGTTTCCTGGTACCCTGACACTCTGCAAACTTAGAATATTATAACTTTCCAATCTATCAAAGTACTGGAAAGAGCAAAACATTATTATGACAAAAGACCCAAATTCAGTACAAAAAGGAGTAATGGAAGAGAGAAAGAAAAAGTCATGGAGACCCAAGAAGGGAAAAGAGAAGAAGGCAGTATGAAAGGAGACCTAGGAAACTCGTAGGTAGGACAAAGGGAACACTATGGGTTGACATAACTGAATATACATAAATTTAGCCCATGGGTCCCACATCCCATCAAACTGTTGTACCCTCCATTTTTTTCTAATTTTCAGAAACCACCAGATGGACTGGAGTCTAGCTGGGTTGGGGGTGGGGATGGTATTTCCCATACAGTGTTGATGTTGTGTGATGTATTGTTGTCATTACCTGTGATGTGCCATGTTGAGAGGTGCAACCTTCTTTTACGGTTTTTAAGTCCGTTATATGCATTGTATAATAAAAGGTTTGTTATTTTTGGTATGATATTGTTGTGTAAGTAATGACTTTTTTCAGAAGTGTTGATTCACTTTACTGTATTTAACCCAAAAAGAGCTGCAGTATTGCTTTACGATGCAAATAAAATAATTTAGGTCACGATGTCCAATACACAATATGATAAAAAATGTTGAGTGTCCCCTTTCCTTTCTATCTTGGTAAATGGTTTTGGTAAGCACATCACATAAGGTGATGAAAACTGTGGGCTATGAAAAAGCCAGCGGAGCACAGACATCAAATGTAACAAGACCTACTCTATGTAATCCCAAGCACTGCTGAAAAGAAGTAAACAATGATTCAACCATCTACTGCTTAATGCTCTCTTCTAGTTTCAGCCTAAGATTGAATTCCTCTGCAGAATGATAGTAAAACAAGTGTCCACTATGCCAGTGGATACAAGATCTCTGGTTTGATCTCTGGAGCCAAGCATTTTCCTTTTACCAAATAAAATATATTTTTTACAATTGTTAGCATATTTTAAATTAAATGTCCTTAGCTTGCAGAGTATGTAGTAAACATTTCAAAGTAATTTTGAAGCCATAAACCGCCCCTAGGCGGTTTATTTTTTTGCCAACATGGAATTTCCCTGTGCTGACTGAAGACATATTTGTCATTTGTTTAGGTCCACTGAATCTGGATATAAGTCAAAGTTTGCTGAGTCATATTCTATTTTTCATAATAAGATGTCAAAGCATGTGTTTCATAATACTATATTTTGATAAGTGTTTTTATTATTTTGTACTATTTTTATTTCCTTGGGTTCCAGAGCATAAATGGCCTTTTTATCTTCTGAATGCTAAATGTTTCAAAGCTGAAACTAATTTTACATATTGCTGACAAGGAGTCTAGGGAATCAATAGCTCAGTGATTTTACAATATGATGTTAGTGCCCGAGTTACAAGCAGTTTAATGGTTATTTCAAGGTTACACAGTATCTTGTGATGAAATATAATCAAGCTTTTCTTGATGAGGATAAACTTGCAGGGCATTATTTTAACATGAAATTCATGGACATGACTACATAAAACAATGTTAAACAGTGTAGGTATGCAGGTAGTTTTTTTTTTAAACATAAGGCCATATACTATAGTGTGATAATAGTACCAAATACATTTACGTTCTAATTTTTATTAAATAATACAATTAGTTTAAAGAATAAGGTATAATATTATGAATATATTACAAACATTTTTCTTTACATCTTCCACATATTGTTCTTATACTCTCTCTGCAGTTATTACTATTACAATAAAAACACACACATTCAAATTATAGAGGCAGGTTTGACAAAAATGCCATAATGCATAATCTATCAAATCAATAAAAGCTGGTATAACTATGGCTTTTTGTTTCTATTGGGTAGAGGCAACAGGTATACTTTGGCAATACAAAAATATCCAATATTATGCACATACAACCTATGGAATATATGTGTATATTATTGCTTATTTCTACACATTTCTACAGTCTTCTTCTGGTATATCTGTAGGCTTAAAGAGTTTGTCTTAACAAATTTTATTATTTCACTTTTTTGGTGAATAAGGGTGAGTGAAATTACTATGAATGGGGCCAGAAGAGAGGTTCTAAAGCTTGTTACCATTAGTGCAGGCCAAACCATATTCTTAACTTAGGCTATGGAGGAATATCAGCAAGGTGTGAGGCAAACTCTGGATTGGTGTTACATTGTAAGAAATAGCAAGTGTGGGTTATTCAGGCTTTAATTTCTAATCATTCATTTACTTAATGCATGATGATTCACTCTAATACATTAATGACACTTAATCATTTTTCCTATGTTCTTTTCTCTTTTTAGAACAGACCTCTGAATTCTACATGTACTCATGAATCGTGACTTCCCCACAACTGGAAATGTCTAGCTGTACTGAAAGTATGAGGGACCAAACTACTTAAATTCTTTGTTGTCCAGCTAAGCTTCACAAACCTGATGAATCCAAAGTAAGGACGTATTGTGAAGGTAATACTTTCTTTGTAGCTTATCTATGCCATTTCAGTCCTTTAAAAGAAACTGATAACACGTAAATAGCTTTTGCAGGAGTATTTTAGTTGAGTATCACATCAATCTAACCTATTTCATAGATTTATTAGGTATTTTGTCAAACAAAATTTTACAGCACCTCAGCTCCCTCTGTTTTTATCACCCAGGGGACCAGCTCTATGTTTACATTTGAGATTAGAAGGTTGGAAGGCTGCTGAGACACTACTGAGAGGAGAGGGCAGTATGAGCTGAGTGGCTGAAAGAACAATTTAAAATACCACAATGTTTCTGCTACAACTCTTATATAACAATTGCTCCAAAGTGCCTGCAGCTACAGCAAATAGTGAGTGATTGTTATACTGCCTGTTAGGAATATGTAAATACTTGAAAGTCTATAGCCTAGCCACAGGTTCAAATGGGATGGCCTTAAACTTCCCATTCTGCATCATTTGGAACTTGGTTCCTGGTGATATACTTTATATATACACTATATTGTCAAAAGTATTGGTGCACCTGCCTATACACGCACATGAATTTTAATAGCATCCCAGTCTTAGTCCGTAGGGGTCAATATTAAGCTGGCCCACCCTTTGCAGCTATAGCCACTTCAACTGTTCTGGGAAGGCTCCCCACAACGTTTAGGAGTGTGTCCATTGGAATGTTTGACCATTCTTCCAGAATTGCATTTGTGAGGTCAAGCACTGATGTTAAATGAGAAGGCCTGGCTCGCAGTTTCCACTCTAATTCATCCCAAAGGTGTTCTATTGGGTTGAGGACAGGACTCTGTGCAGGCCAATCAAGTTCCTCCACCCCAAACTCGCTCATCCATGTCTTTATGGACCTTGCTTTGTGCATATAAAGGCAGGTGTCCCAATACTTTTATATAATGTATATATATATATATATATATATATATATATATATATATATATATATATATATAGATAGATAGATATATACTGTATGTGTAATGGGAACTAAATATGCAACACAAATATGTGTGTTAAATGCATTATATGTCATCCTTAGAATAATAACAAATAATGGTTCATTTATTACACCATCAAGACTACAATGGTTACAATATGATGCAAAGCTTCTTAGCTTTACATGCACTATGCACATATATATGGCATTTTGGTTATGAGAAATAATGCTTATGGAGTTGTCAGTAGAAAAATAAAGAAGATGCAGCACATCAGTCTTCACCCTGCTTATATGCTAGCTGAGTTAGATAAGTTGTATTGAATGTGAAAAATAATTTGATCTAATTTGTTGCTGCCAGCAGTGTTATAAGCTTCAGTGGTATTTACATAATCTTGCAGCAGAAATGAGGAAGGAGCTGTGAATACATATTCAGGAATGAGCTATCTCATGTATTCAATTTATCTTAGCTTGATGTTATTCTCAGATGCACATCTCCTGCTGACCTCTCTGGGATTAGCATATAGTACGTGCCTAAGCTATCTTCATAAATAACCATACTTGTATCAATGATATATCTACAGCCAGTCTAGATCACAACCTTATTATGCCTACAGTGTTGAAAATGCCATATATTACAGTAACAAAAATACAAATCTACTATTTGGGTCTTCTTCCTGCTAGAAAATAAATGAATACCAAGTATGTGGTGGGCATGATGGTCTTACATATGTGAGTAAGTAAAGGAACACACTAGCCAGCCATGAAAACATATCTTTTAATTGTACTCAGTTAACAGAGTCCACCTGCTAAGTGGCTCTAATTTTCATCATGCCACTCATCCTTGCATCTTACACTAGTTTAGTCCTTATGATTGCTGTCAAAGCCACTGTACTTTACATGAACACATGTGTAGGGAACCCGCTGCCTCCCTACATGTAGGAGGATACCTTCATCCGGGGATATTGCCTGCCAAACTGTAGCTCCAAACATATTGAGATTTTGTTAGGGAACCAGCTATCACCTCTTTTTATCCAGGTGGTCTGTACAACTCATTACATCTAATGAACAATGGGATTTCTATTAGTTAGTTTCAGCTGTGACTATGGGTGGTATTGATTATTCAGAATCTGACATCACTCAGCACACATACAGTCATCCAATTGAGCGCAACATATTGAGCTGTCATAGCCGAAAGGAATGGATGAATTGAGACAGTAAAAAGAAAAAAAGTTGTTGGAACATTCTTAAATTTCAAAACTGGTGCTGTGCTGCAAATAATCCAGTATAAATAATCAATATGCGAAAAGGTAATAGTTCTAAATGAAATGTGAATATCTCCCACATGAAATCTTATATAGTGTAATGTGATATTCAAAAAATAAACTCTTCCATTGTGCTCTTCTCACAAAATTATTTTCCACCACTGTGCCAAACATGGAGACTTACCAAAGAGGTTTGGTAAGCCAAGATCATCGAAAGTGCACAGATCAAGTCCCGGGATATACATAGGCATATGCACTTGTGTACAACATTACATGTGAGTGTTTTTAACCGCAATTTCTAATAAAAGCTTTATCAGGTTTACACTATTGGAGCGCCTGTTTTTTTTTTTTTTTTTCTTTCCCATTTCTATACATGTGATCTGTGGAGATAATCTTGGCAAGGAGTGATGAATTCTTATGCATACTGGATTTTTGCCATTTATGATCATCTTGCGTAATGTGATCACATCTTTTTGGTAAGCCTCTATGTTAGCCATAGTGGTGGAAAAGGAGTTTGGAGAGGAACACAAAGGAAGAGTTTGATTTTTGGATGTCACGTTGCATTTTATGAAGATTTTATGTGTGACTTATTCACATTTTTTTTTTAATATTACCTTCTCATCTATTGTTTATTTTTATTCACTGCTTGGATTATTAGCACTGTTATTATTTAAGAATAGCACAGCACCAATGTTTGAAATTTAATATTGATATATTTAGATATCCAATATAGTGTGAGCTGCTTTTCTGTTACACTTTTAGTTTCAATCTTCCCATAAGCACGGTGTCAGGTGCATTTTCAGTTGTTGGGACATCATCTACATAATTTTTTGCTATGTGTGCCATCTGAGGTCTTAAGGGGAAGCATAGTTTTCAGATATCCTTTTTTGGTAGACAAAGTCCCAGAATTTAGAGATTATACTTCAACGTGCAGAAAAAAATATTTTTTTCAAATATCTTCAGTTGTTACCTTTGATTCTGCAATCCTTGACTTTTTAAATTATTATACTCTATGCTATATAAAAGGCAAAACATTGTCCTTACAAATGATTCAACAGTGTTGGTAACCATTGACAGGAAAAATGATATCTACTCTTGTAGCAGCACCTCTATGACAGATCATCCTTATCCTATAGCACTCTTGCAGTTCATGGCATGCTGCTGGTCATGGCTAAATATCACAACTATGAAAGTATCAACCCTGGGTACCCTAGAATGGTTTTGGCAACATGACATTGCACTAGCTGCTAGTGATATAGCCCCTTTTTGGCCAAATGTCACCCATCTAGAAAACATGACCCCTTTGGCGACATGTTGTTACTCTGTTACTTACACATCGTTCCTCTAGCATTTCACTTAGGGGTTGAATAATTGATTTGAAGGGAATCTTTTATTAACAGTACACTAAGCCATCCTTCCTAGCTTTTTTTTGGCACAGGTGTACCATAACCACTACACCACAGCTGCTGACGTACCTCAGAAAGACAGTTGTGACCTTAACAACATCATTCTCATTTCTCTCCAACAATGGTCAAGCTAGTAAGGAGTCATGGTGTTGAAAAGTACCTTTATCCAAGTATCTCCATTCTCATCTAACTAGACAGTCTTGTACAACTTTATGGCTTTAGGTAGGCTACAGCTGTCTTCTTTAGGTAATTGAGCAGCAGGTTCACTTATCTTTTAACCTCTTTTTGTTTGTTGTTAAATCCTTACTGTTTACAGTGTTTTAGCACTATAAAATTGCTTGTCCCTCTTTTTGTCTCTGTTATCTATTAGAAGCAAGCGTATTGGGGTTAGGGAAAGTAATCAAACAATAGTTGGCATTGCCTTCAATAGAGTTTAAAGCCTGGCACACACTAGTAGTTTTTTTTTCCTTCCAACCCAGCAGGGCTGAATGAAAAAAAACTGACAGCTCAGGAGGAGTGGCTGTAATAACTATCTGACATTAATACAGCGATTTCCCCTGCTGTGCTATACTGTCCCCTCCAGAACACTCTGGTCAACACTCTCAGCCATTGCCTGAGAACGCTAATTGGGAGCCAATAGGCAGACCTTTTTGGGTCATGCCCCTTCTGTACTGGCTGCAGTACACATGGGCTGAATGCCGGCCAGTTTCTATTGAACCGGCCAATGCCACCCGACATTTGGCCCATGGGTACTAGGCTTAAGTAGTTTCTGTATGGCTGGCATTGCCTTGTGTAGTTGTTAAAAAAGATAAGTGCTGCAGACTGAAACACATACATTCTGAAATACATTCTGGGTTGGATTAGCTCCCTGGCTAATTTAATCTGTTGATTGGAAAATGGATTGATTTTTTAGTAAAAAATATGTTTTAGCTGTATTGCTTGTGAAAAAGTAACATATTATTCACCTGAATTTCAGTGGTATAAACCTTGTAAACTGTTTATTTCAAATGAGGCTATTCAAGATGCAGTTAGCTGCTGACATCCTCCCATAACTGTAGATATCACCAGTTAATGCCAGTGCCCCCAAACACCCTTAATAACTGACCTTTATAACGTTTTTAATATCCACAAACTGTTAGCAGTAGGTTCCAATGAGGTAAAAAATGTTGTCATGAATTGCTTTACCTCTCTACATTTGGACTTTCTTTGCAAAGTAGAAGATTGCCTGGTCTGAAGTTTTTCCACCATACACTAAAGCGGTGCATGCATAGCATGCAAGGTGTATCATAGAACATGGGTCACACTAGGGGACAGGACAGTATAAGAGTAAGCTGCAGTACAAATGTCTGATGTGCAGTCAAGCTAACGACTACAGTACTAGTGTCTATGTGCATAAGCAGCCAGCCAGTTGGAAAGCTGAGATAACATGGCATAGATGGCAGAAAGCTCAGGTTAGAGAAGGAACTTGTGTGCTTAAGCTCCTTCCCTAGTGACCATAAACCCGCCACTGGGACCAACTCAAGGCATGGAGCATCCCAGCCACCCAGCCTGTAATGCCACAGAAGAATGGAGTAAGGCTTTAAGAGAGAAGCATTAAATATTGTATGACTCAAACTTTCTGGGATTTAAGTGCAACATGCGGATCAGTGCCAATGGGATGAGGTGACTGGTAACTGGGCAGGTTCAGTCCAGTGCAAACTCCAGGGCTGTGGCTCAATAAGCTGCAGTAAATAAAGAAGTACAGTGCACCTGGAATATATTCACAGCGCTTCACTTTTTCCACATTTTGTTATGTTACAGCCTTATTCCAAAATAGATTAAATTAATTATTTTCTTCAAAATTCTACAAACAATACCCCATAATAACAATGTGAAAGACATTTGTTTGAAATCTTTGCAAATTTATTAAAAATAAAAAATGAAAAAAAAAAATAACATGTACTGTACATAAGTATTTACAGCCTTTGCTCAATACTTTGTTTGAAGCTCTTTGGCACCAATTACAGCCTCAAGTCTTTTTGAGTATGATGCTACAAGCTTGACAAACCTATTTTCGGCAGTTTCTCCCATTCTTCTTTGCAGAACCTCCCAAGCTCCATCAGGTTGGATGGGAAGCATCGGTGCACTGCCAGTTTAAGAAATCTCAAGAGAAGTTCAATCGGGTTCAAGGCCGAGCCACTCAAGGACATTCACAGAGTTGTCCCATAGTCTCTCCTTTGTTATCTTGGCTGTGTGCTAGGGTTGTTGTCCTTTTGGAAAATTAACCTTTGCCCCAGTCTGAGGGCCAGAGCGCTCTGGAGCAGGTCTTCATCAAGGATGTCTCTGTACATTGCTGCATTCATCTTTCCCTCGATCCCTCTTAGTCTCCCAGTTCCTGGTGCTGAAAAATACCCCGATATTTCAAAGAAAATGTGACCGCACTCAGGAGAAGTTGAAGAAAGAAGTGTTTAATCCCCTGTATAATAGAATACAAACAGGGCTTCACATAGACACGGGACAGAGCAAAAATAAACCCTGGATGGCTAAACTCCAACATAAAAATGTATATTAGTGCTAAAGAAAAGGCCTTCAAAAAATACAAGACTGAGGGGTCATTGGCAGCATTTAAGCATTACAAAGAGTGTAATAAGAAATGTAAAGACGAAATCAGGGCGGCTAAAATAGAACACGAGAGACATATAGCGGAGGAGAGTAAAAAGAACCCTAAGAAGTTCTTTAAGTATATAAACAGTAAGAAAGCGAGGCCAGAACACATTGGCCCCGTAAAAGATGATAAGGGAAATATGGCCACTGAGGACAGAGAAAAGGCGGAAGTGTTAAATAATTTCTTCTCTTCAGTCTTCACAAAAGAATCGGGGGGCTACACGAACCCAGCTTGTAAGGCCAATAATACACCTCAGAAAGTGCCGCCATGGTTAACAGAAGATAGACTTAGAGCTAAACTAGAGAAACTTAACATAAATAAATCCCCGGGACCGGATGGCTTGCACCCGAGGGTTCTTAATGAGCTCAGCCAGGTGATTGCCAGACCATTATTCTTGATCTTTAAGGATAGTTTACAGACGGGTATGGTGCCAGCTGATTGGAAAAAAGCCAACGTGGTACCAATATTTAAGAAGGGGCCGAGATATATCCCGGGTAACTATAGGCCGGTCAGGGACCACATACAAGACTTTAGTAATGAAACTGGTATTATAAGTAGTATTCAGCATGTATTCATGAAAAATCGTTCTTGCCAAACCAATCTATTAACCTTCTACGATGAAGTGAGCAGCCACCTAGATAAAGGTAAGCCTGTGGATGTGGTGTATCTGGACTTTGCAAAGGCCTTTGACACCGTTCCCCACAAACGCTTACTGTACAAACTAAGGAAGGTAGGTATGGACCATAAGGTGAGTACCTGGATAGAGAACTGGCTCCAGGGGAGAGTACAGAGGGTGGTGATTAATGGGGAGTACTCGGATTGGGCGGGTGTGGAATGTGGGGTCCCCCAGGGTTCTGTCCTGGGACCAATCCTGTTTAATTTATTCATAAATGATCTAGAGGAGGGGATATCTAGTACAATCTCAGTATTTGCAGATGATACTAAATTAGGCATGCCAATATCTTCTATGCAGGATGTGGAAACCTTGCAAGCAGACCTGAACAAAATAACGGGGTGGGCAACTACATGGCAGATGAGGTTTAATGTTGAAAAATGTAAAGTAATGCACCTGGGTGCCAGAAACCAGAAAGCAAGCTACTCACTAGGGGGGGAACCTCTGGGTGAGTCTAGGATGGAAAAGGACTTGGGGGTACTGGTAGACAACAAGCTTGGCAGTGGCATGCAATGCCAAGCCACCGCAAGCAAAGCCAACAGAATACTGGGATGTATAAAAAAGGGGATTCACTCCAGAAATAAAGAGATTATTCTCCCACTCTACAAGACTCTGGTCCGGCCACATCTGGAGTATGCTGTCCAGTTCTGGGCACCGGTCCTCAGGAAGGATGTGCTGGAACTGGAGAAAGTCCAGAGAAGGGCAACAAAAATAATTAGGGGAATGGAGGACATCAGCTATGAGGAAAGACTACAAGCACTGAACCTTTTCTCTCTGGAGAAAAGACGATTGAGGGGGGATATGATATCAATGTACGAATACTGTACTGGTGACCCGAGCATAAGGAACAAACTATTCAGAGAAAGGAGGTACAATAAGACACGTGGCCACTCACTAAAACTAGAGGAAAGGCGGTTTAACCTTAAAGTGCGTAAGGGGTTCTTCACTGTAAGAGCAGTAAGGATGTGGAATTCTCTTCCACAAGCAGTCGTATCAGCAGGGAGCATCGATAGTTTCAAAAAACTAGTAGATGGACACCTTAAAGACCACAACATACAGGGGTATACAATGTACGATTAAAAGCAAACACACACACGCATTCATAGGTTGAACTGGATGCATAGGTTGAACTGGATGGACTGATGTCTTTTTTCAACCTTACTAACTATGTAACTATGTAACTATGTAAGGTAAACGCGTTTCACGATTCTACAAATCGCTTAATCATTACCAATACCCCCACAGCATGATGCTGCCACCACCATTATTCACTGTACGGATGGTATTGGCCAGTTGTTGAGTGGTGCCTGGTTCCTCCAGACAATACACTTGTGTCAGGATGGGTGTCATTACTTGGGTCTCCTGCTGGTGGCAGTGTTGTTCCTGGAACCAAAGGGCGTATTTCCGGTGGCCACCAGCGGTTGTCTCCCAGGAGCTGGTCTATGCATGGAATTAGGCTGCACCAGTTGTGGACTACTGAGGGTATATAAGCCTGTTCTTCACTGAGATTCAGGGCTTCAGTATTCTTCCTGCAAGCCGTGTCCCCTGTCTGAGCCTGAGCCTGATCTGTTCCTGATCCTTGTACCCTGATCCTTTGACCTGCTCCCTGTACCCTACTTCCTGCTCCCACTTCCTGGCTCCCTGCTCCCCTTGTCTTCTGTCCATGCCCTGTCTTGTTCATGTGTGCTTCCTCCATTTGTATATAGTCAGTTAGGTTATTATTTGGGTTTTGTACTGCCACATTTATTTAAACTTACTTGTTTATGGTTTACTGGTGTTGGTATTGGAGTGTGTCATTTGGCTTAATAAACTTATTTTAACCTTATTCAGTCTAGGTACTGATTCCTTTAGTGCAGCCAACTGATCTGATCAGCCTTGCTGGATGCCTGCATGTGGTATCCCTGACAGCTTGCCATTCAGGCCAAAGGTTCAATCTTTTTTCATCAGAACAGAGAAATGCTAGAGCTCTGTCAGAGTGCCCATCGGGTTCTTGGTCACCACCCTGACTAAGTCCCTTCTCCCCCAATTGCTCACTTTGGCCAGGCAGCCTGCTTTAGGAAGAGTCCTGGTAGTTTGAAACTTCTTCCATTTACGGATGATGGAGGCCATTGTGCTCATTGGGACCTTTAATGCTGCAGACATTTTTCTGTACCCTTCTCCAGATCTGTGCCTCGATACAATCTTGTCTCCGAGGTCAACAGACAATGCCTTGGACTTTATGACTTGGTCTGTGCTCTGACATTCACCGTTAACTGTAAGACCTTATATAGACAGGTGTGTGCCTTTCCACATCATGTACAATTAACGGACTCCAATCAAGTTGTATAAACATCTGAAGGATGATCAGTGGAAACAGGATTCACCTGAGCTAAATTTTGAGTGTCATGGCAATGGCTGTGAATACTCATGTACATGTGATTTTTTTCATTTTTTATTTTTAATCAATTTGCAAAGATTTCAAACAAATTTCTTTCAAATTGCCATCATGGGGTATTGTTTGTAGAACTTTGGGGAAAATAATGAATTTAATAAATTTTGGAACAAGGCTGTAACATAATAAAATGTGGAAAAGTGAAGCACTGTGAATACTTTCCGGATGCAGTGTATAATAGGATCTGTTATCCATATTGTACAGAGCATAACAATATACAGAACTGGGCCATAAATTATGTAGTAGGTAATTATATCTTTGTGGAGAAATGTCACTTTTAAGATGGAGTGGTGCCTTAGGTGCCATACTTGCTTAGTAAGACACTAGTGAGTGCTCTGTCTGTCTCTACATGGGCACCACTGACACACCCACTGGGGTAAGGCTCAAGAGAGCGAGAGACCCTTTTCACAGCAGCATCCTCACTAGGCAGAAGCCCAGAAGGGAAGTCCCTACTGGAATGCTTGAACCATATATTTATCAACTCCTCTCAGTCTGCACCACTCAAGAAAAACCTCAATGATTGTCTAGGGTGGATAAATAATAATAACTCACACACTTTTGAGGCAACAAATGTCTAAGAAAATGGGTCTAGAAAACACTTACCAAGTGCAGAATAAATAAAGCTCAGACTGGCAATAGCCTAGCTGCAAAACGCCACTGGATTTAGCCAGGGACACTGCAGCTTAAGGCAGGTTCCCTACATATATTTATATGTTGTTTAGTCTAGTAGTTATAAAAATTTTAGTTTTTTTGTTTGTTTTTTTTTAATGTGGGACTTTTTGCCTTTAGTACATTAGGTTTGGATGTCATTAGTACAAATCTTTATCATGGAGTCATTCAAACATTAAAATCACATATCTGAATCACTGGATTAATATTACAGCACATCAGTTTGCCAGTTGAAATGGAAAATTAAAGATCTGTAGGTTTACCCATGCTTTATGTGAAATCCAATGAAATCCCATCTGTATTTCTAAAAAGAAAATATCTGGTTGATCTATATGCAAGCCTAAAAACCAATGTAGTCATCGTGGTTGCTTCAACAGACCTGAAAAACATTGTTGCTATCCTTCAGCTAGTCTATGTGTACACCCACTATCTTTGAATGTCTACTATGAGCTTTGTGAAAGCATCTGTCAGGCGGTTGTCATTCATGGTGCTTGATTTACTGACCATATACTGTATGTTCCACTAATAGGTTGATACCAAACTTTTTGCCACAAGTGGTTTCATTGGAATACCTTTGCTACTCTTCTGACTATACCTGTATTGTTGCCACTTCCTAAGTCCTGGTTTAATAGTTTATGATGGACATATAGGGGGACATTTATTAAAACTGGAGCACTCCAAATCTGTTGTAGCTGTGCATAGTAGCCAATGCGCTTTTAACTTCAGGTCATTCAATTAGGCTTTGGCAATAAAACCTGGAAGCTGATTGGTTTCTACACAGTGTTGCATCAGATTTTGCACTCTCCAGTGTTGGTAAAAAAACCCCCATAGGAGGGAATGGGCTGTTGATATTGAGAGGAGCCTTAGTCCACTCCCACCCTCCTCTTCTATTTTTTCTTCCACCCTCCTTTGTTCTATCCTTCTGTTCTTCTTCCTTCCTCCGCATCTTTACCTACCCCCCTTATCCCCTTCCCACCTAGCGGGATCAGATCATATCCTATGCTGCTTCGGCAGGAACCACAGACGTTTACCCCAATGCTTGGGGGAGGACTACCTTGTGCTAACCTTTCCCTATTCTTGTTTTTTTATGTTCTATTTGTAGAAAAGCCTGTCATGGGGCAAAAAAGGTAGAATTGTTTGTCTGTTACTCCATTGATGCTTCAGGTATTTACACAAATTAAAGTGATTTTAAAGTCTAATTTTTCTTCAGTTAAAAATAGCCAACATGTTATACTTGCCTGTTGTGTTCAGTGGTTTTGCACAAAGCAGTCCAGATCCTCCTCTTCTTGGGTCCCTCTTTAGTGCTCCTGGCCTTTCCCTCCTGTTAAGTTCTTCCACAGCATGCAGCTTGCTAAGGTGGGCACCTGAGCCCAGTCACAGCTCCGTGTGTCCATTCAGACACAAAGTTGCGCCCAGGCCCCGCCCCTTTCTCTCCTTTATGGCTGACTGAATTTGATTGACAGCAGCTGGAGCCAATGGTGCCCCGCTGGCGTTTCAGCCAATGAGGAGGGGAGTCCGGAGCAGCCAAGACACTCCTACAATATCCCTGGATCTAGATGGGGCTCCGGTAATTATTAGGGGGCTGCCACACACAGAAGACTTTTTATCTTAATGCATAGAATGCGTTAAGATAAAAAAAAAACCTTCTGCCTCTACTACCACTTTAAGTAGTTTGAATGTGGACACTGACTATATTCATCTACTGTGATGACAAAACTCCTGTTTAAAGGACATTTTCCTGAAACGTGACGAACCATCAGGTTTATGCTGATGATAATTTGTATGTTTAGATTAGAATGCTGTTTATTTACATGCTCTGTAATGCCTTGCTTAATTTCGTGAAAATAAATGAAATATATATATAAAAAAAAGTCCAGCACTAATACCTATGGTTAAATGTTCCCTGATTAGAATATGCAATACATTTCATCATTAGATTATGTTATAGTTACAACAGACAGCAATATATACAGCATATATCTATCTATCTATCTATCTATCTATCTATCTATCTATCTATCTATCTATCTATCTATCTATCTATCTATCTATCTATCTATCTATCTATCTATCTATCTATCTATCTATCTATCTATCTATCTATCTATCTATCTATCTATCTATCTATCTATCTATCTATCTATCTATCTATCTATCTATCTATCTATCTAGATCTATATATATATATATATATCTATATCTATCTATATATATATAGATCTATATATATATATATATATAGATATATATATAGATATATATATATAGATATATATATATAGATATATAGATATATATATATAGATATATATGTATATATAAAATACTTTTCAATTCTGCCCTCATTATTTAAACCATAAAAATGACTTACTATTCTAATATCAAATTGATTTCACATGTGTCAATCCAGCACTTGCCACAAAGGTATTCAAGTTCATGTGTAAACATGATCATGTACAGCTCCATGGCATTTGATGATGGGTCATTTTTAGTAAACGGGTGAGGAAGTCTGCTGCCAGTGAATGGCATTGAACAGGCTCAGAAATCTCTCTTTAATGAAATTACCAGAGTGTGCAGTGAAAAAAATCCATAACAGACTTTTTAATCAATGATATTAAATCCACCATTACATGCATTTTATTATTACTGATTATTAGTGTAAAATACATGTAGCTAAATCTTTTCACAGTCTGCTTTTTGATGACAGCCCAAAGATGAGACAAACATTTGTAGATTAATGTAGAACTAGTATTAATTTAAATGCAAACACTCTGAAATTGCATATTAATAAATTGTGCACACATGCATTCTTGTGTAACGTTATTCTGTCTGATTTTCAATAGGTGTGACTTTCCGCTCTCCAATGACTACATGGTGAATGTACCAGACCTACTTAGTGGCAAATAATATCCTAGGTGCATTCTTCTTAGAGAGTGAATATTTTCTTGTTTGGAATATTGGGCTCCAGTCCCTTTGATTGAGGTTTTTGTAGATTTATTGCATACGTACAAAGCGTTCAGGAAGGGGGTTGAAGAGAGCACATGATAACTGCAGGTTTCTACTCAAAACACTGTCATTGGTCTGTATGGCTTGGAAAGGTTTCAGTGTTGCTTTCCTACTCATTCAGTCATTCACCACCTCCGTGTGGGAGACAACTGCAATCTGCTTCCTCAACACCTAAAAGCAGCATTTCAATGCAGTCAGTATCTTCAAGGGGTGCTCCCTGGGCTAGAGATCCTTGCAGCCCACCAGGTTGCTATGCTTCAAGGCCTCAGCGTTTCCGCGTTCCACGGTCCACTGCTACCGGAAGTTACGTGTGACGTTGCAAGACACGCCCTTGGGCGTCACACGTAACTTCTGGTAGCAGTGGTTCCGGACCGTGGAACGCGGAAACGCTTAGGCGACTGAACCCTGCACGCTGACGGTGAACTTCCTAACTGTGAGTGGATATGTTTTGTGCCTTCTTACCTAAACAATACTACGCAATGGGAGATATCTTATGCTTTTAGGACAAGTTCATCACACGCCAGTGAGGACACAAAGTGGGACCCAGGATTGATGTGCAGTTTGGACCTTAGGCAGTCCGTGCGGTAAGTGCTTTTACCTAGTGTGGGGCCACGGGTATTAGTACCGGTCTCACAGCACGCCATATCCTGTGAGCACACACCTCCCACAGTTTTACTGGCACAATTCTTTGCAAATTTAAATAAAATCTTTTACTCAAGAGCAATCTCGGCACTTTTGTTCTCATATTGGAACACGTATTTGTACCATCTACAGGTATCACTACTTGTCCCAGCACGTTGGCACTTTTATTATATGATGTGGCCCCTTGGCCCACTTGCAGGACCACATTCATTTGTTTTAATGCATAGTGCACTTTTTAAGTTTCAATTAACTGGACTCACTCAACATACTTTGCTCAGCACATGTATATGGTTTTAAGGTTTTTATCCATTGTGCATTGTGGTAGCGCCGGTAAACCAACATATTTGCACCCCTATATTCACTCACTACCTCAGAGGTAGGTTGGTGGCAGCTCAAAACCACATATATATATATATATATTTCATTAAAAAAAAAAAACCCAGGATACTCCATAGCGCAGGTATCACTTACCCCCCTTTTCATGCTGTGCAAACATAGTTGATGGGTGAAGAGTGCGTGCTAATAAGGTCAGCTAGTAAACTCCTTCCTGTGTCTTACTGATTTCTCCACCCCAAATCTACATGCCAGCAAGTGATGAAGCTTTCTATGAAATACAGCAAGGGCTAAGGTAAGGCCTTGTTCTCAAAATCAAAGAAGCTTGTATTTTTCTGCAATCGAGATACATTAATGGTAATTTGGTACATAAGGGAGCTGGATTTTAGAAAAAAAAAAGGTGAACGTAGCCTTTAAGAAATTTGGAGACCACAATTGACCCTAACAAAACTCCACAATACAGAACAACTATCCTGCCCTTGGGATTCATATCACTTTATGCTCTTTATGCTGACCAACATTCATACATATAACAATATTCAGCAAATGCTTTATCATATTTTATTTTTAGTATTCTTTAAAGACCTATACTGAACAAAAAAACTGCCAAATGATCTAATGTTCATTTTATTTATTTTTTTGATCACCCACACAACTTACACCCAAGTGAGCATGCTATTACTGGGAGAACTGAGAGATACCTAACCAGAATTCCCTGCCAGCAAGCCTCCACACTAAGTAAATCAGACTTGCATTGCTTTTGTTGTAGTTAATGCATATAATTGTTCGTAAGGGAACACAGTATGTTCTTTTAGGCTGAGTTAAAAGGAAATATATACTTGGCAAACGTGTTTTTAATCATTTACATGAAATTATATTCCTGAAATAATATTTCTTAGCTGTACAGTACAGGGCACAGGCTCTTTAGTCATTACAAGTGGGTTATATGAAGTCTGAAGGGATATTGCCCTATATAACCCGTCCCAATTTTAGATAGCCTCAGTTTTTAGCTAGTTTCCCATGGTGTTATTATAATCCAGGACCAGTTGCGGTTTCAGAACATCTTTTCCCCCTTTTGTATGGACCATGACAGCGGCGGTGTTATGGATGGTGCTCATCAGGCAGACATCTTTTTTGTCGCGCCATCTAAGTGCCAACATTTTGCCTTTTCTAACTCTCCGGGCTTGAGTTTTTTGTTGGCAAAGCTGGGGGGCATGTCATGCCGGTTTGTTCTGACGGTCCCATACGCATCCGTCTTATGCTGTAGGAGGAACTCAAACAGTTCTGGGGACGTATAAAAATTGTCTGTGGTGACACATTACCCCTGATCCAGCAGAGGCTCAATCACCGTCAGAACAGAAGCAGTTGCCATCCCATAGCTGCTGAACCTTTGGTTGAACTTGGTTACTCTTCCGGTATATAGGACCGAGTTCCAAATATAGCCAGAGCTGGATTCACACAGCATAAAAGATTTGATTCCAAAGCGTGCTCGCTTGGACGCAATATATTGGATCCAGCTAAGTCTCCCTTTATATGCCATAAGACTTTCGTCTATGCAAATGTCTCTTTCTGGGACATAGGAAATTTTTCAAAATTAATTTTTAAATGTCCCAGATCTTTTTCAGCTTCGGAGCCGGATGAGAAGTCTCATCAAAATCCTCATTATTGGCAAAGTGCAAATACCTCATAATAAGGGAGAATTTGTACTCTGACATAACTGTGCCAAAAAAATTGAGTGGCCAATAATTTGTTTGTGGTCCAATACCACTTCTGCAGGGGTTTCCCCACCAATCCCTGCAGAATAATTAGGCCCAGGAATTTCCAGATATCCGCACTGGTAACGGGTTCCCACATCCTGCTCCTGGAAAACCGCCGATGTGCTGCGGCTTGTTGTTCCTGGTACCGATTGGTCTCCACAACAACTTTTTCAATAACCTCATCAGTCAAAAAAAGTTGCAGATACGCCAATGGGTTATCCTCCTCAACATCGACTTTGAGACCAGGCGTTCCGGTAAACGGAACCTTGGGGGCACTACGTGCTCCGTACTGCAGTCAATCACGCACCAAGTACGCACATCGCTCGGCACAGTCACAGCATCATCACTGAACTCACTTTCAGCGTCGGATGACGAGCTTCCCCATGAATCGCTGTCACTCCACTCTGCATGCAATTCAGGATCGATGTCGCTATCGCCCAGCAGGTCATACACCGCTTTTGATGTTGCAGCGCGCTTGTTTGAGGCCATGGTCGCTCTGCAATGATCCAGATACAGTGTATGGGAATAATGCAGGAAGTGCAATGGAGAAAGCACTGGGGGGCAATCAAAGGTCAATTTATTATATTTTGGGAATGTAATCCAATAGGATTACAGTGTATCAGTGTGTTTTGGTTTTATACTTTTTGAATTTGCCGCCGGTTCCACCCCCCGGCGGACGTCACGTCGCCGGAGACGGAAGCCGGGGCTGACAGACGATCGAGAGGAAGATCTGCCGCCACATACCGCCCGCATACATCGCTGGATCCCGGAGAAAAGGTAAGTAAAACCTCCACCAGTATCAAGCGATCTTCCTAACGCTACCCCGAGTGTGACTCGGGGTTACCGCTTTTGGCTCTAAAATCTTACCCCGAGTCACACTCGGGAATACCGCTAGGAAGGTTAAATCCCTACCAATTTTTTTCCAAAGTTAGTCTGCTAAAAGCTGCAATAGAGTCTTGCTTTAACAAACTATCATTCCAATTTATTCTTGGGAGTTGATAATTGTTGGAAAAAGCGGAGGATAGCGGCTATAATGCTTAATTAGTCCAAGGGGATCATTTGTATTTTTTGTCATAGTAGTATTTTTCATAGACGCCCTTTAGATTTCTGTTGGGGCACAGCAGAAAAAATGTTGGTCGTTGCACAAATACATTGTTGTTTTAACTCCAGGTGCTAATAGTCTATTCCCAACTCAGTGTAATAGAAGCAGCAGTTCCATCCCGGATTCTACAAAATATATCCAGGCACCACCAAAACCTTTGTTGCCCCAAATCAACACTAACATCAGCTGCTTAACATAAACAGATTCCATTGTCACAATCACCACCACCCCAAGCGTAAATCCAGCCAGAACATTTACTTGTAGTTTTGGAAAGAATAAAGAAGAAATAAAACTTTGTTGACTTTTAACTGATATTCGGGGGCTTTATTGAAGAAATTTCCCCTCACTTGCACTGTGACAATGGACTCACCAGAGAGGAAATAAGGGAAAATCTCAAAAAGAGGGTTCAAATTCAGTTTATTCACTCAGTTTAAATCCAGCAAAGCGTAAATCCAGCCAAAACATTTACTTGTAGTTTTGGAAAGAATAAAGAAGAAATAAAACGTTGTTGAATTTTAAAGGATATTTGTGTGCTTTATTGAAGAAATGTCCCCTCACTTGCACTGTGACAATGGACTTACCAGAGAGAAAATAAGGGAAAATCTCAAACAGAGGGTTCAAATTCAGTTTATTCACTCAGCTTTAGAGTTCTTCCCATTGATACACCTTCTATTTTTACCAATAAAACATTGGCTACAATGACTAAAAAGAGCACACCACACATAAAATCACCTTTAAATGCCTGATAACTCATTTTGCAGATTTTCAAGGCCTCAAGGCAAAGTTGTGCCCCAAATTATCAGTATTAGAACAGATGTATCCTATTTGTTCTTTTAATTAAGGAATTATTTGTAAAGGAAAACAATAATGTCAAAACAATTGGTGGTCAACGTTCATGTTATAGGGAGGCTCAAGTGTGGTCCCTGGCATCACCGAGTGCATGTAATTCTACAAAAAGCTATGGAGAGATCAGGAAGCTAAAAAAAGCATTAAAAAGAAAACAGAAAAGAGATAGGCAGCACAGAAACAAGTAAGATGGTGTGAAAGAAATAAGCCAAACCATTTAATTATAGCCCAGACTTAGGAATGTTTCCTTTATTGCCCTGAGTAAGCATCGAGGAAAACACAGACTACAGTCTGCAGGGGACCTGATGCCACATGTATCATCTATGCCTATTTATTGTATAAGCTTCATTGTAAGGCCTCATGCACACTGGCTGTTTTTGGCGTGAGATGTTTTTTTCTACAGCCAAAAAACTCCCAAGCATGTAATCCTATGTGTCTATGCACACATAAGCTGTTATTAGCAGTTTTTGTCAGGGGTGTTTTCTGGCTGGAAAAAAAACCCCAAACTAGTGGATTTTGAGAGGAGTTTTTCAGCTGTAAAAACACTCTAACTAAAAGCTTAAAAATGCTGAAAAACCCCAAAAAACTGCTGAAAAACGCAGCTATTCAGGCTTTTATCTACATTTTTGAGTCATAAGCTTTTGTGTGAGTATAGTTTTGTTTAAAAAAGCTACAGCTGAAAAACGCTGAAAAACGCTACTGCAAAAAAAGCTGAAAAACTCATTCTACAGCTACTGCTTTCTACTGGCATTTTGATAATGTCCAGTGTGCATGAGGCCTAAAACTGAGGAACACACACTGGTAGTCAAAACTCCAGGCAGGGTAAAAACATTGTTTTATTTTTGGCTATTAAGTTTAGAATTCCTGTAATTCATGATAACAGAGACCAGATTTTGACGTCCAACAGAAATAGCAATCTTAAATTTATGGTTGCACAGATTCGTACTTTGTTCCTGCTTTACCTTGAGGTATTGTTAAAACTGGTAGATTTTTTTTTATTGTTTGACAAATTGTTGAATAAAGTATAAAGCCAGTTAGTTTTTACTGGTTCTAACAATTCTCTTGTGTTTATATATGCACAAGAATCAGAGCTGACCCAGTTTTTTAAACAAGACATGTTTCATACGAAATTTTAATTTTCCCAGAAGATTGATGGATTGGGAGGAAAAAGATTCTATTAAGAGCGTACTGAATTCTATTCATTATTCAGTTCCTATGTCTTTAACTACTCTGCTACCTTTTCGGCTTTGTGGTTCACATTTTCATTCTGAACGTCCAGATTTCTGCCGGCACTGTACTTGTGTAATATTTTGGCATGTGTACAGGGTGGCAAACACAGAGATGTTGTTTAACGTTACTATAGATTATGACCAAAGTCATGAATAAATAACTTCATGTCAAATTATCTATTTGTAAGGTGACACTGTTGCTACCATCAAGGCCCCTTTTCATGGGCAGACCGATCGGGTCCGCCGGTCAGTTTTTTAGGCTGACTCGATTGGATCATGGAGTCAGATGTAAAGAGACAGGCGGTCCAATTACATCTGACCACCCACAGAGGAAAACGGGCTGTGTCCATGCAGAGCGGACTCAGACCTGTCATCTACCTGCTCAGCAGGGATCAGCGGAGAGATTCCCTACAGAATAGGTGGATCAGCTAGTGGAGTCTGTCAGTGTCAAAGAGCCCTAAGATAGATGAAAATGAAATTGAAAATGCTGCTGCACCATGTGGTTTCACACACATGAAAATGCTTGGGGGTGCCATTACAAAGTAATGACATCTGTGTGTGTCTGCTAAACAGCAGTGCATTTTTCTCATGTGCATGTGATTTAGAGCACACAATATTGTAATTAAACTTAGGTTAATGGGATTTTTTTATAGTGACACTGACCAGCTTTCTGTCTAGTGTGCTGCTTGTGCGGTCAGTGGATTCTTGTTCTATTCATTAAGGGAGTATTTTGAGCAATTTCATTTTCCTGGCTGTACCATAAAAGATAAAGACTGAAAAAACATGATAAACATGACTGTGCACCAGTGCACAAAGCAAGGTCCATAAAGACATGGATGAGCAAGTCTGGGGTGGAGGAACTTGACTGGCCTAACCTCAACCTGATAGAATACTTTTGGGATGACTTGGAGTGGAGACTGCAAGCCAGGTCTTTTCATCCAACATAAGTGACTGCCTCACAAATGCGCTTCTGGAAGAATGGTCAAACATTACCATAGACACACTCCTAAACCTTGTGGACAGCCTTCCCAGAAGAGTTGAAGCTGTTATAGCTGCAAAGGGTGGGCCAACCCAGTATTGAACCCCATTGACTAATGCCCCGTACACACGTGCAGATTGTCTGAAGACTTTTGTCTGCAGACTTACCAAAACCATATAATATGAGGTCAAACCTAAACACTTTCAATTTGTATGCAATCCAGCAGGCCCTTGCACTACATAGAAAAGGTAAGTCTGCAGACAAAAGTCTTCAGATAATCTGCACGTGTGTACGGGGAATAAGACTGGGATGCAACTAAAGTTCATGTGCGAGTAAAAGCAGGTATCCCAATACTTTTGACAATACAGTGTGTATATGTGTATATGTACTATATATATATATATATGTGTGTATATATATATATATATATATATATATATATATATATATATATATATATATATATGACAAAGGTCATGTTACAATATTGTTGGTCATGTTACTATTGTGTGTCCAATAAAATGTACTTTATTTAATATGTAGGTCTAAATGTGATAGCATGCAACAGCTGTTTAACGCCTACTGTTAGGCCCACCTGTTTTCTGGGGTTGATGTACTAAAGCAGTAGGAGCTGTTCACTCAGCAATGTAAATCTTCACCAGGATTAGTAAATGCTTGAGCTATGTTCATTTTGACTACCCGGTCATGTGCAATGAAATTGAAAACAATTTGATTTGAATAAAAACAGCTTTCCCTTGTTAATCAAGTTGTACAGAGGTGTATTTTGAAATCAGTTGGGCTGTGTGCAAGATCATAAGTTGGGTCCTATTGGTTGAAAAAAAAAAATGCAGCATGGTTAGTGCGCCACAGTGAAGAGTGGGTATGGTTTTCATTGCACCAGGGACATTACTATGATTGTAAAAGAGTGCCTTTGGGCAAGAGTAATGCGAGCAGTGGTTGTGGTAAAATTGTCTTCACAGTTAGAGGGGCTTAAGGGCTGTGGTTAAGTAAAACTAGGTCAGTGTCTCCCCCAGTACGATCCTTCCCACCCAAGGTCAATGTGTCCCCCAGTAAAATCCCTCCCAGGTCAGTCTGTCCCTGTATACAATACCCCCTAGGTCAGTCTGTTTCAAAGCATAATCCTTCCCCCCTCCCCCTCAGGCCAATCTGTCCTCCTGTAAAACCCCCCAGGTTAGACTGTCCCCAAGTATAATCCTCCCCCAGGTCAAACTTTTCCCTAGTATAATCCAACCAGGTCACTCTGACCCCCGGTATAATCTTTCCCTCCCCCCCCCCCCCCCAGGTCAATCTGTTCCTTAGTAATATCCCCCTGGTCTGTCTGTCTCTCAGTACAATCCTTTTTCCCCTCCCAGGTCAATTTGTCCCCCATTATATTCTTTCCCCCAGGTCAGTCTTTCTTCTAGTATAATACCCCCAGGTCATTCTGGTTTCCAGTATAATCCCCCTTCCAGTTAAATCTGTCCCCCAGTATAATCCCACCGCAGGTTAGTCAGTCCCCCAGTACAGTCCCCCCAGGTCGGTCAGAGGCACAGACTGACCCCCAGTAAAATCCCCTCATTAGTTGATTTTTAGGCCCTGCAATAGTTGTGCAAATATTTGTCAAATCACTGTTTTCAGTAAAAATGCACTATAATCTTTATTATAACACATAAACACAACATAACTTACAACATTTCCTACTAAGGCCTTATTCACATGGGGCTTACTAAACTGTATGCCTGTGTTAGGGCCATGTTTATTTGCATGGGGATGCACAGGTGTTCCATACATTACTGTGCAGGTAGTCCCATTCATGTCAATTGGCATACAGTGGCTGCATGGACACAGTCGCTGCTCCCAATCTGACATCCGTGTGGGTGCACAGCTCTGATGCAGACACTTTGAGTTCCGAGACATGTACCCGCACCTATACATATGTTAAATCGAGAGCAGTGGCTATATCCATGCAGCTGCATCCATGAAGCTGCTGCTTCCCAATTAATATATATGGGACTGCCGGCAAAGGGATGCACAGAACATCTTTGCATCCCCGTAAACATGGCCTCACACGGGCATACACTGTAGTATGCCCTATGTGAACAAAACTCCATAATGTTTCTTTTTTTTTTTTTTAAATACTGTTACTATTTTTTTTTTTTGGGGGGGCATTTTGGTGAAACATCAGGGGCCCAAACAACAGATCCCTGATGTCTCTTTTTTGAGACAGAGAAAGAAACTAATAATATAGAGTCCTCATTCCCTTTCTCTGCAGCCTCAGCTGCACTACAGTTTAAAAAATATTAGTCTCTGTATAGAGGCTTCTATTCATTCACAAAA